>NW_023276807.1:150862401-152219342 GCF_003668045.3 Cricetulus griseus | reverse complement strand
GTATTTTATTTAACAATCAATAAGATAAACATACACAGTATTACATTCCCCATCATCTCCTCTTTTCTGTCTAAATAAAAAGAAGGGTAACTTATCTTTTATAATAACTGAAGAAAACTATCTGTCTTCAACTCTATCAAAGACCACAGAAGGATAATATATAAACTCTAGAATTTACAGAGACATCTCAATACCTGGACAGTCACCTAACGTTCCAATGTAACATTGGGGCATCCATCTTCAGCTCATAGGCCACAGTGTGTCTGGCACACTTTTCCATTTCAACAGGAACCCTTCAGTACTGTCTTGTTTTGTAAGTTCAGCAGTCACTTTCTTATGGGTCCTGCATGTCTAGTTTATACAGCAACAAACAGTCCAGGCAAGAGCAGTTTCTTACCCAAATGGCTAATCTTGCCATGTTGAAAGCAAACTCCATAACGAGTTTCTTAGATGCCCATCCTCCTTTCTGACATAATTGGTGTGCCAGGAGCAGTTGTGTCTTACTGCCAAGAAAAGTCCTAAACCACTTCAATGCCATATTTCTGTAGGTCTTTGAAAGGTATGAAGAATACCTAACCATCTCAAATACATCTCTGTATCTAGAAATCCTAACTAATTATAAGTTCTGACTATCATAGGTGATTATATAACCTGTATTTAATTATGCATATCATTTTAAAAGATCTGTATAAACATAATACCTAAACAAGAGGAGACATATGCATATCACAAAATTGACCTTAAAGTTGTATCAATAAATGAAAATCGATACCAATGTAAAGTATTCATTCCTATATCCTATTGCCCTTTTCTTACTTTAAAAAGAGATTGACTATGATCATTATCATTTATAACTAACCACATTTAAATGAAAACAAACATTTATAAACAATATTTGGGGATTTGGGCGTCGTTCCTTCTAAACTGCTTCCTGCTGATTAGGGGTGATGTTTATACCATTGGAATCATGATGAAACATAGGAACCTGACCAAGTCCTTGTTTTTGTAGTCTGTAAGGCTATATCATCTCAGCTTCAGGGGGTCTTGCTTGATCAAACCATATTAGTCTGGAAGGAATTCTTAGCTTTTTATTTTCTGTGGAAACATAAACAGAAATTCTTTTTCCAAGTAGCCTGTCCTTAGACTTAAATTTTGAAGTCAAAGTATTTTTAAAATGTATAAGTTGGATTAATTTAGCAGCATTTATAGTCAAATGCATTTTAGCAGCAGTAATTCTTTCCTTGGCAATCAAACAATTTAAAGACAACAATATGGCATTTAGTATCCAGATTCTCTGTGTATTTTCATCTCTAGGTGGCTTTAATACAATTCTACTTTTACTTCCTTTAGTTTCTTTTTTGTGAGACAGGGTTTCTCTGTGGAAATCCATGTGACTCTGCTTCCTTCAGCAAATCCTACCAGCATTGCCCACCACAAGCGGCTACTCTATTTCCTCCAGTTACTTTTTCTCTCGCAAGTCTACATATATTTTTAAATGTAGTGTAAACCTTTAGAGATTTTTCTTTATCTGGATATGTCTTTATCATCTCAGAAGTGCTGAATACATTGCCCAAGAGTGCCTTGATAGTGCAAGCATATGGAAGCTGCTCCAATGCGTCTCAGTGGCCTGAAAGTGCAGGCTGTGGTGGCAGGTTTCCCTCTTTGTCTGGGAACCTTTGTGCATGGGGTTATCCCACTCACTGACACCATTCTGTTATGATAAATCTTTCAGCCAAAAGCCACCCAAGCCCCACAGCCACATGTATGCTTTACTCCAACCGCCCACCCAAGTTAGGCCCAAATGAATACACAGAAACTTGTATTAGCTTCAAAGCTGCCTGGCCAATGACTAGGATTCCTCATCTGTTAGCTCAGTCTTAATTATCATAAATCTATATATTTTATAAGACTTATCTTATTGGACACCTTATTGTGTCCCTCCTTGCCAATGGCTCACATCCCGACGCTGGAGGAGGAAGTGGAAAAAGGGACCCTTCCTGTTTCTCCTTGGCTTAAATACGAGTCTCCTTGCAATGTCACTTCCTGCCTGGATTACCACTTCTCTACTACATTTCCCAGAATCCTCTTTTACTCCTAGTCCTATCTAACTTGCTGTATCATTGGCCAAACAGTATTTTATTTAACAATCAATAAGATAAACATACACAATAGTACATTCCCCATCATCCCTGACGCGGAGATGGACCTGAGACCATTTGGCTGGCCCCTGTCTCCACTACAGAGGCATCAGTCTGGAACAGATAGCCTCTGTAGCATGGAACTGATACAATCTGAGCTCCAGAATAGTATGGCCAACAGAATTCCGTCATTGTATGAATATCAAGATAATATTGGATGAACTTGCACTGAGGGGTCATGAGGTGACAGTTCTTAGATCTTCAGCTTCCATCTTTCTTGATCCCCAAAAATCACCTGGCCTGAAGAGCCACGGACCGCCTCTCGTGGAGACCACCAACCGAGGGGAACAAGGGAGAAGGCTCAAGGAGAAATCAGGAATCGGCGAGGAAAGACAGACAGACACACTCAATGTAGTTGAATATGCTGCTGCAATTTTACTTCATCTCAAGCAATGCTTATATACTGTTACAATCAGGGAACTTGGCAAGGGGGATCAGGGAACTTGGCAAGGGGGCTACATCACCAGATCATACAACAGAAAGAAAAAGAACAGCAAAATTGTTTATAGATGATCTATTCTCAGCTTCAGATTGTGGTCATTGCCCAAAGACATGATCTAAGAGTTCTCCAAAATCTGTCTCATACCACCAACCACGTCTCTCACCCATTTCCTGATTTTCTGGCCCTAGATATCTTTAGACCTCAGAGTCTAAGTCTTCTGTAAAATAAGCCTCATAAAGTTCTTCTACATCATGAAGTCTATCAAACCCTTTCTATAAAGTCACTCAGTGTTTTAATGATGGCTTCATGCTTTTTAATACTTCTTTTCTCTCTTCTTTATCCCATCTACACCAGGGCTTTCTAGATCTAGCTATTCTTTTTAAGAAAGGCAAGTCTTTCTAAAGCTGTCTTTTTCCTCATGATTCACCCATCTTATTCCCTAAACTGGCCACTTCAGCAAAGGCTTTAATAAACGGTGGGACAGAGTTTAGCATGTCCTCAGATGTTCCTTTAACATCAGTGTAGTTTGCTGGCAAGACACAAGAAATACACAGAACAAAAGACAAGGAAGAAGAGGCTGCAGTGGCACCAATGACAGCTGCTTCGAGTTGACTCATCGGGCATCATGATCACCAGGGAACCGCCTGGGGCTCATCTCCAGGGAGCACAGACCCCAACCCAGCGGCCTTAACCCGCCTTAGTGGCATCTTCTGCTACACAGGCGTGACCGCCGTGGGCGTAGCACTGAAGTTTGAGACTTCTCCTACATCTATCAGTAAAATGATCTGGAAATATTTTACACACAGTGGGTCATTGGCTGGATGAAAGAAGTACCACAAGATACATGCTTGAGATATTTTCCACCACTGGATGAAGTGTATAGGCAATATTCTGATCTGTGGCTAAATCTTTGCAAAGAAGCTATTTTGAACAAACCAATTATGGTGAAACTGCAAGAATTGAAGTCTGATGTCCTTCTTTCAGATGTAAATCGTCCCTGTGGTGAGCTGATAGCTGAGTTACTACTCCATATATCCTTTGTGTACAGCATTTGCTATTTTCCTGGCTACATAATAGAAAAGTACAGTGGTAGACTTCTCATTCTTCCCTCGTATGTACCTATTATTTTGACAGGATTAAGTGGTCAAATGACATTCTTGGAGCGGTTAGGATGTATAATGATATGCTTGCTTTATTTTGGCTTTTGCTTCCAGCCATTTACTGAGAAGAAATGGGATCTACTTTACACTGAAATTTAGGGTAAGTTAACTTTTTATCTCTAGATGGGGGGATAAGTTTCATTATATTTATCCTATTTTATATGCATAAAAATAAGGTATATTTGCCTTTTAATGTTGCAATTGATAAATATATTTTAATATTACATTTTCACACACAGTGGGCCGTAAGATATCATTGGTAAGATAGAATCACTTAGTTCACAATTGATACAGGACATTCAGGAAGGTCATGTGATTATCAGCCAAAGCTTGCAGGGTTATTATAAGGCATTACCATTTATTTTACACATATTTCTCATTTTAAAAATATACTTAAGCAGTATAGAACAGTTTTTCGCCAACCGATCCACAATGAGGTGAGTGAGCCTCTGCTCTTACCCAACCCCGTCCAAACCATCCTTCACCCCAACCCCCCCACCCTGACCTGGCCTGCACCTGCCTGCTTGGGGTAGACACGCCCAGGCAGGGAGGAGCTCCCTGAATTTGGTAACACCTCACTATTCCTTCCCTTTCCACCAACTGATCCACAATGAGAGTGAGGAGACTATCAGGAGAGGCAAGACCATCTGGAGCTGCAGACATTGAATTCCTGGTCTCCACACACCACTGGGTCACAAGAGGAGATAGAGAGACACCACCTGCACCCACTGAAAGAAGATATGGGAAGAAGACAGAATAAGATCTCACTCAAAAACAGAAAGACAAATATGACACCATGATAATCTAGGGACTCCACTCCAGCAAGATCTGAAAAGCCCAACACAGAGCATGAAGAAAAGATGGATCTCAAAAATTGTCTCGGCAAGATGATAGAGACCTTTAAAGAGGAAACAAGAAATCCTTTAAGAAATAGAAGAAAACACAAGCAAAAAGTTATATGAAATGGAGGAAAAGACAAACCAAAAAATTTAAAAAATGAAGAAATCTCTTAAAGAATCTAAAGAAACCCAAGAAAAAACAACCAAACAAATGAAGGAAGTTCTTGAAACAGTTCAAAGCATGAAAGCTGAATTAGACACAATAAAGAAAACACAGAATGAGGCTATGTTGGAAATGGAAAGGCTGGATAAAGGATCAGAAACGTGAGTATAACTAACAGAATTCAAGAGATGGAAGAAAGAATCTCAGCTATTGAAGACGTGGTAGAGGATATACATTCATCAACCAAAGAAAATCTCAAGTCCAACAAATCCCTAACACAAAATATCCAGGAAATATGGGACACTGTGAAGAGACCAAACATAAGACTAATAGGTATAGAAGAGGGTGAAGAAACACTGCTCCAAGGTACAGAAAACATATTCAACAAAATCATAGAAGAAACTTCCCCAACCTACAGAAGGATATGCCTAGGAAAGTACAAGAAGATTACAGGACACCAAACAGACTGGACCACAAAAAGAAGTCCCCCCAACACATAATAATCAAAATATTAAATCTACAGAATAAAGAGAAAATATTAAGATCAGCAAAGGAAATGGGCCAAGTAACATATAAAGGCAAACCTATCAGCATCACACCCAACTTCTCAATGGAAACTCTGAAAGCCAGAAGGTCTTGGATAGATACCCTACAAGCACTAAGGGAGCATGGATGTCAATAAAGACTACTGTACCCAGCAATACTTTCAATCATTCTAGATGGAGAAAACAAGATATTCCATGACAAAAAGAGATTTAAACAATTCATATCCACAAATCCAGCACTACAGAAGGTTCTGGAAGGAAAACTCCAACCCAAGGAACATAACTACATGCACAAAAACACAGGCAATAGATAATCTAATTTTGCCAAACACAAAAAGAAGCAGGAGGGCAAAATCCACACACAATGACACCACCAACACTAAATCGAAAACAAACAAGAACCAACGATCAATTGACATCAATATCCCTAAATGTCAATGGTCTTAACTTACCTATAAAAAGATATAGGCTAACAGAATGGATACGAAGACAGAATCCATCCTTCTGCTGTTTACAAGAAACACACCTCAACTTCAAAGACAGGCAATACCTCAGAGTAAAAGGATGGGAAAAGATTTTCCAATCAAATGGCCTCAAGAAACAAGCCGGTGTAGCAATCCTAATATCTAACAAATTGGACTTTAAACTAAAATCAATCAAAAGAGATGAAGAAGGGCATTTCATACTCATCACAGGAAAAGTCCATCAAGATGAAATCTCAATCCTGAACATCTATGCTCCAAATACGAAGGCACCCACATATGTGAAAGAAACATTACTAAAGCTCAAACCACACATAAAACCACACACACTTATAGTAGGAGACTTCAACACCCCCCTTATGCCACTAGACAGGACCACCAGACAGAAACTTAACAAAGAAACAAAGAATCTGACAGAAGTTATGACCCAACTGGGATTAACGGATATCTATAGAACATTCCATCCAAACTCAAAAGAATATACCTTCTTCTCAGCACCACATGGCACCTTCTCTAAAATTGACCACATAGTAGGCAACAAAGCAAACCTCCATAGTTACAAAAGAATTGAAATAACCCCCTGTATCTTATCAGACCACCATGCATTAAAGCTAGAATTCAGCAACAATACAAATGGCAGAAAACCTGCAAACTTTTGGAAAATGACTAATACCCAATTGCACCATTCCTGGGTTGAGGAAGAAATAAAAAAAGAAATTAAAGACTTCCTAGAATCTAATGAGAATGCAGACACAACACACCCAAACTTATGGGACACTCTGAAAGCAGTGCTAAGAGGGAAGTTTATACCACTTAGTGCCCACATGAAGAAACGAGAGAAAAGTCACATTAGAGAACTGACAGAACAACTGAAAGCACTAGGGCAAAAAGAAGCAAACTCACCAAGGAGGAGTAGATGCCAGGAAATAATCAACCTGAGAGCTGAAATCAATAAAGTATAAACTAGGAAAACATTACAAAGAATCAATGAAACAAAGAGTTGGTTCTTTGAGAAGATCAACAAGATAGACAAACCTCTAGCCAAACTAACCAAAAGGCAGAGAGAGAGCATGCTAATTAGCAAAATCAGAAACAAAAAGGGGGATATAACAACGGACACTGTGGAAATCCAGAGAATCTTTAGGTCATACTTTGAAAACCTGTACTCCACAGAATTCGAAAATCTAAGGGAAATGGACAGCTTCCTGGATAAATATCACTTACCAAAATTAAACCATGATCAGATAAACAGATTAAATAGACCCATAACCCCTAATGAAACAGAAGCAGTCATCAAAAGCCTCCCAACCAAAAAAAGGCCAGGGCCAGATGGCTTCACTGCAGAATTCTACCAGAAATTCAAACAAGAGCTGATACCAGTACTCCTCAAACTGTTCCGTACAATAGAAGCACATGTGATATTGCCAAAGTCTTTCTATGAGGCTACAATCACTTTGATACCCAAACCACACAAAGATAAGACTAAGAAAGAGAACTACAGACCGATATCCCTCATGAACATCGATGCTAAAATACTCAATAAAATATTGACGAACCAAATCCAAGAACATATCAGAAAAATCATCCACCACGATCAAGTAGGCTTCATCCCAGGGATGCAAGGATGGTTCAATATGAAAAACCATCAATGTAATCCACCATATAAACAAACTGAAAAAGAAAAACCACATGATCATCTCACTAGATGCTGAAAAAGCCTTTGACAAAATCCAACATCCCTTCATGATAAAGATCTTGGAGAGAACAGGAATAACAGGAACATATCTAAACATGATAAACACAATATACTCCAAACCAATAGCCAACATCAAACTAAATGGAGAGAAACTCGAAGTGTTTCCTCTAAAATCAGGAACAAGACAAGGCTGTCCACTCTCTCCATACCTCTTCAATATTGTACTTGAAGTTATAGCTAGAGCAATAAGACAAGAAAAGGGGATCAAAGGGATACAAATTTGAAAGGAAGAAGTCAAACTTTCACTATTTGCAGATGACATGATAGTCTACATAAGTGACCCGAAAAACTCTACCAGGAAAATTCTACAGCTGATAAACACCTTCAGCAAGGTAGCAGGATACAAAATTAACTCAAAAAAAATCAGTAGCCCTACTGTATACAGATGATAAACTCAATGAGAAAGAAATCATGGAAATCAAAGGAAAGAAATCACCTTTCACAATATCCACAAGCAACATAAAATATCAGGGGGAAACACTAACCAAAAAAGTGAAAGATCTGTACAATAAGAACTTTGAGACTTTAAAGAAAGAAATTAAAGAAGATACCAGAAAATGGAAAGATCTCCCATGCTCTTGGATAGGCAGAATTAACATAGTAAAAATGGCAATCCTACCAAAAGCAATCTACAGATTCAATGCATTCCCCATCAAAATCCCAACACAGTTTTTCACAGACATTGAAAGAACAATACTCAACTTTATATGGAAAAATAAAAAACCCATGATAGCCAAAACAACTCTTTACAATAAAAGATCTTCTGGAGGCATCACCATCCCTGACTTCAAGCTCTACTATAGAGCCATAGTTCTGAAAACAGCTTGGTATTGGCACAAGAATAGACAGATAGACCAATGGAATTGAATTGAAGACCCAGATATTAACCCATTAACCTATTAACACCTTATTTTTGACAAAGGTGCTAAATCTATACAATGGAAAAAAGATAGCATCTTCAACAAATGGTGCTGGTACAATTGGATTCAGACATGCAGAAAATTGCAGATAGATCCATACCTGTCACCATGCACAAAACTTAAGTGCAAATGGATCAAAGATCTCAGCATAAATCAAGCCACCCTGAATCTTCTAGAAGTGAATGTGGGAATAACCCTTGAACTAATTGGCACAGTAGACTGATTCCTGAACATCACTCCAGAAGCACACACACTGAGGTCTGCAATCAATAAATTGGACCTCCTGAAACTGAGAAGCTTCTGTAAGGCAAAGGACACTGTCAGTAAGACAACCGACCACCCACAGAATGGGAAAAGATCTTCACCAGCCCCACATCTGACAGAAGACTGATTTCCAAAATATACAAGGAGCTCAAGAAGCAAGCCACCAATACACCATACAATGAAATTAAAAGAGTGGAGTGCAGAACTGAGCAGAGATTTTTCGACAGAGGAATCTGAAATGGCTTTGAGACACTTAAGAAAGTGCTCAAAATCATTGGCCATCAGAGAAATGCAACTCAAAACAACTCTGAGATACCACCTCACACCTGTCAGAATGGCCAAAATCAAAAATACCAATGACAACCTATGCTGGAGAGGATGCGGAGAAGAAGGAACACTCCTCCATTGCTAGTGGGAGTGTGAACTTTTAAGACCATTCTGGAAATCAGTATGCAGTTGCTCAGTAAAATGGGAATCAATCTACCTCAAGATCCAGCCATTCCTCTCTTGGGTAAATACCCAAATACTGCATGTTCATACAACAAGGACATATGTTCAACCATGTTCATAGCAGCATTGTTTGTAATAGCCAGAACCTGGAAGCAACATAGATGCCCCTCAACTGAAGAATGGATAGAAAAAATGTGGTACATTTATACAATGGAGTACTACTCAGCAGAAAAAAGCAATGGAATCTTGAAATTTGCAGGCAAATGGATGGAACTAGAAGAAACCATCCTGAGTGAGGTAACCCAATCACAAAAAGACCAACATGGTATGTACTCACTCATATATGAAGTTTAGACATAGAGCAAAGGTTTACCAGCCTATAATCCTCTTCACCAAAGAAACTAGGAATCATGAAGTACTATAAGGGGATAAATAGACCCCAGGAATGGGAATTGGCATGAACTCCTGAGCTAACTGGGAGCATGAGGATAGGGGAGAGGGTGCTGCCACAATAAGAGCACGAGAAGAGGAGTAGAGGAGAGGAAATGGAGGAGCAGAGATATTGAGTTGGGGGAAGAATAGAGGAGAGAGGGCAGGATGAGAGATACCATATTAGAAGGAGCCACTATAGGTCTGAGAAGAGATCTGGAACTAGGGAGATCTTCAGAGACCCACAAGGATGACATGATCTGACAGTCCAGGCAGTGGAGGAGAGGATGGCCTAGAAGCCCTTCCCCTAGAATTAGATTGATGACTTCTCTTTATGCCATCCTAGAGCCCTCATCCAGTGGCTGATGGAAGCAGAGACAGACATCCACAGAAATACACTGAGCTGAAATCTGGAACCTAGTTGAAGAGAGGGAGGAATGAAGATTGAAGGGGTCTGTACCAGGTTGGAGAAACCCACAGAAACAGTTGGCCTGAAAAAGGGAAAGCATATCCACCCCAGACGCTGTCTAAGAGGCTAGTGCGGGACTGATCCAGCCCCCTGAACATGGATACCAATGGGGAGGCCCCTGCACTCAGGGGAGCCTCTGGAGGTGGACTGGCATTTTTCCCTGATGTGGGGGTTCTTTGAGAGCCCATCCCATGTGAAGGGATGCGATCTGGCTCTGGACACATGATGAGGGTCCTGGGCCCAGCACAGGAAGATTTGGTGGACTTTCAGAGCACCTGTTGGGGGCCCTACCCTGTCTGGGGAGTGGTGGATGGATGGGGGGTTTAGGTTGGAGTTAGGGGAGGGGGGATGGGGTGAGGGGAAGGAGAGGGAAAGGGGACTTACATGTGAAAGAAGCCTGCTCCCTAACTTGAATTAAAAAACAAAACAAAAAAAAATAACAATTTCTGGGCAATAGTACTTTATATTTATTTTTCTCTATTATTTAGAAAAAGGAGTGTTTTTGTTTCTCTTACAGTTGGTCATTCTAATAACATAAAAATTTTCTGAATATTAAAGAAACACATTCATAGGTATGCAGGTAAATATCAGGGTTTTCAAGTCAATTCCATTGGTCTTCATGTCTATATTTGTGCCAATGCCAAGTTGTTTTCAGGAATATAGCTCTATAATAGAGCTTGAAATCAGGGATGGTGATGCCTCCAGAAGTTCTTTTATTGTACAGGGTTGTTTGGATTATCCTGGGTATTTTGTTTTTCCATATAAATTTGAGAATTGTTTTTTAAGTTCTGTGAAGAATTGTGATTGGATTTTGATGGGGATTGCATTGAATCTGTAGATTACTTTTGGCAAGATTGCCATTTTTACTATGTTGATCCTACCTATCCAAGAACATGGGAGATCCTTCCATTTTCTGGTATCTTCTTTAATTTCTTTCTTCAAAGACTCAAAATTCTCATGATACAAGTCTTTCACTTTTTTGGTTAGCATTACCCCAAGGCATTTAATGTTGTTTGTAGCAATTATAAAGGTTGATGTTTCTCTGTTTCTTTCTCAGCACACTTATCATCAATATATGGTAGGGCTTTTGAATTTAATTTTTAATTTAATTTTTTTGAATTAACTTGTATCCTGCCATTTTGCTGAAGGTGTTTATCAGCTCTAGGAGTTCCCTGGTAGAATTTTTTGGTTCACTTATGTGGACTATCATATCATCTGCAAACAGATAAAGCTTCACTTCTTCCTTTGCAATTTGTATCCCCTTGATCTCCTTTTGTTGTCTTATTGCTCTAGCTAGAAATTCAAGGACAATATTGATGAGATGTGGAGAGAGTGGACAGCCTCGACTTGTTCCTGATTTTAGAGGAATAGCTTTGAGTTTCTCTCCATTTAGTTTGATGATGGTTGTTGGCTTACTGAATTTAGTTTTTATTATTTTCAGGTATGTTCTTGTTATTCCTGATCTCTCCAGGACCTTTATCAGGAAGAGATGTTGGATTTTGTCAGAGCCATTTTCAGCATCAAGTGAGCCTGAACATAGCACCATTAGCACAGACACTGAGATCTACAATTAATAATTGGGACCTCTTGAAACTGAGAAGCTTCTGTAAGGCAAAGGACACAATCAACAAGACAAAACCTCACCCCACATAATGGGAAAAGATATTCACCAACCCCACATCCAACAGAGGGATAATCTCCAAAATTTACAAAGAAATCAAGATGCTACTCTCAAAAACACCAAATAATCTAATTAAAAAGTGGGGCACAGAACTAAATAGACAATTCTCAATAGAGGAATCTAAAAAGGCTGAAAGACACATAAGAAAGTGTTCAACATCCTTAGCCATCAGAGAAATGCAAATCAAAACAAATCTGAGATACCATCTTACTCCTGTCAGAATGACTAAAATAAAAAACACCAATGACAGGTCATTCTGGAGAGGTTGTAGAGAAACCTCTACACTCCTCTTCTGCTGGTGATGAGACATTGGCTTTTATAATGAAAGAATTTCCCTGGATGATGCCTCTTAGAGAGCTTTGATAATTTTTAGCTTCAGCAGAATTTCAGGGCACACAAGAAGATATAGGCAGATCACACATCCATATGTAACACCTGCATGGGCAATCTTACAGAGATTAGTGACTTCAGGAATGGTGGACATAGTGTTTCCATGAGAGGAGGGAGCATAGATGCATGTACTCACCTACTTCTCAGGGCCTTTGTGGACTAAGATTCTGATAACAAGATATTCAACTATTTATTGTGTTTATGACATGCCAGTGGACAGGTTAGTTGAACCACCTGGCTGCCTTAGCTGATTATATCATTCAGGCCAGTGTGTTCAACAGTTTCCGAAGGGACATGTGTAAGAGGAGGCAATTGCCTACCTGCCCCCCAAGGTTTCTGTCAGTCAGGTAAGTTAGGCACACTGTTAAACTATTTTAGAAATCATATGTAAGTGGATATGTTAGGCAACATTCTTACAAAAATTCTGGATATTGATATCCATAAAAGACTTATAAGCTGTGCAATTATTACATTTTGGGTTCTGTGTTGAGAAGAAATTTCAGAGTAACCTCTTGCTAACCAGTGTTCTTGCTACTATTCAAATATCTTAGAAACAGAAGAGTTATGCAAACAGGACATTGACTCCTATATTTGCTTCATTACAAAGTATGTGACATTAAACACCTGTATGCAATATGAAATAATTAATATTTGCTTTTACTATCTCCATTCAGCTCACAAGTTCAATGTGGTCATTTAGTGTATTTGCTTTGACAAATCAGGTTATATTTTAACTCATGCTTTTTTTTTCTTCTTAGATATAAGGATAAGCCATGACAGAAGGGAACACACTGTGAACAGAGGACTTTGATTTTCCAGGATGCCTGTGAAGTGGATGCCTCTTCTACTGCTCCTGCTGCAGATGACTTGCTGCTTCAGATCTGGGAATTGTGGGAAGGTGTTGGTGTGGCCAATGGAATACAGTCACTGGCTGAATCTAAAGATTATACTGGATGAACTTGCACAGAGGGGTCATGAAGTAACAGTTCTGAGACCTTCAGCTTCCATCTTTCTTGATCCCCAAAAGTCACCTGACCTGAAGTTTGAGAGTTTTCCTACATCTCTCAGTAAAGATGATCTGGATGAGGTTTTCCAATTGTTTGTGAATAAATGGATTTATGAGATACCAAGAGATTCATGTTTATCATACTCTCCTTTGCTACAGAATGTGTGTGAAAGATATTCTGACAGTTATCTAAGTCTTTGTAAAGACACAGTTTCAAACAAACAACTGATGACAAAACTACAGAAATCCAAGTTTGATGTCCTTTTATCGGATGCCATTGCTCCCTGTGGGGAGTTGATAGCTGAACTGCTCCAGATCCCTTTTCTATACAGTCTTCGCTTTTCTCCTGGCTATACAATGGAAAAGTACAGTGGAGGATTGCTAGTCCCTCCCTCTTATGTACCTATAATTTTGTCAGGACTAGGGGGTAAAATGACATTCATGGAGAGGGTAAGAAATATGATATGTATGCTTTATTTTGACTTTTGGTTCCAGTTATTTAATAAAAAGAAATGGGATCAGTTTTACAGTGAAACTTTGGGTAAGTTATGTTTCTTATCTGTATCTCAGTGAACAAAATTTCACAAGTATTTAAATATATTGTATGTCCCTGAATTACAAAGTGAGAGTTGTCTTTTATAGGTGATCAAATATAATCTGATATTAGCTACCAAACTCAAAAACCTGTAAAAGCTCATATTATTGATCAAATAGAAGCAGAGCAGTTCTGATACAGGACATTCTGGTGAGGTATACCATTGCAAAGAGATGCCAGAAGACTTTCCCTAAGTGATTTTTACTCATTTTACTATAATTTTTGTCTATTTTAATAAATCACTAGCTCTTAATCAAATCCTGGCTAATGTAGATAAAAGGATGGCATATTTTATAGTTTTAATATGTATATAATATTGAAGAAATTGTTTTCTCTTGCATAGGCAACCTTCTTAATTTAAAATTAAATTGTGGTGTCTGAAAACAGGACCAAATAGTTAAGAGTGTTTTCCGTTCTGGTGGAGTGCCTGAGTTCTGTTAGTAACACCCACCCAGGTACAGAGGCTCAAAATTGACTGATAAACTTAACACACACACACACACACACACACACACACACACACACACACACACACACACACACACGGATAAATCATAAAGTATTTCCTCTGTATTTCCTAAAGTGTTACCTTACACTTGAAAGATACTATGTTAGTTCACAGGCTTAAAAATGGAACTGCAGTTGCTATTAATACCAAGTTCCTTTATTGTGTACTTTCCTAGCATCCATTGTTTAAACACTACAGAAGCATGGGTGCATGTGCACTCAGTCTGTACTTTCTGAAGTCATGGTTTTTTTCACTTAAAAATATGCATAGTTAAGATTGGGCAAAAATTTCTACTATCATAATTTCTGAAAGTGTTGTGATAATTTTTATAAGTGCTATTAAATTAGTGGTTATTTCAATAACTATTTAATATCTCAAATTACTGAGGAAATGATAATTCTTACTATTTACTTTAAAAATAAGGCCAAGCTGACATTTATGTATCAATTGCACATGCAAATTATGTTACATATTAATGAACATTGGTTTTTAAATGCTCTTGTTCTGCACCAAAAATAAATTCTTCCATCATTTTTAAGAAAATATATATTTTGTATTCTGATGACAATCCTGGCAATTTTTCAGTTTCTCATTTGCTCCTATTCTCCATCTAGGAAAGCACACTACCTTAGCTGAGACAATAGGCAAAGCAGAAATGTGGCTCATTCGCTCCTACTGGGATTTGGAGTTTCCTCACCCAACTTTACCAAATGTTGAATATGTTGGAGGACTCCACTGCAAACCTGCCAATCCCTTGCCTAAGGTAAATACATTTTTTTTAAATCTCTTTTCCATTCAATTTAATCTTTGTTAAAGATGATTCTACACCTTTCATTACATTTTGCTCCCAGTGATAGAGATATAGAGGAAGTGGAATTAAACATCCTGCTAACTATGGGGTCAATAAAGTCAGGAATGAACAGGATAGACCTGGGAAATATTCATATCAGTGAGTTAAATGAAGTCAGTTAGGGTGCTTGGGTGGTTATCTATTGGATAAAGTCCTTACCAAACAACTATGAGGATGTAAGTTTGAATCCCAACACCCATTAAAAAATTGGGTGTCCCACACAGTACTATGACATTGGTACTTAGGATGCAGAAAAGGATTGATACTGGGAGCTTGCTGACCACAATCTGGTAAAAATTGTAACATTTCTCTTCAGAATGAGAGCCTCTACAACTATATTTAAGATTGATAGAGAAAGGCATCAGATTTTAACTTTTGGCACCTATGTGCTAAAACTAAGGCAGAAAACCTCCCCAGGACCCCCAATACATCAATACACACACACACACACACACACACACACACACACACACACACACACAGAAGCACACTTGTGCACACATGCATGCAAACATATAAACACATGTGAAAAAACAAAGAAATTAATTCAGTTAAACTCATCACTTCAGAAACTATCAATCATCAAAAGATGTGACTAACATGTATCTGAGGTAATTGTTTGATATCCAGAGAAACAAAGATACAGCTTCTGTCCAACCAGTGATCGTGAAGGTCATCTCTGAAAATACCTTATTTAAACACAATTTCAGAATATTATTATGTGGTATATGTTTGCCATGCAGTTATGAATATTTCAAAAAGAACCAAAGCATTTTATTAATCATAGTAGGAAGTATGTATTAACTACTAGATATATAAATACTACAGCATAGATATTATTTCATCAAACATGAGTTAGTAATATTTAACCAATCATTATAGGAGAAAAATAAAATAGCAAGGGAAAAATATCACATTTCCTGTAGGGTGAAAACCTTGTAAATGAAGCTATAATTTTATGAATACTTTATAAAGTATGCTGGCACTCCTGAGTTTTAATTTTGCCAGAGGAAAGTAACTAAAATGTTCGTTGCACAATGTGTGAGTACAAAGTCTTTGACATTGGCAGTTTTGTCTTCTGTATGTACGTTTTCAAACCACTACTCTAAAAATTCCTAGGAGCACCTTAATTTCTATTCTCCTAGTTTTTTCATAAAGGTATCATAAGTGAGTTCTCAACAATTGGTATTTTGTCATGAAACAAATTCTCTTCACAGGAAATGGAAGACTTTGTCCAGAGTTCTGGAGAGCATGGTGTTGTGGTGTTTTCTCTGGGGTCAATGGTCAGCAACATGACAGAAGAAAAGGCCAACACAATTGCATGGGCCCTTGCCCAGATTCCACAAAAGGTGAGGTAAAGTGCTCCATGGGAGGTAACTGTATATTAAGTCTGTCAAAGTCCTTGAAAGGTCTGATTATAGAAAGGACTTGTGAAAGTAAAGTTTTAAGTATGCTCTAATTTGCCTTAGAAACAGATATTCATAGCAGATGCTACAATACCGCAGAAGGTGCCTTTGACTGAGAGTAACTTGGATATAAGTACTGTGATCACTGTGCACACATTCTGAAATGCTGGCATAATAATTACTTTCCTATCAAGAGTATATAGACATAGCCAAATTCTTCAGTGACACGTTTTCTATTTGTTGATTATTTAAAGTCACTGCATACATTAGATTTTTCAGGGGGTTATTTACTATTTCTACAGAATAACAGTAAGCAAGTATTGAAAAGGTTTCAAATGTAGCATGACTCTGCATCCTAATTTTAGAGTAGGCCTGTTCAATATGCAGTGAGAGAATCTTTTAAAGGAAGGGAGTCCAAGGCTCACCACTCTCAATCAAATCACACTTTTGGCTAATTGAGAGAAAGAGAATTAAAAGAAAAAACTATGTTCTGAACTGCCTTGCCAATATTTGTATTGGAAATGTATAAAGAAAATACAGAGATGGGTGCTACCCTCATAGTTACATCTGTGCCTCTAAATGAAAAAACACAGAGCTTGCTTGGAATCAGTCAGAGTGAAAGTCCTACCACTCAAGGAAGAAAAGTGAAAAAAAGAAACAGTCCAAAGGAATCTAAAGTTTAAAAAGTATCAGGTGACTTCATATAGCATACTATAAATTAATTTTCTATGGATTAGATTGGAATGCTTGTGAACATTTTATAATTGTGTAGTGGAACAGTCTCTCTTTAATCACCTCAATTAATTTTCTGATGCTATACTTAATTTTGTCAATCATATAGCAAATCCATGGTAGCCATGTGGATAATGGTTCATTTAATGAAATTTGTCTGAGAATTCTACCACTAGCACCCATAATTGGCCTGGACTTGGAACTGGTTTTTCTGTCTCAGACCATTCTGACCTCTGCAGTAAAACCATTGCATTTTGTCATAAGGACTACATACCAATCAGTAGGATGTAAAGTAGTGTCATTAGATTTGGGGATATTTTTCAAAAACCATTTGTGGACAGCAAATTATTTACAACATTCTGCAAAGAATCCTTGATTAATATACTCATTAAATCAGTTCCAATCCAGACCCCAGATATGGTTATAATTTTAGAACTCGCTGACAAACCTCATAAAATGGAGCATCTACTACATGCGAACATCATTTGTCACATTCAAGGAAATTCTGAGCTACAAAAATGGCTTAGTATGTTATATGTTTTCAGTGCAGTGTGATCAGCTCAGTTTAAATCCCTCAAACCCACATTAAATCAGGTATAGTGTCTGTAATGCCAACACTCCCTTCAGAGATGAAAGACAGAAAAAGGAGAATTCCAGTGGGCCAGAAGCAGAAAAAAACTGAACAAACAATATGAAACTCTGTCTCCAACAGGAGAAATATCAGAAAAATATTTGTCAGTAGGGCTACTGATTTTTTAGTTAATCTTGTATCCTGCCACTTTGCTGAAGGGGTTTATTAGCTGTGGGAGTTCCCTGGTAGGGTTTTTCTGGTCACTTGTGTAAACTATCATACCAAATGCAAATAGCAAATGTTTGACTCTTCTTTTCCAATTTGTATTTCCTTGATCTCCTTTTGTTGTCTTATTGCTCTATCTAAAACTTCAAGTAAAATATTAAAGAGATATGGAGAGAGTGGACAGCCTTGTCTTGTTCTTGATTTTAGAGGAATCACGTCAGTTTCATTTAATTAGGTTTGATGTTGGCTGTTAGTTTGTTATATATTGTTTTTATTATGTTTAGGTATGTTCTTATTATTCCTGTTGTCTCCAAGACCTTTATCATGAAGGGGTGTTGTATTTTCTCAAAGGCTTTTTCAGCATCTAGTGAGATGATCATGTGGTTTTTCTTTCTCAGTTTGTTTATATGGTGGATTACATTTCCTGTGTTGAAACATCCCTTCATCCCTGCAGTGAAGCCTACTTGATGATGGTGGATGTATTTTTCTGATGTGTTCTTGGATTTGATTTGTCAGTATTTTATTGAGTATCAATATTCATGAGGGATATTGGTCTGTAGTTCTCTTTCTTAATGGTGTCTTTATGTGGCTTGGGTACCAAGGTAATAGTAGCCTCGGAAAGAGTTAGGAATCACCCTTCAGCTTCTATTGTATGGAATAATTTGAGAAGCATTGGTATTAGCTGTTCTTTGAATTTCAGATAGAATTCTGCATTAAAGCTATCTAGCCCTTGCCTTTTTTTGGTTGGGAGACTTTTGATGACTGCTTCCATTTTAGTAGGGGTTATATCTCTATTTAAATTGCTTATCTGTTCTTGATATAATTTTGGTAAATGATACCTATCCAGAAAATTGTTCATTTCCTTAAGTTCTTGATTTTGTGGAGAACATGTTTTCAAAGGATGGCCTAATGATTCTCTGGATTTGCTCAGTGTTCATTGTTATTCCCCCTTTTCATTTCTGATTTTGCTAATTGGCATGCTCTCTCTCTGTGTCTTTTGGTTAGTTTGGATAAAGGTTTTGTTTATCTTGTTGATGTTCTCAAAGAACCAACTCTTTGTTTCATTGATTCTTTGCATTTTTTTCCTTGATTTTATTTTATTGATCTCAGGTCTCAATTTCACTATTTTTTGCTGTCTACCCCTCCTGGGTGAGTTTGCTTCTTTTTGTTCTAAAGCTTTCCGTTGTGCTGTCAATTCTCTAGTATGACTATTCTCCAGTTTCTTCATGTTGGCACTTAGTGCCATGAACTTTCCTGTTAGCACTGAATTCAATATGTCCCATAAGTTTGGGTATGTTGTGTCTTCATTCTCATTGAATTGTCTGAAATCTTTAATTACTTTATTTCTTCCTTGACCCAGAAATGGTGCAATTATGCATTGTTCAATTTCCATGAGTTTGTAGGTTTTCTGCAATTTGTGTTGTTGAATTCTAACTTTAAAGCATGGTGTTCTGATGAGATACAGGGTGCAATTCCATTTTTTTATACCTGTTGAGGTTTGCTATGTTGCCAAGAATGTGGTCAATTTTAAAGAAGGTTCCTTGTGGCACTGAATACAAGGTATATTCTTTTGTGTTTGGATGGAATGGTCTATAGATATCCATTAAACCCAACTGGGTCATAAATTCTATTAGTTCCTTTGTTTCTTTGTTAAGTTTCTGTCTGGTGATCCTGTATAGTAGGGAGAGTGGGGTGTTGAAGTCTCCCACTCTAATTGTGTGAGGTTTGATGTGTGATTTGAGTTCTAGTAATGTTTCTTTTATGAAAGTTGATGCCTTTGTATTTGGGGTATAGATTTCAGAATTGAGACTTCATCCTGATGGATTTCTTGTGTGATTAATATGAAATGAACTCCTTCATCTCTTTTGATTGATTTCAGTTTAATGTCTAATTTGTTAGTTATTAGGATTGCTACCTCATTTGTTTCTTGGGTCCATTACATTGGAAAATCTTTTACTAATCCTTAACTCTGAGGTACCACCTTTCTCTGAAGTTCAGGTGTGTTTTTTATATGCAGCAGAAGAGTGGATTCTGTCTCCATATCCATTCTGTTAGCCTGTGCCTTTTTTCTGATGCAAAAGCAATGAGACTTTTATTGCAGTTGTTTAATGAGCTAACCCCATTAGCTCAACCTTTCATCTATCAACCACAGTGGATGGCTGGGAAAAGACCCTGAGAAACCACAGGACAGAGATCTTAAAGCATAAGGGGAGTGTCCAGGGGTATGCACAGGCTCAGGATTGGTGCATCTCCAGTCTTGGAGGACCTGCCTTGTGTTGATTGGTCAACTAGTTGTTATGGCCTATAGGCCCTCCCAGGGCAGTTGCTATGTTCTGCACTTCATTGTTGTGTACTTATCTGTAAAGCACATCCAGAGCCATAAAGCACAGTCCAACTAGCTTTACCAATAGCCAAAAGTAAAAAGGGGTGGAAATCCACACACAAATCCACCAACAACAACAAATCCAAAACAAAGAAGAATGAACAATCAAAAACACCTAGGCTAACTTCAGATGCCTGCCTCATTGCAAGGAACCAACAGAAGCTATCCTGTGTCTTTTTATAAGCAATTTAAGACCACTAATATTGAGGGGTATTAATGGCCATTGATTGTTCATTCTTCTTTGTTTTGGATTTGTTGGTGGTGGTGGAATTGTGTGTGGACTTCCCCACTTTTTTGTGTTTGGTAAAGTTTGCTTATCTATTGCCTATGTTTTTTGAGTGTAGTTATCTTCATTGGGTTGGAGTTTTCCTTCCAGATCTTTCTGTAGGGCTGGATTAGTGAATATGTATTGATTATATCTGATTTTGTCATGGAATATCTTGTTTTCTCCATCTATAGTGATTGAAAGCTTTTCTGGGTATAGTTGTCTGGGATGGCATCCATGGTCTCTTAGTGTTGGTAGATTATCTATTCAGGACCTTCTGGCTTTCAGAGTCTCCATGGAGAAGTCAGATCTGATTCTGATAGGTTTGCCTTTATGTTACTTGGCCTTTTTCCTTAGCTGGTCTTAATATTCTTCCTTTATTCTGTATGTTTGGGGTTTTTGATTATTATGTGGTGAGGATATTTTTTGTGGTCCACTCTATTTAGTGTTCTGCAAGCTTCTTGTACTTTCATTGCCATGTCTCTCTTTAGGTTGGGAAAGTTTTCTTCCATGATTTTGTTAAACATGTTTTCTGCACCTTTGAGGTGGGTTTTTTCACCTTCTTCTATAACTATTATTTCTAGATTTGACCTCTTCACAGTGTCCCATATTTCCTGGATATTTTGTGTTAGGGATTTGTTGGACTTAAGATTTTCTGTGGCTGAAAAATCTATTTCTCCTAGTGTATCTTCAGCACCTGAGATTCTCTATATCATCTGTTATATTTTGTTGGTTATGATTGCATCTGTAGTTCCTGAATGTTTACCCAGCTTTTCGGTTTGAAGCATCCCCTCAGTTTGTGTCTTCTTTATTGTCTCTATTTCAGGTTTCATGTCTTGAACTGTTTGAATTATTTCCTTCATCTGTCTGATTGCGTTTTCTTGCCTTTCCTTGCTTTCTTAAGAGATTGGTTGATTTCTTGTGCTTTTGGGTTTATTTTTTCTTCCATTTCTTTAAGGGATTTTCTCATATCCTTTCTGAGGGCCTCTATCATTTTCATGAACATGTTTTTAAGTGTCTGCTTCATCTGTGTTAGGATGTTAGTGTGTTCTTAGTGTAGAGTCTCTGGATTCTGGTGGTATCATTTTGGTTTTTCTGTTTTTGAATGTGTTTTTATATTGTCTTCTTCCATCCCTTCTTCAAGTGGGTGCAGGAGGAGTTTCTTCATCTCCTGGAAGGTATGGTCCAAGGTTCCCTTCTGGTGGGTGCAAGCAGGTCCAATACTCAAAATGGCTCTTCTCCACTCATGGGTGCAGGTGGCACTAGTACCGGGCCTTGACAGTCCTGGGTGAGCCAAACCACCTGGATGGGATCCCCAATGCACAGTCCCCAGGCCTCAGGCAGCTCCAAACAGGCCACTAGAATGTCATCTGTCAAATTTTCTAAACTGAAAATACTGCTCTGGGTGTGCATGAACTCCCTTGGACACTCTACCTCAGGTCATCCTCAGGGATTGAACTTCAGTCAACAGGATCTGCTGTATGAGAAACTCCGGCCAGCCTACCGAAGTTACAGTTGCCCTGTCCCCAGTGCCCACTCCAGCCCATCAGTGTTCTTTTTTACGGACACCAAGTTGTGGAAAATGAAGGTGGTGATTTAAGAAAGACTGGTAGGTAGTGAATGTGATAAAAGCACATTATATGAAATGCCCAAAGAAACAGAAAAAAAAGTAATGTCAATTTCACTCAGTGTGGTCATAGTCATCATGGACAGCAGTTGGAATTCCAATGTGCAGATAATTCAGACATGTTCTGAGCCTTTTTGTCCACAGCATTGATCTACAAACAACATACGTCTTTTGGGGTGAACTTGATACAGCAGGTTTACTCTCTTGTTTTAAAGTCTAAACTGTCACAGCTCTGGAGACAGTGGGACTTGGGAGAATGGAGCTGATAAATGAGTCAGATTAAGTCTCATGCAATAGCCAAGTTTATTCAGAGAATCAGACAATGTACACTCTGAGGGTTAAGAAAGGTCATGAATAAAGATCATACAAATTCAAGCTATATGCTATCATAATGACAAGCTGTGTGTATGTGGCAAAACATGCTTTCCCACAGAGGCATGAAAATAACAGTTTAATTTCTTTATTTATTTCTTCATTAACCCAGGAATGGTGCAACTGCAAGTTGTTCAATTTCCATAAGTTGGTAGGTTTTCTGCAATTTGTATTGTTCTTGAATTGTAACTTTAAAGAGTGGTGGTCTGATAAGACACAGGGGATTATTCAAATTTTTTGGTATCTGTGGAGGTTTGCTATGTTGCCGAGTTTGTGGCTGAATTTAGAGAAGGTTCCATGTGGTGTTGAAAAAAAGGCATATTCTCATGTGTTTGGATGGAATGTTCTATAGATGTCTGTTAATCCCAATTGGATCATAATTTCTGTTAATTCCTTTATCTCTTTGTTAAGTTTCTGCCTGGTGGTCCTGTCCAGTGGTGAGAGTGGGGTGCTAAAGTCTCCCACTATAACTGTGTGAGGTCTTATTTGCAATTTGAGTTTTAATTATGTTTCTTTCACGAACTTTGGTGCATAGATGTTTAGAATTGAGACTTCTTCCTGATGGATTTTTTTCTGTGATGAATATGGGAAATGACCTTCTTCATCTCTTTTGGTTGATTTTTAGTTTGACGTCTAATTTGGTAAACACTAAGATAGCTACCCCAGCTTGTTTCTTTGGTCCATTTGATTGGAATGTCTTATCCCAACTCTTTACTCTGAGGTAATGTCTGTCTTTGAGTTGAGATGTGTTTCTTGTATGCAGCAGAAGGATGGATTTGTCCTCATAACCATTCTGTTAGCCTGTGTCTTTTTATAGGCCAATTAAGACCATCAATATTGACGGAAATTAAGGACCATTTAGTGCTTATTCTTGTTTGTTTTGTTTTGTTGTTGGTAGTGGTATTGTGTGTGGATTTACTCTGCTTTTTCTTTTGGCTTTTGGTAAAGTGGGATTACCTGTTGCCTATGTTTTTGTGAGTGTAGCTAACTTCCTTAGGTTGGAGCTATCCCATCTAGTACTTTCTGTAGGGTTGGATTCGTGGTTACATATAGTTTAAATCTGGTTTTGTTGTAGAATATCTTGTTTTTTCCATTTTGTTTCTAATTTAAATAAAAATGGAGAAAAAAAAGAAGCTCAAAACTTAGAGCACATCTGAAAATTCATGAAAGAGACCAACTCAATGGGAATTACAGTCCCTATACTCATACAAAAATAAGATGCTCTATAATGTGAGTAGTGGAAGGAAACTTTTAGCATATGTTGAAGCTATTCATAGTTAGATGAGTGGCATTACTCAGCCTTATGATCATTGTCATGTTAAAGCCATTCTACCAAGAAATAAAATAGTTATTCCCAAAAAGACTGTTGGAAACAATCTACAGCTGCAGCAGTATATCTATCAGGATGACACTGAAATCATGGATTAAAAGGATATAGGATAAATTTGACAATAATAGAAGACATAAATATTGAAAGTGTGAATACTTGTGCCAGGGTAAGTTTACTGGTAGCCATCCAATTCAACATTGCTGCATAATTTTCTGTATGTTTTATGGGACAGAATATTGAAATTTTATTGATAATTACTTTCATTTAACTACCATAGTGTTACTAGTGTTTGAATTTTTACAGAATGTGATATCAAATGTTTTGGACCTAATGTTTATTCCCATTTTCTCAATTATCAATAAATACAGTATGACTTGTATTCAAAAACAAAAAAGGACAGTGTAAACATTGTCAGGATAGCAATACAAAATGGTAGTGGTTAACCTGAAGTAGACACACTCCTATCTGCTCCACCTGGGAGGAGGGTAAAAACACACTCCAAGAAATAAGAGAATGTGACAAGGAAATTAAAACAGTTTTCTGTCCTTCCAAAGTAATGTATAAATGAAATGTAAAATTCCATAGGGTTCTGTAACTCCCTTTTAAACTGATAATTAGTAAGAGGTAATGTCATACAGCAAGGATCAAATCCATGTAATTGTTGATATTGGGTCCTGCCCTGGAATACTTGCTGATCAATAAGAGTAAGGTAAGCAGTTAGTATTTTATGGCCCTTCTGCTGTAAATAATCCACTCTAATCCACATTTATCCTTTTGTGCTACACTACCTTTAGGAGACAATTTAGTGGGGAAAATAAGTAAATTTCAAGGCAGCAAGGGATCCTGCCAATATTCAAAAACCTCTTTTAGTTTTGATTCAAATACCTGTAATTCTACCTTTGCCTCTCAAGATAAATTAAGGGCTATCCAATGCTGTCTCTTCTTTCGGCATTTTAAATAGATTGATTAGGGCATAACTAGGTATTTCTAAAGTGGTGAGTAGATACTTAACATTCCTTAATAATTTTTGAAAGTCACTGTGTATTTTAAAATTGTATTGTCTTATGGGCATTTGCGTTTGGGGGGGTGGGCTTAGTAATTGGTCTAGTAACCAGTTGCCTCAGATATTACACAGTGTCTTATCATTGTACGTTTTCGAGTGTAATAATAAGCCCATTTTTTATGTAATACATCCTGAGTCATGCCATATAAGGATTGTAGCTCTTTCTATTTGGGGGTGACTAAGAGGATATCACCCATATAATTAATAGTATTGAATAAACAAGAAATAAAAGGAAAGGAAAGGACATGTCTGCCCCTAGGCATGGTGAAGGAGAAAGTTTATTATAGATACATGAGAGAGGATAGCCAGAGTCAGGGACAAGGACATGTGGGAGAGTCCAGAGTGGACATGACCAGACTGAGCTATGCCTTGTGAGGACAGAACAGAGGGGAAGGGAGAGAGGAGAGATGGGCCCCAACTGAAGCAGCCAGGTCAAAAATACAAAAAGGAATGGGTAACCAAAATTGTTGGATTATATTAAGAAGGGCAGCCCAGCCCCCTGGGCTGGAGAGTTCAGGACACAGTACAAGGTATTCCAGCCAGGATTGCCCTGTAACAAGTAGGAACTGAGGGATACAGGGAAACCCTGGCATACAGCTCAGCTTTGAATTGTTAAATAGGCACCTCAGCCATTTGTTCCAGGTTTGAAACCTAAATACACACAAGCTCTACTGCAGGCCTCCCTCAGAGGCTCTAAAACCTTTTCCTGCATTGTACTGACAAATAATAGGGAATTTTGTCATGCCTTGAGGTAACACAGTCCACAGATATAAGAGATGAAATTCTTTATGATTGAATGAAGGAACAGAAACACCAAAAATTACCTTGCTATCTGGATGAATATGTGTAGTATAAAACCAAACTTTCATAAATGCAAAACTATTAAAGGCCAATTTTTACCAAGGCTGTAAAGCCCCCATTGGCCACAAGGTGGCAATAAGATTTCATAAATAAATCAACGATCTCCGTTTGCCAGATTGTTTTTTAATCATAAAACCAGGAGGGTTCCAGGGAGAAAATGAAGGCTCTTTGTGCCCATTCTCCACTGTTTTCTGCCTACCTTGTGAAGAGTCCATACCTTTCTTTAGAAATAGGCTATTGAGGTATCCAGATAGGGTTGCTGGATTTTATGTAGTTTTTGGCCCCAATGAAAAATCGAAGCCATGCTAATGTTCTTGTCCACATGGAAATTTACGTTCCATAATCACTTGTAACTCTTTTTCTAGTCCTTTGCATGTTGATAAGCCAATCTTACCATTAGCAATTGTAATTGTGAAGAATGGGTAGCATTAGTGGTGGGAATATAGATTTCTGCATGAACTTGTTTTAAAAAGTCTCTTCCCAAAGATTAATCAGAGCATGAGTAACATTAGGCTGGAGGATTTCCATTATGCTGTCTGGGCTCATACATCGCAATCCTGTACATTCTGCTTAATCTTGTTAGAGCTCATTTCAGGGTGGAAATTACCACCCATAACAAGACCATTTAGGTGGCCATTCTTCCATGGTTATAATAGAAATATAAGTTCCATAACCAGTAATCCTACAAACATTTTTCTTCTTATTTTTAAAACCAATAATGGTTTATCATTTTCCTTTAGTAAAGGGCTTAAGGCCACAGTCTTATTTGTACTACTCAAGTCTCCCTTACGATGCACATTTCTTTGTGAAAGGACTATATAGGCAATAACAATGACTGCAATTTTTTCTCTCACTTTAGTAGGCACTGTGATCATGACTGCAATTTCCCCAGTATAAACATCATCAATGACTCCTGTATGAACTATGATTCCTTTCATGAATAATCTGTTTGAGGCAGTATAGGTCTCCAATACTTAAAAGGATCATGTAACTTAAAAGTATCGTGAAGAGAGGAAACAGCAACACTTTAGAGAAAGGAATATCAATAGCAGCACTTCCTTGAGTAACAGTCTGTAACAAAAGAATAGATTGATTATATATGAAGCTGGCATAAATTTTATCATTTTAGATTTAAACCCTTAAATTTTATGGAAATTTTAGGCAGGCCCTTAATATGTTTCCCTATATGTTGATTGGCACTGTTATTGTTGCCAGGCAATGTTTTGCCATCCTTATCATATTTAGACCAACATTTCTTAACCCTTTCTTGCATAGAGGTCATAAGGCAGGAGCTCATTGATTCTGAGCATTCAGTCATTACAAGAACAATTTATAATGTTTCTTCAAGGGGCTACTTTGTAACATCTGTTTTTGTACAGCATAGATTTCTATAGCAGCTAATTTTGCTCTATGTTTATAGATCTCTATTTTCTACATAAATTTGGAAAGTCCATAACACTTTTTATCTCTCTTTGTGGCTTGATTAATTCATAGCAATCTTTTTTAATTTTTTTTGGTTTCCCAAGACAGGGTTTCTCTGTGGCTTTGGAGCCTGTACTGGAACTAGCTCTTGTAGACCAGGTTTGTCTCATACTCACAGAAATCCACCTGCCTCTCTCTCCCGAGCACTGGAACTAAAGGTGTGTGCCACCAACGCCCGGCAATTCATATGACTCTTGACTTGTGTTGTCAAAAGCTAAGTGTTTTTAAAAACTCATGAATTTGTTTCCCGTTCACTTGTTATTCAATAGCTAGTTTGAATCTTTCTATGAAATTAGTATAAGGTCCAGTGGGATTTTGTATATGTTTTATGTAACAAGACACAAAGTCACACTCGACATCAATTTTCATCCAAGCAATGATAGACAGCTCCATCCCTAATGTGTGGGAGATCTGAAGGAGGCATATTACGCAGCTGACAATTTGTTGATGCCCAAGTACCAGTCATTATCAGCATTTTATATGTGACATTTCTAGTCTTAGCTGTAGAAATATTCTATGCACTTTATCAGAAAGATGCATCTTACATTTAAGGAATTGGATAGAGCTAAGAACTATTTTAACAATTATATGAACATCATATGGAAACTATTGTACATTTTTGTTCCAGTCAAAAGATGTTAATAACTACATGGAGCAGTAGGTACATATGAAGCACAAGCCTTCTTAATATCTTTCATTACATCCACGTCTAGTCCCTGATGAATATTTTGATTTTATTAAAATTTCACTGGAAATACTAAGTTCAGTTCAGTAGGCCATGGAGGAATTGGTAAATTAATTCCTTTCCCTGCCCTGCCTTAGCTTTTCTAAGTTGTAAAGTTGGCTTTTTCTTAGGCTCTCCTAATTCCTCATCAAAAAGTAGAGAGAACTCAAGATTAGATTAGATTGATTATCAGATTTCTCAACCCATGCATCAGGATTGTCTTTAGACAACACAGGAAACACATTTAAGGGGGTTTCCAGTAAGGTAGCTAAGGGAGCTATCGCCTGTGTAGTTGCCACAGGTGCTGTTTTTACCTTTGATTTTACCTACACTGGAAAGTCATCTCTTTCTCTTTTTTTGCCTCTTTTACCCATTTTAAGATGTGATCATCTAGTTTATATTCATGTAAGGAATTATCCAATCTTCCTCATGATTAATAACCTTTGTATCTTCCTTACATATTTTATTCATAGTCCAAATCAATGCCTAATTGACCCAACAATGAATGGGAATCCTCTCCTCTTATTTATATGCCATTTCAATATTCACTCACACTCTGTCCCATACTTCATCTAAAGTGCCTTCTTCTGGAAACTAGGGATTATGATCACAAGCCATTTGTAGGCAGTCTAATAGTTGTGATTTTGATACTAGTCAGTCCTCCTCTCTTCAAAAAAAATAATAATAAAGATGCACAAGCCTTGACATAGGCAAAGTCTTCCCTGGTTTCTGCCTCATTATAGTCAATAACCTCCTTCTGTGAGGATCCCCACTCTCCTATCATGTAGCCAAGTTCAGTTCTCTGTGCAGGAGCCACTTGTCACAGCTCCAGAGAAAGTGTATCTTGGGAGAATGGAGCCAACAAATGAGGCTCATGTGATAGTCAACTTTATTATCAGACAATGTATACTCTGAGGATTAGGAAGGGGCATATGAGTGAAGATAACTTGAATTGAAACCATATACAATCACAAGGACAGTCTATGTATGACAAACAAACAAATGAACACATATTTTTCCATAGAAGCTGTCTGAGGTAGGTTTTTATTGCTGTGAAGAAAGATAATGACCATGGCAACTCAATGAAAACATTTAATTGTGGTAGCCCACTTACATTTCCAGGATGTTCGGTTCATTACCATCATGAAGGGGAATTCGGCAGCATACAGGCAAATGCTGGAGCTGAGAGTTTCAGGCAACAGGAAGTCTACTGAAAGACACACAGAGGGAAGCTTGAGCAAAAGAGACCTCAAAGCCCACCCCCACTGTGTCACACTTTCTCCAGCTAGGCCACACCTCCTAATAGTGCCACTTCCTTAGGAGGCCATTTTCTTTCCAACCACCACAGAGGGACACAAAGCACACACCACTGTCTGCTATACCTGGAGTAGACACTCCCCTGTCTGCTACACCTGGAAGGAAGATGAAAACACATTCCAAAAAATTCTTGTGTTTTGAAGAAATTGAGGTCACAAGACTATCATCCTGTTTTCTTAGAGTGTTCTCTCAAACACTCAGAATTCTCCTCATGTGACTCCTTTCCTGGACCATGCTCCAAAAGTACACTATGCAAGGTTACTCCTGTGTTGGGTCAGATGACTGACTCCATATTCCCATTGACCAATATTATGGCATTGTTTCAAAGAACTCCAGACCAGAGAATACTGTGGATCAGGAATATTTGTTATGAATTAATAAAGACAGAAACTTGAAATTCATTAAAAATAGCATAGGACAATAAAATAAAAGTAAACTGTAAAGCATTTAAAATATAATATAAAAACTAGACTAGGAGAGCTATCAATATATATTTATATAACATATAAATTATTAGTAATTTGCTGTGCATTTTTTTCATTCCTCTCACCAAATCCCCGCATATCCATGCTGTTTTTCAAATTCATAGCATCTATTTTTTCATTAATGTTGTTATATACACATATGCATATACATTTAAATTCCAAAATGTAACCTGTTCAGCCTGTATAATGTTGAATTGGGCTCTAGAAATAAAGATTATCCAACCTTTAACAGGTTCTTTGGAGATTTGATGGCAAAACACCAGACACCTTAGGACCCAATACAAGAATCTTCAAATGGCTCCCCCAGAATGACCTTCTAGGTAAGACTCTGGAAAGCAATCCTATCCTAGTTGACTTCAAAACCCTTTATATTACATTTAGTGAATATATTATTTATTTAAGATAACAATATCTGACATGCACTTGGTCTTTTTTTAACACTCAATTTTCCTTATCTACCATGTACTCCAGGTGTTCAACTGGAAGTCAGTATTTCATAGTTTAAGTCTCAATTCACAAGTAAATTTGCAAGATATCTGTCAGTACATTTAGTTTACTCTGGCTCTGAATAGGAAAACATTAATACTGAGATTATGAGTATAAGAATCTTCTTTAGATTTTCTTGTGATGAGAAGGGAAAGTAAACTGCAGTCATGATGTAAACTAAAATAATAAATCCAATTATTAAAAAAATAATCTTCATGTAGAAAAATATCCTTTCAATTCCTCATAGTACACATTTCTCACTTCATGTCTAATACTACTATGAGGCCTCTGGTAGTTGATCAGTATCCCTAGTATACGAATAGACTTTGGGAGCCCATTCCACATAGAGGGATACTCTCTCAGCCTAGACTCACAAGGGAGGGCTTAGGCCCTGCTCCAACTGATATGACAGATTTTGAAGATATACCCATGGAAGGCCTAACCCTCCTTGGGGAAAAGAAAGAGAATGGGATAGGGGGTCGGTGAGGGGCAGGGGAGGAGAGCAGGGAGAGGGAACTGGGATTGACATGTAAAACAAGCTTTTTTATAATTTAAAGAAAATATAAAGGTTAAAAAAAGAGACTGCTAATTAATGCTAATCTGAATTCCTCTTATTCAAGGTCATCCAAAAACCAAAGCCTTTGTAACTCATGGTGGAGCTAATGGCATCTATGAGGCAATTCATTTTGGAATCCCTATGATTGGCATTCCTTTGTTTGGAGAACAACATGATAACATTGCCTACATGGTGGCCAAAGGAGCAGCTGTTGCATTAAATTTCAGAACAATAACAAGGTCCGATTTGCTCAATGCACTGGAGGCAGTCATAGAGAATCCTACGTGAGTATAATCTTTTAAAAATGTGTATTCATTATTTATTTATTCATTATGCATTGTGCATCTTACTGAAGGCCAAAAGGGCAAGAATTATCCTAAAGGCAAAAATGATACAGAGACAATTTAGGACATGATTCTGTGTCATAGGTTTTTCTCTCTTTTGTTATTGTTTTTTATTTGCATGTTACACTTTATGTTTCTTTCTTATGTAAATCAGACACATCCTAAATACGTAACTACTTCATCCTCCAAACTGCTTGGCCAACAGACATATGTCAACAGCTTTTGCCAATTTTTCTTTTCAATTCTTTTAGTGAAGTAACTGATCAGAGATTTAAGGTTAATACAAAACTTTGTATTCATAAGTGAAGTAAAATAAAATGTTATATGTGGTACCAGATGTATTACATGTAGAAGCTTTAGGAAAACATTACAACAGAGAAACTTGAATGTTATAAAAGAGATATGTAACTCTTATAGGAGTTGTAATATTCTGCATTGAAATAACATAGATACTAATATAAAACGAAGTGTTTGAATTAATGTTTAAATATGCAGTCTGTTTTAGGACAAATTAATATAGTGAAAACCTATTAGAATGAAGGAAAAATGGATATGCCCATCATTATTTTTCTTTGATTTAAAAGAATCCATGTGGAAGCTGTTTTGTAGAAAAGACTATTTCTCTCCTACTCTCAGCATTACTTAAGTTCCTGTAATAATTTTGTATAGAGTTCTGACCAGTGTGAGATTGATCTCTTTCCATGTTAGCATGGCTATTGTTGTCATCCCTTTTCAGATCTTGTTTAGGGAACTATGTTGTTGAGAATAACTATTGGTGTCGCCATTATTAAGATCTTGTTTAGATATCTATATTGCTGACATTTCATGATTAGAGCTTATCAAAGATGCAAATTCACAGCAAATATGTTGACCCTCTCTGGCTTTTAAAAATCTTTCAATCCTCTCTTCTGTGATGTACTATGAAGGTTATTTTTCTAGTAAGGGGTTTTCAAATGAGTTCTAGCTCAAAGGTCCCTAGGTTCTGTTTCTTAATTGCATTCTCTTTCAGCAATAGAAAGTTACCTTCTATCTCTGGAGAATAAGCAGCATCAATAGGCTATGCATTTTGGGAATCTGTTTGACAGCCATGGCCAACATCTTAAAAGAGGGTTTCTCATGTCTTGTGTTGGGCTTTATGTTAGGTCATCTTTGTCTTTTAGATGGAGCATCATCAGTCCAGATGAGAAAAGATAATTAACTATATATGTATATTTATATTTGGAATTACATGTGTTATGGGGGATTTGGATAAATTGTTAATATTACAATATTTATGGCTTTTTCTGACATCCATATTGTTACTTTATTATTTTCTGTCCTTTGCTATTAACCTCCTCTCCCTTCCCTATGGAGCCTTCCCTCTTCCCATTTCCCCATCAGATACGTTTCATGCCAAATTTTAAGAAAATGTAATATGCATACTAAGAGATGGAGATTATTTAATGAGAAGAAATATCTCTCATTTTGCTTTTAAATAGTAAGACAGTAAATTACCATTATTAATGTTGCTATTTCTTTTTTTTTTTTTTTTTGGTCTTTCGAGACAGTGTTTCTCTGTGTAGCTTTGGAGCCTATTCTAGCACTCGCCCTGGAGACCAGCCTGGCCTCGATCTCACAGAGATCTGCCTGCCTCTGCCTCCTGAGTGCTGGGATTAAAGTTGTGCACCACCAACGCCAGGCTACAATTGCTACTTCTGCTACATCAAACTGACAGTAGGGTTGATGACTCATTTCTCTATGTTACCCTTCTTCTTTTTATACTCATCAATAATTATTTTAGTATTAGAATCAAAGGCAGCTACAACACTTCAGTGTGGAATTTTTACAGCTCTCACTTCTAAAATTACAATGATATCAAAAAGTGAATATCAACAATCACAGCAAAAGTTAAGCTTGAAAGATGACTCAGTGGGTAAGTTAAGGTCTACTCTAGCAGAGGACAACACCCATGTCAAGTGATTACCAACATCTGTAACTCTAACTCCAGCAGATCTCATAATACAGACAGACAGACAGACAGACAGACAGACAGACAGACACACACACACACACACACACACACACACACACACACACATATATATATATATATATATATATATATATATATATATATACCCAAATTTTATTGTGAATCTACTTTACAATAAGAATAAGCAATAAAAATTCCCAGTACAGTCATAGAGAAGAAAGTTACATTTCCTATCAATTTCATTGACTAGGTGATAACTTACATGAAAATGTATGAAAGCAATGGGAAACAGCTATTATAGCTAATTAACAAGAACCAGGACAGTTTTGTAATTATAACCACTACTCATTGATAGCATTCTTTAGAAATATCATTTTAATGTTTATAAGCTTTACACAGATATGTATCACAATGGAGACTAGAGAGGGATTTTCTTTCTACTTATACATCCTGACACTAGTATATGCTTTGACAACAAAGTTTATTAATAATTGCTTATAGGTAACTGAAGTTTTATCTACTCAAATAATATCTCATTTTGATATTTTGTATTTAGGATTAGCTGTCTCCAAATTCTACTTTAGGAATTTTTGGTCTTCTCATTTTTCTTTTTAGATGCTTATTCTTTTTTTAGAGAATACTTTATTAGTTTTTGTAATCAAACCCACATAGATAAGACGAACATATTTAATACAGTGCATTACCCCTGTTCAAATGGAAAAAATTAAGTTCAACATTTCTAGACCAATACGGCTGTTAATTTCTGTACAATGGCAACTCAACATGGTAAACTGGGATACTTTTTTCCAAAGTTGACAGCACAGCTAAAGTTTCCAAAAATTCAAATTATATATTACCATATATATATATATATATATATATATATATATATATATATATATACCAATAATAATAGCAGTATGTTCTGCATCAATAGCAGCAACAGCTTTCCAGGTTCTGCAGTCATTTGAACAAAATTGTAGACACATCCAGCACACTCCATTTTAAAAAAACAACAAAAAATGTAAAAAACAAAATCCCAGAAAACAGCACAGTTCTGTTACTCTTGTGGTACTTGCACCATTTTTTTTAAATTAGCATCTCAGTCATCATCTGGAAGGAAACCATTCTGAGCAACATCATTAAAAACAGCTCTGATAAAGCACAGTCACTACTATGTATTATAAAGCAGGTCCACATATGAGTGAGTACATTATTCTTGCATGCTATAGGAGCTCAGATATACCTCTGAAGATCTTCATATTCATGAACATAAAATATAATTCATTTTCTTTATATGTTTGTGTAATTTTCTTTACTATCTACACAAGAAAATTACACATGTGCATTTTTATTCATTATATAACCTGATATCCCATTTTACTTCTTTCAGCTATAAAGAGAATGCAATGTGGTTATCAACCATTCACAATGACCAGCCCATGAAGCCGCTGGACAGAGCCGTCTTCTGGATTGAGTTTGTCATGAGACACAAAGGGGCCAAGCACCTGAGGCCACTTGCATACAACCTCACCTGGTACCAGTACTACTCTCTGGATGTGATTGGATTCCTACTGGCCTGGGTGGCAGTCATAACTTTTCTTGTCATAAAATCCTGCTTATTCATTTATCAAAAGTTTGTAAAGACAGGAAAGAAAATGAAGAATGAGTAGAGCTCTTTGACAATGTACTACATGAACTAAATTTCAGCATCATTTTAATTAATGATCTGCCTTCTAAATATTCACTGATTACTTGATCAAGGAACACCTTCCTTGGATAGAGGAAAGGGAAGAGAGATAATGGAATTATATTATAATCCCAAATAAAAAACATGATAGAAAGAAAAGGGATGAGCAAACTGTAAGGAATAATCTAGTAAACAGAGTTCCTCCACAGTATCTGCCTCAGGGCTGTCTCCTGATTCCTGCCTTTAACTCCTCACCTACTTTTCCTCAGTGAAGTGCAGAGAGCCATGACGTAAAATAAACCCTCACCTTCATCAATTAACAGTGAAAATTTTTGAAAAACTCAAACAAAGGAGGGCCCTGGACCTGGGTAGGGCAGGCACCACCATGATGAGCAAATATGTGGTGGAGAAATTAAGAGTAAAAGCAAAAGGTAAAATCAAAGCAAGCCACAAAGTCTATTACAGTACCAAAGTACAGATTAGTATGGTTAGAAAACCGTAAGATAGTGTGTCATAAAACTACAATCTCTGACCATTATAATGAAGTTAAGTATGTTATAAATGATGAAAGTGTTTTGCTTTAACATTGGACATTACATTTTAACATAGATTTTGAAAGTAAACAAAGTATTAGGCTGCTATATCAAGAGCTAACTGATGAAATTTTGTTGAATCATGTTAATAGATACTAACCTTTAGATTACTGTCCTAGTAGTATAATAAGATTTAATACCTGCAGCATAACTCCACTATTTATTGCTTTGTGTTTTTCATTAGAGCTCACCATTCTGAGAGGTCAAGTGGAATTACTAGCTTCCTGCATGATTATGAGAAGTTGGCCTTAGGATATGATGAATCCATTGCTTCTGTTCTATGCTCTTATGTATATGCAAAGTCTCTGTCTGGTAATTCACTCAACTGAGCTGAAAATTGAACACTAGTTAGCCTTATTTCAGATAAATTTCTCCTTCCCTCTCCCCCTCCCTTTTCCCTCCCTCTCCCCATCCCTCCTCTTTCCTTCCTCCACCTCTCTCACTCCTGTTGCACATGCATGTAAATCACAAAGTATAAACTCAAGGGGTTCTTTTCTTTTGGTGTTTAGAGGTGCACTGTTGACTATTCAGTATTCATGAACACTCTCCCTCCACTTAGTGACTTCTAACAAGATCTTGACAATCTGTATTCCCTGGAAGCTAAATTTAAGCTAGCTAAATGGAAGGGCTGCTTTGTTCCCATTCTAGTATTAGATATACTCACTCACTTATTTGCCTGATGTATTATGATTCAGTTTCCAACTTCTTGACTTATGCCAGGACTGGTTTCCTTTTTTTACATAAGGTAATCCATATGTAAATTTTGTGATTTCTGAGAGTTTATATCATGTCATCTCTATTACTAGTGTAAATAAATGGTCAAGACTGCTGCCCTCTTTGAGTTAAGAGAAAATTCTACACACTTATTCATTATTAAAATGAGGAATTTAATTTTAAAATAGTGTCTCTTTTTCTTCAAATATATATATATTGTTCTTTAAACATATATATATATATATATATATATGTATATATATTGTTTTCTTTATATGTCTTCCTGTATGTCTTTCTTTCTTTACACCAAATAAAATATGACCCAAAATTCCCAGTCTAATGCTATACCTCTATTGGGGCATCTTCTGAGTCTAACATCTGATCAGTTTTGACAGGTGTACCATAAATATTATTGACATTGGTGATGATTTAATGTAATTTACATAAAATCAGCTCAACCAAAATTTGGGGGACATTGACCAAAAATCAAAAGAGTAGAAGTGACTCCAAGTTAAGGCAATGTCTAATACATAGAACTTCTTATAGCCTTCCATATCTGATGGCCATATTCTCATTACTTGGGATTTGGACTGGTGAGTTATATATACAGATTGGAACTCATGGAAAATAGCTATGGTTATGTCTCAGACTATTGGCCTATATAGTCATGCTCTGCTAACAGATCGTCTACTTACCATGACATATTATGAATTATCAGGAAACATGGGCCAGGACAAAGTATTGCCTAAAATATATGGCAAATTTTTGAACCATCTCTCCAATATCATTAGCAAAACTGTAATCCAAAAAACTGTTGGCTAACTAGAATTAATACTCATCTTCTTCCCTAATAGGAAGAAGTTTTATTGCTTTGTTAAAAGATTTTAGGTATGATATAGAAAGAACCCAGAAAGGGTATTTCTTTGGGTAGATTTATAATAGTGCTTTGTCTATAAAAAATGAAAAATTTTAAGCAAAATTTAAATAATGACTAATACTGGGAGAATTATTCATATCTTCAAATTTTCACTGCTTTCCTTGTATACAGACTTGGGTTAATACAGTAATAGGTTTTATAAGCATGCATTCACAACACACACACACACACACACACAGCTTATTCAGAAGAGACAAAGACATTATTATTTGTGGGGATAAAATGAAATCCTGAGTGAATGTGTGTTATTGACATGAGAATATCACATCACCAAGAAATGTATCTAATGCAAAAATTGCACCCAGAAGTAAAACTATTCTTGTAATAAGTGTCAGAATAGGTGTTTAGGAACTGATTTTCATCAGGAATATGGAGGGATTAGATCTGAATGCCAGAAGTAGAGCTTAATACGCTATTGGGCTGTTGTAGAAGGAATCAGGAAGAATGTAACATATGGAAAATGTAAACAACTGAGGTTTGACTCCTGAAAAATCAGAATGAAAGGAAGACTCTATGGGTAGCTGGATTATAGGTCATTTAAGTTGTGTTTTGGCAAAGAATCTGGCTGCATTCTGTGCTGTCCTGGGAAGCTGATTGAAGACAAATTAAAAAGTTTAAGGTTGATTTTTTGGCAGGAGAAATTTAAAACAAACTGCACCTAGGATGTGGTATGACTTCTGCTCACTGCTTAAATTCAGATCTGCACTGAGATATAGCAGATAGTTATGATAATTGGGAAAATTGTCAAGAAAAGGAATATGAAAATATTTAAGTTGCCAACGAGAAGGATACCGAAAAGGCAGCTATAATTGCCGAAGAAGTTAGCACCATTAGAAAGAAACCATGTGCCTTGTACTAGTCCAACTTGAAAAAGTGCTTTGAAGGCTTAACTCACCCATTGAAAGCTCTATCTCATGAAATCTCAAAGCAATTAGAAAAGAAAGAGCCAAGATTAAGACTACTACACAAGGCATTCATTCTCAGAAACTAAATCTCAGAAATTGATTCAGTTAGGGTTAACACATCTCCTGATACAACCATATTTATCTTGCCTCAAAAATTGGAAGCATTTTTCACATAGTGGTGGTTTTACAGACATGAAAGATGCAACACCAAGATGATCATAAAGGCCTCTTCTGGATTTACTGGTCTCAGACAGGATGTGAGTAGTAGCATATGAGCCTATGCTAGGATGTCCTGATAGGCTATTGCATAATGCTATTAAGGTGAAGCCTAAGTGAGAATGGAGAAAATAGGCTCTTGGAAATACCAGGACCATGGGTCATCCACTAATAAGACCTATATGTAAAGACTATAGTACAAATAACAGAAAGATCCCTTATCCATCATATTCAATCTCTCCACCCAGCCAGGTCATGCATATCTTGTGCCATAATCTATCTCTAGACTCTACTAAATCCTTCCTTAATGCACTACGAAACTAACCTGGGTTCCACATCCAGTGCTCTGGACATGTCTAGACAGCCCTGCTTGCCATATTCTCATTCTCCAGCCTCCACCCCAGACCCACATGACCCATCTCCAACATACAACTGCCACTTCCAACCCCTTAGCCCAGTCTGTGTCCACACACTTTCTCTTGCAGTATATCTGGGTGAGTATGCCTGACTATTCTTTCAACCCGATCCCTCCTAAAAATCCAGATCTACCCTAAAACTCCAGACATGGATCTGAAGACAAATTTTAAACAGCACTAAACCTTCTATGTCCACGGGACTTCCAATATTCATGCCCAACCCAGACTTACATACTGTAGTCTATCAAAGCCTCTGTGGCCAAATTAAACACAGAACTTACAAAAAGTCCATATGCCCAGCTCATATAATAAAATACAAACAATATGAAAGGCCATGGCTATATTCCCTCAAAAAAACCGGCGACTCCTATAGAAATATAGAAATGTTCTCCCATGAGACTTATATAGATACCATACAGAATTTAAAATAACCTTCACAACCTGCATGAAAGAATTCAAGGAGTTTAATGGAAACCAAAGAAATAACTCAATGATCAGCTCAATGAAATTAAATAGAAGAATCTTCTTATGGTACCCAAGAAATCACAAACAGAAGGCTTAGGGAAGCCATGAAGACAATGTAGGATTTGAAATCAGAATTAAATAAAAAGATATAAACAGTAAAAAGAACTCAAACCAAAATGAAGTTGAAATTGAGAAGTTTAATAACCTAATTAGAAAATTGAAAGGAAAAATGCTGGCAAGTATACTGATTCAGGCAAAAAATATTTACTTAAATATAAATTAGAGGTTCTAGACAAAATAAGCAGAGAAATATGAATGTATAAAAATCACAGGAAAGGAACATGTAGGAAATGTGGGATGATATAAAAAGATCAACATTTTGATTTATAGGAATAGCTAATGGAGAAGAATCCCTGAATAATGACACAGATAAAATTTTCAACAAAGTGATAGAAGAAAATTTCCCCTAAAAAAAGGCAAAACCATATAGATCCAAAAAGAACACAGAGCACCAAATAGGTAAGATCAGGGAGAAAAAAGCTGCTCACAGTATTGCACATAAAAACAATTAGTATCTAGTTATACAGAAGTACTGGAAGCTGAAATAGAAAAAAAATCCCACAATTAACCAAGAAAACATTACTGCTATAAACATACATTCACCAAATTCTGGTGCCAATTTTATTAAAAAATATACCTGGACAAAAATTCATCAGAAGAACATTAGAACTAAATGACATCACACATTATCTGGGACTCTGATCTATCTACAGAATATTTCCCAACCACAAAAGAACATACATTCAACTACACCTCTTGGAAGCTTCTCCAAAATACACATTGAGACACAAAACAAATATTATCAAATTCAGAAAGAATAATAATTCTTTGTATCTTATCTGAAAGATACGGAGAGAAGAGGGTTAAAAAAGTAAGAATCTCTTTACCTAAAGTCATACATAATTCATATAAGACTATGTATATAAATATACATACACAGTTTAAATGAAATTTTCCAGCCTGGATTGAAAAGACTTTTAAAAGGGCCATAGACAAAAAAACCCTAATAATATGCATGAGAAATTACCTTTTGAGTTGGAAGATAAGTTCCTATTGCCCATGACACCATGCACTTCAGACAAAAGACCCATAGATGCTGAGCTAAATATGACCTGAAAGTCTCCTTCCTGAAGACTAGATTTCCTGGAAGCAGTATATGTTGTGCAAGGGAGAGGGAAGACACCAGCAGCCTTGTGTACCTATGATGTCTATCAACTATAACAATAACCACCATGGCATAATAAACCCAAGAGTGCAATAATGACACTCCTATACTAGTAGTAACCAAAAGCTCTCTAATTGAACTTAAGAACCACTCAAAAAGAGGGAAATCATGCCTGGTACTGGAAACCTAGTTAACTGTCTGGAGCTGATGACTTCATTGCTCTTTGAGAAAAACTTACAGTGAGCTTTGCTAAATCATCATAATTCATAGCTGCATTCTAAATATTTATTCTTATTCCCACATATAAGCTTAGTGTTCACCTCTCATTAAAAAGAAAAAAAGAAGCTTCTATTTGCAACAGACAGAAGCCATACAGAAAACCACAACCAAACAAAATATGGAGCACACATGACTGTCTGTTGCCCAGCTCAAACTGACAAATCTACAACATAACACCTACTCCTAAGGCTCAGGGAAAATAATGGAAAGGGAGCAGAAAATTGTAAGAGTCAGAGAAACAGGAAGTCTTCTGGGAGATTGTGTCTTCTAGAAATGTTAATGAAGCTACATGCATGATGTCTCATCAACAAGGCTGACTAAACATGACCTGAACAAGGAGTAGATGAATAGACATGTTAGCACTAAAGGAAGAAATTACATAGGACCTCAACCCTAGAGAAGACACAGGCAACTAAGAAATACTCAGAGTAAGAGGAATATTCTTCCCTAAGGAACAGTGCCCATATTGGTTTTCCAATTCCAAGTAAAATGAACTGAAAGCATCTACATAAAAGCAACATTATATGGAATCGGCAGGTTATATGTGTATATGAATATATATACAATATATATATACATATGTAAATAAATATAATGTCTTTTTGTGTGTGAGAGAGAGAGAGAATGTGTTGAAAGAAAAGGAAGGAGAAATGTTTTAATTATATTTTAATTTTGAAAAGTAAAACTAAGAATATATCAGTGCTATTGGAGAGGGTTTGTATGTTGCAGATGATCAGATAGGGGAGACTCTACCCAGTCTTTTCAGAGCCCATATGACTACAACACAAGCCAAATTGCAAGACATGATACTACAGAAATGCTGTTTCCCTTGCTAAGTGTAAATCTTGCTTGGGCCTGATCATTCCTTGCCATACTCCCATTTTTCCCCTTTGAAATGGTGATGTTTAATGGTATGTACTCACTAATATATGGATTGTATACATGGAGCAAAGGATTACCAGCCTATAATCCACAACCCCAGAGAAGCCAGGAAACAATGACTACCCTAAGAGAGACACACATGGTTCCCTAGAGAAGGGTCAAGATCTCCTGAGCAAATTGGGAGCATGGGGTGATAGAGGAGGGAGGTTAAAGAAAGGGAAGGGAGGAGGAGAACATGAAGGATCAGGAAGAAAGATTCAAGGGAAGAATACAGAAGGAGAGCAAGAAAAGAGAAGCCTTAATAGAGAGAGCCATTATTGGTTTAAAGAGAAATCTGGCACTAGGGAAATGTCAAGGGATCCACAAGAATGACACCAACTGAGATTCTAATCAGTAGTAGAGAGGCTATGTTAGCAGAAGCAGAGATCCACAGCTAAGTACCGAGTCAAACCCCTAGAATCCAGTTGTAGAAAGGAAGATATGGCGAGCAAAGGGTCAAGACAATCTGAGAAAATCCACAGAAACAGCTGACCTGAGCAAGTGGGAGCATATGGACCCCAGTCAGACAGCTGGTAAGACAGCATGGGACTGAATCAGGCTCCCTAAACATGGGTGTCAGTTAGGAGGCCAGGGTACTCTATGGGGCCTCTGGCAGTGGAACCAGTATTTATCTCTACTTCGGGAGCCCATTCCCTATGAAGGGATACTCTCTCAGCCTAGATACACAGGAGAGGACCTAGGCCCTGCCCCAAATGATGTGACAGACTTTGATGAACCCCCATGAGAGGCCTCACCTTTCCTGGGGAGTGGACGGGAGGTGGGATAAGGGGTTAGTGGAGGGCATGGGAGGATGGGAAGGAGAAGGAACTGGTGTTAGTATGTAAAATAAGATTGTTTTAATTTAAATAAAAATTCTATCTTTATAAAAAAGAAGAAAATGATAATGGTTTTTATGTGGCATTGTTTGGCTGGACTTTGTTACTTGGCTTTGATTTTATACAAGCTCACAGTAAAATGATTGTTTCAAATATCAGGAGACATTTTGGACTTTGGTGTTTTAAACATAGCTGGAATTGTTAAACATGGCAGATATTCAAAGTCTGAATGAGTGCATTTTAGTTTCTAAATTGATCATGAACCTATGGTACCAAATAAAGGAGTAAACTCTTTTCCTGGAAGTAACATGTTAGAATTTCAAATTAGTGGGAAGAAGACACACAAACAATAGAAAATACTGACTATTTGGCAGGATCTAAAGTAACTTAGTACTCAAGCTTCTAGACACTTCCTAGATTAGAATAATTGAGGTAAGAAGACTGTTGCTTAACTTTGTCTCTTAAAAGATTTTTTACATACCAAAATAAGAATTTTTAAATTTAAATAGAAATTAATATAAAATTTTGTTTTTGTTCACAGACCAATTCTTGTATGGGCTTATTGCAGGCAATTATAGCTACTGGGAGGTAATGGCTACCTAGGCTGTGAAGCAACTCCATAGCCTTCCTCCCTATGTATATGGTCACAATATTTGTATTTCCTCTCCTGTGCTGTTCCTTCACCCATAGATATGGTTATACAAATGCCGTGTCTTGAGCCAAGCATTCAGCTGCCACTCATTCTCAGTATATTGAGCACTCATGCTTCTCTGCACTCATAGCTGTTCATTGAAAAGAGGGGCTTCTCTGACTAAGGCCGAGAGAAACATTTGTCCATGGGTATAATCTTTGAGAGCAGGAAGCGGGCATTGTTTGCTATAAGGAGCAGAATGGGGGGCATGAAGAGGAGTAAGTTTTTTCTTCTCTTGTGGAGCATGATATATGCTAAGTGATAAATTTGAGCTTCATTCCTATGTAGTAAGCTTTTTTGTCAGCAGCCATCCTGAAATAACATTACAGAAACTTGTTAATAATGAAAGCTTGGCCTTTAGCTTAGGCTTGTCTCAAGTAACTCTTAGAACTTAAATTAATGCATTTATATTAATTTATGTTTTTCACTTGGTGTTACCCTTCTCCCAACTTGTACTTCCTGTTTCCTCTCTGTGTCTCCTGGCTTCTCCCCTGTACATATGAGTATGTATGTACTAATAAGCAAGCCTACAGAACAATGTTTCCATATTAATTCCTCAGGTACATTTGGTTTCATTTGTTACCCTGGCTAAGAGCATAATGTAAGGAAGAAACAAGAAAGAAGTGCATGGCACTAAGGACATATGGACTCTAGCTCAATAAGTTATAACAAACACATGGTGTTCTTAGATATTCACTTTTCCATCCTGTATGTATCCTATGTGTTCCATTGATAATCACTTCCCATTGTTCTGGTGTCATCACATGCCACATCTGTTATTCATCTAATTTTTCTTTAACTCCTGCCATCACATTTAAAAGAAAGCAGAAGGTGCAGCTCTTAGATGTGCACTTGGATGATTCTTGCTGTGAGATATTAAAGAAATTTAAATAATTTAATTTAATTTTGAAATTAAAATAACCTACCACTTTGATCACTTGATTACAGATTTATACTTTTGTCTAAGAGTTGTGATTAGTATATGTTCTGTTGTTCTTCTGATCCTAGGTCATCCAAAAACTAAAGTTTTTGTAACTCATGGCGGAGCAATGGCATCTATGAAGCAATCCATCATGGGATCCCCATGGTTGGCATCCCTTTATTTGCAGAACAGCATGATAACGTTGCTCACATGGTAGCCAAAGGTGCAGCTGTTTCACTAGACTTTCATACAATGACAAGTTCAGATTTGCTTAACGCACTGAAGGAAGTCATTAACAATCCTTTGTGAGTATAAACATATACACATTTATTTGTCTTGTATTAGAAACCAGGACTATGCACATGCATATTGAGCAAATATGCTATCACTGAGCTATGTCACTAGCTTATTTATTATAGATAATTTCTCAGTGGAAGTTCCAGGGAACAGCCATTAACCTAAATAGAGAAATAATGATAGTTACAAAGAGCTGCATTAGACAGTGAGCAAATGTCAGTGTGTTTTCTCTTTATTTTGTTTTAACAGAGTCTGAGTTTAACTTGATACTCCTATTTCATCATAAAAAGCTCTGGAATAAAAAAAATATTTGCCAACACCCTAGATCAAAGTACTTTGCAGTTGTTTTACTAAAAAATCATAGGTTTAATTTTACAGTAAATGCAGTTTATTTGCTAAAATACCTACTGCTAGTTGAAATTGTAATATAGTGATGCAAATGAACATAGCTACCATTTTCGCTTACTTTAAAAAGATCTCAATATAGCTTTTTGTTAAGCAGTAAGATAAAAATGATCTCTAATTCCAATTCCATGTAATCTTACAAATTAGTATTTGCCAATATTTTGATTCTATTGCTTATCTATCGATAAAAACATGGAGCTTTTGATCTTTATCCAATTAATGGCATCAGAAAAAGAGGATTCTAGTTGGGCATTGGTGGTGCACACCTTTAATCCCAGTACTTGGGAGGCAGAGGCAGGTGGATCTCTGTGAATTCGAGGCCAGCCTGGTCTACAGAGAAAGTTCCAGGATAGGAACCAAAGCTACACAGAGAAACCCTATCTCAAAAAACAAAACAAAAAAGCAAAATATAGTTATAAATAGTGAATATCTTTAGATTTTAAGTTGTCATTGCCTTATTTCGAAGAATTATGTAATTTTTAAAAATTGCTTTGAATTTAATTGCCAAATAATTTACACAGTAATGATGTACTTTCCAAAATATTTGAGAGCTTTAGATAAAATTATGCCTCATCAATATAGTATTTATTTTATCAACAATATTACACATGTATTCCATACATAAAACTTTGTTTAAAATTGTATTGGGAAAAAAAGAAAGAGAGAAAGAGAGAAAGGAAGAGAGAAAGAAAGAAGAAAGGAAGAAAGAAAGAATAAAAATTGTAGGTGGTGGCACACCCCTTTAATCCCAGCACTCAAGATGCAGAAGTAGGTGGAGCTCTGTGAGTTTGAAGCCAGCCTGGTCTACAGAGCTTGTTTCAGTACAGCTACGCTTGCTACACAGAGAAACACAGTCTTGAAGCTCCTCATTAAAGAGAGATAAAGTATATTGGTGGTCAAAGAACAACAGAAACATGTTAAAGAAAGTTAAGTCAATTTAAATAGATTTTAGTTATTCTAATAAGCACTTTGTGTAACACATTATCTTTTTACAGTTTTTGAAAAATATTTTTCTTGATGATTAGATATAAAGCTCCTTGTATGAATACTTGTCTACATTTCTAATCCTTGATAGACATAATGATGGTATTAGATGAAACTGATTTCTTAAATAGACAATACATTTTGAAGGCTTACAGCACACACTAATTAATCTTTAGTAAACTGTACAATATCCTTATTATAGGCCTCATCATCTGTATAGCAAAAATATATTACTATTTCTGCCTTTGTCTAAAAAGCACTATCTTCTCTCTGTGTATTTTATGGCTGTCTTTCTCAAGTATATTATAAATAACAAGAAAGGAAGTTGCCTCTATTGCCACCGGTACCCTGTTATGATGCAGCATGTTAAGCTTTACACTTGAGGAGCAATGTCATAACTAGACTCCTTCCCCTATATCCTGGTCTATAATCATTTCATCACTACAATCAAATATCACTTCAATGCTTCAGTATAAAATATTGAGTAGTCTCAACATTGAAAAATCAAAGCATGTAAAAGAAAAGCACGAAAAATAATTTGCAAGAATTTACTCTAATTCTAGATTACAGTAAGAATAATTCACAGTATTCCAGAGGCAACAACATTTTCACACAAATAGATAAAAATGTAGTTTTTATTTTTATTTAACAGTTAACAACTAGAAGGAGAAATTTATGAAAAGTCTATCAAGCCAGTAAATGAACAATCACTGGACACCCAAATTTCTTATCAATCCCAACTCATTATCACCTATGGCCAGATATGGACCACAGTAAACATAGCATGCATTGGTTGCATCTCCAAAATATTCTACTATTCTGATATTTTAATACCACCTATACTTGTAATTGCTTTTTCAGTGAGGTTTTTCAAAATCTCAAAGGTTACCTCATTTTGATTTCATTTATTATGCTTTGGGATGTTATCTGTGGGTCAAAACTCTTGTTTTGAATACTTGTCTTTTCATAGCATTTCTCTTATATATTTAAATACTATGTGTTGAAGAAGTTTTAACTGGTACATTATCTAATGAGATTTTTACTGTGAACACATAATTTTCTTTATACTTTCATGTAGCCATGTTTATGATACACAGAAATTTATACCCATTTCACCTTCGTTCTGTAAGTTAATTCCCATTGTATCTTCCTTTAGTTATAAAAAGAATGTGATGTGGTTATCAACCATTCACCATGACCAGCCCATGAAGCCCCTGGACAGAGCAGCCTTCTGGATTGAGTTTGTCATGCGCCACAAAGGGGCTAAGCACCTGAAGCCACTTGCCTATAACCTCACCTGGTACCAGTATCACTCTCTGGATGTGATTGGATTCCTACTGGCTTGTGTGGCAGCCATAGCTTTCTTCACTATAAAATGCTGCTTGTTTGTTTACCGATTCTTTGTAAAAAAAGGGAAAGAATAAAACAGAATAGGGCTCTTAAAGAACGAAGAAGTCTATCCTATTCAAATCTAGCACTGTGTATCAAGTGCATCTTGTTTTAAAAGATATAGGTCTACTTGATTTGTCTATATTTTTTACTCCTTAAAATTGAAAAATTAACCATTAATATATATTTCCTCATATAACTAATTTTGTGCTGATTTATCAATACAATAATCCTGAGAACAATGATAATCATTGAAACACCATCTCATTTATGGAAAAACAATAGGAAGACTGAAGTGTTTATTGTGAATTTTTCAGAGCTATAATTTTTAAAATAAAATGGAATGAAATGAACTATCAGTGTCTGTAAAAAAATTATCTATTTAAAATGTGACAAGGCAGATTTTATTCAAAATACCAAAGTAGAGGAAAGAGGCTTCAGGGTACAATAAACCCAACTCTATCAAAAAAAAGATGGAGCTTTTATAGACACAAATATAACGGGTAGTTGGATGGATAAACTGGTACAGGCATGGGTTGCACAAGCCTGACTGCCTGAGCTCAAGACCCAGAACCAACAGATTGTGGAAGGAGAAAATAAATTATCACAGAATTGTCCTGTGCCTTGAGCCTGTGTCTCTGCACACACATATCCATACACCCATAAACATACACATACACACTCATACACCACAACAACAACAACCAACAACAACAATAATAATAACAAATACAAAGTGAAATTTAAAAAAAACACTAAAACATGAAAAGAGGAGAATAAGGAAATAGTAATTAAAAAGAGTCCTATAGTTAGAGGTGAATTACAAAAGTACATGGAAAAATTACCTGAATGCCCTGGCAAGAGGGAAAAGCAATGTATAATTCACAGTTTCACATAAATACAGATGCATGGATATAAATGTTGAAAGTTAAATCATCTTTAAAGACAGAATATAACTGGAATCCAGGATCATTTGATCTAGGTAAATTGTTAACCAAGTCCTATGTGCTACATGAGCATAGAAATATATCTTTCTTAAATACAAAATACTTTATGTTCTAGACCTTTCAGTTGTGCTGTTAACTCTCTAGTATGACTATTCTCCAGTTTCTTTATGTGGGCCCTTAGTACTATGAACTTTCCTCTTAGCATGGCTTTCAAAGTGCCACATAAGTGTGGGCAGGTTGTGTCCCCATCCTCATTGAATTCTAGGAAATCTTTAATTTCTTTTTTTTATTTCTTCTTCTTCATCGTCATCCCAGAAATGGTGCAACTGGGCATTATTCAGTTTCCATGAGTTTGTAGATTTTCTGCAATTTGTGTTCTTGTTGAATTCTAACTTTAAAGCATGATGGTCTGATAAGATACAGGGGGTTATTTTAATTTTTTGTACCTGTTGAGGTTTTCTATGTTTCCAAGCATGTGGTCAATTTTAGAGAAGGTCCCATGTTGCACTGAGAAGAAGGTATATTCTTTTGTGTTTGGATGCAATGTTCTATGAATGTGTGTTAGCCCAATTGGGCCATAACTTTTGTTAGCAACTCCCATGTTCTTGGATGGGTAGGAACAACATAGTAAATATGGCAATCATGCCAAAAGCAATCAACAGATTCAGTGCAATCCCCATCAAAATGCCAGAACAATTCTTCACAGACTTTGAAAGAACAATCCTCAACATTATATGGAAAAACAAAAGACCCAGGATAAATAAAACATGCCCTGTCCAATAAAGGAATATCCAAGGCATCAACATCCCTGACTTCAAGCTCTGTTTATAGAGTTATAGTCCTGAAAACAGTTTGGTATTGGCACAAAAATAGACAGGTAGAACAATGGAAAGAGTTGAAATCCTGATATTATCCCACAAACCTACAAACACCTGATTTTTGACAAAGAAGATAAAGTTATACAATGGAATAAAGGGAACATCTTCAGCAAATGGTGCTGGCATAACTGGATGCTAGCATGTGGAAAACTGCATATAGACCCATGTCTATTTCAATGCACAATACTTAAGCCCAATTGATCAAAACCCCAACATAAATCAAGCCACACTGAAACTCTTAGAAGAAAACGCAGGAAATACCCTTGAATTAATTGGTACAGGAGACTGCTTCCTGAAATTTACACCAGAAGCACAGACATTGAGATTGGCAATTAATAAGTGGAACCTCCTGAAACTAAGAAGCTTCTGTAAGGCAAAGGACACAGCAAGACAAACAGCCGCCCACAGAATAGGAAAGGTTATTCACCAAGGCCACAACTTACAGAAGGCTGATCTCCAAAATACACAAAGAACTCAAGAAGCTAGTTTGGTCTCCAAAAGACCAAACAATCCAATTAAAAAGTGGGGTACAGAACGAAGTAGGCAATTCCCAATAGAGGAATCTAAAATGGCTGAAAGACACATAGAAAGAGTTCAACATCCTTAGCATTCCTCGGGGAAATGCAAATCAAAAAGAGTCTGAGATACCCTCTTACACCTGTAAGAATGGCTAAAATCAAAAATACCAATGACAGTTTATGCTGCAGAGAATGTGGAGATATGAGAACACTCCTTCACTGCTGGTGGGAGTGCCAATTTGTACAGCCATGTTGGAAATCAATATAGTGACTCCCCAGGTAAATGGGAATCAGTCTACCACAAGATCCAGCAATTCCACTCTTAGGCATATGCCCAAAAGAAACACATTCATACAACAAGGATGTCTGTTCATCTGTGTTCATAGCAGCATTATTTGTAATAGCCTGAACCTGGAAGCATCCTGCATGCCACTCAACTGAAGAATATATAGATAAAATGTGGTACATTTACACATGGAGTACTACTCAGCAAGGAAAAAAAAAACAATGGATTCTTGAAATTTGCAGGAAAATGGATGGAACTAGAAGAAACCATTCTGAATGAGGTAACCCAGTCACAAAAAGACAAACATGGTATGTAGTCACTCGTATATGGATTTTAGACATAGGAAAAAGTAGTACCATCCTACAATCCACATGACCAGAGAAGTTAGGAAACAAGGAGAATTCTAAGAGAGGCATACATGGTACCCCAGAGAAGTGGAAAGGTACAAGATCTCCTGAGAAAATTGGGTGCATGGATGGAGGGGAGAGGGATCTAGGAGAAGAAGGCGAGAAGAAGAGGGGTGAGGAGGACATGAGGGAATTGGAAGGTAGAGTTGGAGGAGAATAGAGGAGAAAAAGATAATAGATACCATAATAGAGGGAGATATAGGTTTAAAGAGAAATTAGGCACTAGGAAAATGTCTGGAGATCTTAATGATGACACCAACTAACAATCTAAGCAACAGAGGAAGAGACTACCTTAAATGACCTCCCCTGATAATGAGATTGATGACTAACTTATATGCCATCCTATGCCTTCATCCAGCAGCTGGTGGAAGTAGAAGCAGACACCCACAGCCAAACACTGAACTCAACTAGAATGCAGTTGCAGAGAAGGAGGAGTGATGAGCAAAGAGGTCCATACCAGGCTGGTGAAACCCATAAAACAGCTGACCTGAACAAGGGAGAGCTCTTGCTCCCCAAACTGATAGTTGGGAAACCAGCATGGGACTGATCCAGACCTTATCCCTAGCATAGGAATGGACTTTGGGAGCCCATTCCACATAGAGGGATACTCCCTGAGCCTAGATACACGGGGGTGGGTCTAGGCCTTATCCCAAAGGATATGACAGACTCTTAAGACCCCCTATGGAAGGCCTCACCCTCGCTAGGGAGCAGAAAGGGTATGTGATAGGTAGGGTTTTAGTTGAGGGGAGTAGTGGAGGAAGGGAGGGAGAGGGAACTGGGATTGACATGTGAAACAATCTTATTTCTAATTCAAATAAAAAATGGAGAAAGGAAAAAATATACAAAATACTTTGCCAAATTTTTTTTATTACACCAACTCAAGATTTTTCCTAAAGAATTTTCCTCATCTTTTCACATTTGATGGCTTCTGACACATGTAGAAAGGAGTTTTTCCCATCTATTTCAGTTCCACTGGACTGTTTTTTCTCTTCCCACCAGGTCCCACAACTGCTTAAGAAATAACCACTCAGAGACTTAATATACATTTGTAATTGTTTGGCCATTGACTTAAGCTTCTTTCTGGCTAGATTTCTCTTAATCATTAGCCCATTGTTATTAATCTGTGTGTCTCCACATGGCTGTGGCTTATCTAGGTGATGCCCTACAATCCTGTCTCCATAGTGGCTACATGGCAACTATCCTTTGTCTTCCTTTCCCTGACTCTTTGTTCATAATTCTTGCCCATGGCCTTTGAAAAACATTTTACACATTTTAGGACTGTATCTCAGTCTGTAACTCATTCTACAGACACAAGAAAAGACCTATTTGTTCACACAACCACAGGTCCTATAAAAATACTAACCTGAAAGCTATAATATATATGCAGAGGAAGTGGTGCAGGTCTGTGTTGGCCCCAACCCTGGAACTTCAACCTCTGTGAGTTCATATGAACCTTGCTCAGTTGACTCAGAGGGCCTTGTTCTCCAGGTGTGGCCATCCTCTCTGGCTCTTACACTCTTTCCTCCTCCTCTCCCTTGGAGTTCTCTGAGTTCTAAGTAGAAGGATTTAATAAAAACAACCTAGTTAGAACTCTCTATTTCAAGACTTGTTGTCTTTCTCACTGTCTCACTCTCCCTTGCTCCATCCTTCACCCCTTCTCTCTGCATAATGTCTGGCTGTGGGTTGCTGCATCTGTTCCAGTCTGCTTCAGAAGGAAGCATCTCTGATAGTGACTAAATAGGTGCTGACCTATGAGTATAGCACAATATTATTAAGAGTCACTTTATTGATACTTTTTTTCTTTAGACAATACTGTTTGGTCTCTAGGCTATCAAGTCTCTGACTCTTGATCACCAAACTATCTTGAGGAATGACCTTCAATCAAATTATACCTTGTGGAATGGACCTTAAATCAGATCTTGATTGGCTACTCCCATAGGTTCTGAACCACCATTTCCCTAGCATATCTTGCAGGCAGAACAGTTAGTAGTAGGTCTTAGGTTTTGTGACTAGGTTGGTATTCATATTTCTCTTCTGGTAGGCTGCAAAATATTTATTACACCAAAGATATTAGCATATATGGATGAATGCTCCATGTTAGTCCAGCTCCAGTACTCCAGATCAATGAGTTGCATGGGTTTTGACCTCAGCACTAGAACCCTGCAGTCAGTTTGTAGAGAACAACCCATTATCTAAACAATGGTCTGGGTTGACTTGGCATTTCAATAGGACACCCATGGACAACAACTAATTTTAATGCAACCCAGTTCAGACACTAGAAGCCTCCTTTAGTGATAAGAGATGGCCAGTTTGGACTCAGTCACTTCCATTGTTAGGAGACTTCATTAGGACTACCTTCATATATTTTAGGGAATTTCCACTGTGGTAGGTTTCTATACCATTCCTCAAATAGCCCTCAATACTAGCTGTCACTCCCTGCCTTCCCTCGCTCAACCTAACTTCCCCCCCTCCTCACCTGATCCTCCCTGCCCCCTGCCCCCTGCCCCCATCTTCAGTCTACCCACACATTTATTCCATTTCCCCATTTCAGAGAGATCCAAGGGCCCCCCATCCCTTATTCAATACCTCACCTTTCTGTATCTATGGATTGTAGGTTGGTTGCCATTTATTTAATGGCTAATATCTATATAAAAGCAAATACATATCATATTTCTCTTTCTCAAACTGGGTTATGTAACTCAGGATGATTTTTTTCTAGTTGTATTCATTTGCCTACAAATTTAATGAAGTCATTTGGGTGGAGGCAAGCTGGGAGACTGTTAATGAGAGCTTCTGTTTCACAAGGGGATATATATATATATATATATATATATATATATCTGATATATATTATCTGATATTGATGTAAGTTTGGTCAGTGGTACCTATCAAGAAAAGTAGCCATTTTTTTTACATTTTCCAATTTGGTGGAGTACAGGGCGGGGTGTGTTTCTTTGGTTGGTTGGTTTTGTTTGGGGTGTATGGCAAGCATTGCACTTATTTGTTTGTTTTTTAGGTATTTATTTATTCTTCTCTCATACAATAAATAACATGCACACTTTCTACTCCCTCCACTCCTTCCATTTCATTTTTAAAGTATGTCCTTATGATTCTCTGGATTCCCTCAGTGTCTGTTGTTATATTATTGAGAGAGCTTTGGTAGGTAACACAGACTGGGCTGACATATTTGATCTCTTAGAGTCTGTAGCACATGTATCCAGTTTCTCTGGCTTTCAGACAGGGCTCACTGTTATTAGTTAATCATTCCCAGGTCTCACCTAATCTAACTGAGTATTTCTGGTTAACTATTATCCATTTACCAAACTTCAGTTGACCTTATTTCTCAGAGTGTGGCTATGAATAGTGTCATCGTGATTCAGCAACTTGAAGAAAAAACAAAGTAATTCCAGCTTTAATAAAACAAATCCAATGGAAGAAATCCCACAGAATATAAGTTCAGGATGTAAACAAAAGTACATGAAGGCATCATAATCTTTGGAAGATGATATTCAGATCATTAGGCAGAGATATTCTACTTGAATCTCAGAAAGATTTTCATAAGTCTTATATTTAGAAACATAAATACCATAGTGGAGGTAACTGATAGTTGGCCACAAAAGTGCACACAGAGTGTACACAGAGACTTGTTTTTTACTCCATTATTATTGGCCATAAGAAGCCAAAGTGCTATACTGATTCCCATTTTCCTGATTAGTCACCTTACTTATTTCCAAAGTGAGTGTACTAGTTGGCACTCCCACCAGCAGCAAAGGAGTGTTCACTCTGCCTACTCCTCAGGAAAATGGGAATCAATGTACCACAAGATCCAGCAATTCCACTCTTATGCATATACCCAAAAGAAGTACATTCACACAAAAAGGACATCTGTTCCACAATGTTCGTAGATGCACTATTTGTAATAGCCAGAACCTGGAAGCACCCTAGATGCCCCTCAACTGAAGAATGGATAGAGAAAATGTGGTACATTTACAAAATTGAGTACTACTAAGCAGGGAAAATGGAATCTTGAAATTCGAAGGAAAATGGATGGAATTAGAAGAAACCATTCTGAATGAGGTAACCCAATCATAAAAAGACAAACATGGTATGTACTCACTCATATGTGGATTTTAGACATAGAGTAAAGGATTACCAGCCTAAAATCCTCACTGCCAGTGAAGCTAGTAAACAAGGAGAACCCTAAGAGATATATACATGGTCCCCTGGAGAAGGGGGAAGGGACAAGATATCCTGAGCAAATTGGGAGCACAGGAGGAGGGGGGATGGAGCTAGGAGATTGAGAAGGGGAGAAGAGGAGGGGTGAGGAGAACATGAGGCAGCAGAAGGTTGAGTTGGGGGAGGAATGAAAGAAAACAAGAAAGGAGATACCATAATAGGGGGGAGATGTTTTAGGTTTAAAGAGATATCAGGCACAGGGAAATGTCTGGAGATCTACAAAGATGACACCAGCTAACAATCAAAGCAACAAATAAATGCCCTCCCCAGATGATGACATTGATAACTGACTTGTATGCCATCCTATAGCCTTCATCCAGCAGCTGGTGGAAGTAGAAGCAGACATGCACAACTAATCACTGAAATGATCTTGAATCAGTTGCAGAGAAGGATGAGTAATGAGCCAAGGGATACAGACCAGGCTGGTGAAACCCACAGGAACAGCTGACTTGAGCAACAGGGAGCTCCTGGTCCCCAGACTGATAGCTGGGATGCCAGGATGGGACTGATCCAGACCCCAGGAACGTGGGTTTCAGTGAGGAGATCTCAGAAATCTACAGGGTCTCCTGTAGTAGTTCAGTACTTATACCTAGCATAGGTGTGGACTTTGGGAGCCCAATCCACATAGAGAGATACTCCCTGAGCCAAGACACACAGGGGTGGGCCTAGGCAGGTTCCCAAAGGATATGATAGACACTGATGAGGCCTAAGGTAAGCCTCACTCTCCCAGGGGAGCAGAAAGATATGACGGGTAGTGTTTTAGTTGGGGGGTGTGGTAGCTGAGGAGGGGAGGGAGATGGAACTGGGATTGTCATGTAAAACAATCTTGTTTCTAACTCAAATAAAAAAAATCAGGGGAAAAAAAGACGACAAAGTGCTATTATGCTTTGTTATTTCTGGTCCCTGTTGAAAGCAGAAAACCACTGTACTGTATGAATAAGTACATTTATTCTTCTACCCTTAATATCCACTAATCATTTGAACTCCACACAAAACCCACTTTTTAAAGAATACAATCATGGAATACTCTAGTATTCTCTAAACCAGTAGATATCATCTGTTCTTCATAGAGTTGGCTGAGTGTGTTGTTCATTGTTGATTTTTCTTTAGGATGTATATATGGTCACAGAAGAGGCAAAGAGTGGAATCCATATTGATCATCTCACTCAATTATACCAATGAGACTGAAAAATACATATTAGAATCATTTTACACATTTGGGACTGCATCATAGTCTGTAACTCAGTCTACAACCACAAGAATCAAAAGCCTACTTTTTCACACAACCATGAGTCCTACAAAAACACTAATCTGAAAGCTATAATCCATGCATGCAGAGGAATTGGTGCAGATATCTTCAGGCCCTGTATTTGCAGCTTCAGTCTCCATAAGTTCATATGAACCTTGCTCTGTTGACTCAGAGAACCATGTTCTCCTGGTGTCCTCCATCCACGCTGGCTCTTACACTCTTTCCTCCTCCTCTCCCGGGGAGTTCCCAGAGCTCTAACTCAGGACAATTTTTCTAGTTTCATCCATTTGCATGCAAATTTAATTTTTTCGCTAGGACATTTTTAATGACAGCTTATATTTCACTAGGTATGGTAGGTCTATTTAAATTGCTTATCTGATTAAGATGTAAGTTTGGTAAGTGGTCCCTATCAAGAAAATTATCCATTTCTTTCAGGTTTTCCAATATGGTGAATAATAAGGTTTTGCTTTCTTGCCTGATTACTTGTTTTTTTGTTTTGTTTTGGTATTTTATCCATTTATTTATTTATTTATTTATTTATTTATTTATTTATTTACCCAAGCACTGTTTCTCCTCTCTCTGCTCCTTCTAGCTGTTTTAGAAGTATGTCCTTATGATTCTTTGGATTTCCTTGGTGTCTGTTGTTATGTTGTGTCTGTTTTTATGTTATTGAAACTTTGGTAGATTTAGAAGTCTGGACTGCATCTACTTCTTTTAGAGTCTGCAGTACATCTGTCCCAGCCTTTCTGACTTTTAGAGTCTCCATTGAGAAGTCAGGTGTGATTCTGATAGGTCTGCTTTATATGTTACTTGGTATTTTTCTTTTGCAGCTTTTACTAGCCTTTCTTTGTTCTGTACATTTAGAGATTGTTCACTATCTGATCTGATATTTGGTGTTGTGTATGTTCCCTGTGCTTTGACAGATATTCCTTTCTTTAGGTTAGGGAAGTATTCTTCTATGTTTTGTTGAAAACATTTTCTGGCCTCTGAACTGCATTTCTAAACCTTCCTTTATTGCTATTATTCTTATATTTCATTTGTTTTTTTAATATTTATCATTGTCTTTCACTGATGGATCCTTCATTTCATCTATTGCATCTTCAATGCCTGAGATTCTCACTTCCATCTCTTTTATATGTTGGTGACCTTTGCCTCTGTAGTTTTTGCTGAAATTCCTAAATTTTTCATTTCCCCTGTTGGGGTTTTCTTTATTGATTCTATCTCCACTTTCAGGTCTTAAATAGTTTGTTTATATCCTTCCACTGTGTGTTTGTGTTTTCCTTGATTTCTTTATGGGATTTAATCCTCTTTAATGACCCCTACTATTTTAATACAGACTATGTTAGGGTCTTTTTCTTGTGTTTCAGTTATGTTAGACTTCTCAGGGCCCTCTGTGGTAGAATAGCTGGCATTTAGTGGAGACATATTACCCCTGCTTTTATTTACTGTGTTTTTATGCTAGCCTCTAATCATCTGGGATATAAGGTCTAGGTGCTAAATTCTGGTTTTGTCTTTGTTTAGTGCCTGATTTGTTCTCTGTTTTCTGTGTCTTCTCTGGATTTTAGGAGAGTGTGATGACTGTGTGCTGTCTGGTTGGAAATTTTCTGTGATCATGATCGGTTTAGTCACCTATGGAGGTTCCAAGTAATATGCAATTCTGTGTATTAGGACTGATGCTTAGGAAAGAAAACAGGCTAGAAGTCTTGAGAGGTTTCACAGAATGGGGAAGAGCAGGTCATCTAGCATCTGCTTATTTAGTCTCCTTGGAAATGGGAGGACAGTGAAGAAAGGTTACTTCAGAAGGTCTGAAATAGTGCTGTAGATGTTATAGATGCTGAGTTTGTAACTGTTTGGCATTTAAATAGTTCTCATTATGTCATTAGCTAATTATCTGTATTTCTTCATAAATTTTATGAATTCTGAATCTCTACAGAATTTTAATGTACTATAATTTGACATCCGGCAGTTCTTTGGAAGCTTGAGATCAGAAAACCAGACATAATGTGTATGCAAGGCTCCAAAAGGACATTTGTGGTAAGACTCTACATAATAAGTGATGAAAATATGAGTAGTAATCAATGAAACTTATAATTGAATAATAATACAATATATGAATCAAGCATTTGACATTGAAGTTTCAGAAATAAAATGAAATTTTATCCTATTTTTACAGCCTTTAGAGAAATTAATTATACCATTTGGAATTTTTACTATACCTCACATCCATTGAAACAATATTTAAGTTTAGCTGTGATTGAAAACTTCTCTAATTACCCAAATTAATTCTCTGATCTATAATTCAGTCCTTATATTTACATTCTAAAGTACAAGTCTCTAAATGCACTGGGAAATAACATCTTTGCTCTATTATGAGTAATTATTGTTACTGAAAGATATAATCTTCTCATGAACTCACAATTCACTCTTTGTGGTTGTTATATGTCTCTCCAAACACCTTAAACAGCCATCACTTCAGACTGAAACTTTTAAGTTGGTTGTCTTTTCTTTCTTTCTTTTTTTTAAGATTAACAGTTGTAGCAGTTCAAACATGCATGGTATCTCTCTTTGTAATGGGCATTTGTTATTAATGAAGATTTTTTCTTCTTTTTCTTCTCTTTTTCTTTTCAAAACGGGGTCCATGTAGCCCAGGCCGGTCTCATACTTATTTTGTAGTTATGTCTGGCCTTGAAATCTCAACTGCCACCATCTCCTAAATCCTGAGGTTGCTCTTGTGAGCCACCAAAACCAGCTGATTCTGAGACTGAACAGAGCTTGTGTTTTCCATGTTCATTCTGGCTGCAGCAAAAGTTCAGTTTCTCCCATGGCTGTGGATTCCAAGACCCTATTTTCTTGCTGGCTGTTCTTAGAGACTACCCATGTCATCAGGAAAGGACAAGTCACAAGCTCAAACTGAATTTCTTACTCCACTTTGTTTCACAGTCATCATGGGTAGAGTGGTATTTGTGGCCCTAAGTACCCATCACTTCTAGCGCCCTAAGAAAGAAGATGCTGGCCAAAAAAGATATTGCTATCAGGCATGTGTGTACACACGTTTACAAAAAGACACAATCGACCTCTATGTTTCAATTAGCTTCTAATTGTGTTTCAAATTATCCTTTGCAAGTTGCCCTTAAAAACCAAATAGGGGCAAATTGTGAATTTCAATACAAGACTTTTATTATGTTGTAATAATTAAGATTAGAGAAACAAGTGTATCACATTGGTTTCTGACAACCAGGAGTTGAGAAAAGGTTTGAGGCACCTTGGGACTCTTATTTCACTAGTGTTATATACAAGCCTTTAATTTTTTTAAAAAAAAAAATCATGCTGATAATGACACATGCCTTTAATACCAGCACTTGGGAGGCAGAGGTAGGTTCCCCGTTTGAGTCCCGTCTGGCTTACATACTGAGTTGCTGGCCAGCCAGGGCTGCAAAGAGAGGCCCTGTTATTAGCCATCTTTTAAGTATAAGATGCACACTTTCTTTTCATTTGTTCACAAGCTAAACTGACCTCTTGTGGACAGTTTGTGCTAATGTCCATTTCAAAGAAGAGAAAACAGCTTAGAGAAACTGACAAAGAAATTGATTGAATCAACGAAATAAAAAGACAATAATTGACTAGAAATTATAGGTATAAAAAGAGAGATTTATAAGTCAAAAGTCAATCCTAACTACATGCATTTTGCAAGAGTAATGGTGTAATAAAATCAAAATAGACATAAAAATGGTGAATCACAAAAGTTTAAATGAAACATGATGGGTGATTGTGACTGAGAAAATAATGAGAAACAAGGGGGTTGGGGTGTAAATCAGGGATGAAGATGGGCCAGAGTTGAGGTGGTAACAATCCCTTGAATCTTTTTACTAAGAATTTCGGGGCACTTAACTGACTGTGGAGAGCTACTGCAATTGAAGTACAGTGAGATAAAAGTTAGTACTTCCTACTATGATAGTCAGTATTTTTTTCCTTTAAGATTTATTTTATTTTTAAGTATGTATTTGGGGTTTGTAAGTGTGCATGAGTACAGGAGCCCACAGATGCCAGAGACATCAGGAACCCTGAAGCCAGAGTTACAGTCAGTTATGAACAGCTCAGTGTGAGTGCTGGGAATCAAACTCCATCCTCTGCAAGAGCTGCACATTGTGGGGCCCCATTGTCTTTTGGAGACCTCAAAGATCACTGTTGGGTTTATTAAAGAAAACTTGAACATTTTAAACGTCATATGCAGTAGATCTCAGAGATATCTAAGCACCATAATCTATTAAATATACCCAGGATACACAGGCTTAATTCCAAAATACCCATTTCAGTCTCAAGTCTGAAATCATGTATGGCATATTACATAATCTTGGGCCATTCCTCTTCAGTTTCATAATGTAATGGTGAGGTGGGTTCTGCTCTAACTTCCTCTATGTCTAAATATTTTTATTATTTTTATTAGTAGGCTTTTCCAAGGCTTGTATCTTATTACTCAAATTTTTATTGTTTTCATTAGTAAGTACGTGTAAGACTTGTATTTTATTAGTAGTAACCTTTTCTAAGGCTTCTATCTATGAATAGTAAGTTTTTCTAAGGTTTGTATCTTACCAATCAATTTCTCATATTTGGCACAATTATCAAACCACTTTTAATAATAAAATATGTATTACCAAACTGACAAAAATTATAACCAACATTAAGTTGATCCCCGAAAACTTGGTTACCTCCTCATTTATCTTTTTTGTTTGCATCACAATCATAGTAACAGTAAACAGGGTCCTAATTTCCAGTATTGTGACAAGCTTTTTTGTGGTTGTTAGTTCAAATTAGGAACAAGCTTGCTTCACATGTAAATCCCTTCTCCCTCTTCCTCCCCTCCCCCAATCCTCCACCTACCCCACACCCCAGTCCCCCTCCACTACCCAGGGAGGGTAGGGCCCTCCATGGGGTCTCACCAAAGTCTACCACATCATCCTGGGCCGGGCCAAGCTAGGCCCTCCCCCATGTGTCCAGGCCTAGAAAGCATCCCTTCACGTGGGATGGGCTCTCAAAATCCCTTCTTACACCAGGGGAAAATACTGATCCAGTACCAGGGGCCCCCTAGAGTGCCAAGGCCTCCTCATTGATATCCATGTTCAAGAGTCTGCATCAGTCCCCTGCTGGCCTCTCAGACAGGAGTCTGGGGTCCATGTGCTCCCACTTGTTCATGCCAGCTGTTTCTGTGGGATTCACCAGCCTAGGCCCTACCGCTTTGATCTTCATTCCTCCCTCTCTGCATCTGGGTTCCAGAGTTCCATTCAGTGTGTATCAGTGGGTATCTGCCTCCGCTTCCATCAGACACTGGATGAGGGCTCTAGGATGGCAAAAAAAGTAGTCATCAGTCTCATTATAGGGGAAGGGCACTTAGAGTATCCTCTCCACCATTGCCTAGGTTGTCAGTTCATGCGATGCTTGTAGATCTCTGGAAATCTCCCTAGTGCCAGATCTCTCCTCGGACCCATAATGGCTCCCTCTGTCATGGTATCTGTCATCCAGCTCCCATCCATTCATCTGCCAGCTCAACATTTCTGCTCCTCCAATTCCTCCTGTACCCTCTTCCTCTCCTCCCCTCATTCTGCCAGCTCCCTCTCCCCTACATCCATGCTCCCAGTTAGCTCAGGAATTGCTGCCCCTTCCCATTCTCCGGGGTCCATGCAATTTTCTCTTAGAGTCCTTCTGGCTTCCTAGTTTCTTTGGTGAAGAGGATTGTAGGCTGATAATCCTTTGCTCTATGTCTAAAATTCATTATGAGTGAGTACATACCATGTTTGTCTTTTTGTGACTGGGCTACCTCACATAGGATGGTTTCGTTCCATCCATTTGCCAATGAATTTCAAGATCCTATTGCTTTTTCCATTGAGTACTACTCCATTGTATAAATGTACCATATTTTCTCTACCCATTCTTCAATTGAGGGGCATCTATATTGCTTCCAGGTTCTTGATATACAAACAATGCTGCTATGAACATGGTTGAACATATGTCCTTCTTGTATGAACATGCATTATTTGGGTACAGGCCCAAGAGAGAAATTTCTGCATCTTGTGATAGACTGATTCACATTTCTATGAGCAGCTGCCATACTGATTTCCAAAGTGGTCTTATAAGCTTGCACTTCTACCAGCAGTGGAGGAGTGTTCCTTTTTCTCCACATCCTCTCCAGCATAGATTGTCATTGGTGTTTTTGATTTTAGCCATTCTGGCCAGTGTAAGATGGTATCTCAGAGTTGTTTTGAGTTGCATTTCTCTGATTGCCAAGGATTTTAGGCACTTTCTTAAGTGTCTTTCAGCCATTTCAGATTCCTCTGTTGAGAATTTTCTATTTAGTTCAGTAACCCACTTTTTAATTTCATTGATTAATGTTTTGGTGTCTAGCTCTTGAGTTCATTGTATATTTTGGAAATCAGCCCTCTGTCAGATGTGGGGTGGTGAAGAACTTTCCCCAGTCTGTGGGTTATCATTTTGTATTACTAACTGTGCCCTTTACCTTACAGTATTCTTCCCCTGACTCACACTTTCTACTCCCTCATGTCTTCAGCATCCCTCTTCTTCTCTGCTTCTCATTCTCCTAGCTCCTTCCACCCTCTTCCTGTGCTCCCAATTTGCTCAGCAGATCTTGAACCTCTCCCCTTCTCCAGGGGACCATGTATGTCTCTCTTAGGTACCTCCTTGTTCATCAGTTCCTTTGGCAATGTGGATTGTATGCTGGTAATCCCTGCTCTATGTCTAAAATCCGCATATGAGTGAGTACATAACATGTTTGTCTTTTTGTGGTTGGGTTACCTTCCTCGGAATGGTTTCTTCTAGATCCATCCATTTTCCTGCAAATTTCAAGATTCCATTGTTTTTTTTTTCCGCTGAGTAGTACTCCATTGTATAAATGTACCACATTTTCTCTATCCATTCTTCAGTTTAGGAGCATCTAGGTTGCTTCCAGGTTCTGGCTACAAATAGTGCTGCTATGAACATCGTTGAACATATGTCCTTGTTGTATGAATGTGCTTCTTTTGGGTATATGCCTAAGAGTAGAATTGCTGGATCTTGTGGTAGACTGATTCCCATTTTTTTGAGGAATCACCATACTATTTTCCAAAGTGGCCCTACAAGTTGTCATTCCCACCAGCAGTGGAGAAGTGTTCCCCTTTCTCCACATGCTCTCCAACATGAACTGTCATTGGCGTTTTTGATTTTAGCCATTCAGACAGGAGTAAGATGGTATCTCAAAGATGTTTTGATTTGCATTTCCCTGATGGCTAAGGAAGTTGAATACTTTCTTATGTGTTTTTCAGCCGTTTTAGATTCCTCTATTGAGAATTGTCTATTTAGTTCTGTACCCCAAGTTTTAATTGGATAGTTTGGTACATTGGAGACTAGCTTCTTGAGTTCTTTGTATATTTTGGAGATCAGCCCTCTGTCAGATGTGAGGTTGGTGAATATCTTTTCCCAGTCTGTCGGCTGCCATTTTGTGTTGCTCACTGTATCCTTTGCTTTACAGAAGCTTCTCAGTTTCAGGAGGTCCCATTTTTCAATTGTTGACCTCAGTGTCTGTGCTACTGGTGTAATGTTCAGGAAGCAATCTCCTGTACCAATTAATTCAAGTGTATTTCCCACTTTGTCTTCTAATAGGTTCATTGTAGCTGGATTTATGCTGAGATCTTTGATCCATTTTGACTTAAGATTTGTGCAATGCGATAGGCTTGGGTCTAACTGCAATCTTCTACATGTCTGCAACCAGTTATGCCAGCACCATTTGTTGAAGACGTTTTCTGTTCCACAATATATATTCAGATTGTTTTTTAAAAACCAGGTGTTCATAGGTTTGTGGGTTAATATCAGGATTTTCAACTCTATTCCATTGGTCTACCTGTCTATTTTTGTGCCAATGCCAAGATGTTTTCAGGACTATAGCTCTGTAATAGAGCTTGAAGTCAGAGACTGTGATGCCTCCAGAAGTTCCTCTATTGTACAGGGTTGTTTTGGCTATCCTGGGTCTTTTGTTTCTCCATATAAAGTTGGGAATTGTTCTTTCAAGATCAGTGAAGAATTGCGTTGGGATTTTAATGGGGATTGCATTGAATCTGTAGACTGCTTTTGGCAAGATTGCCATTTTTGCTATGTTGATCCTACCTATCCAAGAGCATGGGAGATCTTTCCATTTTCTGGTATCTTCTTCAATTTCTTTTATTAGAGACTCAAAGTTCTTATGGCACAGGTCTTTCACTTTTTTGGTTAGTGTTACCCCAAGGTATTTTATGTTGTTTGTGGCAATTGTAAAGGGTGATGTTTCTCTGATTTCTTTCTCCACCAATGTGTCTTCCGTATATAGTAGGGCTATAGTAGGGTTAATCGTGTATCCTGCCACTTTGCTGAAGGTGTTTATCAGCTGTAGGAGTTCCCTGGTAGAGATTTTGGATCACTTTTGTAGACTATCACATCATCTGCAAATGGTAAAAGTTTGACTTCTTTCTTTGCAATTTTTATCCCCTTGATCTCCTTTTCTTGTCTTATTGCTCTAGCTAGAACATCAAGTTATTAAAGAAATATGGAGAGAATGGACAGCCTTGTCGTGTTCCTCATTTTAGAGGAATAAAATTGACTTTATGTCCATTTAGTTTAATGTTGGCTGTTGGTTAGGTGTATATTGCTTTTATCATGTTTAGATAGGTTCCTGTTAATCCTGTTCTCTCCAAGATCTTTGTCATGAAAGGATACGTGATTTTGTCAAAGGTTTTTTCAGCATCTAGTGAGATGATCATGTGGTTTTTCTTTTTCAGTTTGTTTATATGGTGTATTACATTAATGGATTTTTGTATGTTGAACCATCCTTGCATGCCAGGGCTGAAGCCTACTTGATCAGAGTGGATGATTTTTCTGATGTGTTCTTGGATTCAAATTACCAATATTTTTTTTGATTTTTTTATTTGAAGTAGAAACAGGATTGTTTTATATGGCAATCCCAGTTCTCTTCTTCCTCCTGTCCTCCCTTACCCCCCAACTAAAACCCTACCTATCATATATCCTTTCTGGTCCCCCTGGATGGTGAGGCCTTCCAAACGGTGTCTTCAGAGTCTATCATATCCTTTGGAATATGGCCTAGCTCCATCCCCTTGTGTCTTAGCTCAGGGTGTATTTCTCTATGTGGAATTGGCTCCCAAAATCCACACCTATGCTAGGGATAAGTACTGAACTACTACAGGAGGTCCCGTAGATTTCCGAGCTTTCCTCAATGAAACCCATGTTCCTGGGGTCTGGATCAGTCCCATGCTGGTATCCCAGTGATCAGTCTATGGAGCAAGAGTTCCCCAATGTTCAAGTCAGCTGTTGCTGTGGGTTTCACCAGCCTGATCTGGACACCTTTGCTCTTCACTCGGCCTTCTATGCATCTGGGTTCTAGTTCAGTTCAGTGATTAGTTGTGGGTGTCTGCTTCTACTTCCACCAACTGCTGGATGAGGGCTATTGGGTGGCACATAAGTCAGTCATCAATTTCATTATCAGGGGAGGGCATTTAAGGTAGCCTCTCCTCTGTTGCTTAGATTGTTAGCTGGTATCATCTTTGTAGCTCTCCAGACATTTCCCTTGTGCCTGATTTCTCTGTAAACCAAAAATGTCTCCCTCTATTATGGTATCTCCATTCTTGTTATCTTCTATTCTTCCCCTGATTCAACCTTTCTTCTCTCTCATGTCCTCTGCATCCATCCTCTTCACCGCTTCTCATTTTCCAAGCTTGCTCCCCCATCTTTCTGTGTTCCCAATTTGCTCAGGGGATCATGAACCTCTCCCCTTCTCCAGGGGACCATGTAGGTCTCTCTTGAGGTCCTCCTTGTTTACTAGTTTCTCCGGCAGTTTGGATTTTAGGCTGGTAATCCTTACTCTATGTGTAAAATCCACATATGAATGAGTACATATCATGTTTGCCTTTTTGAGATTGGGTTGCCTTTCTTCTAGTTCCATCCATTTTCATGCAAATTTCAAGATTCCATTGTTTATTTTCTGCTGAGTAGTACTCCATTGTGTAAATGTACCACATTTTCTGTATCCATTCTTTGGTTGAGGGCCATCTAGGCTGCTTCCAGTTTCTGGCTATTACAAATAGTGCTGCTTTGAACACCATTGAACAGGTGTCCTTGTTGTATGAATGTGCTTCTTTTGGGTATATGCCTAAGAGTGGAATTGCTGGATCTTGTGGTAGACTCATTCCCATTTTCTTGAGGAATCCCCATACTGATTTCCAAAGTTGTTTTGCCAATATTTTTTTGAGTATTTTTGCATCGATATTCATGAAGGATATTGGTCTGTAATTCTATTTTTTACTTGTATCTTTGTGTGGCTTGGGTATCAAAGTAATTGGAGCCTCATAAAAAGAGTTTGGCAATGTCCCTTCTGCTTCTATTGGGTGGAACAGTTTGAGGAGTACTGGCATTATCTCTTGTTTGAATTTCTGTTAGAATTCTGCAGTGAAGCCATCTGACCCTGGGCTTTTATTGGTTGGGAGGCTTTTGATGACTGATTCTATTTTATTAAGGTTTATAGATTGATTTAAACTGCTTGTCTGTTCTTGTTTTAATTTTGGTAAGTGATATCTATCCAGAAAATTGTCCATTTCCTTTAGGTTTTCAAATTTTGTGGAGTTCAGGTTTTCAAAGTATGACCTGATGATTCTCTGGATTTCTTTCGTGTCCGTTGTTACATCCCCTTTTTCATTTCTGATTTTGTTAATTAGTGTGATCTCTCTCTTTGCCTTTCTGTTAGTTTGGATGGAGGTTTGACTATCTTGTTGACATTCTCAAAGAGCCAACTGTTTGTTTCATTGTTTCTTTGTAATATTTTCCTAGGTTCTACTTTAATATTTTCAGTCCTCAGTTTGATTATTTCCTGGTGCCTACTCCTCTGTGGTGAGTTTGCATCTTTTTGCTCTAAAGCTTTCAGTTGTCCTGTCAGTTCTCTAGTGTAACTATTCTCCAGTTTCTTCATGTGGGCACTTAGTGTTGTGAACTTTCCTCTTGGCATTGCTTCCAGAGTGTTCCATAAGTTTGGGTATGTTGTGTGTATATTCTCATTAAATTCTAGGAAGTCTTTAATTTCTTTTTTATTTCCTCCTCAACCCAGAAATGGTGCAATTGGGTGTTATTCAATTTCCATGAGTTTGTAGGTTATCTGCAATTTGTACTGCTGTTGAATTCTAGCTTTAAAGCATAGTGATCTGATAAGATACAGGGGTTATTTCAATTTTTTGTATCTGTGGATGTTTGCTTTGTTGCCAACTATGTGGTGAATTTTAGAGAAGGTTCCATATGCTGCTGAGAAGAAGGTATATTCTTTTGTGTTTGGATGGAATGTTCTATAGATATCTGTTAAACCCTGTTGGGTCATAACTTCTGTTAGATGCTTTGTTAAGTTTCTGTCTGGTGGTCCTGTCTAGTGGTGAAAGCATGGTGTTGAACTCTCCTACTATAAGTATGTGGGGTTTTATGTGTGGTTTGAGCTTTAGTAATGTTTCTTTTACAAATGTGGATGCCTTCATATTTGGGGCATAGATGTTCAGGATTGAGACTTCAACTTGATGGACTTTTCCTGTGATGAATATGAAATGCCCTTCTTCATCTCTTTTGATTGATTTTAGTTTTCAGTCTAATTTGTTAGATATTAGGATTGCTACACCAGCTTGTTTCTTGGGTCCATTTGATTGGAAAATCTTTTCCCATCCTTTTACTCTGAGGGAAATCCTGTCTTTGAGGTTGAAGTGTGTTTCTTATATACAGCAGAAGGATGGATTCTGTCTTCATATCCATTCTGTTAGCCTGTATCTTTTTATGGGCAGGTTAAAACCATGGACATTGAGGGATATTAATGTCCATTGATTATTGGTTCTTGTTTGTTTTGGATTTATTGTTGGTGGTGTCACTGTATGTGGTTTTTGCCCTCCTGTTTCTTTTTGTGTTTGGTAAATTGGATTATCTATTACCTATGGTTTTTTTAGTGTAGTTATCTTCGTTGGGTTTGAGTCCTTCCAGAACTTTCTGTAGTGCTGTATTTGTGGATATGTGTTGTTTAAGTCATGGAATATCTTGTTTTCTCCATCTATAGTGATTGAAAGCTTTGCTGTGTACAGTAGTCTGGGTTGGCATCTATGTTCCCTTAGTGTTTGTAGGATATCTATCCAGGACCTTCTGGCTTTTACAGTTTCCATTAAGAAGTCTGGTGTGATTCTGATAGGTTGCCTTTATATGTTACTTGACCTTTTTCCTTTGCTCCTCTTAATATTTTCTCTTTATTATGTAAGTTTGGTGTTTTGATAATTATGTGGTACGGGTACTTCCTTTTGTGGTCCATTCTATTTGGTGTTCTGTAAGCTTCTCGTACTTTCATAGGCATATCCTTCTGTAGGTTGGGGAAGTTTGCTTCTATGATTTTATTGAATAAGTTTTCTGTACCTTTGAGCTGTATTTCTTCACCTTCTTCTATACCTACTATTCTTAGGTTCAGCCTTTTCACAGTGTCCCATATTTCCTGGATATTTTGTGTTAGGGATTTCTTGGACTTGAGATTTTCTTTGGCTAGAGAGTCTTCAACAGCTGAGATTCTCTCTTCCATCTCTTGTATTATATTGGTTATACTCACATCTTTACTTCCTGATCATTCATCCAGCCTTTCTATTTCCAGCATCCCCTCATTCCGTGTTTTCTTTATTGTTTCTCTTTCAGGTTTCATGCCTTGAACTGTTTCCAGTGCTTCCTTCACTTGTTTGGTTGTTTTTTTTTTCTTGGCTTTCTTTAGACTCTTAAAGAGATTTGTTTATTTCTTGATTTTTTGGTTTGTCTTTTCCTCCATTTCATGTAATTTTTTCTTGTTTTTTCTTCTATTTCTTTAAGGGATTTTCTTATTTCCTCTTTAAAGTTCTCTATCATCTTCATAAGAAAAATTTTAAGGTACGTCTCTTCTTCATCCTCTGTGTTGGGCTTTTCAGATCTTGCTGGTGTGGAGTCCCTAGATTCTGGTGGTGCCATGCTGGTCTTTCTGATTGAGTATGTTCTTTTTCTGTCTTCTTCCCATCTCTTCTTCCAGTGGGTGCAGGTGGGGTCTCTCTATCTCCTGTTGTCACATGGTGTTGTGTGTGGGCCAAGACTTCAATGTCTGCATCTGGATGTTCTTGTATCTCCTGGTAGTCTCCTCACTCAGTAGAGGTGAGGCCAGTGGAGAGGGAAGGAAGAGTAAGGTGTTTCTAGACTCAGGGAGTTTCTCCCTGTCTGAGCAGGTCCATTCTATGCAGGCACAGGCTCAGTCCCAGAGAGTTCTGGAGGTGAAGGGGACATTGGGCAGGAGTAGGGCAGTAGCAGAGGGCACACTCTCCTCAGTAGGGGTCAGGCCAACAGAGGGGGAATTAAGAATGAGGTGTTTCCAGGCTCAGGGAGCTCCTCCCTGTGTGGGTAGGTCCACTCTATTCAGACACAAGCCCAGAGAGATCTAGGGTGATATGGATGAGGTGATATGGACTTTGGGCAGGAGTAGGGCAGGAGCAGACGGTACACTCACCTCAGTAGGGGTCGGGCTCTGTCTGTGACAAGCTTTTAACTTGGAAAATGTTTTGAGATTGTCCTTCCCCACTTCTTTTCATTTATTTATTTATTTATATTTAATTAATTACATTATTATTTTATTTGTTTATTTAATAACCTAATTTGCTGCTTAAAAATTCCCAGCTCTGACAACAATGCTCAAAGAGTGGGCTTGTGCAAAGGTAATCAGATGTAATGATAATATTTGGCCAGTAGGAGGTAGACATGGCCAAGGCAGGAGGGGAGCTGACACTGAGAAATCCAGGTGGAAAAGAGAGGGAAAAAACAAAGAAGAAGCCAGCAGCTCTGACTCAGCAAGCTAAGACTGAATGTGCTCCAACCATGGCAGTGATGACCAGTGGACTGCACTGGGATAAGGGGGCAGAGGTGGCCAAGGCAGCGAGAGTAGCTGCTGCCATGGTGCTGGGAAGGTAGTGGGGGACACACAGAGATGAACAGAGAGGAGCTTGAAGTTTGGGCCTCGGAAGGCAGCAATGGAAAACAATAAAAGGTAAGAAAGCAGTCGAGGAGGGGCAAAGAGGGACTGTGCTCTCTGCTGCAATCACAGTGTTGGCCACAGAGGGTGGTTTGGTGTAATCACACCAACTTTGCATGATTTAATAATGTCCTCGGTGGGCACCAGATATAGAAATTTCATTTACTGTTTATTACAAAATAAATACTGAGATAATGGCAAGCAACCATAGCACACAGACCACTCCCCAGCTCAAAAAGACTCTCAACCCCCTGGCCCTACTCTTCCTGATGCCAAGGCCCTTCTTTTTCTTGTCCCACATTTGCCACAGAATTCCATGATCTACTTCAGCCAGCTAAATGTGAACCCTGCCTCTCAAACCAACATTCTACTCCATTGGACACTGAACCACAACATAGACAAATTCCTATAATATATTTTGGATGGCAAGAACTCATCTTTTTCTTCTCATCTCTGTTTTATTTTACATAGTGATGTTTTCCTCCCTGGGCATTTAAATAATGCTTCCTTTGATTTTATATTTTGATTTTCACTTCTATCTACAATCCTTAGGTACAAAACTTCCTGCTTCATACAGTGGGTGGCATTTTATCCATCACAATCACCCATTTTGTCTCATTTAGGTATTTCAAAGACACATTGAGTTATCATTTTATTCTGTTATCATTAACCTGTTACAGGGATGGAACATGAAATTTCACCTACACAAATCTGTGTTCCTGTACTATGTTCACTAACACTTGGCTCCAGAATAAATTACCTTTTGGTAAAGAAGGAGAAACAGCTGCTAAAACATACAGGATTATAAATCCTGCTAGATTAAACCAATGTATGTATTTCAAAAATGTCCTGACTTGAAATTTTAAGTTAAAAGATATGTTACTTTAGAGAAGAGGTTAGGCTTTTATTTCCCCAAGAAGTGAGAGGGTGTGGATTCATTCCATGTTAAAGAAAATCAGGTTGGATTGAGAAAGATCCCCTGAAATCCTAATTACAAACATGAAGAAATAAGCATAAAAAACTGAGACACATGATGTATATTTTACCTTCGAGAACACATAACAAAAACCCATCTAAGGATGACTTGTGTAGAATGCACAGTCTTTATTTACATTGATGCAAATTGTGTGTCACCTTTAAAACTTTATGTATTTTTCAGAACAAGTAGACCAGACATGAATGAAAATAAATGGCCCAGTAGATCCAGCTCCTCTGTTACAGTCTCCTCAAAATTCTGCATCTAGAACAGCTTCAAAGCTGCTGGATAAGATGGTCCAGCCTCATAAAATAGCCAGTCAGGACTTAATAATAATCCTAAATTTTCTCAGGGTCTCCCAAAGATTACCAGTGCCCCCAATCAATAGGAAGCAGTCTAGGGAAAACAATGCCCACATTCCCAAATATTAGTTATGGATGTTTATTATCATTTAAGGGGGTCTGGTTATAAGGTGTTATTGGTAATGGAAAAAAAGCTGAACAAAGGAGATTAGATTCAGGGATCTCATTCTAAAAAGGAAAGGGGGGATATAGAAATGATAGGGAAAAAGGGTAGATTATCTACTTTAATCCACAAAAACAACTATTATTCTTAAATAGTTTTACATTGGTATGAATTTTGGTTTATTGGTACAACTTTGAAGTTTATTTTCTTATACTGTATGCATATTTCTACTCTTGTTAAGGTATTGTGTTTATACAGTTCATTTAAATATAATGCATAATTTTAAAATACACACTAATAGTTAGCCATCTATAGTAGTCAAGCTTATAGTCATGTTAGGTAAATTTTTCAACTCCATAAACAGATATATTAAGATAACTGGTCTTCAAATACTTGAAAGATCTATAGAATATGTCATTTAGTTTGTTTAATAACCCAAGGTTTTTCATGACAGTGAGATACATCTGCTCCTGACGGCCAATCTAATGCAAATAAGATAATGGGCATTGAAAAAACTCTATAAGGAGTTTTTATGTCAAAGTTAGCCATCTGGGCAAAGAAATTGCCCTTGCCTCAATTGCTGACAGTTACTGTACAAACTGGACCAGAAGGACCCAAGAAAGGTGACTGCCAAATTGTGCCAAGGTAGGACAGTCTTTCTTTCCACAAGAAAGTCTGTCAAATATGCTAGGATTGTAGGCCAGAGTTGGATGCCCTGACATTACAGATGAACTTTGGACAACTGTCCACACAGCCTGATGTCCCTATCATTAGGTAATATTTCATCCTTCTGGGGTCTTTGAAGGAGTTAAAGACTAAATAATTAAACTTATTTTTCCTTACTAATGATATAAAGAAAATTTGGTATAAAACTTTGCGCTCACAAAGATAGGATAGGTAATGGAGTATTTTTTCTGATTTTGCCAAATACAAAATACAAAATGCCAAATACATTACATTTACAAAATATTGTAAATGTAATGCTTACTTAACTGTTTTTGTTGTATATAATTTTACTATGTTAAAATGAAAACCTTCCTTTTTAATTAGACAAAATGGAGAAATGCTGTGGAATAATCCATTTTTTACACTGTAAATATGTATTGCTCTCATTGTTAATATAAAGCTGACTGGCCAGTACCTGGGCAGAAAAACATTTGGTGAGACAGCCTGAAACAGACAAAATGCTGGGGTGAAGAAGGCTGGAGACAAAGGAGTCACCAGCTAGATGGAGAACAAGTCAGACAAACAAAATGGGATAGAGGTAAAAGCCAAGAGCCTCAGGGTATCACATAGGTTAATAGAAACGGGTTAAGATGTAAGAGCTAGTTAGTAACAAGCCTAAGTTATTGCCTGAGCATTTATGGTTTATATTAAGTCTCTGAGTCAGTTATTTAGGAAGAGGATTCTGGTTTTCTGGGAGCAGGCAGGTGGGACAGGCAAACTCTGCCTACAGTGAAAGCTGATTTTATTATGTTGACAATGGAAACAAACATAATGGAGGAAGGAATGACAAAAATATGAACTTGAGTCCACAGAATCAAATAATGAACATAAGCAATAGTTATAGGTAAATAGTCTGCTTGGCCACAGGAAAAGAAATGCAAATTAAAATGACTTTGACATTTCATCTCACTCTAATCAGAATGGTTACCATCAGGAATACAAATGATAGTTAATGCTGGTGAGGACTGTGGAAAGGAGCCTTATACACCATTGTTGGGTTGTACATTAGTGTAGACACTGTAAAAATCAGTCTGGAGATTTTTTTAAAACAATAAAATCAAAACTACCATATAATCCAGCTGTACTGTTCCTGGGCATATACCCAAAGGACTTTAGTCCTCTTGATTGGAAGACAGCCTTACTAGAAATGAAAAAGATATAAAACTAATTTTTGGAACCTTGAGGTCACCAAAGTTCTGATTGACCAACTACATTCCACACCATCAGATGCTACCCATTTATTGTGAACTTTGAAGCATAGGAATTACACATTAACTTCTTGATTGATTTATTGTTGCATAAATGCATGAGTTCATAGGGACAGCAAATGTAAAAAAAAAAGGCTTTATTTTGCACCAAGCTATCTACAAAGCTTATTACAGTTCTTCTGCTGATGCTAGTGACAACTTACTTTAACCAAGGAAATTGTGTAAGAGTGCTGATGTGACAATAGCCATCAGATCACTATTGACAGAGCCTGAATGGACTTGATGAACTTATACTGAGATCCTTAGGTGAACTCAGTTTTTATTGATCCCAGCAAACTGGATTCCATTAAATTTGGGGGTTTTCTATATGTATTTGATGAAACAGGAATTTGAAGATCACATCACAAAATGGGTCAATTGGTAGATACATGAGTAATGAAAGTGTTCATTTGGGAACTATTAGTCACAAGAGCCAAGAGACTGTGCAAAATACTTGAATATTCTGGACAGTGACACAGAGACTCATGACAAAGCTACAACTTAAACTTTGATGTTATACTTGAAGATGCCACCTGCCAGTGTGGTGAGCTTGTGGCTGAGATGCTTAAAATATCTTTTAAAAGACTACCTTCTGTTCAAATTGCCTGGCTACACCATTGAAAAGTACAGTGAAAGACTCTTGCTCCTGTGTGCCATTGTTCTCTTAGAGCTAACAGAGCAGATGACAGTCATAAAGAAGGTTCAAAATACAATTTATGTGCTGTCTTTGGCATTTGGTTCCAATTGTTTACTGAGAAAAGGTGGAAATAATTTTAAAGTTCAAGGAATGTTTTATTATATAATATTAATGTATATTTTTAAATGAGAGGACTGGACTTTATTAAATGAATCAGGAAATATGTTGTGAGATTGTGTCTCTTGGCAGTATCAGAAGTTGCACACATAAAGTGTCACCAGCATGACCTCCTAAACATGAGATGAACAAGGATAACAACAAGAGACATGTCAAAGTGGACAGAGAAAAAGCAAAGGGGTCAAACCTACACAATGAACTGCAAGCAGCTAAGGAATGCTGAGAGAATGAGAAATTATCTTCCCCTTGGTCCCCTTGGAAGACCATAACAAATTGTCATCCCTGAAAACATACATACAAGTAACATTGTACAGATTTAGCAGGTTATGTTTATGAGTGTGAGAAAGTGACAGAGAGAGAGAGAGAGAGAGAGAGAGAGAGAGAGAGAGAGAGATCACAAATATAACATTTAGAGTCACATGTGAGAGAAAACATGTGATACTGTCTTTCTTAGATTTGTTTAAATTACCCTAATATGATTAAGTCCAATTGTGTCTATTTTGCTGATATTGACATAACTTCAGCTTTTAAGACCTGAAAAGTCCCATTGTGTATATAAACTACATTTTCTTTGTTGCCTGTGCTAAAACATAAAATGTTTCCATAACTTAGTTATAGTGAATAGGATTGAAACATTGATTGCATACATCTCTGTAATGGAATCTTCAAAGTTCATGCTCAAAAGTGGCATTGTGTATATTCCATTTTCAGCTCTGGTATATTGTTTGCTTATTTTATATATGTCTGTATGTTACATGTGGTATGTGTGTGCATGTACACAAATATATAAATACAACTTTCTGGGTCTCAGGGATGATCATGGAAGAAGGGGTAGAAAGATTGTAAGAGCCAGAGTACCAGGATGTCTGTTGTAAAACAGTCTCTCCTAGAGATGGCTGCATAAACAAGACTGGAACAATGGCGATATCAATGAACATATTAAAATGACATGGAGAAAAACTTAGAGGTCCCTATCATAGACAAAGGACTACAGGCAACAAACGACTCTTGGGAGAAGGAGAACTAGCTTCTCCCAAGAATGACCCCCTTTATTGGTTGTGCAAATTGGTGTGATCAGCTCTGAAACTATAGACACACAGAAACAAAAATATTACCTTGTTCTGTAGCAGCCTGTTCAATTTCTTTCATTGTTCTTCCTCTATCCAGAGGGGTCATGTTCTTGTTGACTCAGTGTAAGTGGGCACAGCCTGAATTGCAAGACCAATAAATGTTGGGAAATGAATGAATCCACCTATGTGTCTAAGTAGGCAGAGCTAGGCATGAGCCAGAGGATGCTTTTACTCCTTATATCCTTTTTTCTTTAAATTAGAAACAAGCTTGTTTCACATGTCAATCCCAGTTCCCTCTCCCTCACCTCCTCCCCTTCCCCCACTGACCACCTGTCTCATCCCTTTCTGCTCCCCAGGGAGGGTAAGGCCTTCCATGAGGGATCTTCAACATCTTTCAAATCATTTGGAGCAGGGCCTAGACCCTCCCTCGATGTCTAGGCTAAGAGAGTATCCCTCTATGTGGAGTGGGCTCCCAAAGTCCAATCAGGTACTAGGGATAAACACTGATCCACTATCAGAGGACCCATAGATTAACCAGACCTCCAAACTGATATCCACCTTCAGAAGGTCTGGAACAGTCCTATACTGGTTTCCCAGCTTTCAGTCTGGGATCCATGAGCTCCCCCTTGTTCAGGTCAGCTGTTTCTGTGGGTTTCTCCAGCTTTGCTCATCACTACTCGCTCTCTGCAACTGGATTCCTGAGTTCAGCTAAGTATTTAGCTGCTTCTGCTTCCTTCAGCAGTGGGCTCTAGGATGTCATATTAATTAGTCATCAATCTCATTATCAGAGAAGGGCATTTAAGGTAGCCTCTTGACTATTTCTTAGATTGCTAGTTGGGATCAACCTTGTAGATCTCTAGACATTTCCCTAGTGCCAGATTTTTCTTTAAACCTATAATGACTCCCGCTTATTATAGTATCTCTTTTCTTGCACTCCTCTATTCTTCCCTTGACTCAATCTTCCTGCTCGCTCATGTCCTCTTCTCCCCTTCTCTTTCTCCTAACTTCCTCTCCTCTCACCCATGCTCCCAATGAGCTCAAGACATCTTATCCCTTTTCTCTTCTCTGAGAAGGCCATGTATGTATCTCTTAGGGTCCTCCTTGTTTCCTAGTTTCTCTGGTGGTATGGATTATAGGCTGGTAGTCCTTTGATCTATGTCTAAAATTCATATATGAGGGACTAAATACCATGTTTGGTTTTTTGTGACTGGGTTACCTCACTTATGATGGCTTCTTCTAGTTCCATCCATTTCTGTGTGATATGTATGTATGTGTACATATGTATTAGTGTATTGTGAATGTGTATGGCACATGTGTGTGCACTGTGTGGAGGTCTGAGGTTGGTACTGGGAGTCTTTCTCAATGTTCCCCATGTCTTTCATTGAGGCAGTTTCCAATTTGAAATCAGAGCTCACCAATGTAGACTAGTCTAGACAGCCCATTTGTTCTGAAGTCTCCTTGTCTCTGAGACCTTCAAGACAATGAAAAATGTAGGTGAACTAGCACATTCATAGGGTTTACACTGGTTCTCGTGTTTGAGTGGCAGGTGCTTTCACTACTGAGTCATCTCCCTGGCTGGTTACTGACACTTAATATTGATTTTGTATCAAAACATTGTTGAAATAGTTCATTAGTTCTAAGAGCATTCTGGTGGAATATCGGGGTCTCTTATGTATAAGATCACACAATATGCAAATAGCAGAAAATATCTTTATTTCCTAATTGTATCCATTTTATTTCTTCCTCTTGTATTGCTCTAGCTAAGATTTCAAGGACAATATTAAATACACATGGGAAAATTGAGCCATGTCTTTATGACTAATCTCAGCTGTAATGCTTGTGTTGTTCCCATTTAGTGTAATGCTAGCCATAAACTTTCCATAATTATAGCCGTTCTTATATTCCTGCAATTCACAGTTTCTTATGTTTCTTCAATTCACAATACTTGGAGAAACAATCTGCACAACAAACTCCCTGATTCTCTGCCTTTTACAGCCCTTATGCTCCCTTCTCTACAATGTTTCCTGAGCTTTAGTTGCAGGAATATTTTGCTAACGTATTCACTGGGACTGGACTCCACAACTCTGCAGTTTCACTGGTTCTGGTTTTTGATAGTGGCCTGTCTGTTGCAAAGAGAAATTTCCCTGATGAGGAGTGAAGACTACATTTGTCTGTAGTTATATGGATATCAAGAGGGAAACCAGGACTGGAACTGAAATTCTAGCTAACAACTCAGCTAATGAGGTCATGACTATTGGAGGAGAATCTACAAGCATTAATTTACTGTGGCATTTATTTTTCATCACTTGTTGGTTACTTTTAATTTTTTATATTGATTTAACATTGATTTATACTGATTATAATATAAATTAATTTCCTTCTGTGTATCTCTACTTTTTTCTTTTAGATATGAATAGAATTCTATGACATTATTAAGAATCCACCATGATCATCCAGTAAAGTGCCAGGATAGAGTGATCTTCTGGATGGAGTTTGACATGAGCAACAAAAGAGCTATGTACCTTCAGATGACAAAACATATTCTCAGCTAGTTTCAATACCACTCTAGTTGTGTTTTAGGTCCTGATGGCCCATGTGGTGACTGTGACATTAATTATAACAAAACATTGCCTTTTTAAAATGTTGCTCGACGTTTGTTCAAACTGGAAAGAAAAAAATGAAAAACCTATTATCAGGCAATCCTGTTCATTCTGGTAAGAGCTTAATCATCTGACTTGTTTTTCCTGAGACAAAACATTTCAGAAACAACTTGGCACATCTAATTTGTCTGCAAGATATTTACTACCTGTCCTTAAAGAGTGTTTTTTAGTATTTGAAACTAAAAGAAAATGATTTTGAAAATGACTATAGAACCATGCATTTTTATTTTGTTTGGTTTGTTAGTTCTTTGAGAATTTTGAAACATGTTTTGATCATATCCAACCTCCATCCCCCAAATTTTCCTAGACCAACCCCTGTCCTTTCCATCCAACTTTCTGGGTTGCCACTTCTATTATGTCCATATACTACACAAATATTCTTAGATGTGTGGCTGTCTACTAGAACATGGTTGAATTCTAAGGGGCTACACTTCTAGAGAAAACTGACCCTTCCCCTCCCAGTAGCTAAGAATTGCCAATAGCTCCTTGGTTAGGTGTAGAATTTCATGCCCAAAACCATATCTGTGCTGGAATTTGGTCTGGTGTTGTTACAAATCTTGTGCATAGTATCACAACTTCTCTGAGTTCGTATGTGCAACTGTCCTGCTGTGTCCTTAAGACACCATTTCTTTGTACTCACCCATTGCTTTATATTCTTTCTATCACTTCTTCCACAATGATCCTTGAATCATTGGTGGGAAGGGTCAGGATATGTGTTAGGGCTGGATATTCTATGGTATCCTCTTCTCTGAACCTTGTCCAGTTGTAGGTCTGTGTTTTGATTATCTACTACAAACAGAAATTTCTCTGAGAAAATGTCTTAATCTAGGGTTATAATGATAAATCATTAGGAATTAGTTTACTACTATGTCTATTTAGCAGAATAATAGTAGTAGATGGTAGATTCTCTCCTAGGGTCTATGATCTATATAACCATAGGTTCTTGACCCAATAATGGTGCTAGATACAGTTTCATATTTTGTAACAAGCCTCAGATCTAATCATAAAATGATGGTTACTCCTATGGCATTCATGCTACTATGTATCACTGGATATGTCTGTCAGGCTGGTTGTTGTTGTAGGTCACAGGATTCTCTGGTCAGTACCAACCTGATTTCTCTGTGTTTTATGGTTAAAATATGTGGTGCCTTCTGTGACCTACATGCTCCCGATGACATCCAAAATAAATGCTGTCTCCTCATAAACTAATTATGTCAGATAGTATTCTAGTAAGAGCAAAGTAGCATAAAGATGAGTGGAAAATAGGCAATATAAGGTAAGGCTATGTAGAAAACAACTGGATTTTAAAATGTCAAGGATGGGACTAAGGCATATGAAAATATTTTAATTTCAAACACATTTTACCAAAGGTTTGAAAAGTGGTTAAACCAATAATGTGGGAATTACCAATACAGAGTCAGGTAAAAATATATAGGGAAAAGCCTTACTTACAGAGCAATCAAACCAGCTTCCAGGGCAGGAGTAAGTACAGCAAGCCGAAGATGAAAACAGAATAAAAAGGGGGCTTCCACGTTCATGCTCCCCACTCTTAAACCTTCCCTACATCACCCTATCCATGCCCTTGCAGGCATGGTCAGGCATACTTGTAGCCAGGCCCCTATCAGGCATGGTTAAGGTGTCCCCTACAAACCAAGGCCAAGTCTTCTTCTGTGAGTTGCTAATAGATGTCTGTCATTGTGCTTTAAGTATTCCCTTTAAGGACAAAGAGAGCTAAGAGAAGGATCTTTCCATGACAGCTATACACATTGCAATCTAGACAGATATTAAACTGATATCAGAGTAAAAGGTGTCATATATACACAGTTATATAAGAACACTGAACATTACATTAAAATATGTAAATTGGAGTACATACTTCTAGGCTCTTTTACTAAAATTCTGAATTCCAACAACATTAACCTGAAAGTCAGAATTTCTTCACTTCTTGCCATCAAAGAGTGATTTATGTGGCAACACTGGGAAACTTTTATAAACTTAGACAATATATAAAGGAATACAAAGGCTATAAGATAGGAATATACTGTGATTTTAATTTCAACTACATCCTACATATCTCATGATCAAAGAAAAATTATGCTCAATGAAATGAGTCCCAGATAACCTGAAAGAATTTTGTAAAAGAATAATGACAAATAATTCTAAAGTAGATAAAACACCCTTTTCCTTTGGAAAATACACTATGAGAGCTGAACAGATGATTCTGGCTAAGATGACTTGTTTCTTTTGCAGAGGACCAGAGGTTGAGTCTAAGCACCTACATTGGTCAGCTTAAAACTGTCTATAACTCCTGCCCTGGGGTTCTTTCACACTCTTCTGACTGCCATAAGTATATGCATATTTGTGTGTACATAAACACAGAGACATATAAATAAATACAAACTTCAAAAATACATACATGGAGCACACCCAGACACTGCCAAGGCCCCAGTGGCAGTTCCACCTCCATCAACCTCCACCAGTCTCCATCCACTGGCCCAGTTAGGCCAGGGGCTGTTTCCAGTTCCAGTTAAGTGGCCCTGCTCAAAACATCTGACACCAGGGGTCTGCTCACTGGATCCAAACTCGGCAGCGGCATCCCACACACCCAGACACAGCCAAGGCCCAAGTAACAGTGTCACCTCCACCCAAGACAAGAGGACAGACATAAGAGTATTGGAACTATTTGCATCTACCAGAAGGGAACCTTGGTCCCATACCCACCAGGAGAGGAAGAGACTCCTGCAACACCCACCAGAAGAAAGGATGAGAAGATGGCAATGTAAAAGCACATTCAACAACAGAAAACCCAATATGACACCACCGGAGACTAGGAACCATACACCAGCAAGACTTGAACATCACAATGCAGATGAAGAAGAAGAGAATGACCTTAAAACCATCTTCAGGAAAATGATAGAGGACCTCAAAGAGGACATGAGAAAATCCCTTAAAGAAATGGAAGAAAAAACAAACCAAAAAATACAAGATATCAACAAATCTTTCAAGGAAACAGTTCAAGACCTAAAAACTGAAATAGAGACATTAAAGAAAGCACAATCTGAGGGAATGCTGGAAATAGAAAAGCTGGGTAAATGATCAGGAACTACAGACACAAGCATAACCAACAGAATACAAGAGATGTAAAAGAGAATCTCAGAAGTTGGAGATACACTAGGAGAAATAGAATCATCAACCAAATAAAATCTTAAGTTCAACAAATCCCTAACACAAAATATCCAGGAAATACCGTGAAAAGACCAAACCTAAAAATAATAGGTATAGAAGAAGGTGAAAAATCCAACTCAAAGGTGCAGAAAACATATTCAACAAAATCATAGAAGAAAGCTTTCCCAACCTAAAGAAAGACATGCCAATGAAAATAAAAGAAGCCTACAGAACACCAAATAGACAGAACCAAAAAAAGGTTTCCTTGCCACATAATAATCAAAACATCAAACATACAGAATAATCAAAGAACATTAAGAACAGCAAAGGAAAAAGGTCAAATAACATATAAAGGCAAACCTATCAGAATTATACCAAAATTTTCCATGGACACTCAGGAAGCCAGAAGGTCCTAGATAGATAATCAACCTACACTAAGAGAACATGGATGCCAACCCAGACTACTACACCCAGCAAAGCTTTCATTCAATACAGATGGAGAAAACAAGATATTCCATGACAAAACCAGATTCAAACAATACATATCCACCAATCCAGCCCTACAGAAAGTTATGGAAGGAAAACTGCAACCCACGGAAGTTAACTACAACCAGGAAAATATAGGCAACTTTACCAACAGCAAAAAGGACAAAGGGATAGAATCCCACACATAATTCCACCACCATTACCAAATCAAAAACAAACAAGAATGAACAATCAATGGTCATTAATATCCCTCAACACGAATGGTCTTAACTCACCTATAAAAAGAAACAGATTAGCAGAATGGATAAGAAGACAGAATCCATCCTTCTGCTGTGTGCAAGACACACCTCAACTTCAAAGACAGATGGTAACTAAGAATTAAAGATTTGGAAAAGATTTTCCAATCAAATAGACCCAAGAAACAAGCGGGAATAGCAATCCTAATATCCAACAAATTGGGCTTTACACTAAAATCAATCAAAAGAGATGAAGGAGGTCAATTCCTACTCATCACAGAAGAAATCGATCAGGATGAAGTCTCAATTCTCAATATTTGTGCCCCAAATACAAAGGCATCCATGTTTGTAAAATAAACATTACTAAAACTCAAATAACACATAAAACCACACACACTTATAATGGGAGACTTCAACACACCACTCTCATCACTGGGCAGGAACACCAGAAAGAAACTTAAAAAAGAAACAAACAAGGGAACTAATAGAAGTTATGGTGCAATTGGCCTTAACAGATGTCCATAGAGCATTCCATCCAAATACAAAACAATTTACCTTCTTCTCAGTGCCACATGGAACCTTCTCTAAAATTGACCACATACTTGGCAACATAGCAAACCTCAACAAGTGCAAAAAAAATTGAAATTACCCCCTGTGTCTTATCAGACCACCATGTTTTAAAATTAGAATTCAACAACAACAAGAACTACAGAAAACCTACAAACTCATGGAAATTATGCAACACCCAATTGCACAATTTCTGGGTCAGTGAAGAAATAAAAAAAAAAGAAATTAAAGATTTCCTAGAATTCAATGAGAATGCAGACACAACATACCCAAAACTATGGGACACTTTGAAAGCAGTGCTAAGAGGAAAGTTCATAGTGCTAAGTGCCCACATGAAGAAATAGGAGAATAGTCACACTAGAGAATTAACAGCACAACTGTAAGCTTTAGAACACAAAGAATCCAATGCACCCCGGAGGAGCAGATGCCAGAAAATAATCAAATTGAGGGCTGAAGTCAATAAAATGGAAACAATACAAAGAATCAATATAACAAAGAGGTGGTTCTTCGAGAAAATCAACAAGACAGACAAACCTTTATCCAAACTTACCAAACAGCAGAGAGTGAACATGCAAATTAATAAAGGCAGGAATGAAAAGGGGGACATAACAACAGACACAGAGGAAATCCAGAGAATCATCAGGTCATATTTTGAAAACCTATATTCCTCAAAATTCAAAAATCTAAAGGAAATGGACAATTTTCTGGACAGATTTCACTTATCAAAATTAAATCAAGAACAGATAAGCAACTTAAATAGACCTATAACCCCTAATGAAATAGAAGCAATCATCAGAAGTCTCCCAACCAAAAAAAAAAAAAAACACAGGGCCAGATGGCTTCATTGCAGAATTCTACCAGAAATTCAAGGAACAGATAACACCAATTTTCTGAAAAGTATTCCACACAATAGAAGCAGAAGGGTTTTGACAAACTCTTTTTATGAGGTTTCAATAACTTGATACCCAAGTCACACAAAGACACAACTAAGAAAGAGAACTACAGACCAATATCCCTCATGAACATTGATGCAAAATTCTCAATGAAATACTGGCAAATTGAATCTAAGAACATTTCAGAGAAATCATCCACCATGATCAAGTAGGCTTCATCCCAGGGATGCAAGGATGGTTCAACATATGAAAATCCATCAATGTAATCCACTATATAAACAGACTGAGAAAAAAATATCTCATGATCATCTCACTAGATGCCAAAAAAGCCTTTGACAAAATCCAACACCCCTTCATGATAAAGGTCTTGGAGAAATCAGGGATAACAGGAACATACCTCAAGATAATAAAAGCAATATACAGCAAGCCAACAGCCAACATCATATTAAATGAAGAGAAACTCAATGCAATTCCTCTAAAATCAGGGACAAGACAAGGCTGCCCATTCTCTCCATACTTCTTCATTTTTGTCCTTGAAGTTCAAGCTAGAGCAATAAGACAACAAAAGCAGATCAAGGGGATACAAATTGGAAAGGAAGAAGTCAAACTTTCACTATTTGCAGATGATATGATAGTCTACATAAGTGATCCAAAAACATGACCAGGGAACTCCTACAGCTCATAAACACCTTCAGCAAAGTGGCAGGATACAAGATTAACTCAAAAAATCTGTAGCCATACTATATACCGATGACACATTGGTGGAGAAAGAAACCAAAGAAGCATCACCCTTTACAATTGCAACAAACAACATAAAATACCTTGGGGTAACACTAACCAAAAAAGTGAAAGATGTTTACCGTAAGAATTTTGAGTCTCTAAAGTAAGAAATTAAAGAAGATACCAGAAAATGGAAAGATCGCCCAAACTCTAGAATAGGTAGGATCAACATATTAAAAATGGCAATCTTGCAAAAAGTAATCTACAGATTCAATGTAATCCCCATCAAAATCCCAACACAATTCTTCACAGACCTTGAAAAAACTATTCTCAACTTTATATGGAGAAATAAAAGACCCAAAATAGCCAAAAACAACCCTGTACAATAAAGGAACTTCTGGAGGCATCACCATCCCGACTACAAGCTCTATTACAGAGCTATAGTCCTGACATCATCTTGGTATTGGCACAAAAATAGACAGGTAGACCAATGGAATAGAGTTGAAAACCCTGATATTAACCCACAAACCTACGAACACCTGATTTTTGACAAACAATCCAAATCTATACAAGGGAATAAAAAGAACATCTTCAACAAATGGTGCTGACATAACTGGATGCGGACCTGTAGAAGACTGCAGATACACCCAAGCCTTTCGCCCTGCACAAAACTTAAGTCAAAATGGATCGAAGACTTCAATATAAATCCTACCACACTGAACTTATTAAAAGATAAAGTGGGAAATACCCTTGAACGAATTGGTACAGGAGACCGATTCCTGAACTTTACACCAGTAGCACAGACACTGAGGTCAACAATTGATAAATGGGACCTCCTGAAACTGAGAAGCTTCTGTAAGGTAAAGGACAGAGTCAGCAAGAAAAAACAGCAGCCCACAGACTGGGAAAAGATCTTAACCAACCCCACATCTGACAGAGGGCTGATCTCCAAAATATACAAAGAACTCAAGAAGCTAGTCTCCAATGCACCAACTATCCAATTAAAATGTGGGGTACAGAACTAAATAGACAATTCTCAATAGAGGAATCTAAGATGGCTGAGAGACACACAAGAAAGTGCTCAACATCCTTAGCCATCTGGGAAATGCAAATAAAAACAACTCTGAGATACCATCTTACTCCTGTCAGAATGCCTAAAATCAAAAACACCAATGCCAGTTTATTCTGGAGAGGATGTGGAGGAAGGGGAACGCTTCTCCACTGCTGGTGGGAGTGCCAACTTGTACAGCCACTTTAGAAATCAATATGGCAACTCCTCAAGAAAATGGGAATCAGTCTACCACAAGATCCAGCAATTCCACTCTTAGGCATATACCCAAAAGAAGCACATTCATACAACAAGGACATATGTTCAATGGTGTTCATAGCAGCACTATTTGTAATAGCCAGAAACTGGAAGCAGCTTAGATGCCCCTCAACTGAAGAATTGATAGAGAAAATGTGGTACATTTACACAATGGAGTACCACTCAGGAGAAAAAAGAAAACAATGGAATCTTGAAATTTGCTTGAAAATGGATGGAACTAGAAGAAACCATTCTGACCAAGGTAACCCAATCACAAAAAGGCAAACATTGTATGTACTCACTCATATGTGGATTTTAGACATAGAGTAAGGATTACCAGCCTACAATCTACACTGCCAAGGAAGTTAATAAACAAAGTCCCTAAGAGAGACATACATGGTCCCCTGGAGAAGGGGAGAGGTTCAAAATCTGCTAAGCAAATTGGGAGCACGGGAAGAGGGGGGAGGGAGCTAGGAGAATGAGAAGGGGAGAAGAAGAGGGATGCAGAGGACATGAGGGAGCAGAAAGGTTGAGTCAGGGGAAGAATATAAGATAACAAGAATGAAGATACCATAATAGAGGGAGACATTTCAGGTTTACAGAGAAGTCAGGCACAAGGAAATGTCTGGAGAGCTACAAAGATGACACCAACTAACAATCTAAGCAACAGAGGAGAGGTTACCTTAAATACTCTCCCCTGATAATGATATTGATGATTGATTTATTTGCCACCCGAATGCCCTCATCCAGCAGCTGGTGGAAGTAGAAGAAGACACCCACAACTAATCACTGAACTGAACTGGAATCCAGATGTAGAGAAGGCCGAGTGAAGAGCAAAGGGGTCCAGACCAGGCTGGTGAAACCCACAGATGCAGCTGACCTGAACATCGGGGAATTCTTGCTCCCCAGCTGATAGCTGGGATACCAGCATGGGACTGATCCAGACCCCAGGAACATGGGTTTCATTGAGGAAACCTCGGAAATCTACAGGACCTCCTGTAGTAGATCAGTACTTATCCCTAGCATAGGTGTGGACTTTGGGAGCCCATCCTACATAGAGGAATACTCCCTGAGCCAAGACACACCAGGGTGGGCCTAGGCCCTATCCCAAAGGATATGATAGACTCTGATGACACCCTATGGAAAGCCTCACCATCCTGGGAGAACAGAAAGGATTTGTGATAGGTAGGGTTTTAGTTGGTGAGGGATGGTCGGGAGGATGTGAGGGAGAAGGGAACTGGGATTGTCATGTAAAACAATCTTGTTTCTAATTCAAATAAAAAATCTGCAAAAAAAATACATACATGTATTTATACATACTACTAATAAGCAATAACATTGCAAATGATAAGTCTGAGTAGAATGTTTTCATAGTGTCTGAAATAATTATATTCAGAAGAAAATATGCCCAGCACCTGTGAAAATATTGTGAGGTATCCACCATGGAAGACTACTCAGGCATGGGTTCAAGCCAATAGTAAGCTTTCATTCACTAGCTGGACAACAAACTAGGAGTTTGGGGGCCTATTGAAGTCCCAATCCTTTCCCAGGCTGAATTTTGAAGCACAAAAGCCACATCCTGTGTTGACACACCTCAGTTAGCAAAAACAGTCAGAAGTGGAACTACAGAAGCCAAAAGGCAATGTTAGTACATTTAGGGAGTTTCCCGAACTATAGGCTTTCGGTGGATTAGGCCTTTGTCCTTGTTTTGTTGTTTTGTTTTGTTTTTGTTTGCTTTTTTTCTTGTTGTTCCTCAGGTGTTGCTGCCTATGTGCTGGGTTCCAAGGCCTAAATGGTACTTCCACTATGGCATCCATTCTGCAAAAATCCAGAGTTCTGTTATGAAACACACCAAAGTAACTTTAAGACCACGACAATTCGTGTCTCTATCATTAGAATCATATTTCCAGTAGTGAGTGCTACAGCTTGAATATGACCTGTCTTCACAGAAAATCATGATAAACTTTGGTATTGTAATAAGACTGAGAAGCAGTAGAATTTTCAATAGATGATTAAGCATTCAAATTATAAATTTCTCCTGGGAGTATCTTGGATCGGTTAAGACTAGAGTAATTACTGTTATAATAAACTGCTATGAAGTAATTCACATACTTGGCTTCTTTAGCACACACACACTTCACACCTCACTTCTCTGTCATTTTAATTATATAGACAAATAGCTGTCATTGGCTACTAACTCCAAGCTGTCTGTGCTTTCCAACCACCAGAATCATGAGCAAAATATAGCATTTTTCCATGCATTGTAGTATGACACAAGTATTTTGTTATAGAAACAAAGAAAAAAGAATTTTCAAAATGATAAAGCTTGGTTTAAACAAATAAAATGCAATTTTATAATTCTGTGGATTTACTGTGAAACACTGAACTTTTGAATTCATGAATTGTATGCTATGTTCATTTTATATGTCAAAATATTTAAGTATATTTTAAACTGGCAGATAAATTTTGACACAGCTGCATTACTTCATTTTTATATTTCTAACTAAAAGAGATTGTAAACTAAGTGGTTGTGAATGTAAAAGAGAAAGGAGATAGTAAGCAAACTAAAACCTTCAAGTCATCTTAATTTCACATGAACAAAAGCTAAAAAATTATTGATTTACAAGAAAACACACAAAGTTAGACTTTAACTACTTGATTGTTCTGTCCTTAAAATAAACCAGAGAGGAAGAGAAATGTTTGGCAGAAGCACTTACATTGCAGCAATATTCCTATGCAGTAGATCTTAGTTCTGCTGATACATACCAGAGCATATGTATGGAGGTCACAAGACAAGTCCAGAGAACTGGTTCTCTCCTTCCACCATGTGTTTACATAGGATTGTATTCTGGCCATAGGGATTGGAGGCAAATGACTTCACCAGCAGGACAATCTTTCTAAATTTAGTCTTTTTTTTATTTGTGTCTTTTCATTAAATAAAATGTAAAGTGGGGGGCTAGAAAGATAGCTTGGCAGTCAAAAGCACCGACTGCTCTTCCAGGACCTAGGTTTTCCTATACGGGGGCTCATTCTCTTCTCTAACCCTAGTCCCAGGGACTCCAATGCTCTCTTCTCACCTCCCATGCACCATGCATACAAGTGGTATACAAGTCTATACATGCAGGCCAAACACCCACACATATAAAAACCCTAAAATTTAAAAGAATATGTGAACTGATTGCAGACTTCTACACTGGCTACTGGTTAAGTTGCCCAAGCCCAACAGCACCATTCCTACGTTTTCAGGTCTAACCACACAGCTGCCACACAGACTTTCCCAGGTGAGGGTAACCAAAAGTAAGCCTTCCTGTGCCATCAGCAAATTCCCATGCTTAATTCCAATCATAGAGCTCCTGAAGTGGCTTTCTCCAGTGAGTGACACCAGAAGCCCACCAAAGCTATCTTCATACTTCTAGACAAAGCTCCTGACATGCAGTGCAGGCTTGGGATGGGAACCTCAACAGAATCTTAGGCTTCAACATTCCCCAAATTCCAAGGCCTAGCTCCAGGGTTGTATCTCCTATAAGCACCCAGACTGAAGCAGATTAGACTATTACAACATACATAAAACAGGTGAGAAAAGTCCACATACCCATATCACAATACAAAAATACAAACATATAAGGTCAAAATAGTATTCCAATCCCTTCACACAATAATCCTATGGAAATGCTCTACAGTGAAAACGACTTAGATGAGGCATGGTCAGATATAATACAGCTAGGGAAGAATGATTAATTGCTTCCTCTCTTGAAAGAGCTTATAGTATTTTCTGGAACCATTGAAGACAGACTTCAGGAAGAAGCTTACTGGCCAGATCCAGGTAGAATCTTCTGAGGTGTATGTCCTAAGTGTGTAATGTCTTCAGAAGTGGGGTCCCATTCAAAACCCTTAAGAGTCAAACAAGGGCTGCATCAGTAGTCCATATTGTTGAAGAATCACTTGGACTACCCTGACCAACCATTTGAAAGGAGGTTGTCTTAGTTGGGGTTTCTATTGATGTGAGGAAGCACCATGATGAAAATCAAGTTGGGGAGGAAAGGGTTTACTTGGCCTACAACTCAGTATCACTCTTAATTGCAATGGGAGAATTTCCTCCATCTATTCTGGGTCCTACTGCTCTGGTTCTTTCTCTTCCCACCAGGTCCCTTAATGAAATAACCACTCTGGGACTTAATATCAGTTACAATTGTTTAGCCAATGGCTTAAGTTTCTTACTGGCTACCTCTCTCTTAATTATTAACCAATTTCTATTAATCTGTGGCCTTGTCTTACCAGTGATGTCCTGGCATCTTGACTCCCCAGCAGCTAGATGGTATCTAATTGACCCTGCCTACTACTCTCTATATCCCTGTTCAGATTTCTTGCCTGGCTTTACTCTGTTAAGTCACTGGCTGAAACAGCTTTATTCCTCAGCCAATAAGAGAAACATACATACATACATACATACATACATACATACATACATACATACATCATACAAAAGGACATTCCCCATCAGTTCATTTATGAAGGAAATCAGGACAGGGACTCAAATATGCTAGTAAACCTGGAGGAGGAGCTGACACAGAGGCTATGGAGGAGTGCTGCATACTGACTTGTTCATCATGGCTTGCTCAGCCTATTTTCTTATAGAACCCATGACCACCAGCCCATGGATGGGATGGCCCACAGTGGTCTGGGCTTTCCTCCATCAATCACTAATTAAGAAAATGTTTTACCCCTGGATCTTAAGGAGGCATTTTCTCAGTTGATTTTTCCTCCTTTCAAATAATTCTAGTTTGTGAGTCGAGTTGACAAAAGTCTAGCCAGCACAGAGGTATACTGTGGCTGAAGGGAAATTATGACTAGTACCAGAAACCTAGCCAGCCTCCTCTGGCTAGTGACATTATTGACCCTAGGAGGAAAAATGTATTATTTGCACTTTGCTAGACCAGCATAATTCCTTATTGTATTCTAAATCTTATCCTTATAACCATAGGTAAATGTATGTCTTAGTCAATGTTCTATATCTGTGAAGAGACACTATGATCATAGTAAACTCTTATAAAGCAAAGCATTTAATTAGGTTGGCTTATAGTTCAGAGGTTTAAATCATTGTCATTGTGGCAGAAAGCATGGTTTCATAGAGGCAGACATGGTGCTCTAGATGTAACTGAGAGTTCTACATCCATATCTGTAGGAAACAGGAAGAGAAAGAGAGACATTGGGCCTGGCTTGAGCATTTGAAATCACAGAGGGATACACTTCTTCCCACAAGGCCACAACTACTTCAAAAAAGCCACACCCCCAATAGTGCCATTCCCTGAGGAACAAGTATTTAACTGTATGAGCCTATGACGGTTATTCCTATTCAAATCACCACAATGTGACTGCCACATTTTACAACAGAGAGCCATCACAGAAAAAGAAAGCCCTACCCTAAAAAATACATCTGTATCACAGTTCCTGTAAATACAGTTCAAGGAATATGATGAAAGGGGGCAGCATGACTGTAAATAGCAGGCAGTGAAATATATGGTAAAACAGGTTCTCCTGGAATTGCCTGCATATACAAGTCTGAAACCATGGCAATATCAATGAAGATACTAATGTAGAAGGGAGGAAATTTTGCTTGTTTTCCACTGACACTAAGAAGCCACAAAACAACATCTCTATCTCAGCTTCCCTTTTTTTCTAATTTCCCTACCAAATCAGAGTCTAGTGAGGAAAAGAGCATCCTCAATCTCTTCTCTCTCTCTCTCTCTCTCTCTCTCTCTCTCTCTCTCTCTCTCTCTCTCTCTCTCTCATAGTGATACTCTCCTTATAAAAGAAAGTTCTTTATAGGCCAACAGCTGAGTCTCAGTAGCATTTACATCACATACAGCAACAGTCACACAAACAGCTCTCCTAGAATATCCTTTGATTTTATCTGTGTCTGTCCCACTTTTAGCTACAATTACATAGATGATTTTTCCTAGAAACGTGAGAACAAATGTCTTTTAATATCAGAAAAGTTATTGAATACAAACAAAACTAGTAATTCCACTCAGTTGTGGCAAGATAAGCTGAGAAATGTTTTGGGTTATTGCTATGGTTTATGTTCATTGTTAATTTTAAAAAATGACTGGACAATAGAAGGGCAAAAAGAGATTGGGCAAGAGAGCCTGATGTAGATACAGAGGAATGGCAGAGTCAGGGAGTCAAGAGAGACACAAGTGAGCCACCAAAGGAGCCAGATGTTTACAGATGAAGTATCAAGCCATGAGCCACATGGCAATACATAGATTAAGAAATAAGCATTAATTTAATTTGTAAGAGCTAATGAAAAATAAGCCTGAGCTATTGGTTAAGCATTTGTAATTAATATAAGCCTCTGAGTGATTATTTGAGAAAGGCTGTGGGACAAGAAAACTCCACCTACATATGGTACCCACTGTCTGGTGTGGATCCACATAAGACATAGAAAAGATTTTAAAGGGTTCTAAATGCACTGAAATGAGCTGCACTGGGCTTCCTAGTCTCTCGTGCTGCCACGGTTCAGAGATTGGTTCTCTTCTGTATCACACCAGTTTGCTCTTCTGATATAAAACTGAAACTGAATTTTCCTTTTTAACAGCATGCTTGGATTTAAAAGAATGAGCCACAGCCAGCTTTTCTTCTTTAGGCATCTAGATGTCCAATGTCTTTTGGCTTCTTGAAGATGGGTGGGGCTTTTTTGTTTTCATGCAAAACAAGACCAGAACCCTGCCCCAACTTTTGTGAGGTGTCCTTACAATTTGTGAGATTTACCTTGGCAGATGAGCTATCATTTCTCATCATCAAGATGCTTCTCCTGTTCAAATCGACTCTTGATTAGCTTTGATGTTATCCATAAATTTTCTTCTCCTGTAGAAACAAAAGTGAAACCCCTTCCCCAATGTAGCATATATCCTGGTTTCTCTTCTGAGTTTAACACATCCTTGAAGTACATCAGCTGATTTAGTTCAGAGGTTTTTTTTTTCTGTTGTCCAATGTCTTTCCATAGCTGTGTTTCCATAGCTTTCTCCTTAGCACTAGGAAAATTCAAGGTTAATGAGGCATTATGCAATCTCTTTTGGGAGGGTTGGCTCCCCCTGCTTGTTTATACAGCATACCATTTAAGGTTTGATTAGATCTGTCAATAACTGTTTGTCCTGTATGATTTTGTGATATACCTGTAATATGTTTTATGTTACCATATTTTAAAAACTATTCCAATTCACTAGAGACATGCTGGAGCATTGTCAGTTTTTATTTGCACAGGCATAGCTATAATAAACCGTTATTTCTAAAAGGTGTGTGATTACACAATCAGCCCTTTCACAGCTCAAAACAGTTGCTCATTGAAATCCTGAAAATGTGTCTATGGCATGATACACATATTTTAATTTTCCAAATTCTGCAAAAAGAAACACATCCACTTGCCAAATTTCATTTCTATGTATACTTTTAGGTTTACTTTTTGCTGGTAAAGGAGTTGGTTATAGAAGGAAGAAATTGAACACGTTTTTTGCTTATCTTGTTGCCAAGTGACCGAAAAATCCTTTTTTTAAACCTTTGCTATTCAAATGGTGTTTTTATTAAATTCTAAGGAATCTAACACAGTTCCTATTAATACTCAATCATTTTCATTATTACCTTATGCTAGAGGACCTAGCAGACCCATATGGGATCTGATGTATGATATATACATATGGGATTATTCCTATTACCATTATTTCTTGTAATCACATAATAAGGAAGTTAATTCTGCATCATCAGAAATAAATTCAGCAATTACAATGTGTAAGACAACTCTCTCTCTCTGCATATTGAGAGTTGGTAACTATATTGAGAGGTTCTGTAAAATCCATTAAGTACCGTGAGATAGCATACAATTCTGTATTTTGCACAGTGTTATAAGGGCTTTGATCCACTTTACTCATTTCTACTGATTTATATCCCTCCTTACCTTATTTGTTTGCATCAGTGTAGAACATAGGAACTCTAGAGATTGGTGTTTTCCTTACAATGTGTGGAAGTATCTAAATGGTTTTTTATTAATTTTTTCCCTCTTTTGGGATAATTGTTGCAAATCTTTCCCCAAATTCCTACAAATCCTTTGCAAATATTCCTTATCATTCCATAAAGCAGAAATATCTTCATTACTTAAAGGTACTATAATTCTGATGGGTCCATTCCTGTCAGTTGATTGAGTCTTAATTTTCCTTTTAAAATCAAATCAGAAATCTTGTCAATTTTTTTATTCTGTTCATGTGGTAGAAATATCCATTCCTATATAATATCTTTCTTCTGCATCAAGATCCCTGATGGGTATTCCCTAGATGGTAATATAACAAGAATGCAGTTGAGCTTGGATCCACACAATCCACATGTGCTTCTCATATTTTCTTTTCTACCCATCCCAATTCCTTTTCAGCTCCATCTGATAGTATTCTTGGACTACTTAAGTCCTTGTATTCTTTTAGGGTTTTTTTCACATTTTTTGGATCATGTCCTTCTACTCCAATAATGGTCTATAGCTGCGAAATCTCTCCTAGCAATTTTTGAAGATCATTAAGAGTCTGATATGGATCTCTCTTGATCTGTACTTTCTGTGGTCTAATTTTCTGTAGACTTATTTCCTAATTAATAGAATCTCCTCTCTATATTTTTAGGATCAATTTGTAATCTCCAATGAGGTAAAACTTCCTTTACTTCCTCGAACATAGTTTCTAATGTCTCTGCCTTAGAGTAGGTCAATAAAATATTATCCATATAATTGTAAATTATAGATTATGGAAATGCTTATGAATTATTTCCAATGGTTTGTGTACAAAACATTGACAAAGGGTGGGGTTATTTAGCATTCTTTGTGGGAAGACCTTCTATTGATATCTCTTGAGTGACTAAGAATTATTGAGAATAGGCACTAAGAAAGCATATTTTATCCTATCTTTTTCTTGTAAAGGCATAGTGGAAAAAGCCACTCTTTTAAGTCAATAACTATAATAGGCCATTCTTTAGGTATCAAAGAAGGCAAGGGCATGTAGAGAGCCCATTGGCTGAATTACTTTATTGATGCTTCTCAGGACTGTAAGCATTCTTCATTTTGCTGATTTCTTTTAGTAACAAATACAGGAGAATTCCAAGAGCTGGTAGATTCTTCAATATGCCCAACATTTAGCTCTTCTGAACCAGCTTTTCTAGAATCTCTAGCTTCTCAGAGACCCTAAAAGAGATATACAAGGTCCCCCCAGAAGGGGAAAGGGACAAGATCTCCTGAGCAAATTGGGAGCATGGGGGAAGTGGGGAGGGAGGTAGAAGAAAGAGGAAGGGAAGGGTGAGGAGAAATTGATGGATTAGGAAGACTGAGTTGGGGCAGGGGGGGAATGGAGAGAAAGAGCTAAAAAAGAGATACCTTAATAGAGGGTTCCAATATACATTTAAAGAGAAATACGGCATTAGGGAAATGGCCAGAGATCCAAAATGATGACCTCAACTAAGAATCTAAGCAATAGTGAAGCAGCTACCTTAAATGCCCTACCCCTATAATGAGACTGTTAACTACCTTAAATGCTATCATTGACCTTTCATCCAGTAGTTGATGGAAGCAGAAGCAGAGATTCACAGCCAAACACTGAGCTGAACTCCTGGAATCCAGTTATAGAGAGGGAGGAATGATGAGTAAAGGGGTCAAGACTATGCTGAGAAAACCCACAGAAACAACAGACCTGAGCAAGTGGGAGCTCACACATCCCAGTCTGACAGCTGGGGAACCAAGATAGGACTGAGCCAGGCCCCTGAATGTGGGTGTTAATTGGGAGGCCTGGGCAGTCTATGGGGCCTCTGGCAGTGGAACTAGTATATATCTCTAGAGCATGAATTGGCTTTGGGAGCCCATTTCCAATAGAGGGATACTCTCTCGGCCTAGATACATGGGGGAGGTCCTAGGTCCTGACCCAAATGATGTGAGAGACTTTGATGATCCCTCATGGGAAGTCTCACCCTCCCTGGAGAGTCAGATGGGGGATTGGTGGGAGGCATGGGAGGATGGGGGAGAGGGAATTGGGATTGGTATCTAAAATAAGATTGCTTTTAATTTAAATAAAAATTTATTTTAAAAAAAGAGAGCTAGTGAGTAATAAGCCTGAGTTATTGGTTAAGCATTTGTAATTAATATAAGCCTCTGAGTGATTATTTGAGACTAGCTGCAGGCAGGAAAACTTTGCCTACTGATTATTTACAAGAGCATAGAAGTCTGCATATCTGAAAGGCCCACCCACCATAGTAAAATCTTAGGAAAGGTGCATTGCTTGAGTTCCCTGTATCACTTTGTGTTAGTGAGTTTTTAGTCAACTTGACCCAAGTTGGTGTCATCTAAGAAGAGGGAACCTCTATAGAGAAAATGCTTTGATCATGCTGTCACGTGGATCATTTTTGCTTGATGAATAATTAGAAAAGCCCATCCCACTGTGACTACTGTCATCCCTGGGTGGTCCTGTATATAACATGGAGAAAACTGAGAGATCCATCAGGATAAGCCAGTAAGTATTTTTCCTCTGAGGTCTCTTCTTCATTTCCAGCCTCCAGGTCCCTGCCCTAACTTCCTTTCATAATGAACTACAACTATAAATTGAAATATTTCCCATGCTCTCCAAGTTGATTTTAGCATGATGTTTATCATGTCAATAGAAACCTAAAGAGTACACCCTTGTAGATATGTCCACCAAAGAGCTTCCAAGTCCAAGTAACTGTGTGTTATATATCTTGAAGAGACATAGTGTAAGATTTTTTTGGTTTTGGTTTTGTAAGTATTATAGGACTTTCTCCTCCTTCCAGTAGGAAATACAGCTTTTTGAACATAACTTAATGCATTATGTACATAATCAAAATTTAAAAAATACCAATGTCTAAGAAATACTGACCTACCCACACTCTTGTTTGATCTTTGTTTTTATGTAAGAAATAGGGGGACTCATGCATTTTATATTTAGGACAAGATAATTGCACATGGGAAGTGTTTGATCTTAGCTCAGTAATATCAGGTAACAAACAAAAAGGTGAGCCAAACAAACTTTGTTAACCTGGAGTTCATATTCCATGTGTGTATTTACACATGACATTACACCACCAGAGTTGCAATTCATTGGTGTATTTTGAAGTTATATGTTAACTTCTTAGTTGATTCACCTTCTCATAAAAGCATGACAATCTGCAAAGAATGACAGGTGTCAAGAGCATTCCATTTCACCAAGATGTCATTGAAGCAGAGATCAGTTTTTCTGTTGATTCAGCTGATATGCTACTTTAGACTTGTAACTTGTGGAAAAGTGCTGGTATGGCCCACTGAATACAGCCATTGGATCAACATAAAGATGATTCTAGATGAACTTTTGCAGAGAGGTCATGAAGTGACAGTTCTGACTTCTTCAGCTTCCATTCTTATTGAGCCAGGCACTGAATCTTCTATTAATTTTGAGATTTACCCTGTACCTTTGAGTAAAGATGAGCTTCAATATTTTTTTCAAAAATGGGTAAATGAATGGACTTATGATTTTCAAAAACACTCACTTTGGACATACTATTCAAAAATGCAACGAGTCTTTAGTGAATATTCTGACGTTATAGAAAGCTTCTGCAAAGCTGTAGTTTGGAACAAGAGTCTAATGAAAAAACTCCAAGGATCTAAGTTTGATGTCATTCTCGCAGATGCTATTGGCCCTTGTGGTGAGCTGCTGGCTGAACTTCTGAAGACACCTTTAGTGTACAGTCTCCGCTTCTTTCCTGGATACACATATGAAAAGTACAGCGGGGGGCTTCCACTCCCACCTTCTTATGTTCCTGTGGTTCTCTCAGAATTAACCGACCACATGACATTTGTGGAAAGGGTGAAGAATATGTTGCATGTGCTGTATTTTGACTTTTGGTTTCAAGCATTAAACGTGAAGACCTGGAGTCAGTTTTACAGTGATGTTCTAGGTAAACTGTCTTTCCTACACAGTAAAATCCTGACTTGATGCTTCTTTGAATGTGAATGTGTGTGGATGAACATAAAGTCACAGAATGAGGTTGCTAGTTGTGAGTTGGTAAAGTAAAAATAGAAGAAAACCAAATAGCCTCAATACAAAGCAGAACACTCTGGAGTTGTTTAGAACTATTCAGAAATTTACTAACCATGCAAATTGAGACAATCTTGGTAATCATTTGACTTATTCTGTTTGTCTTAGTGTAAGAAACCAATAGAACTCTTTAGTGACTATAGATATATGCATTAAAGACTCATAATTCACTACCATGGCTATCTGTATAGCCCTGAAGAAAATATATTCTCTTATAAAAGTTATTTCACTTGTAAATTAAAACATTTATCTAGAATATCATGAAAGGTCTTTCACAACTAAGCCATACTTCTAACACCAGAAACAGTCAAGGGAACATACTTTTCTTGCAGTTTAAGACTTTTAAGAAGCACAAAACTTATTACTTAAAGCCTAAAACTTCACAGCAAAATTTAAACATTTGTATTGGTTTGTTTTTTAAAATACCTTTCTATTAAGTAAAATAACACCTAAATTAAGAATAAGAAGTATTTAATGTTAATTTTTATGGAAAGTATCCAGCTGTAACTTTCACATATACAACTGCTCGTAATAATAGTCCCTTATGATGGACCCAGTATAGAAGTATCTAAAAGGAATTTATTCATACCTTATGGATTATCACAATGCATTGGAAAAATTAAAGATCAAGAAACAAGTTTCTAAAATATATAAGCTTGACTAAATATTTTATAGAAGCTTGTTTTTTTTACTTTCAAGGTTCTTTGAAGCAGTCAAAGAACTTTGAAATTATTGTTGTAATTTTGGGAGACAATGTAATTTTTACACAAATTCAAATTTGTACTAATATATTTATATTATGAAGCACTAAGGAAAACATTTTAAATTATTGTCTACATTATTTCAATTCATCTCCAGAAATCACATGCTATATGCTAAACAAAATCTTTCAGCATTGTTTTTTGTGATGCAGGGAGACCCACAACATTATATGAGATGATGGGGAAAGCAGATATATGGCTCATTCGAACCTACTGGGACTTGGAATTTCCCCACCCATTCTTACCTAACTTTGATTTTGTTGGAGGACTCCATTGTAAACCAGCCAAATCCTTGCCTAAGGTAACCCTATATTGTTTCATTTGATAAATTGTTTTGCCTTTTTCATGGAAACAATTCCTCACTGCTCATTCAGCATGTTTGGTGTCATGAGAAATATAGAAAGTAAATTAGAACTCTCTGCCAACTGACATATACATTATTTCCATACTTTTAACACTTCTCTGTCTCACTACTATTAAGCAAACTGTCATATCATTTTGGAATGTGTTCAGTGATTAAGGTCCTTTATGTAACTCATAAAAACAATTAATATTCTATTCAAAAACTATAGTAAATGACAAAGACATATGTTGAAAATCTAAAGAAACAAAAATAAATTTCTCTAACAAAGAGAATTTATATCTACTTGACCAGATTATAAGAATGAAGAAATGTTGTATATAATATAAATAAATATTGTATATTGTGTTACCAGAGAAAGACAGATATGTTGAAGAAATTTACAACAAAGGTCACAGGAACTGTCCTAGAACCCTTGCATAGGTACAACGACCCTTTTGGTGTTCAGGGTTAGATGAGAGAGTGAAAGGGAGAAGGAGAAAAACTGACAGACAATTGCAAGAACCATTGCCATAAACTTCACACCCAGCTAAGCAGGAAGATGACCAAGCAGACAGTGTTAGAAATCTACATTTAGGAGTTCTTCATACTCCCTCTTGTTTTCCCCAGTTCCTTATAGTCTTTCTACAGTCATGTTTTGCTGGTATTTTGTTTGTGTCTTTGTATTTTCCTCTTATAAAAGAAAACAAGCCTTCTCTTTTTGTGTCTGGCTAATTGCTTAACATGGTGTCCTCTAATTAATAGCTGTTCTCCTGAAGTTATATAACCATATTTTTAATATCTGGGTAAAAAACAATTATGTATATATACCAAGACTTCTTTACACATTTGTCAGTTGAAGACTATCTAAGCTAATTATATATTTGGGGCATTGTGAATAGTGGTATAATAAACATCAGTATGTGTACTTTTTTTCCTTGTGACTATCTCCCTTAGATCTGTCACCAAAGAATGGCGTAACTGAACTGTACATTTAGAGCTGAAGCTAATTGTATGAAGAACTTTCCTTGTGTTTTGCAAAATGGCATCATTTTACATTTCTAACTGCAATAGATACATAATATTCAATTTCCATGTCTATGAGAGAATTTGCTATTGCTTTAATTTTGTGACATTTATGCTCACTGGATTATGATAGATTATCAACATATGTTCAATTGAATTTTTCTAATAACTAAAATTAGAATAATTTTCATATAATTATAGGCTACTCATACCTCTACCAAGGAAGATCCCTTCTGGATAACTTACATATATTGAATGAATTATTTTTCTTTTGATGTTAGCATTGTTTAATTCATCTACACTCTGGGAAAGTTTTCAGATTTTTCTCGCAGTTTTAAAAAATCTATTCATTTTGATGATAGGTTTCTTTGTTATTCAGAAACTTTTACTATAAAGTAGTCCCATTTGTCAATTCCCAATTTATTTTCCTGGACTGATGGGATTCCAATCAATAAATTATTGTCTTTTTCAATGCCATGGGGTTTTCTTTAAGTGATTTGAACTTTCAGCTCCCATATTTATATCTTTTATCCATTTTGAGTAAATTTCTTGTAGAATGCTTCACAAATTTTCATTTTTAGTAAAATTTTAAGAGTAAGAAATGGTAGCTTCAACCTGTACGTGCAGTATTATTAAAAGGAGCTGTGTATAATTTGTGTACCTTTATTAGGATTAGGGGAGATTGTAAGCTTATTTCTCATACTTGGTCAATGTGTCAGTTTGCTTTTTACTGGTTTTTTTACAATTCTATACATATTTTAACCATATTCAGCTCTCCCCAACTTCTCCAAAATCCACCTCCCATCCTTAACCAATCTAATTTTGTGTTCTCTTTTCTTTTTTCATTCTTCTAGTGAAATTTGTGCTGCCCATGTACCCTTTCGTGCATGGCCTTCCACTGGGGGTAGTCAGCTCCCCAAGGGCCATATCTTTAAAACAGCTACCAATTGCTGATGGCTCCTCAACTAAGGATAGAAATTTGTGTCTATTTCTACTCTCCTTGCTATGATCTTCTCTAGCTTGAGCTTGCACGGGACTTGTGCATGCTGTTGTAAACAGTGGAGTTCATTTTTGCACTAGCCTGCTGCATCTGAAGGACACTGTTGCCACGTAGGCTTCTAACACCTCTGGCTTCCACAGTCTTTCTAAGCCCTCTTCTGCAATGATCCTGAGTCTTGGGATAAAGATGGGTGATATAGATATTTCATTTAGAGTTGAGCATTCCATGTCTTCTAATTCTATGCAACTTGCCACTGTGGTTCTCTGTAATAATCATAACCAGTTGCAAATAAGAACTTCTCTGATGAGGACTGAGAATTGAATTAATCTCTAGGTACGTAGATAAGTCCTTAGAAGTGAGTTTGATACTGTCAATTTAGTTGAATAGGACTGGCTTTTGAATCCTATGAGCTATCCATTTAGAGGTTCTTGATGTCAGACAGTAGTGTGAGGTATTGGTTTCATTTTGTTGAGCAATTCTTAAATTCAATCAGAAAGAGTCAATGAATTAAAAATTAAGAACAAAAAAATTGCCCAAGCAAAACAAACTGAAAGACAAAGCCCGCAAAAGAAAAAAATCACAGGGTTTATTTTGTGTTGACCAAGTACTCCAGGACATGGGTCCTGATCTGGGATATGATTGATTTACCCAGTGACACTCCATTAGAGGGAGCTGATTTTCTCCTTTGGTATTAGGTATCAATGCAAACAGCTTCTTAGTTAGAAGAGTAGGTCTGTGTCTATTTTCAGCTCTCAGTGCTGGAACCTCATTTGGCTTGAACCTGTGCATGTTGCCACAGTCTCTGTGAGCTTATGTTTTTATCAGTCCTACTGTGTCTGGGGGCACTGGGATGTCCTCCATTCCTTTCAGCTCTTACAATCTTTCTGCCCCCTCTTTGTGTAGTTTTTAAAATACTTCATAATGGTCACCTAAATTTCAATGGATCTCTGGTCATATTACTTTTTGTCTCTTTACTTATTTTGGTCAAATGCACAATAGTACAAATGCATTCTCAATGAACAGTGAGTACTGTGGCAAGGAAACACTGGTCTTCTTAAGATAATTCCAGTTACTACATGATTTCCTCTCATAGTTTGTCTCAGTCCTTCAGACAATGCTTCCTATGCTGTCATTCATTTGTGATGTCACATCTGTCTTTGTAGGAAATAGAAGAATTTGTTCAGAGCTCTGGAGAACATGGTGTTGTGGTGTTTTCACTGGGTTCAATGGTTAAAAACTTGACAGATGAAAAAGCCAATATAGTTGCATCTGCTCTTGCCCAGATTCCACAAAAGGTGAGAAAAACTGTCTACTAAGTGGACAATTGTATTATAAGTCTGTAGAACTCTGAAAGGATTTGAGTAGGAAAAATTCCTGTGTAAAAATCAAAATGATGGGATCTTTCCTATTCATCTCCAAACAGCATTTTAAAAAGAAAATTATAAATTGAAGAGGATAAAATATTTGTCTGGTTCTGATTAACATTATGATCTAAAAGGCTAGACTCAGATCATCATCTTGGCACTTAGAGACCTGAGGGTGTCTTTTTCCTCATATTTAAAACAAATTTATACTTCATAGTGATTTTCAAGCTCTCCTGAGCTATGCAGTGTATTGTTCATATCTCAAAAGAAGTGAGAAGAAAAAAGAAGTAAAAAAGAAAGGGGGGAGACAGGGAGGGAGGGAGGGAAGGAGAGAGAGGAAGGAAGGAAGGAAGGAAGGAAGGAAGGAAGGAAGGAAGGAAGGAAGGAAGGGAGAGAAAAGAAAAGAAAATAATGATAAATATTATATTATACTGGAGATAGGGAGGCAACTCAATGGTTAAGAGCACTGGCTGAAATTCCAGAGAGGCTGAGTTTTATTGCTATCACTTAATAGAAACTTGCAACTGTTCCCAGCTCAAGATCGAGAGGATCTAATATCAGTGGTCATGAGAGATACAGCAGGTGTTTGTTAACTAATGTTTAACAGGAAGACCCATGAGATACATGATTCCTGATGAGGTAGACCCACTTGGCAAAACTGTGGGGTCACTGGCTGTGGAAACCAGTTGCTCCTGTCTGTAATGTCTCACATGATTCACTTTATTCTTCCCTAAGAACTTCTTTTCTTCCCTTACTTTGGGTGTTTACCACTCCTTGTGTGTTTATTTCATGGAAATATTCTATCTGCTAGGCACATATATTGGTCGATGGCCTAGAAGATGACTTTTCATTTAGATATATTATTTTGACATATAGAATATGACATGCTTCATAACTGGATCTATTTGTCCCACAAGGACCGTGGACTCTTAACAACCTGACTTGTTCTCTTGCTCAGGCTAACTGCACACAATTAGCTCACTTTCACCTCAGAGCAAGTTCAAACTATCAAGTTCAAAAAGACCTTTTGTAAAGAAATCATAAGTTCAAAACTTTACAACTATGTACAAGGTCAGAGCCACATGTGCCCAACCAATGTTACTAAGAAAAGCATGCCAATTCTTCACTTTCCAGTCTACTCACAATAGATCTGTGTCTCATAATTGTCATTGGACACTATGCTCCCCACTGTCTGGTCGAAGTTTGTTCGTAAGTCCTTGGACCCTTGTGTTTCCATGGTAAACGGTTCAGCTCCTTATTGCTTGTTCTAGGAGCATACTTTTGACCAATGGTAGAAATTTATTTATCACTTCAAGGCTCCTGAATGAGAAGGGTTTTAGTTGTAGATGGAGTTTCTGTGATATCACCACATTTAGTTTAGAAGAAGCAGCATGGAGAAATTAAAAGTAGGACAGGATTATTATAGTGGAAACAGAACAATAAAGAACACGGGAAACAAAGAGCATGATCCTCGGATTGTGTGTGAAATTAGTATAGAAAACTTTTACCCCTCCTTTACTTCTGAGAAGCATTTCACCTTTGGAATACTGGGTAGGGGACAGAGCAGATCTCTTAGCCTCTACAATCTAATATGCTCTCCAGGTCTCCATATGGTATGCTCATAATGCACGGAATTGCACACAGGCAAAACATCCACATACATAAAATGAACAACAAATGCTTGCAAAGATAGAAGGGAGAGGGGTGGAGAGATGGCTCACAGGTTAAGAGAACTGGCTGCTCTTCAATTCCCTTCAACCACATGGTGGCTCACAACCATCTATCATAGATCTGGTGCCCTCTTCTGGCATGCAGGAATACATGCAGGTAGAACACTTTACATAATAAATTAATTAATTAAAAAAAGAAGGGGGAAAAAAGATCTTCCCTGTGGCTGATGTGGGAAAATGTAAGAGAAAAGATGAAAATAGGTCCTGACCCTGACGTGAGTCCCAGATCATAAAATTATGAATGCATCTACATGAGCTCTACTTCTAACCTAGTGAACATCGTTTTCTGGATGGGGAAAGAGAATGAAATTTATGATGGATTCAGGTGTAAGTCAGTATGGAATAGGAAGACTCTAGCAGCTCCCAACTCCACAAATTTTTATATGACTGACTCACTTTCTAAAAGCATCAGTCTTTGGCCATTTCTGACTTACATCTATCTGCTCTATTACTTGATAACCATTTCTCCTGTTCATGAAGATAAAAATTTTAATGTAAGCTTAATTTATTTTAACAAACACAGAGCATATAGACAGTGAAGATTGATATTTGGTATTCCAGTTTGTGGGGATTGCTTCCTTTTCAGTAATTAGTTTGGTACTAAACATGAAATGTATTTAGAGCAATAGAAACCATGCTTAAAAATTCCTATTGATGTTTTTCCTTGGGCAGTCCTAAAAGGTACATCTGAAACTACATAAATACACTTCCTAGTAAGAAAGAAAATATTTCTAATAATAGTATACTATGTCAATATGATATTTTATGCAACAAAATAAACCTATTATAATGACCAGCCTAAGAATGATAGGAATATAGGTAAAATTATGTGCCTATGACTCAAAAAGATATAAATTAATATTGAATTTATAAAATAAGTGATAGGGTTATACATAATATATACATACTCATAAGTTACTACTAATTGTCTACAACTTTCCCTATCAGGATTATATTAACTGCCTGAAACTTTCATGTATACTCGTATTTGTCAGTAATCATCAGATCTGTAAAACAAATAATAAATATGATGAAGTATCATGCTTAAGTTATTATAAAGCCATGTACAGAAAATATATTATTTATTCAGTCTTTTATACTATTTTAAAATCCTCTCTCAATTTCATTAGCAATCATCTGGGCAATGTACAACTTAATAATCTCAATTATCCTGAATCAAAATATATCAACACTTTGGAATATCTGTATTCAAATAAGGCATTTTCTGTGTGTAACAGGTTGTATGGAGATTTGAAGGTAAGAAACCAGACACCTTAGGATCCAATACTCGGCTTTACAAGTGGATACCCCAGAACGACCTCCTCGGTAAGACAGAGATCAATAAAGAAAGAAAACAAAGGGAACAACAGATCTTGAAGACAGTAAAAAAAAAGCAAATTCATTTGTATTTATTCTCATAAATACAGAATGGAAAATAATGACTTATAAGTGCTGTCTGAAATGATTTTCTCTGTGTCTAGAATCTGAGTATCTTCAGTTCAGCTATAATGACTGCCCCAATAATTGTCCGGAAACTGCATAAATTGTCCCTTTATCTCTTGTTTTTTTTACTTTTCATTATCTTTTGTTCTACTACAGGAATATTTGCAATGCCACTGAGAATCTTAGCCCCTCCTGCTTCACCACTAACTCTGTATTTTCTGTGCAAACAAATGTACTATCTTTACCACAAAGTGCTAATGTATTTCGTGATGAATTTTAGCTTGATTGGCCTTCAATCCCACTACCCACTATCCTAGACACACCACACATACCAGACCCACTGCCACAACTATTTCCACATAAATAGTCTTTTTGCCTTTTGAATTTTAATGTGATATTTTAATAAATTCTTTGAGAATTTCACACAATATATTTCAGTCAAATTAAGCCATCAACTGCACTTATCTTCTTAACTCCTCTCAGATCTGCCATCTTCCTGCCCAATCACCCCCTTTTTTCTTTCTCCTTGATTATTATTATTGCATCTGTACATATATATGGATATATAAATACAGCCTGCTGATTCCATTTCATATGCCTGTTATGCTTTTTATTATTTATTTATTTGTTTGTTTATTATATATACAACATTCTGCTTCCACTTAAGAGCTTCTTGCTATGAAAGTCAAAAGCAATTTCACTATAAATTTTTGGCTATAATATGTGATCTATGAGTACAGTCCCCTTTGAACCTTTATATTTCACTTCTCTTTAATATCAGTGATTATGTAAAATAATTCTCATTGTAGGTCATCCAAAAACCAAAGCGTTTATAGCTCATGGTGGCACCAATGGCGTCTATGAGGCGATCTACCATGGCATTCCTATTGTTGGTATTCCATTGTTTGCGGATCAAGCAGATAATATTCATCACCTGGTAGCCAAGGGAGCAGCTGTTAGAGTGGACTTCAACACACTGTCAACTACAAACCTTCTCACTGCCTTGAGGACTGTCATTAATGACCCTTTGTGAGTATAAATATTTCTTGTTTGAGTTATTTTTTTCTTTTTTTAGGTAGGGTCTCACTGTATAACCACAAGACTGGCCTTGAACTTATACAGATCTGCCTGCTTCAACCAACTGAATGCTGGAATGAAAGATTGTGCCATCACGGTTTGTGTATATAATTACTTCTCTAACAATACTAATAGAAAGATTCTTACCATTATCATAGTGATTTTAATCCTATCTGAAGAAGAATAACTGTGAAAAACTTCAAATTATTTTGCATATCTGAAACATGTACTCATTTTCAACAATAAGGTTATTCTAAATTCATGTTTGACTTCATAGAGTAAATGAAAAAATTATTAGTCTGAAAATTTACTGTATATATAAATAATGTTTCAAATGTACATCTATTGGTAACAAGGACACTATTTATAAATATGACAGAATATACATAATGAAATAATCATATACTTTAAAATTAATGAAGGAATGTTTAAATATTTGCCCATATTTTCTGAAGCTGTAAAATGTTTGGTGAAAATTATTTTATTTCTATCATTATTTTTTATTAGTTCAAATTAGGAACAAGTTTGCTTCACATGTCAATCCCTTCTGCCTCTCCCCCCCTCCCCCAACCCCCACCAGCCCCCCACTCCATCCCCCCTCCGCTACCCAGGGAGGGAAAGGCCCTCCATGGAGGCTTCCCAAAGTCCACTGCATCATCCTGGGCCAGGCCTCTATCATTATTTTTTTTTTTTTGGTTTTTCAAGACAGTGTTTCTCTGTGTGGCTTTGTAGCCTATCCTGGCACTCGCTCTGGAGACCAGGCTGGCCTCGAACTCACAGAGAGCCACCTGCCTCTGCCTCCCAAGTGCTGGGATTAAAGGCGTGTGCCACTAATGCCCGGCTCATTATTTTTTTTAGATAAGATCTCGTTTTGCAGTACTGAGCTATCCTCAAATTAAGAGAGATCCTGCTGACTCTACCTCCCAAATGCTCAGATAAAAGGACTGTTCTACCAACATTGCAATAGAAGCTGTGGTGACTAGCTATGACAAATGTGTTCTAAATTCAATTATATGAGGTTTCAAAAGTGCTTAGAATAGTTTAGGTCATTTTATTACTCTAAAATAAATATTAAGTCTCACTGAACTCATAGCCAACATCCAAGGCTTTCAAGTCAGTGGTGTCAGCAAAAGAACCTATGTCAGTTGAAATTTATGTTAAGGCCTAAACAATGAGATAAAAGCAAGCATGTTGGAATGAGAAACAATATTAAATTCATAACATACCCAGAGAAAACCATTGGTATTGTCAAGATTTACCAGAAAGCAAATGTACCTAATCAGAAAGTCCAGAGGCAAAAAAAAAAAAAAAAAAAAAAAAAACAGGAGAAAATGCTTTTGGTTCTTACATACAGTCTCAATGTCCAGGAACAGAATTGATTTTTTTCATTTTGTTGAGAATTCTGGTGCAAGAAAGAATCATAATTCAAATTTTTTCAAAACATGAATCTAGTTATAGGTTAAAATTAGGAAACAGAGGTAGAAGAGGAGAAACTGAAACTGAAGAGGGGATATCCAACATGACTCATTGCCCCTGTAATGCTTAAGACAATTCTATATCTACTTCACTTATTGGTCTTATATCATGTGTTACATGTTCCTCACTTGAAAAGATTTAGCTTCCATTACTAACTTTCTCTTGCCAATTTGGAAAATATTGCTGAGCTGCAAAAACTCCAATTAAAAATGAATATCTTATAGGGAATAAAGCAAAAACAGAGACAGCACTTATAACTGTGGTCCCAGTGCATGGTGGTAATCTCATCAGTTAAAGAATTGATGGAGACATTCATTAACTAGTTCAAGGACAGTATAACCAACACGACAAGTTCGGAACAAACCTTTACTACCCAAGATGATCTCACCTCTCCTCCCTACCACTAAACTGTCCACCATGTCCTTCAACTGTCCTCCATGCCTCCTCATGAAACACAGCAAATCTACATGGTTAATTTTTAGCCACTTTGGGGGGCTTTTGCCCAAACCAAAAATTGTTAGGCATCTATGCATATTAGTTTTATTTTCATTTTGGTTGTACACATTGTCCCTTCAGGTATAAAGAGAATGCCATGAAATTATCAAGAATCCACCATGATCAACCAGTGAAGCCCCTGGACAGAGCCATCTTCTGGATTGAGTATGTCATGCGTAACAAAGGAGCCAAGCACCTTCGCCCAGCCCTGCATGACCTTGCCTGGTTCCAGTACCACTCTCTGGATGTTATTGGGTTCCTGTTGGTCTGTGTGGCAGCTGTGGTATTCATCATCACAAAATGTTGCCTCTTATGTTGCCATAAGACTGCTAACATGGGTAAAAAGAAGAAAAAAGAGTAGCCACATAGAAGCCTGGGGGTCCTGAGAGATGAGCCTCTCACAGTTGCTTTCATCAATCAGAGGTTGTGATGCTAAGTTTTTCCCACTAAAACAAGACTGTTTCAGGTCTTCATTAAAGAGTGCTTTCCTGTATTACATATATGTAAGACATGGAAGATTTCATGTCAAATACACACTCAGGGCTTATAAAAACAAAATCACATGTTCAGCTTATAATGTTTATTTTGTAATTGAAATGCTGTCCCCAACAACATTCACTGAGCTTAATTGTGGTTCACAAAATTCAAGTGGCCATAAAATGTTTGAAAATACCTCTCTAAATATCAGTTACCTTTACAAATGTCCAGCCTGCTCTGACTTCATTTGGTGGACTATTTCCTTTCTTGTTTTTAATACATAAAAATAATAGTGTTCTGGTTCTAGACTTTGAAACAGATTTGTTTTTTCCTTTGTATAAGGGAAGCCATTGCTTCTGATTATTTTCCTCTACACAGACCTCACATCCTTTATTTCCTAAAAGACCTGTAATGAATGTTACACTCCTCCAAGCAGAGGTGTTTATGACATTCAAACAAGTATTCCTACCTGCTTCTGCTAAATTCCATTATTTGGGAGTTTCTACCACTTGACAAGATTATTCATTCACCTTCCATCTTATCCTTATTTCACTCTTATTTCAGCCTTTTGAAGTAGACTTGAGCTGTCAAAGGTTCCATTTCCTCTCACTTATAAAGCACACATGTAAGAGAAAAACACATTTTTAAGTCCATCATCACTTACCTCATATTATATTCTAAATCTGAAATGTCCCCAACAGGTTCACAATTCGTTTTGTTGATTTCCTTTCATTTATTCATACAGAATATGAGTGTTTTACCTACATATATGTCTTGGAACAACCTTACATCTGGTATCTTCAAGAAGACAAATAGGTTAACTGCATGCTTGGGAATCAAATCCATGTCCTCATGAAAAGCAGTCAGTGCTCCTAACCACTGAGTCATCCCTTGAGCTCTTAGAGTCTTATTTAAAGTCTTATTATTTTAGAAGCATTTTGTATAATATGCTTGGATTATATTAAACTCCTCCCCTAACTCCCCAGATCCATCCCTGTTCTTTAGCCACCCAACTTTGTGTCTTTTTCCCTCCCCCATCCTTCAAGTTTATATATACAGTGTTCTGCTTGCATGTATGCCTGAAGGCCAGAAGAGGGCACCAGATCTCATTATAGAGCTCATTATTAGATGGTTGTGAGCCACCATGTGGTTGCTGGGAATTGAACTCAGGATCTCTGGAAGAATAGCCACTGCTCTTTTTTTTTTTTTTTTTTTTTTAATTAAACATTTCTCACATTCTGCACCTGGCCGAACAGGAGGTCCATCATGGGTGTTGACATTCGACACAACAAGGACCGAAAGGTTCAGCGCAAGGAGACCAAGAGCCAGGACATCTACCTGGCTGCTAGTCAAGCTGTGCAGGTTTCTGGCCAGAAGAACCAACTCCACCTTCAGTCAGTTGTGCTGAAAAGGTTATGAATCGCACTAACCTAATGATCCGAAAGATGAAGCTTCCTGGCTGAGAAAACAATACAGCTGTGGTTGTAGGGACTGCCACAAATGATGTGCAGATTCTCGAAGTGCCCAAGCTGAAGGTGTGTGCTATGCGGCTGAGCAGCCAGGCCGAAGTCGCATCCTGAAGGCTCGGGGCATGATCCTCACTTTTGACCAGCTAGCCCTGGAGTCTCCCAAGGGTCGTGGCACTGTGCTCTTGTCTAGTCCTTGGAAGAACCAAGAGGTATACCGGCATTTTGGCAAGGCCCTAGGAACCCCACACTGCCATACCAAACCCTGTGTCCGCTCCAAAGGCCAGAAGTTCGAACGTGCCAGAGGCCGAAGGGCCAGCCGCAGCTACAAAAATTAACCCTGGATCTTACTGTTATTTAAAAAGAAAAAGCTTTGGATGTTGAAAAAATTCTTTCTTATTAATTCCTATTTAATTCTATTTAATTCTCTTTCCTATTAATTCCTATTTAATTCCTATTTAATGTGCATTGGTGTTTTGCCATAGGTGTTGGGATCCCCAAGAACTGGAGTTAGTTACAGACAGCTGTGAGCTGTCATGTGGGTGCTGGGAATTGAACCTGAGTCCTCTAGGAAGAGCAGTCAGTGCCCTTAACCACTGAGCCAACTCTCCAGCCCCTAGCCAGTGCTCTTTATCTCTGAACTATCTTTCTATCCATCCTTGGATATGTAGCCTTCCACTGGAGTAAGGTAGACTTACCAAAAGCAATATTCTTATTTAAAAAAAAAAAGGACTCTCCTTCTTCCAACAGTATCAATTGCTAATAGCTCCCCAGCTAGGGGCGGGCCTCCATGTTTACCTCTTCTCTACACTGAGATTTGATCTAGCTTGAGCTTTCATGGAGCTTTTACATGCTGTCACAATCCCTGGGAGTCCATATGTACAAATGAAGCACACAGCTTCCTTGTATTTATCTACCACCTCTGGCTCTTACTCACTGTGTTCAACAACAATCTGAGCCTTGGAAGGATGGTATGTGATACAGATGTCCCATTTTTTGAATTTTTTCAAGACAGGGTTTCCCTGTGTATCTTTAGAGCTTTTCTTGGAACTCACTTTGTAGACCAGGCTAGCCTCCAACTCTCAGAGATCTGCCTGCCCATGCCTCACCAGTGTTGGGATTAAAGACATGTGCCACAACCTCGTGGCATTGTTTATACACTGTACTTTGGTTAATTGTGGGTCTCTAAGTTTGTCACTATCAGCTGCAAAAGCTGAGAGATGCTCTGATCTATGGGTATATCTCTAAGTCATTAAGAGTTCATTTAATACAATAGTCATTTAGCAGAAAATACCAGTAAGTTCTCCCCTAGGTTGTATGTCCTTTTTGGCCACAGATCCTTGATACAAAAATGGTGTCAAATATGAGTTTCTCTATGAATCCAAAGGAGGATGTGGTGGTTTCAAAGAGAATGGCCCCCAAAGGGAGTGGGAATCATTAAGAGGTTTGCCTTTTTTGGAGAAGGTATGGCCTTGTTGGAGGAAGTGTGTCCCTGTGGAAGTGGTCTTTGGGGTCTCATATATGCTCAAGCTACCCCCAGTGAGATAAACCACTTCCCATTGCCTGCAAAATAAGACTCTCAGCCACCTCTCCAGCACTGTCTGCCTGCATGCTACCAAGTCCCATCATTATGATCGTGGACTAAACCTCTGAAACTGTCAGCTCCCACATCAATTAAATGTTTTTCCTTTTTAAGAGTTGCAGTGACCATGGTGTCTCTTTACAACAAAAGAAACCCCAACTAAGAAAGAGAAACAGTTCCTAAGAGACAAGCACTCCAAATGTTACTCAGTGGCCACATGGAACTTAAAAACCATGCAGTTCTATAGTGATTACTAGATTCTTTTTTTTTAGTAGCATTGTACTTGATGGCCCCAGTGGAGAAGTTAAATGAAAAATATGCATTCAAACAGCTAAATGAGCTGACCTGATGTATTTGGTTATATAGTATAGTTCATTTTAATCCTGGAGAATGTCTGTCAAAGACAACGTTTCTCATGAAACTGGGTTGACATGAAACTGTTTTGGCAGTGTACAGCCACCAGGTACAGCAGCTTTGAAAAGAAAATCCTCTTTATTTTTCTAAAAACCAAACAAGACAAAACAAATAGACAACAAACAAACAAAAACACTGTCCTCAACATGCAAAAATCACACTACTCCTTGCAGCAGCATCCTTCGCATTTCTAGAATAGTACTACCAAGTCATGTCTGAATTAGCTATGATATCAGATTACGATAGTCCTGTTTTTATACTTAGAATTTAATCCTATCCATGAGAAACTCGTAATACACACCAGGATTATAGATTGAGATTTTCGGATTCATTCAAAAACCGTTCACTGAGTATCAGATTGTTCTATAAAGTGGAGATATAAAAACTTATAAAGCATGGTTTCTGTCCAGGGGAACTTAAAGTATGGTGGGTTATAAGTTATCACTGAAGGTGTAAATGACTGTTACAACCGGTCACAATGTTGTGACCTGAGTGCCATTTGCTGTTTTCTTCCTGATGTTTAGTATTCCTAGATTTTTACTAACTTGAATATAGATGAAATCTGATAGTGACATGATGACAAGTGCCTATATAAGAGCAATGATTGAGATAACCAGAAAATAAAGTTGGATAGTTGGCTCAGTAATAAGAGCACATACTGGTCATGTGGAGGACCTGAGTTCAATACCAAGTACTCAGTTTGGGTGACTCATGGCAACCCGTATCTCCAGGGAATCTGATAACTTTGGGATCTGTGGACAACTATACTCACATGTGTGGTCATACACACACACATACATACACATACATGAAGAATATGGGTTGGAGCGTGTGCCAAAGATGAACTGTGATCGGGATGATGAAGTCTCTTTATTCAAGAAAACACCAGGGCAAGACACAGACCAGAGTGAGGTTACAGGAACCCAGCAAGCGCGGCCAGGAAAGGGCTAGGGTCTTCCGGTGCAGCCCTTAAAAAGCTCCCTTACCTCACACCGGATTTCCTTCACCACGCCCTTATGGGCGAGTTCCGGGTCTGCCTGGAACCTGTCCCATGACTAGTGGGCGGGGCTAGGGTGTCTCCCTACAATTCCCCTTTTAGTCTAAAAGAGGATTAAAACTTAATGGTGTAAAATATCCAAAACTAATAATCATAAAGGTGAAATACAAGAAGATACAATAATCTGCTATGACACATCCTATGTCTATTCCATCTAAGTCTTAAAGTCATGTGGAAAAGGTGTCTAACTTGAACACATTCTTCCAATCCCGACTCTAAACAATAAGAAGGTCATTCTTAACTAGGCTTACACTACCCTAATAAACAATAATGGGGAATGGGGGCGTGGCATCTTCTATGCAACTTCCTGCTGAAATGGGACGATGATAGTCATGTGGGGGCCCTGGGGGAAAAAAATGCTAGTACAGGGAGTCTCTAATGAGTTATGTCTAGTCCATGTTAGATGAGATTTGCTTGACTGAAGATCTATGTTGAAATCCTCAACTTGATTGAAGTCATTACTCGAGGTTCTGGTTGGAGTGTCAGTCGAAACAGAGTGAGTTGAATCCAGTGCAGTCGGGGAGGTGTAGTCCAATTCTTTTTCTGGAGCATGCAGGGATTGCTGTCAGGCTGGTTCTTGTTGGCTGTATGGGACTCAAACATAAGTGTCATCAGAGAAATGTTTGTTTATTCATGTATGTGTACTGGGAAAGGCAATCCTTAAAGAACAACAATTATGAGAGATTGTAGGCCTTGAAAGAAAGAGCCAAGAAAAGACAAAGACAGTCCTCTTATTCTTCATTTATTCTGTATTACAGCAATTGGCTTCTTGATATAACATAGAAACTTTAAAATGTTAAATAACATGCTTGGATTTTAGAGTAGGAAAGCCAAATCCAACTCTAAATCCAGCATCGATTTAATTGAATAGGGACTAGGAAATGAAGAGACATAGAGTTTTTTGAGAGACAGCTGTAAATTTTACCGTATGGCACATTCCTTTTGTTCGATGGGTAAAGCTACGTTCTTTCCTTAAGTATCCACACATGTAATGTCCTTTGACTTCTGGAGGAGGGTTCCTCAGTAAATACCTGTCAGTCATCCTTGTCGAGAGGGTTGTCTTCCTTAACTCGAATCTTGATCAATTTTGATGGTATCCAAAGATTTTCTTCTCCTGTGGAGACACATGCAAAACCCCTACCCCAACGTAACACATGTCCAGGTTTCCATACCGAGGTCAGCACATCTTTGAAATACACTGGTTGGTTCAGTTCAGCAGTTTTTTCCGTAGGAGGGGACAGCGGGAGGGGAGGGGGGGTAAAGGAGAGGGATTACTTTTCATTGTTCTCCAAGTACATTATATATTCAAGGTCACTGAAAACCAGGAGTCATTTCACAGGTTCACATCTGCCCCTTTATTTTTCATCTGGCAACCAGAGGCTGTGACTGTTCTTTGTGTATTTGCTTTCAGGGATATAAGTTACACTTTAACTAATTGATTGTTACTCTTGTCTATATCTGCAGGACCTGAGCAATCACCATTTGAAATACAGCTCTGAACTTAAACCAAGATGTCTGTGAAAATGACAGCAGCCCTGCTTCTGCTACAGCTGAGTGGCCTCTTTGGATCTGGGAATGGTGGGAATGTGCTGGTGTGGCCAATGGAATACAGTCATTGGCTCAACTTAAGGGCAATTCTAGATGAACTTGTGAAGAAAGGTCATGAAGTGACTGTCCTGATACCTTCAGCTTCTCTTTCTTATGAGGTTGAGGACACATCTGCTATTGAATTTGAAACATACCCTTCATCATATTCCACGGCTGATGTAGAGAAACTTTTCATGGAGTCAATCAGGAAACAAATTAATGAGATGCCAAAGAAATCATTTTGGAGATACTTTTTAATGTTGCAGGAAGTGGTTTGGTTGTATTCAGATTATTTTGAGAGTCTCTGCAAAGATGTCGTTTTCAACAAGGAACTCATGACAAAACTACAAACCTCAAGCTTTGATGTCATCCTTGCAGATCCCTTCATACCCTGTAGTGATCTGCTGGCTGAGATTCTCAAGACACCACTTGTGTTCAGTCTCCGCTTCTTCCCTGGCTCCACGTATGAAAAGTACAGTGGAGGACTCCCACTACCTCCTTCCTACGTGCCACCTGCTATGTCAGAAATGGGTGATCAGATGACGTTCATGGAGAGGGTGCAAAATGTACTCTATGTGCTTTTTTTTGACTTTTGGTTCCAAACATTTAATGAGAAGAAGTGGAATCAGCTTTACACTGAAGTATTAGGTGAGTGCCTGTTCAATTGGGATTGTTACATTCTCAATTGCTGTGTCATTGAAGGTGAACTTGAAATAAGAGGATTGGGTGCAGAACGATTTATTTTTCCTAAGTAAAGTGGTGAAAAGTCTTTGAAAATTATCTCCTAAATTGAAAGCATTGTGGAAAACGTTATGTCTCAAAGTCAATGGCAAAGCCTTGATGACATCATCACGAGACTTCAGAAAGGCACACGCCCACAAAACAAAACTTTGAGAACTTCTCTAAGAAATAACTTATCCACAAACCATTTTTCCTCATGTAATAAAACAGTAGCTGTCCCTGGATTGTAGCATTATTTCTTTTTATTATTATATTGTTGTCATTGCTACCATTATCATGAGTAACATTGGTACTTGTGTCATGGGTGGAGCTTTTATTGCATATGTGGAGGCCAGATTAAACTTTAAAGAGTTTTTACCTCTGTCTTTATTTGGATTTCAGGATGAATTTAGGTGTTCAGGCTTGTAAGGGTACTGAACTCAAGTCATTGTGCTTGCATAGTAAACACTATTACCTTCTAATCCATTTCACTAGCCCCTAAAGCAGTAGCTTTAAACAAAGTAGATGTCTTCATGATTTACACATATATACTGAAGACTAATACATATTTCTAGATAGGTATGTACATAGCATTTAGATTTTTTTATTTATATAAATTAGTTTTCCCATTTATACCTTGAAATATTTTCTCATTTCACCTACTAAATTTCTGCACAGCTGTGAATACACTATGCAACAAGCACAGAAAATGGATGAATTCGGAATTTTGGAGAATCTATATGTATTCATTAGGAAGGTTGAAATTGTGTTTAAAATGTATACCATTGAAGTGTAGAAATAATTTTTACATTTTAGTTTTTAAAAATATACACAATGACCAAACAACTCTCTTTCCATATCTTAAGACTTGCTATCCTTATTATCTGCAAACAAACTTACAGAGACCTAATTATTACACTGTCAGTCACAAATCAAGAGCAGTATGATATAACAAGGAACTCAGGCAAAATGGAAATTTTTCTTGGAGGTCAGTCAGGGTGATATAGTGAGACCCTGTCTCAAAATGAAATCCTGAAACAAAATCCCCACAAATGTTTACACTGTAATCCCTGCAGTTGAGGTGTGGAGGAAGAGGTCAATTTTGGCTACATAGTGACATAGGGACCACCCTGAGCTCCATCAGAAAATTTCAAAACAAAACAAAACAGTAAAAAATTCTCACTTCCCTTAGAGGAGCACACATCAAGGTTCCAGCATTTACACAGGGCAAACTAGATGGATAGTTCCAAAAAAAGATTTTCCCTGAGTATGACAAATAGAATTCATTTGACATTGATTATACTTCAATAGCATATTTTGGTATATGATAATCAAGAATTTCCAATGTGTGTTACAGATGTGATATATTCTCCCAAGTTACTTGCACAGTGACTTTATATATCTGTAAGCCTAAGTATGAGAAATATATGTTACAATATGAGAAACATATGTATTACAATATTATAAACTTGTATCAAATATTATACACAAAGATATAGATAGGTGATAGATAGATAGATAGATAGATGATACATACATACATACATACATACATACATACAGGTACACAGATACATGCAAATGAGCTTTATATCCCAGCCAAAAAAAAAGAAAGAAAAGAAATCAAATAACTATTTTAAAATGTGGTACTGAACTAAATGGAGAATTCTCAAGAAAGATGAAACACAAACGCCTGAGAAACAATTAAGGAAGCATTCAATAGCCTTCCTTCATTATTAGGGAAAGGGAAATTAAAACCACTTTCAGATTTCATCTAAAACCAGTCAGAATGGCTAACATCAACAAAAAATGACAGCTCATGCTGGCAAGGATATGGGAAAAGGGAAAACTCATCCATTGCTAGTGGGAATGCAAACTTGTATAGGATCTATGGGAGTCAGTGTGGGAATTCCTCAGGAAAATGCGAAGTGATACTTCAAGATTCAAATATAACACTCTTGAGCATATATCAAAAGGATTCTACATCTTAATAAGGAAACACTGGCTCATCTATGACATTGCTCCTCTAGTCATAGTATCCAGAAATTGGAAACAGCCTACATATCCATCAACTGATGAGTGGTTAATGAAAATGTGGTGTGTTTACATAACAGAATATTATTCAGACTATAAAAAACTAAATTATGAAAGTCATAGATAAATAGATGGATCTAGGAAATCATGTTGAGAGAGGTAACCAAGACCCAAACAGACAATATTATAGTGTTAGCTTCTAAGCCTTCAGTAGGCATGCTACAAGATGTAAAACCACAGAGGTGGTATAGATTAAGGGACTAGGGAGAGATGAGGATCTCCCAAAGAAGGAGCAATACAATATATAGTTATGGAGAGTCAGTGGGAAGACTGAAGTAGGGCTGAATGAAGAAGACATTGGGAAGAGGGGAGTAAGTGATAGAATACAGAGGTAAAACAAATCCAAGGGGCATTTGCATGGTTGCATGGAAACCTTCTACTATAGAAGCTTTTTAAAATATATAGTTATGAAAAAATGTAAGTAGAATTGTCAAATAATTAGGGAGACTAGAAATCTTTCAGCACAAAAAGAAACTTCCAGTGCCATGAGTGGATTATATGAGTTGTTTGCCAAAAGAGGCCCCATAGAAACACCCAAACAACTCTGATTATTGTCAAGGCTATTGTTTGGTCCCCAAGGCCCTATTGCTGAAGATCGCACTTATTTAACTCATTGAAAATGGAGAAGTTGAGCTAGTGCCTGCATAGAGCCTTTGCTTTTACTGACTAGTATTCATGGTACTAAAGCTACTCTGCAACCCATCAGAGGAGAAACATGACCACCAACGCAGCTATAAACTCTTAGATCTACAGAGGTGACTTGACTGCATGATACACTGAAGCAACAGTGGCACAAATGTTGTAATAACAACCAACCATTCTGAGTGGATTTAAAGCACACTTCATGAGATGGAACCCATGCCTGGCAGTGTTCTGGTGACAAATAACCTGAAATTATATAGACAATGGGCCAAGGGAAAAACCAAATACTATAGTCCTGCTAAAGGAACATAGGGATAAAATGACTCCTAAAGACATTTTGCTGTACCCATAGATCAGTGACTTGCTCACCCATCATCAGGAAAAATTCCACTTGCAGTGGATGGGAACTAATACAGAGACTCACAACAGGATAATGTGCAGAGAGTGAGAGACTTTGTAACACCAAGTAGTAAGTAGTAAGTACAAAGACCATGGCAGCATGTACAGGACAGACACAGGTTCAAGCCATACAGGATCTCGGTGTGGAGAGAGAAAAATGGCAATGAGCTCCCATCCTAACCACAAAGCTATCTCCAACTGAAAACTGCTCTCTAAGTAAAAATTAGTGATTTCCATTAGAATCTCACTGGATATATGAACCACACTTAAAGGTAGCCTCCATGCTCAGTAGTAGATGGCCAACACAAAACAAGCACAAGCTCATTGATGTTTTGTAGAGTTATTTGGGTTTTGGTTGTGTGTGTGTGTGTGTGTGTGTGTGTGTGTGTGTGTGTGTGTGTGTGTTTGTCTCATATTACTTTGTTTGGGCTTTCTTTTTTTGCTGCAAACATCATGAGGCTTTCTTGTTGTTTAACGAGCTAATCCCATGTTAGCTCGGGTCTTTCACCCACCGGCCATGGAGGATGACTAGCAAAGACCTGTTTGGGCTTTCTTTATTTTACTGGCCTTTTGCTTGTATGCTGTGATTTCTTTTTGTAGTGTGTGTGTGTGTGTGTGTGTGTGTGTGTGTGTGTGTGTGTGTGTGTGTGTGTGTGTGATGCACTGTAGATGAAGGTTTCTGTCCTGCAGCCATTTAGTTCAAAATAAACACACAGAGTCTTATATTAATTATAAACTGTTTGGCCTATTGCTCGGGCTTACTTTCTAGCTCCTACAACTTAAATTAACACATCATTCTTATCTATGTTTAGGCACATGGCTTGGTACCATTTCTCAGTAAGGTATTCTCATCTTGCTTCCTCTATGTCTGGCTGGTGACTGCTTCCCTGGCTTTCCTTTTTCCAGAATTCTCTTAATCTGGTAGCTCTGCCTATTCTTCCTGCCTGGTTACTGACCAATTAGCATTTTATTAAACCTATATGAATGACAAAGCTTTACAGTGAACAAGAACATTATCGCACATCATTCCTCTCTTTTTTTTCTTTTCAAAACAAGAACCCTGAATCTAATATCCTTTGTTTAGCTTTTTCCTGACAATTATCCATAACAGCTTGTAACCAACATGCTGAACAAAGACAAACACCCATAATCCATTTTTTAGGAATATGGGCATAGTTTTCTAGGCTACTTCCTGCTGATTTGGGTTGCTGGTAATTTTAGGGGGAAAATTTAGGATTATGGTCAAGTTCTGACTACAGTATTCTGTGAGGCTGGATCATCTCAATCATAAGCCTTGAAGCTGTTCTACATGCAGAACTCAGAAGAAACTGCAAGAGAGGTGGTCTGAAATGTTGGATCATCTGGGCCATCCATTCCCTTTGGAGATTTTTCAGGGGGTCTTCTTCAATCAAACCTATTTTTCTTAATGCAGAAGGAATCCACAACCTATCATTTACTGTGGAAACAAAAGCAAAACCTCTTCTCCAAGGTATCATATCTTTTGAATTAAATTTTGAAGTAAAGACATTTTCAAAATATATATGTTGGACTAATCCAGCAACTTTATAATCAAATGTCATTTAGCAGCTGTTGCCCTTTCTGGGCAGTCAAGCAATTCAAAGACAACACAACATACATTATCCAGACTCTCTGTGTATTTTCCATCATTATGAAGCTTTTATTACCCTATTTCTTATATTTTAATTTTAATTTTTGAGACAGGGTTTCTCTGTGTATCTTTGGCTACCCTGGAACTCGTTCTGTAGGGAGTTTTATATCTCTAAATACCACCATTAGAAATAAGAAAGGGTTTTCCAGCTATCAGTCTGGAGTCCATGAGCTCCCCCTTGTTCAGGTCAGCTGATTCTGAGGGTTTCTCCAGCCTCGTCTTGACCCATTTGCTCATCACTCCTCCCTCGCTGCAACTGGATTCCAGAGTTCAGCTCAGTGTTTAGCTGTGGGTGTCTGCTTCTGCTTCCATCAACTACTGGATGAAGACTCTAGGATGGCATATAAGGTAGTCACCAATCTCATTATCAGGGAAAGGCATTTAAGGTAGCCTCTCAACTATTGCTTATATTGTTAGTTGGGGTCAACTTTATAGATCTCTGGACATTTCCCTAGTGCCAGATTTCTCTTTAAACCTATAGTGACTCCCTCTATTATGGTATCTCTTTTCTTGCACTCTTTTATTCTTCCCCTGACTCAATCTTCCTGCTCTCTCATGACCTCTTCTCCCCTTCTCTTTCTGCTAACTCCCTCTCCCCTCCCCCCACTCTCCCAATTAGCTGAGGAGATCTTATCCCTTTCCCCTTGTCTGGTGGACCATTATGTCTTTCTTTGGGTCCTCCTTGTTTCCTAGCTTCTCTGGCAGTGTGAGTTGTAGGCTGGTATTCCTTTTTTCTATGTCTAAAATCCATATATGAGTGAGTACATACCATGTTTGTCTTTTTGTGACTGGGCTACCTCACTCAGAATGGTTTCTTCTAGTTCCATCCATTTGCCTGGTAGGAAATGATTCCATTTTCCTGAGGAATCACCATACTGATTTCAAAAGTGGCTGTACAAATTGGCACTCCCACCAGCAGTGGAGGAGTGTTCCCCTTTCTCCACATCCTCTCCAGCATAAACTGTCATTGGTGTTTTTGATTTTGGCCATTGTAACAGGTGCAAGATGGTATCTCAGAGTTGTTTTGATTTGCATTTCCATAATGGCTAAAGATGTTGAGCACTTTCTTATGTGTCTTTCAGCCATTTTAGATTCCCCTATTGTGAATTCTCTATTTAGTTCTCTACCTCACTTTTTAATTGGATTATTTGGTGTTTTGGTGACTAGCTTCTTGAGTTCATTGTATATTTTGGAAATCAGCCCTCTGTCAGATATGGGTTGGTGAACATCTTTTCACATTCTGTAGGCTCCCATTTTGTCTTGTTGACTGTGTCCTTTGCTTTACACAAGCTTCTGAGTTTCAGGAGGTCCCATTTATTAATTGTCGATCTCAGTGTCTGTGTTACTGGTGTTATGTTCAGGAAGCAGTCTCCTGTACCAATTTGTTCAAAAATACCACTTTGATACTTTCTCTTCAAAGAAGTTCAGTGTGGCTGGATTTATGTTGAGGTTTTTTATCTATTTGTACTTAAATTTTGTGCATGGTGATAGACATGGATCTATTTGCAGTCTTCTACATGCCAGCATACAGTTATGCCAGCACCATTTGTTGAAGATACTTTCTTTTTTCCATTGTACAATTTTAGCTTCTTAGTCAAAAATCAGGTGTTCGTAGGTGTGTGGGTTAATATTAGGGTTTTCAGTTTGATTCCATTGATCTACCTGTCTATTTTTGTGCCAATGCCACGCTGTTTTCAGGAATGTAGCTCTGTAATAGAGTTTGAAGTCAGGGATGGTGATGCCTCCAGACACATAAATGGAGTTCTTAATTGGTCTAAATAATAAAAACCTAGAGTCTGTATGTAGAGGAAAATGCTGAGAGATTAGAGAGAAGAAGGAGCAAGCTAAAGCCGCATTTACCCCATTAGCTTTCCAGCAGTAAAGAGAGTGAGTTCCTGTTTCTTCCTGGTTGTATCCTCTCTCTATGCCCAGCCATTACACTTCATGACTGTGCCCAGTCATATCACTTCCTGTCTGTCTATACAGACCATCCAACATATATGGTTAGCTAGCAGCAAATTCCATCCTCTGATCTTCACACAAGCTTTATTTGTTCAAGCAAAATATCACCACAATGCACACACAGTTCTACATTTTCTTTGGTATTTTGTTTTGTTTTAATTTTGATTTGTTTGTTTGTCTGTTTGTATTCTAAAGAGAGAAAAAAGTCATGGAGTTGGATGAGTTGAAAAGTTGGAAGGAGAGGGGGACAGGAAACTGTGATCAGAATATATTATATAAAAACAATTATTTTAATAAATAACATCAACATTTATAGTGGTCAAATATAGGGAACAAAAAATCAATCAATTCAGAAATGAATAAACAAGTGTGGTCTTATCTTATTCGATTTGATGACTACAAAAACTAATTCACATGCGTATTATAACATGAAGAGTCCTCAAAAACTTGAGAAATATTGAAACCAAATGAAAAATGCCACCCATATTACAATTTATATGCTCAAAGTAAGAAAACCATACATACAGAAGTAGATAAGTTAGCAGAGACTGAATCAAGTGGAAAGGGTAAAAAGAGTGCAGTTATATTTGGGATAATAAACATCTCTATACTTTGTTACAATGGTTGATTCATAATTAATCAAAAGATTATGCTATGAACATCTGGAGAATAGTTCTAAAATTCATGAGTGATATGATACATGATTGACATGTCATACGCATTCATATGGGAAAAAGTCACTAAATTGTAATAGAAAAAATTCTGACTCAAAAGTGCTGCCTTTATTTCAGGATATGTGTGTGTGTGTGTGTGTGTGTGTGTGTGTGTGTGTGTGTGTGTGTGTGTAAATTTTTCACTGGTATGAACTGTTTTAAAATTTCTAATATACCATTTAAGGCTATGTGAGCCCCTACGAGCCCTGCTTAGATGAGTTTGTGAGCAATGTTCCTGTGGTGTCCTCTATCCTTCTGGCTCCACCTAGTGTCTCTGCGTCTGTTCCCATCAGTTGCTGAATGATGCCCTGTCTGATGATACTTGAGCTAGGCCCCAACCTATAAGTATAATAGCATATCATTAGGAATCATTTCACTGAATTTTTGCCAGACATGTTTGGTTCTATCCTGGGTCTCTAGACTGTCCTGCCTCTGGTTCCTGGCTATCCAAACAGTTCCAGGTATGGGCTCCCTCTCATGATCCTGTATGAATCTGAGCTAAGTCCTCTACATATAACTTATGGTTGTGTAGCTTGGCAATCTTGTGAGACTCCCACCAGTGGAATGGGATGTATCTCTGACTCTTTTGCTTACATTTAGGAGCCTTTTACAACTACTGGGTTGCCTAGATCAGCCTTGATAAGAGAGTTTTGCCTCCTATTATTGTAACTTATTAGGCCATGTTCAGTGGATATCCCTGGGAGGCCTACTCCCTTTTTTAATGAAAATAGAGGTGGAGTGTATCTGGAGGAGAGGAGAGGTTGGGGGAAGAACTGGGAGGAGTGGAGAGAGGGAAAACTGCAGTTAGGATGTTATATATGAGAGAAGAATAAAAGAAAAACAATCTCTAACATAACAAACATAAATTACTCACTCAAGGTCACTAAGAATCAGGAATCATTTCACATGTTCACATATGCCTCCTGGTTTTCACACTTGGCATCCAGAGGCTGTGACTAAACCACATATAATTACTTTAGTGAGTACAAGTTATACTTTACTGGCTGATTATTACTCTGTCTATATCTACAAGAGTTGAGTCATCACCATTTCAAAGGTAGCTCTGAATTTAACCAAGGTGTCTGTGAAAATGACAGCAGCCCTGCTCCTGCTACAGTTGAATGACTTCCTTGGATCTGGGAGTGCTAGGAAGCTGGTGTGGCCAATGGAATACAGCCATTGGTTCAACTTAAAGACAATGCTAGATGAGCTTGTGAACAAGGGACAAGAAGTGACTGTTCTGAGACCTTTGGCTTCCCTTTCTTATGAGGTTGATGACACATCTGCTATTAAATTTGACACGTACCTTTCCACCTTTTCTATGGCTGGTGTAGAGGATCATGTGCTAGAATCAATCAATAAATGCACTATACATTTATAAGCTGCCAAAGCAATCATATTGGAGATACTTTTTAATGTTGCAAGACTTGCATTAGAAGCATTCTCTGCAAAGATGTAGTTTTTAACAAGGAACTCATGACAAAGCTATAAAATTCGAGTTTTGATATCATCGTAGTAAATCCCTTCATGCCCTGTGGTGACCTGCTAGGTGATATTCTCAAGATACCACTTGTGTTCAGTCTGCAATTCTTTCTTGGCTCCACATATGAAACGTACAGTTGAGGACTCCCACTACCTCCTTCCTATGTGCCTGTTGGTCTGTCAGAATTGAGTGATCAGATGACGTTCATGGAGAGGGTACAAACTGTACTCTATGTGCTTTGTTTTGACTTCTGGTTCCAAACATTTAATGAAAAGAAGTGGAATCAGCTTTACACTGAAGTATTAAGTGAGTACCTGTTCAGATGGGATTGTTGCATTCTCAATTGCTGTGTCATTGAAGGTGAACTTGAAACAACAGGATTGACAGCAGAAGGATTTATCTTTCCTAGGTGAAATAGTGAGAAGTCTGTGAAATTCAAAGCATTGTAGAAAAGCTTATGTCCCAAGGTCAACTGCAAAGGCTTGGCTATGACTTGCACAGGATATTTCAGAAATACACATACTCACCAAGCAATGTTTTTTGGGTTTCTCTAAGCAAGTACACAGGCATTTATTAGCTATTTTAAAACTGTGCTACCTTGGTGGTGTTTATAATCACCATCATTGTTATCATTATTATTTATTTGTGCACTGATTGGGAGATTGTGTGTCAAGGCACACATGTGGAATTCAGAGAGAAAATTGTGGAGTCAATACTCTCTACACTTTTACCTTTATTTAAGGTTTATAGTAACATTTTCATTACCTGCCAGCTCCCAAATAAAGACACGGTAACTTAGTATTAATTATGAAAGATCTTTGGCTTCTCTCAACTAACTCTTACAACTTAAATTAAGCCATTTATATTAATCTATGTTCTGCCACATGGCATTACTTCTCTTAGATCTTGCATCTCCTCTTTTGTCTCCATGTCTGGCTGGCAACTCTGCTTTTTTCTTCCTAGAGTTCTCTCTCTGCTGAAAAATCCCAACACACACACACACACACACACACACACACACACACACACACACATACACACACACACACTATCCGAGCCACAGAGATGTAAACAACTCTGGCTACATTATCAAAAGTGATTTCAGAAGACTACCTGACATAATCATCTTCACCTGATATTTTTGTCACCTGTTGTACATTAACTGTTCTGATTCCTCTTCAGGAAGACCCACAACACTCCTGGAGATAATGGGGAAGGCAGATATATGGCTCATCCGAACCTACTGGGATCTGGAATTTCCTCACCCTGTGTTACCAAATTTTGATTTTGTTGGAGGACTGCATTGCAGACCTGCCAAGCCTCTGCCTAAGGTAGATATATTCCTGTTTGCTTGCTTCTATTTTCCTTGCATTTACTTCATCAGGAATGATTATATTTTATTCCTTCAGAATGTATGTCAAACTCAAAGTGCCACAGAAATTTAGAAAAAGAAAGTAGCCAGTAGAAACATGTATCTATTACATTGCAAGAGTCTGAATTTCCTCTATGGAGCCCTGTGGGACATCTGAGGATAGGGGCAGATCAGATTGTATGTGGCTATCCTTGCAGAACTAAGGGATGGGGGTCTCCAGAGACAATTCTTTCCAGAGCAGAAAACAACTTTCACTTTTCTTGCATCATAAAGTTTTATGTTAGTTAAAATCACAAATCATTCCTCTGACCATTGAAAGCGAGGATAGGGACATCTGAGCACTACTCAGCACAGAGAAAATCTCAGTAATTCATGCAGAACATACAGACAAGTGACAGGGACACTCCACAGGAAAGTGCTGAGTATACAGAGACACAAAGTGTGCACAGACTTACCCAGAAACACCAGCAATTTTACTTCAAAGACAAACTTTGAGCAAGCAACAAAACTATGGAAATGTTACAGTGAGGAAAGGCTAAGTGGCCTGGCAGTGAAAGTAAAGAGGAGAGATGGAGTACACATAGGGAAATAGTTTTGCTTAGTGAAGAAAACTCAGTATGTCTCTGATCACTAAAACCTGCCCTTAGTTAATGATTGTAAATGAATTGTGTAAGCTCATAGGATGATATCGCTTTCAATGGTCAGAGGAATGATTTGTGATTTTAACTAACATAAAACTTTATGATGCAAGAAAAGTGAAAGTTGTTTTCTGCTCTGGAAAGAATTGTCTCTGGAGACCCCCATCCCTTAGTTCTGCAAGGATAGCCACATACAATCTGATCTTAACCAAAAGACAATGTGCCTGTTTTCAAAACTAATTAAGATGCATATAGTAACAGAGACATCTAAAAGCAAAGAGATTTCTAAGTTCTATGCAGGCCATCGCTGTATACAAGAAACTCTGTCTTTACATTAAGGGAAAGGCAATGTCAGCAGGAGCAGTAGGAGAAAGACAGAGGGAGGACTTAAAAGAGTGTACTGAGACTGTGGCTAAATATTTAAAACCTTGAGTATAGAGATGTATTGTGTGACCTTTAATGACAGTACACAATGTAAACTCAGCCACTGAACAAGACAGGAATGAAATAAGAAGAAAACCTTATGCAAACTATCAAGACTGGTCAAAATATAGAAAAAGAAAACAGATGCACGGTTACCAAGGTACTGAGAAGGGAGAAAGACAACTTTGAATTTAATATCAACAAATCTTGCTTTTCAACATGAAAATGTTCCAGAACTGTTTGTATGAATGTGAATACATGTAACACAGAGAACTCTAACTGTCCAGTTGGCTGCAACTGTACATCTTATATGTGGATGTGAACAGTTTTAAAGCACCCCACTCCTCTAACATTTCTAATGCTACTCGATGTCTTCCTGTGGAGAGTGGGGTCAGTTTTTATGCAGGAGGCATGGTGTTGCTCCTCTTTGTGATGGGCTGATATTTCATTAACAGGAAATAGAAGACTTTGTCCAGTCTTCTGGAGAACACGGTGTTGTGGTGTTTTCCCTGGGATCCATGGTGGGTAATCTAACAGAAGAAAGAGCCAATGTGATTGCAGCAGGTCTCGCCCAGATTCCACAGAAGGTGAGATACAGTGCCTCACTGTTTCATCCTCACTAAGATGGTCACATCCTGTTCAGGTGTGATTACAGAGACCACCTCTGTGACATTGAAGATGTCCTGATAGCTCTAGCTCATCTCTGAAGTCACCTGTGACACAGAAATACAAGGGACAGATGCCAAATAGTAGGCGGTGTTTTTGATTAATAACTTTGGATTAACATTGTGTTCAGAAAGAAAAGCAATTAACAAGTGCTTGTGCACTTGGTGTTTGGGAGGTCTTATATGCTCAGGAATGTACTTTGTTACTTCCTCCATTTTATTGCAGGGTATTTGAGGACTCTGCACACATTACAGTATATTTTTATACAGCACTTAAATTATAAGCAGTAAGTGCACTGGCCCAGTAACAAGGAAGCACTCCAAATTTTGCAGTTGTGGGACTAGAAAAGTGCCTCATCCTTGAAGAATATGTTGCTCACCAGAGGAGCTGAGCTTACTTCTGAGACCTCATGTTTGTCAGCTCATGACTGCCTAAAACTGCATCTCCATGGGATCCATTGCCCTCATCCAGCCTGTCATGATTCCCACACACACATTCCATACCTATGTACATACATGCTGTTAGGGTTTCTATTGCTGTGAAGAGACACTATATTCACAGCAACTTTTGTAAAGGAAAGCATTTAATTGGGGCTGGATTACCATTTCAAAGTTTTAGTCTATTATCATCATAGGGAATGGCATGCAGATAAACATAGTTCTGTAGAAGGAGCAGAGTTCTACATATTTATCCATGGGTAGCAGAAGGAGACTGTGTGCCACACTGGGCAAAACTTGAGCATATGCTCCCACAGTGACACACTTCCTCTGACAGGACCAAACATCCAAGTAGTACCACACCCTATTGACCACGCATTGAAACAAATGAGTCCATGGAGGTCATACCAATTCAAACCGCCATACATAGACACTCACACATGAAGAACACTTGCTTATGAAAGACCCCCAAAGAGGTACTTTCGTAGGAGGAGACCCCCGTACTCAGGAACCAACGAGACCACGATCTTGGATGCAAAACCGCAAGAGGCTTTATTGGAGATACGGGTACCCGGGCGACTTAGCTTCTGTGAGGCCAAGCGCCCCGAGCCAAGGGAAAGGGGTCCTTATATAGGGAAAAAGGTGCAAGCTAGGAGCAGGGATTCTATTGGATAATTCTAATGAGGCATTGTACAGAGCTATTCCCATTGGTCAATGTATATGAGGCGCTATACAGGGTTATTCAAATGAGGCAAAGTACAGAGTTATTCAAATGAGGTGAAACATAGAGTCTTTCAAATGAGGCGAAATACAGAATCATTTCTATTGGATGGTTCAAATGAGACACAGAGCCATTCCAGATCAGCATATTCTCAAGGTCTGGTGTCTGGTACAACAGACTCAATTCCCCCTCCCTCCGCGTCCAGATGGCTGACCTTGGGGGCGGAGACCTTGGGACGGAGTGTTTCTCATCGGGCGGGGGCTCAGGGGCAGGGCTCCAGGCCGGCTCACTTGGTGTTTGTTCTCGTGCCGACCCACCTGGTGCTCGCCCTCGTGCCGGCCCACCCGGTGCTCGTTCTCGGGCCGGCCCACCTGGTGCTTGTTCTCGGGCCGGGCATGCGGCGGGTGGCGGGGGAAGGCCGCCGGGGGTGGGGATCGGGGAAGCCGCCGACAGGAGGAAGAGGAGACAAACATGAGAAAGAAAGGGCTAAGGGGCAGGGGTCTTTCACTTAAACATAAATGACAATAAGCTCTTATTTTAAAAAATAGAATGTGGGCTATTCTGTTTTATTTGTTTATCTTTTTATCATTTTTTATTTTGAAACAATCTTTTCTCATTTTACATACCAATCTCAGTTTCCACTCCCTCCCATCCTCCTGCTCCCCCCCAGCCCATCCCCCATCCACTACTCACAGAGGGTAAGGGTAAGGCTTTCCATGGGGGAATGAAGGAAGTCTGGCACATTAATTTGAGACAGGACCATTTGCATTTCCCTGATGAGCAAAGGGGTCAAGACGAGGCTGAAGAAACCCACAGAAACAGCTAACATGAACAAGTAAATTCTCATGGACCCCAGATGACAGCTGGGAAAACAGCATAGGAATGATCCAGACCCCCTGAACGAGGATGTCAGTTTGGAGGTCTAGACAATCTATGGGGCCTCTGGTAGTGAATGAATATTTATCCCTAATTCACAAATGGACTTCAGGAGCTGACTCTACATAGAGGGATATTCTCTCAGCCTAGACATATTGGGGAGGGCCTATGCCCTGCTCCAAATGATATGATAGACTTTGAAGATTCCCCCAGGAAGGCCTCACCCTCCCTGGGGAACAGATGAGGGTTAGGATAGGGAGTGAGGGGCAGGGGAGGAGGGAAGGGAGAGGGAACTGGCATTGACATGTAAAAGAAGCTTGTTTCTAATTTAAAATTAGTCTAATTACAATTATAAAAAGAAAAGAAGGAAATAAAAAGTAAAATTTGAGGCAGGACCAAGTCTCTCCCCCACCTCCCATATCTAGGCTGAACAAGGTTACCCTCCAAAGAAAATTGGCTCCAAAAAGCCACTCAAGCAATAGGGATAAATCCTGGCACCAGTGCCAGAGACCCCATTTATTCATCTTCTATCTGATTTTATTTTTATTATTTAATGCCCTTTTTTCTTTTTTGTATTTTTACTTTTTTCCTTTTTTATTAGAAAGAAAATTATTTTCCATGTCAATTCCAGGTCCCACTCCATCTCCTCCTCCCCTACCTACCACCAACTACCACCCTACCTATCCCATAACCTTTCTGCTCCTAAGGGAGAATGAGTCCTTCCATAGGAGGTCTTCAAAGTCTGTCATATCCTTTGGGATAGGGCCTAGGCCCTCCCCAGTGTGCCTAAGCTTAGGGAGTATCCCTCCATGTGTGATGGGCTCCCAAAGTCCATTCCTATGGTATCGAAAGTACTGATCCACTACAAGGGGTCCCATAGATTTCCAAGGTCTCCTCACTGACACCCACATTCAGGGGGTCTGGATCAGTCCCATGCTGGTTTCCCAGCTATCAGTCTGGGGGCCAAGAGCTCTCCCTTGTTCAGGTCAGCTGTTTCTGTGGGTTTCACCAGCCTGGTATGGACCCCTTTGCTCATCAGTCCTCCTTCTCTGCAACTGGATTTCAGATCAGTTCAAGGTTTAGCTGTGGGTGTCTGCTTCTACTTCCACCAACTGCTGGATGAAGGCTATACGATAGCATATGAATTAATCATCAATCTCATTATCAGGAGAGGGTATTTAAGGTAGCCTCTCCTCTGTTGCTTAGATTGTTAGTTGGTGTCACCTTTGTAGCTCTCCAGACATTTCCCTAGTGCCTGATTTCTCTTAAAACCTATAATGTCTCCCTGTATTACATTATATCTTATCTTGCTCTCTTCTGTTCTTCCCCCAGCTCAACCTCCCTGCTCCATCATGCCTTCCTCACTCCTCCTCTTCTCCCCTTCTCATCCTCCTAGTTCCCTCTCCCCTCCCCCCATGCTCCCAATTAACTCAGGAGATCTTGTCCCTTTCCCGTTTTCCAGGGGACCATGTATGTCTCTCTTAGGGTCCTCCTTGTTTAACAGCCTCTCCGGCATCGTGGACTGCAGGCTGGCAATCCTTAACTCTATGTCTACAATCCACATATGAGTGAGTACATACGATGCTTGTCTTTTTGTGACTGGGTTACCTCACTCAGAATGGTTTCTTCTAGTTCCATCCATTTGCCTGCCAATTTCAAGATTCCATTGTTTTTTTCCGCTGAATAATACTCAATTGTGTAAATATACCATATTTTCTCTATCCATTCTTCAGTTGAGGGCCATCTAGGTTGTTTCTAGGTTCTGTCTGTTACAAATAATGCTGTGATGAACATCGTTGAACAGATGTCCTTGTTGTATGAATGTGCATCTTTTGGGTATATGCCTAAGAGTGGAATTGCTGGATTTTGTTGTAGATTGATTCCATGTTCCTAAGGAATCACCATACTGATTTCCAAAGTGGCTGTACAAATTGGCACTTCCACCAGCAGTGGAGGAGTGTTCCCCTTTCTCCACATCCTCTCCAGCATGAACTGTCATTGGTGTTTTTTATTTTGGCCAATCTGACAGGAGTAAGATGGTATCTCAGAATTGTTTTGATTTGCATTTCCCTAATGGCTAAGAATGATGAACACTTTATGTGTCTTTTGGATTCCTCTATTGATAATTGTCTATTTAGTTCTGTACCCCACTTTTTGACTGGATTATTTGGTGTTTTGGAGACTAGCTTCTTGAGTTCATTGTAAATTTTGGAGATCAGCCCTCTGTCGAATGTGGGGTTGCCCTTTGTTTTCTGAGAATGAGAGAAAGGGTGTAGATTTGGATGGAAGTGGAGGGACTGAAAAAATATAATCATAAAAATACTGCATGAAAAATATCTCTTTTCCATAAAAAACTAGAAAAAGTAGAACATGTAATTTTTTTAAATGGAGTTTGCCTAATAGTATAATGTTCCTTTGTAATTTTGACCAAATGTGACTACCTACATATTAAAATTGAGCTTTTACATGCCCATGTTTTCCTTGCTATTCAAAGCAATAGAGAGGATAAGACTTACCAACCCCAAGTCCACTTGGGAAACTGAGGCTTTTAATGCTGAAATAGAAGGTAACACAGAGACTTTCTCTTGAAGTGATCATGTGCTTAGACAGTGTCATACTTAGACGGTGACCATGTGTTTGGACAGGGTCAAGCTAATCTAACAAAATACCTATGATAAAAATGATGATAAGTGAACTAACTCAAATATCATTAAAAAAGATTTATAATAAATTTGGAAAATAAAAACTACTATAAATATATATTGGAAAAATCAAAGCTATATTACTAACATTGGTGAATTTCTGAACTGGAATTGTAATTGGCATGCATTTATTATTCTGTGAGGGTGTCGGATCCCCTGGAACTGAAGTTGCAGAAAGGCAATCATGAGCTACCATGTAGGTGCTGGGAATTGAACCTGGGTCCTCAGGAAGAATAGTTAGTGCGCTATCCACTGAGAAATCTCTCCAGTCCTCACACATTTCTTACCTCCTGATTGACATTATTGGACCTAACATTACCTAAGATTCTGTTGACTAAATGTGAAGGTGGCATGCTGAAATTTGGATAAGCATGAGAACAAATGCAGGAGAGTGAAGGGCACTTGCATCCTGGCTGTGGTACTCTTCATGGTTCCCATCATCCATCCACACTGCCTGGCTCTTAGAGACTGGGCATTTATCTCCATTGTTTCTTAATCTAGCCAGAATTCTAACAGGAGTAACTTGATATTTGACCAAAGTAATAGAGGCTAGCTTCACATTAACAGGTTCTTTGGCGATTTGAAGGCAAGAAGCCAGACACCTTGGGATCCAACACTCGGCTGTACAAATGGATCCCCCAGAATGACCTTCTTGGTAAGCATCAGGAGACTGCTGAGACATGAGGAATGGCTGCTCAGGAAGGTGAATGTCAACACTAATGCATTTATGACAACATTGATCTAGACCTGGAGAAAATGGATAAAGAAAGGATATGAATATGGTGTACAGTGGCATTCAAGATGGGAAAATCCATTTCTATCTCTGCTGTAATAATCAATCAGATACACTTAAGCCACTTCTTTATGTTTCTGTTCACTTCATATTCCATACCTTTGTATCTACATTTCCCTAAGGTATGCCAATTTCTGATGCCAGAGAGAATGGCATTCTCTCATGAATGACTCTTCATTTTCTAACTCTCCCAAAACTCCATATCATAAGGCAGTCTTATATCTGATGAAGTATCGATTGTCCTAAGTCTCATACATCAGCATGAGCAACCGACCCCCACTATGTGGAGGCAACCTATCACAAGCAAAGGCTTCACAGTTTCTTAGGAGAAAATATTCTCCTGAAACACTGCCTGTGCTTGCACATGCTGTTTGCTCCACATCAGAGGAGCTCTTCCTTTTTATCCATTTCACAAAATCATTCTATTTCCAAAATCCACCTCCCCTATGAGGCCTTCAATCATCCTCATGGACTTGTGGGTCTCCTTCCTCTAAGACATGGGAGGAATTCAGTGCAATCCCTTTATTATGATATTGTTATCTAGAGAGTATTTGCCATTTCTATGCTTTTCCCCCTACCTCCCATTTTCTTTCTCAAACTTATGATTAATGTTTGCCCTTAATCTCTTCCCTTCCTAGGTCATCCTAAAACCAGAGTTTTTATAACTCATGGTGGCACCAACGGCCTCTATGAGGCGATCTTCCATGGGATTCCTATGATTGGAATTCCTTTGTTTGGAGACCAATTTGATAATGTTGTTCACATGAAGATCAAAGGAGCAGGTGTTAGACTGGACTTTCTCACAATGTCCAGTACAGATTTGTTCAATGCGGTGAAGACAGTCACAACTGACCCTTCGTGAGTACAGTAATTTTGTTAAAATGGCCACTAGTCCAGAAAGGTTCTCTGCAAGGTAATGTAAAATAAATTTGATCTCCAGTCTAAGTTTGAAAACAACAACTATATAAAATCCATTTAATCTCTATAAAAGAAACTTTTACTGTCAACAAGACTGCAAACTGTTCCTGTGGACTTATTGTATAAGAAGACAGTTTAGAATAATTTGATAGTGGAAACATTTTCTCTTCCTAAATGATGGGACACAATTTGCACAAATAGGATCAAATCAACAAAAATAATAATGAAGCTAAAAACTATAAAATACTTCAACTTAATGACTTGAATTTCTGAAACTCTTATTCTTTCTTTATATAATTCTCACTTAATACCCAAGTAGAATAATTAGGTATACATATGCATGTGTATATAGATACATATGTGTAATATGTAATGACCAAACATGTACACTTACCATTTCCATCTCCTTGTGCATTTGTGATTTCATGTTCATAATCCCCTCTTCATTACTTAATCAGTCCTGTAATTTGTAACTCACACTCATTGACTCACTGTAGAGCACTATCCTGATATCAATGGCAGGCTCTTCATGTTAGCTCACCTCTCTTGATCCCCACTCACTTTCTCCATTCTGAATTGCCTGTTCCCACAGTTCTACAATCTACTTCTCTGAAATCAGTTCTCTGAAATCAGAGAACTTGCACAGTTTTTCTTTAGGGAGGCAATTCTAAATCTGTGGGTCTTAGGAACTAAGACAGTTCTCAGTAGCAAAATTGCATTTGAAATAGCAGAAAATAACAACTTTATCATTGGGGATTCCTAAGACCATTAGAAATATGTGTTTTCTGATGGTCATGACCCACAGATTTAGAACCAGTACTTTAGGGCCTAGCTTATATGAGTTAGTATGGTATCCCCTAATTTTATCCTTCTTATTGTAAGAACAAGATTTCCTTCTTTATAATGGCTGATAATATTCAACTGTTTTTCACACCATAACTCCTTTATCCATCATCCCACACTGGGCACCTCACTCAATTCCACTTCTTAACTATCACAAGTGCCACTCAAACCATGAAGCTATCGTTTTGATATGTTGTTTGCTATTTCATTAAATAGATTCCTAATAGTAAGAAAGCTGAAACTCAGGGTAATTATTAGGGAAATCCATGTTCTTTCTGTAGTTGTGGTTCTGAATGGCATCCAGCATGCACTTATGGAAGTAATACCTTCACATTCTGCAGCCACTGATCAGTCTGTCATTCTGACATCAATTCCCAGAAGTTACAGTGTAAAAGTAGACCACTGTCTCCCACAGCTTTCCTCTGACCTCCATGCATGCTGCATGGACCTCCTAAGTGCCACACACAGGCACAATTAGAATAGGTTAAGAAATAAAAGGCTGACAAATACCACTTCCTCTTCATCCTTGTCATTACTGTGCAGAATTCTGTCTCTGTGGGTATAACTGGGTGTTGAATTCAGAGCCTCTGGAATTCTACACAGGCCATCAATGAAACACAACCCAGCCCTTAAGGCATCTTGTGCAAAGTATTTGCCTTTCTCACAAGTTGCCATTTTTAATTACTAATAATGTTTATATTGAGTTTTCAAAGAACTGTGACACAATTTCTTCCCAAGAGCATCAATGTGATCATCGTCAAACTGTAAGAACCACCTCACCACAGTGCTAGAAAGGGCTTAGGAATGTTGGTTCTGCTGCAAAGATTTCCTTCCCCAAATGTTTCCCATTTCAGTTTTGGAAAGAATTTCTCAGAAGTTGCCAGCTTACATACCCCAAAGAAAACCACACTGTACCTAGAGCTCCTCTATGGAGTTTGTTGACTCTCAGTGATGCTTCCCCAGAACCTTTCTTTGGCTTCAATCACTTCAGTAAATTAACTGGGTTTTTTTTTTTTTTTTTTTTTTTTTTTTTTTTTTTTTTGCTGTTGATGACTTTAGCTATAAGGAGAATGCCATGCGGCTATCAAGAATTCACCATGATCAGCCAGTGAAGCCCCTGGACAGAGCTGTCTTCTGGGTTGAGTATGTCATGCGCAATAAAGGAGCCAAGCACCTTCGTGTGGCAGCACATGACCTCACCTGGTTCCAGTACCACTCTCTGGATGTGCTTGGATTCCTGCTTGCCTGTGTGGTGACTGTGATCTTCATCATCACAAAGTGCTGTCTCTTTTGTTGTCAGAAGTTTGCTAAAGGTGGAAAGAAGAAGAAAAGGGAGTAACTGAAGTGGGGAGGACAGACACATGGACCTCCTCTGGTGCATCACCGCAAGGGAGGCTTTCTGTGTGTTCCTTCATCACAACTGACCTGGACATTATCACTCTATTTCAGCCTTTTGAAGTACACTTGAGCTGTCAAAGGTTCCTTTTCTTCACCCTTTTAAAGTACATATGAAAGACAACACCACAAATTATTCCCATCCAAAAATCACTTACCTCATAATATATACCAAATCTGAACTCTCCCCCACAGACTCACAATTTGTTTTCTTGATTTTCTTTAATTTATTCATTCAGGATTTTTTACCTTGATTCAGTAAAATATTACAATTCTCCTCCATGACTGCAGTCCTACTTCCCACTGGATCTCACCCAATCTGTCCCATTTCCAACTTCTTGTCCTCTTATTTTATTTTTAACAATCCAATAAATCCAATAACTACTGTCAATAGATGAATGCATGCATTCTTGGGGGGGAGGGTCATTGATGGATCATTCGCAATTTACCAGTGTTTTTCCAGTCCCCAAAATAATGATTTTTCCTTTCCTGGAATCTAAGACTGCCAATTGTTCTTTATTTATGGTGGGAGTATTAAAAGTTCCTCTCCATTTTTTATGGAATTTTTATTTCCTTCCTTATGCAAGTCCTGTGCAGCTGACAATTCCTTTGAATTTATAAATACAATGACCACTGAATGTCCAGAAGAAAGTTTTCCATAGCAATTGTCCTCCTCATTGGGTTCTTACATTCACAGCATGGTGAGCCCTTCTATGATGGCCATGATGGTCCTGCATTGATTAAGAAACAAGGACCTGGATTGAATAAGAAAGCCAATTAAGGGTGAATCTGGGACTTAAACAACTCCATCTTTATCTTGAGGTCATCTCAGTTACTGCTGTGATATAGTCATGCACCATCATACCACCATCAGATTGTATTTCTGTTGCAGTTATCCTATTCTATTGTAGGAATTCTAAACATCAGGAATAAAATTCTAAACATCAGCAAATGGCAGTCAGGTCATACAATTGTGAAAGGTTGTATCAATCATTTTCACTTTCAGGACAGCTTACACCCACCCTATATTCATCTTGTTCATCCTGGACAGACACCAAGTCTTCTTCATGTATCATCACTTCAGAGAACAATATGATACTCACTGAATGGTTTTCCAATTAATCTAAGAATCTATATTCCTGGCATATACTATAAGTTTCTCATGGGTAGGGTAAAATTCTAATTGTAAAAACAAGACTATCCTAATCTGATATCATAGCTGATTCAGATATGACTTGCTAGTGGCATTCTAGCAATGGGAAGAATCCTTCAAGGCATAGTGTGATTTCTGTATGCAGATGACATGCTTATTTATTAATAAAAAACAGGGTATGCTCCAGGTGGCCCTCTGGAGCGACCCCACTGATGATGATGATGATGAAAAGCTGATTAGGGAAATCCAAAAGGAGGCTAAAGAGGAACAGAGAAGGAAGAATGTAGAGAACAACTTCAAAGGCATCGCCCCCCACTGGAGAAGCCAGCCAAGAAACAACAGCGCGTGGGAGGCCTGCCATGGCCCGTCCCACAGAACCTGCACCCACAGATGCCACCCATCACCATTGTACACCCACCTTTCCCCCTGCGACCTGTGTGGCCTGGGTTCAACTACTTCCCCATTAACATAGGTCCCATGCCAGCGCCTTATGTACCACCTCTGCCCAACCTGCCTGTGAACTACACCTTTGGTCACGTGTATGTGGCCCTGGCACGCAACCTGGCCATGCACTTTGGCCCCCAGCAATGACATCGCTTCTGACACCCAAAGCCCTTGTCCAGCCACACTGAGTCTGCAGGAGGACCCAGTCTCATGTTATGTGGGTGAAGTGTTTGCTTCCCTTTGAGGGTGGGCCTGTGTCCTTCTACTCTTTTTTTTTTTTTTTTTCTCGAGACAGGGTTTCTCTGTATTGTTTTGGAGCCTGTCCTGGAATTCTGAGATTCACTCTGTAGACCAAGCTGGCCTCAAATTCACAGAGGTCCGCCTGCATCTGCTGGGATTACAGGCATATGCCACCAACGCCGGCTCCTACTACTCTTTTGTTTGCAAGGTCCACTGACTCTTCAGGTCTAATACCCTTTGGGTCCTAATTGACTGTCACTGGGCCAATGTTAGAGCTGCTCCCTGGTTGTGCCATCTTAGCAACTGGTGCAATGGCCCAGACCATGAAGTGAAGGCTCTTTAGTCCTTTGCCACCGTCCCTCCCCAAGAGACCATTGGCAGCTCAAAGGAAGTGGCCTAGCATCCCCAGGCCAGGCCTCTCTCCCCTTGTGGACCAAGGCCTACTCAGGTTCAAGGGTCTCTGAGACTCATCTGTGGCACAATTTCTGTCCTATTTATAATGTAGTTGCTCCTGTTCACATAGTTTGACCTGAAGTTGTTTTGAGCTACTCAAGCATATCCCCTTCCTTGAATGGTCAGGCTGCAAGTTTTTCTCCAGGGCCTGGAAGTGCTGAGAGCCAATCTTCCTATAACACTTGACTCAGACCATAGGGCCTTTTTTCTTTTTTTTCCATTCATTTATTTAGCTCATAAATAAAGTCATGCACAATTATGATACACAATACAGTATGTTCACAATGGCATGGCTAAATTAAACCAATTAACATGTTATATCACACATATTCATCATTTTTGTTTTGAGAACACTTAAAGTATACTATCTCACAACTTTTAAAATATAGCATATTGTTATCAACCATATTTATCATGCTCTCAGTAGACCTCAAGACTTCACAGAGTCCATGCCTCTTGTCCAACTGCAGTTTTATATCCTTAAACCAATCGTTTCCCCATTGTTAAAAGACCCACATTGAAGCCTAATAGCCACAATTCTGTTCCCTGTTCCCATAAGTTCATCATTTCTAGGTTACACATAATATTGAAATTGTGTGACATTTGTCTTCCAGTGTGTCACTTATTTCTTTTTGGCAAGCATATAACTTTACTACTTACTAAAGATGAAATCAAATTTGCATGCACAGGTGAGCACTCACTGAAACACCTTGGATTCAATTCATCACATATTTGAGTTTCAATTAGCATATATATATATATATATATATATATATATATATATATATGCCAATAATGACAATATGTTATTCATCAATAGAAGCAACAGCTTTTCCAGGTTCTGCAGTCCTTTGAACAAAATTGTAGAGACATCCAGCACACTCCATTTTAAAAAAACAAAAAACAAGCAAACAACAACAAAAAAAAGTAAAAAACAAAATCCAAGAAAATAGCACAGTTCTGTTACTCTTGTGGTACTTGGCACCATTTTTTTAATTAGTTTCTCAGTCATCATCTGGGAGGAAACCATTCTGAGCAACATCATTAAAAACAGCTCTGATAAAGCACGCTCAGTACTATGTGTCATAAAGCAGGTCCTCATATGAGTGAGTACATACCATGTTTGTCTTTTTTGTGATTGGGTTATCTCGCTCAGAATGGTTTCTTCTAGTTCCATCCATTTTCCTGCAAATTTCAAGATTCCATTGTTTTTTTTTTCTGCTGAGTAGTACTCCATTGTGTAAATGTACCACAATTTCTCTATCCATTCTTCGGTTGAGGGGCATCTAGACTGCTTCCAGTTTCTGGCTATTACAAATAATGCTGCAATGAACATGGTTGAACATACGTCCTTGTTATATGAATGTGCTTCTTTTGGGTATATGCCTACGAGTGGAATTGCTGGATCTTGTGGTAGACTCATTTCCATTTTCTTAAGGAGTCACCATACTGATTTCCACAGTGGCTGTACAAGTTGGCACTCCCACCAGCAGTGGGAGAGTTTATCCTCTCCAGCATAAACTGTCATTGGTATTTTTGATTTTAGCCATTCTGAAAAGAGTAGGATGGTATCTCATAGTTGTTTTGATTTGCATTTCCCTGATGAATAAGGATGTTGAACACTTTCTCATGTGTCTTTCAGCCATTTTAGATTCCTCTATCGAGTATTGTCTATTTGGTTCTGTACCCCACTTTTTAATTGGGTTGTTTGGTGTTTGGGGGACTAGCTTCTTGAGTTCTTTGTATATTTTGGAGATCAGCCCTCTGTCAGATGTGGGGTTGGTGAATATCTTTTCCCAGTCTGTGGGCTGCCGTTATGTCTTACTGACTGTCTCCTTTGCCTTACAGAAGCTTCTCAGTTTCAGGAGGTCCCATTTATCAATTGTTGATCTCAGTGCCTGTGCTACTGGTGTAATGTTCAGGAACCTGTCTCCTGTACCGATTAATTCAAGGGTATTTCCCACTTTGTCTTCTAATAGGTTCAGTGTAGCTGGATTTATGTTGAGATCTTTGATCCATTTTCACTTAAGTTTTGTGCAAGGCGATGGGCTTGGGTCTAACTGCAGTCTTCTACATGTCTGCAACCAGTTATGCCAGCACCATTTGTTGAAGATGTTCTCTTTGTTCCATTGTATAAATTTGGATTGTTTGTCAAAAATCAGGTGTTCATAGGTGTGTGGGGTAATATCAGGGTTTTCAATTCTATTCCGGTCTTCCAGTCTATTTTTGTGCATAGGGCCTTTTTTCAAAGTGTCACTTATTCCCGGTCCACTCCTTTTCTGGGGGAGACCTCACCAGTCACCATCCTGTGATGAACTATATCTCTAAGGTGTTTTGTGTGTCCCTGGGTGTGCAGATGGCCTTGTGTGGCTGCTGCAGCTGTCACAGCAACCATCCTGCCTGCTTACCTTTTCCCTCATTTGTTAGCAATGGAAGTAGGCAGATGCTGATGCCCAGCTCCAGGATGAGAACAGCTGCCTTCCCTAATGTCAGAATATCCCGCTATGCTCCTGCTGCCTGTGTTTTCTCCTGTCCTCACCTGATCTCTGTATCCCTCTAGTCTGTATCTGGAGAAGGACTGGCCCCAAATGGGTTTCTCAGATGCCAAATCTGTTTAAATTACTGTGTAAAAAAGACTATATCATTGGAACTTGAATTTTGCATAAATAAATGTTGGTGAATGCTAAATAAAAAAGAAAAGAAACAAATGAAATAAGGAAGAGAGCTGAAGCTGGCCAATGAGTTCCGTGGTTAGGGAAACAGATTATGCCAAAGTGCTTAAATTACAGGTCCATCTATAAGGGCAACACTGGCCAAAAGAAAACTTAGCTCACAATGTTTAAAAGAACACTAATTTTCAAAGGGAAAAAAATATAAGATAACAGAAGTAACAGAAGTACACTCTGGCTCCTATCAATACTTAGATTCAACACAGTCCTGAGCAGAAACCAAAGTTCACCTTAGATGAGATCAAGTGCATGGCCGGGGTGGTGGAGGGGGGTGGGGGGGTGGTTCCTTCCAAGGTTCACTTTAAACACCCTCTTTGTGCCTTGGTTAGCACACAATTCCACTTCAGCATATTGAGAATTTAAAGGTATATTGCCTCCTTAATTCCCATACTGCAGATTTTTAAGGGAACTATTTCTACAGGGGATTCAAATCCCTCTCCAAGCCTACTTGCTTACAATTGCATCTTAGGGCCCTATTTTAAGTTTTATTCATTTATATATGCTATATAACTTTTTTTCCAAAATAAATGTGTATGTACCTCATGCATGCTTGGTACATTCAAAACTAGAAAATGGCATAGCAAACACTGTGACTGGAGTTACAGATGTCTGTGAGCCATGTGGGGGCTGGGAATCTACCTGGGTCTTATTGAAAAGCAACCAGTGCCTTTAGCTGCTGAGTCAATACTCCAACACCAGGGTTTGAAGTGAAAGGTTTCTTTTTATTTATTTCTATTCTTTTCTTTTATCTCTTTCCCTTTGTGATTGTTTACCTGTATATTTTAGACAGAAATTCACTATGCAGCTCTGGGTGTCCTCAAACTCTCTTGGCAGACCAGGTTGGCCTTGAACTCACAAAGATCTGCCTGCAACTGCCTCCCAGGTGCTGGTATTCAAGGTGTGTTGATCATTCCTGGCTAACTTAAGCTTCTTCTTTTTTAATTTTTAATAAAAGTTATTTTTGTATCCAGGCAGAGCTGGCACACTCTTTTAGTCCTAGCTTGTTGGAAGCAGATTCAAGAGGATTTCTGTGAGTTCAAGACTAGCTTAGTCTACAGAGTGAGTTCCATGATGGCCAACTCTATAGAACGAAGCCCTACCTCCAAACACAAAAAGGCAACAGCATTTTATGTAAAAAAAATAAATAAAAAACTAACAAAGACTGTAACCAGTCATGGTAGCACATGCCTTTAACCTAAGCACTCCAGGGGGAAAGGCAAGAGGATCTCTGAGTTTCAGGCTAGCATGAACTGCAAAAAGAGTTTGAGGACAGCAAGGACTACATGAGCCATCTTCTCTCTCAAAAACAGAAAATTAATAAATAAATAAATAAATTATTAGGTTGTGTGTGTGTGTGTGTGTGTGTGTGTGTGTGTGTGTGTGTGTGTGTGTGTGTGTGTTTACGAATTGTACCCATTTCCATCGTCATAGTGTTTGGAAATTACATTTCATATTTGTTTGCTGAGCTTGGTTTGACTTTTGTCTTTATTTGAATACAACTGTTACATAAATATATTATGCTCTTTGGCATAGATAAAGTCTAAAGTTTTTAGGGACACATAATCATAATAAATTAGGTATCAGCATTAAATAATTCTTAATGTTTGATGGTGGATTTTATTATTTTTATGACTTATTATATCTTGTGTGAGAGTGCTAATGTTATAAAGAATATAAAATAATACAATTTGGTTGATATTTGACAAGGATCAAAATGATCCTTGGAAACATTTAAGGGTTTGTTGTTTGTTTTGTTTTTGTTCTTTCATTTTATTTTTTTATCAAGGGCTCCTAAGAAAACTATTGGCATGAAGTGTTAAAAATGAACCCCTAACTCTTACCATTTACAAATAATCATTTAAAATGTTTTAAGAAGTAAGGGTAAAGATTATAAATATAAGATTTTGATAAATATGTGAAAATATATTTGTTAATGAATTTGAAATATGTTACTCTGTTTACCCTCAAAAGCAGAAGCAGCTAAGCTGAATTTCATTAACCAGATTCATATAAATAAAAACTTCTCTGCATCAAAAGCTAGCACTGAAAGTACTGAAAAGACAAATCACAAACATGAAAAATAAATTTGAAATTCATACACACAAACATACATACACACACAATCAAAGGAGCCAAATTAATTGTGAAATGCAGATACAAAGAAAAACAGATTCATCCATTGCAATCACTTTAAGAAGAGATCCAGAGAGAGTCAGTCATTCATGCCATGCACAATTCCAACTTTGGGATTCTAACAAGCCATATGCATAGCTAATCAGTCCAGCCATGGTGTGGTCACTTGCCCCCATTATATTGGCTCTTTGGCTCTTCAGAAAGCTTTGTCTACATTGCTTGTAAATGGTCCTCTTGAGGACAGACTCCTCCTGGGTGCCCTCAAGGCATCAGACTTTTCTTCTCCCAGCAAAAAGTCACTGGGAAACTTCACTGGGGTCCTTTCTTTCAATAGTCTGATAGTCAAGGAGGAAAGCAGAAGTGTCTCATGAAAATATATTCACTCCTGCAGGCTGACTAGTTACAAGAAAGCAGTATCCTGACTGGGCAGAGATGGAACCAATGGAAAAGTGAAAAGAACAGGACTTCTATCTAGGATAAAATAGGCTCTAAATTTGATTGTAGTGTTTAGAATTCTGAGGTTATAATGTGAACCACTGATTCATATATCTAAAATCATTTAATAGTATGGTACATGATCTGTATGGTCAACATTCATATGAAGACACACTGAACTGTGATTTATTTTTAACTGTGACTCAACAGCTATATCTTTCTTTCAAGTTTTTTACCAAGGAAGCTACATGAAGAAATAGGGGAGAAAGAGGTCTCACTTTCCACTCTTCACCCAGCACATTCAAGGTCACTGAGAATCAGGAATCATTTCACTGGTTCACAACTGCATTATGGTTTTGGCACTTAGCACCCAGAGGCTGTGGCTATCCTGTGTGTGTTTGCTTTAGTGGGTACAAGTTATATTTTAACTAATTATTATACTTTGTATACCTGCAAGAGCAGAGGAATCACCATTTGAAATGCAGCTCTGAATTTAACCAAGATGTCTGTGAAAATGACAGCAGCCCTGCTCCTGCTACAACTGAGTGGGTTCTTTGAATCTGGGAGTGGTGGGAAGGTGCTGGTGTGGCCAATGGAATACAGCCATTGGCTCAACTTAAAGACAATCCTAGATGAGCTTGTGAAGAAGGGTCATGAAGTGACTGTTCTGATACCCTCAGCTTCTCTTTCTTATGAGGTTGAGGACACATCTGCTATTGAATTTGAAATATACCCTTCATCACTTTCCAAGGCTATTTTGGAGGAACTTTACATGGAGGCAATTAACAAATACATTTATGAGCTGCCAAAGCTATCATTTTGGAGATACTTTTTAATGTTGCAAGAACTGTTTTTGTTAGAATCAGAATATTCTGAGAGTCTCTGCAAAGATGTTGTTTTGAACAAGGAACTCATGACAAAGCTACAAAATTCAAGCTTTGATGTCATCCTGGCAGATCCCTTCTTACCCTGTGGTGATCTGCTGGCTGAGATTCTCAAGACACCACTTGTGTTCAGTCTCCGCTTCTTCCCTGGCTCCACATACGTAAAGTACAGTGGAGGACTCCCACTACCTCCTTCCTATGTGCCACCTGCTCTGTCAGAATTGAGTGATCAGATGACGTTCATGGAGAGGGTGCAAAATGTACTCTATGTGCTTTGTTTTGACTTCTGGTTCCAAACATTTAATGAGAAGAAGTGGAATCAGCTTTACACTGAAGTATTAGGTGAGTGCTTGTTCAGTTGGGATTGTTATATTCTCAATTACTGTGTCATTGAAGGAGACTTGAAAGAATAGGATTGGCAGCAGAATGATTTATCTCTCCTAGGGAAAATTGTAAAAAGTCTGTGAAATTATCTGTTGAAATTAAAGCATTGTAGAAAAGCTTATGTCCTAAGGTCAACTGCAAAGCCTTAGCTATGACTTTCACAGGACACTTCAGAAAGGCACACCCTTGAACAACAAATCTTTGAGAATTTCTCTAAGAAATAACATATCCACAACTCATTTTCTCTCATGTTTTAAAACAGTAGTTTTACCTGTGTGGTGGCATCATTAGCATCACCATCATTATCTTCATCATCATTATATTGCTCTTATTACTATTATTATCATGAGTATGCACATGCACACTTGTGTCATGGGTGGGCAGTTTGTGATCTGAGAAACGTATGTGAGGTCAAATTCGAATTTGTTAGTTTCTACTTCACTTCCCTTGGATTGTCAAGATACATACAGGTGTTCAGGCATTTTGGAGACTGAAACACTTTTACCACCTAGCCCCTAAAATAGTAGTTTAAACAAACTCAATATCTTCATTTGTACATATACACTAAGGACTAATAAGCATTTCTAGCAATGGTATCTACATAGCATTGTGAACTTTTCCCTTTTTATACATTATTCTTCTTATTGATAATTTCAACTAATTTCTCATTTCACCTACTGAATTTCTGTACATCTGGTGAATACACTATGTACCAAGAACAGAAAACATATGAATTAAGGATTTTGGAGAATCTATATTTATTTATTAGGAGGGTAGAAATTATGTTTGAAATGTGTAACACTGAAGTGTAGATAGTGATTATTAGTTACAGACTTTTAAAATATACCTAATGACCAAACATCTCTCTCTCCATATTTTATGACTTGTTATCCTTATTATCTGCAAACAACCTTGCACAGACCTAAATATTACACTGTCAATCATGAATCAAGAGCACTATGAGGACAAGAACCCAGGAATAAATGAAAATTATTTTTGAGCTTAGCTAGGCATGTAGTGAGACCCTGTCTCAAAATGAGGTGCTGCTGCAGTCTACAATCCCCTAAACGGTTCACATTGGGCAACGCAGCACACACCTGTAATCCCAGTAGTTGAGATGTAGAAGAGAATCTGGAGTCCAAGGTCAATTTTGGCTACATAGTGACATAAGGGACATCCTGGGCTCTATTGTATCAGATAATCTCAAAGCAAACCAAAACAGCACAAAATTCTCAGTTCCCTCAGAGGAACACACATCAATACATACATATGTATACATACATGTACATATACATATACATATATATATACATATACTAATACATACGTATACATCAAGGTTCTAACAGTTAAATAGAGTAAACTAGATGAAGAGTTCCATGAAATGTGTTTTCCTGAATATGACAAAATAGATTCATATCTAATGGCATTGATTATATTTAAAAGGCATATCTAAATATTTGGTAATCATAAATTTCCAAGATACGTTACACATGTAGTATTTTTCTCCCATGTCTCTTGCACAGTGAATTTATCTACTATCAAATTTACTCTTATCAAACATTATACACACAGATATAGACAGACAGATAGACTGACACACAAACACATGATTCAAGCCACACACTTGTAAACAACTCTGGCTACATTATCAAAAGGCTTTCAGAAGACTACCTGGTTTACTCATCTTCACCTGACATTTTGTCACCAGTTGTACCTTCACTGTTCTGATTTCTCTTCAGGAAGACCCACAACACTCCTGGAAATGATGGGCAAGGCAGATATATGGCTCATCCGAACCTACTGGGATCTGGAGTTTCCTCACCCTGTCTTACCAAATTTTGATTTTGTTGGAGGACTCCACTGCAGACCTGCCAAGCCTCTGCCTAAGGTAAATAATGTCCCATTTGTTTGCTCCTGTTTTCTCTGCATTTCAGCAGGAGTGGTTATATTTTATTCCTTCAGAATGTGTGTCAAACTCAGAGAGCCACAAGAATTTAGAAAGAGAAAGCATCCAGTAGAAACATGTATCCATTCCATCACAAGAGTGTGAATTTCATTTTGATTAAGTTAATTCAACAAGATTCTATTTTTTAAAACTTTTTCTTGTTTTTGAGTGTAAAAAGAACATACATATACTAAATGCAGAAATTAGTCCAAAATCCCAGTGCGATACAAAATGATTTGAGTGAAAATAGATGAAGTGTGAACAAAGAAAAACACATTTTCTCGAGTCAAAATGGCTCTAATTACTTTCTTTAGTAATGTCTCTGTAATGGATTGGGTGCCTTTATATTTGGAACATGGATGTTCAGAATTGAGACTTTATGGTGATGAACTTTTCCTGAGAATAATATGAAATGCCCATCTTCATCTCTTTGGATTAATTTTAGTTTGAAGTCTAATTTGTTAGATATTAGGATAGCTACACCAGCTTATTTATTAGGTCCATTTAAATGAAAAATCTTTTCCCAACCCTATACTCTAAGGAAACGTCTGCCATTGAACTTTACGTGTGTCTATTTACTTTCTTTATTAATCAAGCAAGAGAAAACACACTCCTGTACAAACATACATACACCCATGCACAGCACTACAGACACAGTAACATAAAATGTCAGCAAATAGAAACGTATTTCCAATGAAACTAATATCAGTTACAAAACGCAAATTGAAAGAGAATGGACATCCTTAACAAAATTAGAAATAGATTTGTGGTCCATGAATTCCACTCCTGAGAATGTATGTAAAGGAACTGAATGAAGAACCTCTATGAGATAATAATGCAAGGATGATCATAGCAGCACTATTCCTGAAGGGAAGTGCTTGGTGCTTTGAATAAGCATGGTCCCCACAGGCTCCTGCACTTGAATGTTTGGTTATCAGTTGGTGCCCTGTTTAGGAAGAATTAGGAGATGTGGGTTTGTTGGGGGTAATGTGTCATAGGAAGTAAACTATGAGGTTTCAAGTGCCCAAAACAATCCTGGTCTCTTTCTCTCTGTCTGCAACTTATGGTTCAGGTTGAATACTGGGTCACTATTCCAGTCCCATGCCTGCCTGCCTGCCTACCTGCCATGGCGATCCCCACCATGATGCTTATAGACTCACCCTGTGAAACTTCTAGCAAGCCCCCAATTAAGTGCTTTATTTTATAACTTATCTTAATCTTGGTGTCTCCTCACAATATTAGAACAATAACTAAGAGTGGAAAAAGCAACCTAGAAAACATTAAATTGTTGATAAAAATTATATACTTTGAAAATACAAAAACATCAATAACACTTAAAAACCTAGTTTTTAAGATGCATGGTATGACCTAAATGACATTATGCTAAGTAAACTATGCAAAAACAAGACAGAAATAAAATAAGAATGGCTTCTGTAATCTACGTAAGTGACCAAGATAATACAAACAGAATGCAGATGTTTGGGGGTACTGAGAAGGGAGAAAGACAACTTTAAATTTAATATCACCAAGTCTTGCTTCTCAACATGAAAATGTTCCAGAATTGTTTGTATGACTGTGGATATGTGTAACACAGAGAACTCTAACTGTCCAGCTGGCTGCAACTGTACATCTTATATGTGGATGTGAACAGTTTTAAAGCACCCACTCCTCTAACATTTCTAATGCTGCTCGGTGTCTTCCTGTGGAGAGTGCTGTCAGTTTTTATGCAGGAGGCTTGATGTTGCTCCTCTTTGTGATGGGCTGGTATTTCATTAACAGGAAATAGAGGACTTTGTCCAGTCTTCTGGAGAGCACGGTGTTGTGGTGTTTTCCCTGGGGTCCATGGTGGGTAAGCTAACAGAAGAAAGGGCCAATGTGATTGCAGCAGGCCTTGCCCAGATTCCACAGAAGGTGAGATACAGTGCCTCACTTTTCATCTTCACTAAGATGGTCACATCCTGTCCAGGTGTGATTACAGAGACCACCTCTGTGACATTGAAGCTACCCTGATAGCTCTGGCACATCTCTGAAGTCACTTGTGACACAGAAATACAGGGGGTAGATGCCCAATAGTGGGTGGTGTTTTTGATTAACAACTTTGAATTAGCATTGTGTTCAGAAAGGAAAATACTTAACAAGTGCTTGTGCACTTGACGTTAGGGAGGTCTTGTATAAACAGAAATGTTCCTAGTTACTGCCTCCATTTTTGTGGAGGGTATTTGAGGGCTTTGCACACACTCAATGTAATCAAACTGCTATTAAATTGTAAATAATCACACACTTGTTATTAGCAGTTGTGGGCACTGAGAGATGACCTAACCTTTAGAGCATTTGTTACTCACACAGAAGACCTGAACTTAGTTCTGAGGTCCCATGTCTGGCAGATTGCAACTGCCTATACCAGCATCCCAAGGGATCCAAGGCACTCTTATGGCCTCATTCACACACACACACACATACACACACACACACACACACACACACACACACACACACACACACACACTTACCATACACATGAACACAGAGAGAGAGAAATCGAGGAAGAGAGAGAAGTAAGAGACAGGGAGAGATTAACTTACACTAAAATAGGATAATTCCTTACGTTAAAAATGGAATTTGAGCCATCCTAGTTTGCTTGTTTTGTTTATCTTATTTTATTTTTATTATAGATGCCTATTTGTTTTCTAAGGAGAGAAAGAGATGAAAAGGTGTGGGTTTCAATGAGAGGGGTGGGGAGGAAGGTCTTAGATGGGTTGGAGGACAATACGAAATTAGAAAATATTTTATGTATGGAAAAAATGTCTTTTCAATGAATGGAAAATAGACAAAAGAATTAATATGTAACATTTAAAACTGGAGTATTGTCACACTGTTACATTCCTGTGTAATCTTGGTCAAATATAATCACCTACATTTAAAGATGACCTATGCTGCTATGTTTCCTAGGGAATTTAAAACAGATAAGACAGGATTTTCCAACTTTCAAATACACCTTTGGGACTGAGCCTGTTAACACTGAAAAGGCAGGTGACTTGAGTGACCATGTACTTAGACAGTGTCACAATTTCAGAGTCTAATCTAATAAAATACATGATAAAAGGTTTATAAGTGAACTAACTCAAATACCATGGACAAATAGTTGTAGTGAATTTGGAAGATAAAAACTGCTATAAATATGTATTAGAAAAACGAAACAGGTATATAGTAGTAACTGTGATGGATTATTGATCTAGAATTACATTCACACATTTCTTAACTCCTGATTGACATTATTGGACATAACTACACCTAAGTTGCTGTTGACTAAATGTGAGGTAACATGCTGAAACTTGGACAAGCATGAGAACAAAAGCAGGACAGTGAAGGGCACTTGCATCCTGGGTGTGGTACTCTTCATGGTTCCCATCATCCATCCACACTGCCTGGCTCTGAGAGACTGGGCATTTATCTCCATTGTTTCTTAATCTAGCCAGAATTCTAACAGGAGTAACTTGATATTTGACCAAAGTAATAGAGACTAGCTTCATATTAACAGGTTCTTTGGCGATTTGAAGGCAAGAAGCCAGACACCTTGGGATCCAACACTCAGCTGTACAAGTGGATCCCCCAGAATGACCTTCTTGGTAAGCATCAGGAGACCCCTGAGACATGAGGAGTGGCTGCTCTGAAAGGCGAATGTCAACTAATGCATTTATGACAACAGTGATCTAGACTTGGAGAAAATGGATGAAGAACATATATGAATATGATGTACAGTCACATTCGCAATGGGACAATCCGTTTTTATCTCTGCTGTAATTATCAGTCAGATACTCTTAAGCCACTTCTTCATGTTTGTGTTCACCTCATATTCCATACCTTTGTATCTACATTTCCCTTAGGATAGCCCAATTTTTGATGCCAGAATGAATGGCATTCTCTCATGAATGGCTCTTCATTTTCTAGCTCTCCCAAAACTCCATATCATAAGGCAGTCTTATATTTGATGACGTATTGATTGTCCTAAGTCTCATCCATCATTATGAGCAACCAACCCCCTACTACGTGGAGGCAACCTATCACGAGCAGTGGCTTCACAGTTTCTTAGGAGAAAATATTCTCCTGAAACACTGCCAGTGCTTGCACATACTGTTTGCTCCACTTCAGAGGAGCTCTTCCTTTTTTTTTTCCATTTCTACTTCCACACTCCACTACCCCTATGTGGTCTTCAATCATCTTCCTGGACTTGTGGGTCTCCTTCCTCTAAGACATGGGAGGAATTCAGTGAAATCCCTTTATTATGATATTGTTATCTAGAGAGTATTTGCCCTTTCTTTGCCTTTTCTTTGCCTCTCATTTTTTTCTCAGACATAAGATTAATAATTGTTCTTAATCTCTCCCCTTGCTAGGTCATCCTAAAACCAGAGTTTTTATAACTCATGGTGGCACCAACGGCCTCTATGAGGCCATCTACCACGGGGTCCCTGTGGTTGGCATTCCTTTGTTTGGAGACCAATTTGATAATGTTGTTCACATGAAGATCAAAGGAGCAGGTGTTAGACTGGACTTTCTCACAATGTCCAGTACAGATTTGCTCAATGCAGTGAAGACAGTCACAACTGACCCTTCGTGAGTACAGTGATTTTGTTCAATTTAGTACTAGTCAAGATAGGTTCTCTCCAAAGTAAAAGGAGAATACATTTCATCTTTAGTCTAAGTTTCAAAACAATAACAATGATATAAAACCCGTTTAACCATTGTGGAAGGAGATTTTACTGTCAACCAACACTGCAAACAGGCCGGGCGGTGGTGGCACATGCCTTTAATCTCAGCACTCGGGAGGCAGAGGCAGGCGGATCTCTGTGAGTTCAAGACCAGCCTGGTCTACAAGAGCTAGTACCAGGAAAGCCTCCAAAGCCACAGGGAAACCCTGTCTTGGAAAAAAAGAAAAAAAAAGAATGCAAACAGTTCCTGTGGACATACTGTATAAGAAGATAGGTTAGAATAATTTGATGGTGGGAAACATTTTCTCTTCCTAAATGATGGGACACAACTTGGACAAACAGGATCAAATCAACACGCAGAATAATTAAGCTAAAAACTATAACGTATTTCAAGATAACGAATTTCTGAAAACTCTTATTCTTTCTTTAAATAATAATACCTAAATTGCAAAACTAGAATAATTAGGACTATATATCCATATGTATATAGTTATATATGTATAATACATTATGGCAAAATATGAACACTTCCATTTCTGTCTCCGTGTGCATTTGGGATTTCATGCCAAAATCCCCTCATTACTTAATCAGTCCTGTAACTTGTAATTGACAGTCATTGGCTGGCTCACTGTAGAGCACAATCCTGCTATCAGTGGCAGGCTGTTCATGTGACCTCACCTCTCTCTGTCTCCACTCACTTTCTGCATTCTGAACCAACTGTTTCCACAGTTCCACACTCTACTTCCATGAAATCAGCCCTGGTAGTTTCCACACAATGGTGAGAACTTGCAGTGTTTTTCTTTATGGCAGTAGTTCTCAACCTTGGGTCTTAGGAACTAAGACACTTCTCAGTAGCAAAATTGCCATTATGAAGTGGCAGAAAAAAATAACTTTATCATTGGAGATTCCTAAGACCATCAGAAATACGTGTTTTCTGATGGCAGTGACCCACAGACTGGGAACCAGTATTTTAGGGCCCAGATTATATAGCTTAGTATGATAGCATCTAATTTTATCCTTATTGTAAAATCAAGATTTCCTTCTTTATAATGACTGATAATAATCAACTACTTTTCATACCACAACTCCTTTATCCATCATCCAACATTGGGTACATCGGTCAATTCCGCTTCTTAACTATCATGACCAGTGTCACTCAAACCACTATGAAACTATCATTTTGATATGTTGTGTACTATTTCATTAAACAGATTCCTAATAGTAAGAGAGCTGAAACCCAGGGTAATTATTGGGGAAATCCATGTTCTTTCTGTAGTTGTGCTGAATTCCACTCCAGCATCCACTTATGGTAGTAATACCTCCACATTCTGCAGTCACTGATCAGCCTGTCAATCTGACATCAATTCCCAGAAACTACAGTGTAAAACCAGACCACTAACTCCCACAAGTTTTCCTCTGACCTCCATACACAGACACAATTAGAACAGGTTAAAAAATAAAAATGTTGACAAATACCAGTTCCTCACCATCCTTGTCATTACTGTGCTTCTGTCTCTGTGGGTAGAACTAGGGGTTGAATTCAGGTCCTGGAGCATTCTACACAACCTATCAATGACCTACATCCCAGCCCGTAGGTCATATTGTGCAAAGTATTTGCCTTTCTCACAAGTTGCCATTTTTAATTACTAATAATGCTTATATTGGGTTTTCAAAGAACTTTGACACAATTTCTTTTCAAGGGCATCAATGTGTCATTGTCAAACTGTAAGAACCACCTCACCACAGTGCTAGAAAGGGCTTAGGAACGTTGGTTCTGCTGCAAAGATTTCCTTCCCCAAATGTTTCCCATTTCAGTTTTGGAAAGAATTTCACAGAAGTTGCCAGCTTACATGTCCCAGTGAAAACCACACTGTACCTAGAGCTCCTCTATGGAGTTTGTTGACTCTCAGTGATGCTTCCCCAGAACCTTTCTTTGGCTTCAATCACTTCAGTAAATTAACTGTTTTTTGCTGTTGATGTCTTTAGCTATAAGGAGAATGCCATGCGGCTATCAAGAATTCACCATGATCAGCCAGTGAAGCCCCTGGACAGAGCTGTCTTCTGGGTTGAGTATGTCATGCGCAATAAAGGAGCCAAGCACCTTCGTGTGGCAGCACATGACCTCACCTGGTTCCAGTACCACTCTCTGGATGTGCTTGGATTCCTGCTTGCCTGTGTGGTGACTGTGATCTTCATCATCACAAAGTGCTGTCTCTTTTGTTGTCAGAAGTTTGCTAAAGGTGGAAAGAAGAAGAAAAGGGAGTAACTGAAGTGGGGAGGACAGACACATGGACCTCCTCCGGTGCATCACCGCAAGGGAGGCTTTCTGTGTGTTCCTTCATCACAACTGACCTGGACATTATCACTCTATTTCAGCCTTTTGAAGTACACTTGAGCTGTCAAAGGTTCCTTTTCTTCGCCCTTTTAAAGTACATATGAAAGGCAACACCACAAATTATTCCCATCCAAAAATCACTTATCTCATATTATATCCCAATTCTGAAATGCCTCCACAACTCACAATTTCTTTTCTTGATTTTCTTTAATTTATTCATTCAGAATCTCTTACCTTGATTCAGGGAAATATTATATTCCTCCCCCATGACCAGATCCCTTCTTCCCATTAGATCTCACCCAATATGTTCCAATTGCAAATTCCTGTTCTCTTATTTTATTTTTAACAAACTAGTAAGTCCAGTTAGTACTGTCTGTAGATGAATACATGCATTCATGTGGGCGAGACATTGATGGATCGTGTGCAGTTTACCAGTGTCCCCCCAATCTGCATAATAATGATTATCTTTTCCTGGAATCTTAGACTGCCATTTTTCTTTATTTATGACTAGAGTATTAGGAGCTCCTCCCCATTTTTATGGAATTTTGGCTCCTAATCTTATGCAAGTCCTTTGCAGCTGACAATTCCTTTGAATTTATGAATGCAATGACCACTGCATGCCCAGAAGTAAGTGTTCCATAGCGCTTGCCCTCCTCATTGGGTTCTTACACTCTTTCACCGTTCTTCTGTAGTATTCACTGAGACATAGTATGGACCTGATCACTCTCACTTTTTGAGAAGTTGGAAATCTCTGCATTTATTGGTGCACACTACAACAAATGCTTCACTGACAAAAGCTGAAAACAATCCACATCTTTGCCTATTAACATAAACATTTAGAATGTAATTTGTCAGCATGACCATTCAGCAAAAGAGTGACAGTGGGTTCCAAGCTAGGAGTTTCTTTACCTTTAACCAGGTTTATACTATCAGATTGTTCCCAGTAGAGTAGGGGCTTAAATATATTGGAAAATATTTAGTTATCAATCTTTTCAGCTTCAGTTACTAACTTGACAAAGCCTAGAGTCATCTGTGAAGAAAGTCTGACCTACTGGTAAGTCTGTGGGAATGTATTTTGATCCTTGATTGATGTAGGAGTGCTCAACCTATGGTCCATAATATTGTCCTGTCCACAGCATACCCACTGACCTGATACAGAAGGGACCATCCAGGTGGTCCAGGACAGGTGTCCTGTCCACAGCAGGGTGAGTCCTTCTATATCATGATGTCCCTGCACTGAATAAGTAAGGAGGTCCTGTATTGAATAAGAAAGCTAGTTAAGGATGAATCTGGGAGTTACACAACTCCAACTTTATCTTGAGGTCTTCTCAGTTACTGCTCTGATATAGACATGTGCCATCACATCACCATCAGATTTTATTTCTGTTGCAGTGAGTAAAAATCCAGGAATCCTAAACAACAGGAATAAAAAAGCAAATGGCACTCGGGACATGGCACTGAAAGGTTTCATCACTAATTTGTAATTTCAGGACAGCATACACCCACCCTATATTAGGTTCATCATGGACAGACAACAAGTCTTCATATATCCCCACTTCAGAGAACCATCTGATGTTCAGTAAATGGTTTTTCAATGAATCTAAGAATCTAGTTCTTCTTTAAAAAAGGTTTATTTATTAAGTATGTATACAGTGAGTCTTAGCCCACCCTCCACCTTCTGCCCTCTACTTGAGGTGAGAGTGGTGGGCCCAAATCCCACCATCCCTGCCTTGGAACATCCTGAACCTGCTCCAAATGTAGTGGACCCACGCCAGCAGGAGGCACTATCCAGAGTTGGCCACAACTCAGTGTTGCCCACCCCCTGCCCTCTGCCCTCTGCTTGATGTGAGTGTGGGCTCTGCTGGGGCCCAAATCCAACCATCCCCCGTTGGAACTTTCTGGACCTACTCTGCATGTAGTGGACCCACCCAGGCAGCATTCACCACATGGAGTATGACCACACCTAATTCTTGGCCCCCTCTACACACTCTGCTTGAGTGAGGAGAACACCATGTGAGGTTGGTCTGTCCAGAGTTGCAGACACTGAAGTTTTTGGCCCACCAGGAGAGGAGAGAAGAGAGAACGATCCCACCTGAACACACTAGAAGAAGGGAGGGGGAAATGACAGTATAAAAATACACTCAACAACAGAAAGACCAATATGATACCACCAGCATCTAGGGACTCCACAGCAGCAAGACCTGAACATCCCAACACAGATTAGGCAGAAGAGAAGGACCTTAAAAACAACTTTATGAATATATTAGAGGCCCTCAAAGAGGAAATGAGAAAATCACTCAAAGAAATGGAAGAAAAAGCAAACAAAAAATACAAGAAATGGAGGGAAAGACAAATCAAAAAATTCAAGAAATAAACAAATCTCTTAAAGGGTGCAAAGAAAGCTAAGAAAAAACAACCAAACAAGTGAAGGAAACAATTCAAACAGTTCAAGGCTTGAAAGCTGAAATAGAAACAATAAAGAAAACACAGAATAAGGGGATGCTGGAAATAGAAAAGCTGGGTAAATGATCAGGCACTACAGATGTAAATACAACCAACAGAATAAAAGAGATGTAAGAGAATATAAGGTGTTAAAGACTCACTAGAGGAAATACAGTCATCACCCCAGGAAAATCTCAAGTCCAACAAGTCCCTAACAGAAAGTATCCAAGAAATATGGGACAAAACTAAGAATAATAGGTATAGAATAAGGTGAAGAAATACAGCTCAAGGGTACAGACACTATATTCAACAAAATCATAGAAGAAAACTTCACCAACCTAAAGAAAGATATGCCTATGAAAGTACAAGAAGCTTACAGAACACCAAATAGACTGGACCACAAAAAGAAGTCCTCTCTCCACATAATAATCAAAACACCAAACTTACAGGATAAAGAAAAAGTATTAAGAGCAGCAAAGAAAAAAGCCTGTGAACTACACCTTTGGTCACGTGTATGTGGCCCTGGCACACAACCTGCCCATGCACTTTGGCCCCCAGCAATGACATCGCTTCTGACACCCAAAGCCCTTGTCCAGCCACTCTGAGTCTGCAGGAGGACCCAGTCTCATGTTATATGGGTGAAGTGTTTGCTTCCCTTTGAAGGTGGGCCTGTGTCCTTCTACTCTTTTTTTTTTTTTTTAACTCGAGACAGGGTTTCTCTGTATTGTTTTGGAGCCTGTCCTGGAATTCTGAGATTCACTCTGTAGACCAAGCTGGCCTCAAATTCACAGAGGTCCGCCTGCATCTGCTGGGATTACAGGCATATGCCACCAACGCCGGCTCCTACTACTCTTTTGTTTGCAAGGTCCACTGACTCTTCAGGTCTAATACCCTTTGGGTCCTAATTGACTGTCACTGGGCCAATGTTAGAGCTGCTCCCTGGTTGTGCCATCTTAGCAACTGGTGCAATGGCCCAGACCATGAAGTGAAGGCTCTTTAGTCCTTTGCCACCGTCCCTCCCCAAGAGACCATTGGCAGCTCAAAGGAAGTGGCCTAGCATCCCCAGGCCAGGCCTCTCTCCCCTTGTGGACCAAGGCCTACTCAGGTTCAAGGGTCTCTGAGACTCATCTGTGGCACAATTTCTGTCCTATTTATAATGTAGTTGCTCCTGTTCACATAGTTTGACCTGAAGTTGTTTTGAGCTACTCAAGCATGTCCCCTTCCTTGAATGGTCAGGCTGGAAGTTTTTCTCCAGGGCCTGGAAGTGCTGAAAGCCAATCTTCCTATAACACTTGACTCAGACCATAGGGCCATTTTTCTTTTTTTTCCATTCATTTATTTAGCTCATAAATAAAGTCATGCACAATTATGATACACAATACAGTGTGTTCACAATGGCATGGCTAAATTAAACCAATTAACATGTTATATCACACATATTCATCATTTTTGTTTTGAGAACACTTAAAGTATACTATCTCACAACTTTTAAAATATAGCATATTGTTATCAACCATATTTATCATGCTCTCAGTAGACCTCAAGATTTCACAGAGTCCATGCCTCTTGTCCAACTGCAGTTTTATATCCTTAAACCAATCGTTTCCCCATTGTTAAAAGACCCACATTGAAGCCTAATATCCACAATTCTGCTCCCTGTTCCCATAAGTTCATCATTTCTAGGTTACACATAAAATTGAAATTGTGTGACATTTGTCTTCCAGTGTGTCATTTATTTCTTTTTGGCAAGCATATAACTTTACTACTTACTAAAGATGAAATCAAATTTGCATGCACAGGTGAGCACTCACTGAAACACCTTGGATTCAATTCATCACATATTTGAGTTTCAATATATATATATATATATATATATATATATATATATATATATAATGACAATATGTTATTCATCAATAGAAGCAACAGCTTTTCCAGGTTCTGCAGTCCTTTGAACAAAATTGTAGAGACATCCAGCACACTCCATTTTAAAAAAAACAAAAAACAAGCAAACAACAACAAAAAAAAGTAAAAAACAAAATCCAAGAAAATAGCACAGTTCTGTTACTCTTGTGGTACTTGGCACCATTTTTTTAATTAGTTTCTCAGTCATCATCTGGGAGGAAACCATTCTGAGCAACATCATTAAAAACAGCTCTGATAAAGCACGGTCAGTACTATGTGTCATAAAGCAGGTCCTCATGAGTGAGTACATACCATGTTTGTCTTTTTTGTGATTGGGTTATCTCGCTCAGAATGGTTTCTTCTAGTTCCATCCATTTTCCTGCAAATTTCAAGATTCCATTGTTTTTTTCTGCTGAGTAGTACTCCATTGTGTAAATGTACCACAATTTCTCTATCCATTCTTCGGTTGAGGGGCATCTAGACTGCTTCCAGTTTCTGGCTATTACAAATAATGCTGCAATGAACATGGTTGAACATACGTCCTTGTTATATGAATGTGCTTCTTTTGGGTATATGCCTAGGAGTGGAATTGCTGGATCTTGTGGTAGACTCATTCCCATTTTCTTAAGGAGTCACCATACTGATTTCCACAGTGGCTGTACAAGTTGACACTCCCACCAGCAGTGGAGGAGTGTTTGTCTTTCTCCACATCCTCTCCAGCATAAACTGTCATTGGTATTTTTGATTTTAGCCATTCTGAAAAGAATAAGATGGTATCTCAGAGTTGTTTTGATTTAAATTTCCCTGATGAATAAGGATGTTGAACACTTTCTCATGTATCTTTCAGCCATTTTAGATTCCTCTATCGAGTATTGTCTATTTGGATCTGTACCCCACTTTTTAATTGGGTTGTTTGGTGTTTGGGGGACTAGCTTCTTGAGTTCTTTGTATATTTTGGAGATCAGCCCTCTGTCAGATGTGGGGTTGGTGAATATCTTTTCCCAGTCTGTGGGCTGCCGTTATGTCTTACTGACTGTCTCCTTTGCCTTACAGAAGCTTCTCAGTTTCAGGAGGTCCCATTTATCAATTGTTGATCTCAGTGCCTGTGCTACTGGTGTAATGTTCAGGAACCTGTCTCCTGTACCGATTAATTCAAGGGTATTTCCCACTTTGTCTTCTAATAGGTTCAGTGTAGCTGGATTTATGTTGAGATCTTTGATCCATTTTCACTTAAGTTTTGTGCAAGGCGATGGGCTTGGGTCTAACTGCAGTCTTCTACATGTCTGCAACCAGTTATGCCAGCACCATTTGTTGAAGATGTTCTCTTTGTTCCATTGTATAAATTTGGATTGTTTGTCAAAAATCAGGTGTTCATAGGTGTGTGGGGTAATATCAGGGTTTTCAATTCTATTCCGGTCTTCCAGTCTATTTTTGTGCATAGGGCCTTTTTTCAAAGTGTCACTTATTCCCGGTCCACTCCTTTTCTGGGGGAGACCTCACCAGTCACCATCCTGTGATGAACTATATCTCTAAGGTGTTTTGTGTGTCCCTGGGTGTGCAGATGGCCTTGTGTGGCTGCTGCAGCTGTCACAGCAACCATCCTGCCTGCTTACCTTTTCCCTCATTTGTTAGCAATGGAAGTAGGCAGATGCTGATGCCCAGCTCCAGGATGAGAACAGCTGCCTTCCCTAATGTCAGAATATCCCGCTATGCTCCTGCTGCCTGTGTCTTCTCCTGTCCTCACCTGATCTCTGTATCCCTCTAGTCTGTATCTGGAGAAGGACTGGCCCCAAATGGGTTTCTCAGATGCCAAATCTGTTTAAATTACTGTGTAAAAAAGACTGTATCATTGGAACTTGAATTTTGCATAAATAAATGTTGGTGAATACTAAATAAAAAAAGAAAAGAAACAAATGAAATAAGGAAGAGAGCTGAAGCTGGCCAATGAGTTCCGTGGTTAGGGAAACAGATTATGCCAAAGTGCTTAAATTACAGGTCTATCTATAAGGGCAACACTGGCCAAAAGAAAACTTAGCTCACAATGTTTAAAAGAACACTAATTTTCAAAGGGAAAAAAATATAAGATAACAGAAGTAACAGAAGTACACTCTGGCTCCTATCAATACTTAGATTCAACACAGTCCTGAGCAGAAACCAAAGTTCACCTTAGATGAGATCAAGTGCATGGCCGGGGTGGTGGAGGGGGGTGGGGGGGTGGTTCCTTCCAAGGTTCACTTTAAACACCCTCTTTGTGCCTTGGTTAGCACACAATTCCACTTCAGCATATTGAGAATTTAAAGGTATATTGCCTCCTTAATTCCCATACTGCAGATTTTTAAGGGAACTATTTCTACAGGGGATTCAAATCCCTCTCCAAGCCTACTTGCTTACAATTGCATCTTAGGGCCCTATTTTAAGTTTTATTCATTTATATATGCTATATAACTTTTTTTCCAAAATAAATGTGTATGTACCTCATGCATGCTTGGTACATTCAAAACTAGAAAATGGCATAGCAAACACTGTGACTGGAGTTACAGATATCTGTGAGCCATGTGGGGGCTGGGAATCTACCTGGGTCTTATTGAAAAGCAACCAGTGCCTTTAGCTGCTGAGTCAATACTCCAACACCAGGGTTTGAAGTGAAAGGTTTCTTTTTATTTATTTCTATTCTTTTCTTTTATCTCTTTCCCTTTGTGATTGTTTACCTGTATATTTTAGACAGAAATTCACTATGCAGCTCTGGGTGTCCTCAAACTCTCTTGGCAGACCAGGTTGGCCTTGAACTCACAAAGATCTGCCTGCAACTGCCTCCCAGGTGCTGGTATTCAAGGTGTGTTGATCATTCCTGGCTAACATAAGCTTCTTCTTTTTTAATTTTTAATAAAAGTTATTTTTGTATCCAGGCAGAGCTGGCACACTCTTTTAGTCCTAGCTTGTTGGAAGCAGATTCAAGAGGATTTCTGTGAGTTCAAGACTAGCTTAGTCTACAGAGTGAGTTCCATGATGGCCAACTCTATAGAACGAAGCCCTACCTCCAAACACAAAAAGGCAACAGCATTTTATGTAAAAAAAATATATAAATAAAAAAATAACAAAGACTGTAACCAGTCATGGTAGCACATGCCTTTAACCTGAGCACTCCAGGGGGAAAGGCAAGAGGATCTCTTAGTTTCAGGCTAGCATGAACTGCAAAAAGAGTTTGAGGACAGCAAGGACTACATGAGCCATCTTCTCTCTCAAAAACAGAAAATAAATAAATAAATAAATAAATAAATTATTAGGTTGGTGTGTGTGTGTGTGTGTGTGTGTGTGTGTGTGTGTGTGTGTGTGTGTGTGTTTACGAATTGTACCCATTTCCATCGTCATAGTGTTTGGAAATTACATTTCATATTTGTTTGCTGAGCTTGGTTTGACTTTTGTCTTTATTTGAATACAACTGCTACATAAATATATTATGCTCTTTGGCATAGATAAAGTCTAAAGTTTTTAGGGACACATAATCATAATAAATTAGGTATCAGCATTAAATAATTCTTAATGTTTGATGGTGGATTTTATTATTTTTATGATTTATTATATCTTGTGTGAGAGTGCTAATGTTATAAAGAATATAAAATAATACAATTTGGTTGATATTTGACAAGGATCAAAATGATCCTTGGAAACATTTAAGGGTTTGTTGTTTGTTTTGTTTTTGTTCTTTCATTTTATTTTTTTATCAAGGGCTCCTAAGAAAACTATTGGCATGAAGTGTTAAAAATGAACCCCTAACTCTTACCATTTACAAATAATCATTTAAAATGTTTTAAGAAGTAAGGGTAAAGATTATAAATATAAGATTTTGATAAATATGTGAAAATATATTTGTTAATGAATTTGAAATATGTTTCTCTGTTTACCCTCAAAAGCAGAAGCAGCTAAGCTGAATTTCATTAACCAGATTCATATAAATAAAAACTTCTCTGCATCAAAAGCTAGCACTGAAAGTACTGAAAAGACAAATCACAAACATGAAAAATAAATTTGAAATTCATACACACAAACATACATACACACACAATCAAAGGAGCCAAATTAATTGTGAAATGCAGATACAAAGAAAAACAGATTCATCCATTGCAATCACTTTAAGAAGAGAGCCAGAGAGAGTCAGTCATTCATGCCATGCACAATTCCAACTTTGGGATTCTAACAAGCCATATGCATAGCTAATCAGTCCAGCCATGGTGTGGTCACTTGCCCCCATTATATTGGCTCTTTGGCTCTTCAGAAAGCTTTGTCTACATTGCTTGTAAATGGTCCTCTTGAGGACAGACTCCTCCTGGGTGCCCTCAAGGCATCAGACTTTTCTTCTCCCAGCAAAAAGTCACTGGGAAACTTCACTGGGGTCCTTTCTTTCAATAGTCTGATAGTCAAGGAGGAAAGCAGAAGTGTCTCATGAAAATATATTCACTCCTGCAGGCTGACTAGTTACAAGAAAGCAGTATCCTGACTGGGCAGAGATGGAACCAATGGAAAAGTGAAAAGAACAGGACTTCTATCTAGGATAAAATAGGCTCTAAATTTGATTGTAGTGTTTAGAATTCTGAGGTTATAATGTGAACCACTGATTCATATATCTAAAATCATTTAATAGTATGGTACATGATCTGTATGGTCAACATTCATATGAAGACACACTGAACTGTGATTTATTTTTAACTGTGACTCAACAGCTATATCTTTCTTTCAAGTTTTTTACCAAGGAAGCTACATGAAGAAATAGGGGAGAAAGAGGTCTCACTTTCCACTCTTCACTTTCCACTCTTCACCCAGCACATTCAAGGTCACTGAGAATCAGGAATCATTTCACTGGTTCACAACTGCATTATGGTTTTGGCACTTAGCACCCAGAGGCTGTGGCTATCCTGTGTGTGTTTGCTTTAGTGGGTACAAGTTATATTTTAACTAATTATTATACTTTGTATGCCTGCAAGAGCAGAGGAATCACCATTTGAAATGCAGCTCTGAATTTAACCAAGATGTCTGTGAAAATGACAGCAGCCCTGCTCCTGCTACAACTGAGTGGGTTCTTTGAATCTGTGAGTGGTGGGAAGGTGCTGGTGTGGCCAATGGAATACAGCCATTGGCTCAACTTAAAGACAATCCTAGATGAGCTTGTGAAGAAGGGTCATGAAGTGACTGTTCTGATACCCTCAGCTTCTCTTTCTTATGAGGTTGAGGATACATCTGCTATTGAGTTTGAGATATACCCTTCATCATTTTCCATGACTGAATTGGAGGAACTTTACATGGAGTCAATGAACAAATACATTTATGAGCTGCCAAAGCAATCATATTGGAAATACTTTTTAATGTATCAAGAATTGGTTTGGGTAGATTCAGATTATTTTGAAAGTCTATGCAAAGATGTCGTTTTCAACAAGGAACTCATGAAAAAACTACAAACCTCAAGCTTTGATGTCATCCTGGCAGATCCCTTCGTACCCTGTGGTGATCTGCTGGCTGAGATTCTCAAGATACAACTGGTGTTCAGTCTCCGCTTCTTCCCTGGCTCCACATATGAAAAGTACAGTGGAGGACTCCCACTACCTCCTTCCTATGTGCCACCTGCTCTGTCAGAATTGAGTGATCAGATGACGTTCATGGAGAGGGTGCAAAATGTACTCTATGTGCTTTGTTTTGACTTCTGGTTCCAAACATTTAATGAAAAGAAGTGGAATCAGCTTTACACTGAAGTATTAGGTGAGTGCTTTTTCAGTTGGGATTGTTATATTCTCAATTACTGTGTCATTGAAGGAGACTTGAAAGAATAGGATTGGCAGCAGAATGATTTATCTCTCCTAGGGAAAATTGTAAAAAGTCTGTGAAATTATCTGTTGAAATTAAAGCATTGTAGAAAAGCTTATGTCCTAAGGTCAACTGCAAAGCCTTAGCTATGACTTTCACAGGACACTTCAGAAAGGCACACCCTTGAACAACAAATCTTTGAGAATTTCTCTAAGAAATAACATATCCACAACTCATTTTCTCTCATGTTTTAAAACAGTAGTTTTGCCTGTGTGGTGGCATCATTAGCATCACCATCATTATCTTCATCATCATTATATTGCTCTTATTACTATTATTATCATGAGTATGCACATGCACACTTGTGTCATGGGTGGGCAGTTTGTGATCTGAGAAACGTATGTGAGGTCAAATTCGAATTTGTTAGTTTCTACTTCACTTCCCTTGGATTGTCAAGATACATACAGGTGTTCAGGCATTTTGGAGACTGAAACACTTTTACCACCTAGCCCCTAAAATAGTAGTTTAAACAAACTCAATATCTTCATTTGTACATATACACTGAGTACTAATAAGCATTTCTAGCAATGGTATCTACATAGCATTGTGAACTTTTCCCTTTTTATACATTATTCTTCTTATTGATAATTTCAACTAATTTCTCATTTCACCTACTGAATTTCTGTACATCTGGTGAATACACTATGTACCAAGAACAGAAAACATATGAATTAAGGATTTTGGAGAATCTATATTTATTTATTAGGAGGGTAGAAATTATGTTTGAAATGTGTAACACTGAAGTGTAGATAGTGATTATTAGTTACAGACTTTTAAAATATACCTAATGACCAAACATCTCTCTCTCCATATTTTATGACTTGTTATCCTTATTATCTGCAAACAACCTTGCACAGACCTAAATATTACACTGTCAATCATGAATCAAGAGCACTATGAGGACAAGAACCCAGGAATAAATGAAAATTATTTTTGAGCTTAGCTAGGCATGTAGTGAGACCCTGTCTCAAAATGAAGTGCTGCTGCAGTCTACAATCCCCTAAACGGTTCACATTGGGCAACGCAGCACACACCTGTAATCCCAGTAGTTGAGATGTAGAAGAGAATCTGGAGTCCAAGGTCAATTTTGGCTACATAGTGACATAAGGGACATCCTGGGCTCTATTGTATCAGATAATCTCAAAGCAAACCAAAACAGCACAAAATTCTCAGTTCCCTCAGAGGAACACACATCAATACATACATATGTATACATACATGTACATATACATATACATATACATATACATATACATATACATATACATATACATATACATATACATATACTAATACATACGTATACATCAAGGTTCTAACAGTTAAATAGAGTAAACTAGATGAAGAGTTCCATGAAATGTGTTTTCCTGAATATGACAAAATAGATTCATATCTAATGGCATTGATTATATTTAAAAGGCATATCTAAATATTTGGTAATCATAAATTTCCAAGATACGTTACACATGTAGTATTTTTCTCCCATGTCTCTTGCACAGTGAATTTATCTACTATCAAATTTACTCTTATCAAACATTATACACACAGATATAGACAGACAGATAGACTGACACACAAACACATGATTCAAGCCACACACTTGTAAACAACTCTGGCTACATTATCAAAAGGCTTTCAGAAGACTACCTGGTTTACTCATCTTCACCTGACATTTTGTCACCAGTTGTACCTTCACTGTTCTGATTTCTCTTCAGGAAGACCCACAACACTCCTGGAAATGATGGGCAAGGCAGATATATGGCTCATCCGAACCTACTGGGATCTGGAGTTTCCTCACCCTGTCTTACCAAATTTTGATTTTGTTGGAGGACTCCACTGCAGACCTGCCAAGCCTCTGCCTAAGGTAAATAATGTCCCATTTGTTTGCTCCTGTTTTCTTTGCATTTCAGCAGGAGTGGTTATATTTTATTCCTTCAGAATGTGTGTCAAACTCAGAGAGCCACAAGAATTTAGAAAGAGAAAGCATCCAGTAGAAACATGTATCCATTCCATCACAAGAGTGTGAATTTCATTTTGATTAAGTTAATTCAACAAGATTCTATTTTTTAAAACTTTTTCTTATTTTTGAGTGTAAAAAGAACATACATATACTAAATGCAGAGATTAGTCCAAAATCCCAGTGCGATACAAAATGATTTGAGTGAAAATAGATGAAGTGTAAACAAAGAAAAACACATTTTCTCGAGTCAAAATGGCTCTAATTACTTTCTTTAGTAATGTCTCTGTAATGGATTGGGTGCCTTTATATTTGGAACATGGATGTTCAGAATTGAGACTTTATGGTGATGAACTTTTCCTGAGAATAATATGAAATGCCCATCTTCATCTCTTTGGATTAATTTTAGTTTGAAGTCTAATTTGTTAGATATTAGGATAGCTACACCAGCTTATTTATTAGGTCCATTTAAATGAAAAATCTTTTCCCAACCCTATACTCTAAGGAAACGTCTGCCATTGAACTTTACGTGTGTCTATTTACTTTCTTTATTAATCAAGCAAGAGAAAACACACTCCTGTACAAACATACATACACCCATGCACAGCACTACAGACACAGTAACATAAAATGTCAGCAAATAGAAACGTATTTCCAATGAAACTAATATCAGTTACAAAACGCAAATTGAAAGAGAATGGACATCCTTAACAAAATTAGAAATAGATTTGTGGTCCATGAATTCCACTCCTGAGAATGTATGTAAAGGAACTGAATGAAGAACCTCTATGAGATAATAATGCAAGGATGATCATAGCAGCACTATTCCTGAAGGGAAGTGCTTGGTGCTTTGAATAAGCATGGTCCCCACAGGCTCCTGCACTTGAATGTTTGGTTATCAGTTGGTGCCCTGTTTAGGAAGAATTAGGAGATGTGGGTTTGTTGGGGGTAATGTGTCATAGGAAGTAAACTATGAGGTTTCAAGTGCCCAAAACAATCCTGGTCTCTTTCTCTCTGTCTGCAACTTATGGTTCAGGTTGAATACTGGGTCACTATTCCAGTCCCATGCCTGCCTGCCTGCCTACCTGCCATGGCGATCCCCACCATGATGCTTATAGACTCACCCTGTGAAACTTCTAGCAAGCCCCCAATTAAGTGCTTTATTTTATAACTTATCTTAATCTTGGTGTCTCCTCACAATATTAGAACAATAACTAAGAGTGGAAAAAGCAACCTAGAAAACATTAAATTGTTGATAAAAATTATATACTTTGAAAATACAAAAACATCAATAACACTTAAAAACCTAGTTTTTAAGATGCATGGTATGACCTAAATGACATTATGCTAAGTAAACTATGCAAAAACAAGACAGAAATAAAATAAGAATGGCTTCTGTAATCTACGTAAGTGACCAAGATAATACAAACAGAATGCAGATGTTTGGGGGTACTGAGAAGGGAGAAAGACAACTTTAAATTTAATATCACCAAGTCTTGCTTCTCAACATGAAAATGTTCCAGAATTGTTTGTATGACTGTGGATATGTGTAACACAGAGAACTCTAACTGTCCAGCTGGCTGCAACTGTACATCTTATATGTGGATGTGAACAGTTTTAAAGCACCCACTCCTCTAACATTTCTAATGCTGCTCGGTGTCTTCCTGTGGAGAGTGCTGTCAGTTTTTATGCAGGAGGCTTGATGTTGCTCCTCTTTGTGATGGGCTGGTATTTCATTAACAGGAAATAGAGGACTTTGTCCAGTCTTCTGGAGAGCACGGTGTTGTGGTGTTTTCCCTGGGGTCCATGGTGGGTAAGCTAACAGAAGAAAGGGCCAATGTGATTGCAGCAGGCCTTGCCCAGATTCCACAGAAGGTGAGATACAGTGCCTCACTTTTCATCTTCACTAAGATGGTCACATCCTGTCCAGGTGTGATTACAGAGACCACCTCTGTGACATTGAAGCTACCCTGATAGCTCTGGCACATCTCTGAAGTCACTTGTGACACAGAAATACAGGGGGTAGATGCCCAATAGTGGGTGGTGTTTTTGATTAACAACTTTGAATTAGCATTGTGTTCAGAAAGGAAAATACTTAACAAGTGCTTGTGCACTTGACGTTAGGGAGGTCTTGTATAAACAGAAATGTTCCTAGTTACTGCCTCCATTTTTGTGGAGGGTATTTGAGGGCTTTGCACACACTCAATGTAATCAAACTGCTATTAAATTGTAAATAATCACACACTTGTTATTAGCAGTTGTGGGCACTGAGAGATGACCTAACCTTTAGAGCATTTGTTACTCACACAGAAGACCTGAACTTAGTTCTGAGGTCCCATGTCTGGCAGATTGCAACTGCCTATACCAGCATCCCAAGGGATCCAAGGCACTCTTATGGCCTCATTCACACACACACACACATACACACACACACACACACACACACACACACACACACACACACACACACACACACACACTTACCATACACATGAACACAGAGAGAGAGAAATCGAGGAAGAGGGAGAAGTAAGAGACAGGGAGAGATTAACTTACACTAAAATAGGATAATTCCTTACGTTAAAAATGGAATTTGAGCCATCCTAGTTTGCTTGTTTTGTTTATCTTATTTTATTTTTATTATAGATGCCTATTTGTTTTCTAAGGAGAGAAAGAGATGAAAAGGTGTGGGTTTCAATGAGAGGGGTGGGGAGGAAGGTCTTAGATGGGTTGGAGGACAATACGAAATTAGAAAATATTTTATGTATGGAAAAAATGTCTTTTCAATGAATGGAAAATAGACAAAAGAATTAATATGTAACATTTAAAACTGGAGTATTGTCACACTGTTACATTCCTGTGTAATCTTGGTCAAATATAATCACCTACATTTAAAGATGACCTATGCTGCTATGTTTCCTAGGGAATTTAAAACAGATAAGACAGGATTTTCCAACTTTCAAATACACCTTTGGGACTGAGCCTGTTAACACTGAAAAGGCAGGTGACTTGAGTGACCATGTACTTAGACAGTGTCACAATTTCAGAGTCTAATCTAATAAAATACATGATAAAAGGTTTATAAGTGAACTAACTCAAATACCATGGACAAATAGTTGTAGTGAATTTGGAAGATAAAAACTGCTATAAATATGTATTAGAAAAACGAAACAGGTATATAGTAGTAACTGTGATGGATTATTGATCTAGAATTACATTCACACATTTCTTAACTCCTGATTGACATTATTGGACATAACTACACCTAAGTTGCTGTTGACTAAATGTGAGATGACATGCTGAAACTTGGACAAGCATGAGAACAAAAGCAGGACAGTGAAGGGCACTTGCATCCTGGGTGTGGTACTCTTCATGGTTCCCATCATCCATCCTCACTGCCTGGCTCTTAGAGACTGGGCATTTATCTCCATTGTTTCTTAATCTAGCCAGAATTCTAACAGGAGTAACTTGATATTTGACCAAAGTAATAGAGACTAGCTTCACATTAACAGGTTCTTTGGCGATTTGAAGGCAAGAAGCCAGACACCTTGGGATCCAACACTCGGCTGTACAAATGGATCCCCCAGAATGACCTTCTTGGTAAGCATCAGGAGACCCCTGAGACATGAGGAGTGGCTGCTCTGAAAGGCGAATGTCAACTAATGCATTTATGACAACAGTGATCTAGACTTGGAGAAAATGGATGAAGAACATATATGAATATGATGTACAGTCACATTCGCGATGGGACAATCCGTTTTTATCTCTGCTGTAATTATCAGTCAGATACACTTAAGCCACTTCTTCATGTTTGTGTTCACCTCATATTCCATACCTTTGTATCTACATTTCCCTTAGGATAGCCCAATTTTTGATGCCAGAATGAATGGCATTCTCTCATGAATGGCTCTTCATTTTCTAGCTCTCCCAAAACTCCATATCATAAGGCAGTCTTATATTTGATGACGTATTGATTGTCCTAAGTCTCATCCATCATTATGAGCAACCAACCCCCTACTACGTGGAGGCAACCTATCACGAGCAGTGGCTTCACAGTTTCTTAGGAGAAAATATTCTCCTGAAACTCTGCCTGTGCTTGCACATACTGTTTGCTCCACTTCAGAGGAGCTCTTCCTTTTTTTTTTCCATTTCTACTTCCACACTCCACTACCCCTATGTGGTCTTCAATCATCTTCCTGGACTTGTGGGTCTCCTTCCTCTAAGACATGGGAGGAATTCAGTGCAATCCCTTTATTATGATATTGTTATCTAGAGAGTATTTGCCCTTTCTTTGCCTTTTCTTTGCCTCTCATTTTTTTCTCAGACATAAGATTAATAATTGTTCTTAATCTCTCCCCTTGCTAGGTCATCCTAAAACCAGAGTTTTTATAACTCATGGTGGCACCAACGGCCTCTATGAGGCCATCTACCACGGGGTCCCTGTGGTTGGCATTCCTTTGTTTGGAGACCAATTTGATAATGTTGTTCACATGAAGATCAAAGGAGCAGGTGTTAGACTGGACTTTCTCACAATGTCCAGTACAGATTTGCTCAATGCAGTGAAGACAGTCACAACTGACGCTTCGTGAGTACAGTGATTTTGTTCAATTTAGTACTAGTCAAGATAGGTTCTCTCCAAAGTAAAAGGAGAATACATTTCTTCTTTAGTCTAAGTTTCAAAACAATAACAATGATATAAAATCCGTTTAACAATTGTGGAAGGAGATTTTACTGTCAACCAACACTGCAAACAGGCCGGGCGGTGGTGGCACATGCCTTTAATCTCAGCACTCGGGAGGCAGAGGCAGGCGGATCTCTGTGAGTTCAAGACCAGCCTGGTCTACAAGAGCTAGTACCAGGAAAGCCTCCAAAGCCACAGGGAAACCCTGTCTCGGAAAAAAAGAAAAAAAAAGAATGCAAACAGTTCCTGTGGACATACTGTATAAGAAGATAGGTTAGAATAATTTGATGGTGGGAAACATTTTCTCTTCCTAAATGATGGGACACAACTTGCACAAACAGGATCAAATCAACACGCAGAATAATTAAGCTAAAAACTATAACGTATTTCAAGATAACGAATTTCTGAAAACTCTTATTCTTTCTTTAAATAATAATACCTAAATTGCAAAACTAGAATAATTAGGACTATATATCCATATGTATATAGTTATATATGTATAATACATTATGGCAAAATATGAACACTTCCATTTCTGTCTCCGTGTGCATTTGGGATTTCATGCCAAAATCCCCTCATTACTTAATCAGTCCTGTAACTTGTAATTGACAGTCATTGGCTCACTGTAGAGCACTATCCTGCTATCAGTGGCAGGCTGTTCATGTTACCTCACCTCTCTCTGTCTCCACTCACTTTCTGCATTCTGAACCAACTGTTTCCACAGTTCCACACTCTACTTCCATGAAATCAGCCCTGGTAGTTTCCACACAATGGTGAGAACTTGCAGTGTTTTTCTTTATGGCAGTAGTTCTCAACCTGTGTGTCTTAGGAACTAAGACACTTCTCAGTAGCAAAATTGCCATTATGAAGTGGCAGAAAAAAATAACTTTATCATTGGAGATTCCTAAGACCATCAGAAATACGTGTTTTCTGATGGCAGTGACCCACAGACTGAGAACCAGTATTTTAGGGCCTAGATTATATAGCTTAGTATGATAGCATCTAATTTTATCCTTATTGTAAAATCAAGATTTCCTTCTTTATAATGACTGATAATAATCAACTACTTTTCATACCACAACTCCTTTATCCATCATCCAACATTGGGTACATCAGTCAATTCCACTTCTTAACTATCATGACCAGTGTCACTCAAACCACTATGAAACTATCATTTTGATATGTTGTGTACTATTTCATTAAACAGATTCCTAATAGTAAGAGAGCTGAAACCCAGGGTAATTATTGGGGAAATCCATGTTCTTTCTGTAGTTGTGCTGAATTCCACTCCAGCATCCACTTATGGTAGTAATACCTCCACATTCTGCAGTCACTGATCAGCCTGTCAATCTGACATCAATTCCCAGAAACTACAGTGTAAAACCAGACCACTAACTCCCACAAGTTTTCCTCTGACCTCCATACACAGACACAATTAGAACAGGTTAAAAAATAAAAATGTTGACAAATACCAGTTCCTCACCATCCTTGTCATTACTGTGCTTCTGTCTCTGTGGGTAGAACTAGGGGTTGAATTCAGGTCCTGGAGCATTCTACACAACCTATCAATGACCTACATCCCAGCCCGTAGGTCATATTGTGCAAAGTATTTGCCTTTCTCACAAGTTGCCATTTTTAATTACTAATAATGCTTATATTGGGTTTTCAAAGAACTTTGACACAATTTCTTTTCAAGGGCATCAATGTGTCATTGTCAAACTGTAAGAACCACCTCACCACAGTGCTAGAAAGGGCTTAGGAACGTTGGTTCTGCTGCAAAGATTTCCTTCCCCAAATGTTTCCCATTTCAGTTTTGGAAAGAATTTCACAGAAGTTGCCAGCTTACATGTCCCAGTGAAAACCACACTGTACCTAGAGCTCCTCTATGGAGTTTGTTGACTCTCAGTGATGCTTCCCCAGAACCTTTCTTTGGCTTCAATCACTTCAGTAAATTAACTGTTTCTTGCTGTTGATGTCTTTAGCTATAAGGAGAATGCCATGCGGCTATCAAGAATTCACCATGATCAGCCAGTGAAGCCCCTGGACAGAGCTGTCTTCTGGGTTGAGTATGTCATGCGCAATAAAGGAGCCAAGCACCTTCGTGTGGCAGCACATGACCTCACCTGGTTCCAATACCACTCTCTGGATGTGCTTGGATTCCTGCTTGCCTGTGTGGTGACTGTGATCTTCATCATCACAAAGTGCTGTCTCTTTTGTTGTCAGAAGTTTGCTAAAGGTGGAAAGAAGAAGAAAAGGGAGTAACTGAAGTGGGGAGGACAGACACATGGACCTCCTCCGGTGCATCACCGCAAGGGAGGCTTTCTGTGTGTTCCTTCATCACAACTGACCTGGACATTATCACTCTATTTCAGCCTTTTGAAGTACACTTGAGCTGTCAAAGGTTCCTTTTCTTCGCCCTTTTAAAGTACATATGAAAGGCAACACCACAAATTATTCCCATCCAAAAATCACTTATCTCATATTATATCCCAATTCTGAAATGCCTCCACAACTCACAATTTCTTTTCTTGATTTTCTTTAATTTATTCATTCAGAATCTCTTACCTTGATTCAGGGAAATATTATATTCCTCCCCCATGACCAGATCCCTTCTTCCCATTAGATCTCACCCAATATATTCCAATTGCAAATTCCTGTTCTCTTATTTTATTTTTAACAAACTAGTAAGTCCAGTTAGTACTGTCTGTAGATGAATACATGCATTCATGTGGGCGAGACATTGATGGATCGTGTGCAGTTTACCAGTGTCCCCCCAATCTGCATAATAATGATTATCTTTTCCTGGAATCTTAGACTGCCATTTTTCTTTATTTATGACTAGAGTATTAGGAGCTCCTCCCCATTTTTATGGAATTTTGGCTCCTAATCTTATGCAAGTCCTTTGCAGCTGACAATTCCTTTGAATTTATGAATGCAATGACCACTGCATGCCCAGAAGTAAGTGTTCCATAGCGCTTGCCCTCCTCATTGGGTTCTTACACTCTTTCACCGTTCTTCTGTAGTATTCACTGAGACATAGTATGGACCTGATCACTCTCACTTTTTGAGAAGTTGGAAATCTCTGCATTTATTGGTGCACACTACAACAAATGCTTCACTGACAAAAGCTGAAAACAATCCACATCTTTGCCTATTAACATAAACATTTAGAATGTAATTTGTCAGCATGACCATTCAGCAAAAGAGTGACAGTGGGTTCCAAGCTAGGAGTTTCTTTACCTTTAACCAGGTTTATACTATCAGATTGTTCCCAGTAGAGTAGGGGCTTAAATATATTGGAAAATATTTAGTTATCAATCTTTTCAGCTTCAGTTACTAACTTGACAAAGCCTAGAGTCATCTGTGAAGAAAGTCTGACCTACTGGTAAGTCTGTGGGAATGTATTTTGATTCTTGATTGATGTAGGAGTGCTCAACCTATGGTCCATAATATTGTCCTGTCCACAGCATACCCACTGACCTGATACAGAAGGGACCATCCAGGTGTCCTGTCCACAGCAGGGTGAGTCCTTCTATATCATGATGTCCCTGCACTGAATAAGTAAGGAGGTCCTGTATTGAATAAGAAAGCTAGTTAAGGATGAATCTGGGAGTTACACAACTCCAACTTTATCTTGAGGTCTTCTCAGTTACTGCTCTGATATAGACATGTGCCATCACATCACCATCAGATTTTATTTCTGTTGCAGTGAGTAAAAATCCAGGAATCCTAAACAACAGGAATAAAAAAGCAAATGGCACTCGGGACATGGCACTGAAAGGTTTCATCACTAATTTGTAATTTCAGGACAGCATACACCCACCCTATATTAGGTTCATCGTGGACAGACAACAAGTCTTCATATATCCCCACTTCAGAGAACCATCTGATGTTCAGTAAATGGTTTTTCAATGAATCTAAGAATCTAGTTCTTCTTTAAAAAAGGTTTATTTATTAAGTATGTATACAGTGAGTCTTAGCCCACCCTCCACCTTCTGCCCTCTACTTGAGGTGAGAGTGGTGGGCCCAAATCCCACCATCCCTGCCTTGGAACATCCTGAACCTGCTCCAAATGTAGTGGACCCACGCCAGCAGGAGGCACTATCCAGAGTTGGCCACAACTCGGTGTTGCCCACCCCCTGCCCTCTGCCCTCTGCTTGATGTGAGTGTGGGCTCTGCTGGGGCCCAAATCCAACCATCCCCCGTTGGAACTTTCTGGACCTACTCTGCATGTAGTGGACCCACCCAGGCAGCATTCACCACATGGAGTATGACCACACCTAATTCTTGGCCCCCTCTACACACTCTGCTTGAGTGAGGAGAACACCATGTGAGGTTGGTCTGTCCAGAGTTGCAGACACTGAAGTTTTTGGCCCACCAGGAGAGGAGAGAAGAGAGAACGATCCCACCTGAACACACTAGAAGAAGGGAGGGGGAAATGACAGTATAAAAATACACTCAACAACAGAAAGACCAATATGATACCACCAGCATCTAGGGACTCCACAGCAGCAAGACCTGAACATCCCAACACAGATTAAGCAGAAGAGAAGGACCTTAAAAACAACTTTATGAATATATTAGAGGCCCTCAAAGAGGAAATGAGAAAATCACTCAAAGAAATGGAAGAAAAAGCAAACAAAAAATACAAGAAATGGAGGGAAAGACAAATCAAAAAATTCAAGAAATAAACAAATCTCTTAAAGGGTGCAAAGAAAGCTAAGAAAAAACAACCAAACAAGTGAAGGAAACAATTCAAACAGTTCAAGGCTTGAAAGCTGAAATAGAAACAATAAAGAAAACACAGAATAAGGGGATGCTGGAAATAGAAAAGCTGGGTAAATGATCAGGCACTACAGATGTAAATACAACCAACAGAATAAAAGAGATGTAAGAGAATATAAGGTGTTAAAGACTCACTAGAGGAAATACTGTCATCACCCCAGGAAAATCTCAAGTCCAACAAGTCCCTAACAGAAAGTATCCAAGAAATATGGGACAAAACTAAGAATAATAGGTATAGAATAAGGTGAAGAAATACAGCTCAAGGGTACAGACACTATATTCAACAAAATCATAGAAGAAAACTTCACCAACCTAAAGAAAGATATGCCTATGAAAGTACAAGAAGCTTACAGAACACCAAATAGACTGGACCACAAAAAGAAGTCCTCTCTCCACATAATAATCAAAACACCAAACTTACAGGATAAAGAAAAAGTATTAATAGCAGCAAAGAAAAAAGCCAAGTAACATATAAATTATCACAATTACACCCAACTTCTCAATAGAAACTCTGAAAGCCAAAAGGTCCTGGATAGATGTTCTACAAATGCCAAGGGAACATGGATACCAGCTCAAACTACTATACCAGCAAAGCTTTCAATCACTATAGATGGATAAAACAAGATATTTCATGACAAAACCCCATTTAAATAATATGTAACCACTAACCCAGCCCTACAGAAAGTACTGGAAGGAAAACTCCAAGGACAATAATTACACTCACTAAAACATAGGCAATAGATAATCCCCAGTTTACCAAGCACCTAAAGAAAAAAGGGGGGGAAATCCATATACAATACCGCCACCACCATTAAGTCCAAAACAAACAAGAATTAACAATCAATGGTCAGTAATATCTCTGAATGTCAATGGTCTTAACTGACCAATAAAATGACACAGGCTAACAGAATTGATATGAAGACAGAATCCAGAATCCATCCTTCTGCTGCATACAAGAAACACATATCAACATCAAAGGCAGATGTTACCTCAGAGTAAAGGGTTAGAAAAAGATTTTCTAATCACATGGACCCAAGAAACAAGCTGGTGTAGAAACCCTAATATCTAACAAATTAGATATCAAACTAAAATCAATCAAAAGAGATAAAGAAGGTCATTTCATATTCATCACAGGAAAAGTCCATCAAAATGAACTCTCAATTCTGAACATCTATGCCCCAAATATGAAGGCACCCACATCCGTAAAAGAAACATTACTAAAGCTCAAATCACACATAAAACCTCACACACTTATAGAGGGAGATTTCAACATGCCCCTCTCACCACTAGACAGGATCACCAGACAGAAACTTAACAAAGGAACAAAGGAACTAACAGAAGTTATGACCCAACTGAGATTAACAGACATCTATAGAACATTTCATCCAAACACAAAAGAATATACCTTCTTCTCAGCACCACATGGAACCTTCACTAAAATTGACCACACTCAACAACATAGCAAACCTCAACAGATACAAAAAACTTGGAATAACTCCCTGTATCGTATAGGATCACCATGGTTTAGAATTCAACAACAACACAAATTGCAGAAACCCCTCCAAACAGATGAAAATTGAACAATGTGTGATTGTACCATTCCTGGGTCAAGGAAAAAATAAAAAAAGAAATTAAAGACTTCCTAGAATTCAACGAGAATAAAGGCACAACATACCCAAACTTATGAGACACTTTGAAAGCAGTACTAAAAGGAAAGTTTATAGCACTAAGTGCCCACATGAAGAAACTGGAGAAAAGTCACACTAGAGAATTAACAGCACAACTGAAAGTTCTATAACAAAAAGAAGCAAACTCATCCCAGAGGAGTAGATGCCAGGATATAATCAAATTGAGGGCTGAAATCAATGAAGTAGAAACAAAGAAAACACTACAAAGAATCAATGAAACAAAGAATTGGTTCTTTGAGAAAATCAACCAGGTAGACAAACCTTTATCCAAACTAACCAAAAGGCAGAGAGAGAGCATGCTAATTAACAAAATCAGAAATGAAAAAGGGGACATAACAACAGACACTGAGGAAATCCAGAGATTCATCAGGCCATACTTTGGAAACCTGCACTCCACAAAATTGGAAAATTTAAAAGAAATGGACAATTATCTGGATAGATATCACTTACCAAAATTACATCAAGAACACATAAGCAATTTAAATAGACCTATAACCCCTAATGAAATAGAAGCAGTCATCAAAAGTCTACCCCGCACAAAAAGAAAGCCCAGGGCCAGATGATTTCAGTGCAGAATTCTACCAGAAATTCAAAGAAGAGCTAATACAAGGACTCCTCAAACTGTCCCACTCAATAGAAGTAGAAGGGACATTGCCAAACTCTTTTTGTGAGGCTACAATTACCTTGATACCCAAGCCATACAAAGACACAGCTAAGAAAGAGAAATACAGACCAATATCCTTCATGAACATTGATACAAAAATACTGGCAAATCGAATCCAAGAACACATCAGAAAAATCATCCATCATGATCAAGTAGGCTCATCCCAGGGATTCGGGGATGGTTCAACATACAAAAATCCATCAAGTAATCCACCATATAAACAAACTAAGAAAGAAAAAAAACACATGATTATCTCACTAAATCCTGAAAAAGCCTTTGACAAAATCAAATACACCTTCATGATAAAGGTCTTGGAGAGATCAGGAATAACAGGAACATACCTAAACATAACAAAAGCAATATACATCAAACCAATAGTCAACATCAAACTAAAAGGAGAGAAAAAACAGGCTGTCCACTCTCTCCATATCTCTTCAATACTGAACTTGAAGTTCTAGCTAGAACAATAAGACAACAAAAGGAGAACAAGGGGATACAAATTGGAAAGGAAGAAGTCAAACTTTCAGTATTTGCAGATGATATGATAGTCTGCATAAGTGAACCGAAAAACTCTACCAGGGAACACCTACAGTTGATAAACACATTCAGCAAAATGGCAGGATACAAAATTAACTCAAAAACTCAATAGTCCTACTATATATAGACAATTAATGGGCTGAGAACAAAAGTAGAGAAACATCACCCTTTATAATTGCCACAAACAACATACAACATCTTGTAGAAATGTTAACCAAACAAGTGAATGACCTGTATTATAAGAATTTTGAGTCTATAAAGAAAGAAATTAAAGAAGATACTAGAAAATGCAAAGATCTCCCATGATCTTGGATAGGTAGGATCAACATAATAAAAATGGCAATCTTGCCAAAAGCAATCTACAGATTCAATGAAATCCCCATCAAAATTCCAACACAATTCTTCATAGGCCTTGAAAGAACAATTCTCAACATTATATGGAAAAACAAAAGACCTGGGATATCCAAAAAACAAAAAACAAAAAAAAAAACCCTGTACAATAAAGAAACTTCCGGAGGCATCACCATCCCTGACTTCAAGCTCTATTATAGAGCTATAATCCTGAAAGCGCTTTGTATTGGCACAAAAATAGAAAGATAGACCAATGGATCAAATTGAAAACCCTGATATTAACCCACACACCTACAAACACCTGATTTTTGATAAAGAAGCTAAAATTATACAATGGGAAAAAAAAGAAAGAATCTTCAACAACTGGTGCTGGCATAACTGGATTCAGGCATGGAGAAGACTGCAGATAGATCCATGTCTATCACCATGCACAAAACTTAAGTCAAAATGGATCAAAGACCTTAACATAAATCCAGCCACCCTGAACCTCTCAGAAGGGAAGGTAGGTGGTACCCACAAACAAACTAGTTCAGGAAACCACTTCCTGACATAACACCAGTAGCACAGACACTGAGATCGATAATTAATAACTGAAACCTCCTGAAACTGAGAAGCTTGTAAGGCAAAGGACAAAGTTTTGTCAACAAGACAAAACTGCAGCCCACAGAATAGGAGAAGATCTTCACTAGCTCCACATCCAACAGAGGGCTGATTTCCAAATATGCAATGAACTCAAGAAGCTAGCCACCAAAACACCAAACAATCCAATTCAAAAGTGGGGTACAGAACTAAATAGAGAATTCTTAATAGAGGAATCTAAAATGGCTGAAAGACACATAAGAAAGTGTTCAGCATCCTTAACCATTAGAGAAATGCAAATCAAAACAACTCTGAGATACATCTAACACTGACAACTCTGAGATACCATCTTAACTGGCCAGAATGGCTAAAATCAAAAACACCAATAACAGTCTATGCTGCAGAGGATGTGGAGAAAGAGGAATACTCCTCCAATACTGGTTGGAGTGCAAACTTGTACAACCACTTTGTAAGTCAGTATGGTGGCTTCTCAGGAAAATGGGAATCAAGATGCAGCAATTCCACTCTTGGGCAAATAACCCAAAGAGTGCACATTCATACAAGGACATGTGTTCAACAATGTTCATAGCAATGTTGTTTGAAATAGCCAGAACCAGGAAGCAACCTAGATGCCCCTCAACCAAAGAATGAATGGAGAAAATGTGGTACATTTACACAATTGAGTATTATTCAGCGGGGGGAAAGAAAAACAATGGAATCTTAAAATTCACAGGCAAATGGGTGGAACTGGAAGAAAACATAATGAGTGAGGTAACCCAATCACAGAAAGACAAGCATAAGCCTGCATCAAATAGCTGATTGAAGCTGCACACAGCTAAACACTGAGACACACTCCTGGAATCCAGTTGTAGAGATGGAGAAGGGATGAGCAATGTAGCTAAGACCTTGCTGGAGAAATCCACAGAAACAGTTGACCTAGCCTAGTGAGAGCACAGATATCCTAGTCTTAAAGCTGGGGAACCAGCATTAGAAAGAACCAAGCCCTCTGAAAGTGGGTAGCAGCTAGGAGGCCTGGGCAGCCTATGAGACCTCTAACAGTGGAGCCAGTGTTTATCCCTACTGCACAAATAGACTTTGAGAGCCCATTCCCTATGGAGGAATACTATTGCAGACCAGATACAAGAAAGAGGGCCTAGGCCCTCCTCCAAATGATGTTACAGACTTTGATGATCCCCTGTGGAATGCCTTACTAGCCTTGGAGAGAGGGTGGGGGTGGGTTGGGGAGGTCGATGGGGGGTATGGGAGGGTGAGAGGGCATGGGAATGGGGTATGTAAAATAAGATTGTTACTTATAGTGTTCTGTCTGCATGTAGGCCTGAAGGCCAGAAGAGGGTACCAGATCTCATTACAGATAGTTGTGAGACAGCATGTAGTTGGGGAGAATTCAACTCTGAACCTTTGGAAGAAGAGTCAGTGCTCTTAACCCCTGAGCCCGCTCTTCAGACCTAAGAATATAGTTCTGTAATCCTGGCATGCACTATAAGATTCCCATGGGAAGGGTAAAATTAGAATTCAAAAAACAAGAATATCCTAATCTGATATCATGGCTGATTCAGATATGATGTGCTAGTGGTATTCTAGCAATGGGAAGAATCCTTCAAGGCATAATGTGATTTCTGTATGCAGATGACATGCTTATTTATTTAGAAAAACCAGGGTATACTTGTGACCCTGATCCCAAGGCAAAGGCTACCTTTCTGATGTAAAAGTGTTCCTATAATTACTTTTTGACTTTTAATAGCAAAGAGGAAAATAATAGTTATCACCTCACAAAGAAGACAGCAGAGTTATCTACAAGAAGCCAAGTCTCCAGATGAGAACAAGACAAAAGAAAAACTGTATCTAGCAAATGATGTGGCTCCATATATTATAGATAAAAATTCTTTGTGAAGTGCAGATTCACAGACAGGTCTACCCCATTGCCACCCTAATCCATGCAATAAAACATTGACTGAAATGGACTCCTGTAGTGTGAGCACTGAATTCCAGAACAGATAAGAAAACTTCTATTCAAATGCAAGCTGAATATTACTATAGTGCCAGGTGAATTAACAAAATTTTATCACTAAGAAGGTAATCCTGTATGAGAAGAACATGCACTGACATTAGAAACAATCTCACTTCTAGCACAGAGCTGAGCCTTCAACCATAAACACTTCAAAGCATCAGAGTTCAAAAGCAGCGAAACACTTAGCGAAAATTAAGTGAACACTGTGACAATCTTCCTGCCACACTTAAAGAAGACTGACCCACAAAAGGTTGGGAATTAATTATGATCACATTACCCAGGAAAATATCAGCATTGGACAAGAACAGAAAAAAGAAGAGTAACTACAACCAGTACAGAGGAACCTACAAAAAGACAGATGAAAACTCAGCTATATCAAGAGCCCTTGCTCCTTCCAAACCAGGACAATAGAACCAAAATGATACTAGAAATAAATGAAATATAGGAGAGAGCTGAAGCTGGCCAAATAGTTCTTTTAACTTGGAAACAGATTATGCCAAAGTGCTCAGGTTACAGGTCAGGCTATAAAGGCAACACAGGAAAATAGAAAACTTAGCTTGCAAGGGTTAAAAGAGCACTGATTGTTCAAAGGGAAAAAATATAGGATAATAGAAGCAGACTCTGGCTCCTGCCATTACTTGGATTCAACACAGTCCTGAACAGAAAACAAAGTTCATCTTAGATGACATAAAGTGGATTCAGAGTGATTGGCCCTTCAAAGGTTCACTTTAAACACACTCCTTCTGTCTTGGTTAGCACACAATTTCAGTTTCTGCATTTGAGAATTGTTTACCTATCCTTGAGACAAAATCTCACTATGCAGTTCTGGGTGTCCTCAAACCCTCTTGGTACACCAGGTTAGCCTTGAACTCCCAGAGATCTGCCTGCTCCCGGGTGCTGGTATCCAAAGTGTGTATGATCATGCCTGGCTAACTTAAGCATCTTCTTTTTTAATTTTTAATAAAAGATATTTTTGTAGCCAGGCAGTGCTGGCATACTCTTTTAGTCTCAACATGTTGGAGGCAGATACAAGAGGATTTCTGTGAGTTCAAGACTAGCTTGGTCTACAGAGTGATTCCATGACAGCCAACTCTATAGAATGAAATCCTGCCTCCAAACACAAAAAGGAAAAAAAATATTTTATGTAAAAAATATAAGAGAAGAAATAACAAAGACAGTAGCCAGGCATGGTAGCACATGCCTTTAACCTAAGCACTCCAGGAGGAAGGGAAAGTGGATCTCTGAGTTTCAGGCCAGCATGACATGTAAAGAGAGTTTGAGGACAACAAGGGCTACATGAGCCACCTTCTCTCTCAAAAAGAAAAAACAAAAACAATAAATAAATACATAATTTGTTAGATCGGTGTGTTCTTTTTCTCTCTCTCTCTCTCTCTCTCTCTCTCTCTCTCTCTCTCTCTCTCTCTCTCTCTCTCTCTCTCTCTCTCTCTCTCTCTCTCTCTCTCTCTGTGTGTGTGTGTGTGTGTTTACAATTCCTATCTATTTTCATTGTCATAAGTTTGGAAATAAGCATTTGGTATTTGTTTGTTGAGCTTGGTTTGACTTTTGACTTTTATTTAAACACAACTGTTACATAAATATATTATGTTCTTTAGCACAGGTAATGTCTAAAATTTAAGGACACATAATCATAATAAATTATATATTGGGGAAAACATTATAGGTTTATAGAGAAATCAGGCATTAGGGAAATGTCTGGAGAGCTACAAAGATGATACCAACTAACAATCTAAGCTACAGAGGAGGGGCTACCTTAAATGCCCTCTTCTGATAATGAGATTGATGATTAATTCATATGCCATTGTACAGCTTTCATCCAGCAGATGGTCAAAGTAAAAGCAGAAACCCACAGCCAAACCTTGAACTTAACTGAAACCCAGTTGCAGAGGAGGACAGATGAGCATAAGGGTCCATACCAGGCTGGTGAAACCCACAGAAACAGCTGACCTGAACAAGGGAGAGCTCTTGGTCTCCAGACTGATGCCTGGGGAACCAGCATGCGACTGATCCAGACACCCTGAATGTGAGTGTCAGTAAGGAGACCCTGGAAATCTGTGGGGCCCCTTGTAGTGGATCGGTACTTATCCCTACCATAGGAATGGACTTTTAAGCCCACCCCACATGGAGGTATACTCCCTGACTAGACACAAGGAGGTTGGCCTAGGCCCTATCCCAAAGGATATGACAGACTTTGAAGACCCCCTATGGAAGGTCTCACTCTCCCTGGGGAGCAGAAAGGGTATGGGATATGTAGGGTATTAGTTGCCGGGAGGGGGGGGGCAGGTGAGGAGGGGAGGGAGAGGGGCCTGGGATTAACATGTAAAATAATTTTCTTTCTAATTAAAATACAAAATAATATATATTGGCATTAAATGATTCTTAATGTTTGATGTTGGATTTTATTATTTTGAAGCTTTTTCATATATTGTGTGAGACTGCTAAAGTTACAGAGAATATAAAAATACAATTTGATGATATTTAACAAGTATCAAAAACAATCCATGGAAAAGTTGCAAGGTTTGTTGTTTCTTTGTTTGGTTGTGCTTTTTCATTTTTCTTTTTTTATCAAGGGCTACTAAGAAAACTATTGGCAAAACTCTTACCACTTACAAATGATCTTTTAAAATGAACTAAGGAGAGGTAATAATTATAAATATAAGATGTTGATAATGGTGTGAAAAGTATTTCTTAATGAATTTGAAGTCTGTTTTTCTGTTTACTCTCAAAAGAAGAAGCAGTTAAGCTGAACTTCATTACTTGGAGTCATATAAATGAAATCTTCTCTGCATCAAAAAATATCACTGAGAATATTGAAAAGACAAATCACAAACCTGAAGAATATATTTGAAAGTCATACACACATACACACACACAGAGAGAGAGAGAGAGAGAGAGAGAGAGAGAGAGAGAGAGAGAGAGACTTAATCGCTGTATAAGGAAAGAACATAACCCCATAATGTGGAAGGGAAAACACATGAGAAGACGTCATATGAAATATGCACAGAGGATCTGAATTGACATCTCCATGAAACATGAAACAGCTACTTGTGGCCAGTATTCAGATAGAAGTATTTCCAGCCTCATTACACTCCAGGTCATCCAAGCTCAGCTCAAAACAATTGAAAACCACAGTGAGGAAAGGCTTCCTCCTCTTACCTGATTATAATCTAGACAGAAACAATAGAGAGCAAGGGGAGACCTCAGGATACTATTGTATTGTGTTGTGGATGGCAACCTGAGCAGCTCCGTGGAAACAATCTGCCAGTTCTTTAGACTTTAAAGTTCCTGATCATAAGGCTCATGTATTACACATCAGAGAGAAGTAAGAGCAGATACACCCTTACAGGGAACTGCGATGGGGACACAGTAGCAGACAGGTAGGATCTAGATTTCCACAGGTCTCCACCCAGAGCCCATTAAACTTGCAAGGTCGTGCAAGAAGTCTCAGCCCATGCTTCCTGCCTTCCCAGCTCCCAGGCTACCAGCTGCACCCAAATTTCATACTCACCCTCAGGACAGGTCATGAGTTGCACAGGTATCCTTCACTGCACACTCAGGAGCACCTCTGTCATCTCACTCTGTAGGATTCCCTCTTGCTGGCTACCAGAGAACAGATGTCAGATGTCGGTTCTGCCCAAGAGAATAATGGTATTTCCACCCGATTTCCCACTTTCCTCTCCCAGCTTGCACAGTCCTCTTACCTTGTGGAGCCCACATAGAAACTCATGGTTTGCTTGGTGCTGTGTGTAGGACACCACAGGAGCTTATGCAGGGAGGCACCCTGGTCTTTTTCTGATGACTTTTTTGCCTCGAGGAGGGAATAATGAAAATAAGGGATTGAGACAAGAATGTAGAACAAGGCAAACATACAGTACATGAATATTAATAAAAACAATATTATTTGTGAGTTTGAGGCCAGGCTGGTCTCCAGAGCGAGTGCCAGCATAGGCTCCAAAGTTCACAGAGAAACCCTCTCTCAAAAAAAAAAAAAAAAAAAAAAAACAATATTAGTCAAAAATTGGGAACAAAACTAAATTAGAAATGAGAACGTGTGGACTTTATGTTACAAAATAGATTTAACATTAAGTAAAGTAAAACTGTCTATGTCCTATAACATGACAGTACTTCCAAACCTTATAAGCATCAAAGCCAGTCACAAAGCACCACCCATTTTCTACCAGCTACACAAAAACCCAAGAATAGGTCTGGAGAGATGGCTTAGAGGTTAAGAGCACTGACTGCTCTTCCAGAGGTCCTGAGTTCAATTCCCAGCAACCACATGGTGGCTCACAACCATCTGTAATGACATCTGGTGCCCTCTTCTGGCGAGTAGTCATACATGCAGACAGAACATTGTATAAAATGAATAAGTAAATCTTTAAAAAAAAAAAAAAGTCTCCATAAAAAAAAAATGTAAGTGGATAGGGGACTTTCTAAAAAAAAAAAAAAAAAAAAAAAAAAAAAAAAAAAAAAAAAAAAACCCAGAATAAGAAACAAGGCCATTTCATGCCTAAGGTGTCACACTGTGTGTGTCCCAACAAGCCAGGTTACAAACAAATAAACACACACACACACACACACACACACACACACACACACACACACACACACACAGAGCCAATCACAGGAGACAAATTAATTGTGAAATGCAAAAAAAAAAAAAGAAAACCCACCAGATTTATTTATTGTGACCACTTTAGGAAGAGAACCAGAGAGAGCCAGTCATCCATACTTAACTCCAGCTTTGGGATACTGACAAGCCAAGTGCATAGTTAAGCAGTCCACCATGATGTGGTCCCTTAGCTCCTAGGCTCTTTAGAAAGCTTTGTCTACTAACTTGCAAATGGCCCTCTTGAGGACAGACTCCTCCTGGGTGTCCCCAGGCATCAGACTTTTCTTCTCCCAGCAAAAGGTCACAGGGAAACTTCTAATTTCTTGGGGTCCATTCTTTCAATAGTCTGATAGTCAAGGAGGGAAGCAGAAGTGTCTCAGAATATATTCACTCCTGCAGGCTGACTAGTTACAAGAATGCAGAGTCTTGGTTGGGCAGGTTGGAAAAGCTGAAAGAGCGGGGCTTCTATCTAAGATAAAATAGACTCTAAATTTAACAGCAGTGTTTAGAATTGTGAGAATATACTGAGAACCTCTGAGTCATATATCTAAAATCATTAAATAGTATGGCAAATGATCTCTATTGCCAACATTCATATGAAGACACGCAGAACTGTGATATTTTAAAAAATGTGACTCAACAGTTGTCTTTCTTTAAAGTTCTTTTTCAAGGAAGCCATTGGGAGGTAGGGGAGAAAGAGATCTTACTTTCCACTGTTCTCCAAGTACATTATACATTCAAGGTCACTGAGAATCAGGAATCATTTCTTGGGTTGACATCTTCCTTCTTGTTTTTGAACTTAGCCATAGGCTATAAATATCCCGTGTATATTTGCTTTTGTGGGTAGAAGTTATACTTTAACTAATTATTACATGTGTCTATATCTGCAGGAGCAGAGCAATTACCATTTGAAATACAGCTCTGAATTTAACCAGATGTCTGTGAAAATGACAGCAGCCCTGCTCCTGCTACAACTGAGTGGCTTCTTTGGATCTGGAAGTAGTGGGAAGGTGCTGGTGTGGCCAATGGAATACAGCCATTGGCTCAACTTAAAGACAATCCTAGATGAGCTTGTGAAGAAGGGTCATGAAGTGACTGTTCTGATACCCTCAGCTTCTCTTTCTTATGAGGTTGAGGACACATCTGCTATTGAGTTTGAGACATACCCTTCATCATTTTCCATGACTGATTTGGAGGAACTTTACATGGAATCAATCAGGAAAAGCATTTATGAGCTGCCAAAGCTATCATTTTGGAGATACTTGTTAATGTATCAAGAACTGGTTTGGGTAGATTCAGATTATTTTGAAAGTCTCTGCAAAGATGTAGTTTTCAACAAGGAACTCATGAAAAAACTACAAACTTCAAGCTTTGATGTCATCCTGGCAGATCCCTTCATACCCTGTGGTGATCTGCTGGCTGAGATTCTCAAGATACCACTGGTGTTCAGTCTCCGCTTCTTTTATGGCTCCACATATGAAAAGTACAGTGGAGGACTCCCACTACCTCCTTCCTATGTGCCACCTGCTCTGTCAGAATTGAGTGATCAGATGACGTTCATGGAGAGGGTGCAAAATGTACTCTATGTGCTTTGTTTTGACTTCTGGTTCCAAACATTTAATGAGAAGAAGTGGAATCAGCTTTATACTGAAGTATTAGGTGAGTGCTGTTCAGTTGGGATTGTTGTTATATTCTCAATTACTGTGTCATTGAAGGAGACTTGAAAGAATAGGATTGGCAGCAGACCGATTTATCTCTCCTAGGGAAAATTGTAAAAAGTCTGTGAAATTATCTGTTGAAATTAAAGCATTGTAGAAAAGCTTATGTCCTAAGGTCAACTGCAAAGCCTTAGCTATGACTTTCACAGGACACTTCAGAAAGGCAAACCTCCACACATCAAAGCTTTGAGAATTTCTCTAAGAAATAACATATCCACAAACCATTTTGCCTCATGTTTTAAAACAGTACTTTTACCTGTGTGATGACAAAATTATCATCACCCTCATCACCCTCATCATCATCATCATCAACAACATTATATTGCTATTCCTATTATTATTATCATGAGCATGCACATGAACACTTGTGTCATGGGTGGGCAGTTTTTGCTCTGTGGACTGCAAATTCAAATCTGTTGACTTTTTACTTCCATTATTTTTGGATTGTCAAGATCCATTCAGGTGTTCAGGTATTCATGAGGACTGACCCCAAGTTATTAAGGTTTCATGCCAAAAACTTTTACCATCTAAACTATTTCACTAGCCCCTAAAATAGTAGCTTTAAACACACTCAATATCTTCATGATTTGCACATATGGACTGAGGACTGATTAATAAGTGTTTCTATCATAGGTATCTACATAGCATTGAGAATTGTTGCCTTTATATACATTATTTTTCTCTTTTATAATTTGAGCTAATTTCTCATTCCAGCTACCAAATTTCTGCACAGCTGTGAGTACACTGTTTATGTACCAAGTACAAAAAACATATGAATGAAGGATCTGGAAGAATATGTATTAGAAGGGTTGAAATTGTGTTTAAAATGTATGATTGAAGTATAAATATCAATTAAAAGTTAGTGTTCTAAAACATACCTAATGGCCAAACATTTCTCTTTCCATATTTTATGACTTGCTATACTTATTATCTACAAACAGACTTACACAGGCCTAAATATTACACTGTCAATCATGAATCAAGAGCAATATGAGGACAAGGAACCCAGGAATCATTGGAAATTCTCTTTGAGGTTACCCAGGACTACATAGTGAGACCCTGTCTCAAAATGAGGTGCTGAAGTAATGTATAATCCCCCATAAATTTCACATTGGGCACAACAGAACACACCTGTAATCCCAGCATTTGAGCTATATGAACAGAATCTGGAGTTCAAGGTCCACTTGGAAACAGTGATATAAGGACCATCCTGGGCTCTATCAGAAAATCCCAAAACAAAACAAAATAGTACAAAATCCTACGTTCCCTTAGAGGTACATACATTGAGGGTTGTAACAGTTAAACAGAGTAAACTAGATGGAGAGTTCCAAGAAATGTGTTTCCCTGAATATAAAAAACAAGATTTACATCTAATGTCATTGAATAATTTTAGGTGGTCTATCTAGATATTTGGTAATCATAAATTTCCAAGATGTGTTACACATGTGATGTTTTCTGCCATGTCACTTACACAGTGAATTTATATACTCTCAGCATAAGAATGAGAAACATACATTATTAATTTGTATCAAATATTATACACACAGATATAGATAGATAGATAGACAGGTATATAAATAGATATACAAATACATGATTTATATCCCACACTTGTAAACATCTCTGGCTACAGTTTCAAAAGTGCTTTCAGAAGACTACCTGACACAATCATCTTCACCTGACATTGTGTCACCTGTTGTACCTTCACTGTTCTGATTTCTCTTCAGGAAGACCCACAACACTCCTGGAGATGATGGGCAAGGCAGATATATGGCTCATTCGAACCTACTGGGATTTGGAGTTTCCTCACCCTGTCTTACCAAATTTTGATTTTGTTGGAGGACTGCACTGCAGACCTGCCAAGCCTCTACCTAAGGTAAATAGTGTTCCCTTTGTTTGCTTCTATTTTCCTTGCATTTCAGCAGGAGTGGTTATATTTTATTCTTCAGAATGTGTGTCAAACTCAGAGTACCACAGGAATTTAGAAAAAGAAAGAAGCCAGTAGAAACATTTATCTATTACATCACAAGAGTGTGAATTTCATTTTGATTGAATTAATTCAGCAAAATTCTATTTTAAAAAAACTTTTTCTTATATTTGAGTGTAAAAAGAACACACATATAATAAATACAGAGATTGGTCCAAAAGCCCAGTCCTATACAAAATGATTTGAGAGAAAATAGGGTATGAACAAAGAAAAATACATTTTCACAAGTCAAAATGGCTCTATTTACTTTTTTGCTATGTTCCTTTACAAATGTAGGTATCTTTATATTGGGGCATAGATTTTTAGAATTGAGACCTCACCTTGATGGATTTTTCCTAAGACGAATATGAAATGCCCTACTTCATCTCTTTGAATTAATTTTAGTTTGAAGTCTAATTTGTTAGATATTAGGATAACTACACTACCTTGTTTCTTGGGTCCATTTGATTGGAAAATCATTTCCCAATCCTTTGCTCTGAGGTAACGTCTGCCGTTGAAGTTGAGGTGTGTCTATTTACTTTCTTTATCAATCATATAAGTGAAACATACTCCTGTACAAACATGCATACACCCCAAAACTTCAGTACAGACACAGTTACATAAATTGTAAGCAAATAGAAGATTATTTCCAATGAAAACCGTATCAGTTACAAACACACAAATTGAAAGAGAATGGACATCCTTAACAAAATTAGAAGTAGATTTGTGGTTAATGAATTCCACTCCTGAGAATGCATGTAAAGGAACTGAATGAGGAACCTCTATGAGCTAGCAATGCAAGGATGACCATAGCAGCACTATTCCTGAAGGGAAGTGCTTGGTGCTTTGAATAAGAATGGTCCCCACAGGCTCCTGTACTTGAATGTTTGGTTACCAGTTGGAGGCCCATTTAGGAAGAATTAGGTGTGGCTTTGTTGGGGATAATGTGTCATGGAGGTAGACTATGAGGTTTCAAATGTCCAAAACAATCCTGGTCTCTTTCTCTCTGTCAGCAACTTATGGTTCAGGTTAAATACTGGGTCACTATTCCAGTCCCATACCTGCCTGCCTGCCTGCCTGCCTGCCTGCCTGCCTGCCTGCCTGCCTGCCTGCCTGCCTGCCTGCCTGCCATGGTGGTCCCCACCATGATGCTCATAGACTCACCCTGTGAAACTTTTAGCAAGCCCCCAATTAAATGCTTTCTTTTATAACTTGCCTTAATCTTGGTATCTCCTCACATTATTAGAATAGTAACTAAGAGTAGAGAAAGCAACCTAGATATTACTAGAATTGTTGACAAAAATATATACTCTGCAAATCCAAAAATATCAATAATACTTTAAAAACCTAGGTAAAGAGATGCATGGTATGACCTTAATGACATTATGCTAAGTAAACTAGCCAAAGACCAAGACAGAAATAAAATAAGAATACCTGCTGTAATCCACATTAGTGGCCAAGATAATACTAACAGAAAGCAGATGTTTGGGGGTCAAGGTACTGGGAATCGAGAAAGACATCTTTGAATTTATTATCAACAAGTCTTTCCTTTCAACATGAAAATGTTCCAGAATTGTTTGTATGACTATGAATGCATGTAACACAGAGAACTCTAACTGTCCAGTTGGCTGCAACTGTACATCTTATATGTGGATGTGAACAGTTTTAAAGCACCCACTCCTCTAACATTTCTAATGCTGCTCGGTGTCTTCCTGTGGAGGGTGGTGTCAGCTTTTATGCAGGTTTGTGTTGCTGCTCTTTGTGATGAGCTGATATTCCATTAACAGGAAATAGAGGACTTTGTCCAGTCTTCTGGAGAACACGGTGTTGTGGTGTTTTCCCTGGGGTCCATGGTGGGTAACTTAACAGAAGAAAGAGCCAATGTGATTGCAGCAGGCCTCGCCCAGATTCCACAGAAGGTGAGATACAGTGCCTCACTGTTTCATCCTCACTAAGATGGTCACATCCTGTTCAGGTGTGACTGCAGAGACCACCTAGCTGACACGAAAGATGTGGTGATACCTCTAGCTCATCTCTGAAGTTACCTGTGACACAGAAATACAGGGGACAAATGCCAAATAGTGGGTGGTATTTTTGATTAATAACTGAATTAACATTGTGTTCAGAAAGGAAAATACTTAACAAGTGCTTGTTCACTTAGTGTTATGCAGGTGTTATATGCACAGAAATGTACCTTGTTACTTCCTCCATTTTCTTGGAGGGTATTTGAGGACTTTGCACACACTATAATGTAATCAAACTGCTATTAAATTGTAAATAAGCAGAAACTTGTTATTGGCAGTTGTGGGACCCGAGAGGTGACTTACCTTTTAGAGCATTTGTAGCTCACACAGAAGACCTGAACTTAGTTCTGAGGCCCCATGTCTAGCAGATTACAGCTGCCTCTACATGCATCCCATAGGATCCAAAGAACTCTTATGTCCTCAGGTCTCACACACACACACACACATACACTTTTTCCCTAGTGATTATTTTTTATTAGTTCAAATTATAAACAAAGCTGCTCCACATGTCAATCCCCTCATCCTTGCCCTACCCTCTCCCCCAACCCCCACCAGGCTGACAGCTCATCTCCCCTCTGCTCCCCAGGGAGGGTAAGGCCCTCCATGGGGGTTCCCCCAAAGTCTGTCTTGTCATCCTGGGCCGGGCCTAGGTCCTCCCCCCTGTGTCCTGGCTATTATAGCATTCCTCTATGTGGGATGGGCTCTCAAAGTCCTTTCTTATGCCAGGGGTAAATACTCATTCACTACCAGGGGCCCCATAGAGTGCTGAGGCATCCTCATTGACATCCACGTTCAGGGGTATGAATCAGTCCCTTGCTGGCCCCCCAGACATCAGTCTAGGGTCACCAGCCTGCTCCCAACCTCTTTGATCTTCACTTCTCCCTCTCTGCAACTGGGTTCCAGAGTTCAGTTCAGTGTTTAGCTGTGGGTGTCTGCCTCTGCTTTCATCATCCACTGGATGAGGACTCTCAGCAGAGGTCAGGGCAGAGGTGAAAAGGAGAGTGAGGTATTTCCAGACTTAGGAAGATCCTCCCTGTCTGGGCAGGTCCACTCTATGCCAGCCTCTGTCCCAGAGAGATCCAAGGAAGGGGTGGTGGCTGGAGTCCAGCAGGAGAAGAGGGGACACTCACCTCAGCAGCGATCAGGACGAAGGGAGAACCAAGAGGCGTGCGTGCGCGCGCACACACACACACACACAGACACACAGACTCACACACACACACACTCTCTCTCTCTCTCTCTCTCTCTCTCTCTCTCTCTCTCTCTCTCAACATACATATGAACACAGAAAGAGAGAGACAGTAAAAACAGAGAGGGCAGAGATTAACTTGCACTTAAATAAAAGTATTTCCTTATCTTCAAAATGGAATTTATGATATTCTGGTTTATTTTATCTTATTTTATTATGTAGATGCCTATCTGTTTTCTAAGTAGAGAAAGCAAAGAAAAGTTGTGGATTTCAATGACAGAGGTGGGAGGAAGGTCTAGGAAGGGTTGGAGGGGAATCCAACATGAGAATATATTTTATGGGTGAAAAAAATCCCTTTTCAATAAATGCACATTAGACAAAGTATTAAAATGTAAAGTTTTTAAGAATGTTTTTAAATGGTTTTATTTTAATTAGAAAGAAAATTATTTTATATGTTAATCCCAGGTCCCTCTCCCTCCCCTCCTCCTCTGCCCCCCCCCCAACTAACACCCTACCTATCCCATACCATTTCTGTTCCCAAGGGAGAGTAAGACCTTCCATAGGGGATCTTCAAAGTCTGTCATATCCTTTGGGATAGGGCCTAGGCCAACCTCCTTCTGTCTAGTCAGGGAGTGTACCTCTATGTGGGATGGGCTTAAAAGTCCATTCCTATGCTAGGGATATGTACTGATCCACTACAAGAGGCCCCATAGATTTCCAAGGTCTCTTCAATGAAACCCACACTCAGGGTGTCTGGATCAGTCCCATGCTGGTTTCCCAGCTATCAGTCTGGGGACCAAGAGCTCTCCTTTGTTCAGGTCAGCTGTTTCTGTGAGTTTCACCAGCCTGGTCTGTACCCCATTGCTCATCACTCCTCCTTCTCTGCAACTGGATTTCAGTTCAGTTCAAGGTTTAACTATGGGTGTCTGCTTCTATTTCCACCAGCTGCTGGATGAAGGCTATCAGATGGCATATGAGTTAATCATCAAACACATTATCAGGAGAGGGCATTTAAGGTAGCCTCTCCTCTGTAGCTTAGATTGTTAGTTGGTGTCACCTTTGTAGCTCTCCAGACATTTCCCTAATGCCTGATTTCTCTTTAAACCTATAATATCTCCCTCTATTATATTATCTCTTATCTTGCTCTCTTCTGTTCTTCCCCAAACTCATCCTCCCTGCCCCATCACGTCTTCCTCACCCCTCCTCTTCTCCACTTCTCATTCTCCTAGTTCCCTCTCCCCTCCCCAATGCTATTATTTGCTGAGGAGATCTTGTCTCCTGGGGACCATGTATGTCTCTCTTAGGGTCCTCATTGTTTACTAGCTTCTCTGGCAATGTGGATTGTAGGCTGGTAATCTTTTACTCTACACCTAAAATTCACATATGAGTGAGTACATACCATGTTTGTCTTTTTGTAACTGTGTTACCTTGCCTGTCAGAATGGTTTCTTCTAGTTCCATCCATTTTCCTGCAAATTTTTTTTCAGTTTATGAATATTTCTCTTTATTTGAGTTTAATTTGAATTTACAAAGCTCATGTAATGAGTTTCTCATTTCATATTTATACTCAGTGCAATAAAATATAACATTTGAAGTACATTTATGCAACAAACATAACATCTGAATTTACATACATACATACATACATACATACATACATACATACACACACACACACACACACATACCTCTTTTAGGAAAAGACTTCCAATTTCTTTTCAAATCTGCCTTGCTAATTTTAATAGAATTTTGGTCATCTTGTTACATTTCCTCCTTTTCTTTTTTTTTTTAACAAATTTAGTGTTTTGTACATGATAGTTTCTTTATCTATAATCTTGTTTGTACAACTTTAGACTCTAGAGAGTTTATTTCTTCCTGCTGACACTCTCATAGTGGCTTTTTTTCCTAATGGCAAGTGCCCTCTTATTGGGCACACCCATGTGACCTTCACATGTCCTCGGTCTAAAGAGCACCCTCTGGAGCAGGCTTTCCTTTGCATCTCTTGGGTATCAGGTCACTATCATCAGAGACCATTTGAGCTACAATTTTGGTTTAGAGGTCTTGTTTGCTTTCTTGACTTTTGAAAACATGCATAGTATTAATTCAGGTCCTTATGATTGTCATCAGTAAGAGTAGCTTTAAGTTAGGAATATGGAGACAGAAAGAGATTTATGCTGATATTCTTGTTACCTTCCATGGAGGAAATTGATGCCCAAAGTCCATTTTTTAAGTTGCTGTTTACAATTGGATGCTATTTTGCTCAGAGTACCAAAGCTCAGGACGCATCTCCTGGGCAGGTACTGATTACCAATTTTTTCTTAAAACTCTGATAATTTGTGAACTTTTCCTATTTTTGGTATTTGAAGACTTACTTTATCTTCTTGGTCACCTCCACATTATTGACATTATCATTTTTAAATTCAACTAATATTTTTATTTGTATTAAGCTTGGAGAAAATGTGAGTGTTGTTGGAAAGACACATTTATAATATACTTTGAAAACCAAAAGAAGTTAGTCAGCACCAAAATACGATTTTAGGTCAGAATCTCTGGATTTGGTTCTCCAGTTGGATTGTTTCAGAGTATGGGAGGAACTAGTGCAGTTAAAAAAGATGAATAGAAAAAGAATAGAAAAGATGGAAGAGTTGTCATTACAAGATGTTTTCTTTTTTTTTCCAGTGTGTCACTTACTTTTTTTTATTTAGCAAGCATATAAATTTACTACTTACTAAAGATGAAATCAAATTTGCATGCACAGGTGAGGACTCACTGAAACACCTTGGATTCATCACATATTTGAGTTTCAATTAGCATATATATATGCTATATATATATATATATATGCATATATATATATATATATAAAGACCAATAATGGCAATATGTTATGCATCAATAGCAGCAACAGCTTTCCCAGGTTCTGCAGTCATTTGAACAAAATTTTAGAGACATCCAGTGTCTCATCCACCCTTGACCAGCAAGAACGACGAAACACCGAGGAATCTTCTTCACACAGTTTAATCGGGAACCATGATTTACAGTGAATGGCGGCCTGGGTAGAGGAAGACGGGGCCTGATATAGTCTACATCTACCATTCACCTAACCCTACGTGGCGCGCCAGGATAGGTTGTCTCCAAGCAGAATTAAGAGGATACATGGCCTTTACCAAATTAGGAGTTGTTTACCACAGAGAGCACATGCCATCAGGCTGGCGGAAGGTGGAAACTGGCGCCATCTTTTGGGCACGGTACTTTGCAGCTCCCAGCAGTTCCCCCTTTTTGTTTTAATATTATAGGAGTAGCAGTATCTATTTGTTATCAGATTTCAGTCATCTCTGTCTCAGGTTCAACCCCAGTGTCCCTGTCTTACCCGTCAAAGAGTCACCGTGTCGCCCTCACAGGCTCATGTCTTAGGTCGAGGGAACACATGTATGCTTATTTGTTCAGCAAGAGGGTAGGTGCCCGTCATTGAGCATAACTGATTCAGATATGCATCACTCACTCAGCAAGGGCGAGACAGACACCTATTTGTCTGTCAGCATGGATAACCATGCTTGAGGGGATTGTCCTGCTTCCACAGCAGCAAAGGCCTGTACCAACATAGCAGCTTGGGTAGTGTCTAGGGGTACGCACAGGCTCAGGATTGATATGCCTCCAGGCTTGGAGGGCTTGCCCTGTATTGATTGGTCAACTGGTTGTTATGGCCCATAGGCCCTCCCAGGGTGGTTGCTATGCTCTCTGAGTCATTGCTGTGCACTTGTCTGTAAAGCACACGTAGAGCCATAAAGCATAGCGCCACCAGCTAACTTCTGATTGGTTCCTTTTCACGAGACAGGCATCTGACTTTCTAGTGACTAACTTCTGATTGTTTCCTTGTCACGAGGTAGGCATCTGACTTTCTAGTTTCTAGGACAAGGTCATAGAAGCACGTGTTCGGCCATTATTGCTGCCAAAAGGGAAGCTGGTCCCTTCATTCCCCCATTTTCTTTTTTGGAAATTCCAATCATGGAATTGCTGTCTCTCTAGTGCCCCTATCAGGGAGTGATAGATATTGCCATCCCCATGCAAGGGAGTCCCTCCTGACTTAGCATTTTAACCAGGGAAAATGGGCGTCGAATTCTTTCTCAAACTACTTCCTGCTGACTTTGGGGCGAAGTTAGGGACCCCAGAAGGTTGAAATGCTAGTCAAAAGCAAAAAAGGAATTTGGGGAATCCATCAGGGGCTTCTGGTTAGCAGACACTGTTGCAGAGACAGGGGGTGTCCATATCAGCTGGACTGGTTCACATCCACAGCAAGTCCAGGGCTCCCAGTCTACTTAGAACAGCCTGTAGTCAGCGACTGATACTCAAATGTCTGCCAGAAGCAGAAACCTGTTTAAGACATGTTTAAACTAGGAACAGAGGTTAAAAGTTATTTACTGAAGCCCACAGTGCAGAAAAAGCAGATATCTGGATATCTATTCAAACAGCAGGAACATATTTATAACTTTGAGTCCTAGCAAAAACTACAGATTTGGGCTATAAGCATGTACATAATGGTTTTAACTCATAATTAGGTAATTTTAAATAACACCTTATCCAATTTATATCTCCAAACAACTTTTGAAAATCATTAAGAGTTTTTAAATTATCTTTTCTAATCTCTATCTTCTGTGGAATAATTGTATGAGGGAGAATCTTAGCCCCTAGATAGTTAATAACAGTGTCCTTTTGTACCTTTTCGGAGGCTATGACTAATTTACGCATCTCAAGTAATTTTATCAATTTTATATATGCCTTATTGAGCATTTTATCATCTTTGGCAGCCAATAAAATATCATCCATATAATGAACACATCTAATCTTTGGAAAGTCCATTCTCAAAGGAGCAATGGCCTCTGTAACAAACAACTGACATATAGTAGGACTATTGGCCATCCCCTGTGGCAACATTATCCATTCATACCTTAGATCAGGTTGTTCATGATTATAAGAGTGCAGCGTAAATGCAAAGTGCCCTGAATCCTTGGCACACAAAGGTATGGAAAAGAAATAATTTTTAATGTCTATAGAGATGATAGGCCATGATGCAGGTAAAGAGGTTAAAAGTGGAAGACCATGTTGCACAGGGCCCATAATTTGTATCTGCTGATTAATAGCTCTGAGATCATGAAGCAATCTCCATTTATCAGATTTTTTCTTAATGACAAAAATCGTATTTCATGGAGATATAGAGGATTTTATATGCCCCAGATCCAGCTGCTCCTGCATTAGAGTCCTAGCAGCCTTCAGTTTTTCAGAGGAAAGTGGCCATTGAGGAACCCATACAGGCTCCTCTGTTTTCCAGGTAATAGGAATACCTGCCCCAGTGGCCCCTAGGAAAAACCGAGACCTAGATTCTTTGGTCTCAGTTGTGGAATAATAGGACTAGTTCGACCCTGTAGATGCTTTCCAAGGCCTGGACTTGGGACGTATCCCATTTGTTTTATGATATCTTGAGATGTTTCTGAGTATTCATTTGTGAGTTTAAAACCCATATCCTTTAACAAATCTCTTTCCCATAGTGAAATTGGTAAGTCTAACATATAAGGCTGCATGGTTCCTGAATGCTCTTTCTGATCTTTTCAAGGCAATTGTCTAGTATTTATATCAGGAGCCTTAGCATAGCCCAAACCTTGTAGAGTTTGAGAAGAGACCTGTATAGGCCAGACAGAGGGCCAATCTTTGGTGGCTATGATGCTCTTATCAGCTCCAGAATCTAGTAAGCTAGGATTTTCTTACCATTCACTATTAACTCAAGGATCAGAAGATGATCAAGGTCTAAAGCTAGGAAAGTTAAGTTCGATCCAGTGGAACCAAAGCCTCCCTCTCCTCTCTCTCTGGTTTGAGCTGGAAATTTATCATGTAAACTTGGCAAAAGCAGTAGCTGTGCTATCCTGTCTCCAGGAGAAATGGCTGTAATCCCTCTAGGAGATTCTACCATGATCTTTACTACACCCATGTAATTAGGATCTATAACTCTAGGATGTACTCGGTGTACTTGGTGTACTTGGTATTTTGGAGAATAGCTTCTTGAGTTCTTTGTATATTTTGGAGATCAGCCCTCTGTCAGATGTGGGGTTGGTGAGTATCTTTTCCCAATCCAGGGGCTGTCGTTTTGTCTTGTTGACTGTGTCCTTTGCCTTACAGAAGCTTCTCAGTTTCAGGAGGTCCCATTTATTAATTATGGATATCAGTGTCTGTGCTACTGGTGTTATGTTCAGGAAGCAGTCTCCTGTACCAATTCCGTTCAAGGGTATATCCTATTTTCTCTTCTAATACATTCAGTGTGACTGGGTTTATATTGAGGTCTTTGATCCATTTGGACTTACGTTTTGTGCATGGCGATAGACATGGATCTAACTGCAGTCTTCTACATGCCAGCATCCAGTTATGCCAGCACCATTTGTTGAAGATGCTTTCTTTATTCCATTATATAGCTTTAGTTTCTTTGTCAAAAATTAGGTGTTCATAGGTGTGTGGGTTAATATCAGGGTTTTCAACTTTATTGGAAACCATTGGTCTACCTTTCTATTTTTGTGCCATTACCAACCTGTTTTCAAGACTATAGCTCTATAATAGAGCTTGAAATTGGGAATGGTGATGCCTCTGGACTTTCTTTTATTGTACAGGGTTGTTTTGGCTATCCTGGGTCTTTTGTTTTTCCATGTAAAGTTAAGAATTATTTTTTCAAGGTCAGTGAAGAATTGTGCTGGGATTTTGATGGGGATTTCATTGTGTCTGTAGATTGGTTTTGGCAACATTTCCATATTTACTATGTTGATCCTACCTATCCAAGAACATGTGAGATCCTTCCATTTTCTGGTAATCCTTTTTAATTTTTTCTTTAAAGATTCAAAAGTCTTATGATACAGGTCTTTCAATTTTTTGGTTAGCATTACTCCAAGGTTTTTTATGTTGTTTGTGGCAATTGTAAAGGGTGATGTTTCTCTGATTTCTTTCTCAGCACATTTATCATCCATATATAGAAGGGCTACTGATTTCTTTGAGTTAATCTTGTATCCTGCCACTTTGCTGAAGGTGTTTATCATCTGTAGGACTTCCCTGGTAGAGTTTTTCTGGTCACTTATGTAGACTACCATATCATCTGCAAACAGTGAAAACTTGATTTCTTCCTTTCCAGTTTGTATCCCCTTGATCTCCTTTTGTTTTCTTATTGCTCTAGCTAGAACTTCAAGGACAATATTGAAGAGATATGGAGAGAGTGGACAGCCTTGTCTTGTTCCTGATTTTAGAAGAATAGCTTTGAGTTTCTCTCCATTCAGTTTGATGTTGGCTGTTGGCTTACTGTATATTGTTTTTCTTATGTTCAGGTATGATCCTGTAATTCCTGATCTCTCCAGGACCTTTATCATGAAGGGGTGTTGGATTTTGTCAAAGGCTTTTTCGGCATCTAGTGAGATGATCACCTGGCTTTTCTTCAGTTTGTTTATATGGTGGATTACATTGATAGATTTTCAAGTGTTGAACCAAACCTGCATCCCTAGGATACCTACTTGATCATGGTGGATGATTTTTATGATGTGTTCTTGGATTCTGTTTGCCAGTATTTTATTGAGTATTTTTGCATCAAGGTTCATGAGGAATATTGGTTTGTAGTTCTCTTTCTTAGTTGTGTCTTTGTGTAGCTTAGGTACCAAGGTAATTGTAGCCTCGTAAAAAGAGTTTGGCAATGAACCTTCTGCTTCGATTGTGTGGAACAATATGAGGAGTATTGGTATTAGCTCTTCTTTGAGTTTCTGGTAGAATTCTGCACTGAAGCCATCTAGCCCTGGGTTTTTTTGGGTGGGAGACTTTTGAAGACTGCTTCTATTTCCTTAGAATTTATAGGTCTGTTTAAGTTATTTATCTGTTCTTGATTCAATTTTGGTATTGATATCTATCCAGAAAATTGTACATTTCCTTTAAATTTTCCAATTTTGTGGAGTACAGGTTTTCAAAGTATGACCTGAAGACTCTCTGGATTTCTTCTGTGTCTGTTGTTATGTCTTCCTTTTCATTTCTGACTTTGTTAATTTGCATGTTCTCTCTCTCTGCCTTTTGGTTAGTTTGGATAAAGGTTTGTCTATCTTGTTGATTTTCTCGAAGAACCAATTCTTTATTACATTGATTCTTTAAATTGTTTTCTTTTTTTCAACTTTATCAATTTTGGCCCTCAGTTTGATTATTTCCTGGCATTTACTCCTCTCGAGTGAATTTGCTTCCATTAGTCCTAGAGCTTTCACCTGCGATGTCAACTCTCTTGTGTGACTATTCTCTACTCTCTTCATGTGAGTACTTAGAGCTATGAACTTTCCTCTTACTACTGCTTTCAAAGTGCCCCATAAGTTTTTGTATGTTGTGTCTGCATTCTCATTGAATTCTAGGAAATCTTTAATTTCTTTTTTTTTATTTCTTCCTCGACTCAGGAATTGTGCAATTGGGAGTTACTTAATTTCCATGAGTTTGTAGGTTTTCTGCAGTTTGTGTTGTTGCTGAATTCTAACATTAAAGCATGGTGGTCTGATAAGATACAGGGGGTTATTTTAATTTTTGTACCTGTTGAGGTTGGCTATGTTGCCAAGTATGTGGTCAATTTTAGAGATGGTTTCATGTGATGCTGAAAAGAAGGTATAGTCTTTTTTTTTTTTTTTGGATGGAATGGTCTATAGATGCCTGTTAATCCCAATTGGGTCATAACTTCTGTTAGTTCCTTTGTCTCTTTGTTAAGTTTCTGTCTGGTGGTCCTGTCCAGTGGTGAGAGTGGGGTGTTGAGGTCTCTCACTATAATTGTGTGTGGTCTTATTTGTGATTTGAGTTTTAATAATGTTTCTTTTACCAATGTTGGTGCCTTTGTATTTGGGGCATAGATGTTTAGAATTGAGATTTCTACCTGATGGATATTTCCTGCGATGAATATGAAATGACCTTCTTCATCTCTTTTGATTGATTTTAGTTTGAAGTCTAATTTGTTAGACACTAAAATAGCTATCCCAGCTTGTTTCTTGGGTCCATTTGATTGGAATATCTTATCCCCACCCTTCACTCTGAGTTAATGTATATCTTTGAAGTTGTGTTTCTTGTATGCAGCAGAAGGATGGATTCTGTCTTTGTATCCACTCTGTTTTTAAAGGCGAGTTAAGACCATTAATATTGAGGTAAATTAAGGACCATTGAGTGCTTATTCTTGTTTGTTTTTGATTTGTTGTTGGTAATAGTATTGTATATGGATTTACCCTGCTTTTTCTTTTGGGTTTTGGTAAAGTGGGATTATCTATTGCCTATGTTTTTGTGAGTGTAGTTAATTTCCTTAGGTTGTAGTTTTCCTTCGAGAACTTTCTATAGGGGTAGATTAAAGGTTACACATTGTTTAAATCTGTTTTTGTCATGTAATATCTTGTTTTCTCCATTTATAGTGATTGAAAGTTTTGCTGGGTATAGTAGTCTGGGATGACATCCATGATTTCTTAGAGTTGTTAGAATATCTATCCAGGTCCTTCTGGCTTTCAGAGTTTCCATGGAGAAATCCAGTGTAATTCTGATAGGTTTGCCTTATATGTTACTTGGCCTTTTTCCTTTACTGCTCTTAGTATTCTTTCTTTATTCTGTATGGTTGGTGTTTTAATTATTATGTGATGATGGGACTTTCTTTTGTGGTCCACTGTATATGGCATTCTGTAGGCTTCTTGTACTTTCATTGGCATGTCTTTCTTTAGGTTGGGAAAGTTTTCTTTTATGATTTTGTTTAATATGTTTTCTGCACCTTTGAGTTGATTTTCTTGACCTTCTTCTATACCTATTATCCTTAGGTTTGGTCTTTGCACGGTGTCCCATATTTCTTGGATATTTTGTGTTAAGGATTTGTTGGACTTAAGACTTCCTTTGTCTGATGAATTTATTTCCTCTAGTTTATCTTTGGCATCTGAGATTCTGTCTTCCATCTCTTGTATTCTGTTGGTTATGCTTGCATCTGTGGTTCCTGATTATTTACTCAGCTTTTCCACTTCCAGCATTCCCTCAGTTTGTATTTTCTTTATTGTCTCTATTTCAGTTTTCAGGTCCTGAACTGTTTCCTTCAGCTGTTTAATTGTATTTTCTTGGCTTTCCTAGATTTCTTACATCTTTTGGTTGTCTTTGATTTCTCTGAAGGATTTTCTCATGTCCTCTCTTAAGGTCTCTATCTTCTGCATGAAGTTGATTTTAAGGTTGTTCTCTTCTGTTTCATCTGTGTTGGGATATTCAGGTCTTGCTGGTGTAGAGTTCCTATACTCTGGTGGTGTCATATTGGTTTTCCTGTTGTTGGATGTGTTCTTATATTGTTGTCTTCCCATCTCTTCTTCCAGTGGGTGCAGGTGCAGGTGGTGCGTCTTCCTTTCATGTTGTGTATGGGGTCAACATTCTTTTCTGGTGGGTGCAATTGGCTCCAATACTCTGATGGGTCTCAAGGTGGGTGCTGGTGGGTCTGAGGCTAGTGCAGAGAGAAAGACTAATGCAGAGATGTCAGCAGACTCTGGGTTGCTTGGTCCTCAGGTGCCGAGTTGACCTGCCTGCAGACCCCAGGGTGGAATTTCCCAGTGGACAGGTGGCAGTTGGGCTCAAGGCAGGGCCAAATCGGCTCACCTCTGCACTCTGCACTGTGTGGGGGCAGGTGTCTAAAATGTCTAATTTTAAAATGGGGTGTGTATCATAGTGTTACATTCCTGTATAATCTTGCCCAAATGTAATTACCTACATTTAAAGTAGGCCCATTCTAGTATGTTCCCCCTGGAATTCAAAACATAGCAAGGATAGGATTTTTTGATCTCCAAGTGCAACTTTGGAACTGAGCCTGTTAACATTGATAAAGCTGGTAAGTCAGGGACTTGCTCTGTGAGTGACCATGTACTTAGTGTCACAATTCAAGGGTGTAATCTAACAAAATGCCTAAGATGAAAAGAATTATAAGTGAACTAAGTGAAATACCATGAACAAATAGTTGTAGTGAATTTGTAAGATAAAAACTGCTATAAATATGTATTGGAAAAACAAAACCAGGCATATAGTAGTAACTCTGGTGGGTTATTGAACTGGATTTACATTCATGCATTTCTTAACTCCTGATTGACATCACTGAGCCTAATTTTGCCTAAGTTGCTGTTGACTAAATGTGAGGTGACATGCTGAAACTTGGACAAGCATGAGAACAAAAGAAGGAGAGTGAAGGGCACTTGCATCCTGGCTGTGGTACTCTTCATGGTTCCCATCATCCATCCACACAGCCTGGCTCTTAGAGACTGGGCATTTATCTTCATTGATACTTAATCTAGCCAGAATTATAACAGGAGTAACTTGATATTTGACCAAAGTAATAAGAGGCTAGCTTCACATTAACAGGTTCTTTGGCGATTTGAAGGCAAGAAACCAGACACCTTGGGATCCAACACTCGGCTGTACAAATGGATCCCCCAGAATGACCTTCTTGGTAAGCATCAGGAGACCCCTGAGACATGAGGAATGGCTGCTCTGAAAGATGAATATCAACACTAATGCATTTATGACAACAGTGACCTAGACTTGGAGAAAATGGATGAAGAACAGATATGAATATGATGCACAGTCACATTTGAGATGGGACAATCCATTTTTTATCTCTGCTGTAATTGTCAATCAGATACACTTAAGCCACTTCTTCATGTTTCTGATCACTTCATATTCCATACCTTTATATCTACATTTTCCTAAGGTATACCAATTTCTGATGCCAGAGAGAATGGCATTCTCTCATGAATGACTCTTCGTTTTCTAGCTCTCCCAAAACTCCATATCATAAGGCAATCTTATATCTGATGGAGTATTGATTGTCCTAAGTCTCATCCATCACTATGAGCAACCAACCGCCTACTACATGGAGGCAACCTATCACGAGCAGTTGCTTCACAGTTTCTTAGGAGAAAATATTCTCCTGAAACACTGCCTGTGCTTGCACATGCTGTTTGCTCCACTTCAGAGGAGCTCTTCCCTTTTTGTCCATTTCAAAAAATAATTCTACTTCCAAACTCCACCTTCCCTATGTGGCCTTCAATCATCGTCCTGGAGCTGTGTGTTTCCTTCCTCTAAGACATGGGAGGAATTCAATCCATGGTTATGATGATATTGTTTAGAGAATATTTGCCTTTTCTATCCCTTTCCCCATGCCTCTTGTTTTCTTTCTCAGACATAAGATTAATAGTTGTTCTTAATCTCTCCCCTTGCTAGGTCATCCTAAAACCAGAGCTTTTATAACTCATGGTGGCACCAATGGCATCTATGAGGCGATCTACCACGGGATCCCTGTGGTTGGAATTCCTTTGTTTGCAGACCAATTTGATAATGTTGTTCACATGAAGACCAAAGGAGCAGGTGTTAGACTGGACTTTCTCACAATGTCCAGTACAGATTTGCTCAATGCAGTGAAGACAGTCACAACTGACCCTTTGTAAGTACACAGTGATTTTGTTCAAGTGGGTACTAGCCCAGAAATGTTCTCTTCAAGGTAATGTAGAATATATTTGATCTTTAGTCTAAATTTGAAAACAATGATATAAAACCCATTTATGTACTATGGAAGGAGTGTTTACTGTCAATCAAGACTGAAAACTATCCCTATGGACTTTGATTTGATTTTGGAAAAAAATTTCTCTTCCTAAATGATAGGATACAATTTGCACAAATGAAATCAACAAACAGAATAATGAAGCTAAAAAGTATATAATATTTCAAGGTAATGACTTGAATTTCTGAAACTCTTATTCTTTCTTAATATAATTGTCCCTTATGCCCAAAGTAGAATAATTAGGTATATAAATCCATATGTATACATATACATATGTGTAATATGTAATGACCAAACATGAACACTTACCATTTCCATCTCCTTGTGCATTTCTGATTTCATGCTCATAATGCCCTCTTCATTACTTAATCAGTCATATAACTTGTAATTCACAGTCATTGACTCACTTTAGAGCACTATCCTGCTATCAGTGGCAGGCTGTTCATGTTAGCTCACCTCTCTCTATCCCCACCCACTCTCTCCATTCTGAACCACCAGTTCCCACATTTCTACACTCTACTTCTAGGAAATTATCCCTGGTAGTTTCTACACAATGGTAAGAACCTGCAGTGTTTTTCTATATGGCAGTAGTTCTCAACCTGTGGGTCTCAGGAACTAAGACACTTCTCAGTATCAAAATTACACTTATGAAGTAGCAGAAAAAAAGTAACTTTATCATTGGGGTTTCCTAAGACCATAAGAACTATGTGTTTTTCTGATGGTCAAGACCCACAGATTGAGAATCAGTACTTTAATGCCTAGCCTATATGACTTACAATAGTTGCTGCAATTTTTAATAGCACAATTCCTTTATCCATCATACCACTTTGGGCACCTCAACCAATTCTACTTCTTAACTACACAAACCATAGATACTAAGCTATCATTTTGATATGTTCTTTACTATTTCATTAAATAGATTCCTAATAGTAAGCACCAAAACCCAGGGAAATGATTCTGGAAATCCATGATTTTTCTGTAGTTGCAGTGCTGAATGGCTCCAGGATTCACTTATGGTAGTGATATCTCCACACTAGGCAGACACTGATGAGTCTGTGATTCTGACATCAATCCCCAGAAGTTACAGTGTAAAAGCAGACAATTGACTCTCACAAGTTTTCCTCTGACCTCCATACATGCTGCATGGTCCTCCTAAGTGCCACACATGGACACAATTTGAATAGGTTAAAAAACAAAAATGTTAACAAATACCAGATCCTCTACATCCTTGTCATTATTGTGCTCCTGTCTCTGTGGGTAGAAATAGGGGTTGATTGAATTCAGGTCCTCGAGCATTCAACACAAACTATCAATGAGCTACATCCCAGCCCTTAGGTCATCTTGTGCAAAGTATTTGCCTTTCTCAGCAGTTGCCATTTTCAATTACTAATACTGTTTTTATTGAGTTTTCAAAGAATTTTGACACAATTTCTTCACATGAGCATCAATGTGATTATCATCAAACTGAAAGAACCACCTCACCAATGTACAGAGATCTCAAAGGATGACACCAACTAACAATCTAAGCAACAGTGGAGAGGCTACCTTAAATGCCCTCCCCTGATAATGAGATTGTTGACCAATTTATATGCCATCCTAAAGCCCGCATCCAGCAGCTGATGGAAGTAGAAGCAAACACCCACAGCTAAACACTGAACTGAACTGGAACCCAGTTGCAGAGAGGAAAGAGTGATGACCAAAGTGGTCAATACAAGACTGGTGAAACCCACAGAAACAGCTGACCAGAACAAGGAGGAGCTCATGGTCCCCAGACGGATAGCTGGGAAACCAGCAAAGGATTAATCTGGACCCCATGAATGTGGTGTCAATGAGGAGGCCTTGGAAATCTATGAGGTCTCTTGTAGTACTTATCACTAACATAAGAATGAACTTTGGGAGCCCATTCTACATAGAGAGATATTCTCTCAGTCTAGACACACAGGAGAGGACCTAGGTCCTATTCCAAAGGATATGACAGACTTTGAAGATCCCCCATGGAAGATGTCACCCTACCTGGGGAGCAGAAAGGGTATGGAATAGGTAGGGTGTTAGTGGGGCACAGGGGAGGAGTGGAGGGAGAGGCAACTGGGATTGACATGTAAAACAATCTTGTTTCTAATTTAAATTTTAAAAATGGAGAAAAAAAAAGAACCACCTCACCATAGTGCTAGAAAGGACTTAGGAACATTAGTTCTGCTGCAAAGATTTCCTTCCCCAAATATTTCCCATTTCAGTTTTGGAAAGAACTTCTCAGAAGTTGCTAGCTTACAGGCAAACCTTCAAACATGTCCCAGTGAAAACCACACTGTAGCTAGTGTTTCTCTTTGGTATTTGTTAATTCATGATGCTTCCCCAGAACCTTTCTTTGGCTTCAATCACTTCAGTAAATTAACTGTTTTTTTGCTGTTGATGTCTTTAGCTATAAGGAGAATGCCATGCGGCTATCAAGAATTCACCATGATCAGCCAGTGAAGCCCCTGGACAGAGCTGTCTTCTGGGTTGAGTATGTCATGCGCAATAAAGGAGCCAAGCACCTTCGTGTGGCAGCACATGACCTCACCTGGTTCCAGTACCACTCTCTGGATGTGCTTGGATTCCTGCTTGCCTGTGTGGTGACTGTGATCTTCATCATCACAAAGTGCTGTCTCTTTTGTTGTCAGAAGTTTGTTAAAGGTGGAAAGAAGAAGAAAAGGGAGTAACTGAAGTGGGGAGGACAGACACATGGACCTCCTCTGGTGCATCACCGCAAGGGAGGCTTTCTGTGTGTTCCCTCATCACAACTGACCTGGAATTATCACTCTATTTCAGCCTCTTGAAGTACACTTGAGCTGACAAAAGTTCCGTTCCTCTCACTTATAAACTACACATGCAAGACAACACCACAAATTATTTAAGTCCCAAAATCGCTTACCTCTTACTATACTCCAAATCTTTTCAGATTCCCCCACTGACTCTTATTTTGTTTATTTCCTTAATTTATTCATTCAGAATTTCTTACCTTGATTCAGTGAAATATGACATTCCTCCCTCATGACCACGTTCCAACTTCCCACTGGATCTCACCCAATCCGTCCCATTTCCAACTTCCCACTCTCTTATTTTATTTTTAACAACCCAGTAAGTCCAATTATTGGTGTCTATAGATGAATGCATGCAATCATGGGGGGACATTAATGGATCATGTACAATATACCAGTGTGCCCCCCATCCGCATAATAATGATTCATCTTTTCTTGGAATCTAAGACTGCCAATTACTCTTTATTTATGGGTGGAGTGTTAGGAGATCCTCCTCATTTTTTATGGGATTTTGGCTCCTGATCTTATTCAAGCCCAGTGCAGCTGACAGATCCTTTGAATTTATGAATACTATGACCTCTTCATGTCCAGAAGAAAGTGTTCCATAGCACTTGCCCTCCTAATTGTGTTCTTATGTTTTTTCCCATTCTTCTGTAGTATTCCCTGAGCCTTGGCATGGGCCTGATCACCCTTATCCTTTGAGGAGTTGTAAATCCCTGAATTGATTGGTGGCCACTACAACAAATGCTTCCCTGACAAAGGCTGAGAACAGTCTACATCTGTGCCTATTAACATAAACATTTAGAAAGTAATTGGCCAACAAGACCATTTAACAAAATAACAATAATGGGTTCCAAGCTAGGAGTTTCTTGACCTTTAGCCAGGTTTATAGTGTCAGATTCCTCCTAGTAGAGGGGACTTAAATCCAATTCAAAAATATTTAGTTATCTAACTAGCTAGCTTCAGTTCCTAACTTGACAAAGGCTAGAGGCCTGTGTGAGGAAAGTATGACCTACTGGCAAGTCTGTAGAAACATCTTTTGATTCTTGATTGATGTTGGAAGGCTCAACCTGCAGTCTTTGAGTATGGTATTTTCCACAGCATAATCAGCTGACCTGATACTGAAGGGTCCATTCGTGGGATCCTGTCCACAGCAGGGTGAGTCCTTCTATATCATGATGTCCCTGCACTGAATAAGTAAGGAGGTCCTGTATTGAATAAGAAAGCTAATTAAGGAAGAATCTTGGAGTTACACAACTCCAACTTTATTTTGAGGTCATCTCAGTTACTGCTCAGGTACAGCCATGTACCATCACACCACCATCAGATTTTATTTCTATTACAGTTATCCTATTCTATTGTAGGAATCCTAAACATCAGGAATAGAACAGCAAATGGCACTCAGGTCATAGAATTGTGATTGTTGTATATAACTCATTTGCACTGTCAGGACAGCTTACACCTGTAATACATTACATTCATCCTGGACAGGCATCATGTCTTCTTCAGGTATCCCCACTTAAGAGAACAAAGAGATACTTAGTGAATAGTTTCTCAATGAATCTAAGAATCTACTTTTAGAATCCTGGCATATAATATAAGTTTCTCATGGGCAAGGCAAAATTCGAATTTGAAAAACAAGATTGTCCTAATCTGATATCATAGCTGATACAGATATGACATGCTAGTGGTATTCTACCAATGGGAAGAATCCTTCAAGGCATAATGTGATTTCTGTATGCAGATTACATGCTTTTATTAAGAAAAACCAGGATATTCTGTTCTTGTGACCCTGATCCCAAGGCAAAGGCTACCTTTCTGATATAAAAGAGTTCCTATAATTACTTCTTTAACTTTTAATAGCAAAGAGGAAAATAATAGTTATCACCTCACAAAGAAGACAGCAGAGTTATCTACAAGAAGCCAAGTCTCCAGATGAGAACAAGACAAAAGAAAAACTGTATCTAGCAAATGATGTGGCTCCATATATTATAGATAAAAATTCTTTGTGAAGTGCAGATTCACAGACAGGTCTACCCCATTGCCACCCTAATCCCTGCAATAAAACATTGACTGAAATGAACTCCTGTAGTGTGAGCACTGAATTCCAGAACAGACAAGAAAACTTCTATTCAAATGCAAGCTGAATATTACTATAGTGCCAGGTGAATTAACAAAATTTTATCACTAAGAAGGTAATCCTGTATGAGAAGAACATGCACTGACATTAGAAACAATCTCACTTCCAGCACAGAGCTGAGCCTTCAACCATAAACACTTCAAAGCATCAGAGTTCAAAAACAGCAAAACACTTAGTGAAAATGAAGTGAACCTGTGGCAATCTTCCTGTCACACTTGTAAAGTAGACTGACCTCCAAAAGGTTGGGAAATAATTATGATCACATTACCCAGGAAAGCATCAGCATTGGACAAGAACAGAAAAAAAGAAGAGTAACTACAACCAGTACAGAGGAACCTACAAAAAGACAGATGAAAACTCTGCTATATCAAAAGCCCTTGCTCTTTCCAAACCAGGGCAATAGGACCAAAATGATACCAGAAACAAATGAAAAATAGGAGAGAGCTGAAGCTGGCCAAATAGTTCTTTTAAATTGGAAACAGATTATGCCAAAGTGCCCAAGTTACAGGTCAGGCTATAAAGGCAACACTGGACAAAAGAAAAGTTAGTCTGCAAGAGTTAAAAGAACACTGATTGTTCAAAGGGAAAAAATAAAGGATAACAGAAGCAGACTCTGGCTCCTGCCATTACTTGGATTCAACACAGTCCTGAACAGAAAACAAAGTTCATCTTAAATGACATCAAGTGGATTCAGGGTGATTTGTCCCTTCCAAGGTTCACTTTAAACACCCCCCTTCTGTCTTGGTTAGCACACAATTTCAGTTTCTGCATTTGAGAATTTAAAGGCACATTGCCTCATTCATTCCCATACTGCACTTTTATTTTATAGAAATGTCTCTATAGGGGATTTTAATCCCTCTCCAAGCCTACTTGCTTAGAATTGCATCTTAGGGACCTATTTTTAAATCTTATTCATTTATATATGCTGTATAACTGTTTTTTCAATATATGTGTGTTTGTGTGTGTGCCTCATGCATGCTTGCTGCATTCAGAAACTATAAAGTGCCATAGGAAACCGTGACTGGAGTTACAGATGCCTGTGAGTCATGTGGGTACTGGGGAATCTACCTGGGTCCTCTTGAAAAGCAACCAGTGCCTTTAGCTGCTGAGTCAATACTTCAACACCAGGATTAGATGTGAAATTTGTTTCTTTATGTTTCTTTTTATTTATTTCTACTCGTTTCTTTTATTTGTTCCCCTTTGTGATTGTTATCCTTGAGGCAGAATCCCACTGTGCAGTTCTGGGTGTCCTCACACCTTGGAACACCAGGCTGGCCTTAAGCTCACAGAGATCTGCCTGCTCCCAGGTCCTGATATTCAAGGTGTGTGCTATCTTTCCTCGCTAACTTAATCTTCTTTTTTATTTTATAATAAATGTCACTTTTTGTAGCCAAGCACTGCTGGCACACTTCTTTAGTCTCAGAATATTGGAGGCAGATCCTAGAGGATCTCTGTGAGTTCAAGACTAGCTTGGTCTACGGAGTGAGTTCCATGGCAGCCAACTCTACATAATGAAATCCTGCCTCCAAATATATAAAGGCAAAAAACATTTTATGTAAAAAAAAATATAAATGAAAAAAAATAACACAGACAGTAGCCAGGCATGGCAGCACATGTCTTTATCCTAAGCACGTCAGGGGAAAAGGCAAGTGGATCTCTGAGTGCCAGGCCAGCATGAACTGCAAAGAGAGTTAGAGGATAGCAAGTGCTATGTGAGCCACCTTCTCTTTCAAAAAAGAAAAACAAACAAACAATAAATAAATAATTTGCTGAGAATTCTAGAAGATTGCATAGTCCTTCAAGGAAGGGGAGGGGGACAAGAACCCCTGAGCAAAATGGGAGCATGGGGGGTGGAGAAGGAGGTGGGAAGGGAAGAAGAAGAAAGGGAGTGGGGGGAGAGCAAGAGGGTGAGACAGGGGAGGAATAGAGGAGGACAAGAAAGGAGATGCCTTGATAGAGGGAGACAGTACAGGTTTGGAGAGAGGTCTGGCACAGGGGAAATGTTAGGGGATCTTCAGGGATGACCCCAACTAAGTATCTAGGCAGTGGTGGGGAGGCTGCCTTTGATGCCCTTCCCCTATAATGAGATTGATGTCTACCTTGGTTACCATTCCTAGAGCCTTCATCCAGTAGCTGATCGAAGCAGAAACAGGCACCCACAACTAAACACTGAGTTATATTCCTGGAATCCAGTTGCAGAGAGGGAGAATGGATGAGCAAAGGAGCCAAGAAGGTGTTGGAGAAACCCACAGAAACAGTGGACCTGACCTACTGAGACCATGGAGAACCTAGTCATAAAGTTGGGGAATCAGCGTTGGACCGAACCAAGCCCTCTAAACTTGGGTGCCAGCTAGGAGGCCAAGACAGTATATGGTACCTCTAACAGTGGAGCCAGTCTTTATCCCTAGAGCACAAATGGACTTTGGGAGCCCATTCCCTATGGAGGGATACTATTGCAGCCCAGATACAGCAAGGAGGGCCTAGGTCCTCCCCCAAATGATATGATGGACTTTGAAGGTCCCCCATGGAGGGCCTCACTAACTCTGGAGAGGAGTTGAGGGATGGGTTGGGGAGGTTGGGAGGATGGAAGGGCCAGGGAATGGGGGGATATGTAAATATGAGTAGTAATTCAAGAATTTAAATAAAAAATAATAAATAAATAATTTGTTAGGCTAGTGTGTGTGTGTGTGTGTGTGTGTGTGTGTGTGTGTGTGTATTTATGATTCCTATCGGTTTCCATTGTGTTTGGAAATAAGCATTTCATATTTGTTTGTTGAACTTGATTTGACTTTTCTCTTTATTTAAACAGAACTGTTACATAAATAATTTATGCTCTTTGACATAGTGAAAGGTTCAAGCATTAATACCAATGGGCTCCACGTCTTTAAGAGACAGACCCTGCCCCTGACAATAGGTGGGGCACGCATGGTATTGTGCCTATTATAGCCCAGTCACCTGTTATGCATTACAGACCTGTGTGAGGACACTGTGCATGTGTGAAGCCTCAGTGCGCATGCTCAGCTTTCCCTTTAAAGCTCGTACCTGTCTCTCTTACCTTCTCTCTCTCAGTTCTCTCTCTCTCTCTCTCTCTCTCTCTCTCTCTCTCTCTCTCTCTCTCTGGTATCCAACCATGGTGGTCAGCCATTAACTCTGTCTCTCTTCTCTCTTACTCTCTGTCCTGTGCGTGATGCCTTCATGCATCACTGTGTGTGCCCCACCTGTTGTCAGGGGGTGGGGTCTGTCTCTTAAAGAGGCAGAGCCCATCAGCATTAATGCCTGAACCTTTCATTCCCACTTTACTTGTTAAAACAAGGTGGGGTGTTAGATGTGGCAGGTTAAGGAATAGGGCATCGAATTCTCAAGACTGCTTCCTGCTGATCTGGGGGGCATTGACCATCTTTGGGGGGATGTGAGAAAGCTGGGGTGCTTCCAGGTCCTGGGGTAGCTGGTTGCTCCATTGAAGTCCAGGCTGTATGGAACTCCCCAGCACCTCTTAGACCTAGCAAGATATTGGCAGAGCAGAGGACAAGGTTAAGTTTAGGAAAAAAAATTTCTTGGGTCCTGGTACTTGAGAGGAGGATTGTAATATGAAGGAGGAGTTCACGAGGGGTTCCAAGATTAGAGAAGTGAGTCCTGGGACCAGGGAAAGATTGAAAACTATTTATTTGGTGTGAATCTGACATGTTTGTTTGGATCCAACTCAGCTCCCTGGAACTTACAAGAATCCTTTGAGTTTGTGAAAACATAAATTTTAGACACATTAACATTTTTAAATTGACAGATATTTTTAGGACAATGAAAAGTATCTTAATATTGACCTTGTATTATGATCGTATAGTGGTATTGTAAAACTTTAAGCTAGCCAGACTACCAGTTGTCAAAAGCATCAGAGTTCTTGAGAAGGATAAGATTTTACCTGAGTTAATGATTAAAGAATAACAGAGGCTTGTCAGCAGGCTGCAGAACAGCCACCCCCAAGGTCCTCCATACATGGTTATGGGCTGCAGGACACCTGCCTTCTTTCAAGACACCTGCCTTCTTGCTGATAACATGTGACCTGTGGAATGGGAACTATAGGAAGACTTGCCTACCGTTGACCCAAGCACCATGGAGAAAGTCGATTCCACTGTCCTCTTTTACACAGTCTGGAGTACTTTGCAGCAGCTGAAGTGAAGGGCAGGGTTGCTCAGTGGCCAGCGTTGCCATTTTTGTGACTGGAATTTCTTCAGTGTCCACTAGTCTTCTTGGAGGAAATGGGGTGGGGCCAGCAGCTGGCCTATCTCTCAGTTGTAAAAATCTTTTCAATAAAACATTTTAAATGCCATATTCTCTAGATCTCTGAGCATTTGGGGGCTGTCTGTCTGTTTAGTATCTCAGCAGTCAAAAATTTGCCTTTAGTTAGAGAAAAATCCCTTTTTGTAATAAAAAGCTGTATCTTTGTAAACGACTTACAGGGTGGACTGAGTGATATAAATACTTTGTTAATTTGAAATAGACCTTTATAATTTTTAAAATTTACCATCATTTAAAGATACATAGCAATTTAGAAAAATGAGACTTAGCACAATTTAAGTTGCATATAGAGTTAGCTAAGTATATAGTTAAATTTAAATCACATGTACAGAGACAAGCAGGACTGGATAAGAGCAAGATGGGGAACCAGAATACAATCTTTGATCTGTATATTGTAGCAAACAGACAGGAGATTAAAAGGGACAGAGTAGATTTGCCAGTGACAAGAAGACAGACATGCTGCAGACAGAACAGGGGGCCATGGAAAGGCACAGTATTCCATAAACGAGCCATGCAAAACAGGGCCAGTTAAAGAAGAAATTAGAGACAAAAGCCGCTAGAGTGGGTGTGCCTACAGCTAGGCCTCATGGCCAAGCTGGTGGCTCCCAGGTTAGCTCACATGGCCAAGATGGAGGCTACCAGAAGCCGCTTTTTTGTCTGTTTACCCGCCTGTTGGCTGCAAACACAAAGGTCCCGTATGCATTTCCCATGGGTGAGGCAAACAAAAATGGCAAAATCCACTCTCCAGAAGTCAACCCGGGAGTGGTGCCAGGGCCATGCCCCAAAGACACCGGAGTCTGAGGGGGGCTCAGCAGCCCCAATTCCAAAGAGGACCCAGCAGTCTGAAACTGAAAGGCTTAACGCCAAAACACACCGCTCCTGGAGTGGGGTGCTAGACCTGATCCGTGGGAGATTCACCTAACCACTGGAAGAAGAAATCAGAGACAAAAAATAAAAAGCAAGATGTCTGGCAGCTGTGGTTGCGTGTGCAAGCCTCTGAACTGAGTGGGCAAGCCTAAGCTAGGTCACATGGTCAAGATGGTGGCCACCATAAGCACGTTTCTGACTGCTGGCAGAAGTGACTTTTTCTCCACAAGTGAGGCAGAAAGATGTGTGAAACCACCAGTACACCTTAGTCCAAGAAGCACAACATCCAAAAAGACCAACTGTAGGTCTGGGAAACAAATGCACAAGTCTATGGACAGTGCTAGGGTACAAAACCCGAAAGATCCCTCGAGGATCTGAACCAAAAACCTCAAACTTCATTCGTGTAGAAAAATGAAAACTAAAAAAACTCTCAGAGCATCTCAAGCAGACACTGCCAACTAAGAAGAAACACGGTCACAGATAGAACAAACAGAAGAGTGAGGGACATTCCCAGGTGAAAGAAAGTTCCCGCAGAGATGTAGAACTCTCAGTTACCTCTTTGCTGGCAGTAACCAGAAAAGGTCCCATGGGTAAGGGCGAAAATGGCACAGTTCGCTCTGTCTGAGAGCACCCAGCAGAAAGCCCAAAAGAGGCTCAGCAGTCCAAAACCAAAAAAATGGACGCAGTAGAAGGAAAGGCAGTGAACTCCAAGATGAAGTTTTAACGCTGCCACACTGCTACTAGAGCAGGGTACTGGGTCTGACCCGTGGGAAATGTAAGGGGTATATTACTGGATTGCAGCAAACTGGCAGATGAGTGAGTTCCAGAGATCCTTAGTTTGAAAAGTGGCCAGTTGAAGTGTACAGAGGTGCAGCATCTCAGGCCACTGCAGGCAGGAGGAAAGGCTGGGGAAAACTGAGAGATGGAAAGTGGGTCATGTGTTCAGGTACTAGGATACCCGAAAGTTCCCCCACCCATGGTGGAAGAGGTTATAGAGAAAGCCCAAAATCATGTTTGGTGCCAAAAATGTTATTCTTTTGCTAAAATTAGAAAGAGAGAGGGCAAGATGAGACATGAGAATAAGAGATACATTAACGATAGTTTATTATATCACAGGAAAGTGAGCAAGAGAGAAATAGAAGAACAGAGCAAGACACAGAGTAAGAGAGAAGAGAGAAGAGAGACAGAGTTAATGGCTGACTGCCATGGTTTTCGCGAATGCAAGAGCGAGAGAGAGAGAGACAGACAGAGAGAGAGACAGAGAGAGAGAGAGAGAGAAGGTAAGAGAGACAGGTACGAGCTTTAAAGGGAAAGCTGAGCATGCACGCTGAGGCTTCACACATGCATAGTGTCCGCACGCAGGTCTGTAACAGATGACTGGGCGATGATAGGCACATCACCGTGCATGCACCTGTTGTTAGAGGGCAGGGTCTGTCTCTTAAAGAGGTAGAGCCCATCGGCATTAATGCCTGAACCTTTCAATAGGTAATGTCTAAAGTTTTTAGGAACACACAATGATAATGAAAGGCCCCTGGAAGCTCAGGCCCCCCGGGAGGTCGGCCCAGGTAAAGGCAAAAGCTTGATGCAAACAGCTAGAGGTTTTATTGCAGTTGTTTAATGAGCTAACCCCATGTCAGCTCAGACCTTTCATCCACCCACAATGGCAGATGGCTGGGGAAAGATGCTGAGAAGCCATGGGGCCGAGATCTTATAGGGCAGTGTAAGGGGAGTGTCTAGGGGTACACACAGGCTCAGGATTGGTGTGCCTCCATGTTACGATAAATCTTTCCACCAAAAGCCGTCAAGCCCCACCGTCAGGTGTGCGCTTTATGTTAGCCACCCGCCCGAGTTAGGGCCCCTAAATAATACACAGAGATTTCTATTATGTACAAATACTGCTTGGCCAATGACTAGGATTTCTCATCTGCTAGCTCAGTCTTAATTATCATAAATCTATATATTTTATAAGACTTATCGGACAGCTTCCATTGGCGTCCTCCCTTGCCTGTGGATTACATCGAGAATCTGAAGGAAGAAAGCAAGGGAAAAGGGACCATTTCCTGCTTGTCCTTCCTTAAATATGAGTCTCCCGGCTATATCACTTCCTGCCTGGATTACCACTTCTTTACCACATTTCCCAGAATCCTCCCACCTAACTTGCTGCCTCATTGGCCAAACAGTACTTTATTCTACAATCAATAAGATGAACATACACAGAAGTACATTCCCCATCATCTCCTCTTTTCTGTCTAAATAAAAAGGATAACTTATCTTTTATAATAACTTAAGGAAACAATAACCATAACTATTTGTCTTCAACTCTATCAAAGACCACAGAAGGATAATACATAAACTCTAGAATTGACAGACACATCTCAATACCTGGACAGTCACCCAAAGTTCCCCTGTAACTTTGGGGCATCCATCTTCAGCCCATAGGACACAGTGTGTCTGGCACACTTCTCCATTTCAACAGGAACCCTTCAGTACTGTCTTGTTTTGTAAGTTTAGCAGTCACTTTCTTGTGGGTCCTGCATGTCCTGTATACAGCAACAGTCCAGGCAAGAGTAGTTTCTTTCCCAAATGGCTAATCTTGCCATGTTGAAAGCAAACTCCATAACGAGTTTCTTCAATGCCCATCCTCCTTTCTGACGTAATTGGTGTTCCAGGAGCAGTTGTGTCTCACTGCCAAGAAAAACCCTAAACCATTTAAATGCCATATTTCTGTAGGTCTTTGAAAGGTTTGAAGAATACCTATTCATCTCACATACATCTCTGTATATCTAGAAAACCTAACTAACCTAATTATAAGTTCTGACTATTATAGGTAACAATATAACCTGTATTTAATTATGTATATCATTTTAAAAGATCTGTATTAACACAATACCTAAACAAGAGGAGACATATACATATCACAAAATTGACCTTAAAGTTGTATCAATAAATAAAAATCCATACCAATATATTCATTCCTATATCCTATTTTCCTATTCCTTTTTTTCTTTAAAAAGAGATTGACTATGCTCATTATCTTTTATAACCAACCCCATTTAAATGAAAGCAAACATTTACAAACAATATTTGGGGACTTGGGCGTCGTTCCTTCTAAACTGCTTCCTGCTGATTTGGGGCAATGTTCATACCATGGGGATAATGATAAAACATAGAAATCTGACCAAGTCCTTGTTTTTGTAGTCTGAAAGGCTGCACCATCTCAGCTGTATTGGATACAGGATCAGTTGGGTCACTGCTTCAGGGGGGTCTTACTTGATCAAACCATATTAGTCTGGAAGGAATACATAGCTTTTCATTTTCTGTGGAAACACAAGCAAAACCTGTTTTTCCAAGTAGCCTGTCCTTAGACTTAAATTTTGAAGTCAAAGCGTTTTTAAAATGTATAAGTTGGATTAATTTAGCAGCATTTATAATCAAGTGTATTTTAGCAGCAGTGACTCTTTCCTGGGCAATCAAACAATTTAAAGACAATATAGCATATAGTATCCAGACTCTCTGTGTATTTTTCATCTTTAAGTGGTTTTTCTTTTTATTTTTTTTTAATTCAAGTTAGGGAACAAGTTTGTTTCACATGTAAGTCCCTTCTCCCTCTCCCTCCCCTCATCCCCATCCCTCCTCCCTCACCCCCAACCTAAGCACCACCCCATCCACCCACCACTCCCCAGGCAAGATCGGGCCCTAAACGGGGGCTCTGCAAAGTCCACCAAATCTTCCTGTGCTGGTCCTGGGCCCTTCCCCATGTGTCTAGGGCCAGAGTGTATTCCTTCACATGGGATGGGCTCTCAAAGTCCCTACTTACACCAGGGAAAAATGCTAATACACTTCCAAAGGCTCCCTGGAGTGCAGAGGCCTCCTTATTGGCATCCATGTTAAGGGGGCTAGATCACTCTTGTACTGGTCTCCCAGATAGCATCTGGGGTCGATGTGCTCTCCCTTGTTCAGGCCAACAGTTTCTGTGGGTTTCTCCAAACTGGTACAGACCCCTTCGATCTTCATTCCTCTGTCTCTTCAACTAAATTCCAGATTTCATCTCAGTGTATTTCTGTGGATGTCTGTCTCTGTTTCCATCAGCCACTAGATGAGGGCTCTAGGATGACATAAAGAGTAGTCATCAATCTCATTTTAGGGGAAAGGCTTTTGTGTTATCCTCTCCTCCATTGCCTGGATTGTCAGATCGTGTCATCCTTGTAGGTCTCTGGAGATGTCCCTAGTTCCAGATCTCTTCTCAGACCTATAGTGGCTCCCTAAATATGGTATCTCTCATCCTGCTCTCTCTCCTCTATTCTTCCCCCAACTCAATATCTCTGCTCCTCCATTTCCTCTCCTCTACTCCTCTTCTCTTGCTCTTATTGTGGCAGCTCCCTCCCCCTACCCTCATGCTCCCAATTAGTTAAGCAGTTCATGCCACTTCCCATTCATGGGGACCATTTATCCCTTAGAGTCCTTCATGTTTCCTAGTTTCTTTGGTGAAGAGGATTATAGGCTGGTAATCCTTTTGTCTGTGTCTAAAATTCATATATGAGTGAGTATATACCATGTTTGTCTTTTTGTGACTGGGTTACCTCACTCAGGATGGTTTCTTCTAGTTCCATCCATTTGCCTGAGAATTTCAAGATTCCATTGCTTTTTTCTGCTGAGTAGTACTCCATTGTATAGATGTACCACATTTTCTCAATCCATTCTTCAGTAGAGGGACATCTAGGTTGCTTCCAGGTTCTGGCTATTACAAACAATGCTGCTATGAACATGATTAAACATATGTTGTTGTATGAACATGCACAATTTGGGTATATACCCAAGAGAGGAATGGGTGGATCTTGAGGTAGAGTGATTCCCATTTTTCTGAGCAACCACCATACTGATTTCCAGAGTGGTCTTACAAGTTCACACTCCTACCAGCAATGGAGGAGTGTTCCTTTTTCTCCACATCCTCTCCAGCATAGATTGTCATTGGTATTTTTGATTTTAGCCATCCTGACTGGTGTGAGGTGGTATCTCAGAGTTGTTCTGAGTTGCATTTCTCTGATGACCAAGGATTTTGAGCACTTTCTTAAGTGTCTTTCAGTCATTTCATATTCCTCTGTTGAGAATTCTCTATTTAGTTCTGCACCCCACTTTTTAATTTCATTGTTTGGTGTTTTGGTGGCTAGCTTCTTGAGCTCCTTATATATTTTGGAAATCAGTCCTCTGTCAGATGTGGGATCGGTGAAGATCTTTTCCCATTCTGTGGGTGGTCGTTTTGTCCTACTGACTGTTTCCTTTGCCTTGCAGAAGCTTCTTCAGTTTCAGGAGGTCCCATTTATTAATTGCAGACCTCAATATTTGTGCTACTGGAGTAATGTTCAGGAAGTGGTCTCCTGTGCCAATTTGTTCAAGGGTAATTCCCACGTTCTCTTCTAGAAGATTCAGTGTGGCTGGATTTATAGTGAGATCTTTGATCCATTTGCACTTAAGTTTTGTGCATGGTGACAGGTATGGAATTATCTTCAATTTTCTGCATATCCAAATCCAATTGTACAAGCACCATTTGTTGAAGATGCTTTTTTCCATTGCATAGATTTAGCACCTTTGACAAAAATAAGGTATTCATAGGTGCGTGGATTAATATCAGGGATTTCAATTCAATTCCATTGTTCTATCAGTCTATTTTTGTGCCAAAACCAAGCTGTTTTCAGAACTATGGCTCTATAGTAGAGCTTGAAGTCGGGGATGGTGATGCCTCCAGAAGATCCTTTATTGTAAAGAGTTGTTTTGCTATCCTGGGCTTTTTATTTTTCCATATAAAGTTGAGTATTGTTCTTTCAATGTCTGTGAAAAACTGTGTTGAGATTTTGATGGGGATTGCATTGAATCTGTAGATTGCATTTGGTAGGATTGCCATTTTTACTATGTTGATTCTACCTATCCACATGCATGGGAGATCTTTCCATTTTCTGGTATCTTCTTTAATTTCTTTCTTTAAAGTCTCAAAGTTCTTATTGTACAGGTCTTTCATTTTTTTGGTTAGTGTTACCCCAAGATATTTTGTGTTGCTTGTGGATATTGTGAAAGATGATGTTTCCATGATTTCTTTCTCATTGGGTTTATCATCTGTATGCAGTAAGGCTACAGATTTTTTGAGTTAATTTTGTATCCTGCTACCTTGCTGAAGGTGTTTATCAGCTGTAGGAGTTTCCTGGTAGAGTTTTTCGGGTCACTAATGTAGACTATCATGTCAGCTGCAAATAGTGAAAGTTTGACTTCTTCCTTTCCAATTTGTACCCCTTTGATCCCCTTTTCTTGTCTTATTGCTCTAGCTAGAAATTCAAGTACGATATTGAAGCGGTATGGAGAGAGTGGATAGCCTAGTCTTGTACCTGATTTTAGAGGAAACGCTTTGAGTTTCTCTCCATTGAGTTTGATGTTGGCTATTGGTTTGGTGTATATTGCGTTGATCATGTTTAGATATGTTCCTGTTATTCCTGTTCTCTCCAAGATCTTTATCATGAAGGGATGTTGGATTTTGTAAAGGATTTTTCAGCATCTAGTGAGATGATCATGTGGTTTTTCTTTTTCAGTTTGTTTATATGGTGGATTACATTGATGGATTTTCATATTTTGAACCATCCTTGCATCCCTGGGATGAAGCCTACTTGATCGTGGTGGATGATTTTTCTGATATGTTCTTGGATTCGGTTGGCCAATATTTTATTGAGTAATTTAGCATCGATGTTCATGAGCGATATCGGTCTGTAGTTCTCGTTCTTAGTCATATCTTTGTGTGGCTTGGGTATCAAAGTGATTGTAGCCCCATAGAAAGAGTGTGGCAATATCCCATCTGCTTCTATTGTGCAGAACAATTTGAGGAGTACTGGTATCAGCTCTTGTTTGAATTTCTGGTAGAATTCTGCAGTGAAACCATCTGGCCCTGGGCTTTTTTTTTGGTTGGGAGGCTTTTGATGACTGCTTCTGTTTCATTAGGGGTTATGGGTCGATTTAAACCATTTATCTGATCTTGGTTTAATTTTGGTAAGTGATATTTATCAAGAAAACTATCCATTTCCTTTAGATTTTCAAAGTTTGTGGAGTACAGGTTTTCAAAGTATGACCTGAAGATTCTCTGGATTTCCTCAGTGTCTGTTGTTATACCCCCTTTTCGTTTCTGATTTTGTTAATTAGCATGCTCTCTCTCTCTGCCTTTTGGTTAGTTTGGCTAGATGTTTGTCTATCTTATTGATCTTCTCAAAGAACCAACTCTTTGTTTCATTGATTCATTGTACTGTTTCCTAGTTTCTACTTTGTTGATTTCGGCTCTCAGGTTGATTATTTCCTGCTGTCTACTCCTCCTTGGTGAGTTTGCTTCTTTTTGCTCTAAAGCTTTCAGTTGTTCTGTCAATTCTCTATTGTGACTTTTCTCGAGTTTCTTCATGTGGGCACTTAGTGCTATGAACTTCCCTCTTAGCACTGCTTTCAGAGTGTCCCATAAGTTTGGGTATGTTGTGTCTGATTCTCATTAAAATCTAGGAAGTCTTTAATTTCTTTTTTTTATTTCTTCCTCAACCCAGGAATGGTGCAATTGGGAGTTATTCATTTTCCAAGAGTATGTAGGTTTTCTGCAATTCGTATTGCTGTTGAATTCTAGCTTTAATGCATGGTGATCTGATAAGATACAGGGTGTTATTTCAATTCTTTTGTAACTATGGAGGTTTGCTTTGCTGCCTACTATGTGGTCAATTTTTGAGAAGGTGCCATGTGGCGCTGAGAAGAAGGTATATTCTTTTGAGTTTGGATGGAATGCTCTATAGATATCCGTTAACCCCAGTTGGGTCATAACTTCTTTCAGATCCTTTGTTTCTTTGTTAAGTTTCTGTCTGGTGGTCCTGTCTAGTGGCGTAAGGGGGGTGTTGAAGTCTCCTACTATAAGTGTGTGGTTTTATGTGTGTTTTGATCTTTAGTAATGTTTCTTTTACAAATGTGGGTGCCTTCGTATTTGGGGCATAGATGTTCAGGATTGAGACTTCATCTTGATGAACTTTTCCTGTTATGAGTATGAAATGCCCTTCTTCATCTCTTTTAATTGATTTTAGTTTAAAGTCTAATTTGTTAGCTATTAGTATTGCTATACCAGCTTGTTTCTTGAGCTCATTTGATTGGAAAATCTTTTCCCATCCTTTTACTCTGAGGTATCGCCTGTCGTTGAAGTTGAGGTGTGTTTCTTGTAAACAGCGGAAGGATGGATTCTGTCTTTGTATCCATTCTGTTAGCCTATATCTTTTTATGGGTAAGTTAAGACCATTGACATTTAGGGATATTAATGTCCATTGTTCATTGGTTCTTGTTTGTTTTGGATTTATTGTTGGTGGTGTCATTGTATGTGGATTTCACCCTCCTGCTTCTTTTTGTGTTTGGTATAATTAGACTATCTATTGCCTGCATTTTTGTGAGTGTAGTTATGTTTGTTGGATTGGAGTTTTCCTTCCAGAACCTTTTGTAGTGCTGGATTTGTGGATATGTATTGTTTAAATCTGTTTTTGTCATGGAATATCTTGTTTTCTCCATCTATAGTGATTGAAAGTTTTGCTGGGTACAGTAGTCTGGGTTGACATCCATGCTCCCTTAGTGCTTGTAGGGTATCTATCCAAGACCTTCTGGCTTTCAGAGTTTCCATTGAGAAGTTGGGTGTGATTCTGATTGGTTTGCCTTTATATGTTACTTGGCCTTTTTCCTTTGCTGCTCTTAATATTTTCTCTTTATTCTGTAGATTTGGTGTTTTGATTATTATGTGTCGGGGGGACTTCTTTTTGTGGTCCAGTCTGTTTGGTGTCCTGTAAGCTTCTTGTACTTTCATAGGCATATCCTTCTGTAGGTTGGGGAAGTTTTCTTCTATGATTTTGTTGAATATGTTTTCTGTACCTTTGAGCAGTGTTTCTTCACCTTCTTCTATACCTATTATTCTTAGGTTTGGTCTTTTCACGGTGTCCCATATCCTGGATATTTTGTGTTAGGGATTTGTTGGACTTGAAGTTTTCTTTGGTTGATGAATATATATCCTCTAGCAAGTTTTCAATAACTGAGATTCTCTCTTCAGTCTCTTGGATTCTATTAGTTGGATATCCTCACATCTTTAGTTCCTGATTGTTTATCCAGTCTTTCCATTTCCAGCATTGCCTCATTCTGTGTATTCTTTATTGTGTCTATTTCGGCTTTCATGCTTTGAACTGTTTCCAGAGCTTCCTTCACTTGTTTGGTTGTTTTTTCTTGGGTTTCTTTAGATTCTTTAAGAGATTTATTTATTTCTTGAATTTTTTGGTTTGTCTTTTCCTCCATTTCGTGTAATTTTTTGCTTGCTTTTTCTTCTATTTCTTTAAGGGATTTTCTTGTTTCCTCTTTAAAGGTCTCTATCATCTTGCTGAGATAATTTTTGAGGTCCATCTCTTCTTCATGCACTGTGTTGGGCTTTTCAGATCTTGCTGTAGTGGAGTCCCTAGATTCTGGTTGTGTCCTATTGGTCTCTCTGTTGTTGAGTGAGATCTTATTCTGTCTTCTTCCCATATCTTCTTTCAGTGAGTGCAGGAGGGGTCTCTCTATCTCCTCTTGTTACCCAGTGGTGTGTGTGGGCCAGGAATTCAATGTGCCCAGCTCTGGATGGTCTTGCCTCTCCTGATAGTCTCCTCACTCTGAAGGTGTTAGGCCTCCATAGAGGTCAGGTGTGGGGGGCGGGACAGGAAGGAAGAATGGGTTGTTTCCAGGCTCAGAGAGTTCTTCACTGCCTGGGCAGGTCTACCCCAAGCAGAAGCAGGCCCGGGGAGATCAGGGTGGATGGGGCTTTGGAAGGGAGTTGGGTAAGAGCAGAGGATCACTCACCTTGTTGCAGATCGGTCATCAGAAAGGGAGGGTAGAGTGGCCTGTTCTCAGATTCAGGGAGTTCCTCCCTGCCTGGGCGTGTCTACTCCAAGCAGGCACAAGCCCAGGGAGATCTGGGTGAATGACGCTTTGGACGGGAGTTGGGTAAGAGCAGGGAATCACTCACCTAGTTGCAGATCGGTCGGCAGAAAGGGCTAGGTGGTTTTTCTATTATTCTACTTTTACTTCCTTTTCTTTCTTTTTTCCTGAGACAGGGTTTCTTTGTGGAAGCCCGCCTGCCTCTGCTTCTGGAGTGCTGGGATTAAAGGTGTGTGCCCCCACACCCAGCTACTCTATTTCCTCCTATTACTTTTTCTCTCACAAGCCTACATATATTTTTAAACATAGTGCAAACCTTTAGAGGTTTTTCTATATCTGGATCTGTCTTTACTGTCAATCTTTACCTTTTTCTGGCCACCAGTCTTTTAACTGTTAAACAACACCACCAAAATTAAAGTGGTGGCTTTCTTAGCCGCTGTCTTTCAAGGAGCATGACGCCGCCTTGGAGATGTGGTCACTGCCACTGCCAGCTGCATTGGGCACGAACCCACATCAAAAGTCTCATGCTCTGCCAACTGAGCTAGCGGGGCCTCTTAAAAAGAGTTTTTTCCGCTTTTGCTGAGTCAGGAAATCTTTCTTAAAGCATTCAAGTTTCTGCTTGTCTCTAGCAAAACAGAGACCACCCAAGAAAATGCTGCTAACAATAAGTCATGCTTGTCTCTGATCTTTTGCTGCTAAAATCCCTTTTTAAACTTTTGTGAAGTTTACATGGAAGTTCGTAATACTACCTCCAGCTGCCCCGGTTCTGCCACTGTTTGACTAGTCTCTGGAAGGCAGCTTGTGGCAGTGAGAGCTCAGAATCCTAACCCTAGAACTCTCCAGGGCTGCAGGCTGTCTCTGGAGTACTGAGTCCAACCCCCAAGAGCACAGGGACAGTGAGAGCATAGGGAAGCTGTTCCGATGCCTCTCAGCGGCCTGACTGACAGGGCAGATTGTGGTAACAGGTTTCCCTCTTTCTCTGGGAACCTCAGGGCATGGTGTCATCCCGCTCAATGACACCATTCTGTTTTTGTAGTCTGCAAGGCTGTATCGTCTCATTTCAGCAGGAAGTAACTTGGAGGATGCTACACTCCCTTTCCCCCATTGTTGTCACTTAGGATAGTGTATATACCTAGTTAGGGATAGCTTCCTATTGTTTATGGTTGGGATTGGAAGAAGGTATTCAGACTTTAGGGTTTAGTTAAAATAGATAGTTAGGATGTGACATAAGCAGATGGTTGTATCTTCTTATATTTCACCTTTATGATTGTTAATTTTGGATACTTTACACTGTTAAGTTTTAATCCTCTTTTAGACTAGCAGGGGAATTGTAGGGGATGCTATAGCCATGCCTGCTTAGGGGCTGGCTGTGTGCCTGACCATGCCTTTGAGGGTGTGGTCAGGGTGAAGTAGGGAAAGTTTAAGAGTGAGGCAGCTCTGCTCTTGGTTTCATCTTTGGCTTGCTCTAAGGACTGCTGCCCTGCCGGCTGGCTAGGTTGCTCTGTAAGTAAGGATTTTCCCTATTAGATTCCCTTGTATTTTTTACCTGGCTCCATATTGGTAATTTTCCCACATTACATCCAGGCTTGGAGGACTTGCCCTGTGTTGATTGGCCAACTGGTTGTTACGGCCCATAGGCCCATCCAGGGTGATTGCTATGCTCTGCACATCTTTGCTGTGCACTTGTCCTTAAAGCACACCCAAAGCTGTAAAGCATAGCACCACCAGCTAACTTCTGATTGGTTCCTTGCCACAAGGCAGACATCTGACCTCCTGGTGACCAAGGCAAGTTCAGGCAAGTACATGTTAGGCAGTTATGGCTTCCGAAATGGGGAGCTGGTCCCTTCAATAATAAATTATATATTGGCATTGAATAATTCTTAATGTTTTATGTTGGATTTTATTATTTTGAAGCTTTGTTATATCTTGTGTGAGACTGCTAAAGTTATAGAGAATATAAAAATACAATTTGATGATATTTAACAAGTATCAAAAACAATCCATGGAAAAGTGGCAGGGTGTGTTGTTTCTTTGTTTGGTTGTGCTTTTTCATTTTTTTTTTTTTTTATCAAGGGCTGGTAAGAAAACTACTGGCAAAACTCTTACCACTTACAAATGATCTTTTAAAATGAACTGAGAAGGAAAGGTAATACTTATAAATATAAGATGTTGATAATGGTGTGAAAAAATTCATTTCTTAATGAATTTAAAATCTGTTTTTCTGTTTACTCTCAAAAAAAGAAGCAGTTAAGCTGAATTTCATTACTTGGAGTCATATAAATGAAATCTTCTCTGCATCAAAAAATATCACTGAGAGTATTGAAAAGACAAATCACAAACCTGAAGAATATATTTGAAAGTCATACACACACACACACACAGAGAGAGAGAGAGAGAGAGAGAGAGAGAGAGAGAGTCAGAGAGTCAGAGAGTCAGAGAGAGAGAGAGAGAGAGAGTCAGAGAGTCAGAGAGAGAGAGAGAGAGAGAGAGAGAGACTTAATCGCTGTATAAGGAAAGGACATAACCCCATAATGTGGAAGGGAAAACACATGAGAAGATGTCATATGAAATATGCACAGAGGATCTGAATTGAAATCTCCATGAAACATGAAACAGCTACTTGTGGCCAGTATTCAGACAGAAGTATTTCCAGCCTTATTACATTCCAGGTCATCCAAGCTCAGCTCAAAACAATTGAAAACCACAGTGAGGAAAGGCTTCCTCCTCTTACCTGATTATAATCTAGACAGAAACAATAGAGAGCAAGGGGAGACCTCAGGATACTACTGTATTGTGTTGTGAGCACAATACTACTGAGCAGCTCCGTGGAAACAATCTGCCAGTTCTTCAGACTTTAAAGTTCCTGATCATAAGGCTCATGTAATTAGATATCAGAGAGAAGTAAGAAAAGATACACATGAACCCCTTACAGGGAACTGGGATAAATCAGGAGCCAAAATTCCATAAAAAATGGGGAGGATCGCCTAACACTCAACCCATAAATAAAGAGCATTTGGCAGTCTCAGATTCCAGGAAAAGATGAATCATTATTATGGGGTGTGGGGGGACACTGGTTAATTGAATATTGTCCTGATAGCTCTAGCTCATCTCTGAAGTTACCTGTGACACAGAAATACAGGGGGCAGATGCCAAATAGTGAGTGGTACTTTTGGTTAATAACTTTGAATTAACATTGTGTTCAGAAAGAAAAATACTTGACAAGTGCCTGTGCACTTAGTGTTATGAAACTTTTATGTGCACAGAAATGTACCTTGTTACTTCCTCCATTTTCTTAGAGGGTATTTGAGAACTTTGCACACACTACAATGTAATCAAACTGCTATTAAATTGTAAATAAGCAGAAACTCGTTATTGGCAGTTGTGGGACGGGAGAGGTGACTTACCTTTTAGAGCATTTGTTGCTCACACAGAGGACCTGAGCTTAGTTCTGAGGCCTCATGTCTAGCAGATTACAGCTCCCATTACCTGTATCCCATAGGATCGAAAGCACTCTTATATCCTCAGATAACACACACACACACACACACACACACACACACACACACACACACACAGAGAGAGAGAGAGAGAGAGAGAGAGAGAGAGAGAGAGAGAGAGAGAGACATATCAACAGAGAGAGAGAAAGAAAGAAAAGAGAGAGGGCAGAGATTAATTTACACATAAATAAAAGTATTTCCTTATCTTTAAAATGAAATTTGTGCTATTCTGGTTTGATTACTTTATCCTTTTTTATTTTATTATGTAGATGCCTATTTGTTTTCTAAGGAAAGAAAGAGAAGAAAAGGTGTGGATTTCAATGAGAGAGGTGGGGAGGAAGGCCAATGGAGGGTTGGAGGGTAATCCAACATTAGAATATATTTTATGGATGAGAAAAATCCCTTTTCAATAAATGTAAAATGGACAAAGTATTAAAATGTAAAATTTTAAAATTGGGTGTGTATCATAGTGTTACATTCCAGTATAACCTTGCCCAAATATAATCACCTACATTTAAAGTGGGCCCATTCTGGTATGTTCCCCCTGGAATTCAAAACATAGCTAGGACAGGATTTTCTGATCTCCAAGTCCAACTTTGGAACGGAGTCTGTTAACACTGAAAAAGCTGGTAAGTGACCATGTACCTAGTGTCACAATTCAAGGGTCTAATCTAACAAAATACCTAAGATGAAAAGAATTATAAGTACAATAAGTGAAATATCATGAACAAATAGTAGTGAATTTGGAAGATAAAAACTGCTATAAATATGTATTGGAAAAACAATATTTATAGTAGTAACTTTGTTGGATTATTGATCTAGAATTAATTTCACACATTTCTTAACTCCTGATTGACATTATTGGACCTAACTATACCTAAGTTGCTGTTGACTAAATGTGAAGGTGGCACGCTGAAACTTGGACAAACATGAGAACAAATGCAAGAGAGTGAAGGGCACTTGCATCTTGGCTGTGGTACTCTTCATGGTTACCATCATCCATCCACACTACCTGGCTCTTAGAGACTTGGCATTTATCTCCATTGTTTCTTAATCTAGCCAGAATTCTAGCAGGAGAACATTGACATTTGACCAAATTAATAAGAGGCTAACTTCACATTAACAGGTTCTTTGGCGATTGGAAGGCAAGAAGCCAGACACCTTGGGCTCCAACACTCGGCTGTACAAATGGATCCCCCAGAATGACCTTCTTGGTAAGCATCAGGAGACCCATGAGACATGAGGAATGGCTGCTCAGGAAGGTGAATGTCAGCACTAATACATTTATGACAACTGTGATCTAGTCCTGAGAAAAATGAATGAAGAACTGATAAGAGAATGCTGTACGGTGATATCCGAGATGATGATATCCATTTCTATCTCTGCTGTAATTTTCTTTCAGATACACTTAAGCCTCTTCTTTATGCTTCTATTCACCTATTTTCATACCTTTGTATCTATGTTTCTTCTAGGGGAGCACAATTTTTATGCCAGTGAGAATGGCATTCTCTCATGAATGACTCTTCATTTTCTAGCTCTTCCAAAACTCCACATCATAAGGCAGTCCTATATTTGATGAAGTTTTGTTTGTCCTAAGTCTTATCCATCAGTATAAGCAACCAACGCCCTTCTACGTGGAGGCAACCTATCAGGAGCAGTGGCTTCACAGTTTCTTAGGAGAACATACTCTCATGAATGCCTGCCTGTGCTCACACATGCTGTTTGCTCCACTTCAGAGGAGCACTTCCCTTTTTGTTCATTTCACAAAATCATTCTACTTCCAAACTCCACTTCCCCTATGTGACCTTCAATCATCCTCTTGGAGTTGTGTGTCTCCTTCCTCTAAGACATGGGAGAAATTCAATCTGCGATTATGATGATGTTGTATAGAGAATATTTGCCCTTTCTATGCCTTTTCCCATGCCTCTCATTTTCTTTCTCAGACATAAGATTAATAGTTGTATTTATTCTCTCCCCTTGCTAGGTTATCCGAAAACCAGAGCTTTTATAACTCATGGTGGCACCAATGGCATCTATGAGGTGATCTACCATGGGATCCCTGTGGTTGGAATTCCTTTGTTTGCAGACCAATTTGATAATGTTGTTCACATAAAGACCAAAGGAGCAGGTGTTAGACTGGACTTTCTCACAGTGTCCAGTACAGATTTGCTCAATACAGTAAAGACAGTCACCACTGACCCTTTGTGAGTACAATGATTTTGTTCAAGTGTGTACTAGTCCAGAAAGGTTCTCTTCAAGGTAATGTAGAATATATTTGATCTTTAGTCTAAATCTGAAAACAACAACAATACAAAACCCATTTAACCACTGTGGAAGGAGCTTTCCGCTGTCAATCAATACTAGAAACTATCCCTGAGGACTTACTGTATAGGAAGTTAGTTTAGAATAATTTGATGAAATTAAGTGAAAAAATTTTCTTCCTAAATAATAGGATATAATTTTCACAAATAGAATCAAATCAACAAACACAGTAATGAAGCTAAAAATCATAAAATATTTCAAATTAATGACTTGAATTTCTGAACTCTTACTCTTTCTTTATATAATTGTCCCTTAATGTCCAAAGTAGAATAATTAGGTATATAAATGCATATGTATATAGAAAGTATAAAACATTTCAAGTTAATGACTTAAATTTCTGAAACTCTTATTTTTTAGGTAATTCTCACTTAATGCACACAGAAGAAAATTAGGCATATATATACATATTTATACATATATAGATAACATATGTGTAATATGTAATGACCAAATATGAACACTTATCATTTCTATCTCCTTGCACATTTTTTATTTCTTGCTCAAAATCCCCTCTTCATTACTTAATCAGTCCTATAACTTGTAATTCACAGTCATTGACTCACTGTAGGCACTATCCTGCTATCAATGGCAGGCTGTTCATGTTAGCTCACCTCTTCTAATCCTACTCACTCTCTCCATTCTGAACCACCAATTCCTACAGTTCTACACTCTACTTCTATGAAATCAGCCCTGGTAGTTTCTATACAATGGTTAGATGTTGCAGTATTTTTCTTTAGGGAGGTAATTCTCAACCTGTGGTTCTTAGAAACTAAGACATTTCTCAGTTGCAAAATTGCAGTTGAAGTAGCAGAAAATAACAACTTTAACATTGGGGATTCCTAAGACCATCAGAAATATGTGTTTTCTGATGGTAGTGACTCACAGAGTAAGACCCAGTACTTTGGGGCCTAGTTTATATGACTTAGTATGGTAGCCCCTAATTTTATCCTTCTTATTGTAAAAACCAGATTTCCTTCTTTATACTGGCTGATAATATTCAACTACTTTTCAAACCACAATTCCTTTATCCATCATCCCACACTGGGCACCTCACTCAATTCAACTTCGTAACTATCACAAGTAGTGCCACTCAAACCATTAAGCTATCCTTTTGATATGTTGTTTACTATGTCATTAAATAAATTCTTAATGGTCCTACAGTCACTGATCAGTCTGTGATTCTGACATCAATTTCCAGAAATTACAAGGTAAAAAGGACCACTGACTCCCACAAGTTTTCCTCTGACCTCCATACATGGTGCATGACCCACCTACGTGCCACACACAGACACAATTAAAATAGGTTAAAAAAAACAAAAGGTTGACAAATTCTACTTCCCCTTCATCTTTGTCATTACTATGCTCCTGTCTCTGTGGTAGAACTAGGGGTTGAATTCAGGTCCTTGAGCATTCTACACAAGGTATCAATGAGCTACATCCCAGCCCTTAGGTCATCTTGTGCAAAGTATTTGCCTTTCTCACCAGTTGCCATTTTTTTCTTTTTTGTTTTATTTGAGTTAACAAACATGACTGAATTACATGACAATCCCAGTTCCCTTCTCCCTCTCCTCCTCCGCTCCCACCCCGCCCCAACTAAAACCCTACCTAACACATATCCTTTCCTCTATTCTTTCCCGGTTGCAACCTTTCTGCTCCCTCATGCGCTCTGCGTCTTTCCTCTTCTTCCCTTCTCATTCTCGTAGCTCCCTCCCCCCTCTTCCCATGCTTTCAATTTGCTCAGGGGATCTTGACCCTTTCCCCTTCTCCAGGGGACAAAGTTTGTCTCTTTTAGGGTCATCCTTGTTTACTAGTTTCTTTGTCAGTGTGGATTGTAGTGAGTACATATCATGTTTGTCTTTTTGTGATTGGGTTACCTCGCTCAGAATGATTTCTTCGAGTTCCATCCATTTTCCTGCAAATTTCAAGATTCCATTATTTTTTTCTGCTGAGTAGTATTCCATTGTGTAAATGTACCACATTTTCTCTATCCATTCTTTGGGCATCTAGGCTGCTTCCAGTTTCTGGCTATTACAAATAGTGCTGCTATGAACATCATTGAACAGATGTCTTTGTTGTATGAATGTGCTTCTTTTAGGTACATGCCTAGGAGTGGAATTGCTGAATCTTCTGGTAGACTAATTCTCATTTTCTTGAGGTGTCACCATGGTGATTTCCAAAGTGGCTGTACAAGTTGGCACTCCCACCAGCAGTGGAGAAGTGTTCTCCTTTCTCCACACTTCTCCAGCATAAATTGTCATTGGTGCTTTTGATTTTAGCCATTCTAACAGGTGTAAATTGGTATCTCTGAGTTGTATTGATTTGCATTTCCCTGATGGCTAAGGATGTTGAACACTTCATGTATCTTTCAGCCATTTTAGATTCCTCTATTGAGAAGTGTCTATTTAGATCTGTACTCCACTTTTTAATTGGATTGTTTGGTGTTTTGGACACTAGCTTCCTGAGTTCTTTGTATATTTTGGAGATCAGCCCTCTGTCAGATGTGGGGTTGGTGAATATCTTTTCCTAGTCTGTCAGCTGCTGTTTTGTCTTGCTCACTGTGTCCTTTGCCTTACAGAAGCTTCTCAGTTTCAGGAGGTCCCATTTATTAATTGTTGATCTCAGTGTCTGTGCTACTGATGTTATGTTCAGGAATCGGTCTCCTGTACCAATTAATTCAAGGGTATGTCCCACTTTATCTTCTAATAGGTTCAGTGTTGCTGGATTTTTGTCTTTGATCCATTTTGACTTAAGTTTTGTGCAGGGCAAAAGGCTCTGTAGTCTTCCTCATGTTTGCATCCAGTTATGCCAGCACCATTCTTTGAAGATGTTCTCTTTGTTTCAGCGTATGTATTTGGATTATTCTTCAAAAACCAGGTGTTCGTAGGTGTGTGGGTTAATAGCAGGGTTTTCAACTCTATTTCATTGGTCTACCTGTCTATTTTTGTACCAATACCAAGCTGTTTTCAGGACTATACTCTGTAATAGAGCTTTAAGTCAGGTATGGTGATGCCTCGAGAAGTTCCTCTATTATTATTGTACAGGGTTGTTTTGGCTATCCTGAGTCTTTTGTTTCTCCATATAAAGTTGAGAATTGTTCTTTCAAGGTCAATGAAGAATTGTATTGGGATTTTGATGGGGATTGCATTGAATCTGTAGATTGCTTTTGGCAAGATTGCCATTTTTACTGTGTTGATCCTGCCTATGCAAGAGCATAGGAGATCTTTCCATTTTCTGGTATCTTCTTTTATTTCTTTAGAGACTGAAAATTCTTACAGTACAAGTCTTTCACTTTTTTGGTTAGTGTTACCTCAAGGTATTTTATGTTGTTTGTGGCAATTGTAAAGGGTGATGTTTCTTTGATTTCTTTCTCCACCAATGTGTCATCCATATATAGTAAGGCTACTGATTTTTTTGAGTTAATCTTGTATCCTGCCACTTCGCTGAAGGTGTTTATCAGCTGTAGGAGTTCCCTGGTAGAGTTTTTCGGGTCACTTATGTAGACTATCATATCTTCTGCAAATAGTGAGAGTTTGACTTCTTCCTTTCCAGTTTGTATCCCCTTGATCGCCTTTTGTTGTCTTATTGTTCTAGCTAGAACTTCAAGGACAATATTGAAGAGATATGGAGAGAGTGGACAGCCTTGTCTTGTTCCTGATTTTAGAGGAATCACTTTAAGTTTCTCTCCATTTAACTTGATGTTGTTCTGCTTCATCTGCATTGTGATGTTCAGGTCTTGCTGGTGTATGGTTCCTAGTCTCCGATGGTGTCATATTGGGTTTTCTGTTGTTGGATGTGCTTTTACCTTGCCCTCTTCTCATCCTTTCTTCTGGTGGGTGTAGCAGGAGTTTCTTGCTCTCCTGATCGGTATGGGATCAAGGTTCTCTTCTGGTAGATGCAAACAGATCCAATAATCTGATGTCTGTCCTCTTGGATGGAGGTGTCACTTTTACCAGGGCCTCGGCAGTGCTCAGGTGTGTTGGGTCCTAGTGGGCTGGTGGATGGAGAAAGAATTGCCACCAGGCCTCAGCGTGTCTGATCCCGCCGCCAAACTCGGATCCATCCCACAGATCGCTGTTGTCAATTGACTCTGAGCAGTGACAATGAACGGAACCAGAAACAGCCCTTGGCCTACCTGGGCCGGCAAATGGACGCAGAACTGCCTCCAGGCCTCAGCCTGTCAGATCCCACCACCAAACTCAGATCACCAGTTGCTATTTTTAAATGACTAATAAGTGTTCTCATTGAGTTTTCAAAAAATTTTGACACAATTTCTTTTCAAAGGCATCAGTGTGTCATTGTGAAACTGTAAGAACCACCTCACCACAGTGCTATAAGGGCTTAGGAATATTGGGAAAGAATTCCTCAGAAGTTGCCAGCTTACAGGCAAACCTTCAAACATGTCCCAGTGAAAACCACACTGTAGCTAGTGTTTCTCTTTGGTGTTTGTTAATTCATGATGCTTCCCCAGAACCTTTCTTTGGCTTCAATCACTTCAGTAAATTAACTTTTTTTGCTGTTGATGTCTTTAGCTATAAGGAGAATGCCATGCGGCTATCAAGAATTCACCATGATCAGCCAGTGAAGCCCCTGGACAGAGCTGTCTTCTGGGTTGAGTATGTCATGCGCAATAAAGGAGCCAAGCACCTTCGTGTGGCAGCACATGACCTCACCTGGTTCCAGTGCCACTCTCTGGATGTGCTTGCATTCCTACTTGCCTGTGTGGTGACTGTGATCTTCATCATCACAAAGTGCTGTCTCTTTTGTTGTCAGAAGTTTGTTAAAGGTGGAAAGAAGAAGAAAAGGGAGTAACTGAAGTGGGGAGGACAGACACATGGACCTCCTCTGGTGCATCACCGCAAGGGAGGCTTTCTGTGTGTTCCTTCATCACAACTGACCTGGACATTATCACTCTATTTCAGCCTTTTGAAGTACACTTGAGCTGTCAAAGGTTCCTTTTCTTCGCCCTTTTAAAGTACATATGAAAGGCAACACCACAAATTCTTTGTGCAGTGCAGAACCACAAAAACATCCACCCCATTGCCACCCTAATTCCTGCAATAAGATATTCACACATTCTGAAATGGACTCCTGTAGTGTGAGCATTGAATTCCAGTACAGACAAGAAAACTTCTCTTTAAATGTAAGCTGAATATTACTAGAGCGCCAGGTGAATTAACAAGATTTTACCAACAAGAAGGAAATCCTGTATGAGGAGCACATGCATTGAAACTGGAAACATTCTCACATTTAAAAACAGCACAACACTTAGTGAAAATGAAGTGAATCCTGTGACAATCTTCCTGTCACACTTGTAGACTGCCCACCAAAAGGTTGGGAGTTAATTAATCACATTACCCAGGAAAGCATCAATATTGGACAAGGACAGAAAAAGAAGAGAAACTACAACCAGTACAGAGGGGCCTACAAAAGGAGATGAAAACTCTGATACATCAAGAGCCCTTGCTCCTTACAAACCAGGACAATAGGACCAAAATGATTCTAGAAATAAAAGAAATAAGGAAGAGAACTGAAGCTGGCCAACAGAGTTCTGTTGACTTAGAAACAGATTATACCAAAGTGCCCAAGTTACAGATCAGGCTATAAAGGCAACACTGGCCAAAAGAAAACTTGACCTACAAGGGTTAAAAAAAAAACACTGATTGTTCAAAAAGGAAAACATATCTGATTCCGCCGACGACTGACCAGGAACTAGGTGAGTGAGTCTCTGCCCGCTCCCGACCCCAGGCCAGACAGCATACACCCGGACCATCCCCATCCCCTCCACCCCCGCCTGTGCCTGTGGGCTTGGGCCAGACACGCCCAGGCAGGGAGGAGCTACCTGCGCCCCGAATCTGCTAGCACCCCACTCTTCCATTCCGCCAAAGGACCAAGGAACTAGGAACTAGTGAGGAGACTACCAGGAGCGTCAAGATCATCCAGAGTTGTGGACATTGAATTCCTGGCCCACACACACCACTGGGTCACAAGAGGAGATAGAGAGACCCCTTCTGCACCCACTAAAAGAAGATATGGGGAGAAGAAAGAATAAGATTTCACTCAACAACAGAAAGACTAATATGACACCACCAGAATCTAGGGACTCCACTCCAGCAAGATCTGAAAAGCCCAACACAGAGCATGAAGATGAGATGGACCTCAAAAATTATCTCAGCAAGTTGATAGAGACCTTTAAAGAGGAAACAAGAAAATCCCTTAAAGAAATAGAAGTAAAAGCAAACAAAAAATTAAACGAATTGGAGAAAAAGACAAACCAAAAAATTCAAGAAATAAATAAATCTCTTAAAGAATCTAAAGAAGTCCAAGAAAAAACAGCCAAGCAAGTGAAGGAAGCTCTTGAAATAGTTCAAAGCATGAAAGCTGAAATACACACAATAAAGAAAACACAGAATGAGACCATGTTGGAAATGGAAAGGTTGGATAAACGATCAGAAACTAAAGATGTAAGTATATCCAACAGGATTCAAGAGATGGAAGAGAGAATCTCAGCTACTGAAGACTCGCTAGAGGATATACATTCATCAACCAAAGAGAACCTCAAGTCCAACAAAACCCTAACACAAAATATCCAGGAAATATGGGACACCGTAAAAAGGCCAAACCTAAGAATAATAGGTGTAGAAGAAGGTGAAGAAACACTGCTCAAAGGTACAGAAAACATATTCAACAAAATCATAGAAGAAAACTTCCCCAACCTACAGAAGGATATGCCTATGAAAGTACAAGAAGCTTACAGGACACCAAACAGACTGGACCACAAAAAGAAGTCCCCCCGACACATAATAATCAAAACACCAAATCCACAGAATAAAGAGAAAATATTAAGAGCAGCAAAGAAAAAAGGCCAAGAACATATAAAGGCAAACCAATCAGAATCACACCCGACTTCTCAATGGAAACTCTGAAAGCCAGAAGGTCTTGGATAGATACCCTACAAGCACTAAGGGAGCATGGATGTCAACCCAGACTACTGTACCCAGCAAAACTTTCAATCACTATAGATGGAGAAAACAAGATATTCCATGACAAAAACAGATTTAAACAATACATATCCACAAATCCAGCACTACAGAAGGTTCTGGAAGGAAAACTCCAACCCAACAAACATAACTACATTCACAAAAACACTGGCAATAGTTAATCTAATTATACCAAACACAAAAAGAAGCAGGAGGGTGAAATCCACATACAATGACACCACCAACAATAAATCCAAAACAAACAAGAACCAATGAACAATGGACATTAATATCCCTAAATGTCAATGGTCTTAACTTACCCATAAAAAGATATAGGCTAACAGAATGGATACAAAGACAGAATCCATCCTTCTGCTGTTTACAAGAAACACACCTCAACTTCAAAGACAGGCGATACCTCAGAGTAAAAGGATGGGAAAAAATTTTCCAATCAAATGGGCTCAAGAAACAAGCTGGGGTAGCAATCCTAATATCTAACAAATTAGACTTTAAATCAATCAAAAGAGATGAAGAAGGGCATTTCATACTCATCACAGGAAAAATTCATCAAGATGAAGTCTCAATCCTGAACATCTATGCCCCTAATACGAAAGCACCCACATTTGTAAAAGAAACATTACTAAAGCTCAAACCATACATAAAACCACACATACTTATAGTAGGAGACTTCAACACCCCCCTTACACCATTGGACAGAACCAGTAGACAGAAACTTAACAAAGAAAGGATCTGAAAGAAGTTATGACACAACTGGGTTTAACAGATATCTATAGAACATTCCATCCAAACACAAAAGAATATACCTTCTTCTCAGTGCCACATGGAACCTTCTCAAAAATTGACCACATAGTTGGCAGCAAAGCAAACTTCCACAGTTACAAAAGTATTGAAATAACCCCCTGTATCTTATCAGGGGGTTATTAAAGCTAGAATTCAACAGCAATACGAATTGCAGAAAACCTACATTTGCGTGGAAAATGAATAACTCCCAATTGCACGATTCCTGGGTTGAGGAAGAAATAAAAAAAGAAATTAAAGACTTCCTAGAATTTAATGAGAATGTAGACACAACATACCTGAACTTATGGGACACCCTGAAAGCAGTGCTAAGAGGGAAGTTCATAGCACTAAGTGCTCACATGAAGAAACTGGAGGAAAGTCACAATAGAGAATTGACAGAACAACTGAAAGCTTTAGAGCAAAAAGAAGCAAACACACCAAGGAGGAGTAGACAGCAGGAAATAATCAACCTGAGAGCCGAAATCAACAAAGTAGAAACTAGGAAAACAGTACAAAGAATCAATGAAACAAAGAGTTGGTTCTTTGAGAAGATCAATAAGATAGACAAACCTCTAGCCAAACTAACCAAAAGGCAGAGAGAGAGCATGCTAATTAACAAAATCAGAAATGAAAAGGGGGATATAACAACGGACACTGAGGAAATCCAGAGAATCTTTAGGTCATACTTTGAAAACCTGTATTCCACAAAATTTGAAAATCTAAAGGAAATGGACAGCTTTCTGGATAAATATCACTTACCAAAATTAAATCAAGATCAGAAAACAGTTTAAATCGACTTATAACCCCTAATGAGATAGAAGCAGTAATCAAAAGCCTCCCAACCAAAAAAAGCCCAGGGCCAGATGGCTTCACTGCAGAATTCTACCAGAAATTCAAACAAGAGCTAATTCCAGTACTCCTCAAACTGTTCCGCACAATAGAAGCAGATGGGATATTGCCAAACTCTTTCTACGAGGCTACAATCACTTTGATACCCAAGCCACACAAAGATATGACTAAGAAAGAGAACTACAGACCGATATCCCTCATGAACATCGATGCTAAAATACTCAATAAAATATTGGCCAACCGAATCCAAGAACATATCAGAAAAATCATCCACCATGATCAAGTAGGCTTCATCCCAGGGATGCAAGGATGGTTCAAAATATGAAAATCCATCAATGTAATCCACTATATAAATAAACTGAAAAAGAAAAACCACATGATCATCTCACTAGATGCTGAAAAATCCTTTACAAAATCCAACATCCCTTCATGATAAAGATCTTGGAGAGAACAGGAATAACAGGAACATATCTAAACATGATCAACGCAATATACACCAAACCAATAGCCAACATCAAACTAAATGGAGAGAAACTCAAAGTGTTTCCTCTAAAATCAGGAACAAGACAAGGCTGTCCACTCTCTCCATATCTCTTCAATATTGTACTTGAAGTTCTGGCTATAGCAATAAGACAAGAAAAGGGGATCAAAGGGATACAAATTGGAAAGGATGAAGTAAAACTTTCACTATTTGCAGACGACATGATAGTCTACATTAGTGACCCGAAAAACTCTACCAGGGAACTCCTACGGCTGATAAACACCTTCAGCAAGGTAGCAGGATACAAAATTAACTCAAAAAAATCAGTAGCCCTACTATATACAGATGATAAATCCAATGAGAAAGAAATCAGGGAAACATCACCTTTCACAATATCCACAAGCAACATAAAATATCTTGGGGTAACACTAACCAAAAAAGTGAAAGACCTGTACAATAAGAACTTTGAGACTTTAAAGAAAGAAATTAAAGAAGATACCAGAAAATGGAAAGATCTCCCATGCTCTTGGATAGGTAGAATTAACATAGTAAAAATGGCAATCCTGCCAAAAGCAATCTACAGATTCAATGCAATCCCCATCAAAATCCCAACACAGTTTTTCACAGACATTGAAAGAACAATACTCAACTTTATATGGAAAAATAAAAAGCCCAGGATAGCCAAAACAACTCTTTACAATAAAGGATCTTCTGGAGGCATCACCATCCCCGACTTCAAGCTCTACTATAGAGCCATAGTTCTGAAAACAGCTTGGTATTGGCACAAAAATAGACTGATAGACCAATGGAATCGAATTGAAAACCCTGATATTGACCCACGCACCTATGGATACCTTATTTTTGACAAAGGTGCTAAATCTATACAATGGAAAAAAGATAGCATCTTCAACAAATGGTGCTGGTACAATTGGATTCGGACATGCAGAAAATTGCAGATAGATCCATACCTGTCACCATGCACAAAACTTAAGTGCAAATGGATCAAAGATCTCAGCATAAATCCAGCCACACTGAATCTTCTAGAAGAGAAAGTGGGAACTACCCTTGAACAAATTGGCACAGGAGACCACTTCCTGAACATTACTCCAGTAGCACAGACACTGAGGTTTGCAATTAATAAATGCAACTCCTGAAACTGAGAAGCTTCTGCAAGGCAAAGGAAACAGTCGGTAGGATAAAACGACCACCCACAGAGTGGGAAAAGATCTTCACCGATTCCACATCTGACAGAGGACCGATTTCCAAAATATATAAGGAGCTCAAGAAGCTAGCCACCAAAACACCAAACAATGGAATTAAAAAGTGGGGTGCAGAACTAAATAGAGAATTCTCAACAGAGGAATCTGAAATGGCTGAAAGACACTTAAGAAAGTGCTCAAAATCATTGGCCATCAGAGAAATGCAACTCAAAACAACTCTGAGATACCACCTCACACCTGTCAGAATGGCTAAAATCAAAAATACCAATGACAATCTATGCTGGAGAGGATGTGGAGAAAAAGGAACACTCCTCCATTGCTGGTAGGAGTGTGAACTTGTAAGACCACTCTGGAAATCAGTATGGTGGTTGCTCAGAAAAATGGGAATCACTCTACCTCAAGATCCACCCATTCCTCTCTTGGGTATATACCCAAATTGTGCATGTTCATACAACAACATATGTTTAATCATGTTCATAGCAGCATTGTTTGTAATAGCCAGAACCTGGAAGCAACCTAGATGCCCCTCTACTGAAGAATGGATTGAGAAAATGTGGTACATCTATACAATGGAGTACTACTCAGCAGAAAAAAGCAATGGAATCTTGAAATTCTCAGGCAAATGGATGGAACTAGAAGAAACCATCCTGAGTGAGGTAACCCAGTCACAAAAAGACAAACATGGTATATACTCACTCATATATGAATTTTAGACACAGACAAAAGGATTACCAGTCTATAATGCTCTTCACCAAAGAAACTAGGAAACATGAAGGACTCTAAGGGATAAATGGTCCCCAGGAATGGAAGTGGCATGAACTTCTGGACTAATTGGAGGCATGAGGGTAGGGGGGAAGGAGCTGCTACAATAAGAGCAAGAGAAGAGGAGAAGAGGAAAGGAAATGGAGGGGCAGAAACATTGAGTTGGGGGAAGAATAGAGGAAAGAGAGCAGGATGAGAGATACCATATCAGAGGGAGCCACTATAGGCCGAGAAGAGATCTGGAACCAGGGAGATCTCCAGAGACCTACAAGGATGACACGATCTGACAATCCAGGCAATGGTGAAGAGGATAACCTAAAAGCCCTCCCCCTAAAATGAGATTGATGACTTCTCTTTATGCCATCCTAGAGCCCTCATCCAATGGCTGATGGAAGCAGAGACAGACATCCACAGATATACAACGAGCCGAAATTGGGAATTTAGTTGAAGAGAGGGAGGAATGAAGAACGAAGGGGTCTGTACCAGGTTGGAGAAACCCACAGGAACAGTTGACCTGAACAAGGGAGAGCACATCGACCCCAGATGTTGTCCGGGAGGCCAGTACAAGACTGATCCAGACCCCTGAACATGGAAGTCAATAAGGAGACCTCTGCACTCCAGGGAGCCTCTGGTGGTGGATTAGTATTCTTCCCTGGTACAAGAAGGGACTTTGAGAGCCCATCCCATGTGAAGGAATACACTCTGGCCCTGGACACATGGGGAAGGGCCCAGGACCAGCATAGGAAGACTTGGTGGACTTTGCAGAGCCCCAGTTGAGGGCCCTACCCTGCCTGGGGAGTGGTGGGTTGATGGGATGGGGTGTAGACTGGGGGTGGGGGAGGAGGGTTGGGGTGAGGGGAGGGAGAGGGAGAAGGGACTTGAAATAAGCTTGTTCCCTAACTAGAACTAATAAAATAAAGAAAACATATCTGATAACATGCAGAGGTTCCAGCCTTCTGCAGGTCAGAGAGACTGTGAACAAGATGTAGAGTCAGCAAGAACACACAGACTCCTTTTCAGAGGGATAGAAGTCTTTTTTAAATAAAATTCTTCTTTCTGTTTCTTGTTCTATTTTTTGTTCTGTTTACTCTGAAGTTTCTATTCTTCGTCTTTCCCAATAACTTCCTACTACTTCATCATGTCTTCCTTCTCACTACTTCCTGCTGTCTTCCTTCTACAGCTCTACTTCTATCTGAAAATTTCCATCTGTCCTCTTTATTTCTTTCCTTACAGCTTATATATTAAACCACAATGTTTCAAGAAATATGAAAATCACAATGTGGTTATATTTTCTAAATGAATGATTACAAGTAAAAAAAACATGTTTTCCTTTTTTTATATGATTAAACATTTTCCATATTACAAGTGGAAAACAAATTGTCCCCAGGAACTCACACACAGTTAAACATTATCCTTTAGTCTCCTCATAGATCAGGAACCTTTCAGCCATAACTGTTTACATAGGCAGTAGTTTTTATAATTGCCAGAAAAACAGGTAACGAAAGTTTCATTTTTCGTTATTTCAGAGTTGAGTCCAATAACCTTAACTAATCATCCGATTCTTTTTTTCTAGCCATAAGAAGTCATTATCTGAAGCTTTGTTTTAGCTATGATGCACACCAAAACCAAAACACATTTCCCAATATCAAAAAGAATTTGAGCTAACTCCTGGGACTCGGTCATTTTCCTTAATTTTTAACCTAAACCATAGTCTATATGGCTCCTCAAGAGAAACTCATAGATACTAGCTGTTTGACACTTCTTTGTTCGTATTTTTTATCCTCTCATCCTCTGCTTATTCAGGGGGAGAGGCGAGACTATATCCTACCTACGCCTATATTAATTTTCCCACTAAACTAACCTCTATCGAAATCGCTTACTATATTTGTTAGAAACCCTAAATCATCAAAATTCTATTTAAATGAATACTTATATTGCATAAAATCATTACTTCAGTTAAACAGTACATTTTTTGTTTGTTTTTTGAGACATGGTTTCTCTTTGGCTTTAGAGGCTGTCCTGGAACTAGCTCTTGTAGACCAGGCTGGTCTCGAACTCACAGAGATCCACCTGCCTCTGCCTCCCAAGTGCTGGGATTAAAGCCGTGTGCCACCAACGCCCGGCACTAAATAGTACATCTTAAGGGGAAGTCATCTTCCATGAGAAAATAACACTATAATAAAGGCAGTGGAGATTATCCCACACTCATTCACACCATGCTAATACCAGAGAGAAATGGCAGCTACAAACATGTAATGGCACAGCAGTATTGAGAGGCATTCTAGAGACAAAGCCTTGCCTGTCTGAAATTTGCCTATCGGTGGCTTGCTTCCTGATGGACCAAACTCCCCAATTCAAGTGCCACCTGCTGCTCCCTTGACATGGCCATGGGCAATAACAGAAGCAGACTCTGGCTCTTGCCAATATTTGGATTCAAAACAGTCCTGAGCAGAAACCAAAGTACACCTTAGATTAGATCAAGTGGGTTCAGGGTGAAGTGTCCCTTCCAAGGTTCACTTTAAACACCCTCCTTCTACCTTAGTAGAAGACCAATTCCAGTCTTTGATATCTAAAATTTAAAGGCACATTGCCCCGTTAATTTCCATACTGAAGTTTTTATTTTATAGAAGTTGTTTTATAAGGGAATCCTAATCCCTCTCCAAGCCTACTTGCCCAGAATTGCATTTTAGGTTGATAGTTGTAAATCTTACTTACTTAATGCTGTATGAGTGTTTTCTCAACATGTATGTGTGTGAACCACATGTGTGTAGTGCTTGGTGCATTCAGAATCTAGAAGATGGCATAGGAAACTCTGTGACTGGAGTTACAGATGTCTGTGGGTGCTGGGAATCTAGCTGGGTCCTCTGAAAAAGCAACCAGTGCCTTTGACTGCTGAGCCTAGTACTTTAACAAGATTTAAAGTGAAACTTGTTTGTTTATCTCTTTCTTTTTAATTTTTTTCTATTCTTTTCTTTTTTTCTTCTTTGTAATTGTTTACCTGTATTCTTGAGATAGAATCTCACTATGCAGTTCTGGGTTTCCTCAAACCCTTTAGGTAGGCCAGGCTAGCCTTGAACTTAGAGATCTACCTGCATCTGCCTCCTGGGTGTGGTATTAAAGATGTGTGGCATCTTTCCTGGCTAACTTGAACTTCTATTGTTTATTTTTTTAATTATTTTTTGTAATCATGCAGTGGTGACACATGCCTTTAATCCCAGCATATTGGAGGCAGATACAAGGGGATCTCTCTGAGTTCAAGACCAGCATGGTCTACAGAGTGAGTTCATGACAGCCAAGGCTACACAGAAAAACCCTGTCTCCAAAAACCAAAAAGAAAAAAAAAGGCATTTTATGTAAAAAAAGAAAGAAAGAAAGAAAGAAAGGAAGAAAGAAAGAAAGAAAGAAAGAAAACATTGGCCAAGAGTAGTAAGGAACACATACCTTTAACCTCAGCACTCCAGGGACAGAGGCAGGTGGATCTCTCAGTTCTTATCCATCCTGGCCTACAGAGAGAGTTCTAGAACAGCCAAGGCTACATGAGAAACCCTGCCTTAAACAAACAAACAAATAAATAAGTACACACACACACACACACACACACACACACACACACACACACACACACACACACACACACAAACATACAACCTACACACACTGGTTGCCATCAGAGTCCATCTCTGCCAGCTTCCTCCCAGGATTCAGTTAGGTTGCTGCAACATAGAGAATGGACTTCGAAAATTTCCTATCTGAGAGGTGCTAAATGAACTCACACACACACACACACACACACACACACACACACACACACACACACACACACAAAGTGCTGTTAGTTCTTTATTCTTCTCCTCGGGTACCAAAAGTCTACAGCTTTTATACCCATAAAATCAGAAACTCTTTGGCAATAAGAAAGGCTACAAAGCAATCTCCTCAGGATCACAGAAGCATTTCTTGAAGACAGAAAAGAGTCAAACAAAGTAGTAACTGGTCAGTGTATTTTATGACTCAGGGAGGCAGCTGCTGTTTTTGGCTTATCTCTTAAAGTGAAAGGGAGTCATAAAAAGGAAAGACTGAACCAAGGAAAAAAATCTGAAGAGGAAAAAAGGAATTCACTTTTTTAACAGTGTGATTAAATATATAAGCTAAAAGTCTGTGGGAAAAGATGAGACGCAGCAAGCAGTTTCCTTTCCAGCCTGCCAGAGAATCAGCAGCAATACTGAGTAACCATAGCAACCTGCATAAGACCGGAGGAACCATATAGCGTTGACTTGTATCAGCACATTCGACAAATGTAAACTGGCAATAAAATCTTTTTAACTCTAAAGATACGTCTTCTACCTAACGTGGTTAGAACAAGAGAAAAGGCCGGTAATTATTTGTACAAAATGTGGAGCCTGACACCTCCCAGCCGCTCTGACACCTGGCAGCACTCACTCCTCACCGAGGTCCTGTGTGAGGACGCTTAATTTTTCGGGAGATGTTAAATTGTTTAATAACCTTTATCTGTTAGTTACACAGATCTTAGGGCTAAAACATAAACGCTTAGTCTCCTAAACTAGCATCTAGTATCAATAAACTGAGGTGAAAGTGTATGTGAAGTACCAATAGCCTTCCTGCCGGGGCAGGAGAGTACAGCCTTTCCTATAGTGGCTCACTGGAATAGTTCAGGGCACTGCAGGGAGGTTTTGAAACAGCAAGTCGCACCCCTCTCTGTCCTTGAGCATTGTCTGTTAAAGTCCCTCATTTTGTCTGTACAAGGACAGCTCATCTGACCAAATCATCCTGTCATCCAGTCATCCTGTCATTAATTATACAGAACAGGCTTCTAAGTTTTCTTACTACAGTGTGGGACAAAGGGTTTGATGGTCTTATTTTATTTACCATTATTACACACTTTGGGGGAAAGTCATCCTGCTATCGGGACACAGGAATAATTGTGTCCCACATATTAGGAATACACTGCTTAAGATTGTGGGACGAGTCCCAAAGATGAGTTAGAAAGGGAACATTTTATAACACAAGAAAATTTGCAATTAGAGATAGCCAGCTATTCAAAAGGCAGTATTGAATTTATCCTCTATCAGATGTGTAAATCTCTGGTGAGTTGGCCTTTAAAACATCAGCTGATTTATGTCATAACCTTTGGATCCCACAACACGTGTGTGTGTGTGTGTGTGTGTGTGTGTGTGTGTGTGTGTGTGTGGTGTGTAGTGTGTGTGTGTGTGTGTGTGTGTGTGTGTGTGTGTGTGTGTGTGTGTGTGTGTGTGTGGTGTGTGTGTGTGTGTGTGTGTGTGTGTGTGTGTGTGTGTGTGTGTGTGTGTGTGTGTGTGTGTTTTGCCTATGCATATACCTCTGTACCACCTGCATGTCCTGTGCTCATGAGTCCAGAACTAGAGTCACCATGTGGGTACTCGGAATTGAATCCATGTCTTCATGAAAAGCAGTCAGTACTCTTAACTACTGAGTCATCTTTTCATCTCTTGGGCCCTTGGAATCTTCTGTAAAGCCTTAGTATTTGAGAATTTTGTATATGTTTAGCTTATATTAAATCCCTCCCCTAACTCCTCCCACATCGATCTCTAGCCATTAGCTACCCAACTTTGTGTCTTTCCCCTCCAGTCCTTCAAGTGCAATGTGTGCTGCCCATATATTCTTGGATATTTAGCCTTCCACTGGAGTGTGTTAGACTTAACACATCAATATTCTCATTAAAAAACAAAACAAAACAAAAAACCTGACTCTCCTTCTCCCAACAGCATCAATTGCTAACAGCTCCCCAGCTAGAGGAAGAACTCCATGTTCACTTCTCCTCTCCACGCTGAGATTTGGTCTGTCTTGAGCTTGCATGGGGTTTTTACATGCTGTCACAATCCTTCGGAGTCCATACGTATAGATGCCCTGGTGCATATAAAACACAAAGCTTCCTTGTCATCCACCACCTCTGGCTCTTGCTACCTCTATTTAGCAGCAGTGATGTGAACCTTGGAAGGATGGTATGTGATATAAATGCCCCATTTATGACTTGAATTGCTTATGCTCTGTACCTTTGGCCAATTGTGGGTATCTATGTTAGTCACTATCAACTCCAAAAGCTTCTCTTGGGGCTGGAAAGATGGCTCAGGGATCAAGAGCACTGACTTTTCTTCCAGAGGTTCTGAGTTCAATTCCCAGCAGCCACATGGTGGCTCACAACCATCTGTAATGTGATCTGGTGCCCTCTTCTGGCACACACTGTTTACATGATAAATAAATAAATCTTTAAATAAAAAAAAAGATTCCCTTAAAAAAAAAAAGCTCCTCTTATGAGAGGTGAGAGATGCTTTAATTTATAGGTATATCTATAAGTCAATAGGAGTTCATTTAAACATTAGTCATTTAGCAGAATATAGTGATTGGTTGTACCCTAGGTTGTATGTCCTGCCTGGCCACAGATTCTTGACCCAAAAATTGTGTCAAATATGACATTCTCTTATACACCCAAAGGAGGGACAGTTCCTAAGAGTCAAGCACTCCAGATGCTACCCAATAACCACTTGGACCATAAAAATCATGCAGTTCTTTGCTTAATGTTAGGGGTTTTGTTTTGTTTTCATCAGAATTGTATTTGATGGCCCCAGTGGAGAAATTAAATGCAAAAATATACATTCAAACAGCTAAATGAGCTGGCCTGTTGTATTTGGTTATATAGTGAATTCATTTAAATCCTGGAGTATGTCTGTCAAAGGCAATGGTTTTCATGTAACTTGACTGGCACTAAACTTTTTGACAATATGCAGCCACCAGGTTCACCAGCTTTGAATATAATATCTTAGTTTTTCTTAAAAAATAAACAAACAAAAGTAATATCCTCACATACAGAAATCACACTATGCCTAGGGGCACTCTTCCCGTTTCTAGATTAACACTATCAAGTTATGTCTGAATTAGCTATCAGAGTAGTGCAGTCCTGTTTTTGTACTTAGAATTTTATCCTACCCAGGAGAAACACATAAAATACAGAAGGATTATAGAACTAGATTCACGAATTCATTCAAAAATCATTCTATGAAGGGGAGATAGAAAAAGGAGTAAGGCATAGTCTCTACCCACAAGGAACAATGTGGTGTGGGTGTAAACTGTTGCTGAAACTGCAAATGAGTGTTACAACCTATCACATGCTATGCCATCACTGCCATTTGCTGTTGTGTTCCTGATGCTTAGGATTACTAGATTTTTACTAAATTGAATAGAAAAGAAACCTGATGGTGCTATAATATATGGCTATAAAATAGCAGTAGCTGATATGACCAGAAAAAATAAATAAATTTGGAGAGATGGCTCAGGAATAAGAGCACATATCGTTCTGTCATAGGACCCAAGTTCAGTATCAAGCACCCAGTTTTGATAACCCATGGCAACCTGTGTCTCCAGTCCCAGGGCATCTGATAGAGTTATATAATACTGAAAATGTATCTATCTTTAACCAGGAATTCCCATGTTACAAAACAAGAAAATAGATGTTTACTGGATTAATTTTTCATTTTTTTGCTGTATTATTATAACTGTGGGCTTGTGTGGGTATTAATGAGCTAGGACATCTGTATGGAAGGCAGACAAGAACACTTCGAATTAACTATTGCTTTGGTTTGCCTTTATGGACACTTTATGTAACATTCTTCCTGTTTAACTGCTTTCCTGCAAAAATAAAATACACAGATTTCTTTTGACTCTGTGGGGGGGGGGGGTCGTGTGGCATCTTTTGGAGAGATGGGTAGAAATAAGAAAAGAAAACTTACACAGTTTGTAAGGAATCCTAAGGTCGAATGGTGAGGAGGTAACTTAGGAATAAAAATAAGAAATCCAGAAGGTCTAGGAAAGTATGCCCAGGCTTTGGCATTTAACTGAAAGAAGGAGAAGACGACAAAGGGCAGAAAACAGAAAAGTTACACTTTTCTGAGTAAGGACCTGGGACAGCCAGCAGGCATAGCACATGGCTGCTAGACTGCACAAGCAGTAGGAATTCTGGGAAGGAAACATTACATTAAAGGGATAATTACTCCTCCCAGCACTTGAACTTGTTTTAAGGCAAACTGGCCTTCCTGAGGGGTGGATCCTTAGCCTGGTGACTGAGCAACTCTACTGGATCAAGTCTTAAGGGAGGAGATGATGGCCTATCCACACCCAGAGGTAGATGACACTCTTTTAACCGGAAGAAAATAACTTTCCCTTAATGGGCTTTCAATGCTACTGTAATACTAGGATCCATCCCCCCTCTGACACCCAACACTGGGGGTTTAAGTACATGGACCAACTCCCAGACTTCCTATGAGTGTTGAAGATCGATTTCAAGACCCTGTGCTTTCTTAACAAACACTCAGTCTTTGAGTGACCTCAGCACCAAGATCCACAGGTTTTGTTTCTCTTAATTGCAAGTAATGCAGTTGCACTTCTGTAAATATAGTTTGCATTTCATCAAAATGAGAAAACGTTTTCATTTCGAAAGTACTCATTTGCAAATAATAAACACTTCTGACTCCCTCCATTTACTGTAGCATAATTTGCAAAAATATAAGTATCGTTTCATAAAACACATCACTTTATTTCAGAATGTTTTTCAAATCTAAAGAAATAAAGAGTGCCTAGCACTTGTCTTTATAACATTTATCAACAGATTTTTATTAGTGGGTGAGTCTTTTTACGTAGTCATCACTAGTAACTAAGGAAAAATTGACCATGTTTGGAATTCCTATCCATTTTCATTGATATAGTGTTGGCAAATAATTATTCCATATCTTTTGTTGATCTGGGTTTGACTTTTACCTGTATTTAAAAGACAATTGTTGCATCATTATATTATGCTCTTTGGCATAGGTAATATCTATAGTTTTATGTATAGATAATCATATTAAATCACTTATTGGCATTAAATCCTTTTTAATGTTTAATGGTCACTTTTATTATTTTTATGCATTATCTTTTATTATTTTTATACATTATTATGTTTTGTGTGAGATTGCTAAGATTATAGAGATCTTTTTTTAATTTGGTTATTATTGACAAGGATCATAAAACTATCCATGGAAAAGTTGTAGTATTTGTTTTGTTTTGTTGGTTTAGTTTTTTAAAAAGACATAGTATTTCAATTTGTGACTTCATTAAAACCAACACAAACATGATTTCAACACTTAGAAATATATCAGGTAGAATATTAGATACCATTTGCAATTATTTATATCTAATTACAAAAATATTGAAGAAACATAAACAATGGGAGAAATGTTAGTTACTCTGGGTACTCCAACGTGAGCAACATTAGAGATGAGTGCCACACAGCATTTTTGAAGTCTACATAAATATGCTCTCTGAGAAATCATAGAGATGACTCCTGTTAGGAATGAGCTAGAAGTACTGGATAAACCCTGATGTTCTAATGTAATGTCTTTTTAAAATTCATTTTGCTTATGTGTTAAAATTATTTTTGGCATGCACAATTAAAATGAATATGCAGGTTCAAATTTAATGCAAATATAATGTAATCATATATAGTGGTAAGGCCATACTATTTTATCAGCTAGAGTACTCTAAATATCTTAAAACCAACCAAAATTATATCTTTGGGAACATTAGATGCTTCATAAATCTTTAAAGTTCTATACATAGATTTTGGCAAAGATTTCCTTTCAAAACAGATTCTGAAATATACTTATATACATTTTTATCTTTTTATATAATGGGTAACATAAAATTCATGTGGGGTTTTCAAAATGTTTGTTTTGTTTATTTGTTTTTTCTTTTTATCAAGGGCTGCTAAAAACACTATTGGCATAAAAAATTTAAAATGGACCTGTTACCATTTACAAATATCGTTTTAAATGCTCTAAGAAGTAAAGGTAAGAATTATAAATATAAGATGTTGATAAAAGTGTGAAAATAGCCGGGCGGTGATAGTGCACACCTTTAATCCCAGTACTCCGGAGGCTGAGGCAGGTGGATCTCTGTGAGTTCGAGACCAGCCTGGTCTACAAGAGCTTCCAGGAAAGCTTTCAAAGCCACAGAGAAACCCTGTCTCAAAAAAACAAAAACAAAACAAAAAAGTGTGAAAATATATTTGTTAATGAATTTGAAATCTGTTTTTCTGTTTATCCTCAAAAGCAGAAGCGGCTAAACTGAACTTCATTAATAAGAGTGATAAAAATGAAAACTTCCCTGCATTAAAAAAAAATATATTGAAAGTACTGAAAAGACAAATCACAAACCTGGAGAAAGCATTTGAAAGTCACACCCTCTCTCTCTCTCTCTCACACACACACAAAGACTTAAGCACTGTATAAAGAAAGGTCATAACTTCATAATGTAGAAAACACATGAGATGACTCCATATTAAAAAACAAAACAAACCTGAACTGAGACCAAAATGTATTCAGCCATAAAATACGGACGAAGGATCTGAATGGACATTTTCCATGAAAGAGTTACAGGTGGACAATACACATACTTAGTTTGTTCAGTCTCATTACACTTGAGGTCATCCAAGCTCAGTGTAAACAAAGCAAAACAATCTCACCATCAAAACAATTGAAAACCACAGTGAGGTAGGGCTTCCTCCTCTTACCTGATTATAATCTAGACAGAAACAACAGAGAGCAAGGGGAGACCTCAGGATACTGCTGTATTGCTGTATTGTGGGTGGCAGCTCGTTGGAAACAGTCGGCCACTTCCGCAGACTTTAAAGATCCTGATCATTAGGCTCATTAGAGAATAATAAGAGCAGATACACATGCACCGCTTACAGGGAACTGGGATGGGGACGCAGCAGCAGAAGGGTGTGTCCCTATTTCTCAAAGTCAACGCCCACAGCCAGTTAAACTCCTCAAAGTCCTGTGATAAGTCTTCCACCCACTCTTCCTGCCCGCCCAGCTCCTGGGATCCCTGCTGCCACCACTTCCGTGCTCAAGCCAAGGACTGGCCAGGAGTTCCACCGGATGCACCTATCTGTCTTCCCTGCCCACTCAGAAACAACTGTGCCGTCTTGCTCCGTAGGATTCCCATTTCGGAACACAGGTAAGGATAACCTCGATTCTGTCCAAGAACATGATGGTATTTCCACCCAATTTCCCCCTTTCCTTTCCCAGCTTGCACAGTCCTCTTACCTTGTGTAGCCTACACAGGAACTCATGGTTTGCTTGGTGCTGTGTGTAGGACACCACAGGAGCTTAAGCAGAGAGGCACCCTGGTCTTTTTCTAATCATATTTTGCCTCAGTGAGAGAATAAAGAAAATAAAGAATTATGTTCTTGGTGATGTCTGCAAAGATACATGGACGTAAGAAAGACTTGAGACCGAAATGTAGAACAGGACAAAAATATGGTACATGAATAATAATAAAAAAACCAATAATAGTCAAAAATTGGGAACAAAGCTAATATCAGTCAAATTAGAAATGAGAACGTGTGTACTTTCTGTTATAAAATAGATTTAATATTAGGTAAAACAAAACTGTCTATATCCTACATGACAGTACTTTCAAACCTTGTAAACATTAAAGCCAGTCACAAAGCACCACCCATTTTCTATCAACTACACGAAGAAAAGCTCAGAGTAAGGAAACAAGGATATTACATAGCTAAGGGGTCACAGCCTGTGTCCCAAAAGCCAGGTTATACACATACAGAAACATACACACACACACACACACACACACACACACACACAAAGCCAACCAAAGAAACCAAATTAATTGTGAAATGCAGAAAAAACAGATTTATTCATTGTGATCACTTCAGGAAGACAGACAATGAAAGCCAGTCACCCTTAACCTACTCCATCTTTGGGATTCTGACAAGCCATGTGCATAGCTAAAGCAGTCCACCATGGTGTGGTCCCTTGCCACCATTATCTTAGCTCCTAGGCTCTTTAGAAAGCTTTGTCTACATACCTTGTAAATGGCCCTCTTGAGGACAGACTCCTCCTGGGTGCCCCCAAGGCTTCAGACATTTCTTCTCCTAGCAAAAGGTCACTGGGAAACTTCTAATTTCTTGGGGTCCATTCTTTCAATAGTCTGATAGTCACAGAGAGAAGCAGAAGTGTCTCAAAATATATTCATTCCTGCAGGCTGACTAGTTACAAGAAAGCAGAGTCCTGGTTGGGCAGAGCTGGACCCAATGGGCTTCTATCTAGGATAGAATAAGCTCTAAACTTAATTTCAGTGTTTAGAATTCTGAGCTTATACTGTGAACCGCTGACTCATATACCTAAAATCATTTAATAGTATGGTAAATGATTGATATTTCCAACATTCATATGAAGACACACTGTGATATTTAAAAAAAAAAAATGTGACCCAAGAGTTATGTCTTTCTTTCAAGTTCTTTATCAAGGAAGCTACATTAGAAGAAGGCGGGAGAGAGAGAGAGATCTCACTTTCCACTGTTCTCCCAGTACATTATGCATTCAAGGTCACTGAAAATCATGAGTCATTTCACAGTTTCACATAATGCCTTCTGGTTTTTGCACTTGGTATCCAGAGGCTATGACTACCCAGTGTGTGTTTGCTTTTGTGAGTACAAGTTACACTTTAACTAATTATTACTCTGTCTATCTCTTCAGGAGCAGAGCAATCACCATTTGAAAGGCAGTTCTGAATTTAACCAAGATGTCTGTGAAAATTATAGCAGCCCTGCTCCTGCTACAGCTGAGTGGCTTTTTTGGACCTGTGAGTGGTGGGAAGGTGTTGGTTTGGCCAGTGGAATTCAGCCATTGGCTCAACTTAAAGACAATCCTAGATGAGCTTGTGAAGAAGGGTCATGAAGTGATTGTTCTAAGACCTTCAGTTTCCTTTTCTTATGAGGTTGAAGACACATCTGCTATTGAATTTGAAACATACCCTACGACATATGACATGGATGGTTTAGAGGAATTTTTCATAGAATCCATCAATAAATACATTTATGAGCTACCAAAGCTATCATTTTGGAGATACTTTTTAATGTTGCAAGAACTGTTTTTGTTAGAATCAGAATATTCTGAGAGTCTCTGCAAAGATGTTGTTTTGAACAAGGAACTCATGACAAAGCTACAAAATTCAAGCTTTGATGTCATCCTGGCAGATCCCTTCTTACCCTGTGGTGATCTGCTGGCTGAGATTCTCAAGACACCACTTGTGTTCAGTCTCCGCTTCTTCCCTGGCTCCACATACGTAAAGTACAGTGGCGGACTCCCACTACCTCCTTCCTACGTGCCACCTGCCATGTCAGAATTGAGTGATCGGATGACGTTCATGGAGAGGGTACAAAATGTACTCTATGTGCTTTGTTTTGACTTCTGGTTCCAAACATTTAATGAGAAGAAGTGGAATCAGCTTTACACTGAAGTATTAGGTGAGTACTGTTGAGTTGGAATTGTTCCATTCTCAATTGCTGTGTCATTGAAGGAGACTTGAAAGAAAAGGATTGGCAGCAGAAGGTTTTATCTCTCCTAGGTAAAATGGTGAAAAGTCTGAAATTATCTGTTAAATTCAAAGCATTGCAGAAAAGCCTATGTCCCAATGCCAAATTGAAAAGCCTTGGCTACTGGGTTCCAGGAACCCAGTTCCAGAGAGGGAGGAGTGATGAGCAAAGGGGTTAAGACTGGGCTGGTGAAACCCACAGAAATAGCTGATTTGAACTTGGGGGAGCTCAGGGACCCCAGACTGAGAGCTGAGAGGCCAGTGTGGGACTGATCCAGATCCCCTGAATGTGGGTGTCAGTGAGGAGGCCTCAGCACTCTATGGGGCCTTGGGTAGTACATGGGTATTTACCCCTGGCACATGAATGGACCTTGGGAGCCCATTCCACATGGAGGGATGCTGTCTCAGTCTGGACACATGGGGGAGGGCTGAGGCCCTGCCTGGGATGATATGACAGACTTTGGAGATCCCCCATGGAGGCCTCACCCTCCTTAGGGAGCAGAGGCAGGTGTGGTGGGGACTTAGGGAAGTTGGTGGGTGGCGGGGGAAGAGGGGAGAAAGAGAGAACTGGAATTGACATGTGAAGCAAGCTTGTTACTAATTTTAAAAAATTTTTAAAAAAAGAAAAAAAGAAAAGCCTCGGCTATGACTTGCACAAAACACTTCACTATGGCACATACTCACCAAGCAGTACTTTGTGGGTTTCTCTAAGCAAGTACATAGCCATTTACTATTTTACCTCATGTTTTAGAACAATTTTACCTGAGTGGTGTTACAATAAATCTTTCCTGCCAAAAGCCGCCAAGCACTACTGCCATGTGTGTGCTTTATACCAGCCCCTTGCTCGAGTTAGGATCCCAGATAGTACACAGAGACTTCTATTATGTACAAATGCTGCTTGGTCAATAACTAGGATTCTCATCTGTTAGCTCAGTCTTAATTATCATAAATCTATATATTTTATAAGACTTATCTTATCGGATGCCTTCCATTTGCATCCTCCCTTGCTGGTGGATCACATCACGAATTTGGAGGAAGAGAGGAACGGGAAAGGGACCACTTCCTGCTTGTCCTTCCTTAAATATGAGTCTTCCTGCTATGTCACTTCCTGCCTGGATTACCACTTCTTTACTACATTTCCCAGAATCCTCCCACCTAACTTGCTGCCTCATTGGCCAAACAGTACTTTATTCAACAATCAATAAGATAAACAGACACAGAAGTACATTACCCATCAGAGTGGTATTTTATCATAATCATCATCACCAACACTATTATCAGTATTATTTATTTGTGTACTGGTTGGTAAGCTGAATGTTAAGGTAACACATGTGGAATTCAAAGAACAATCTGTGGAGTATATTCTCTCTTTACACTTTTACACACAATCTGAGGATGGAAGTGTGTTTGCCAACTTGCATATCAAGTGTTTTAATCCATTGGCCCATCTGGCTGACCTCTAAAATGGTTGTTTTAAACTCATTCAATTGCATTCGAGAGTGACAGAGGGCTGACACATATTTAAACCACAGTTATCTAGACAGGATGGAGAACTTATCACTCCTAAGATAGTTATTTTATGTAAAATTTGAACATTTTCTGACCTTACATAATGAATTTCTACCACAATTTTGACAAATACTGTCTCTGTCTTAGACTCAGCAAGTTTATGAATGCAGGATTTTAGGAACCCATGTTCAGTCACTGGGTGTTTAAAATTCTTCTCTTTTAAACCTTTAATAGTGCCAGCAAATGGCTCACTATGTAAAGGCACATGCCCCCAAACCAGAAGACATTACACCCATTCACAGGATATAAGTAGTAAAAAGACAAAAATGCCTTCCTACAAATGTCCTCTGGCCTGTGACCTCTACACACACACCCAGACACACCCAGACACACACACACACACACACACACCCAGACACACACACACACACACACCCAGACACACACACACACACACACCCAGACACACACACACACACACACACAATGTAATTAAGTAAATAACTTTTACAATCCTACAATGCTTGTGTTGACATGGAAATTAATAGCTTTAGAGTTTTAAATGGTGTCTTTTTAAAAGAAAAAATGTAGTAAATAAGGGTCTCTTTCTATATTCTAGGACTTACCACTTATTATTTGCAAACATATACATACATTCAGTCATAATTTAAGAGCAGTACCAGGACAACAAGCTCAGGCATAATCAACATTTTCATGGTGGTCAGTCAGGAGGATATAGTAAGAACCTGTCTCAAAATGAAATCCTGAAACAGAATCCCCTCAAATGTTTACATTGGACATGGCAGCACATACCTGTAATCCCAGCAGCTGTGATGTGTTGGAAGCAGATCTGGAGTTCAAGGTCAACTTTGACTACATAGTGACATAGGGACCACCCTGGGCTCCATCAGAAAATCTCAAAACAAAATAGCACAAAATTCTCAGTTCACTTAGAGGAACATACATCAAGGTTCCAGCAACTACACAGGGCAAACTAGATAGAGAGTCCCGAGAAAGGTGTTTCCTTTAGTATAACAAACATGATTCATATATAATGGCATTTGATTATACTTCAGTGGCATATCTAGATATTTGTTAATGCATTTCCAAGGTGTGTTACAGTAGTGTTATCTTCTCCCAAGTATCAAAAGTGCTTTCAGAAAACTACCTGGAATATTCATCTTCACCTGATGTTTTTGTCACTGTTGTACCTTCACTGTTCTGATTCCTTTTCAGGAAGACCCACAACACTCCTGGAGATAATGGGGAAGGCAGATATATGGCTCATTCGAACCTACTGGGATTTGGAATTTCCTCACCCTGTGTTACCAAATTTTGATTTTGTTGGAGGACTGCATTGCAGACCTGCCAAGCCTCTGCCTAAGGTAGATATATTCCTGTTTGCTTGCTTCTCTTTGCCTTGCACATTTGGCAGGAGTGATACATTTCATTCCCTCAGAATGTTTGTGTCAAACTTAAGAGCATCACAAGAAATTAAGAAACTGGCCAGTAGAAACAAGAGTCTGAATTTCCTTTATTGAGCTCTATGGGACATCTGAGGATAGGGGCAGTTAGAGCACTACTCAGCACAGAGAAAATCTCAATAATTCATGCAGAACATACAGACAAGTGACAGGGACACTCCACAGGAAAGTGCTGAGTATACAGAGACACAGAGTGTGCACAGACTTACCCAGAAACACCAGCAATTCTACTTCAAAGACAAACTGTGAGCAAGCAACAAAACTATGGAAATGTTACACTGAGGAAAGGCCAAGTGGCCTGGCAGTAAAAGTAAAGAGGAGAGATGGAACACACACAGGGAAATAGTTTTGCTTAGTAAAGAAAACTCAGTATGTCTCTGATCACTAAAATCTGCCCTTAGTTAATGATTGTAAATTAATTGTGTAAGCTCATAGGATGATATCACTTTGAAGGGTCAGAGGAATGCTTTGTGATTTTAGCTAATATAATACTTCATGATGCAAGAAAACTGAAAGGTTTTTTCTGCTCTAGAAAGAATTGTCCCTGGAGACCCCTCCTTTAGTTGTGCAATGACAGCAACATACAATCTGATATTATGCCCAAGACTACATGTCTGTTTCCAAAGCTACTTGAGATGTCTGAGAAGTAACTGAGAAGTCTGAAAGCTGAGGGAAGATTCCTAAGTTCTGTGCAGGCCAGTGCTGTTTACAGGAGCTGTGTTCAGGAATATTATTTTGACAGGACGAAGGTGTGTTACATTTGTTTGTGCTGCAGAATGGTACTTTAGCTATGTAGAGCTGTGCTTCTTTTGTTTATGCTGCATTTGTTTTGTGTTGCATTCGTTTCACCTTACCTGCCTAAGGCACCTGATTGGTGTAAAAAAAAGAGCTGTACAGCCAGTAACTAGGCAGAGAAAGGATACGCAGAGCGGTCAGGCAGAGAGAATAAAGAGGAGGAGAAATGTAGGCTTGAGAAGAAAGGGAGGAGGCAGAAGCCAGGCAGCCTTCAGCCAGTGAAACCTAGAGAAAGCAAGAAAGTAAGAAAAGGTAAAAAGACCAGAGATAAAAGGTAGATAAAGAGAAACAGGTTAATTTAAGTTAAAAAAGCTAGCCAGAAATATGCCTAAACTAGGCAAGCATTCAAAACTAGTAAGTCTGTGTGTTATGATTTGGGAGCTGGTTAGCGGCCCTAAAGAAAAAGCCTGGTACAAAGATTTTGTCTTAACATTAAGGGAATGTCAATACCAACATTTTGGTTGGTATTTGGAGGGGGGTAGAGGGAACACTTAAAGAGTGTGCTCAGGTGAGGTTCAGTGCTGGAGAGCTGGCCCCACATGGCCAGTGCAGCAGAAAGGAAGAAAGAAGGAAGCAGAGGTAGAAACATGTTTACTCATGATAATTAGGAATAGTATAAACTGTACGGAAATTATAGGAAATAGTTTTCAGTCTTAAAATGTTTCAACAGTTTTGATCCTTTGGATGGGAATTATCCCTCCAATGTTCTTTCTTCCTCTCAGTAGACACTAAAATTTAATGTGCATTTGAAAGTATATATTTGACAAAATACATCAAGGATACAAATTGCAGGCCTTCTAGGTGGCTGGGGCTTTAAAGGCACTTGGAAGAAAGCCTGTGAATCTGAGCTAGATCCTGGGGCCTAAATGGTAAAAAGAGAGAGTTAAGTCTCAAAATTGTCTTCAGATCTCATACACAAAATAATAAACTTAATGAATTAATTAAATTATACCAATGAAAATCATTTAAAATGCACATTTTAAAACATTTTGTGAAGCCAAGTGGTGTTGTCATATACCTTTACTACCAGCACTTGGGAGGCAGAGGCAGGAGGATCTCTGTGGGTTTGAGACCAGCCTGGTCTACAGAGTGAGATCCAGGACAGGGCTATGCAAATAAAACCTGTCTCAAAAAGCAAAACAAAACAAAGAAACAACAAATAAAAACATTTTTGTATATTCCAAAGTTGGTAAGAGACAGGATTTTAAGAATTCCCAAACTAAAACTCTGAGTAATATATAGTTGGGTGAATGTACTATTTACCTTGATTTAAGTGTGAATAAAAAAAATCATTGGCATTTGTTTCACAATACACTCATAGGAAACTATACATAAAAATAAGTATATTTAATTATTATTCATAACAATTATTCATAAAAGAAACAATAAAAAGAATTTCAGCAAGCAGGTGTTAGTTATAAATGTATACTGTGTGCACATTACAATTATTGTATCAGAATTCTTAAGTATCTAGTCAAGCATAGCACAGGTGTGCTTAGAAAATGTAAGGGGGTAGATGCAAATTTGACATTGTACTTTCTTTTAGGACTAAAGATTTAGATAACAGGATTTTCTTCCTAAACATATATATCATATTGTGGTTTTATTTGTGTGTGTGTGTCTGTATTACACAAATAGAATAAAAATAAATTAATTGCTGTGTGTGCTTGCTGGGATTGGACCCAAGGTCTTGTGCACACTAAGCTCGCAGTAAATCATTGAATGATATACCTAGACTAAAACCATACATTTTGTTAAAGCAGACATAGTATTGCATGGCAAGTATGAGTAAATTTTAATTTTATTCCTACACTTTTCTCTAATGGGCATTTTTATTATTCCTTTTATTTTTTGAGATTAAAGTTACATCATTTCCCCCTTCCCTTCCTCCCATATACCCCTTTTTGCTTTCTTCAAATTCATAGCCTCCTTTTCATTAAATGTTGTTATATACATATTAGTGTGTGCTCACATATGTAAACACATAAATACAACCTGTTTAGTCTGTATGAATGTTTTCAGGGTTGACCATTTGGACAAGAAGCTATGAAATGAAAATAGTCTATCTCATTAATGGCAGTTTGAAACAGGAATTGTTCTAAGAGTACAGAGCAAAGTTCCTACTGCATAGATAAGGAGGCTTCAAAAGAACATCAGCAACTTAGAACACTGAATGAAGCTGCTTCGGGTAAAAGAGTGTCCCACACATACATCTGAGTTATAGGGATGCTGCATTCCTCAGGACACTGGGAGGTCCAGCTAGAAACTATGCCTTTGGAAAAATGCTATGAACAATGTCTGACAGTGAGAAATTTTTCATTTTTTTTATGTTTGTATGTTTCTTTGAAACATAGTTTCTCTGTATAACACCCATGACTGTCCTGGAACTCACTCCATAGACCAGGCTGCCCTCAAACTCAGAGAGATGCACCTGACTCTGTTTCCCAAGTGCTGGGATTAAAGGTGTGTGCCACTGTGTTTGGCATCATTTTCATTTGTGTAAAGAAAGATTTATTTCTGAAAGAAAGATTAGATTATGTGGTAGTTTGAATGTAATTGGCTCCCATAAGCTCAGAGGGAATGGCACTATTGGGAGGTATCACTTTGTTGGAGTAGGTATGGCCTTGCTGGAAGAAGTGTGGCACCATGGAGGCGGGCTTTGAAGTCTCATATATGCTCAAGCCATGCCCAGAATCTCAGTTCACTTCCTGTTGCCTGTAGATAAAGATGTAGAACTCTCAGCTCCTTCTCCAGCACCATGCCTGCCTTCAGGCCACCATGCTTCCTTCCCACCATGATGATGATGGACTAAACTTCTAAACTGTAAATGACCCAATTAAATGGTATCTTTTATAAGAGCTGCCATGGCCATCATGTCTCTTCACAGCAATAGAAGCCCTAACTAAGAAAGAACAATTAGAAGGAGAAATATTCTTTTTAGGAATGGTAAGTTGTACCCATTGTTGTATTAAAGGAAAAGGGAAGACAGTACCTTGAAAACAAGTTCTAAAAGTGAATATGTGCTTGTAGCAAGATTTCTGGGACAATTTTGGCAATGCATTTGATTTTGTTGTAGAAAAGCTCACTGAATGATATACCTAGACTAAAACCATACATTTTGTTAAAGTGGAATCTGTAAGGAAAGAGCTAAGGAGTCACATGCTAGAATGACATTCAGAGAATTCTTGACAAACACCCCATGGGAAAAGTAAGGGACAGAGTAAGGGAATAGTTCCCAATGTAGAGGCAGGGAACAACTAAGACTTCTACTGAACAGGTTCTTTTTCATCCAAGAACCTACAAATATAACAAAGATTCTGCCCGTCCACTAAAACTGAGATATCTAGGGAACTGGCATCCTTTTTGCCCCTGAGTTCTAATTAAACTTAAAGAAGATGGTTAGGTCACTAAAAAACAATACCCAGGATCACTAGCATCAGTAGATGTTTTAATTCAATACTTATTAGCCAGTCAGTCATGAGTGAAAAACATGGTTTGACAAATGCCCATGAATGAAGAGTCCAGAGCTTCGGGACACCAAAGATGAATCTGTTGCATTCTGCAGTAGAGCACCATAACTGTTATGGGAAAAAAGTCATTCAAGATATTTACTATCAGATATCCTCAAGGAAGGACTATGCAGGAAAAGGGAAATATGTGCAGGACAATCAGGACTAATGTCAGCATCTGGGTCACATTAATTCAATAAGATTCTGTAAGAGCAGTGGCTCTCAAACTTCCTAATGCTGTAACCCTTTAATACAGTTCCTCATGTTGCGATGACCCCTAACCAAAAAATCATTTTTGTTGCTACTTCATAACTGTAATTTTACTGCTGTTTATAAAGCTGTAGTGAAATGATTTTGGAGATAAAGATTTGCCGAAGGGGTCATAACCCACAGATGGAGAACCACCATGTTAGAGTGCAGCTTCTGAAATCTGAGTGCACATGAAATCCCCTGATGAGATCAGGAACTGTTGGTAGCTGCTGGGAGAGGGAAAGTCAGTTCTCTCTAATGGCATGATGCATGGTAGGGTGTCCACATACCAGTGTAGGCCCATCCCCAAGACTAGATGGGGAAAGTAGAATCAATGGGGAAAGATGAAAGAGAAAAAAGGAAAATTTCTCAAAGTAAAATACATTGAATGAAATTCTTTAATAATAAATAAAATATTGCTAAAAATTGACTATGCCAAAAAAATACACAAACACAAAATACAAAGAGATGAACCAAAAGCCAAGTTCTGAACAATGAGCTGAGATAAGACTAATATAATTTGCGTCTCGGGATTTCTATTGCTGTGACTAGAAACCATGACCCTGGCAACTCTTATTAGGGAAAGCATTTAATTGGGGCTGGATTATAGTTTAGAGGTTTGATCCATTATCATTATGGCAGGAAGCAGGGACTCATGCTGCAGACATAGTGCTGGAGAAAGAGCTGACAGGTCTACGTCGGGCAGCATGAACAGAGGGTGACACTGAGCCTGGCTTGAGCATCTGAATCCTCAAAACCCATCTCCACTGACACATTTCCTCCAACAGGGCCACACCTACTCCAACACAGCCATAGCTCCTAAAAGTACCACTCCTTATGGGCCAGCGGGGCCATTTTCATTCAAACCACTACAGTCTGGCCAGGAAAAACATTTTGTGAGGTATACAGTTGCTTTCTCTGCTTTTTTTTTTAATGAAACAGACAAGAATAAGAACCTTCTTGTCAACAAACACATTTCTACATACATATACACATATGCTTGCACATGTATGTACAATAAAAGAGAGTGATCTCAAATAGGAAATATTTTTCTAACAAAACTAACAACAAAAAAAAACATGCTACTGAAAAGAAAATGGAGTTTTCTGTGAATTAGAAATGGATTTCTGCATCATGGATTCCACTCCTGGATGTGCAAGTAACAGAAGGATCTCAAGAACATATCTGTGGAAGGATAATTATAGGCGTAGCAGCAATCTAAGAACAAATAAATAGGTTTTTGGTAAGCAATACATAGTATACCAATACAAAAACATATAACTAAGCCCTTAAAATCCATGGAATAAGGACACACGATGACTTATAAGAATCATAATGAAATCACACCAGGTTAAATAAATATAAGAATATCATAGAGATCATGACACATACTATGTTCTAGTCAAAATCAGGGAAGCATAAAGGAAAGTTACAGTAAACTAGAGGCTGGAAAGGGAAATGAGAATTTTGGACTTAATTACTTCAAATTATGTTTTTCAAGATGAAAATGAAAAAAAGAAACGATGACTGTGTTCCAAGGCTGTTTCTGTGAGCACATACATACATGTAACAGAGAACTGTAACCATCCAATTGGCTGCAACTGTACATCTTATATGTGGGTGTGAACAGTTTTAAAGCACCCACTCCTCTAACATTTCTAATGCTGCTCCGTGTCTTCCTGTGGAGGGTGGTGTCAGTTTTTATGCAGGAGGTTTGGTGTTGCTGCTCTTTGTGATGGGCTGATATTTCATTTACAGGAAATAGAGGACTTTGTCCAGTCTTCTGGAGAACATGGTGTTGTGGTGTTTTCCCTGGGATCCATGGTGGGTAACCTAACAGAAGAAAGGGCCAATGTGATTGCAGCAGGCCTCGCCCAGATTCCACAGAAGGTGAGATACAGTGCCTCACTGTTTCATCCTCACTAAGATGGTTACATCCTGTTCAGGTGTGACTGCAGAGACCACCTGTGTGACACTGAAGCTGTGGTGATTCCTCTAGATCATCTCCGAAGTCATCTGTGACACAGAAATATGGGGGACAGGTGCCAAATAGTGGGTGGTGTTTTTGATTAATAACTTTGTTATTAATATTGTGTTTAGAAAGAAAAACACTTAAGTGTTTCTGCACTTGGTATTAGAAAGGCATTATAGGCAGATAACAGAATCTGCCTTGTTATTTCCTCCATTTTCCTCGAGGAAACTGGGGACTCTACACATAGTACAGTGTAATCAGACTGCTATTAAATTGTAACCAGTAACAACCAGTAGCAATAAGCAGAAAATTGGCAGTGGTAGGAGAAGAGAGGAGGAACATTCTTGAAGGGCATGTGTTGCTCACACAGAAGACCTGAGCTTACTTCTGAGCCTCCCTGTCTGGCAGCTCCACAACTGCCTGTAACTGCATCCCATGGGATCCAAATCACTCTCTGGCCTCAGATGACAGCCACAAATATTTCCCATACATATGAACACACACACACACACACACACACACACACACACACATGCACGCAAACACTAACTTACACATAAATGAAAATAAGTCCTATTTTTAAAATGCAATTTGTACTATTCTGGATTGTTCACTTTCCCTTCATCTCATGGGTTCTCAACCTTCCTAATGTTTTAATAGAGTTACTCGTGCTCTGGTGACCCCAACCATAAAATTATTTTTGTTGCTACTCCATAGCTATAATTTTGCTACTGTTATGAATTGTAATGTAAATACCTGATTTTTCTGATGGTCTTAGGGAATCTCTGTGAAAGGGTCATTTGATCCCCAAAGGGGTGTTTCAGATTATTGTAAGAACAGAGAGAAATTTCGGGTACAGATTTAGATAGGAGGGGAGATAAGGAGTTGTGGGAGAAGAAACCGTGAGTAGAATATATTTCATAGAAAAAAATCTCCTTTAAATAAAAGAAAAATAGCCAGGCGTTGGTGCCGCATGCATTTAATCCCAGCACTCGGGAGGCAGAGGCAGGTGGATCTCTGTGAGTTGGAGACCAGCCTGGTCTACAAGAGCTAGTTCCTCCAAAGCCACAGAGAAAACCTGTCTCAAAAAAAAAACACACAAATAAAAGAAAAATATAAAATATAAGTTTAATAACTTAGAGTTGGAGTTGTAGTCTTAAATTTGTATTCTTGGCCAAATGAGATCACAAACATTGTAATATAGGCCTATGCACAGTACTATTTACCCTGCTATTCCAAAAGAAAAAGACAGGATTTGCCAGCCTCAGTTCCAGCTGTGGAGACTGACCTGTTAATTCTGAACAAGAGATAACTTGGGAACTTGCTCTGTACTTAGACAGTGTCACACTTCAAGAGTCTAATCTAATAAAATACCTATATAGAAGGGATTATAAGTGAACTAATTCAAATACCATGGGCAAATAGTTGTAGTGAATTTGGAAAATTAAAAACTGCTATAAATATGTATTGGAAAAACAAAACCAGGTATATAGTAGTAACTTTGATGGATTATTGATCTAGAATTACATTCACACATTTCTTAACTCCTGATTGACATCACTGAGCTTAACTTTGCCTAAGTTGCTGTTGACTAAATGTGAGGTGACATGCTGAAACTTGAACAAGCATGAGAACAAAAGCAGGAGAGTGAAAGGCACCTGCATCCTGACTGTGGTACTCTTCATGGTTCCCATCATCCATCCACACTGCCTGGCTCTTAGAGACTGGGCATTTATCTCCATTGTTTCTTAATCTAGCCAGAATTCTAACAGGAGTAACTTGATATTTGACCAAAGTAATAGAGGCTAGCTTCATTTTAACAGGTTCTTTGGCGATTTGAAGGCAAGAAGCCAGACACCTTGGGCTCCAACACTCAGCTGTACAAATGGATCCCCCAGAATGACCTTCTTGGTAAGCATCAGGAGACCCCTGAGACATGAGGAATGGCTGCTCAGGAAGGTGAATGTCAGCACTGATGCATTTATGACAACAGTGATCTAGTCCTGGAGATAATGAAGAACTGTTATGAATATGCTATACAGTGACAGTCGAGATAGGAGAATCCATTTCTATCTCCGCTATAATTACTGTTCAAAAACATTTAAGTCAATCTTTCTTTGCACCTCCTATTTCTGTAACTTACATCTACTATTTCCCCTACTGTAGGGCAATTATAAATGACAATGGGAATGATATTCTTTCATTAATGACTCTTCATTTACTATGCTCCCCGACAGACCCCACATCATCAGATGGTACTACATATGATGAAGTGTCCTCAGTCTGATTCCATCAAAATGAACCCTCAACCCCTATTGTGTGGAGCCAACCCATCCAAAGCATTAGCTTCACTATTTCTTTAGGAGAACATACTCTCCTGAACCCACTGCCTGTCCTCCCTTTTGGAGAAGCGCTTCCCTTTTTGCACATTTCACAAAATCATTCTACTTCCACACTCCACCTGCCCTATGTGACCTTGAGTCATCCTTTGGGGACTTGGAATACTCCTTCTTCTAAGTCATAAGGGCATTCAGTGCACTCCCATGGTTATGGTTATGATAATGTTGTCTAGAGAGTATTGGCCCTTTACGTGCTTTTTTCCCTGCCTCTCATTTTCTTCCTCAGACATAAGACTAATAGTTGCCTTTAATCTCTCCCCTTACTAGGTCATCCTAAAACCAAAGCTTTTATAACTCATGGTGGCACCAATGGCATCTATGAGGCGATCTACCACGGGGTCCCTGTGGTTGGCATTCCTTTGTTTACAGACCAATTTGATAATGTTGTTCACATGAAGACCAAAGGAGCGGGTATGAGACTGGACTTTCTCACAATGTCCAGTACAGATTTGTTCAATGCAGTGAAGACAGTCACAACTGACCCTTCGTAAGTACAGTGACCGTTTAATTTGTAGTGTTCCAGATAAATTTCCTCAACAATAACTGTTGATTTTACCTAATATTTATCCTAATTTTGAAGAAAATTACTGTTACCCACTGTTGAATGAACTTTTACTGTCAACCAAGACTGCAAACTTTCCCTGGGGACTTCTGTAAAAGAACTTAGTTTAGAATAATTTGCCACTGGAAACCTTTTTCTCTTGCTAAATTAAAGGACACAATTTTCAAAAATCTGATCAAATCAAAAAACAGGATAGTAAATCTGAAAGATAGAAAATGTATTAGTTCAAAGCCCAAGGTTTCTGAAACTCCTGTTAAACTATTCACTTATTAAAGAGTAGATAATTACACATACATACATGCATACTTACAAACATACATCAGAGAATATGTAAAGCAAAATCAGGATACTCACATTTCCATCTCCTTAAAATTGTATTATTTCATTTGTCACAGTGTTGCTCTTTCACTTCTTATTAGACATGTAAATTGTGAGTCACAGTCACTGCCTCTACTGTAGTGCACTATCCTGCTATCCAGTAGCAGGATTTATCTGTTAGCTGACCTGTCTCTAACCCCTTCCCTCCTTTCCTTCCTGGACTCCAGTTACCACTGTGCTACCCTCTCTTCTATGAAATCAGCTCTGGTAGTTTCCTCACAGTAGTGAGAATGTGCAGTATTTTCCTTTAGGGTCTGGTTTGTATGATTTAATAAAATATCCTCCAACTGTATATTGTTAGTGCAAATTTCCTTCTTTGCAATGGCTGAATAACATTATATAATATTATTATATTTTATTATTTTTTAATATAACAATAAAGAACATATTCAGTGTTTTCATACCCCTTTTTTATCCATTGTCACACAATGGGCACCTCAGTCAATTCACTTGGCTATTATAGCTAGTGCTGCAATAGCCATGGGCTTCCAGGTGTCTCTTTGATATATTGCTGAATGTTTCTTTTAATAGACTCATAGTGGTAGAAAAATTCAAGTTCAACCTGGGGCATTTCTGTTTTCAGTATATTCAGGAATGCATTGAGGTTTTTCATAGGATCCATGCAATATTACACTCTAACCAATCTCAATAAGATTTCCACTTTCTGGCATCAGCAGATGGGTGAGTGGGTAAAGGTTCTTTCCACCAGTCCTAACAGCTTGAGTTCCATCCCTGGAATTCATATGGTGGAGGAGTGTTCATGCATGCACATGTGGACACACACACACCACATACAGATGTATTTTTTAATTATACTTTCTCTGCATGCCGAGCAGGCAATATTTGGGTTTTGTGTTTGGATGTTTATGTGTTTGCAGTACTAGGGTTGAATTCAGGCCATCAGGTATTCTAGGCAAGCTATCAATTACACCCTAGTACTTATATCATCCTTTGAAAAACATGTATCTTTCTCTTCATTTATCTGTTTTTAATCAGTGGCACAATCAGTCCTCAAAAGCATCAACATGATCGATTACTCAGCATTCAACTATCTCACTTACCGTGGTTGGAATGGCTTAATAACAACCATATCCTGAAAAGATTTACTTCTCCAAATAATTTTCCATTTCATTTTTCCCCTTTTTTTCCTTTTCATTTTTGAAAAGCACTTCTCAGAGAATACCAGTTTACAGGCGAACTTTCAAACATGCCCCTCCCCAAGCCATACCCCTCCTACTGTTCTTCTATGACATGATTTGGTCTCATTATGCTTTCTCTGACCTTTCATAGGCCTGATGCTCTTCAGTGAATTGATTGACATTTAATGTTGATGTTTTTGTGCTTCTCCTTTACATTTATCTTTAGCTATAAGGAGAACGCCATGCGGCTATCAAGAATTCACCATGATCAGCCAGTGAAGCCCCTGGACAGAGCTGTCTTCTGGGTTGAGTATGTCATGCGCAATAAAGGAGCCAAGCACCTTCGTGTGGCAGCACATGACCTCACCTGGTTCCAGTACCACTCTCTGGATGTGCTTGGATTCCTGCTTGCCTGTGTGGTGACTGTGATCTTCATCATTACAAAGTGCTGTCTCTTTTGTTGTCAGAAATTTGCTAAAGGTGGAAAGAAGAAGAAAAGGGAGTAACTGAAGTGGGGAGGACAGACACATGGACCTCCTCCAGTGCATCACAGCAAGGGAAGGCTGGGTTGGAACATTCCTTCATCCTGTGACAAGACACCTTTTCTCTCCTTGACTCATCAAATCATAGTATTATTTACAAAGTTTTAATACTTGATTATATTTTAGAAATATTTTTGGCCACAGTGCAAGACAGTAGGAAAAAGTAAAGATCAAACAAACTGTATTAGTTCCTCTTAAAATATACTTCTGTGGTGTTGGAGAGATGGCTCCATGCTGTGAAGAGCACTTGTTGTCCTTGAGGAATATCTGAATTTTATCTCTAAGACCATCAGTAACTCCAAAGTATCTGATGCCCTCTTCTGACTCCTTCAGGAACTGCATGCACACTATGTACATATATTCAAGCAGGCAAGAACACTCAGCCACATAAAAATAAACAAATCTTAAAAGAACTGCTGTAAGTTACATGTTACATTGCCATAATTTACCAGGCTTAATTCCAGTTCATAAGTCAATGATGGGCATAAGAACAGCTACAAGATAAACAAACCCTTATCCAAACTAAAAAACAGAGAGAGAATATCCAGATTAACAAAACCAGAAGGAAAAAAGGGGGACATAACAACAGACACTGAGGGAAATTCAGACACTCATAAGGACATACTTTAAAAATCCATACTCCACAAAATTGGAAAATCTAAAAGAAATGGATCATTTTCTCAATAGGTACCACTTACCAAAGTTAAATCAAGATCAGATAAACAATTTAAATAAACCTATAATACATTGTGAAGCCCGGCGTTGGTGGTGCAAAAAAAAAAAAAAAAAAAAAAAACCTAGTGAAATACAACCACTCACTAAGCCTGCCAACCAAAAAAAGCCCTCTAATTCATTATTTTGAGATTTTTGTATCATCTCAAAAAATATTACTTGAATTAAAAAAGATCATAGATACGTTAATAGGTTTAACTTCAGTAAACATTTTACTATGTACATACACACCTTAAATAATAGCAATTTAATGATTTATTTACTGAGTCAGCAAGGGATGTAATGTTAAAAAACCCTACAATTTAGTATTGTAACAGAAACCACAAATAAAAGAATGAAAAACTTAATAAATCACATAGGAAAAAGAAGTAAATCACATAGATTTACTTAAGAATAAAAATACATTAAAAATTAGAAATATCTATGATTTACCTGGGTGACCAAGGCAACTATTAGGAGAAAGCTTAATGGGGCCTTGCTTACAGTTTTAGAGCTTTTGTCCATTATCATCATGATGGGGACCATGATAGCATGCAGGCAAATGCTGGAGCTATGACCTGATACAGAGGCAGAAACACTGAACCTGGCTGGGCTTTTGAAACCTCAAAGCCCAACCCCAGCGACACAGGTCTTCAAACAAGTCCACACCTACCCTAACAAGTCCACTTCTCCTAAGCCTTCTAATCCTTTCAAAGAGTGCTACCCTGGTGATTAAGCAATCAAATATACAAGCCCATAGGGGACATTCCTATTCAAACCACCACAGTGACTATTCTTGGTGTTATTTCCTACACAGTTAAGAGATAGAAAACGGTGGATTAGACACACACAGCATATTCCTGCAGCTTCACAAAACAAGTCAGTGAGCTAACATTCGATGTCCACTTTAGAATTCAGAAGTCAACAGGATAGCAACATATTCAGCCTGAAATTCATCAGGATACATAACAATTCTAAACCAAATGTGAGATATATTCATTTTGTTAATGCTACTTTACAGAAACATGAAATCATCCTCTCCTTGTCTATGCAAAGGGTACTACTTGGGACAAAATGGGATCAAACCAAAGCATTCCAGCCTTCTCACCATAGCCCAAACAGCAGAGACATGTTGGACAAGACACAACATGGGGTATTTCATATGAAGAAATTACTTTAAATCTACTTCAGTTCTTGTATGTGCTATAAGATATTGCATAATCGTGTTTATACCTTTCAGATAAAATCATACTGGGTGACTTTTTAAAATTACAGTATGACATCATTTTCTCTCAATTTCTTCTTCCAATCCTTCTCATTTACCCCACACTGCCTCTAAAAATCATGGCCTTTTGTGTCTTTTGTTATGATCTCATACACACACACACACTTAAATACATAAATAGAATTTGCTCAGTCTGTTTGGTCACATATATATATATATATATATATATATATATATGAGCTCAGACCATTGGATAACCAATTGGGGGGTTATCACTAGGGATGTGATATTTTATGATTTATTAAAACTTGTCTGAGGGTACAGACAGCAAAGCTAGCCACAATGTTGATACACCTTTAATCCCAGCAGTCATACTAGCTAGTCATAAAGCCAGGCAGTGGTGGCACACACCTTTAATCCTATGCCTCAAGAGACAAGCATATGGGTCTGTTAGTTCAAAGCCACACTGAGTTAAAGAGAAACAACTCACACAAAGGTGATCTGGAACTTGTGATCACATGCCTTTAATCCCAGCACTAGGGAGGTATAAGAGGAGGAGCCAAAGGGTCTCATGAGAGAATTGTTCTCCAATCATGCTGAGGACAGGGTAGCCCTTTCAGCCTGAGATAGAGGTAAGAGCTCTCTGGTGGCTGGTTACTTTGCTTCTCTGATCTTCAGTTTGAACCCCAATATCTATCTCTGGGTTTTTACTTTTCGTGTTACAGGGAGAACTATTTTCCCTCTGTCAACATTCCTTGTAGTCTTGCAGTCTTGCAGACCTCTGTGAGGTTTCTGCCTTTCCATGTTGTTAGCATGTCTACTCGTGTTATATTTGACCATGTCCTGTTTTAACAGCAATATTGTTGAGGTGTCTTAAGTGAAGCTTCCCTAGGGCAGTATCATGGCAGCTTTCCTGGTCTTTTGCTTCTTGAGTGATATTTGTCTTTTTTAAACTGCAGTGGGCATGTTATGGATTTAGAATTACCAAAAAAGATCCTATTATTTGTGAAAGGGATGCTATATTTGTACAAAATTTCAGAAGCTATTCTCTCTCGTTGAGGCCTAGACTGGATTGGAGATGATTCAGGGGTGCTGATGATGGGATGTGGGCATTTTGCCCCTCACCAAGCCATGTTCATGTCAGACAAAACCAACTGTGGACTAGTTGGCACCAGGGGCAGGGGATGAGGTATACTCTGGGAACTGACACTTACCATGTACCCTGTGTCTACACAGAAAGTTGCAGGCTAGTCAAGGTCATGTAGTAAGAGTCACAAACAAAAAGGGCAACCTTTACAGTTTAGAAAACAGTGACAACATATATCACAATCCAATCATTTTATATGTATATTCATATAGTAAAAAGATGAAATGATGAAATAGAATAGAACATTATCAGAAAAAAATCATGGTTAATAATTTTCTGTTGGGAATGGGAAAAGATATTCACCAACCCCACATCTGACAGAGGGCTGATCTCCAAAATTTACAAAGAAATCAAGAAGCTAGTCCCAAAAACACCAAATAATACAAATAAAAAGTGGGGTCCAGGACTAAATAGAGAATTCTCAATATTCTAAAATGGTTGAAAGACACCTAAGACAGTGCTCAACATCCTTAGCCATCAGAGAAATGCAAATCAAAACCACTCTGAGATACCAGCTTACTCCTGTCAGAATGGCTAAAATCAAAACCATCAATGCCAGTTTATGCTGGAGAGGAAGTGGAGAAAGGGGAACACTCCTCCACTGCTGGTGGGAGTGCAAACTAGTACAGCCACTTTGGAAATCTGTATGGCGATTTCTTCAGGAAAATGGGAATCAGTCTACTACAAGATCCAGCAATTCCACTCTTAGGCATATTCCCAAAAGAAGCACATTAATACAACAAGGGCATCTGTTCAACTACGTTCATAGCAGCACTATTTGTAATAGCCAGAACCTGGAAGCATCCTAGATGCCCCTCAACTGAAGAACAGATAGAGAAAATATGGTACATTTACACAATGGAGTACTACTCAGTGAAAAAACAACAACAACAAAACGGAATCTTGAAATTCGCAGGCAAATGGATGGAACTAGAAGAAACCATTCTGAGTAAGGTAACCCAGTCACAAAAAGACAAACATGGTATGTATTCACTCATATATGGATTCTAGACATAAAGCACAGGATTACCAGCCTACAATCCATACCGCCAGAGAGGCTAGGAAACAAGGAGGACCCTAAGAGAGGCATACATGGTCCCCAGGAGACAAGATCTCCTGAGCAAATTGAGTGATGGGGGGAGGGGAGAGGGAACTAGGAGAATGAGAAGGGGAGGTGGGGAGAGGAGGACATGCGGGAAGGTTGAGTGGGGGGAAAACAGAAGAGAGCAAAATAAGAGATAATATAATAGAGGGAGACATTATAGGTTTAAAGAGAAATCAGGCAGTAGGGGAATGTCTGGAGAGCTACAAAGGTGGCACCAACTAACAATCTAAGCAACACAAGAGAGGCTACCTTAAATGCCCTCTCCTGATTGAGATTGATGACTAATTTATATGCCATCCTAGAGCCTTCATCCAGCAGCTGATGGAAGTTGAAGTAGAAGTAGACACCCACAGCTAAACACTGAAGTGAACTGGAATCCAGTTGCAGAGAGGAAGGAGTGATGAGCAGAGGGGTCCAGACCAGGCTGGTGAAACCCACAGAAACAGCTGACCTGAGCAAAGGGGAGCTCATGGACCCCAGACTGATAGGTGGGCAACCAGCATGGGACTGATCCAGATCCCATGAACATGAGTGTCAATGAGTCGGCCTTGGAAATCTATGGGGCCTCTTGTAGTAGATCAGTACTTAACCCTAGCATAGGTATGGACTTTGGGAGCCCATTCCACATAGAGGGATAGTGTCTCACCTCAGATACATGGTGTGTGTGTGTGGCGGGGAGGGGGGGTGCTAGGCCCTATTCCAAAGGATATGACAGACTCTGAAGATCCCATGGAAGCTCCCTGGGGAGCAGAAGGGGTATGGCATAGGTAGGGTGTTAGTGGGCGGCAGGGAAGGAAGGGAGGGAGAGGGAATTGGGATTGACGTGCAAAACAATCTTGTTTCTAATTTAAATTTAAAAATGAAAAAAATTAAAATGTGCCGAACAAGAAAAAAATAATTTTCTGTTGGGCAGAGACAGGTCAGCAGTTCAGAGATCTTGATACTGTTGCAAGGGTCCTGGGTTCACTTCCCAGCACCCACATGCTCGCTCATGATGCATGACTCAAGATAGCCTGACCAATTCCAGATCCAGGGTATCTGTGCCCTCTTCTGGCCTGTACTAGCACTAGCATGTATATAATCCACTGTTGATTATTACAAAGCACATGAAAACAATCTACCATTTTTAGTAACTTACAAATAGTGAATAAAAATATTATATAAATCCAGACATATGCCTGGAAGAAACTGTTGAATTAGGAACAGTCAGATGGCTCAGTGTGTAAAGTCTCTTGCTGCCAAGCCTGATGACCCAAGTTTGATTCCCCAGAAGTTACATGGCGGCGGAAAGAACAGACTCCTATAGATTGTCCTCTCAGATGCATGTGGGAAATAAGGCACATACACTGACACACACTGCACATCTTAAACAGCATTTATTAATGGAGAAAAAAATCACTGAATTGGCAACCCGTGGAAATTAAATTAGACTTTTATGTTTTGCTTTTGTGGTTGAAGAAATTATACCTTTTATAGCTTCAATGTGTAAGTATAAATTTTTCCAACGTTATCACTTTACAGAAAAGAAACAAAATTCCAGCTAATAATCAGATAAACTTGGGCTACGATAGCTTTTAAAAAATCTGATAAAGTTGCATGTAGTTGAAGCTGGCCTCTCAAATGTTATGTAGACAAGGCTAGTCTTCAATTCCTAACCCTGCCTCTATCTGCTACGGTTTCAGGCACTCACCATTACCCCTGGATTTTTACAAAACATTCTTACTTTCAACAGACACTTTGTAAGTCATCCATCACCAAAATTTAAGTCTCACCCATTTCCCTCATCAACCCTTGCTCAGCATCTGGCCATGCTTGCATTCTTCTTGATTGCATGCCTCCATACAAGTCATACTCCTTGAAGGAAAATTCTCTTACACTTATCTCCCTGTGGCGGTTCAGAGAGTATGTCATTGGGGTATAGCTCTGCAAGTTTAGAGTCTCACCCTACTGCCAGCTTCTTGGTTGCAGCCAAGGATGTGATCTTTCAGCTTCTTGATCCTGCTACCATACCTGCAGCTTGCCTCAATGCTTACCCACCATTGTGGACTGAGTCCTCTGGATCTCTAAACTCTTCCACAAGTCACTTTTGTGCATACCGTTTTGTTTATCACATAAACAGAAAAGTAACAAATACTCTCTCCCAGAGTCTCATTGGAGGCACTTAACCATCTTCTGAATCTATGTAAATACACTGGTAGACTGTGTTTTACCTCTTCCAAATTCCCAACTAGTGTTTCTGCTTTCCTTTTAATTGGGGCTCTAAGACAGCTCCAGTAGAACTAGTGTAACAATGCTCTAATGTTTCTATCATTCCTTACCAATACCCCATCTGTATTTATTTTCCCACATTGCACCAGAAATGTTCTAAAAAGTTAAGTCCTTGCTTCCTCCTTAGAAGATAGAGGGCCAGTTTCATACAAGCCGTTAGAACATGATGTGAGCTAGGTGGCACATGCTTTAATCTGGGAGGCAGAGGCAGGTGGATCTCCGCCTCCTCTGGAGTTCCAGGACAGCTGGGGCTTACAGAAAAACGCTGTCTGAAAAAAACAAAACAAAAAAACACGATGTGGACAGTATATGACATTAAGGCCTTCTTCCTCTGGTTTTTCCTTTGGTTACAAAGAACTCTGGGGACTACCTTCCAAGTTAAGACTTGTCAGTCAGATGAGCTAACTCATTGTCAGTGCAGTCCCTGTTCACAGAAAAGCACACTATCCAGATGCTTGCCGATGCTGCTATGCAGTTTAATCCATTATTCCCCTTACCAAATTTAACCTGTTTCTGTTATAACTGTCTACTTACAAAGTCTTTACCCAGTGAATTAGAAAAATTTCAGTGTTTGCAGAAAGATCTACTCTTCTCCATTTTCTAGTGACCTTTTGCTTTTTTCTCTCTTTAGGCTTCACATTCGCATCATTTATTGCTAAGTGTAACACAAAAAACTAAAAGACCCAGAGACTGATATTAGGGTTCAAGCTTCAAGCTGAAGATCAGAAAAGCAAAGCAGCCAAGCTACCAGGCTCTTGCCTTTATGTCAGGCTGAAAGAGTTGATTCTGTCTCCACGAGCTCTCACCAAGCCTCAAACTACTGCCTCTCAGCATGGCTGGAGAATCAATCCTTTCTATTCTCGATGTGACTGGAGAATAAATGCTAGCTCTGAGATCCTGTTCCTGTCCTAAATACCTCTCATGTGTCCTGGGATTAAAGGTGTGAGCTGTTACTCTTTTAGACTTACTCAATCTCATGTATCCCTGGGTGGCCTTGAATTTAGGAGAGATCCATCTGCCTTTATCTTCCAAGTACTTGGATTAAAGTTGTGTGCCACTGAAAGATCCAACTCAAGCCTAGCCTGATACCCACCAGCATGTATTTAAAAGTCACTCTGGCCACACACAGCTCTGGGACAAAGAACACATAAAATGGTCAGTCATGATGACCAGTCTCTGGAAACTGTTATTATTACTAGTTTCTATTATCTTCAACAACTGTCTGGTTTCTAAAGCACCCAAGTTTTGAAAATAAGTATAAGTCACTCTGTTCCCAGAAAAACCACTAGCTGTCCCATGGCCTTGCAGGTGTAAAAAACAAAATAACATTCCAAAACCCTCGTGGGCAAAACTGTAAGTTCAGTTCCCAACCAATCAGTAAATGACTCATGTATGTTATACCCAATCAATATGTTGTCATACTCCTGCCTAGTGACCAAAAAGACATAAAAACTGCTTGCTTTGGAAACTTTGGGTAGTTCTCGTCCCAGGGAGCGACCCCAACGAGTTGGAATAAAATCCTTTTGCTTTTGCATCGAACGTGTGTCCTATGAGTGACTCTGAGGTGCGTCTCCCAGAGTTGGACTTCACTTTTGGGTCCAACACCACCACTGCCTAACTAGTATGACTGCTTTGCTAGTTCGATTTTCAGTGGCTTCAATAAACCATAAATATCACCACAGCTAAGGACAAAGAGTGTCTTCTACTATATCCTGAGAGCAAATAAACTGTTCCTAGCAATTCTGGTTTGCCCAGCATCTCATTTGCCTAAGGACTACACACTGTCTAGTCCTCAACCAAGCTCTAACGAAGAAGGCTATCTAGTCCTCAACCAAGCTCTAACAAAGAAAAACCTGAGTTCGCAAGAGAATGGGATCACCATATTTTTTCAGTCCAGAAGCCAGTTGAATGGGGTGACTTATTCAAAGAAAACAAGTTTGGAAAAATAAATGGGAGCCTGTATTACAAGAAGTCAGTGTTGGGAGACATACAGCTTGGCATGAACCTTTAGGCCAAACTTGGCAAGCCACAGGGTTATAGAATGGTCTTTTGATTATAAGTGGCTTCTAGAAGCATGAGCATCCAGAAGGAACATGACCCAGACGTCAATTCTTTGTTCCAACCACAAGTCCACTTACCTAAGCAACCCTCCCTCTCCCCACTACCCATGAATTTTTTACCCTGCCAATATCCTCCTTCTATAGTTTTCTAACATCCTGCTTAAACTAACAACTGGCTCTTGGCCTCTTCTCCCCCTCCCCTTTACCCCATACTACTGACTATATAAACTAGTCTGGAAAAAATAAAATTTGCCACTTGATCAGAATCCTGTCTTGTGGTCATTCTCTTAAGTGTCTTGTCTCCATTTCTCTCCCTGGACTTCTTGCTCTAGGTTGCTGTCCTGCGGGTCAGGACAACTACAAGTCAGTAAATTTAAAGGTGTGTTAGAAAGCTGGTGGAATCTCTTCTAAAAACACCACCTTCAAATTGTGTCCTCATAGCCATGACAAAAGCTCAAGTTTTTTTAAAATGTCTTCAGGATGAGAATCACAGTCCTTAAATGAACATTTTAGAAGAAAATATGATTTGTTGGGAAGTCAGAAATATTTTAACCTTATGCAAAAAAGTTTATAGTAGTGACTTCATACATTTAAATGGTGACTGAAACAATCATTTTTAATTGTTAAGTCCCTATAATTTTTCACAGGTTATAGAAAAAAAATAACAATTACTTCCATAGTAATGAAATACAGAATTTAACACAATGTCATACAAATTACTTAATTTTCTACCAGAATATTCAACTTCTAACCCCTACAGAGTCAATAGAAACTAGGCACTTTTACTAACTCATAGACCAGCCATCCAAACCAGGGAAATAACTAAATTCAGCTCACATTCCTGAACTTAACTTTAAAAGCCTCCTGGGAACTATCACTAACTGAAGCATTTTGTCTATATAACTTAAAGACAAAACACCACATAATCTCACTTTGTCAAATCTAAAAGAAAATTGACTTCCATGACTGGGGTGAGGCGGGTGATAATGGATTCACATTTAGTTATATCAGAGTTTGACAGATTCAATGCACAACAGTGACAATGACCTGCAATGTATGCTTGAGCAACAGACTGCATTTAAATCCATGTTAAATGATCTTCCCTAAAGACAGCAATTAGGAGGTAGTTACTACTAGATGGATCAAATCACTGTATGATGGATATAAAATAAAACATAAACCACATTTTGGTCCACTAATTCTTAAGGCAGGCAGGCACTCACATTTAATACCCAAATGAGAGACAGTAGCAGGTGGATCTCATTTTATATCCAGGCTGATCTACAGAACAAATTAGGATAGCCAGGGCTACCTAATTAGACCAAGTGTCAAAAATAATGCAAACTTTTAGAATATTCAAGGTTTTGTGGAAGTGAGTCTAGACATGGTCTCAGTCCATAGCCCAGACTGTCTTTGAACTACTGGAGATCCACTGCCTCAGGACTACTGTGTGTTGGGATTAGAAATGTGAGCCACCAGAAGCCTAACACCCAAATGACAGAGCATCTTAGATGGAGAAAGTAATGACTGGCGAAGCCTGAAGAAAAAATAATGCTTAAAATGATCAGGATATACATCTACTCATCATCTTAGAAAATGCCCAAATTCTTCTTATGAGCAATGACAACTTCTGTGGGAACACAAACTGGGTAATTATACTCTCTGAACCTGCTATCCAATTCTAGTCAGAGATCAGAATTCTGTGTGCATGTAGTCAGTCACTATAGAGCAGCTCAAAATTGCATGGTGCAGTTTGTGTTCAAGGTGATTTACAACCCATTTTTAAGAAGTAACTTTAATGTTGCCTACTAGTTCTGTACAACTATTTAAAAAAAATTTCTGGTAATTACTTTCTAATGAAAGTATTTGGTGTTATGGATTTGGAAAAAGAGTAGACATCAGTACAATGTGTAACTTACAGATGGAATAAAAACCCTGAGTGGAGTCACCAAGGAAAAACAAAAAGATGTGAAAGTAAGATGGAGACTTGTGAGCAAGATGGGCAGGTAGACAAGAGGGAAGTGGGAGATAAGTAGGACAATATATAAATGTATAAAATTATTAAAGAATTAGTAATTAAAAATATGAGTTGCATGACTTAACATCACCAACTAGTTAAGTTTAATTAAACACAATGCCAGAATGGGAACACTAGTTTCCTAGGAGTTAAATACTACTGCAAGTCTTATCACCTATGTATTTATTTAATAAATCCACAGGCTGTATTCTGACACTGGTTAAATCAAATTGTGTCTGTATAGGAAGATATGTTAAAGGTGATAAAGTTACACTTTTAAACACTGAAGTTCCTGTGTTCTCTGCAGGCCTACAAGCACAGACAAAACACAAAACTGTGTGTTGATTTTGTTAGAGCTCTAAGTACAACACTGTCAAAAAGGAAACTGCCAAACTCACATTCCCAATGTTTAGTAAATTTCACAAACACCAAACTTCAGGTTCAAATCAAGAAATTAAAATGCAAAACAAAAAATTATTTTACAAACTTTTTATATGGCTTACTATGTTAGAAAACTGTTACAAGGATCGACAAACAATGTATGAAAATGTGAGAACACGAAAGACTAAGAAAACAGAAAACTGTAAAAAGCAATTCAACCATAAAAGATGGAAACAACCTAAAGTATGGTTTCAAAATACCATCAGCTATAGTAGTAGCAAACTAAATTACCAACACAATCCCATTGCTTGGGATTTTATATTCTAGAGAATGTATTGTTATGCTTATGCAGTATAAAACTGGCAATCAGACAAGGAATACAGTTGTCAATCTTTTACCAATTTATTTCATACAAAACAGTAGCAATGTAGAATGTGGGGTTATCTTCTGCTGCCACACGCAAATTGTGAACATTCCAAGCCGATGTACAGTTTAGAAGGAAGGCTAAACAATAGCATCAACCATGCTACTGAACACGGGAACTTTTTATTTAAAAAGATTAAAAATTAGATAGCAATGTCTTCTTAATATTGCTCTCATCATTGAAGACTAAAAAAAAATAAGAAGTGACTTTATAGGTTTAAAAAAAAAGGGAAGAGGAGAAACAGGCTGCTACAACACTGCCATATAGTCAAACCATCATACTTCAATATTTGCATACTTGATAGCAGCATTATTTTTACTGAACTGTGTGCAGCTACATGTAGAAACAGAAAGCAAAATACTATGGCAGTTATTGATCAAGATCCAAAAGAAAGAAAACAAAGTAACTCTAGGATGAATACACTGTAAAAAGAACATTTATAGAGAATGAATCAATATCTACATTCTTGGACTGTTCCGTTCTGCCCCAATAAAAGTGTCAACTGTCAACTGTGCATTTTTGGCGGATTTGAGATTTCCAGTTCTTATTCTACTGCATGCTTGGAACAAAGATGATAATAAATCCTTCTACACAATGAGCTTTAAGTAGACAGCTGAAAATAAATTTACTACTTGTAAACACACAAAAAAAATACAATATTTTTTTTTATCTTCAATCAGTGCTTCCAAAAGCGCATTATCTTCGATAACGACCTCTCTCCCCTCGGTCTCTGTCCCGATCACATATTCTTTCTCTTTCTCGATCACGACCTCTGTCTCGCTCTCTGTCTCTTCTGTTATCTCTAGGACGGTCTCGTTCTCTCTCCCGATCTCTTTCACGGGGTCTACTTCTCCGACCACTGACAACAGCTTGTGTGCGTCGAAGGAAATCATCCACCCTCATATCATAATCATGCTAGGAAAAAGGAGAAAATTGGTCAATGAAGCCAAACTTCCCATGGGATTTATGAGATCTCACAGTTGACTGATAAAGAAGAAATAAAAAAATGTAACCATGATTACTTTGGACACTCATAGCATAAGCTGGAATCCACATCTTTTCCTGTAATTTCCTATTCAACTTGAAGATTTAGTCTAAACTTCTTTTAACTTATTGTTAACAGAAATTCAAGCAAGTTGATGAAATAAAATTTTGGGAATCGGATACACTACAAAATTTACTTCTGAACTATAAATTTATTTCAGTAAGACTGGGAAACTATCCCACATAAAGCTAACAACGCACTTTGAAGGGTGAAGAGGACTAAAAGGGATAAAGTAAAGCCCAGGCATAAGGGAGATACAAGACAAAGCAGAGGTCAAGTAAGCCTAAGCTTACTTAAGATTTCCAGTAAGTTTTCAGGTCCTCTTTCTTACTTAGCGTGGTGTATTTTCAAAATTCAGCTTCAATGTATAGAAAGCAAGGTTTAGAACACAATTCCACACTATTCTGCATATATAAGTAAAATGTAAATGTACTGTAAAGATGCATTATGTTTTAATTAATACAATTATTGCTAAGTCAAGGTCCATAAAATAGAACTTGTCTAGCCAGGCAGTGGTGGTGCATGCCTTTAATTCCAGCACTCAGGAGGCAGAGGCAGGTAAAGCTCTGTGAGAGTTCAAGGTCAGTGTGGTCTACAAAGTTACACAGAGAAACCCTGGCTCAAAAAAAAAAAAAAAAAAAAAAAAAAAAAACTTGTTTGCAAGGACTAGTTAACTTCAATGATCTTGGATTGATTTCCTATTTCAAAGACTGTCTTACTGGTTTTCTTTCTTTTTCATTTTTCGAGACAGGGTCTCTCTGTGGCTTTGGAGGCTGTGCCGGAACTCACTCTAGGCTAGCCTTGAACTCACAGAGATCCACCCGCCTCTGCCTCCCGAGTGCTGGGATTAAAGGTGTGTGCCACTACTGCTCGGCTCTGTTTTTCTTTTCATAAGGGCACTATAAAACTAAGATTTCATCGTATGTAGTCCAGATATTGTTGACAGAAAATAAAGCCTGCCACTTTTTACCCTAGCAATATTCATTAAATGTTAAAAATTGAATAGACTCTTTCTTTGAATTAAAGAATAATACATAAAAAAAAAATAACCCTCAAAGATAGGATATGAAATTAGTGCTCAGACCTTCTCTCTTGTACTTATTACATAGTCTTTTCTTTTTTGTTTTTCGAGACAGGGTTTGTCTGTGTAGCCCTAGCTGTCCTGGAACTCTCTCGGTAGACCAGGATGGCCTCCAACTCACAGAGATCCAGCTGCTTCTGCCTCACAAGTGTGCCACCACTGCCTGGCATATTCTTTATCTTTAACATTAAACTACCATTCAAAAAGTCACCAAACTTAAATGTGTATGGAAATATACTTCCAATCAAGTACCAGAAAACATTTTCGTTAAAAAAAAACCTATTATCAGAAAATTGGTTTTAATAATCAAACAGCCCTACTAGTATGAGAGAACTACCTAGAATTTGTGTATGCCACATGTTTACTAGTTTTAAATAAAACTTGGTTAAAAAAAAATTTAGAAACCATCTTAAAATTTATCATCTTACATGTAAAAGTAAGAAATTTAGAAAAAATACTAGCAGTTTTGAATTACATAGCTAATAATTAAGATCCCAGTAATGAATAATATTGTAAGTATACTTCTACAACTCTTACACATTCACACACACACATACACTAGTATTCAACTCATGAAATATGAAATACAAGTCTATCTAAATAACCCATAGAGCATGATCAGCTACTTTTAAATGAAACAAGTTTCGAATTAATATTCAGAGTCTGCAGTAAGAATACAAATGGTTTATCTACTATGTGCTCATATGTAAATTACCCACAGAAATTCCAAATACTTCCCTCATACCTCTGATTTTTTATGTACTTACTACTCGTTTATCTCTGTATCTTGCTTCATGTGGTACAGGATGGTGTCCTGAGTAAGGGGGGTGGGCTTGAGGAGGTGGAGCATGGTGCTGGTAATAAGGATGGTGTGGAGGCTGTTCCATTCCCGGGTAAGGAGGCTGCAAAAGAAAGATCTACATTAAAAAAAAATCTACCAAATACTCCTACAGACAAAACCCATTCTTAGAATTCCTATTCCCAAATCACATCAATCCCAAACAAATAGCCTCACCATTTACTATTCATATACATTAAGAAAATATTAAGAATCCCTGAAAATAGCCTTTCTGATTTTAAAACAAAATACACATATTAAAGATATACTTTTAAAGTCTAACATATTTCTACCTTGCTACTTGTATCATTTAAATTCTAATAGATATAAAAAACACATGCCACTTACTAAAACCAAAGCACTATCCCTAAGAACTTAACACTTATTTGGCAATTTAATACTATTTATACTATTTATTTATACTATAATTTATAAATTTATACTATTCCTACGTTAAACAACTAGATTACAGTCCTACTTCATTAAAGGCCACAACAGACAAACGTACACAGCAGGGGTACAATTGTAGTACCCTAGGCTCTGGAATAATTTACCCACAAATTTTCTCCAAAATAAAGTCTAGGAGCTAATAAACTTTAAAAATGCCAATACAGGGGCTGATGAGATGGCTTAGTGGGTTAGACACCTGTTGCCAGGCATGGTGATCAAAGTTCAATCCCTAGGACTCACTCTGTGTATTGCATGCACATGCCTACAGACACATCAATAATTAAATATAATGTTCCATTGTAAAATTAATAAAAGGCTTATGACAGATTTTAGAGTCAAGTTCATCTTAGTATTTAGATGCAAAGAATTTTCAGGAAATTTGTATGTTTAAGATTTCGGGAAACTGCTTGAGGTGAAACCAAAGGAAGATAAGAAGTCACCTAACAGCATTTAAAAATAAAATAAGCTGGGCTTTGGTGGCGCATGCTTTTAATCCCAGCACTTGGGAGGCAGAGGCAGGTGGATCTCTGTGAGTTTGAGGCCAGCCTCGAGCAAGTTCCAGTACAGCCTCCAAAGTCACAGAGAAACCCTGTCTCGAAAAAAACAAAAATAAATCAATAAAAATAACTAAGAAGCACAGGAGTACTTCAGCTACAAAGTTTTAATTCTTGTCAACTGTTTCCAGGTATTACATGTCAGAATATACTTTAAGAATATAAAATTTTCTTTGAAGACAGAAAATTAAAACTCGAGTTTTAATTCAGTCTCATTTTAAATGGAGTCACATTTACTTATGCCATTAGGTACAATTAGAAACTTCACATGAATCTTACTGAACTTATTTTCTGCACAATCCTAAATTGACACTATTTGACTGATGGTTAAACTTTATGAGATGGTCATAACTGTTCATTTATCAACACACATGGCAAAGCAAGCATACTTCTTTGCACAAACTACTCAATATTTGTCCGATGAACAAAAGAATGAATGGCCAGTAAATTTTATGCACGAAGTAGGCAGATATTACCATGAAACTTGGCCAAAGTGTTAGAAAGATGAGTGGGTAAATCACCCAGGTTAAGAGCTTATACTAACCATTACCATGATGTTTTACGGGTATCTATAGTAAGCCCATATTAGTTTTTCATTTTAACCCATAATTTATCACCAAAAATTTGTACTTTAAGGCTCATGAGTATCACGTTATGAGTATGCAATGACACTGAAAATGAAGTTAAAATAATATTACAAAATAGAGTAATACAAACCATTCCTTGCCAAGGAGGTGGTGGTCCCATGTTATGAAATTCCCTCACATAATCATTGTAGGACTAAAATAAAAGATGATATTGTCAATAATAAGCAAGTTAAAACTGAAGGGATACCAAAAAAAAAAAGAAAAAAGAAAAAAACAGTCCCTAGCTTTAAGTATGTAAAATTTAATGCTTACCCCATTTAAAAACACATCTCGGCGAACTCCTGAAAATCGTCTGTTGGGAATAAGATTTGTGAAACTAAATTCAGGTAATTCATAAACTAGTTCCAAGAATGTAATTCAAAACTAAGCAAGATCGAACCCAACTTACCTGTCAACTTCCTGGTATCGGGGATCCTTTAAATACCCTGTTCAAACATCAAGCATTTTAGTAAATCAAATTTTATGTTTTTACTATGGCATTACAATTAAACCTTCCTTACCCTTGTTTCAATTCTTCCCATGAAAAATATACTTTAAAAGATGTTACCACATTCAACTACTAGGTTTTCACATGTATTATGTCAGCTGAGGGCAGAGGACTAACTTGAGTGTACAGTCTGAACCGGCTAGAGGACACTAGAGTAGAATCCTTTTAATGAATGTTTACCTTTCACCCTGAGAACTTACAGCTAAGTTTTAAAACATAAAGACTCAAAAAAGGACACAAAATTGCAAGAGCTGCAAAAATGAACATATATACTCCAAGAACCAAATAACAAAACAAAATCTATTCTATCCCCTACTTCCATTAAGAAATTTCAACAATATGTTAAAATGTCTGACTTGCCCTGTTATTGGGAAGTATTTGTCCTAATAGAACACAATTACCTCTTTTAAGGAAAAAAAAAAAAAGTGATTCTTATAAAGCCATTTGTTCCAAAACACTAGCTAACCAAAATGAGTTTTACCAATGTGTCAATAACTGTAATTGAAGCATACCCCTTCTCTTTAATCCCATTGAACAACACACTATCTGAAAACTGACACTTGGATGACAAGTCAAGTGTTTCCCACCACTCTCAAAATCGGTATCAGGATTTTTAGTTTTTTAAAAGGCATAATTTCTATTTTGATTCCCGATTAATGCTGTATAATTTAGGAAACACTGCACATCAAAGGGAACAGAAAGCACAACAAAACAGGTCAGTTTCTTCCTGTATCTCACACATGTACATATCAATTTCCATTTTTGCAAAGTCAGCAATTTCAGGTAATTAATAAATTATGACTCGCTGTAATAGACAGAACAATCTAAACATGGTAGGGGAAGAACTACTAATTAGAACCAGTAATGGTTTCCTAAGGTATAAAGTAGTCATGCCCTAAATAATCTTTACTTTTAAATCTATTGGAAGTTTTTTGTTGTTTTAATAATTTTAAGTCAAATAATCTTCAGGATTATAAAATATTAACCTGGTCTCTGGTGAAACTCAGGGGGATAGTCAATCCTTGGTTTCTTTCTGCTGTTATGAATATCATAATCTTCTGGTCGACGCCTACACAAATTAGACACATTAGAAATTAAACCAAAAACAGCTGGGAAAACAAACAGCAAAGCAAGAGTTTGACAGAAATGAATACAAAGAATAGCCCAGGGCCTCCTAAAAAATCTCCACTAATTTTTGGAAAACAATTTAAAGTTCTTAGATTTTAATTCCTCAAAGGCAAATCTTACACAATGGAGTAGATAGATAACTCTGTAATCTCACACTATGAGACAACCCCAAGGATTACCTAATTCAAGCTTGTAAACCACATTTTAGTAGTCTAAACATATAAGCAGTTCTTTAACAAGTCAAACAGTTTCCCAAGTGTTACCATTCAGTTGAAAACAGGAGAAAAAAATGATACCAGCAATTATGAAATAGCTTAATCTAAAATTTATATAGATATTGTAATTTTAGATTCAATCTAAACAAAATTAAGAATGTCTTAAATGATGCCTCTGTGCTTTACACAAAACTATACTTTTCATGATTATACAGAAAGTTTTAAATTTAATAAAGCTATTAACAGGAAAGTTTTGAAAATGTTAACTATTTGAAAAACTAGTATCTCAGCAACATTTACTTTCTTTAATAACACTAGTAATTAAGGTATTTTTCCCAGGACAATGCTTTATAATAAAATAGCTCTCACTGTCATGTAGTAAGTTTTAACAGAGTTTATAAAACTAGGTCAAAATTTAACTTTAGAAGGTGCTATTAATTTGCAGAGGGCTGTTCTTCACTGTCTTTCATAAACATCATAGACATTATAAAAACACACTTAGCATTTAATAAGAGCTAAACAAAAAAATAAAAACAAAAGGTCCAAACATTTAGGAAATAACATATCCTTTTACTATTAGTTTCAAATATATAGTTTAAAATAACCCAGCATTGCTAGTTTTTTTTTAGCTATTTTTCTAAGTATTGAATGCTTTGTTTAACTTTTGTAACAAGTCACTCAAACTGCAAAGTTAAAAATCCAACAAACCCAAGCATCCCCCCAACAGAATAAAAACAGTTGCATCTACAATAAATAGTACTAAGAAAATTAAAAGCTGGTTTATAAAATAAACATACCGCTTTCTTGTAGTTTGGGGAGTGCATATACGACCGGTATAAAACATGATAGTAACAGTTCATATAGTAGTCCAACTACTGACTTTAAGCTGTAAGCCACATACATAAATGGAGGCCCTGGCAGGCTTGAGAGAAGGTGTAGTGGTGTTTTAAGTATAGTTTGCAGTCCATTGCAAAACTGAGGAAAAACTTCACTTGTATATACTGTATTGCACTGGAAACCTCTTAGCTTAAAACTTCAAAAGACATCTTGGTGATCAGTCCTTTTAGGCCAAAAGTAAGGGGCTCTGCCAGGTTTCCTCCTACCTACTTGACAAAGTCCTTTTTAAGCTCAAAGAAATGGGACTCTTGTTGGATTATCTGTACCTACCACAGGTTGTTTCCACCAAAAGGAAACTTAACCAAAGGTTTCATCCCATCAACCACACATCCAATAGTCTTTAGCAGAATATTTTAGATTTAGCTGTATGCAAATCTATACAGGGGAAGGTGTTGGGTAGAGGGCTTAAATCAGTTCTTTTCAAAGACTTCTCTCCAATTCTGTAACAAGTTAAACCCCCTTTTCCTGGAAAATGCTGTTTAGTTCATAAGGTAGTGCTCAATAACCATGGCGATCCTCTAAAAATCAATTTAAGTCCACAGGTACTGCCAGCATCTGGAAAAGTTGTAAACAGACACAGCAACAGCCCTTCGTTTTGGTTTGTTGCCGGGTCTCCCAGGGCCACTTGATCCCCTTTGGAAAGAACCTATTGTTTTCAGAAGCTCAGCAGGATGTGTGAATTCACTGGGCACATGTTACAGAATATGTGGCAATGGGGTTAACACATCACGGTGACAAAATTGGAACAGTCCCAATAATGCTCCTCTTGAATATGAAATAACTTATAACATTTTATCCTCTAAGTGAGGCGTCATCTTCTCAAAAAATATTAGTGATCCTTTATAAAAGTCCCATATGTGATAAGGCTTATCCAGAGACACACCTGAAAGAAAAGGCTTTTTATAAAATATTAACATTTTTTGCAAATAAAGACTTTCTCCTCTCTAACCTGTTCTTAGGAACAAAATGCCTACCTCATTTCTCTTGCATACTGTTTTATCTGAGTACTAGCTAGTCTAAAGTGGTCATCACTCGTTAATAAATTATTTTTCTGCATTAGGAAAGATCCCCATTTTCCTCTTGAAAAAAATGACTGAGACCAAGGTGACCATGTGAAATCCTCAATGAAGCCACAAACTAGTCCATGCAGCTTGATTTGAGGATTTTCTCTTTCTTCTTTACCGCAGGACAAACTTTTGACGAATCACATTCCTCCATCATGTTATCCCGATACATGTGCCTACTATCAGTCCAAAGAACGTTTCTAACCTTCCCACATCCCGGACTGGTTCTCGACGGGATGGACGTCCTCTTGATCGAGGTTGAGAATGCATTCTTCTCTTGTGACGCATTTTATGAATGAGCTGATACAAGTCAATACTTTCATCAGGGGGAAACAGAAGACAAAGCTGGGTTCCACATTCAAGTTCAATTTCCTGGAATGTTAAAGTAACAATTAACAGCAAAATAGAATCTCAAAAGACTTAACAGTTCAAAGACTTTTTCCCCTAGGGACTAAACACTAGATTCTAATAAACTTAGAGGTTTATAAAACCCTTCCGCTAGCATATTTGAAGAACATAAACTGCAAGTGTAGATTCTCATCCACAAGAGCAGATGCTTAAAACTCATATTGCCTTCTATTCTATTTCATTTTACCCAAAGAAATATTTGCATAAAACAAAAAGCAAGAAAGAACATGTGTAAGAAATACTTAGAGAGGCAGACTAACCTACAAGCTTACACAAAATTGTTACTTTTGGGCCCAGCAGTGGTGGCACGCGCCTTTAATCCCAGTAGCACTTGGGAGGCAGAGGCAGGCGGATCTCTGAGTTGGAGACCAGCCTGGTCTACAGAACAAGTTCTAGGGCAGTGTCCAAAAAAGCTACAGACAGAAACCTGTCTCGAAGAACACCCCCACTCCAAAAAAGTTACTTTTAATTATCACCACTTTTACTCACAAGTGGTAGGAATAATGAGTATCTGTTGGTACCAAATCATGTAAGGGAACTATAAGCATAAGTGGTTTGGATTTATTTTAAATCCCTACAAATGTTCAATTTAATTTGCAGATGTGTGCATACATGTATAATTTGTCTTTTCAGTGGTCATTTTCCTATTCAGAAAAAAAAAGACATGCTAATAGCAATTCTAAAATTATAAATGACCAAATTTTAAAGAATTTATAATGAGTGCTTGTTTCATCAGCACATATGCTAAAATCAGAATGATACAGATAATAGTAAGCCCCTTGCAAGAGGATAAGATAATGCAGACCCATGAAAATTACACATTTAAGAAAACAAACAAACAAAAAAACAATGGCTACTTCTCTTTTATCACGTTCCCTTCAGTTTTATTTGTAAAAGTACCATTTACCTGAGTACCAACATTAATATATCTTACTAGTAGTCACAGTAACAGGAATCTATAATTCCCCAATACTGTTTTAAACAGTTCATATTTTTCAGACATGGTTTTAAAATGTCCTTTGATAAAGGTCTACAAATAGCTAAATAATTTTAACTTAAAAATTAAACAAACCTGTCCATCACGCCCAATCTTGACTGGCTTATGTTCATTCCAAGGATTGGTAAGATGAGCTGATTTAGTAAAGGGTAATTCACGCCTAAAGTAAAATAGTACAAATTACATTCTTTTGCACAATCTTTTAAGGATGTTAATACTCAATCAATATATTAACTGTGAATTAAATGTGCCAAAAATTTAAAGAATCACTTACACTGGTAGAATATATAACCCTCTACCAAGAGCCCCTTTCAAAACCTAGGTTCTTTAAAAAACCTAATACAGGTGGTTTGTTAACTTAAAGAATTATGTCCTCTGTGAAACCCAAAGTTGAAAATACATTAAGTCAAAAATACATTTACCACATTTAACCTGATAAACAAAGCTTATCAACAAGGCACAATGTGGACCATGGGTTATTTATAAAATGGAACAAGCATGTATCATCTACAAAGGAAAAATAAAAATGAAAGCAATGAAAAGACTTCAGTTAGCTGTCTATAATGAGTAGTACCAAGTTAATGAACTTACAACACAAACCAAAGTATTCAAAAGACACCCAGGGTTCGTAAGATAAATGGCACACTACTATATCCCTAACTTTTTTTCAGAGGTAGGTGGCTCCATTAACATCTGGCTTTGTTCAGCCAGGTGGTGACTGCACAGGCCTTTAATCTCAGCACTCGGGAGGCAGGGGCAGGTGGATTATCTATGAGTTGGATGTCAGCCTAGTATACAGGTGAATTCCAGGACAGCTAGGGTAGATACACAGAGAAGCACTGCCTCAAAAAACAACCCCCAAAAACAAAAACAAAAATCTGGCTTTGTTTTTATTTATAGATAGACAGACAGATATTTCTTTTTCTTGTCAAGTTACCACCAGTTTGAAACATTTAAGGGGGGGAGGGGACTGAGAGATGGGTTGGCAGTTAAGAGCACTTGGCTGTTTTTCCAGAGGACCTGAGTTCAATTCCTAGTGCCCACATGGCAGCTCACAACAGTGAGCTAACTCCAGTTCCAGGGGATCTGGTACCAATGTACAAAAAATAAAATTAAATAAAAAAAATCATGTAACTGAAAACCTACAGGTAATAAAATAGATTATTATTTTTATCCCTGGAATGTTAACAGCACAGTACCCAATATCTAAAATAAGGTCTCTGCCAAACCAGACACATCATTTAGGGCTATGACTTTTTAGTACCATCAGCCATAATTAGACTGAAGAAAATACACCCTGCTGGGTGATACTAGTTAATCTCAGCCAGAATGTGACAGATATCTGTGACACCATAGAGAAAACAAAATTTAGCATGTTAGAACTAACGCATCCTTGACCCACGTACCACACTACCTGCTCACAGTTACAAAACATCAATCTAGTCACTCTTAGAGCATCTGAACTATGAAAAAGAGTGCAGATATGACACTGACAATATTAAGTACACCAGAAAATATGGGAGACCAAGACTTAAGTCATTTTGTGGGGGACAAATTTAATAAAAGAATATAACACAGTGAAGCCTTCATTCGATAACAGTGGTTTGGCTATTAACAGCAAAATTAATTCTGGATAAATAGTACTACGCGGATTACAGCGTTATTCTGGGCCCATTTCAAGTGGCAACAATGTAAGCATGCCTCCTATTCATTCCACTCCAACCTCCATGTGCCTAAAGTACCTGACTTATTGGGGATTCAAACTTAGAATGGGTTTCAGTACTCTAGAATGTTTAATGCTTTTAGCTCTGACAATCTAATGTAAATCTCATTTTGAAGAGAAGAACAAAACTCAGCCTTCAGATGACTTACATGAAGTAGCAAGTATCCATAAAATACTGTGTCCCCCAGAACTTTCATGAAATTACAATCTGATAAAACTTGAGTGTTAAAAATACAGTTTTCACCCTAAAACAAAAACTGAATCTAGGTACACCTAATAATCTAAAAAAGTGCCTTAAACTTTATATCCAGTCTAAGAAGGTTGGAGTATATTGGCGTATCCTCATGAATTCCCATGAAGTTTAGTTACAAAGTATAAGATAGCCAACGAGTCAATGTAAAAAAAGTATAAATATCAAAACAACAAACAAGACTTATCTTGTAAAATTAAGCTTACCAACCTGAGAAAATAAAAATCAATACAAGTAACATCTAACAGAATATGCTATAGAATATAATTTTGCTCTTGCCCCCCAAAACATTTTACAATGACATACTAACAATATTTCCTTTGGCCTTTACAATAAATTATGCACCCACAATTTATGTGTATCAACTAAAAAATAATCACAAAAATTTCATAGTATTTTGTGTGTTGTGTGTGTGTGTGGTCAATTTTCTCTCCTTTCAAACTAAGTCCTCAGGCATCATAGCATGTACATTTTCCTGCTGATCCATCTCAACAAAAATTTTCAAGTTTGTATTATAACAAGTAAATTATTATTTTCTAAATAACTACACATATGTAAACCAGGGAAGGAGGAGAAAGAGAGTCACCAACATTAACAGTCTCATTCTAATGCACTGTAATTATCTATTTTTTAATTTGTTCAAGTTTTAACATGCTATTGCATGGACATTTATTTTTGCAAAATGTTCACTTAACATAGTTCACTTAACCAATTTTATATTTACTTAACAAAATCTAAATGCCTTTCAATTTTTGCTATAGAATATGATCATAAAATATGATTTGTGGGCCACAAGAGACAGCTCAGTATAGAGACATTCAGGGTTCAAGTTTCCAGGACTCACAATTGTGGACTCACAGCTACCTATAACTACAACTGCAGGGGAACTGATGCTTCTCTAGACTCTGTGGGCACCTATACTCACATGTGCATAGACACACATGTATGCATAAAATTTAAAGGAGTAAAAGTCAGTTGTATGCCTTTAATCCCAGCACTTATAATGCAGAGGCAGGAGGATCTCTGTCCAGGATAGCCAGGCTACATAAAAAGATCCTATCTCAAAATAACATAATTCAATCAAACAAAAAGAAGAAAAAAAATCTTTGAAACAAAACTAAGATCCTACACAAATGTGATTTGCAGTTTTCAGGCTTTCTATTCAAAACAACCTAATACATTATTTCCATTTAGTTTCAGGAAGTCCTGGCTGGGCCATACCATTCTTCACATTTTGGCTCCTCACATCCCTATTTGATTCACTCATAGTATGAGTATTTCCATGCTCCATCTTTTGCAGGTCTACTTTCATGAAAAGAAACAGTATTTCTCCTCCTCATTTGGTCTGGACTTAATATGAAGTTTAGTCTAGCTTTTAACTCAGTGATCCTCATGCCCATGTGTTAGTGTTACAGCAGTATGCCAACAGGCTTCATTTATTTATATGTAACAACAAGCACTTCTAATTCCTTTAAGTTCCAACAGTCAACTTGTAAAAAGCAGAATTCATATAGTACATTTCAATATTTAATGTTTATGTAATTTATGTAATAGATATGAACATGCCATGAAAAAGCTCCCTTAAAGTAGTTTACTCTCAATCAGTTGCCCATTCAAATCATGCCAACTTTCCCTGTACTGTTGTGTAATTTACCTGCAAATCCAGTCAATTTTAAAGACACCTCCAAGCATTTTAGCACTCATTCCTGCTGGAAGCACCCAGTGTATAGGAGATCCACCATGATGTGATTCTGAAGATAGTCTGGCAAAACCTAAGGGAACAACAGTATCACAAAATAAATTTCTTTAGTTTTACTGTAATTATTGTTGTTATATGTCCAAAATAACGATTTTATTCTTACCTTGAAATTTTCCACTTTCTCGGACAGAAAATATTAAGATAACACTCCTTGCAGATCTAAATGCAAGATTTAGTTTCTTCTCATTTACAGGCAATGTGGACCATACACCCTATAGAAAAATAATGGAAAGATCACAAGTCACATTAAATACAAGTTTGTTAACTATAATGATAGAAGAGTAAAAGTTACTATGTTGGTGTTTGAAATTTAGGAAACCTCTAACAGAAAAGTCTTATTTGTTAGATGTAAAAGTATTTGGAAGCTACGCATCTGATAAAATATGAAGAAATTAAAAATCATTAAAAAAATCTTAACAAAGGAGATTGTCAGGTAAGTCTTATGAATTGGAATTCTGTATTACCAATCACTACAATTATAAAATTAAAATAATTTATTCTGGTAGGAGGTATATGTTACTGAAAGGTGAATGGCAACTTGTCTTCCTCAATACGTGTGACTAATTACATAATTTAAAATGGTTTATCGCTTGGCGTTGGTGGCGCACGCCTTTAATCCTAGCACTCGGGAGGCAAAGGCAGGCGGATCTCTGTGAGTTCGAGGCCAGCCTGGTCTCCAGAGCGAGTGCCAGGATAGGCTCCAAAGCTACACAGAGAAACCCTGTCTCGAAAAACAAACAAACAAACAAACAAAAAAAAACGAAAAAAAATTGGCTTATCAGCAGTAAAACCATAAATGGGAAAAAAAAAGCCAACTTCTAGTTTTTCCTAAGTTCAAATTTTATATAAGCTGAAGAAGTCTGTTTTTAACTAGAGCTGGAGCATAGTTATTTAAATTCATGAAGCAGTTTTAACCATTTTTTTTCTCTTGGTTTCTCAGTATTTTTACGGGGTTTCTCAGTATTGTTCTGGAGCCTGTCCTGAAACTCGCTTGGTAGACCAGGCTGGTCTTGAACTCAGAGATCCATTTGCCTGTCTCTGCCTCCTGAGTGCTGGGATTAAAGGCGTACACCACCAATGCCCAGCCTAAACAATTTTTATTTAAAAAAAAAAAAAAAAGACCAAGAGGAAGGTTAAGGCAAAGAAGATCTAGTTCTCTCTCTCTTGAGTAACCTGTGGTCTTTTTATTTCAGCAAGTCATTACCTCAGCCTAAAACTAGCAAGGCCACTTGCTTATTGTCACCTTCACTGTAATTGTTATTTATAATATCCAGTAAAATACAAATGTGAACATTCTGATAATCAGCTGAAAATGTTACTCAATTGAAGACTTTGAAAATATGAACATGAATTTACTGTATTTCTTCAGTATCCTCCAGCAAATGATAATCCTTTTGGTAAAATCTTAGGTGGACCTTTAAAGCTATGGTTCTCCCTTCTTCCTAAAGCCAAGTGACATTAAATATATTAATGCTGGATATAAAGAAATATTAACAGAAACACATCTATTACAGTATAAATGATACAATCTTCAACACTGTATTATGATTTCTGTAACAATAGAAAAAGGAAAATTCATACCACTACCAGGTTTCCTTACTCGCCACAAACCAGATCTAGAGTGGCAGCTGGCAAATTCAAAGCATCTTATGCTATGTGGAGGTCATTTTTATTGATCATTTCACCTCAACATTTCAGAATGGGAACTGTTTCAATAGAGCTGATGCTAATACCTTTGCTTTGGCAAGAGACACATTTTCATGGTTGTTACTCTTTATGAGGAAAAATCTTGCATCCTGAAGGACGTATTTGAGTTTACTGGTTTGATCTGAAAAAAAAAAGAAATAGTTTCATTAATCACAGACATTGTAACATATAGGTGTGCCAACTATACTAAGCTAGCCCTCCAAACCCAACTAAACCCATAAAGAAGATTCCAGTAACCCAGTCAGCCTAGAAAGTTTAGGCACAACAGAATAAAGCAAAGCTAAGGAGAAAGAACCAGCACTGTGCAGGGCAGCCTCACCCAGCGATGTTCCGGTATATCAGACCCATGCTTATTCTTATAAACTTTCATCAGATTCATTTAAAGACTGATCAGACTATTGTGCTGTTAAAAACGTGTCCAAATGTGTGAATATTATCAATCATGTCTAAACACGTCTAAAGACTAAAATATCCCAAGCTATATAAAATTATTGTGAAAGGCAATAAAAAGCAAACACAAAACACAAAATGGTCTCTTTTAAGTTTATAATGTTTTTTCCCTTGACATGATATATCGGAACATGACCACATTAAAACCAACCATTGATGGAGAACCAATAAGGTAAAATAATGACTTTATGGAGCATGCAATGAAAACAATTTCAAATTTAAATGATACCTTTTCGGACAGCACGAACGGAAGATGATAATTTCTCATGCTTCTTTTCTGAACCTGTATTTAGCCAAAGTACATTTGTTCAGATTGAGCTTTAATAGATGAAGACAAAATTTCTACAGTCTTGTCACATAAAATTCTCATTCAAGACAAATTAATTCTTCCTGGCGCACCCACACACACAAAAAATATTTCGCAATGTGTACGAGTGTTTTGTTTTTTGGGTTGTTCAAATTTTTTTCTTTCTTTTCTTTTTTTTCTTTTTTGGTTATATTTTAACAGTTTCCCACTCAGAAAACTAGTCACTGAATCATCATCTTCCAAGAGAAAAAAAAAAGTGAAAATTGAAAATTCCACTGAAGCAGTAACAGAACAGGATTAAAATAAGAAAAAGCTTAGTTTCCTCTAGAATCATTACACTGAACATGCCAAAATTCAGTACTAATGGACATCAACAATTCACACTAAACTACAATCTTCACACTTTCTAAAGCAGGCTATAATCAGTCATCTATGATCCTAAAATTAAATGGGATTACCTGCATATGACTCTGATGCAGAACTGCCACTTCTATCAAAAACAATGGGTGATATGCCTCGAGCTCTCTTCCTTTCCTTCTTTTTCTCATCTAAAACAAAAAATCCAGACAAGTTTTTAAAATATCACAATACAAAAGAAGCTATAGTAGGCATTTCAAATGAGAATTTGTCCTGGATCTAGTCTTGTTATCCAGCCCTTAAACATTAATCATGTTTCTTCATCTTCTCATTGCTTAACTCCTTCACTGTCTTATAAAAACACTGCTAAAAGTATGTTTGGCCCCGTCACATATTTCAAGCAATACAAACACATGAATACAAAAGAAGTTAGGCACTTACTCAACTGCTTGATGAAAAAAGTGTTCCCCAAGAAAGGGAACTATGTAAAGCAAACATAATTTTCTTCAATAAAACTTAGTGTGTTTTTTGTATGTACCATGGAGTGCTGTAGTAAGTCCTGTTGCTTGTTTGAACTACACTGCCATCTCCCTCAAGTCTTATTGTGATGTATGCAAACATGAGAACAAAGCATTCTGATAGAAAAACACACGCGAATCAAAAACTGATTCACTGTCCACTACATCAAGCTTAATTTGGAACTTTATAAATATATATGAAGAAACAGAATTGAGGTCTTGTGCCTCTTGCCATTGTAATCATACAATGATAAAGCCCCTTTAACTGGGAGATAAGGAATATGAGGATACAGTATCTTAAAAAAAACAATAAAACAAAAACCCCAAAACCCAACAATGGAAATGCCGTGCAGGACACATATGTAACACTCTACTATAGTGTCAGTTTAGCTATTTAAAAACTAAATTCTCTTCTCTCTTAATTCAGCACATTTACTGAGGTTTACATATATGAAAACCTTGACCAAACAAAAAACCCCAGAAGCAAGCAATGATGAGAACCCAAGTTCCTCAGTAGCAAGACACAATTTGAAAGGCAGGACCTTCAAGCTAAAGAGTATACTACTGTACTCTATTCTCTCCACTCCCCTTCCTTAGTAATGAAAAAAATTTTTTACGGATTTGCTGTGTTTTGAAAGCATTAGTACTTATCAGGATGATCCCTAACACAAGTGCTGCAGATCACCAATGGTACTATTAATGTATACTAATGTATAAAGAAAGGACATTTTGGCAATATTCTTGAGCCAGGAAGCAAAAAACTCTCGAAAACTAGGTGAACACTCTAGAACTAGCTAATGTTTTGGTGGGTTCTCTTCAAAAATTATTTTTTTTTTCAAAAGCTGTGTTATGTCTTAAGTTTCTTCCTCAAACATTTCAAGAGTAAAAACATTACAAATTCCTTAGCCCCAAAGCGCTAAAATCCTTCACAACCGAATTTAAGGTATAACAAACATGTCATTAGTAAATGAAACAGCAAAGAAATTTTCAGCGTATTTTATAAATAACTTCTACTACTTATAAGTACATGGAAGTTATTACTCAGAGGTCAAAAGCATAATGAAACCCTGCCCCAAGCTTTTTAAGCAACCACTGAGTTATTTTTATATATTACTAAAAATTCTGAGAAAAGGTAAACAAGAGAAATTAAAATAAAATCTAGAAAACTAGAGTGAGACTGAGCTTAAACATGGTCCCTAATATTAAAAAACTGGTATATCCAAATCAAAACGTTCCACAGCGACCCCATTTCTTTCTAGTAATATAAAAAAAAAATTACCTAAGAAAAATTACCTATGTTTAGATAGTACCTTAAATAGATTCCATAAAAGGACTTTTCAGTTCCAGGTATCTCTTTTATAAGAATCTAATAATGAAAATTATGGGTTTGTTGAAACATATTCTCCATAAAAATATGAAGTACTGTACCACAGTAACAGATTCATGTAAGAAGTTACTAAAAAATGTTTCAGGTCCTAATCATCTCAGTAAACCCCTTTATTTGATTCAATACCCAAACACACAATTCCTGTAAGAAAATTTCTTCTGGTACTATGAGTGGTTTCACACGTCTCCAGAATGACTGAGGATTATTCACATGAGCAACACTTTTGACTTTTGTCTTACACATTTACCAGGGTGGCCTCAAACCCACAGTATTCCTGCCTATTCCCAAGTACCTAAGATAACAGGCTTATAGGACCACTCCCACCTTGCCAATCAATTTATACTCCCTATCCATTACAGAGTACAAAAACTATAGCCCATTAGTTTGTAAAATGGATGGAACAAGCTTTCAGTAGCTTTTTACATCAAATCCAACTATCATTTACTTGGTTAAATACTTCTTTAAAAGACTTCTCTCAAAACATGTCTAAACATGGTGAGGGCAGTATATAAAGAGATATAAGATAAATACTTAAATCCTCAAACCCACTACTCCAGTGAAAACATGGTTAAAAGCACTTCAGCTGCCAATTACTACAAAGCAGGTGGTCAATTACTATAATTTATACTACACATAAATATTATTTACTTCCATGACCTACTAATGGTACAATTCTGTAATATAGGTTAGGTTATTTCAATTAGGTAGCATATCTGATTTGATAGAAGCATCCTGACAAGAAATGCCCATGAAACTCTAAGTACCTCTTTTTGCTGTAACATCTGAATCTTTCTTCAACAAAGGGCACCTTGGCCTTGTTAGTGGGCTTATGTTTTATTCCATAGATGAAGTAAGTATAAAGAAAACATGGTATTAAAGAGATAATCTAATGTGGCTCTTACCCAATCTTTCTACAAGACAGTTATATTCTTTTTCATACTTCAGCCCTATACAGGCTATCTCAGTCAACTTCTATGTGTAGAATAAGAAAAAAATCTTGTGTTTTGGGAAAAAGAAGGTATTTTGGCTCTACTGCTACATGATAGAAATGTAGGAGCATTTTACCATGAAAATATCCTAATAACTAGTGGAAAGATTTCATGTAAATATATACCAAAAGCATATGTATCTGAACAAGCTGTTGTCTATGATGAAAATATTAGGAACCTACAACATTAAAGCTTGAAATACACTTTTCATATAAACAACAATTAACTCACAAAACATGTTAAAATTTGTGAATGTTCCTCAAAATTATTAAAATTATTACCTGATATTCAGGGAAACGTAACTAGCTATAAAAGATGACAAAACAACCCCTTAGGATCCCCAAAGGGGAGGACAAAAGTGTCTCACATTTAAAAAAACAAAACAGTACCTGATCCATCCGTTCCTGAACCAGATCTAACAGATCCATCTGTGAAGGAGACCGACTCAGAGCCAGAATCACTGGCCTCACTCCGGGTGTCATAGTCATTTCCCTCTTCCTTCTGATCTCTCTCATCCTGTTCATATTCTTCCTCTTCCTCCTCTTCCTCCTCTTCTTCCTCTTCATCCTCCTCTTCCTCCTCCTCTGCATCTTCATCCACTTCCTCATCATCTTCTGCATCTTCATCTACCTCTTCATCCTCCTCTACATCTTCTTCCACACCTTCCTCCTCATTGTCAGTGTTGTTGCCCTGTTCATCAGAAGAACCACTGCTCCCTGTCTCGTGGTCAGAGCCATATTCTTCAGAGTTAACCTCTTCCTTTGAGGATTGGCTGGATCTGCTTGCACGTCTATCAACTTCAAGCCCAATTCTCTGATGTTTAAAGAAAAAGGGAATCAGCAGTCATTAACAGACCAAGTCAAGACGAATAAATAGTTCTAAAGCCTCAAAAAGAACTGCTTTATTATCTGCAATAACATTTACTACCTCAGAACCATCTGGTGTAGGAGACTTGGCCCTTCTTTCAGAATCCCTTTTCCGTAGACAAGCTTTTTCTGGTTGAGTCTTGTAAGGTTCTCTAGAAGAACTACTTGACAGACGAATTTTTCGATCAGCATCTAGACGCTTGTTCCTTTCAGATCTTTGATATTCCTCATTTTTATATTCTGTAACCGACTTTCCTTTTGTACTAACTATTCTTTTATTATTGCTAACAGATGAGCTTAGTGGCTTAGAAATCAGCTGCCTTGAATGGATAGAAGGCTTCTGTCGCTTGCTGTCAGTAGATTCCATTCGTTCACTTTTTCTTTTTGATCCTTTAAAACACAATTTAAAGATATGCAAAAGTATTAGTATTACTCCATTAATTTCATCAAGATTTACAAATAATGTGCATCAATCAGGTATTGGGGGGGGCAATACAAAAACCACAGAAAATCTCATTACTTTAAAATATCTAAAATATTTTAACTCCAGAACAAATTTAAACAAAATAGCTTTCCAAATGCAGACTAAAAGCCCACTACTTGAAAGATTTAAAAATATTACTTTTATTGTTTAATGTACTTTTTTTTTTTTGGCCTGCATGTATATGTGCCCCAGAGTATGTCTGGTATCTGCAGAGATCAGAAGCAGGGGCTGGACCTCCTGTAATTGTAAACAGACATGAGAGTGCTAGAAACTGAACCCTGGTCCCTCTGCAAAAAATAAGTGCTCTAAAATGCCAAGCCATCTTTCCAACCTCTTAGTTTTGTTTTTGTTTTTTAAAGTACTTTTATACATACTAATTGGGGTCTGTCATACAAAAGTTTATTATGGGCTTTTGGTCCCAAATGCTAAGGTACAAGTACAAAAACAGAGATCTTCCTTAATAAAATTGAGTCTCTTACAGGCGTGGTGGCCCATGCCTTTAATCCTAGCACTCAGGAGGCAGAGGCAGGCAGATCTTTATGAGTTCAAAGCTACCCTGGTCTACCGAGTAAGTTCCAGGACAGACTCCAGAGCTACACAAAGAAACTCTCCTCAAAAAAAAAAAAAAAAACAAAACAAAAAAAAAAAACAAAAAAAAATGAATCTCCTTTATTTAAGCTGTGAATTTTAACAAAAATAACAGAACTCTTACCTTTTTTCTCATTTTTATCCTGTTCACTCTCTGGATTGTACAGTTCATCATCCTGTTCTGGTACTTCAGTTAAAATATCATCTAAAACATTAAGTTCCCCATCTGCAAACATTTAAAAATTAGAAAAATCAGTATTATTATTTGCTTTTTAGTACTTACTAAAAAATCATTTATTTTGAGTAATTCAGAGTGTCCATAACTCTCAAGGAAGTTTTACTTAAGGATCAAGCCCACTAAACAATAAAGGATATACATATAGTTCTCATTTATCAAACCGAAGTATACCATATAAAGTATGTGTTACACACCGGTTGAATCAAGCAATCAAAGTTAGTATCAAGTTAGTACCAAGAGGGCACAAATCACCATCAAAAATGTCCAAATACAGCTCACTTAGATCAAAATAGTAGTTTTGTGATATTCATATCCAAAATTGCAAAATATGAATGCCTATTACAAAACACAAAAAAAACTATTTCATGACATAGGAAACGAGACAAAGATAATCATATCCAAGGTTTAACTGTCGAAATGTGTAAAATCCACATGGGACTAAGTTTTAATTTTGTGATTTTGATATTATGCTTAAGGAAATTTAAGTATTTATGGGCAAAAGATGTATTCCACCCACAGCAAATAAATAGTTGAAGAAAAAAAAAAATACAGGCCTGCAAGCATATACCCACATTTTAATTAGATCAACTTGAAAGGAGAGTGAATGCCTGACAGAAAATGAGAGTGACACAAACACAAATGTGACAAATGGTAAAATTGACAGAATGCAGTTGAAGAATACACAAATTCTCTGTACTTCTACAGAGTAGTTCTACAACTACTTTATCTGAAACTGTCATTAAGACAGTTTTAATAATAAATACTACTGAGACTGGGCAGGGGGTTCTCAAACTCCAGACCAGCCTGGGCTACATAGCAAAATAAATACTGTGCTATAAAACCCTAAATATTTGCAGTTTGCTAATCAAAGAGATTCACTCATTCAGAAAGGTAGCTCTATCTAAATTGGCATATTTCACAATCCCCCAAAACACAGAACAATTGTTTCCCTATCCTCAACCCAATAAGAAAAATAAATCTTAGAAAAGAAATACCAATTTAAATTAAGTATGAAGTATACACTAGCTCACAGCATACAGTAAATCTTCCAGTATAAACAAGTTTGCTGCTCCTCAGCTGGGCAGCACATTAGCGCTGACTCTGTTGGCAGAGGCATGGATGAGCTGGCCCAAGTGTGTGTGAGGGATAACTGGCCACACCCCTAGTCTGCAAGTAAAAGTTGACCCCCCCCCCTTACCAGCTGAAATCCAGGGTGGCCCCTGCACCTGGCGTGGGCAACACAGTAGAGCTGGCCCTGAAGGTGTGTAAGTGTGGGAGAGCCAACCCTGAGGACATGAAAGAAGAACTGGCCCTGCCCCTTGCTCATTCCTGCAATGGGTAAACTACCTGGGGTTAATGCTAGAGAACACACTCTGGTGGTGAGGATGGAGGAAAGCTGATGGATGGGTTGACTAACTAACCCAGGCCCAGAACCAGGGTTATGACCTTGGCCCATGGACATCCCTATGATCTGCTGGAACATGTGAAGGAGATTTTTACAACACACAGGGCAACAACAGGATATCCAAGAGGAGTCCCAGTGAGGGTCCAACATCAATAGTACAGCAGAAACCAGAGGCCTCAAACCAGACCAATGATTCTTTGCAATGAATATTTACAGGTAAAGATATATGGATAAAGGGTTTACTCTGTCTTACTGTGTCACACTACAGCTTCCATGATGAGATTTTTTCCCCCTTTTTATTCCTCTTAAAATTTTATTTTATGGGGAGGGTTTGCAAGGGTAGAGGGCAGATACGAAGGGATGGGAAATGAATGAGATCAAGATTCATGATGTGAAAGAGAATAAAAAGTTAGAAACCTTTGCAAATTTATAATGGTAAGGAATTACAGTCATAAAATCTGATGAAACAATTACAGTAAATAAACAATAAAGCCTACTCAAAGCACAGTGAGGTTAACAAAAAACAAAAAAAACAACAACAAAAAAACAGGACTAAAGATTCCTGTAACAGCACAAGCAATATGCAGGAAAACAAAGTTACACAGAAAATGAAAATGCTTTTTCCCATTCATTAAAGATTAAAAAATTAAATCTGCTACTGGCATGACTATTGACTTCTATGGGTGCTATGAATATTTATCTATACTTCATCACTTTTCTAAAGTGAAGAAATGAGTCATATTTAGTCCCAGCACTTGGGTGGCAGAGGCAGGCGGATCTCTGTGAATTTGAGACCAGCCTAGTCTACAAGAGCTAGTTCCAGGGCAGCCTCCAAAGTCACAGAGAAACCCTATCTTGAACAACCAACCAACCAACCAACCAACCAACCCAAACCAAACCAAAAAAAAAAAAAAAAAAAAAAAAAAACCAAACCCACAACAGCACAGCCCTAATGTTTTGTAATAAGATTCTGAAACATAATGCAAACTCTACAGAAAAAGGTCATAAACCTTAACTCCAGAGACTGATGTAGCAATCCTGGAACACATAATTTGACCACATTAGACTGTAGGTCAAACACCACAAAATACTATTTGTTTTGGGGTTCATCATCAGGTTAAGACTAAAGAAAACTGAGATGTTAAATATATATGTTCAAACCCAGGCAAGGAAATTCACCACTCTCATTGTTCTCGTGTAACACAGTTTCAGTGAGTAAAACAGATGTCCTGCAAGCTCATCTACCTTTTATCACAAAAATCCATTTACATTAGGATAACCCCTCAAATATATATTTGTTAAAAAACCATCATCCTTTTAAATGTGTCAAAGTGTTTCGCTTACATATTTGTATGTGCACCATGCGGCCTGGTGGTGGAGATCAGACATAGTATCCTGAACTGGAGTTAAGAACAGCTGTAAGCTGCTACATGGGTACTTGGAACTAAACCAGAGTCTTCTCAAGAGCTACCAAGTGTACTTAGCTGCTGATCCATCCATCCTTCCAGCGTGCAAACTATCATTCTTCTAAATGATGTTCAGAGACTTGATGATACCTTCCCATCAATACTTTCCACCCTCTATACCATCAATCAACATCTAAGGATCATATTTTCCACTTACTTCAACTACAGGTAAACCAAAAGAAGACCTAAAATGGGAAAGGGGAATGTGTACCAAACCCATAATGTTTACAGAGGCATTCCTTGCTGACCACAACATGCATACAAGTGTATGTCTTATCAACACACACACACACCTCTGAACTTTTCACTGTTCATGCTCAGTTATTCATGAAGTTCAAATATGTAAATATTTAAGGCATAAAGGACAGTTACTTTAAAAGACACTTAAAAGCAAGGCAAATATATCACTTGCCCTCCTGAAGCTTGCAGTTTGGAAATGTAGAAAGTTACTTGCAAAAATGAAAACTCATACACATTTTGGGCTAACTATTCTTTGTAGACTATACTGTAGGAGCTCAAAATTCATGCAAAATGTTACTTTAGCAGAAAAGATGTGCATTTCTTCATCCTACAGAAAAATGAAGAGCTGGGGATGTGGTTCAACAGTGGAGTACTTGTCTGACACACAGAGCACTTTGTTGTACAGCATCATCAAAACAAAACAACCCCACAAAACAGTGTTTGGACAAATTGTCAACCTGATAATTTGTCCAGATACAGAGGATTCATTGATGAATTATAGGAATTAATGTATTTATTACAAAATGCAATAAGCTAAGAATTCCTAAGATTTTCTTTAAAATTCATTCTGTGATAACACATAGGAGTTGCAATTTTCTGCCAACCAAGACTTGTTTTTTAATTAAGAGCTTCCAAAACATAGGGATTTATTAAAAGCTTAGCATGGCTAAGGTTGTTAGAGGCCATAGCTTTATAATTTCTTGTTAAATATATAACACGATAATCAACACTCAATTTTTCTTGTTCAAGTGTTACGTATTGATTCAAATTCTGCTTATAATTCATAGCTGTCTGAAAATGATCAAATGAAGCCAAGCACTTCCAGTAGATTACTAAGCTGTTTGGATAGAAAAGATAATTTTGATTTTAATTGTAAAAAGAATCACTTGAAGCTGTATGGTTGTGGTGCACACCTTTGATTCCAGCACTCAAGAAGGAGAGGCAGGCAGATCTCTGTGAGTTCAAGGCCAGGCTGGTCTACAGAGTGAGTTCCAGAACAGGCTCCAAGGCTAAAGAGAAACCCTGTCTCGACAAAAAGAATCACTTGAATAGAAAATTTAAGTAGGAAAGCATAGTTTAAAATATTGTTTTAAAAAGTTATTTCCAATACTTCTGAGCATTGGTGACAAGTGATACCACTACTTCTCAATAATGGAAGTTTATGGGCTTGGACTGCATCTTTACTATTAAGTGTATTTCTAAAACCAAATGATCATTACTTTTCCTCATTTTGCATTACTGTATATTTCTCATTTCTAAGTTATGTTCACCTTAAGAGACAATACATTGATAACTGAATTTTTTTTTTTCAATTTTGTGTTTGGTTCCCCTTGCCTACCATGGCAACCACTGGAACCCCATACTTCAAAATCATAAATCTTATCCTACAATCAAGGTTTGAATGAATCTTTAATTGTGGATAAAATATCCTTAAGATCTTTTTAAAACTGACTTTACTATAATAAAAGAAAGTGGCTTCATTTATTCCCTAACAGAATTGTTTGTTCACATTTCTTCAGGATGTCTCAGGAGCGGTTCTGGAGTGTCAGTTTAAGAACAGAAAATAAAACTGCAATTAGTAGATGAAGAATTGCTTTAAGTAAGAAAGAGTTGGCACGTGCCTTTAATCCCAGCACTCTGGGAGGTGAGGCAGGCAGATCTCCGAGTTCAAGACCAGCCTGGTCTACAGATCGAGTTCCAGAACAGCCAGGCGCTACACTGAAACCCTGTCTCAATAAATAAATAAATATCAAAAAAACTACAATCACTGCTTATGACAAAGGTGTTATCTTAAATATAGTCTCACTCATTCCTCTTCTTCCAAAGCCCATCTTTATCCTAAAGCAATTCACTGATGCATACCCATCTATTGAGGTAGATCAGAAAAACAGAAAAAGCTTCATCTAACTGAACAAGTCTCATCTGAAATTAATGATCCACACAGAGACTTGAGAAATGTGGGGCAGCAACTGTGCTGTATTTTTGTCTCACTAACTACTCCAAGACTGCCCATGGTAGCCCAGGAGCTGAGAAATATCTCAAGACAGCAGCCAATCTGGATCACTCTCCAGGAAAGCACTATCTGGAGACTACACTGGCATTTGTGGTCTCTGCAAAGTCAGTATTTCAGAAGAAATGACATTTTATAAGCCTAAGTCCTTCCTTTTTAATCTCTCGAAGTCTCTCACTACCTACACCTAGGTACTCCTGGCTGTACCTTTTGGAGGTTACGTACTGTTTTTATAGGATGAGCTGCCAGGACTTGGGGTGCGTGGGGGGAGGGGTCGTATTATTTTTTTTTTCCTAGCACCTTCCTTTCTAAAGCGCTCGAGGGAAAAAAAAAAATCTTTGCTTCTCTGAGAGAACAGTTAGAAGTTACTTACAGGGTATGTCTAGAAATTAATAATAATTCACTCCTAACATTTAAACCAGCCTAATCACTAGTCTACCAACGCTAACTATGGCACTGTTTTTGGGGGGTGGGGGTGGGGGGAGTCAACCAGAAAGAGAGTTCAGAAAACAACACGCAAATTACATCCGCATAATCCTACCAGGAAACAAGCCCGGGGGCGGGGGAGGGGGCAGGCAACGCGGAGCAGGCCCTCTCCCAACCAACCGCTCCAGGGACGGCAACAAGCTAAGCCTGAAGTGAAGTCCGGACCGAAGCAAAGCCCTGGTCAGGGGGTTAGGCCCCGTGGAAGGCGAGGACGCTAGGCCGGGGCCGGGCAGCCCAGAGAGCGGCTCCCGGCGCGACCGCCCGCTCGATGCGAGGCCCTCACCTCCAGCCCCGCCCGCAGGCCGTGGCTTCTCGGTCCCCTCGCCGCCCGCCAGGCCGCCCGGGGTCGCCGTCCTCCGCACTCACCTTTCTCCTCCCGGCTGTCGGCCGCCATGGCTGCCCTCCGGCTTCGCCGCCGCCGCCGCCGCCACCGCCGGGACGCGAGTCGCGCGGGCGCCGCAGCCGCGGCCGCAGGCGCACGAGCCCGTCCGTCAGTCCGTCCGGCGGGCCGCGCGCTTCGACACGACCTGCGCCACTCAGCTCCTACGCGCACCCGGCCTCCCGTTCTCTCTTCTCCTTCCCGCCTTCCGCGCTGGCCTCGGGCGGCCCGGGCTTCAGCCTTCCTGTTGGGACGCAGCCACCACAGGGACGAGGGGGAGGGGAGAGAAACAGATGGCGACGGCGGGCGGCGCTAAAATGGAGCCTGCTTCCTGCGTGAAACAATCCCGCTCCCGAAATGCATTGCGCTGTTTACGCCCCGTGCCTCGCGCCGGACGTCACAGCGCTGAGGCGGGCGGAGGAGGCGCGACGTGAGGGGGCGTGGTCTCGGCACGTCGTCACGCCCCGCGCAGTCTGCACGTCCAGGGAACCTTCCTCCTTCCGGGGGCGGAAGGACACGTGATCTTTGTTTTTTTTGTTTTTTTTTTTTTTGCCTTCAGCGGCGCTTCCTACACCCAGAGGTGCAGATTTCCCACGTGAATCGTTTGGTAGGCTTTAAATGATTGTGAGACAGAATCTGAGGCTGTTATATAATGTCCTTTTCATTTACTTATTCAGTAGTGTCTACAGTGTCTCCTTAATTATTGTTCTAGGCCCAGGGATTAAGAATATGGTTAGGATCTGTTCTGTGCCTTAAAGGAAGTCTGACTTTATCTTCTAGATAAGGCAGCCACGGCATGAATGAGTAAAACAGCTTGAAAGTTGTGATGAAGCTGGGTGGTGGTGTCTCGCGCCTTTAATCACAACACTCTGGAGGCTGAGGCAGGTTGACTTGGAAAACCAGCCTGGTATATGGAGTGAGTCCCAGGACAGCTAGGGGTGTACAGAGAAACCCTATCTCATTATATATATATATATATTAATATATTAATATATATTAATATATATTAAAAAAAGAAAGACAATTGTGATGAACTCTGTGAAAGAAAAAGTAGGCTGTATAGTGATAAGAGCTAGCACAGAGGCCTTCCTGTTAAGATGAGGACTGATAGCTCAGATGAGTAAAGAAAATCTAGCAGTAGATAGGCACGATTGTCTTCCAGACAGAATGAACAAATGCTTTAATATCCAAGGAGAACTCCAGTAAGAAGGAATGGGGATGAACAAGAAGTATTGAGACAATGTTCGAGAAACAAGTCACAAATTAGAAGTAACAGTAGCACAGCCCAGCAGCAGGGGCAGAAGCCTTTAATCCCAGCACTCCGGCAAGCGGATCTCTGAGTTCAAGACCAGACTGGTCTACAGAGTGAGTTCCAGGGTAGCCAGGGAAAGAAACCCTAACTAGAAAAACGAAACTGCAACAACAAAAGGGAAAAATAGAAGTAACAGTAATACAAGATCTTCAAGAAACATAATTTGGCGTGGGCTCACTTGAGTATAGGAAGTGAAAACACCTTGGGCATTCCAAAGAGCCACTCCTATAAAATGTCAAAACAAGTCTACACTTGGAAGATGACAATCCCTAGTTTCTAAAATATTATTCATGATATTCATTCTTGCTAACCTTAACACTTTACCCATTTCCAACACAAGTGTGTGTGTGTGTGTGTTTACTGGGTTCTTTTTGTTTTGTTTTGTTTTGTTTTTCGAGACAGGGTTTCTCTGTGTAGCTTTGGAGCCTATCCTGGCACTCTCTCTGGAGACCAGGCTGGCCTTGAACTCACAGAGATCTGCCTGCCTCTGCCTCCCGAATGCTGGGATTAAAGGCATGTACCACCAACGCCTGGCCCACTGGGGTCTTTCAGTCTTCCATCAGATCAGTGTGTGTACTACTCTCTAAAGTTTGTCTTCACCGCTCCTCACTTGGCCTAGCCCTGGCCAATTTCACTGGTCCTCAACACACCTATCAAATATGTACATTTGTAGAAAAAAGTCATAGTTGGTTTGTATCGCCCTGTCTTAAGAAAGTATCAGTATTTAAGGAAAAGTAAATGTATAGTAGCATAGAACATTTAAAAGGCAAAAGATTTATATGATCTGAAGAGAAACCAAAGTATAGCACAGAACATTTAGTCATACCAGAAAGCTAAGGACTAACCGGGCAGTGGTAGCACATGCCTTTAACTCCAGCACTCGGGAGGCAGAGGCAGGTGGATCTCTGTGAATTCAAGACCAGCCTGGTCTACAAGAGCTAGCTCCAGGACAGCCTCCAAAGCCACAGAGAAACCCTGTCTCGAAAAACAAAACAACAACAACAACAACAAAGCTAAGGACTTGAGTTAAAGTGGCTCTGTTACCAACTTGGAATATTTTGAGCAGCTGTAAAGATAAAGTTGCATTGGTTGAAAGATATAAAATATGCTTTAAACCATAAAATTATTGTAGTTCAAGCAATTCATAAAACCCTTTGGATATCAGTAGAAAAATAGCCAATCATTTTTACCACATTTTGCTTTGTTTCTTGAGAAAGTACCTTTCTAAAAAAGTGTATGCTTGACTGTTCTGAGTCCCGTGATCTTCCTGCCTCTACCTTACAAGTGTTAGGCATGTGCTAGCATGCTGTGGTTCATAACACATTGATATAAATAATCATTTATCTGGACTTTTTCAATTAGATTGTATCTCAAAATGAGTAGTCCCATAGTCAAAGAACCAACCAGCTAAGACATCAACATTTTACAGTCTTTAAAGAAATGAACATATACTGCAACTAGCTACAGGAATGTAGTAATAGAAATAAACTAGGTGTAGTAGTACATGCCTTTAATCCCAGCACTCAGGAGGCAGAGGCAGGCAGATCTCTGAGGTCAGCCTGGTTTACATTATGAGTTTCAGGGTAGCCAGGACTACAACAGGGAAACCCTGTCTTTAAAAAAAGGAAAGAAAAGAAAAAGAAAAAGAAAAAGAAAGCAATAGTTGTAATAATAACAACAAAGACAACTAGATGCCAGGTGCCTCCTGGTATAACTCCATCAGTCTGTGGTAACTGATTGCATGGTCAATTTGACTAGCCTCAGAATTATCTAGAAGATTGCTGAGGCACTTCAGTGTGTCTCAGAGGTGTTGTATAGCAGTTTCCTCTGAGATTGAAACATGCCATCCTGCAGGGACACCCCTTAAGCAGGAAAGTAAACAATTCAAAATAGCTTCATGAAGTCCCTGAGACTAAGCTGATCCTCTTGTTCCCCCCACCTCCTTGCCAGAGGAAGCAATAAAAGCTGAGAATCACTCTCAGACATATGTCCTACATACATAGTTGTGCAGATGAGCTTTCGAGGGCCAGACATGAAAGGCTATGATTTATTTGGGTGTGAAATGCCCTCTATAGACTCCTCTTTTGAACATTTGTTTCCTGTTGTGCTGTTTTTCTCTTTTGGTTTTTGCTTTTTATTCTTTTTTTTTTTTTTTTTTTGGTTTTTTGAGACAGGGTTTCTCTGTGTAGCATTGGAGCCTGTCCTGGCACTCGATCTGGAGACCAGGCTGGCCTTGAACTCACAGAGATCCGCCTGCCTCTGCCTCCCGAGTACTGGGATTAAAGGCGTGCGCCACCCAATGCCCGGCAAGACTTATTCTTTTAGAGTGCCTGGCCTTAGCTTGGCTTGTTTCTAACCAGCTTTTCTTGTCTTAAATTACCCCATCTACCTTTTTCCTCTGGGATTTTATCTTTCTTAATTCTGTATATCTTACTTTCCTTCTTACTTCCTGGCTGACTGGGTGGCTAGATGGATTGGTAGCTGACCCCTGAGGGCCTCCTCTTCTTGTTCTCGTTTCTCTCCTCTTGCTCCTCTTTGTTTCTTCTATTTATACTCTCTGCCTACCAGCCCTGCCTATCCTTGCTCCTGCTTGTTATTGGCTGCTCAGCTCTTTATTAGGACCAGCAGGTGTTTTAGACAAAGAATCACAGCTTCACAGAGTTAAACAAATGCTACATAAACAAAAGTCACATACCTGAAAATAATATTATACCAAGCAGGGTGGTGGTGGCACACGCCTTTAATCCCAGCACTCAGGAGGCAGAAGCAGGTAGATCTATGTGAATTCTAGGCCAGCCTAGTCTACAAAGCAAGTTCTAGGACAGCCAGGGCTGTTACACAGAGAAACCCTATCTCAACAAATAAAATAATAATTAATAATAATAATGCCAAGTTCGTGAGACCTTCAAAAAAAGACCACCAAGGAGCCGACTCACTGATGCAAATGCATAAGGGTTAATGTTAAGTTACAAGCCTTGGCAGGGAGCCTGTTCAGCAAACTGGCATAGTAGCTTCAGGAAAAGGGTACCTGGCCTCAACTGCAAGGGGTTTATAAATGAAAAAACTGCAAGCAGTGGTACATGCCTGGACTCTTCCGGATTGGGTAAGAGTAGGTGGCCTTTGGATTCATTGACATGGGGCTAGGGGAATTTCAAAGTTGTTACTAACAGTTGCCCACAAAGACAGTTGTGGCGAGAAGATGTTATTTACCAAAATTTACTCATTGCCTTATGGGGTCACTTTGTCCAGGGTGAGCACAGTTTGGTTCCCCTTGAAATTGTTTATGGTTCCTTGACTGGAGCTCAATCAGCCTTGAGACACTCAGAGAATTCCTTAAGGTGGCTTTTTCTGAGGATGGAGTTAACTCCATCCTCCCCAGTTTACCTTGCTTTTACAATAGTCTACCACAGTTCCCTATGGCCTTGTGAAGGCCTTGGAGGCTTTAAAACATGCTGTCCATCTGACGGAAACTGGTTACTAAGAGCAGGTCTCTGCTTAAAGTCTAGCTTTCTGTTTCTTGGTCAGACAAAATGTGAAAAACTGCCACCAGGCATCCCTGATTCTGTGCAGCTGCTCCTGTCCCATTCCTTTTGAATCACCATGGGCTGAACTCGCTCTGAAACAATGAGTCAAACAGAACTTTCCTTCTGGTATTCCAGATGTTTTGTTTGTTCACAGCAATCCAAAAGTTACCTACAAGCTAATCGTTTTTAGTTCATCCTTCCTGCCCTTTCCATCTTCACCATTCATGTTGGTAACCTCCCAGGTAGCTCCTTTCTGCTGGACCCATTTTTGTCATGCCCGAAACCACCAGAAAAGTCTTCCTAAAATGCTGTGGTCACTTACTTTGTTCTCTAATATACAGGTAGCTCCTTGGTTTTCAAGAAATAATTAAACCTTAAACAGACTTTGCACATTTTGCTACTACTTAACTTTTTACTCTTATTTCCTACATACGTAGTCTAGGTGAATTAAATTTGTCACCCCATTCTCTGGTCAGCACACCTTATGGTTTTCTAGATTTACAATTTGCTCACAGATTTCTCCATAGAGTCTTATTTTTTCCTGTTGTTATCAACTGCCATCTCCACTAGCTAGCCTTTTCCCATGTACTCACAAGTTTCTTTAGGATTATGTTTATTAAGCCAGGAATGGTGGTGCATGCCTTTAATACCTGCACTTAGAAGGCAGAGGCAGGTGGGTCTCTATAACTTGTAGCTATAACTTGGAGGCCTGCCTGGTCTACAGAGTGAGTTCCAGGACAGCTAGGGGTGTTAAACAGAGAAACCCTGTCTCAACCTCAACTCCCCCCAACCTCACAGCAATATTATGTGTATGTCTATGTGTCTGCATCTCTCTCTCTCTCTCTCTCTCTCTCTCTCTCTCTCTCTCTGTGTGTGTGTGTGTGTGTGTGTGTGTGTGTATGTATGTGTTTGAGTGTGTGTGTAGGTTTCCAAATTTCTATTACATGATATACACACACTGACTAGAGTTAATTGGATTAGGGCGAAGCTCCTGTCGAAGACTAGCAGGAACACCTAGTATTGTGTGAGTCAATCTCCTCTTTTAAGGTGTGTTTCAATAACAATACAATAAGCAGATACTAGAAAAATGATAAAGCCAAGTGCTAGGGACCATGTCAGAGGAACCTAAGGTAGCAATTGAGCTTCAGGAGATATATTCACCAGGAAGCAAGGCACTGATAGGTGAATCTCAGATAAGGCCCGGAGGACCTCAGCCCCAGAATGCCTTTTGCTACTGCTGTGCCTTTACATGTTTGCTGCTGCCATTTTTCTCTGGTATCTAGCATCGTGTGAATGGGTGTGGGGGGAATCCCCAACTGCCTTTCATGTAGTATAATTATCTCACGAAAATATCCCGTTCTACTGGGCATTTTTACCTATGGATTGTCATGATTTCCTCTTAAACTGTGCTGTTTAACTGAAGTAATAATAGTGTTAGTTTAAATACAATTTTGATGATTAAGGGTTTCTAACACATATAGTAAGCGATTGTGTTAGAGGTTAGTTTAGTAGGAAAATTAATATAAGAAAAGATAGACTATAGTATTGCCCCTGTCCCTGATAAAGCAGGGGCTGCAGAGGATAGGAAATAAGAACAACGGAGTGTCACACAGCTAAGACTTATATGTTTCTCTAGAGGAGCCACATAAACTTTTAGGTTAACAATTAAGAAAAACAATCAAATCCCAGGAGTTAGCTCAAGTTCTTTTCAATATTGGGATATGTGTTCACTGGTTTTGGTGTGTACCACAGCTAAAACAAAGCTTTAAATAATGACTTCTTGTGTCTAGACAACAAATAATTGGATGGTTAGTTAAGGTAATTGAACTGGACTCTGAAATATGAAAAATGAAACTAGTAACCTGTTTTCCAGCAATTATAAAAACTGCCTATGTAAATGGTAGAAATCTAAAGGATAAATGTTTAACTGTATGTGGGTTCCTGGGGATAATTTGTTTTTCACTTGTAATACATAAAATGCTTAATCATGTAAGAGAGATGAGAAACATGTTGTTTTTCGCTTGTATTCATTATAATCATTCACTTAAATATAAAGTGTAACCACAATGCTAGTTTTATATTGCTTGAAAGATTTTGCTGGGGTAGATAAGCTGTAAAGGAAAAAAAATAGAGAAACAGAAGAAGGGAAACAGGGTAGAAGAACAGAAGAGATAGAGAAGGACAAGCAACAAGAATAATAAAGAAGTAAGCTTTACTCTCAGAAAAGTCATCGTGTGTCTGTTTTTTCAGTAGTTCCTCTCTGCATTTCCTCTTCAGTTTCTCTGACCTGCTGAAGGCTTGCCATTCGTCATCACTCTAGGTGAGATCCTGATATGGTGGAGGTGTGTATGTGTGTGCGTGTTTCCCTTTTTCTCCGGCCCCAGAGAATTAAGTTTTGCCCTGCTCACTGGCCCTAGAGAATTAAGTTTTACTCCCTCAAATAGAAAAGTCAATTGAGTAATTAGTCTGCCAACTCTGTGGCTCCCCCTCAACTCCTGAGCTGCTGAAGGCTGGTGCTTACAGCAGCATGGAAGCCATGAATAGAAAAGAGGAATGCAGCCTGAGCATGGTGGCACATACCTTTGACCCCAGCACTCAGGAGGTAGAGGCAGGCAGATCTCTGTGAGTTCAAGGCCAAACTGAACTACAAAATGAGTTCCAGGACTGTTACACAGAGATATCCTGTCTCAAAAAATCCAAAAAGAAAAAAGGAGTCAGTTAAAACACTGTTACTAACAAAAGACTTGGCAGAAGTAAATAAAATCTGATGTCAAGCAGAGTGGCACACATCTTTAATCCTAGTTTCAAAAGGCAGACAGGGGGCTGGAGATGGCTCAGCAATTAAGAGCACTGACTGTTCTTCCAGAGGTCCTGAGTTCAATTCCCCAGCTACCACATGGTGTCTCACAACCATCTGTAATGAGATATGGTGCCCTCTGCTGGCATGCAGGCAGAAGACTGTATACATAAATAAATCTTTTAAAAAACCAAAAAAAACCCCAACAACACACAAACAAACAAACAAACAAACAAAACAAAAGGCAGACAGACTCATCTCTGAATTCAAGACCAACATGGTATCTATGGTGACTTCCAAGAGAGTCAGCACTAACTACATAGTGAGACCATAATCTCAAAAAGAAAAAGGTTATTGTTGCAATGATAGGTTAATTTTTCCACATTTCTTTCATTTTTGAGATTATAATTACATTATTTCTTTGTTTCCTCCATCCAAACCCCTCCTTGCTCTTTCAGATTCGTGTCTTTTTCATTAATACTCATTACATGCATCTATGTATATGTATATACATATGTTTCTAAATGTAACTTCCTTCATCTGTATAACATTACTCATATGCATATAGTATTTAATATTGGACTAACTTAGTATTGGACAAACAACTGGTGTGCTTTTCCTTGCAAAAGACTATTTCTTCTGCACTCAGTATTCCTCAGTTGCCTATAGTTCTTGGTGTAGAGTTGGGACCTCATGGACTTTCCCTGTCCACTTTGGCATCTCTATTTTTTTTGTTACCTATTTTCTCTTTTTTACTTTACTTAATTTTTATTTAAATTAAAAGCAATCTTATTTTGCCTCTCCCACCCTTCCTCCCACTCTCCCCCCACCATTTCCCCATCCATTCCTCAGAGAGGATGAGGCCTCCCATGGGGATCATCAAAGTCTGTCACATCATTTGGGGCAGGACCAAGGCCTTCCCCCCTGTATCTAGGATGAGCAAGTATCCCTCCATAGGGAATGGGTTCCCAAAGCCCATTTGTGCACTAGGGATAAATACTGGTTCCACTGCCAGAGTCCCCATAGACTGCCAAAGCCCCCCAACTGACACCCACATTCAGGGGTCCTAGTTCGGTTTTATGTGCTTAGCTGTAAATCTTTGCTTCTGCCTCCATCAACCTACTGGATGAAGGTTCTATGATGTCATTTAAGGTAGTCATCAATCTCATTATGTGGGAAGGGCATTTAAGGTAGCCTCTCCACTATTGCTTAGATTCTTAGTTGGGGTCATCGTTGGGGATTCCTGGGAATTTCTCTAGTGCCAGGTTTCTTGTTAAGCCCATAATGGCTCCCTCTATCAACGTATTTCTTTCCTTGCTCTCCTCCTCTGTCCTTCCCCCAACTATACCTTCCTGATCCCTCATGTTCTCTTCCCTCTGCCCTTGTCCCTTCCTCTTCTTCCTCCCTTCCCTCTACCCCCAATTTACTCAGGAGATTTCTTGTCCCTGTTCCCCTTGTGTGTGTGTGGGGGGGGATTCATACATGTCTCTCTTAAGATCCTCCTTGCTTCCTAGCTTCTCTGGGTTTGTGGACTGTAGGTTGCTCTATGTCTAATATCCACTTATGAGTGAGTACATACCATGTTTGTCTTTCTGTGTCTAGGTTACCTCACTCAGGATGGTTTCTTCCATTTGTTTGGCATATCTATCACTGTTGTCCTTTTTCAGTTCATGTTTAAGCAGTGTTGTTAGTGAGAGTTTCTGGGTGTAGCTAGAAGACAGCCTGGGCTGCACTAGGAGGTACAATCTTATAACAAATTCCATTAACAAATCCCCAGCTCCTCTGGCTCTTAGAGTATTCCCACCTCATCTTCTTGCCACCAAGCCTGATCACCTGAGATGGATCTGTAGAATCCACATGCTGGAAGGAGAGACCATGGTAGAAGGAAAGGCCAGGTTGCTCTTTGACCTCCACATGCATGATAGCACACAGCCACTCCCCTCCACTATTAGATATATGTAAATAAAATAAAAATTTTGAGTTTCTTTTGGTAGTGAGATTAACATTTTAATTCTCACCACCAGCGATCAATGATTAAACCTTAAGCCTGCCTATTTCTCTCTTTCTCCTCTGCCTCCCATTTCTCACCCTTTCTCCTCACCATCTCACTGTGTAGCCTGGCTATCCTGGAACTTACTCTGTAGACCATACTGGCCTCGAACTCACAGAGATCCACCTGCTTCTGCCTCTGGAGTGTGGGATTAAATGCATGGCACTAAGCCCAGCTCTTTTATTACTAAAGCTAAGGATTCTTTGTTTTTTGTTTGTTTATTTTATTATGTTTTGGAGACAGTGCAGCCCAGGCTGTCTTCTAGCTTGCTGTGCAGCCAAGGATCCATCCCATAAACTCCTGATCCTCCTGCTTCAACCCCCAAATGGGGTTTGTGTCACCAGCCCTGATTTATGTAGTTCTGGAAAAGAGCCCAGGGCTTCATGAATACCATCCAAGTCCTCTAACAGCTGAGCCACATCTTACACTTCTGTTTATTTCTCTGGTATTTCTTTTAGCAGTTTGTCATTAGGTTATCTAATATGGTAGAAAACAACAGGTTTGTTTCATTCATGTGTATCATTATTAGTGAGGTAGGACAGCTCTAAGATTTAGAGGCCCCTTGGTGTAGCCCTGAGTTCATAGGTAGTGCTTCTTTTTAGTTTATTCAAGCAAATACAAAGGAAACTTCCTACTCCGTAAGTAATGTTCCTCAAATTAAACTTAAATATGGGGCATTATATGCTTTCTTATAATGCAACAGTTAAATGGAGGTGCAAATGACTATGTAGCAGTATAATTTTATGGCATCAAGGGATGTCCTAAACCTGGATCCATGCTATGTCTAGCTCACAGCACAAGTAGTGGAAGGAGGGATAATGTGACTGGCCAGCTCTCTCACTCGATAAAGGATAACAGGTCTAAGTACCTACCCAGTGCAGTTATTCCGTCTATGCAATCTGCCAGCAGGTTAAGTGCCCTTTCCTGATTAAACGAGGCCAGTTGAGGCTCCATGGTAACCTCAGGTTGCCAGGAACACACTTACTGGATCCATTTCTCCTTGCAGGAAGAATGTAAAACACTCAACTTGAAATGATGGGAGCTTTATTATTAACTACACTGTTTCTGGTGCTAAAAAAATACCTCTCCTTTCCTTCCCAAGTTCATACAAGGAGAGTTAAAGTTGGCATGGGGAAGGCTTATTTTGTTCATTATTCATATTTAATAATTTTCAGGGAAGTAAACTTGTTCTGTAGTCACTTTTGAAGCTGGAATATTAATATTTCGACAGATTAAGACAAAACCTTGCTCATAAACATTATGCTTGACCAGCTGTATTTAGAGGCTAGGTTCAACACCTAGTGGCAAGAGAGGCTAACTAAAAGTAAGCCCTTAAAAAAATAGTCTCATCAGCTGACCTGAGCTGTGGGAGCTCAGGGACTCTGAACCTATGCTTGGGAGCTTGCATAGAACCAACCTAGGCCTTCTACATGTGGGTGATAGTTGTGTAGCTTGATCTGTTTGTGGGGCCCCTAGCAGTGGGACCAGGACCCACTCCTGATGCATAAACTGGTTCTTTGGAACCTATTCCCTATAGTGGGATGCCTTGCCTAGCCTTGATGCAAGGGGGAGGGCCTTGGTTCTACCTCAACTTGATAGGCTATGCTTTGTGGACGTCCATGGAAGATCTTACCCCTTCTGAATGGAGACTGAGGAGGAAGGGATGGGGGTGGGGTGGGGCAGAAGTAGAAGGTAGGTGGGGGGAGGCCAGGAGGATAAGAGGGAAGGGAAATTGTGCTTGGTATGTAAAATAAATTAAAAAAAATAGTCTCAGGCTTGGTGGCCCACTTATTTAAAAGGAAATCAGCAAATATTATAGGACCAGATAAATGTCACCTTTATTTTGTTAAACTATAATAAAATAAGCTTCCTATGTAAAATATGGTGTGGATGTAATTTTCCATGGTGTTAGGTAATAGAGGAAAATAATTTCTTTCCTGACCAGTCAACAAACTATTCTAGCTGTCTGGTAAGCTCAGTTGCTTAGAGGGTGGTGCAAGCATTGATCATCATTAAACCTTTTGTGATCTCAGAAAAATGTATCTTTAAGCCAGGCATATTGGTGCACACCTTTAATCCCAGCAGAGGCAGAAGCAGACGAATCTTTGTGAGTTCAAGACCAGCTTGGTCTACATAGAGAATTCAAGGACAGCCAGGGAGATACTGTCTCAACAGCCCCCCTCCACTGTTTCTTTAACTCATAAAAACTGTTGAATTGTATTTTAATAGTTGCAGGGAGGAGATTTGCCAACTAATTTGGATCAAGATCAGTACTGAAAGAAGAAGAAGAAGAAGAAGAAGAAGAAGAAGAAGAAGAAGAAGAAGAAGAAGAAGAAGAAGAAGAAGAAGAAGAAGCAGCTGCTGCTGAGTGGTGGTGGCACACAATTTTAATCCCAGCACTTGAGAGGCAGGGGCAGGTGGATCTCTATGAGTTCGTGACCAGCCTGGTCTGCAGAGCAAGTTCCATGACAGCCAGGGCTACACAAAGAAACCCTGCCTCCAAATAATAAGTAAATAAACAAACAAATAAATAACAAAACAAAAAACAAACCAAAACCCATGCCCCCCCCAAAAAAACCAGAAATACAATTTAAGGAATACATCATGATCTTTATGAAATACCCCAATGATCCCTTCATGCTTCCCCAATACACCTTCCCATACCTGCATAACCTTGTTTTAGACATAGAGTTCAGCATTTTCACAGGCTTAACTAAGTATTGAGCCAGACACATCCTGTTCTTGCTGAATATTAGCCCATAGGAATGACAGTCAGTTAACCACAATCATATTCTGACTGACATCTGGCTACAGAGTTCTTGTACCCAATACTACCTGACTGACCCAGTCAAAAATAGGAGCCAATAATAAAGCTGTTCATGTAAACCTGTTTGTTTGTTTGGTTTTGATTTGTTGTTGTTGTTGTTGTTTTTTTTTTTTTTTTTGAGATAGGGTTTTTCTGTATCGCTTGGGAACCTGTTCTGGAACTCACTCTGCTGACCAGGTTATCCTTGAACTCACAGAGATCCACCTGCCTCTGCCTCCTGAGTACTGGGATTAAAGTTGTGCGCCACCACCACCTGGCTGTCCTACTCTTACAAGGTACCTTCATGTAAACTCTTGGCTATGAATGTTGCTTATATGTCTACAGTAGTATTCACAAATTATCTATGTATGTGCTATTTCTTATCCTCAGTAGTGAAATACAAAATGCTATATATAATTATTCATATTGTGGACACTGACCAATCAATCATGTACTACCAAGGTACTAAAACTGGCTCCTGAATGTTGTGCCCTTCATGTCTGGATTATGGGTATATCTGTATTAGGCAGAGGTACTGGCAAGACATGAGGGAGAGACTCAAGGTAGCTTCTATTTATTATGGATATTGGATTGTATATTATTTTAATAATTGATATTATCATGTATACTGGCTGAATATTAACTGATAAACGACACTTTAGACACAGAAAGACAAACACCGAATGATCTCACTGACATGAACTCTAAAAATGTTAATCTCAAACTAATCAAGAAAATAATAGTAGTTAACAGAAACTGTGCAATGTAGAATGAAGGAAGAAATGGACAATAATGAGGAGAAAAAGTTTTGGAGTTCTATGCCACAGTAGAGCTTAAGAAATTAACTGCATTCTGTACCACAAAATAGTTTAAAAGGACTTTGAAAGAAATCCTTCATAAAGAAATGATAAAGGTTTAAGAAGTTGGATATCTCATGAGTTGACTTTTGTACAATTAAAAATAAACCCAAACATTAGGTTGTGCTTATAAATGTGCAAATATTATGCCAATCAAATATCAAATTAAAAAGTCCATTATAGCATGATTAAATGAGGATGCTTGAAGCAAAATATATGAAAGGAATATCCTCAAATGAAGGCTTCATGGTACTCACATATACATGGGCCAGTGATATTCTCCAATAGCAGGAAACAAAATATTTGAGTCACACATTACACTTGCAATTATGCTAAAAGGTTAGAAAAGATCAAGCAACTTCTAAGATGTCCTCCCAGGTAAAAAGGGAAGCTTAACCACCCATCAAAATAATTGCAGGCTTTCTCTTTCATCATTGAGGTTCTTTGCTTATTTCTCATTTTTAATGTAAAAAACATCCAACTTTTCAGAGTTCATTGTGTGTTTGCTAGCATTAAGAAGCTTAAACCTAGGGAGCTAGAGAGATGGTTTTAGTAAAGAGCCATGTCAGGCAAATTTGGAGACCTTAAGTTCTCATCCACAGTGCCCATGTAAAAGCCACATGTGGTTTCTATCTGTAACCCCAGTACTTGGAGGAAGACAGGACAGAAGATAGGCAGACCCTAGGCTCCATGTGTAGCTAGTTAGTCTAGCTGAATTGGTTAGCTCCAGGTCTGGTGAGAAAGCCTGTCTCAAAGCAAGTCAGAGAAGCAATTGAGGAAGACATCTAATGTCAACATCCAGACTCACCCACACCCCTGAGAGTGTGCATACACAGGTACACGTACACACACACATACACACATACACACATACACACATACACACATACACACATACACACACACACACACACACACACACACACACACACACACACATACACGTGGATGTGGTGGTGGGGGAATAAATACAAATGGAGGAAAGCTATAGAGGAATTCTGTATCACAAGACTTCCTTTTACTATACTTCCCAGAATCCTCCTTGACTCCTAGTCCCACCTATCTTGCTGCCTCATTGACCAAACAGTGCTTTATTCATTAACCAATAAGGTAAACATACAGAAGGACATTTCTCATCGTCGTTGACTGTAACTAATAAAACCTACTGATATTTCCAAATGGTTAGTATGAAGGATTCTGAATGTTCTCATCATACAGAAAAAATATATGTGTAATATGATGGGTATGCTAATTACTGGCTTTTATTTTTTTAGGTGACCCCACCATCTCTTCTCTAGACATTTGTGTCTCTTCTGTGGAGGTGAAAACCTGTTTCTGCCAGTTTAATTGCCAGAAAGTTTTAATATAGAAAATTATACATATTTGCTCATGTGTACACTGCAACTGTTTTTTTTTTTAATCTTGAGGCTTAAAAAATACCTATATACACAGCCCACTGTGATTTCTCAACTACTTCTGTAAGTGAGATTATTTTAAGCAAATTCCTAGATAATTCATGTGTGTGGCCACAGTCACTAATTGCACATTGACTTTTTGTTTTGATTTTGAGATAGTGTGGAAGCATGCCTGGAAAGTTTTGAAATTTGACATTGCCCTATTCTGTTACTGTTCTACCTGAAGTTATAGTACTGTATGGAACAATGGCTTTTCCAGGGTTACTTCCCCTGAGTGACTCTTTTATTGTTCTGCTTGAAGTTACAACATTGTATGAGCAGTGGCTTTTCCAGTGTGACTCTGTTTTGAGTGCAAGTATCAAGGAAGGAGGAAAAATTATGCTTTGTTTGGTTTGTGAAGTTAACAGCCACCACCTTCCTGTTGTAGACAATAAGTCTGAGCTTAATAAGTAACTCATTCCTGACTGCAATAAATCACTACCTATGGGCTAACTGATGTGGATTGGAAACATGGGCATATCTAAAACATCAGAAAACAAAATGAAACAGACCTATCTGTGACTTTATCAAACACACCAACCTAACAAAGCATGCAACACCCTGAATAAATCACATAAAAGGAGTGTCATGTAACACTAGGGTGTGGTGGTATCCGTAGACACATCTCACGAGCAGCAGGCAGCAAGCTGTCCCTGGGGCGTCAGCTCAGCATGGTCCCCATGACTTAAGGCAGCCCTTCCAACAGCCTAGTCTTTCATGTAGCTCCAGGCTTGAAAACTGCCATGGGGGTACCATTTGCTTTGGAGGTTTTCATAAAGAACACAATACAGTAATTTAGAGGAAAAGCAAAGCATTTTTACTTGAAAAGCTGAAAGTAAAATTAAAGTCCGTTAGGGCTGGAACATGGCTCTCTCCCCGGTTTAATTACATCTTTACCAGCTTTTTATCCTTCACTGCCTAAGCCAGGCCATCCTGAAACTTTTTCTATAGACCAGACTGACCTCAAACTTAGAGATCTGGCAGTCTCTGCCTTCTCAGTGTTGGGATTAAAGGTGCACACTATCACAGCTGGTTCTAAGCTTCTTTTCACAAGCTGGAAGTTCAGCTGGGTGGGATCTAACCCCGAGGTCACCATTCCCTTTATTCACATTTCTTAATCTACTTATCTCCTTGAATACAGGATTTAGCCTATTCCACATCTTGGTGCCCCTTTTCTCAATGCGTACATTTTGTATTTTTATTTGCTCAGCTTGTTCCTTTTCATTACATATCTTCATTAAAGTTATCACTAATAACCATACAATAGAGACGATACTAGGCTGTTTTGAGATTCCTTCTGCCAATGGAATTAATCTAAAACTCTCCTTGATCCTCAGGCAGATTCTGGACAACGGCAAAAAGCAGCCATATTCTTCACCAAAATATCACAAGAACATTATCTAGGCAACATACTAAAAGTTTTCTCCTCTGAAACCTCTTGAGCCAGCCCTGGACAGTTCAAATAACTCTTAGCACCTCTGTCTTCCACGCGCCAACTAGTATGGCCCATTAAACAGTGCTTAAAGCATTCCACTGCTTTCCCAGCCATAAGTACCAAAGTCCAAATTCCTCCAAACAAAAACATGGCCAGGACTGTCACAGCAATATCCTGGTCCCTGGTACCAACTTCTGTCTTAGGGTTTCTATTTTTGTGACGAGACACCATGGCTGTGGCAACTTTTTTTTTTTTTTTTTTTTTTTTTTTTTTTTCTGAGACAAGGTTTCTCTGTGGCTTTGGAGGCTGTCCTGGAACTAGCTCTTGTAGACCAGGCTGGTCTCGAACTCACAGAGATCCGCCTGCTTCTGCTTCCCAAGTGCTGGGATTAAAGGCGTGCGCCACTACCGCCTGGCTCTTTGGCAACTCTTATAAAGGAAACATTTAATTGGGGTGGCAGCTCACAGTTTCAGAGGTTTATTCCATTATTATCATGTGGTGGTAACACGTATGAACTCACAGACCCTGTGGAAACATTCAGAGCACCAGGAAGGGTCTCATCAGTGAGAGGAGAAGTGAACATGATCTCCCACCCTTAACCAAGGAACTACCTCTAATTGACAACCACCCCCACCCTGAATCTTCTATGATATCTTAGTTTTTTTTTCCTGTTGTCGCAACAAAATGCCACACAAAAGAAAAGGAATGAAGGAAAGTTCATAGTTTTAGGGTATAGTTCATCCCTATTATGTGGCAGGAGCCCCAGGGAACTGGTCACACTGCATCCTTCATTAGAAGCAGTTAGCAATGACTGCTGGTGTACAGCTGTTTTTGTTTTTTAAATTGGGAGCTCTTAGACAATGGGATGGTACAATCCACAGTTAGACTGGGTCTTTCTGCTTCAATGAACCCAAGCTAGACAATTCCTCTGTCACAGACACACCCAGAATCTTGTCTCCTATTCGATTCTAAATCTTGTCAAGTTTTCAATCAATAGTAACCGGCACAGAGTTGCTTAGCAAAAATTTTCACACATCATTTGTCATAATGAAAATGCAAAACATTATCAAAGATTGTAAAAGAAAACCTAAAATTAATTCTGAGAACAGGAAGCCAAAAAAGAAGTGTGTTTCAAACTCTTCTGATTATTTAATTTCTTACTTGGCCACTGGCCATATTTTATACTTACTTCTGTTCAGTCTTATTTTAAAGACATTATGGGAGGATTTCTCTTTAAACATCTCAATACCTTCTTTCAGAAAGAGTAGCATACAAGCTTCACAGAAAGCAGGTATTTTCTTTTACTATGTACTTTATGTCAGTGCAACAGCAGGAGGGAATCCAGACCATATGCTAACCAAAGGAAAATTATGAATTGTTCTTTTTCCAAATATTTTTAATTCATAATATACTGTGATATAGCTCTCTGGTTACAAGTGTCTTCTGTGTGATACAAAGGAAACTAGTTTGAGATCTGTTTTCAATTGGTGTAGAAAAGTAGATAGTTTTATAATACTTTTCATCACACAGTTTTAGTTGCATTCGTGCTACACTAGGCTTGTCTGACAGCCACACACCAGGGTTTTTGTCATTCATGTCCTCGTGTCACTCATCATGTGTCAGGCTTAATGAAAGCTTGCATGTCCACAAGTGGATGTGTCAGAGCCATTTGGCAATCAGTCTGTTAAGAAATATTTCTATATTGCTTTTTGAAAAAAAAATGTCAAGATAAAAATTATTACTATTGGTTCTTTTCCAGGGACAACAAGAAGGTATCTTAAATGATTTTAATACTCAAGAAGTAACAAATTAGTTTAGGGCAAGAGAACAAGCATGAAACGTTGCTGATTTTTTTTTTTTTAATTTATTTATTATGTATAGTGTTCTGCCTGCATGTATCCCTACAGGCCAGAAGAGGGCACCAGATCTCATTACAGATGCTAGTGAGCCATCATGTGGTTGCTGGGAATTGAAGTCAGGACCTCTGGAAGACCAGTTAGTATTCTTAACCACTGAGCCATCTCTCCAGCTCTGCTGATTTCTTTTTCAGACAGGAATGAGCTACTCTTCTAGCTTCTAGCTGTGGCAGATTTATTAGGAAAGGACATTTTGTTATTGATTTAAACAATACTCAGTCATCTTCTGCCTTTAAAAGTATAATGAGAGGAGCTTTGGTGGCACACGCCTTTAATCCCAGCACTCAGGAGCCAGAGTCAGGCGGATCTCTGTAAGTTCAAGGCCAGCCTGGTCTACAGAGTGAGTTCCAGGACAACCTCCAAAGCAATACAGAGAAACCTTGTCTCAAAAAACAGCAACAACAACAACAAAATGTATAATGAAACAATCTTGGCTCACTTAGGAGTTGGTTGTTGTTATCTTCATTTGTTTTTGCCTATTAATCCTACTTAAAAATCCTAGAAAGGAGTAAGGCAATCACCATCTCTTTGAGATTCCAGGGAAGCAGTTAGTTTGGCAAAGGTAGTGGTCTTTTTAGGTCTAGATACTAAATCATTTAAGCTATATAAGCACACAAGCAGACTGTGGTGATAACAAACTAAAAATTATTTTCATTTTCCAGTTTTCCACAATTTCATTTTGCACATTCTCTAAATTATTCTTATTCATTTGGAATATGTGAGAAGATGAAAAAGAAGAGTAGACAAAGTGAAAATGAATGACAGTTAAAAGAATTAATATTAACTAACTAGAGAAGAAAATTACCCTGTATCTTCATTGCATAGGAGTCTAGTAGAAATGACTGTGTGTTATTGCATTATGGGAGACATAAAGCAAAGATGGAAAAGTGGTGACAATATTGTCATTCACATTGTGCTGTCATTATAATGCTTCATGATTTATATAGGCTTTCATGCAGAGACTTCCTAATACTGTGTAGCTACTCTTTTGGAATGTAGAGATCTAAAGCTTGGTCAAAATGCTGAATCAGAACTAGATTTTTTTCCTCAAACTCAACCCATATTTGTATTTGTTTATATTTATGTACTTACTATTGTGGTGGACACTGAAGCTACAGCGCATATGTGGAGGTCAGAGGACAACTTTGTGGAAGTCTGTTTTTCCTTCCACTCTATGACTCCATTCACTTGGCTTGTGTGACAAGAAGTTTTCCATCCACCCTGAGCCATTTCATTGGTTCTAAAACCAGATTTTTAATCCCCCAGTGCAGTAACTCTTATGCTATCTCATTGAATCATCATTTGGTTTCGCACTCCTCCCATGTGTCAGAAGAAAGCCCTTCCTAAAGTGAGTAATATGAGGAAAATCGTACAGTAATATCCTGCAGAGGATAATGTATACAGGAGAAAAATAGTCAACACCAGCGGATTAGCTATCAACACTAATGAAAGTACTAAAGTTGGGAAGTCACAATTTAATATTAAAGCATGAGAACCAGGAGCAACCAGGAGAGTAACACAATAGGAAACACTAAATAGGAAAAAGAATATGATTCAAATGATGGCCAAGAGGGAGGAGATGGTGAGGATAAAATAAACATCGATGGGAAAGTAGTCTTTTTAGCAGTGACACCACGGATCATGAACTACAGCTAGAAATACATCGATGCTGATGGAAACTGAGAGTCCATGGCTGTGATTTGAAGTTAGTGGCTCTGTCTGACAGAGCCAAAGTTTGGGAAGTCGCTTTAGTGTCTACACAATGTCCATCACCCTTAAAGTACTGTGCAAATTATGCTGTCTTTCTCTCTGTAGAAGCCAATATTTTCTACAAGCTAACAGTTTCTACAAGGTCGCTGCCTTGTAGTTACTTATCTTCAGAAACTGGTATTGTGCCTTCAGAGTTAGGGTTCCCACTGTTTAGAATGTTACATAATAGCACCAGTCTCACTTGCTGCTGCCTTGTTGCACGGGAATTCAACCATTCCCAGCCTCTATTCATTTTCTGTAGTGGATTCAGCTACTCTGAGTACATCTTTTGCATAATTATTACTTTTTTATGGACACATCACCAATAGTAGCTGATATTGGACATGTGTTTAAGACTGCCCTAATGGTTTTTAAAACACCTTTCATGTCTTTTATTCAATCATTCATCATTTCCTATCCATCTGTCCAGATTGCTATTTTTGTTTTTCCAGATAGGGTTTCTCTGTGTGTAGCCCTGGCTGTCCCGTAGCTTACTCTGTGGACCAGGCTGGCCTTGAATTCACTGAGATCCACCTGCCTCTGCCTCCTGAATGCTGGGATTAAAGGCCTGCACCTCCACTGCCTGGCCCAGCTTGATATTGTTATGTGTTAAAGATTTACTAGCTGTTTGAGTTGTGATGAGAGAGGTAGCCATTGAGGGATACAGGAATTCTCATCACTGTGGAAAGGTTGCCTAACTTGGAAAACTGTGCTGGGGAGAAGCTTGGCAATATTTTTATGAAGTTGAAAAGGCACATGTCCACTCCCAATTTATTATCTCAGTATTTTCCCATGAAGATTGTTGCTTTTTTCATTTGCTTTATTGACTTATTTGTATTTATAAAATGCTATGAAGAACATGCAAAATTAGTGATCTATTGACATTGCTTACAGTTATGTTTCATAATTATAAAGTGAATCTTAAAAACCAGTCATATAAATACCATGGATTCTTTTTGGAAATAGCCAAACATATAGAAGATTTTAATCTTTCCTGTCTTTCCATCTGACAGCCTTCTAATCTCTCTGATATTACACAATTGGACTCATAATGATTCTCTAGGCCAGTGGTTGGTTCTCTACCATCTAATGTTGTGACCCTTTAGTTCCTCATGTTGTGGTAACTCCAACCATGATTTCATTGCTACTTCATAACTGTAATTTTGCTACTGTTATGAATTTTAATGTAAATATCTGATATATGGGATTTCTCATGTACAAACTTTGTGAAAGGTTCATTTGACACCTAAAGAGCTTGAAACCCATAGATTGAGAACCATTCTTCTAGAAAACCCTGAGTGTGATAATTCATGGGTCTAATGATCCCTACCATCTCTTTAACTTATTTAGTTCCTCTCATGTAGAAGATATCCAGTCTTTCTACCTTATGTCTAGTAAATTATTTTAATTTATGTCAAAGTTAACTCTCAGTCTTAAACTATAGAACAGCAGATCCATCTAAATTAGAAACAAGAGCATAAATTCATTGTTATGTATTCTACAATTAACTGATTTGTGCTCTGTACAATTCTATTATACATATATCCAAAATGCCCATATGGATTGTAACTGTGAAAGCAAATGAAAGTGTAAGATTTAAGAGGTTAATAGGTAGGGCTAGAGAGATGGCTCAAAGGTTAAGAACACAGCTGCTCTTTCAGAGGACTTGGTTTGACTCCCAGCACCCACATGGTGGCTCACAGCTATCTGTTAACTTCAGATCTTTGGGATCTGATGCCTTCTTCTGGCCTCTATGGGCACCAAGCACACAAATGTTACCCAGACATATACAAGCAGATAAAACCCCCATACATTTAAAATAAAAATAAAATAGAAAAGAGGTTAAAAAGTGCTGTATACAAGAAAGTGTAACACACATACTTCAACATATAAAGTGTATGTATAGTTTATAGTATAACATAGATTCTATAGATTTCAAAACATTAGCATCTTAATTATTTTCCTTAGTTGTTGTTGCTTCTACATACAAGGTAAGGCTGAGAAAAAACAAATGAGGATATAGAAAACTATGAAGAGATGATCATGGACTACTTCTTTCAGAACATATATGACACATGACTTCAGCCTCACCCATTTTACTACAACACGAAGTTACGCCTCATTATACAAAAGCGTATTTACTTACTAATTATTAGCACCCATTTGTTACTAAACTATTTGGAAGGTTTTCCATGGTACTGCCTGAAATGTGTTTAGTAGTTTTGTTGTAGCCAGGATTTCCCTTTCAGTCTCCTCACCTTGCTTTATTGCTACTATTTATTGTTAGACTTACACTCCACCTAACTTCAGCTGGAGTTTCTAGGTAAGTGTGAACCCATTAGCATGTTGTCATGGAATGGGGAGGGACTCATGAGACCTTTCCCCTTCATGAGGATTTGCCGTCAGCCAGAATTTGATGAGGAGAGAGAAACATATTCTTCTGTGGTATAGCCACTGATAAGGTACCCATGCTGCTCTAAACAAACTGTCACCCATGTTCCTGCCACCAACCAGAATGAAACTCATTGGGTCATCAAAAATTAAATAAAAAGACAGGAAGGTACAAGGAGGGCTGTTTTTAAAGAGGAAGAGATTGGTGAGAGTGAGAGAGGGACAAGAGAAATTAAAAGGAATGAATATGATCTAAATATATTATATACATGTATGAAAATATCAGACTGAAGTGTTTTATGTGTAATTAGCATGTGCTAACGACCCCAAATTGATAAACATGACTAAGAATTTTTAGGTAGTGAGTAAGCTGAACCTACATTTAAGAGAAGCTGTATGTAGTTCAATGAAGATTCATCTTGCTGAAAAACCAAGTTTATCAGAACATCTTATTTACTAAGAAGGACATAATATTTTTATTATTATTTTATGTGTATGAGTGTTTTGCCTGCACAAGGATGCCTGGTGCCCAGAGAGGCCAGAAGGGGGTGCCAGATCCCCTGAAACAGGAATTCAGGATATTTGTGAACCACCTTGTGGATATTGGAAGTGGAACCTCGGTCCTCTGCACAGAGTAGCCAGTGTCCCTAACTGTGGAGTCATCTCTCCAGCCCCAAAACAAGACATCTGTGGGTGGTATCTACTCTTGTATATTGGGCATAATACTTTTTGTGTGCATAATACTTTTTGTGTGCTCGTGAAAAGGGGCCCACTCAATCTCCATACCAGCAACAACAAAATTACTTTCTTGTTGGAGCCATCTCTTATTAAAAAGTCTACAAATTTCTTTACTAGGGAGAACATTTAATTGCAAAAGGAAATAATCACAGAGGGCTTACCCATCAAGTAAGCCATCTGCAAAGTGACTTTAAAATGACTTTCAGATCAACAAAATGAGACAATAATTGAGTTCAAAAGCAAAACAAATTTGAAGAATCACAATTCGGCAAGAAATATGACTGGCCAGGCAGAAGGCAGGAACAATCAGTGTCTCAGTGGCTGACATCACCAGGATGTAATATGCATTGGGGAAAAAGCAATGTCAGACTTCCTATGGTCTCTGGGTAACTTAGCATGTAGATATCCACTATGGAGGAAGAGAGATATCAGGTATATTAAAATTGCATAATTAGTCTTTATGATTTTATGCTAACTAACAGATATGCTGATATTTTGGTTTTCCCAGTAGATTTGTCTACCAAGAGAAAATGTACTGGATAACATGAAAACTATAGTCCATTTCACTAAATTGACAATATTTATCATTTCAAAATGATAGACAAGCTTTCTGTTATGTACTTTAGTTGCACAAAGTATATTATGTAATTGCATGATATAATTAATTATTGGGAGGTCTATGAATATGTTATATACTCAGGATTTGGTAACTTGATATGGGTAGGCATTTACAGATGGCAACATGGGCATAGTAAGATATTATTTTATGCAGTCAACTAACATTCAAAAATGTGCATTTTTATTTTTATTTCTAAAATTATTATGATTAAATGAATTCATCATTCTCAACCAGCAGGTACTGCATGAAGGAGAAAAAAAGGTATATTTATTGACGTCCTACTATTATTCTGTTCTTTAAGTATATTATGTCATCTGTTTTGGACAATAATCCTGGAGGAAAAAATACATTCTTTTTTCTTTAAAGCATAAATAAGCTTAGGCATGTTTAGTAAAACTCGCCCTGTGCCCCCTGAGGAGTAAACTGCAGTGTTAGCATTTTATTCCATGTCTAGATGACTTGTTTGCTCTGACTTCTTAATGAATATTGCAGCCTAACAGTCTACAAGAACTTGTTGTCAGGTATGCTACCAAGATTTAAGTGGTGTTTGAATGAGCCAGATTGGGGAGGCAGTGACTCAGGCAAGTATGAGCATCATCTATGGATTCACATGTTCTATGATTTCCAATAAGCAAATGGGAAAACCTATGTTATACCAGAAAGAAGCAGGACAACAGCAGCAAGGTGCTGATCTCAAGGCTGACTCCCAGTAAAACTGCTTCTAGTTTTCTTCAACTGAGGGTCATCCTTCACCTTAAGCCCAAAGACTTTCTCTTTGGTTATTTCCAGCCTAGGGGCAATAGCTTAGCTGGTATAGATCCTTGGCTCCTAGACTCACATGTTTTCATTGTTATATCCATACATTTGTAAATAATGACTTTGCAGATGATTCCTCCTTGGAAAAAAAATCTGTTTTTGTTGTTCCTTGCATTTCTTGTTGGGACCTTGATCAAGGAACATGGAAATTGGTCATGTAACCAGACTATGGTATGGTGGAGCTTCACATTAACATGTGACTGAGGTGCACTGATGGAGTTTATGAATTCCACATAAGATGTAAACTGAAGGCCACTGAGCTCCCAACATTGTGAAAATCTGAGGCATATGATTTTAAGTAATTTCTCATTGGAGAAGAGTGGTGTGTTTTGGTAGTATGAGTACAATTATTGATGAGGACATTTCTAGAATCTGTATGTGTCTTTGAGTATGTGTTAGTTAATTGAAGAAAAGATTGTACTGAATATTAGCGATGGATGTATTCTATATGAATATTTTGGTTTCATAAAATAATCTGGATTAGGACCTTTCTCAATTCAGCAGCACTATCTCACCATAATGAAAAGGGATAACAGAACATAAAAGTGACATGTCTTCTCATGAAACTTAAAATGGTACATGTTTTAGCATCCTTTCAAAATACTGACTTTAAGAAGGTTTTAGTGGTCACTGGAGGGATGGCTCAGCAATGAAGTGCACTTGTGCTTGCAGAGGACCCAGGTTTGGCTCCCAGTATCCACACTGTAGCTCAAAGCCACTCATACATTCAGTTCCTGGGGATCTATATGATGCCTTCTTCCTTCCCTCCATGGCACCAAGCATGCACATGGTGCGAGAGTACACACACACACACACACACACACACACACACACACACACAAACACACATGCATGCGCGTGCGCGCACACACATGCTAGAACAATACATTCACACAGCTAAAATTTTAAAAATCTGAAAAATTAAGATAAAGTGAAGGAAGTGATACAAATAGAATTCAGTTTCAAGTACTCATCTCCAATATTTATGCTACAACCATGTTCTTTTCAGTACAATAAGGTATTTTATATGATGCTTTCTTAAGTGACTTAACACAGTTAAACTGTTTCTTGTACATTTTCTGTACCATATTGGGAATCCTTACCGACAGAAATGCTGCGGTCAAAAGAAATTATTCTTTATTTTCCATGAATAATGCTAACTTTGGGCTGGAGAGATGGCTCAGAGGTTAAGAGCACTGGCTGTTCTTCCAGAGGTCCTGAGTTGAATTCCCATCAACCACATGGTAGCTTACAACCATCTGTAATGAGATATTCTGGTGTGCAGGCATATATGGAGGCAGGGTGTTGTATACATAATAAATAAATAAATCTTTAAAAAATGTTAACTTTAATGTAGTAATGCAACATGTTCTTTGACAACCAGTCAAAGATAGTTGACTACCATGACACACCAAGGATAAAATCCATAAATGGAAGGTTTTCAGATCATCCTTTCCTTCTAACAGCCAGAGTTCCTGTTCCTTTGTGAGTTGTTACTTTCTCAACTTTCAGAGTGACACATCGATATGTCAGGAAGATAGTCATGACAAATTTCTTATGACTGGGACCTCCCTTTGTGTGGAACTCAGTGAGGAGGAACTTCTCATAGTATCCTGTATCTTATGACAAATTTGTTCTAGTATTAAATTATGGTAACCTTTTCCCTAGTTAGACAATAGTATGTAAAACTGTGAACTCATAGGAATAAAGTTCTATATTGGTGTCAGACCTTTAACTTGGATAAAATGAGTTTGAACAAATGCTTATAATCTTATTTATAATGATTATTTAATGCAAAGTATAGATGTGCATTGATATTTTGAGAAATGATTGGCCACATACATAACACTGGTTCCATTAGACTAGAGTGGAGCTGACAAACTCATGTCACATTTCACAACACTATACCTGTCATTACATCATAGCTGTATAGTAACACAAATGAAACATATTACTCATGCATTTGTGGTGATGTCCAAGTTAGCAAATCTATTGTACTTTCAGTATAGCAGATCACATATAGCCTTATGCTGTGTTTTGAACATCTCTGAATTTCACAAGGAGACTGCACTGAGAGGCTGACCTGTTTATGTATTTCCATGCTATAATATTTACACAACGACAAAACTGCCTAATTCTTATGAAGGGATGCATAATTACTGATACTGGGACTGTGGCCTTAATAGATCCACCATTAAAATCTTTCATTCTAAATCTGAACAAATGGCTAAGTGGTTAAGGGCACTTGCTGCCTTTACAGGGGACCAGAGTTTGGTTCCAAGCACCCATGTCAGACAGCTCACAGCAACTTGTAACTACAGTCTCAAAAATCCAACCTTTTTCTGTGAGAGGCATACACATTCTCTCTCTCTCTCTCTCTCTCTCTCTCTCTCTCTCTCTCTCTCTCTCTTGTTTTTTTTTTGAGACAGGGTTTCTCTGTGTAACAGTCCTGGCTGTCCTGGAACTCACTTTATAGACCAGCTGGCCTCAAACTCAATGAAAGCCGCCTGCCTCTGCCTCCCGAGTGCTGGGAGTTGTCTATTTTTGTACTACTATAATTAACATGATACAGAGATAGGGTGAACTCTGGGATTGTTTAACTTGGTGGTTCAACAATGACATCAAGAAGCCAGGCTCTTTCTACCTCTTTATTCTGTTACCCCAAATATCACTGTAACTCAGTCCTGGTTACCTAAACAGTTAAAGCTTTGATTCCAGGAGCAATTGTTTATGACTACTTGATTTCCTATTCATATGCTGAAAGAGACAATTTTCAACTGATAATAGCTAAGGAAATATGATAATTTTTACATATGTCAGACTTTCCCCCAAGCTAAGGTTAGTTTCCAAACTCAAAGTATTACCTACTGATGAAGGAAAAGGTAGGATACATTGATGTAATCATACACAATCTAAAAAGTCTCTATATAACCTAAACTTACCAATGGATATTCTAGGAAATTATACTATAATGTAATATCTGAATTCTCAAATTTCTTTTCTTAGACATTTTAGTGTCTACCTGTCTTCAATGAATAACCAGAAAGCCAATGCTATAATATGCTAGAATCTAGACAATGAATCATAATTGTTTTTCAATTTTTGCCTTTTTTATATGTGTATAATATTCTTTGGTATATCAGCACACATTGTTTTCTTTTTTTAATCTTATAGTATGAAAATATTAAGTAAATTAAGGAAAATGAAGGCAATAGCTAAATGAATCACAACATACATGTCAGCAAACTTCAATAATTATCAAATTTTTGTCCAAATCTTGCCTTAAGTAATTAACAGTAAGGAATGAATGCTGATTTTATTTAGAAAGAAGGTAAGATCTAGTCACTTGCTAACAGAATATACCTTCAGGCAAGTTAGGAACATTTAGCTGAGGCTAGTCTGATGCTCTTCCTCTCTGTTTTACAAGGTCCTTTCCAAACTGTACTTAGCGGGGTTTGTGGGAGGTTTGGTTTTGTTTAGTTTGTTTATCTGTGTGCCCAAACACCAGGAGAGCTGGTGCTGCTTTGATATGTGAGCCTGAGTGCAGAAGGAGATGAGAGGGCTGTTGAAATCACAACTATTTTTATGTCTGAAATATGTGAAATTTTCAGTTTACCTGCAACATTAATTAATACAAATAAAATATTTCAGATCCACGTACCACTGAGCAGATTTGATCTGGCTGGGAGATGATCCATGTTAGGCTTGCAGCTTCTCATCTTCTGAGGTACCCCAATAAATACTCCTGTGAGCATAAGATTCCAAGTTTAAGAAACACAGCCTAGAAATGGCTCCCTCCTGAAGTCTTTGACTTTCTTCCTTGGTTTTGAAGCCCCCATTCTTTTTGGGGACTTAGGGTTGAATTCAGTACTCTTGCTTTTTTACTCTGGATGTCCTGTCATAGCATGTTCCACTGGAGGACTGATTTTCACTTTCTTACCCAATAGACACTTGGCATACTCAGCCCTAGATCATTACCCTGCTAGAGGATCATAGACCCTGTGGTGATTTGAATGAGATATCCCTCCCAACTCCTGACCTGGCTTAGTCTTGGGCATGCGATCACTTGGTCTCAAGTAGTGTTTGGGAGCTCTAGGAGGTCTGGCCTTATTCGAGGAAGGATGCCACTGGGAGTGAGTTTAAAGACTGGCACCATTTTAAATTCCTCTTTCTCCCTTCTGCTTGCAGTCCAAGATGTGAGTTCTCAGCTGTTCTTGCTGTCACAGTTCCCTGTCACGGAGGACCCTTGTCTTCCTGTAACCATATGCGCAAATAAACTCTTCCCTGAGTTGCCTGGCCATGGTGTTTTATCACAGCAATAGAAAAGTAACTAACACAGACCCCAAATCTCTAAGTGCCAGTATATTCATTCATTTAAGAAATAATTGGTGGATGCCAACTATGGTTTTGAGACTTAGAAAAGCCTTGGGGTTACTGTGACTAGAAAGGGCACAATCTCTGACTTTAAGCAGAGACAGTGTTAGAAGGGCATAAGTTAAATCTAAGAGACATTACAAAAGTGGATGATAAGTACTACATTGTATAAAGTCCTACTGTGTTTGAAACATAAAATGGGTTCCCTTTATAGATTAAGAGAAATCTTCCAGGAATATGATGTTCTTACCATGTGGAACAAAGAGGGATCGACAGTTCCCTCTTTGAATAAAAATTTTCTCTTGTTAAATCGTGAAATATGATTTCCCATAAACAAAGTGATTGCTAAAGCGGCATTTGAAGTGGAAACTTCTTACACTGCAGAGTTTGATAACTTGGACTTGTGGATTGGAAATACCTATGTTTGTTTCACAGAACAGTGGTGTTCCATCTGGCAGAAACAGTTTCTTCAACAGTCTCTTAGCCCTTTGCTTATGAAAACAAGTGAAGAATCCCTATTTGCCTTCCTGCTGCACAAAAATTAACTCAGAACCCTTTATAGTAAACACATTGGCCAGTAAAATTTTATGAACTCAATTGTTTAAATTTTAATTTATTTTCCACTTTATCATTAAAAGAGCACTGTGTCAGTACTCAAAAGCCTTTGGCTTATTTTACTGTTCTGATTATCAATAAGAAAATGAGGTGGCAATGACATTTGTCTTGAAAGGTGAGGTGTGAGGTGGGACTCGTTTCATAACTCAGGAGGAGGCACGCCTAGCCACTGAGGAACTCCTCTGAGGTTGTGATAGAGGAAACACAGTTAATCAGGGCTGACTAATGGAGAATAATGGGATGTTAGGTGAAGAAAGGCCTGCACTCACATATGTTACCCCTGTTTATGGCATGTGGCTCTACATTTCAAGTTACTTCATCAAAAGAACTCTGGACAATAGTCTGGGTTTTTTTCTCTTCTAACATATCAGGCATTAAAAATGCTACAAAATAGGATTCCTTCTATAAGGCATTAACCTTTAAAAATAGGCATATGCCAGAATAAGGACACAGTAGAAGAGTACTTGCTTAGCAAGTATTGGTTCATTCCCCAGTACTGCTGGAAAAAAAATTTAAAAGATGTATCTTGGTCACCTGAGCAATGTTGCATATGGGTTCTATTCATGGAGTGGTCCTTAAGTCAAATCAGATATTGGTTGGTTTCTCAAGTTTTATGCCACTATTGCACTAGTCTATCCCGCAGGCAGGACCCCATTGTAAATCAAAGTGTTTGTAGCTGGGTTGGTATTTACGTTTCTCCTTTAGTAGCTTGTGGAGTACCTTCTGGTGTTGTGGTATACCTTCTGGTACCAGGAACACTAGCCAGTAGTTGTGGAAGTTCTAGGTACAGTTTGACTTCTAAGTGTTGAATGAGTTGTGTATGTTTTGTTTTCAGCAATAGGGCCTTGCTGTCAGTTTGTGAAGAACAACCTATAGTCTTGACAAACAGCTTGGGTTGTTTAGGTATTCCTCTGGGGCTCCTTTGGCCAAAAGCTCAACAAGATGTAACCTAATCCTGGCACTGGAAGCTTTATTTGGTGACAAGAGATGCTTAGTTGGGGTTCTGTGTACCCTTTTTGTGATTTCATTTAGACCATCTTCATATATGTATATATTATATTCATTCTCAGTTCTCCCCACAAGTGAAGTCATTCAATATTCTTTCCTACCTCTTCACACCCCAAAATTTGTTTTGTTCCCTCTTCTCCCACCTCCCTTCTCCTCTTTCTTCTCTTCCCATTCTTGCTTTTTCTCCTCCTTTCTTCCTCTCTTCCTCCTCCCTCTTCATTCTTCTCCTTCTTGTCTTCCTTTTCCTCCTCCCCCTCCTTCTAAATCATCTTCTTCTTCCAGTTTATGCTACCATATACTCCCAGGTGTAGGCCATGGATTGTAGTGGGATCCACATATGAGGGTCTATACCTTTGCAGAAAAATGGTTCTCCTCTCCCAGAAGCCATTAATTGCTTACTGATTGTTGATTAAGAGGAGAAGATCATAATATTAGAAAAATAGCTTTCAAACTATCAATGTACTGAAACATTATTATTTAGAAAGTTATAATTCTCTTTTTCAGAACAAGATTTTATGCTAACTTTAGTCAAATAAATTTTAAAAAGAAAGCAAATAAGATTTTGTAGCCTTGCATCCAATTTATATAGTAATTCACACATATTTGCTTTCTGGTTAGCCTACATTCAACACACTGCTGTCTTACATAGGTAAATTTCACTGAATAAGACCACTCTTCCCTGTGGTGTTGAGTTGCACACTATGTTACCAAGTATTAACCCCCTTCTTAATGCCCATGCTTAAACCTGACTTTGTATTTTGTCTTAATAAACCCTGCAATTTTCTTTACTTAATAAATCCAAATTTTACCTCATAAAAGTGATTTGTTTTTTGTTTTGGTTTTTTGAGACATGGTTTCTCTATATAGCATTGGAGCCTGACCTGGAACTCTCTCTGAAGATGAGGCTGACTTCGAACTCACAGAGCTCTGCCTGCCTCTGCCTCCCAAGTCCTGGGATTAAAGGTGTGGGCCACTGCACTGCAAAGTGATGTTCTTATAGGTATTTTTAAAATTTAAAAGTACTTTAAAGCTGAAAACCATTGGTTTAGAAGTGATAGATGTAGCATTACAACACAGTTGTTAATAGCCTATGCTACAAACTAGAGTTTGGTTCTAATCACAGCTAATTCACATACCATTGTGTGACCTAGGTTAATTCCTGCCTCCATTATTTTATCAGCAAAGAGACAACAAAATAATAACACCTACTATGCAAGATTGTTGTGAAGATTAGACAAACAAGTACACAGGAAGTGCTAAAAGGAGGGTGTGACAGTAAATGCTTCAAAGTGTTACTTATTTCCACTTTACTGGAATGTGGAGGCTTGCTACTCAGTTATACAGGTAGTATTATGGTGTCCCAGGAACAGATTGCATGTAAAGCAACACGCAACAAACAATGTTCTCTTTATGATGCTGAGAACTAAAGCTGATATATTGTAAAGATCAGGCAAGCATTCTGCCATTGAGCTACCTCCCAATCCTCAAAACAGGCATTTTCTTAGTGCATTTATGTCAGGCACTGTCTAAATTTTGAGTACAGATCCAAGAAAGAGTAGATGCAGTTTCTAGTTTGAAGGGACTGCATTTCAATGAAGCAAACTATATCTAGTATAGTAAATTATGTATGTATGTGTGTGTGTGCATGCGTGTGTGTGTGTGTGTGTGTGTGTGTGTGTGTGTGTGTGTATGTATGTATGTATGTATGAATAATCTTGCAGAAAAGAAAGCAGCTGTAGAAATGAAGAATAATGGGAGATACAGATGTTCCTCTATATAGAACAATGTTTTTTAAACTCAATTTTTAAAAGATTTATTTATTATGTAAACAGAGTTCTTCCTGCGTGTGTGCCTGCAGGCCAGAAGAGGGCACCAGATTTTATTACTGATGGTTGTGAGTCATCATGTGGTTGCTGAGAATTGAACTCAGGACTTCTGGAGGAAGAGCAGCTAGTGCTCTTAACTGCTGAGCCATCTCTCCAGCCCCTGGAACAATGTTAATGTCTCCAAAATCCCATTGAAAGTTGAAAATACTGAGAAAAAAATGTACCTAAAACACCTGACTTACCAAGCGTCACAGCTTAGAAATTCACCACACTGTTGAGAAAAGGTGATCTATCTTCATAATTTATTTTTGTGACCCAGGGCTGTGCCTCACTATTGCTGCCCAGGATTCCAAGAGAATATTGTAACAAACAGTGTTAGCCCAGGAAAAGCTAACTGTTCACATCTCAAAACATAGCTTTTACTTAATGCATACACCCTTCTCATATCATCGTAAAATGAAAAAAAAATAAGTTGAATTACTGTGGATATTATGACAGGCTATTTTTGATGGACTGTTCAGGACTCTCAGGAGTAGTTGCTATTTGAGTGTGGATGTGAATGAAGTGAGAGTATGAATACTAAGAAAAATCGGAAGCAAAAAAATTCTACAAGCCAGGAACAACATAATAAAGTCTGGGAGGCAGAGCCAAATTCAGTAGTGCAGGAACAAACAGAAGGACCATGTGTTAAAAGAAATGACTTAGTATTTGCAGATGGGATTGGAGTAGCTAAATGATTTTGGGTTTATATAGATAATAGCTCTATTCATCAACTCAGTGGAAATGATGAGCATCATGTTCCAATGTCTTAAGTGTAAAATTATACAGAAATCATATCTAAAAATAAGCAAGATATTTGGATGACTACGACTATTTTAACACTCACAATTGAAAATAGTTCATTAAGATGCCAAAATTTTGGACCAGTTACTTCTCTATCCAGAAGGGCAAGCAAACTATGAGGTCTTATAGTATTCTGTCCTTGTGGCACTGAGTACTCATTTTCTGATATGAGGATATAGAAATTTAGAGAGCCATGTAGGGCTAGTCAGTAGATTCATGTGTAGAACAGCATTCATAGAAAAAGGTTACTCCTCTTCTTAAAGTGAACAGATATATTTTTTCTTTTCAAGACAAAATGATTAGGACCCAATAAGAGTTGTACGCACCATGTGAATAAATTCACTAATGATAACATCTTTGCTTACCCAGACAGCTAGTTTAACAATATTGGTCAGTGTGTAATATGAATCCCAATAAACTGACCAATAAAAAGCATTGGTTTATTATTACAGTGATACAACCTCGGGATAATTTTAAGGGCTTCCAGAAATTAGTCAGATTATTATAGGCATCCGTGTTTTATCTAGCATTAAAGAACTTGGTACAAGCTAAGGGGTATTTAAGCAATGATAAAAATCATCCCTGACTAGCCACAGTGGCACTATACCTCTGAAGCTTCTGGCACCAGATAACCATTGTAGTAAAACTGCTAACTGTATAGAAGGGCAATGTGATAATTTGTTGACTGATAAAAATACCTGTGGTCAAGTTGCTAACTTGTTATGCAATGTTACATATTTACTATAGTCTTACAAGGGACTCTCCTGCACAGATCTTCCCTTGACTCTGCTTTCACCATTCCATAGATTGTGACTATCATAAGTCATTCATGCCCAGCATGAAGTTTTCTTTACTCCATCACTTCTGATGCAGAGATAGAATGATTTCAGAAATGGCAAAGAAAAAGTATTTGAATAAAAGATGAACTTCTTCTCTAAGAACTTTTTTTCTCTCTTAGAGATACTTTTGAAATAATTAATGTTGTTTTTATGTCCTACAACTCTAACAATAATTATCAAAAAATGGTTAAATTCATGAATTCTCCCAGTGGAGCCTTCAAGTCTAATATTTTCATCTCTCTTTTCCTTGTCATTTTCAAGTTTCTACCAAACTGTTAGCTATTCCATTAAAGTTGATGTTATATACTGTTACAGCTGTGTGTGTGTGTGTGTGTGTGTGTGTGTAAGTCAGAGTTCAACATCAGATGTCCTTTTCCTCCATTGCTCTCCACTTTATTTTTTGAGGCAGGTTCTCTCAATAAACCTGGAATTTACCAGCTTACTAGACTGGCCAGCTACGAAATTCCAGGGATATTCCTGTCTCTACACCCCTACCCCCACCCCCAGGATGCTGGGGTTACACATGTATGACACTATTTTGTTTTTATTGTGGGCATTAAAGTAGAAGTCAGGGTCCACTGAAATGTTTCCTCAAGCTGTGTAGTAGTGGCTTTTGAGTGGCCTGAATAGAAGGCAGATTGTGATTATCTTTCAATACCTTTAAACAGATATCTATTTAAATCTGTTTACATACCAATAATCACTGATTTTGTAGAAGCCTGTTCTAACAAGTGTTTAAACAAAGTTGAAGACTGTCCTCTCATTTTCTGCATCTTTATTTCTATTTATACATATAGCCATGTATATACAACCTTAGAGACACATAAAAAGAATTTATTTGAATTTGAGATTTAGTTTCTGTGAAAGAACAATAGAAACCAGGAGATTTTTGTTAGCTGAGTCTGGAAAGTCTTGGCCCAGAGTTATTGGGAGAGAAGTACATTTTCCCTTGAAGATAAATGCCTAGTGAACATTTTCAAAAGAACTTTAATTCAATAAGATATAGTGTTACTAAGTGATAACATTTCATTGTCAGAGGCATCACTTTTTAAAAGCTGCTTAAGAACAATTTAGCCTCAAATCCAGAGGATTTGTTTTTGTTTGTTTTTACTATATTTTGTTGACTTTTATTTTTTGGATATTTTTTTAAGTAGACAAAAATCTGATACATATATTGAATGACTCCAGTAAGTAAATATGCTTATTTCTCACCTGTATTAAGTGACTACAGAGACCTGGGTTTGATCCCCAACACCACATAAAACCAGGTGTGCTTGCTGATAATCTTAGCAGTGGAAGGTAGAGTTGGGAGGATCAGCAATTCAAATTCTGTTGACCATCTACTGCTGAGCCTACAGCCTACCCCTAAGAGTAATTTGTTTCTCCTGTGAGACTCACTTGGAGAAAATTAAATATTCATTTGCAAGTGGTTATCAATTGGAGATAGCTTTAGGGTTAGGGATGAGGGCTTGTGTCCAATTCTTTCAGTTCTAGGAACCTATCTGGTGCAGACCCCTGCAGGTCCTGTGCAAGCTGCCTCAGTCTCTGTGAGTCCATATGTACACTGGTCCCACTGTGTTTAAAAGGCCTAGTTTCCTTGGTGTCCTCCATTCCTTCAGGCTCTTATAATCATTCTGCCTCCTCTTCGTCAGGGTTCCCTGAGTCCAAATGGGAGGGATTTGTCAAAAAGGTACATTTCTGAAGACACAAGGACAACTTGCCCAGGATGGAGATTCCTTGCAATACTGCTAGAGTAACTTCAACCCTATTCTTTATCACAAATCTCTACTTCTTGCCCCTGTTCAGCTGAGCCCTGAGATAACATAATACAATCAAGTAGTGGTCTTTTCTTTTCGTGTGTAATTTTAAGAGTCTGTGTATGCTACAAGAGATTCCTTTATGTTGAAATTTTATAACTTAGTAGAGTGAGATACAATTAAACAAAAAGTTAGCTTTCAGTAGGCAAGAGTTATAACATCATGCGAACACAGAGGTGAATAGCTAACCTGCTTTGTGAACAAGAACACATTGACAAGCATATTTATCTGTTTTCTGAAATAAACAAACTGTGAGGTAGGCAATGTGCCAGATCCTAATAAAATGAAAGACATAGACTGTCTTAAGTGGAGATTAGTATTTGTAAATGACTTGACTTTTCTAGAACAACAGTGACACACAGCTTTAAGATGCTAATGTTTTTCTAATCTCTGATGTATTTCCAACACCTGGCTTATAGTTAATTCCAGAGGGAAACTTTCATTTATATGCTTGGCTGAGTAGAAAATGTGTCAGCTTAGTTTCAAAAGCAAAAATACTGGTGTTAGTCCTAGTCAGGCAGTTCACTGAACTTAATTAAACCTGGAAGCTCCAGGAAGCTGAGAAGGATAACTTCCAATTTTGCCTTTTTGTAATTTAAATAACAGGACATCCTAAAATCCCCATCATGTTAATATTTTAAAAGTAGTTCAAGACAATCACTTTTAAGTTCTTGCTCCTAGAAAGTGCTTATAAATTATTCTTCTTGTTGCTCTCTATAATAAGTGTCTTTGTTGCACTAGTCACACAAATAGTCTCCACACTAGCCAAGACTTGTCAGACTGGTTCTCTATGGTTCATAAGTGACTTCTTTCTTCACCTCACTTTAACCTACAAAGCCACGGATGAGCTGATGCACACGCTCAGTCGCAGACCCGTCACCACAGGTCTCGGATCTTGCTAGTCAGCGATGTATCGGTGAGTTCCTGTCTCCTTTCTACCCAATTAACTATAGTCTTCAGTGGTCTGAGACAACCAAGGACTTGGCTCCCCAGCCAATTGTATTTGGTTTTTACTTGACATTGTGCCAAGTAGGTTCTTGTACAATCCGTAGGAGTGTTCCCCCTCTCTCTCTCTCTCTGCTCAGGCTCAGAAGTTTTCCAAAATGTAATGGAGACAGTGATGTACTGCTATGCTTAGTTTGCTTGTTTTGGGGAAGAATACAGTGTTTTTCTGATTTAGGCTTTATTGGTCTTATGAGAACATATACTTATTTCATAAGGTATACATAAAAAATATAAATGTGAAATCATGTGGTTAAAGTTGTTTACTTCTCTAAGTAGTCCAAAATTAAAAAGTGTAACCTATTTTGAAAGAATAAGAAGCAATTAAAGATGACTGCTTTAAAGAGCTAAATTGTCATAATTAGATTTCAAAAAGAAATCTAGTGATGGAGATGTAGTAGTTCATGGGCAGAGCATTTACCTGGCTGGTAAGAGACTCTGGGCTGAAACCTCAGCACAACAAACACATCAAACTCCAATATACCTGACCATAACAAACTTCTCTATTGTTTTCTTTCAATGTTAGAACCTAAGTAGTAACAAAATTTTAGTCTACTAATTTTAAATCAAAATAATCTTATTTAATTTTATATTAAAACTTATTTTCTAAAACATATTGATAAATCTACTGACTTATAGTTGATAAGTAAGTATCTTTAACACTTTGAGGAGAAAATATAAAAAAGGCAGTGGAATCTGTGCCTTCACTGCATAAGGAAAAAGCCTGTTTTTGTCACTGGTAGAAGTTCTCCATGTATTCAGTGAGAAGTTGGATATTCCTCTACTCTTTCAAAGAGGCAACTAAGAGTTACAGATCTTATAAACATGCGATGTCTGCCTTTTACAAGCATTTTAATAACCCATGATGCTCCTTGTATCTTTTCTTCTTCCTTTCATTCACTTTTATAATATTACTGTAGAAAATAGTACTTCAAGCAAGTCTTTATTGAGTTCACCATACTAGCATTCAGATTGTGTCTGTGTTAGATCTGATTGAATTTGAGTTTGAGTTTTAACATGTAGAGAGGCTGAAATGAAGCAAATACTTTGGTGAATTCTTTTTCTATAATTTATCTCTTATTTAAAACAGAAGATTTGTTAATTTTCAAAAGTCCTGTTTCAAAATAGATTATCTTTAAAGTAAACAAACAAACAAAAATCCCAAACCAACTAACAATCCAAAACCTCCCAGATCTGAAGACTTTATGACAGGTGAAACAGACTATGTGGGAATGGGGGCAATACTGGATGAGGTAGCAAAGGGTGGGCTTAGGTGGAAATGAACTGGGCTTATTACACAAATTTTCAAAAGATTGCTCTGAAGAAATCAGAATAAGTGTATGTTGATGGTTTCAGTTGGAGGACTTTGTCTCATTACTAGAACATAGAAGAAATAGCTGGGAAGTTTCTGTATTCATCTTTAGACACATTCTGACAGCCTTCTCCCTATCCCATCTAAATGAGAATCACTATTTAAGACATTTAAGGGTAAGAAAAAATTTAGATTGGGTGAAGATTCTTCCTGTTACTCTTCAATGTTCTTCAAATAGTTATGATATTCTTTGAGTATGAAGAGATCAACACATTGATTTTATAAACACACACAGAAGAAGAAAGCCAAAGAAATTCTTACTGTGTAAGCTTACAGGAGGAAGCTTGGGAGGAGAAGATATTTCTTAAATTTTTTTCTATAAATTTTTATTTAAATTAAAAACAATCTTATTTTACATACTAATCCCAGTTCCCTCTCTCTCCCATCCTCCCATGCCCCCCACTAACCCCCATCCCACCCCCCCAATATTTTTATTTTCCTAAGTATGTTTGCCAGTAACTGATGATAATGCAAATTAAAAGTAAGTGGATAAAACTTATAGGGACTAATATATATATTTTTTTAGCTGAAGGTGAGATGAGTAATATTCAAATGAAACAAAATATACAACTTTAATTTTTACTTACAAACTACTTTTCAAAGAGTGGCCCATGTACACCCTCTCATTAGAATCAATCAGCACTTAATACAAGTAGAGTTATTTAGCCCCATGGCATAAAGCCCCAGAAAGCTGTGATTGAACCACATGTTAAAGATTTGCCCAAAGGAAATCTGAAGTCCATGATGTTTGAGGAAAAAAACAATATAGTGTAGACTATATTGAGGAAGGAATATGTGAGTCTGGAGAAAAAAAAAACAAAGAATAAATGAAACAGTTGTTATTAAAAAGAAGTCATCCTTTGCTTTATTTAAATTGAAATAATTATATCTTAATGAGAGGTGCTCTCTTCCTAGACACCTTTCCCTTCAAGGAAGATGAGCACTTATTTATGCAGCATGCTGATGATGATGGAGGCAAGGGTAATTTCAGAAGGATTGGAAACTTAAGGGAGGGTGCAGACATATTGGGTAGTTTATGTCAAACAGGGAAACAGGTCTTATTTTCATCTTCAAAATAGGCTTGTTTACAGGAAAAACTTCACTGTAAAAACTACACCACACCCGGAAATTAGTCAGTAATGATATTGAAAGGAATTTTCATTGACAGGTAGGTTTAGAGTTGCAACATGTCTGTGCTACAAGGGTTTAACATGCACTCATTTCTCTTTCAGTTAAGGTCATTCCTGTTCATGGAAAAGGCTTTAGCAAGCTTTCGTTGGGATAAGCCCTATGTGGCCTCACATTGTGTATCATGTAAAGTCTATTCCATTGAGTAATGCTCTCCTATATGATTACTGTTATCACTCCTTTTAAAAGATAAGGTGTTGTGTGGTTCAAATGGTGCAGGCTCAATGTGGGATCTAGCATCCACACTTGTGGTCTGGAATTCCAGGCCCTTTTACCTATAACAGAGTGTCTACCACAGGTAGTAAATGAAGGACCATTTAGTCATCGGAGAGCTTGACGGAAATGAAAGAATCCACCATATATCTACATGGATAAAACATGAATACATAGGTCAAGAGACAGATGGTATATAAAGCCAACATGAAGTTGTCTACAGATGTGCTGAAAGACTGGAGGATAATTCCACTTTCATGTATGGGTTTCTAAACATCTTTAAAGAATCAGCTGTCTTGCTAATGCTATAAAATGAACATGTGACCCAGTTTCCGTACTGTCTTAAAGGTGACCAGTGACTGTGAGCACATTTAGATTATATCACTGTTTTCTACAAATGAGTTCATTGGCCAGAATTAACTGTATCTGTCTTTTCTTCTGGAATGAGTTTGGTTATTTTAAGGAGGAAACAAATGGAAACATCAGCACTAAGTTTTATACCCAAATCTAATAGTATTCTGTACTCAGTAGTTGTGGAGTAGTTCTCCTGTGATATTATGTGAAAAAAATAGAAGATATTACTAGTTACTCAGGTTGGGTGAGGTGGCATTCAGGAAGCTGAGGCTGTAGGAAGCTTCAGGTTCAAAAGTTCATGGACATCCTGGGCAATATAGTAAAACAGTTCAACAAAACAGAATAAGATAGAATTCATTCAAGCATATTTTCTTGGAGCTACTTAATTGGAGATCGTGGGTGGGAAATGTAAAGAAAAACTTCACAGGTCTGAGATCAGTAGATTAGGGTTCATGAAGAACTGAAGGCTGAGGATTTAAAGTGGGCTGCAGAGGCATTAACACATCATGCCAGGACCTGTAAGCCTGACATTTCTCCAAGTACATACATGGTTTGTGTAGGAGGGTGAGTTCTCAGGGTTTTCAAATAATTCTAATATGATAAACTAGTTTCAGGGAAATTCAAAATACCACTGAAGCATCATCAAATTTTATCGTGCAGTGTTTCATCTGAAGATGCCAGATGACATATGTATTTTGGAGCTGAATAAGTAAACACAGAGGGATTTTCCACTTTGTCTAAAGTTTAACTGTGAGTCAGAGCAGGGCAAAATAATAACTTCTATCATTTGAGTATACTGTGTAACAACTACCATCCAAAACCTATGTAGACTCCAAAACCTATGTTTTAATTGCAATGCTGACGCATCCTTGGCTGGGCCTTTCTGTTCATCTATGTAGTTAACTGTCTTACTGTGTTAAGAGATAGAGAAGTTATACTTTGAAAGAATGATTCAGTTATCTAATAAATGTTCTTTAAAATTAGCCTCTGTAACAGGAAGCATGAAAATTCCATTCCACAAAGGGAACAAAACACTGCAAGATTAGATAATTTGCATATGGCCACAGGAATACATGAGTCAGTCAGTACTAGAGATAGAATCTGACCTCCCAGTGCACCTGTGTACTATGCACAGTTTAGGAGGAGAGACAGATTAGTGTGGGTTAACTACACAGCCCACGAACTGTTGTTATGACTAACACTATTAGAACTTGAATAAAAATAGATGGCCCTCTTAAAAATTAACATTTTACATTTATTATGTACATGTTGATTTGAAATACCTACACATTACAGGATGGTTAAATTGAGCAAATGAATATATATAGTACTTCATATAGATTATTATTTTTTAGTGAGAACAGGTAAAATCTACTCTCAGTATTTTTCATGCATATGACACATTGTTATTAAATGTAGTTACCATGTGGTAGCTCTCTTGAGCTTATTCCTCCTAGTTAACTCAAAGTCCATTTTATAAAGCTAGACTGAATATTGAAATCTTGTCAGGCCATATGTCATAAAATGCAGAGAGGATACATGTAGGAAGAATAAAAAAAAATTCCCTGAGAGATATAGATTCCAATATATAACTTATCATTTGTTGCCTTCTAGCAACCCCTTGAGGCAGCTAATTTTAATAATTAGATGGCAGTACATAAAGGAAAACCAAAGGTTGATGGAACTGAATCAAGCCATTGTTAAGCACTTGGTCATTGGGAATTCAGAGAGTTCTAACCTTTGCTTTAAAAATGTACACACCTTGGCTAACAGGAAGTAGCAGTATGATTATTTAGAGCCCAGCACTATATCAAACCCAAGATGAGTGCTTTTTTTACAATTATTTGGAAGATGCTTATGAATTTGGGTAACAAAAAGGCCAGGCTGTTCATAGTCAAAAAACCCGTGTCTTAATCTACCAGGTAAGAAAATGGAAACCATTAGCTTGAAGTTACAGAGCTTATAACAGTAGATTATTATAATTTTGTGACGCCATCCATGCACACTTGGGGGCTGGCACAGGTGACGCAGACCACGCACACTTGGATGTGGTCAGAGTGACGTAACAAGGCTTTAAATATCAGGGACGCATGCATGTGGCTTTCTTTTCCCTCTTCAGCCTGGCTGTACAAGACTGGCTCCATCTTGTGAGTACTTCCTAACAAACCATCTGTTTCAAACTAGTTCTGACTGTTTGTGATCCACATTAATTGAGTTCCACATGCATATATAGAAAGATTATTTTTATTTTCTTAAGAATTTTAAAATACATGTGAGTATTTAAAGGAAAATTTGCAATAGTATAGGGATTTCAAAGTAAAATGATCTGATTCTAATGCATCAATAATCACTTTATATGTATAGGGTCTAAATCAGTGGTTCTCAACCTTCCTAATGCTGTGACCCTTTAATAGAGTTCCTCATGTTGTGGTGAGGAACATCATAAGATTAATTTCATTGCTACTTCCTAACTGTAATTTTGCTACTGTTATGAATCATAATGTAAATATCTTATATGCAGGATGGTCCTAGTGAAAACGGTGTTTGAACCCCAAAGGGGTTACAACCCACAGGTTGAGAACCACTGGTCCAAATACTGAAAGCTGGGGCTGAAGGGGCACTCAGTGGGTAAAGACACAGTGCCAAGCTTGGTGAACGGAGTTTGATCCCCAGGGCACACATAACAGAAGGAGAGCACTGACTTCTGGGAGTTGTCATCTGATCTCCATACACATGGCATGCATGCCCTTCCCTGAAAATGAATGGATGTAACTTAAAAAATGGAAACACAAATATACCCTGAAAGAAATTTTTCAGATGGGATTAAATAAGAGAAAGAAGACCTATTTTCCTTCTAGAAGGAACCCACTATAAATATGATAATATAGAAAAGTTAAACATATGCTAAAAACCCAAATACCAACAAACTCTAATCAAAAGATGTATGTAAGTGTATTTTAATCTTAGAGAAAGTAGACTTTAGAATGAGGAAAATGACTGGGGATAATAGGCTGAATTGACCCACAAGGTAGCAGTCTAAAATGTGTTTACCCCTGTTACAGAACAGAGGTTCAAATAAATAAGACAGACAGTGCTGAAGGGTAAAACAGGCAAATCCACAGTTACTCCTGGAGATGTTGACTCTTCCCTGTCACTATCTGACAGAACAAGTGGACAGAAACTCAGGTAAGACACAGTGGACCTGAAAACACTAAAACAATTTGACCTTGCTGACCTGTAGCAAACCTTCTACCCAAGAAGGGCAGAGTGCAAATTCTCATATGCACAGATGCACAGGGAAAATTTACCATAATAGACTTTATTCTGGCCATAAAACAAAAGACAGAAAAATGCCCTAGAATGATCAGCAGTGGGCATGGTGGCTTAGAGGGAATCATTGTACAGCATGGCCAAGGGCTGCTGCAGTTATGGGAAAGAGTTTTCAGATTGGTGCTCCAATTACCATTAGATTATGGACAAGCAAGATAAGAGCCAGGGGGATTAATATTCAAAACTCTCAACCTCTGACATTCTGTTCTAATGAGAAGATACAATCTATTTGAAAATTAAGTTTTAGTGCATGTATGTTGCAGGTTACTATTTGTGGCCAAACATTTATTAAGTAAATTTATTTCCTAAATTTACATCATATACAGAAAATAGGGCTGTCTATTTTCTAATTATATGCTATTGCTAAGGTAATTCAAATAAGATTTCAGGATGCACAGGAGTTTGTACATTATTTGGGAGATCCTTGGTGATGGGTTACTCTGCTTATGGGTTACTCTGCTTCCCTGGGAAATAGAGCCTAGAGAACGGGCATAGCTTATGTTCCACAACCCTGGCAACCACAATGTTAAACTTTATCAGGGTACAATTTACAAAATTTTAAAACTAACTTGGAAAGCAAGTATTTAAAACTACAAGCTTTTCACAGATTTGATACTTAATTGATTTGTCCATGTAACATTTTCAGGGGCTTTTATTTTAAATTGATGTAAGATGTAATTTACGGCAGTTTTAAAAAAATATTGACTTGTAGATAAGTGTTAAAAATGAAAAGTAAAAGTTTCTTAACTTCCTTCTTGCACCTGTTTCCTAAAAAGAAATCTATCAATAAAATTAAGAAAATATGATGTGTAGTCCCTTAAGTCTCTTTGCTTGCTGAAAATTATGTCAAATAATCTGAAATTGTAGTCAACAGAAAACCAGTACATTTTAGACATAGTATGAAGATTGATTAATACATCAAAGAATGCTTATATCAATGCTAAACATTATTTCTGGATTATGTGAGGTATTGAGCATCAGTTTTGATGGATCTTAAAAAGACACTACGGTAAATTTCTATTTATTACCATTGTTTCTTAAAAAATTAGAGCATATGACATCACACTGCAAGAAGCTGGGATGCTTTGGACTACTATGATGTTGAATACTCAGATTTCTGTAAGGTTGAAACCCGGGTCACTTGCCTCAAGTTCACTGTCAGTTCACCTTGTCAATCAAGCTCTCACAGGGGACTGAAGTCAAGAGTCTAAATGGAGATTTAATAGAAACATAGAAACATTACAGAACGTGTTTGAATGTCTGAAGCTCTGTGTTAGCAGTGACAGGGAGGTCTCCAGCTCAGATTCCTCAACCTTCCTTCTGTATACCCCTCTGCACACAGTAGCATAGGCATGTCTGGTAATTCCTGCCCCACCCCATTGCAGAGGTACAGTTCCCCAGCTCTGGCTGCCATGGCATGCTTTGTTTGTTCTGCTATAACAAACTGCGGCTTTTATAGTTCCCCATGCCCATTTAGTGTCTTAAATAGAAGAATATGAGCAAAGTACACATTAGTGGTACTGAAGCTTACAGTAGATCATCACATGTGTGATCCCATACCTAGCTACTCACTGACAGATTTTTTTAAATTTTTGTGCCCCATTTATTCATAATCATAAATTTCTAGAGGTTGGGCAAAGTGTTCACATGCATGCCAATTTGTGGTAACTTAAGTTACAGCCTATGGGTTGGAGAGTTTATAAGGACATTGATGGTAGGGTCATGTAGATCAGATCAAGTCCCCCCTGCAGGGTCACTACTAGCATTTACATAAAATGCCTATCAAAGTCTGATGCCACCACACGCAGTCGTGCCAGCATTACTGTATAGAAATATCACCTGAGTTTTGTGGTTGGTTAAATACAGAAATAGTTATACTCTAGGGCTTGCCTAAGGTAATAGTTAATAGAGTATAGGGTTTTCTATTAAAATACCTTAGAATTTATTTATCAAACAATATAATATTTTAAAGCCTACTTTTATGCCTACTATGCCAATAATTTTTTTTTCGATACAGGATTTCTCTGTGTAGCTTTGGAGCTTATCCTGGCACTCGCTCTGGAGACCAGGCTGGCCTTGAACTCATACAGATCCGCCTGCCTCTGCCTCCTGAGTGCTGGGATTAAAGGCATGCGCCACCAACGCCCGGACTATGCCAATAATCTTAAGCTATTTTATAATATGGTAGTGTTTCTAAAGTCATTGCAATAGTAATTATGAAAGCCTGGTCAGATTTTTTTAAATTTAAGTTTTTATTCTTTATATACATTACATCCTGACTTCAGTTTCTCCTATCTCCACTACTTCCAGTAATGCCTACTCCTTGAAACTCACCTTTCCCCAGATCCACTCCTCCTCTATTTGCCTTAAAAAGTAAACAAACAAACAAAAAACTGACCTCTCAGGGATATCAGCTGAACACGGCATAACACATCACAATAAGACAAGGCACAAGCCCTCACAGCTGGGCAAGGCAACACAGTAGGAGGAAAATGGACCCAAGAGCAGGCAAAAGAGTCAGAGACACCCCCACTACTGCTGTTAGGGGTACCTCAAGAAGGCCAAGCTTTGCAACCATAACATACATGCAGAAGACCTAGCTCAGACCCATGATGGATCCCTGTTGTTGCTTCAGTCTCTGGGAGTCCCTATGAGCCCTGCTTACTTGATTCTGTGGGTCACGCTCTTATGGTGTCCTTGCTGGTCAGATATTTTTAAAACTTATTGCAAAACTCTGTGTCTGGTTGATTTCATACAGCCCCATTCCTAGCAAATTACTTTTAATGAACTGTTATTGACACTGTCAGTATTGAAGGACATAATAAGAGTTCTTTGTAGCTATTTTGGTTTAGCTGTTAATAATAGAGACTGAAGTTAATTATATTGCACACTGTGCTTTTTATGAAGGACTAATAATGATATTGCTGAACGACTGTGTTGCTTTTTCCTTATGGATACCAAAAAGAAGATATCAGATCAGGATTTGCTCCCCCCCCCATTTGTTGTTGTATCTTCTGCTTAGTTTTGTTTGGGGGATGCCTTCTAGAAACCTACCAGTGTTGTGGCATGACTCAAGGAAATGTCTGTACGCAAATATTTTAGCACTATTTCCATTTTATATTTTTACTTTTATTTTGCCTTCTTCTTCCATCCACAAACTTAATTTAGTAGCAACGTCAACACCACCACCACACACTCACACACATGCACACACACATTTTCATATGTCATCTTAAATCAGTTTGGTACAATGTGGGAGACAAATAAAAAACATTCATGATAAGTACACTGATAGTGCAAATTACCCAACATATGTTCCTGCTGAATCCCAGAGCTAGAAATAAAAACACTTTTCCTTTATTTGTGCTGATGCTGTAAAAATAAAATAGAAATAGTTGTTTGACAACTAGTGGCATTCTTGCTTTAATCACAATTTCCTTATGAGAATTTTTAATAATATCATATAGGGATTAAGCATATAATTCAATCCATAGATTAAGATGATGCTCTTAGATACTTCATAGTAGTGTTCTTACATCAATGAATAGCAGAGAAATATGTTTTTTTTGCAATTTTATAAGATTAATTTGCTTGATTTTTTTCTTCCAAAAAGTAACAGCAGCTAGAAAGACATTTCAACATTTCAGAGCATTTGTTGCTCTTGAAGAGGACTCAGGTTCAGTTTCCAGCCCCACACTATAACTCAAAATCATCTGAAACTCTAGGGAGCTGATGCCCTGTCTGGCCTCCATAGGCACCAGGCAAACAAGTGGTACTCATGTATACATGCAAGCAGTACACTAATACATTAAAAGACAACAATGAAAACATACTCCCTGTCTTAGTTAGGGTTAGTATTGCTGTGATGAAATACCATGACCAAAAGCAACTTGGGAAGGAAAGGCTTTATTTCACTCACAGTTCTCTATAACAGTTCATCATCAAAGCAGTGAGGAGGGGAACTCAAGCAGGGTGGGAACTCAAGCAAGGCAGCAACTCAAGCAGGGCAGGAACCCAGAGGCAGGAGCTGATGCAGAGGCCACAGAGGGGTCTGCTTACTGGCTTGCTCCCTATGGCTTGCTCAGTCTGCTTTCTTATAGAACTCAGGACCACCAGTCCAGGGATGGCACCACCCACAATGGCTGGGCCCTTTCCCTTCAATCACTAATTAGGAAAACGCCCTACAGACAGTACTTATTGGAGGTTTTTTTCTCAGTTGAGGTTCCCTCCTTTCAGATAATTCTAGTTTGTGTAAAGTTGATATAAAATCAGTAAGTACACTACCTATGCCTACATATATTATTAATTTTGTTTCTTCCTTGTGTACTTCTATAATTTTGTCTTAGAAATATCAGAAAGAGTAAAAATCATACTGCCCTGACACAATTAGAATGTATTTAAATATTGGTCTCTAGATACGAAACCGTGCAAGGACACAGCTGTGCTCTCCACTGGTTCTGTATTGTCTGTGGCTGCTTTACCACACAGCTACTGAGTAGCTAGCTGTAGCAGACAACCCACAGCCTAAAAAACAGAAAGATCTATCACTTTAACCTTCACACAAAAGCTGCTCAGACTCCAGCTGAAGAAGCTGCTGACCATTCTTCACTATCACCAAGTCATGGACATCATGGACATGCTTGCTAGAACAGTGGGGCTGCTGTGTTGCTGAGATGTACCAGTCAGCCCTGCTTGCTGCCAGGGAGAGTTTAACAAGAAATTTGAGAGCCACTGTTGTCAGCAGGGTGCTGACTGGGCTCAGTAGCTGCCTGTTCTGACAAGTTCTTCCTCAGAAGCATCAAACTCCTTATGTAATCTCCACAGCCTGCCAGCAGGCTTGCTGACTGTTTCACCTCCCCCCTCTCCCTCACGTTTTGCTGTCATTGCCTTTCTTTTGTTTAGTACTGTTCTAAAAATGACATCCATAGAAATGATATTGATGACACAATATTGGGCCTATTACTTCTCTTCCAGCAAATTATGGCCAGTCAAATATATCTGTACCTCATCTCCTATATTTATTCAGCTTCTCACTAAGTACAAATTTCCCCCAGATGAAAAGAAAAAATAGAAAGCATTTTGGCAATTTGAACTTATTGAAGGAATTAGAATTCCAAAAGTCTTCCTGAGGGTGAATTTAGGGTGAATTAAACTAAGTTTTGGAGTGCCAAAGAAGTGTTTGGACATGATACTTGATATAGGACATGCACTCAATACAGGAGCATCCACTGATGTGACAAATATTTATTTCTCTATTTGATTGATGCTTTTACAACTCTTTCCAACCATATCTGCTTTGGAACAGTTTAGTGCTGGATGACTTGGTGAGAAAAAAAAGGAAACTAAGAAATAATAAGTTATACCTTAATAAAGGGAAAAAGAAACCAAGTTAATTGGCATGAAAAAACAATGATATAGATTGGGAAAGGAAGGTATAGTGCTTCAAATGGCAAATGTCTTGGTAACATGAGCACCAATATTACTATCAATAATTAAAATAATTATGATAAATGTTACTGATATTAGTATTTTTTCACATGGGCATTCTATATGATAAAATGACTTAACGTTTAACTTCCATAGAGCTCATCTGTTTAGGAGTGGGATTAATAATCTTTGTTTTTCATGCAGAAAAAACATGGGAGAGAAGTGCATCTACTGGGATAAAGGAGTTGGTGGCAGCATGCAGAAATACACTCTAATAATTGTTTTTCTAAATTGTTTTGACTGGATTCTCTTTGTCCTGTGATATTCTTCTTGCCTCCTATCACCAAAGAAAGCATGCCACTCAGATATTGTGGAGATCAGGAAAGGAAGCTAGAGTGGTACCTTGTACACACACACACACACACACACACACACACACACACACACACACACACCAGATCTGATATTCCTTCGCCATTTTTTAATTCTTTATCAGTTCTCTTTATCATCTCTCTTTTCTCCCTCTTCTCCATTTATTTCAAAAGTCTATTTATTATTTAAAGAATCTATCATAAAACTAAAACATGCATAGATTCAAATGAAAGTTTGGTTCATTTGTTATTCTCCTTCTTACTGCTAATAATTCAGCTCCTCCTATATTTTTATTATGCATACACCATATAATTATCTTAAATGATAGAATGTAAAATACATCTCATTCGTATTCATCATCATATATTTTACTAAATGGATAATTGACCACTTCACGTTAATACAAGCAGATTTGCACTCATCAACTTAGTGACTGCCTTGCTTGGATTTCTGTCTGTATTAAAAAAGCCACTGTCAAGCACACACAACTTATACTTCATATCTCAGCATAATAACCATATACTTTTGGCTATTCTATCCTGATTTCTCTAACATAAACTTATATACTTTATCTGGCATGCATGAACATTCATTGGTAACCTTCCCTCCCTGTTTCAACCCCAATGTCTTGCTTACGTCTGCTATATGCATCTCCTTTCTTCTGCAACAGATGAATAGCAAGCATCCAGAGATAGATGGGACAGGAATCAGGCTGGGGAACTTCATGGGCACAAGTTTGCATGGAAAAATAAGCACCTCTTAAAAAATATTTTTATGCTATAGTAATTGCCATTCTAGGAACAGGTGTTTGGAACCCTACTCAAGGGAAAATTGGTGATCAAAGAGGTCAGAGAGAGAACACTGAAGTTTCCATGGCTACCATCCCATGGGAAAATCATAACAAGAAGGGAGGGAAACAACTAGGGTCCCATGGGCCTAGACACTATATCCCATAACTGGCAACTGGGACAGGCAGGATCCTGTGAAGATGGTAACACCAATTTTCCCTTCTCAGTGCCCAGGCACAAAGATATAATGATGGCGCTGCAAGATCAATTCGATAATATTTCCTGCTGGTTCTATGTACCAAGCAATGAATCCTCTTAATTTGTATAAGTAAAATGTATTTATTGCAAAGTACTTTGCAGTTTGCAAGAAGCTTCCTGTGCTCACTGGGGTGCTGCAGGCAGGATGGGCATCCTGTCCTTATTGATGGGTGGAGAAACTTAGCATTTGAATGGTTGGAGTCAGAGATGGTAATGAAAAGACTAGAAGTACAATCCTCTTTAAGGGGGATTCAGTACCAGGGACTCGTCCACCACTATGTATTGGACAAGTAGCATTCTAGAAAGAAAAGAGCCTATTTCACTCAATTTATAGACGGGAGAAATTAATAAATAGCTGCATTATAGCCAAAGCCTTACCAAACAGTGACTTTATTTATTTTATTATTATTATCTTTTTAGTGTTTGAATTAAGTAGAATTCAACTAAAATATATAATCAACAGCAGTTGGCAATTTAATCAACCAAACAAAAGTCAGGTCTACCAACAAGTGTTAGGAAGAAGTCACACAGAAAGGGCTCCCAAAACATCATGGAAGCATACAGGTAAATATTTGGTCAAACACTAGGACTTTTAGGAAGCCTTCCATATTCCTTTCTTTGCACCCTCAAGGTCAGCTTTGGAATTTACTCATAAATTAGAAGGCACATAGAATTAGATCTGCAGTGGGGTATGCAGTTTGAGCTTTACTACAATTCAGAAGCTATTTAAAATTCTACTGTTCAGAAACAAGGTTTAAATGTATAGCTCTACAGAATCCTACTCTGTAGCTTGTACTCTGCTTGTTGGACATATGACAGCTAACTCGTACAGAAGCCCCATGTACAAGCCAGACACTCTTGTCACTGTTCTACATATACAACTTTTGTTTAGCCCTAACAAATAATCCTATGGTATAGGGACCATTCCTATCACCTTTGTGTTATAAATAAACTACAGCATGAAAGAGTCAAATGACTTGCCCAAGGTCCAACAGTCAGAAACCAGTGTTCTTCTCAGCAGCTGGGCATTATAACTGATAACCAGAGCAGCACACTACTACCATCTGAAAGTCCAATGTTCCTAACTTAGCTAAAGTATAGATGAGAGATGTACTACCATATAATTCATCTATTTGTTTCCTTCCTCAGGCCACCTGTGGCGAGGGCCAGGAAGAGAACGTGTGTGGAGCCCTGGGTTATTGGCCTCATCTCTTTTTTATCCCTAATTGTCGTGGCTGTGTGCATTGGACTCACTGTTCACTATGTCAGATATAGTAAGTATGAGATGCCCTGGTATCATGTGACTTGCTCCAGCTGTTTCCTCATGGAATTTCCTGTCTTGGCTTGCCTCGGGGTTGTTTCTTCATCACTATGATTTATTTGCATAGCTAAGAACAGTTTGACTGCTTTGTTTTTCATTTTAATCTTCACGAACCAAGGAGGATCCATCTTTCCATCTTTAATGGAAGAGTTCTTCCGGCTAGGAATAGAATGCTACTTTTCATTATAATTGATAAGTGATAAAGGAGTCTTAAATAGGGGAAGACCAGGGGTTAGCTAGAATAGAAAGTCTTGGGTTAGTTGATTTAACCCAATAACTTTGATTTTAAAAAAATCTAGTTCATCAAAATCTTAACACTCCAATGAATGAATTAGACAATGAAATATCATATAAAGCTAAGCTGTATTCTGCACTAAGTAAGTTGGAAAGGAGTTCACAATGGTGTATTGTTAAATAAGTGCCTATGTTATTTAAAATCTCATCTTGGAATGTTAGTGATAACAGAGGACAAGATATACTGAGGTTAATTATGAAGAGGTTCACTTTGTGGTTTTGAGGTCTCACACTGCCATATGAACTGCTAGTTGCTGTTATTAAGAAGGTACCCAGGGGAGTACAGAGCTCTTCTTCCAGGATGTAACAACCCTTCTGACGTTTCTCTGTACTGTGCCTTGGGTTTTAATTAGCTGACTCAACTATGACCTCTTAGTATACTATCTCCCTGAGTGACTAGATTATGTTTTGATATTGAAGGCCTTGAAACCATAGAAGCTACTCACTTGATTCTAATTTAATTGGGAATCTGATTCAGGTGCTTTCCTATACAGAGAAATAGTGATCTGTAATCTGATTATGTTCCTTTACTATCCACAAAGTACAACCTTAATTTCCAGACCAAGGTGGATATACCTCTTTTGTTTTGTTTAAAGAAAAACAGTGCTTTAAATGGATTTTTTGAGGTGGTATTTATGCACATGCAGGTCTTTAAAATTGGGATATCTTTATTTTGATAATAGAAATTTTTCTGGAATATTTTTAATACAAAAAAGTTGCTAAAATAACATTACAAAATACAAATCTGTTATGAATATAATGAGCTTTATTATGTTGCAAGCATTGTTATTTCTCTGTGCATGTGTAAGGCTACCATTTATTCATTTTTATATTTCCAAAAATTTGGAATATTCCTGGAATGAATTAGGACCATTATATTTGTTTATTTAATACTGAGTGATAAAAATAAATGGCACATTTTCAGGATTATCTGGTTTCATTAGAAACCCTAGTAACATTAGAGGCTTGATCACTTTTGTGAAAGAAAAACACTTCTTCCTACATTTCCTTTGCCTCTTCATAAACTAAGTTTTAAAAGATTATGGGTCTTGCTCACATGTGTACACTGAAAACCAGGTCATGTTTTCCAGTAACTAGTTCCTATATCATACTGTTTCGATGATCAGCTCAAAAACTGTAACACATGACTTTCAGTGCCCACACAACACACCTGAATAAACAATGAGTCTAGTATGTTACTATTTTGTATGTGTGACATGTGATGTACCATCTGGGGGTGTAAACTAACAACTGAGTAGCTAAAACAATGAGCATTCTGGAGCCTGCATGCCAGACTAAATAGATGAGTTACAGAGTAGATCTGGAAAAACATTGTCTTGAGCCTTACATTATGAAGCAAGGACAGCTTAGAATTGTTTATGTAACTCCTATCCTGTGCCTTTGGGGCTCTATTTACACTTTTTTTTTTTACTCTGGGTGTCAGGTAGAGCTCTTTGTGAACAACACTGCTGAAAGTTGTAGAATTACAATCCAGTAAGTCTAAGAAGCTGAATGTCAAGTAAGCCTGTGCTTTAGTTAGGCCTTGTCTTGAAATTCAGTCATACATTTTCTGGCTGTGTCACATTATTTTTGTCAGGTTATTTGTTTCTGAGACTGGATATTCCTAGATATAGATAACACTGCCTTCTAATGGGGTTATGGTAAGTTAAATCAGGTGTATGGCTTGCCTAAGACACCAGTGCTCAGTGTTAGTTCCCTTCTCTACTGGGGTTTAAGGGAAGAATGAGAAGGAAGGAGAAGAGGGAAGAGCCTGAGCCTGGGTAAGGCATAGTTCATTTTTTACAATAACCATTTTCAATGATCTTAGGTTACTATTGTATTTGTAATGCATGGGACAATGTCTGTCACAGAAACATGGTAGGCATTGACATCCACTGATGGTAAACATAAGTCTCCCACTCGACTCATTCATGTATAGAAGAGGAACACTGTACTACATTAACTATACATTAGGTCAACAAAACAGGTTGTGTGAGTTGGCAGCAGTGACTGGACATAATGGCTAACAAGCAGACAGGACATTCCCTAAATCCAGTGGGACAAAATAAGTTCTGTGACAGAGGAATCTAGTGAACGTATATAGTGTCTATGGAAGTTTATACCAGGTGGCAAATCTAGTTCTCTAAATTTCTATTTTCTGAATTCCTACCCTCATTTCCATTTCCAGCAAAAATATATTTTCTCACACTACAGATCAGGATTGATGAGTCAGTCATTTACTGAATGGGGGAAGAGAGTTCTACTTCTTTAATATAAAATAATTCAACCCTGGGGAACTTCTAAATACAACTTGATGTGTTCATTCAGATGGCATGACTGGATATCCTTTGGGCTAACTAGGGAATGGATAACATATGAGTAATTATCCCTCCAGAGCACCAGGCATTTCTCACAACTTTTACACTCTATATAATAGAATGATGAGTATTTTCCTTTGTTCTGATGTCACTTTGGGGCCTAGAGCAGGACAATGGAGCTGATGACCAGGGCTAGGAGCATTCTTCTTGTCTTAGTGTTTCAAGTAATCACCGAATGGGATAGTAATGATGCTTTATACATCTGATAAAGATTATGATGGGTTTTGCCTCTTTCCTTTTAGATCAACGGAGGACCTACAATTACTACACCACATTGCCATTCACAAGTGACAAGCTATATTCTGAGTTTGGAAGAGAGGCTTCTAAAAATTTCACAGAAATGAGCCAGAGAATTGAAACTATGGTGAGTAGCTTTTTTTTCCCCTATGTTTACGACACAGAGTTTATCCTTCTGAAATATCCAATCAGCTGATTCCCTGCATATCTCTGAAAATTGATAGGAAGTCATACATAAGGGATCAGAAACAAAACTCACATTAGCTGATTTAGAAAAATCCATCAGCAGGCCAAACCACGTAGCATCTAGCCATTCATGAATGTCCCTTCCACTGTCCCTTTCTACACTTATATATTACTTTTGATCAACACAGTGCAGAAATTCTGGAGATGTGAGGCTGACCCAGAATAAGGTTCTTTCACATAGACATCCATTCTAGGGGAGAGTTCTGAACACAAGAATGTCAAGATTAAAACCATCTAGACCCATAGACAAACACTGTGCTTTACTTGCAGACGTATCTAATGCATCAGTTTGGTGCATACAAGGCATTGGTAGTCATCCTGGGGGAGGAGTCAATAGTTAAGAAAACAGAAAAACTGCAGCACAGAAAAAAGGATGAAGGCCTGAGTGGTGAATTCCCATCACCATGTTACCTAGACAACAATTTGCAAGTTTCTCGGCTACTGAGATAACTTATGGTATGATGTGATGGAAATAAAATTGAAGAGCAACTTCTACCATTAACTGTCAATCAGTGACATGTCAGTGTGTGGCAGGTCACCTTTCATTCCAGACAAATATCCTTGTGTGTTAATTTAAGTATTAAATTAATATAATTTGCAAAAATGTCTTAGGATTTCAATATTCTGAATAGGGACATAATGGAATAATTTGCATCACCCTGTTTTTGTTGCTACAATGAAATATTTCAATAGTTCATTTCCTAATAAATGGAGGTTTATTTTGGTTCATGGATTAGAAAGTGCTAGGCCAAAGGGTTGCATCTGATGATGGCCTTCCCTTCTTGGCAGATTCAGCAGGGGGCCTTACCACATCACCAGACAAAAGACAGAGAGCACTTGAGTAGTGAGTCTCTTCTACTCTCTCCCTCTCTTCGGAGCCACCAGGATTCAATCTGGGCTCTGCCCTAACAACCATATCTAATCTGACTCACCTCCCAAATGCCACACCTTTAAACACCATGGTTTTTCACTCTCTTACTACATTACAATGGGGATTAAATTTCAGTGTGAAGCCCTGGGAGGCGTTCCAACCATGTCTAAACTATAAATGGACCAACACCCTTTCACAGAAACTGTGTAGTTCTCTGAATTCCTGGTGACTTGTGTACTCAAGAGGGAAACATCAAAAGCAGCTCTTCTCTAATGTTAATACACATGTAAAGTAAGGAAAGGTAATGGAGCCCCAGAAAGTCGACATGTCACTGTATCCCTTGTTTTTTGTGCCATTTGCTCAAATAAATTTTCTAAGATTCAAATTGATACAGTCTACAGGAATATAGATCTTTAGTACTTTCCAAATCAATAATAATTTAGAAATTACTTGATAAAAATAAACCCTTAGGTGAAAACTTCCAAGAGACCCAATACAGGACATATCTGTACTATTGTCACTGTAGCATCAGTTCTGGAGGGTAGATTCAGGAATCAAGGAAATATAAGGACAGAAGAAAAAGCTAACTCTTTCTGCAAAACACCAGTCTGCACTCACCATGTCTCAAGAATATCCGCACTCAGACAACAAGAAGTACCTGAAATCTTTACTTACTCAAGCCCTGATGTTTAGAGTTTAAGTTCATTTGAACTATTGATAGCAAGAAATAGCTTCACAAAAATACTTCTGTCATCTTACTAGAGAAACTTTGTAGCTGGGGTTGTTCAGAGCTTCAATTCATGGGACTTTCTCAGAGCATTTTCAGTGCTGAGTTGGACACTCTGTATGTGAGCACACTTAGTCACTGTCTCATACAACACTGATGCACATTCCTACAACCAGCTGCCACTTAGGAAAATTACCTCATTCCTTTTCCAAAACAGGAGTCCAAACAATTTTTTCTCCTTTAAATCATTTTGCTCAGGCATTTTGTCACAGTGACAGAAATTTCAAAAATTAAAGTAAATGCTTCATTTTCTTTTTCTGTCTCCAGTAAGAGTTCTTAACTCAGGAAGTAGAGGGTAAACTGTCTTAAGGAAACAGCACACTCACTGTCTTTCATATCCTGTGAACAGAACTTGTAGGTCCACACTGGCCTCACTCTGGCTGTCATTCTGAATAGAATTCGGCTCTCTGAACTTGCTAGGATACCACAGAGGAGTCTTCAGCTTCAGTACATTGTGAATGTTCTCAATGTGTTTTGTTTGTCTGCTTGCTTTGTCTTGTACTTTAATTTTCGCTAGAGCATTGGATTAACTTGAAGAATTCCAGAAAACCATTCTTATTGACATATTTAAATGTCTTCAAACAGGTGAAAAATGCATTTTATAAATCTCCATTGAGGGGACAACTGGTCAAAGCTCACATTATCAAGTTCAGGTATGTAGACCGAAGATGTTATCCTGTATTTAACTTGATGAGGAAATTGTTTTTTAATGCTGAAGTTTCTAACTTGGTCAGTAATAAATATATATTAAAGTACTAATGATGTGATGTGATTCAGTTTAACAAGGATTTATTCACATGCTGTATGAAATCCATGTGCTAAAGTGTACTTTATTTAGTTTCTAATTTAAAAATGAACATTTGCAAGATGCCTGATGAAGGCAGAGGTATAATTGGTGCCAATGCTATAGCATGTGTGTGTGTGTGCTATAGTGTGTGTGTGTGTGGGGGGGGTAGAGGAGAAGAGAGAGAGAGGAAGGGAGTAAGGGAGGGAGAGAGAAAACTAATTATTACAACTGGGGACTAATTTAACAGCAAGCACTAGCCTGGAAAATGAGATCTTTATGTCTTCATGTCTTGTATTACCCACCCTCATCCTAGTTAATTCAACCTAGTTTTTTTTCTATTTACATTTTTATCCTCCAAACATTTACCTAAGAGGATTTCAGAGCTCTTATCAATTACTGCTAAATAGGCAAGGTCAGAACATAATTTTCTACTGTTGGTTTGTGTTGGGGAAAAGGTCTTGCTATGTAGTCCAGGTTTGCCTTGAACTCTCAATCTTTTTGCCTCAGTCTTTGGATTACATGGCAAAACACAACATTGTAAGTAAAATGCTACTTACGGGTTTTAAATAATCTATTCTAGCACACATTATTCATGTTTTTCAAAAGTAGGGTAAGCACTTTATCATATTATCCAAATGGTACTACTCTGAATTAATTCCCAGTCTGTGATTAGCTGACATCTCTGAGGCATTGATGACTTTCTCCTGAAGAATTCTATACCTGAGATAGCATCCCTTTTGGATATCTCTCTACTTCTTAAATTTCTATCATCTTAAAAGGCACATCATCCACATGGCATCTTATGCTGATTGGAATCTAAGATTTTATGTCCAGTCTGAATGGTTTTCCTGATTTCTTTAACTAGTTGCCTGTTCCTGAACACCTGGCAAAAGGCTGTATGGTGAATTCCCTAACTTAAGAAGAATTTAATCACACCACTGAGAGACCTGCCATTGCCACACAAGCCTGTTTCACCTGGGCGCCATAGTTCATAAAATAACTAAGCACCATCGGCTTTATTTCCCCAAGTCACTTTCCAGCTTGCCCACTCATCTTAGCAATCCTGCTATTGCTTGTTCTTCCTGCTTTTGGTGCTGGAGCATGAAGAAGCACAGGTTTAGGGGAAGAATGGGCAAATGGAGAACCAAAGAGTTAAAACACTAGCTGAGCACAGGAGCTGAGAAAGTGAGTCTGATCTGATGAAAGGACAGGAAGCCTGAGCTCAAGAATGTTTAAGTGCTAGGAAAACACAGTGTTATAGAAAAAGAAAACCAAAGAACCAAGCACAATAACTCTACTCACAAATTTCCTCCCTCCATCAATTCTTTCCGTTCTCTCCCTCCTCCTCTTCCTTCTTTATATTTTTGGACAATAGTAAAGAATATGATGGAGTGTCAGCTCACATGTTGCTGATCTTCCGAATTCGCTATACTGAGGATCCTGAATCTGTGCATCAAATTGTCGAATACGTTCTGCGTGAAAAGCTGAAACACGCTGCAGGACCCCCCAACGTTGATCCTGAATCAGTTGAAATTAAAAGTAGGTTGCTTTGCTTACATAGTATAATTCTAAAATAGCTTTGGACATTCAGTTAAAAAGTCTTTTGTCCTTTAATTGCTGAGGTCCTGACAACTGTAAGTTATTGCTTTGGAACTAAATGATATTAATGAACCATTTTCATCCGTGAAAGTGTTCTCAACAAAAGCCTCCCATGTAGGCTTTCATTATCTCATGAGAAGTGTCTTTATTGTGCCTTGCATGTTGGATACATGGAAAAAGTGGTTTTGAATATTCTTCTGCAGTGTGTTGCTTCCATCATAAGTTCTGAGAGTATGATGTAAGGGGAGTTTTAACATACTTTGTCATAGCTATTTTCTTAAGACCTTTTCCAGTGAACAACTGTGTTTCACATATATTCATTGTTGTGTGTTTTACAGCTGTAGTTGAGTAGATTAAGGTAGATATTTTTATTTTTCTGGCACCACAAAGAACTATGTATAGTGGGAAATTACCAATACGGAGTCAGGTAGAAATATAAGGGTATTTAATAGGGAAAAGCCTTACTTACAGAGCGACCTAGCCAGCCGGCGTGGCAGCAGCGTGGTCAGACACACCTGTAGCCAGCCCCTAAGTAGGCGTGGCTACAGCTTCTCCTACAACTACGCAATAGCATTTTATAGTTTATGAGAGTACAGTTGTCCACTTGGTTCATGGGTTCCATATCCATGGAGTCAGAAAAGCATACTATTTTTATACAACCAAAAATATTAAAAATGTTCTTACTGAATACACACACTTTTTTTGTTATTCTTTAAGAATGTAAACAACTGCTATCTGTACGGGATTTATATTATCAGGTACTCTAGGTAATCTAGAGAGATTTAAAACATATAGGAAGATGTATATATGTTACATTAAAATACTTAACCATTTTAGAGCATGGCTGGTGTTTTGACATCTTTGGGAATGTCCTTACAGTAATCCTCTGAAGATGCTGAAGGACAACTGTATTTCATCTTCATTGCAACACAATGAGAATAGTACACAAAGCTAAGCTGGCTATTTCTAGTTCCCTTCCTCATATGACACATCCTTTCAAAGCTTTTTGTCTTGGGCTTATTGATGAGGAAAGAAAGACTTGATAGAGAAAGAACTATAGATTTCTTTATCTTTATTTATTTATTTATTTTATATTTATCAGTATGGTTATTTTCCCTATCTTTCTTTCAGTATGGTTATTTTCAGCTAAAACAATTAGCTAATACATGCAAAAAAGAAAAAAAAAAAAACAACCAAACAACCAAACAAAAAACCCCCCAAAACAATGATAGGGTGCCATGTTCATTTGTGCTTATTAGAATGCCATTGCTTTCTTCTTGGGTTTTTTTTTTTTTTAACAAATTTTAGTTCAAACACAAACATGTCCTTCTCTACTGCAGTGCCCCCTCCATTTTTGGTACTGAGTTTAACACACTTGTCTTCTACTTGTTTTGAGTCTTGCTATGTTCACACATGTTGTATGTTCACCAGGATTCTGACTTTACAGAGCATCATACTGGTATATTCAAGGGACATCATGGACACACAAATTCCATATTCCACATGGAATGTGTTTGAATGTCACATTGGACTTCCCTTTCAAAACACACATTTCAAGATAAATTTTAGGGTAGTAATAGAATAACGTGAAAACAAGCACGGAACTCTTGGTAGTATGGGAGCAGATAAAACCCAAACTTTTAGAAAGAAGTTGGGGTAGAGAATAGATTATATGAAACAGACTACTAAGTAGCTGAATAGTAACTGAGGTTCAATAATCAGTCCCCTATGTCTTCCATTTCCACACAATGGCAAGATGGGGAAAGCAAAAAAGCTGGAGAGATGGCTCAGAGGTTAAGATCATTGGCTGCTCTTCCAGAGGACCCGGTTCAATTCTCAGCACATATCTTCCTGTAACTCCAGTTTTAGGGAATCTGACACCTTCACAGAGACATACATGCAGGCAAAACACGAATGCACATGCAATAAAAATAAATAAATGGAAAAGAAGAATGTCTGTAATTCAGACCTCAGCATGTCAAAGTTATTAACCAGAAGAAAAACTAAGAGATTAATAGGATTTTTGCATTTAGAACACCTGTTCTGCTATATGTGTTCAAAGAGAATAGATGATCCCTGGAAAACTATTAGGTCAGGAATATGAGCACTTAGGCTATTCTGTACCTCTTGCTTGAGCAAGTGTTTGCATGTGACTAGGTCCTGACTTCTGAGTTCACTGAGGTAAGGATCTGGCTGAGTTGAGTGGGAAGCTGTGGGCAGACTTGTATCTAAAAGCCTAACAGTTACATATATACATAGTTTTACCAAGCATCTCATATGCTTGGTAAAACTATCATTTCATTTAAGGAATCAGTATTATAGTTTAATATTTATCAGAGAGAGGCCATGGACTCCCAGAATCTTATTTTCTGTTAGAAAACTCACATTCTTAGGTTTCAACACAAAACTCATAAGTCAGCATTATTGAGAAATGCAGCAGTAATCTACATTATAAACAGATTACCTGTGTGCTTCTTATCTATACCAGAGTTCCAGGATCATTGTTCATGCTTCCTCTCCTAGTTGAAACAGTAAAAATAATGCATGTCTGTGATAACCTAACTACATTTCTTTCCTTATAACCCAAAGAGCTGTCTTAGAAATGCATCAGCTGTCTAGTGTTACAAACTCAGACAGTGAAGATTTTGTTAAGGTCACCCTAACCCTGTTTACCATTTGTTTGTATTTCAGAAATCAACAAGACAGAAACAGACAACTATCTCAACCATTGTAAGTTGAATGTATTTTTAAAGATTGCATTGCCTGATTGGAAAAAGGTAACGTTCTAGAACAGTTACATGGGCTTTGTGTTGAGACTGCAGAGATAGCGTTTGGATGATTTGTATATAGCTCATGGCACTCTATTTTGTCTCTGAGATCTGCTAAGGAATAGCAAAATTGGGAGAACTTCAGATTGGGTGTACAGGTGCCTGTGTCCATGGGAACAGGAGTGAGTTGGACAACTGTTAGAGAGGTAAAAATATTCTCTTTGCATGTGTTTATATTTATATTTTTCAACATATAACATTGAGCCACATGCTGTTATTTTTCACCTAGGGATATTAACTTAATGTCAAACTACTTTAAATAAAGTCATCTTGATATTTCTTGTTTATAATAGAAATTGCAGATAATTGTGGACTTGTGGAATATTTGATAAAATTAAATATGATGAAAATTTAAAAGTCTTGATTCTAGACCTAATCCTTCACTCTCTCAGAGCAGACCAGTCACTGTGGCTCAAAGAATAAATTTAATATATACACAAGTGGTAGGAGGGCATTTATCATTTTTTTAAATGGAAGGTGGTATGATGAGATGGCTCTGCAGGTAAAGGCACTTGCTGCTATGCCTGACAACCTGAATTCAATCCCTAGGGCTCACATGGAAGAAGCAGGGGACCAAATACTGTAGGCTGTTATCTGGCCAGCACACACACACAGTAATAGATACACACACACACACACACACACACACACACACACACACACACACACGCACACGCACACGCACACGCACACGCACACACACACTAAGTAAATAAAGGTAATTAAAAATTAAAACAAATCTCAGAATATTGATTAGTTTATGAATTCACTAAGCCTAGAACCAAAAATATAATCCCATTATCTAAATAACATATTCTTGCCACCAATAACAAGGATGTGCTGGTTCAGTGTTAGCCAAAAGGGATGCAAAATGGGCAACATATACCTGCTCAAAGCAGCTTAAATCTTACAAGATGAATAGGCGTTGACTAAATAAAATGTTATCACTTACATAATGATAAAAACATGAGAAAATGTTTGATCTATTGAATCACACAGTAAAAGAAAATTGGGATGCTTAAACAACTGCTATTGCTATCTCCTGTCTACTTGGCAGGTTGTGGGACACGGCGAAATAAATCTACAGCACAGACTAGTCTCAGGATTGTTGGTGGGACACAAGTAGAAGAGGGAGAATGGCCATGGCAAAGTAGCCTGCAGTGGGATGGGTCGCATCGCTGTGGAGCAGCTTTGATCAACAACACATGGCTCGTGAGTGCTGCTCATTGCTTTCGAACGTAAGTTGTGAACTTTGAGGATGGAGTGGAAGGAAAATGCATGTGGTTTTACATTATATAATCATGAATTTTGAGAGAAGTAAGTTTGCACAAATCAAAAATAATACGTTCATCAGAAAACATGGTGGAACTCTCAGAAAACTTAGTAGGAGGTTTTATAGTCTCTTGAAATGAAAATGGTATCAGTGTACATTGTTGTGGTATAATTACTCATTGAGAAATTTATGATGGTTTTCCAAAGAACATATATGACCTTTAAGTCATGTTTGAATTTTGAGCTTGTTATCAAAGAGAACTGATGGTCACTAAGTGTCTTTATAAGAACCAATGTTGCACAGATGGTAGTTTTGATTCCTATGAGGAAATTCCAAGAAGAAGGACAAGGAAGTATGAAGCAAGTTGGAAGTGTTGAATTTTACAACTAAATAGCTGATTTATATTAGAAGCAATGTTGGCTTTTCAATCTGGCATCAAGATATTGTCAATACCCACAGTACTAATGCTTTTGAAAGTTATGCATGAACTATGTGGATTTCAGAAAATATATATCCTTGCAGGAAGAGGATGTGGGGCATGTAGAATATATTTACTTTCATTCTATGCAGAATTTTCTTTCATGTGTTGCTTGTAGTCACTTATGGCAAAGGCACCTGGATCTACAGTGGACACCATGATTCATGGTGTGACATGTAACCTAGGAAAAGCATTCTTTGTGGCTTTCTAACTGGCTTGAACCCAGAGCTCAGTTTTCCGATTGGAAAGAGTTTATTTCTGTTGATATGAACTACAACTTAAAAAATTAAATTTTATACTGATACCTTCAGATAAAACCATTCATTACAAATTATTACATTAATATCAAGGTAAGCTAGAATTTATTATTACTACTATTTTTTGGTAGGCATAAGGACCCATCCAGATGGACTGCTTCCTTTGGAGCAACAATACAACCTCCAAAACTGAGGACAGGCCTTCGAAGGATAATCGTTCATGAAAAATACAAATACCCATCGCATGACTATGACATTGCACTTGCAGAGCTTTCTAGGCCGGTCCCCTGCACAAATGCAGTGCACAAGGTTTGTCTCCCTGATGCAAACCATGAATTCCATCCAGGGCAGAAGATGTTTGTGACAGGATTTGGAGCATTGCAAAATGATGGTGAGCATCTGGAGGGAAAATCAAGTCACAGTGACCTAATTTGGAGTTCCAAGGCATTTAAAGAAATGAGAATTATGACAAAGTATGTTGATTGTTCATGTGGACTCAGGCTAAGGCAGGCTTTAAGCCACTTAGAAGATGCATACATTCTTTCCCACCTTCAGCTTCTGTTTATTGCATTGCTGCTGTTACTGTAATGATGTTGTAAGGTATGTGAAGGGGCAAATACGCCTGTTGGACACTGAATTTATTTTTCCTTAATGAACATATGCATCTTTAGTGTGTGTGTGTGTGTGTATGTATGTGTGTGTGTGTGTGTGTGTGTGTGTGTGTGTGTAGGGGGGGCTATATATTTGTATGCTTTGTGTGTTCTCTGATGTGAGTGTGTGTATAGGCCGGAGGATGATGTCAGAATGTTTTATTCATCCTTATCCACATTATTTATTTAGAGACAGGATATCTTTTTTATTCTTTTCTTGTACATTACATCCCTACCTAAGTTTCCCCTCCCTCTACTCCTTCTAGCTTCTGCCTACCTCACCTTTCTCTGAGATCCACTCCTTCTCCATCTCCTTTCAAAAAAGGAGCCTATTTCCCGGGTATAGCAAATGAACATGGCATTACAAACTACAATAGACTAGGCACAAACCATCATGTCAAGGTTGAGGTGACACTAGGAGGAAAAAGGTCCCAAGAACAGGCAAATGAGCCAAAGACAGCCCACTCCCACTATTGGGAATCCTAGAAGAACACTAAACTATGCAACCATAACATATATACAGATGGCCTAGCTCAAATCCATGAAGGCTCCCTGATGGTCACTTCAGTCTCTGTGAGCCCAGGTGAGCCCTGCTAAGTTAATTCTGTGGAATATGTTCTCACAGTGTCCTCCACCCCTCTGGCTCCTACCCCTTTCCTACAGAGTTCCCCAAATTCTGCCTACTGTTTGCCTGTGGGTCTCTGCATTTGCTCCTATCCCTTGCTGGATAATGCCTGTTTGATGAAAATTGGGCTAGGCACTGATCCATTAGTATAGCAGATAATCATTAGGAATTGTTCCATTGACTTTTTTTTTTTTGGCAGCTGTGTTTGGTTCTATCCTGGATCTCTGGGTTGTCTATCCTCTTGTTCCTGGCCATTAGGCAGTATCAGGTGTGGGCTTCCTCTTGTAGCATGGCATTTGTTGGCCATTTCCATAAGTCTGTGCCACTATTACCCTTGCACATCTTGTAGGACATATTGTATATTGAAGGTTTTGTGGATAGGCTGATATCCCAGTCCCACTGCTGGAAGACTTGCCTAGTTATAGATGATGGCTAGTTCAGACCCTGTAACCCCCATTACTAGGAGTCTTTGCTAGGGTCACTTTTATGGACTACAAGGAGTTTCCACTGCACTAGGTTTCCACACTGCCCCCCAAATGTCCTCCCTACACTCCCTGCCTCCACCTGATCCTGCCTGTTCCCAATCCCACCTGCTCCGAGTCTACCTGCAAAATCTATTCTACCTCTCCTTCCCAGGAAGATCCATGCATTCCCCCTTGAGCCCTTCTTGTTACTTAGCCTCTGGGTCTGTGGATTGTAGCACAATTACCCTTTACATAACAGCGAATGTTCACTTACAAGTGAGTGCATACCATGTTGTTATTTCTGGATCTGGATTACCTCACTCAAGATGAATTTTTTTCTAGTTCCATCCATTTGCTTTCCAATTTCATATCAACATTTTTAACAGCTGAGCAATACTCCATTGTGTAAATATACCACATTTTCGTGTCTTCTTCTTTTGGTGTTTTGAGACAGAGTTTCTCTGTGTAGCCTTTGCTGTCCTGGAACTCTCTTTGTAGTCCAAGCTGGCCATGAATTTGTAGAGATCCACCTACTTCTGTCTCCCAAGTGCACATTTTCATTATCCATTCTTTGACATCTAGGTTGTTTCCAGTTTCTGGATACTACGAATAAAGCTGCTATGAACATAGTTGAGCAAATATCCTTGTGGTAACATGAAGTTTCCTTTAGTTATATGCCTAAGAGTAGTATAAGCTGGGTATAGTTTTTTCCCCATTTGGAGGCCCACCACTCAGCTTCCAAATACATACATGAAGACTTATTCTTACTTAAGAATGCCTGGCCTTAGCTTTTCTTGTTTCTAGCTAGCTTTTGTAACTTAAACTATCCCATTTCTCTTTAACTATATTTTGCATCTGGGCTTTTTACCTTTCTTTATATATCATCTTTCTTTCCTTCTTATTCCATGACTGGCCCCTGGCATCCTTCTATACTCTTTTTCTAGCTCCTTGCTTTTCTCTGGAGCCTAGATTTCTACCCCTACAATTATTCTCTCTACTTGGCAGTGCTGTCTACCTCTCCTGCCTACCTATTGGCTGTTCAGCTCTTTATTAGAGCAATCAGGTGTTTTAGGCAGGCAAAGTAATACGGCTTTACAGAATTGAACAAATGCAACCTAAAACATTGCAGCATATCTCTGTATTATTAAACAAACATTCCATAGCATAAACAAATGTAACACACCTTAAAATAATGTTCCACAACAGCTGAGTCTTGTGATATATTGATTCCCAGTTTCCTGAGGAACCAACCACTATATTGATTTCCATAGTGTCTGTACATGTTTGCACTTCTACCAGCAACGGAGGACTGTTCCTCTTGTTCCACATCCTTGCCAGCATAAGCTGTCAGTTGTGTTTTTGATAGGGTGCCTTAGTGAACCTAGATCTAGCTGTTTCAACTATACTGGCAGCCAACAAACCTCTAGAATCCACCTGTCTCTGTCTCCCCAGCACTGGTGTTTCAAGCATATGATGCCACTGAATTTTATACTAGACAATTGGCCATGTGAGAAATTAGGGTTTGTTGATATACCTAATTGTGAAGATTAAGTAATCATCCACCAAACAAAGTCACTAGTTAGAAAGTTTAAACTAGTTAGAAAGAACTCCTTCAAATATTACTGTTCTTAAACACTCCCCCACACGTATATTGTCATCTTATCTATTTATCTATTTAAAACACAGTTTTTTGAGGTTCATAAAATACACATATCTATAAAGATGACTGTCTTTTCTCAGGTTTCACCCAGAATCACCTTCGGCAAGTACAGGTGGACTACATAGACACGCAAACCTGCAATCAACCTCAGTCTTACAATGGTGCCATCACTCCTAGAATGTTGTGTGCTGGCTTCTTAAAAGGAGAGAAAGATGCATGCCAGGTATGGGCTTGCCTACTAGTATACTATACAAAGACTTGTGTACCTTCATTTACTCAATTTCCTTCAGTGGTTACATTTACACAACTATGATAAAATTATAGGGAGATACAGTTAAATAACATCTGGGGAGTAGACAGTGGCACAAAAATGCATCTAGGTATATGGTGTTTTGCTGCCTAAGACAGATTTGTGGAATTTCCATTACAGTCAAGATGGAATCTATTCAATTACTCTGAAGATGTACATTGGGTAGTAAACCCTTGCCCCTCCTGCCATCTCTAATATCACACAATTGCTATTTTTCTCTATCTCTATAATCCTGTGATTTTCAGAATGTTAAAAAAATCACATAATTACTTGTTTTGGAATTCCATTGGCTTCATCTGCTACTACTCTTATCTATTTCTTTGTAGAAAAAATGCAGCAATTACCCTAACTTGTTTATGTAAATACATATATGTGATATATACTTTATCACACTCCACTGCTATTAACATTTTATTCATTTGAATGGAGTGTAGGATAGAAAATCTACCTTCCTTTAAATCTCTATCATCCTTTTTTATTAAATATTATTAAGTATAAATATTTAAATTTCTTCTTTGTGGAGTTATATTAGGTAATGTTTCCCTTCATTGCTAAGCATAAGTCAGGTATTCAGGTGGAGAAGACAAATCTGTTTACTCAAAGATTTTCATGTCCCTTTCATTTCTAAGATTCCTTTTCTGTTTTAGGAGCTTCCTGTAAGCACACTTTTGATGTAGGTATGTTGATGACAATGTTGTTACTATTTTTGTAGAATAGTTTTGCCAGATACAAAGTTTGAGACAGATAGTTCTCTTTGGGCCCTTGCATCATGGCTTCCTTGAGAGATGAGCAGTCTACAGCCACCAGATTTGCCTGAACAATCCATCATGTATTCAAGGATTTTCCTTTGTCTGTACAGAGGCTTGATCCTCTGTCTTAACATGTATTTCCTTGTCTTTATTCCATCTCAGAGTTTACTCAGTTTTTCTGAATCCATAGGTTTATGTCCTTTGCTAGCCCTAGGGAATTTTCTTTCAATTCCTTTTTGAGTTCTACTTTCCCCCTCCCTGTGTTCTGAGACTTTAATGTGATGTTTCTGGTGATAGTCCCAGAGGTTCATGAATTCCTTGTTGTTTCCACTTTCATTTTCTCTGTTATTTGCTTGGGTAAGTTCTTTAATTTGAGTCAAGTCACTATCCTCACAATGTCTTTCTTCCACAAAGCTCATCTGCTGAACTGTGTTTTAAGTTTTGGTTATTAAATTACTAAGTTCTGGGGTTTTTATTTTATTCTCTTTTGTGTCTAGGTATTCTTTGTTGAGATTTCTCTTATTTATTATTTCTTTAGTTTTCATTGATCTTACACACTGAGATACTGTAACTTTTAAAAAGGGATGCTTTAAGATGTTTGTGTCACCTCAGAGCTGGTGGTTGGATATTGCCTTTTCTTGTCCAAGGGCAGAATCAAATCTACTTATTTGATTTTGTCTGATTGCCTAGTATTTCCATCTTCCCTGTCCATCCTGCTTCTGACTCATTTATTAAAGAGATTTTTGTTTGATTTGAATTTATTTATTTTATGTGTGTGAGTGTTTCACCTGCATTTATGTGCACTACAGTTGTGCCTGATGCTTATGGGGGGGTCACACAAAGGTTTTGGATTGGATCTCTTGGAAATGGAGTTTTGAATGGCTGTTAAAAAACATTTAGGTACTGAGATCCATATCCAGGTCTTCTGCAAGAACAGCAGGTGCCAAACCATCTCTCAACCATGGAATTTTTTTTCTTGAGACCTTTAAATTTAATTTTTTAATTGCACCTGTTCACAGGTTGACAAACTTGGTGACTTTTTCAGCTTCAAATAATCAGTCCGTGAATAGCAATTTACTGCTTGCTGTATTACCCCTGAGCCTTAGCCTACTTGCTTTCTTCAGCTTACATTTCAGAATAGTATAATAATTGTTTTATTTCTTGAATCCACAGTTGATTGTTTGCTTTAGCCAAATTTAGCCCAAGGAGATGGGATAACTCAGTGCCATATCTTCCAAATTAAACTCTTGTCCAAATTTAATCTCAAGTCTCCACATACGTCAAAGCCATTTCCATTAACATGTTTTAGGCTGTTAGTGTGAGATGTGAAAATTTAATTGCCATCCCAAACTCAGTAGGACTGAAATCCTATTTTTAAATACTTATTTTTATTACTTTTTAATTATGTGTATATGTGCAAGTGAGTGTAGCCGCCTGTGGAGGCTATAAGTGTTGGATATCCTGGCATTACAGACCTTTGTGAGCAGGGTATTGTGAGTACTAGAAACCACATTTGGGTCCTCTGAAGAGCAATACATACTCTTAGAAGTTAAGCCACTTCTTTAGTCTTGAAAGTTAAGGTCTCTGTGGATTTCTAAAGCTCATGTCTGTGTTCCTTATCAGCAATAGACTATCCACCACTTTCTGGTGAGTTAGGCCATATTAATAAGGAGATGACCAGAAGAAGGAATGATATGGTCTATGGTCAGCTGAATCAGCTAAGTCCACAGTACTGTTTGCTCTTCAGCTAAATGAACTTTCTGTCTGTGTTCTGAAACCCGAGGCCAAACCAGCTCCTCTGGCAGCAGAATGCCTTTCTGTGGGTAGCTGCACTGCTGTGTATTTCAATACCCTGAAGAGTAGTTAGCTGTTTTTTTTTTTAACTCTTTGGGGGCCTGCCACCCAGCTCCCAAAGAAACACATGGAGACTTACTCTTACTTATGAATGCCTGGCCTTATCTTGGCTTGTTTCTAGCCAGCTTTTCTAACTTGATTCATCCTGTTTCTCTTTAACTAAGTATAGTCTCTGGGCTTTTTACTTTTCTTTGTTCCATAAATTCCATATACCTTTTTTTCCTTCTTACTCCGTGGATGACTGGGTGGCTGGCGCCTGGTGTCTTCTCCTTTTTTGCACCTCTCTCTTTTCTAGATTTCTCCTCCTATTTATTCTCAATGTGTGGCAGCCCTGTCTATCCGTCTCCTGCCTAGCTATTGGTCATTTAGCTCTTTATTAGATCAATCAGGTGTTTCAGACAGGAAAAGTAACACAGCTTCACAGAGTTAAACAAATCCAACATAAAAAATGCAACACATTTTTGTATCATTAAATTTCCCACAACATAAACAAATATAGCACATCTTAAACTAATATTCCATAACAGTGAAGATTTGAAAACCACTAGGTTCACTATAGTTTATCTTAGGTAAATAAAATTTCTACCTTTGTGAGCTGAATTATAAATAAGTAATCTTTTCTTTTTTCCTTAGGGTGACTCCGGAGGTCCACTGGTTGCTTCAGATGTTAGAGATATCTGGTACCTTGCTGGTATAGTGAGCTGGGGAGATGAATGTGGCCAACCCAATAAGCCTGGTGTTTATACTAGAGTGACTGCCTTCCGGGACTGGATTGCTTCCAAAACTGGTATCTAAAGCAGAAATACCCAGTGGGATGAAATGGATGTCTTTGTCTGTAGGCCGTTCTTAGAGTCACAAACTGCAAAAGAAGATTTATAAATTAGGAGAACCTGAGCCATCTGAAGTGTATATTTCCTTCCCAGCTTTGCTCTTCACATGAGTGTCTTGCTGCTGCAAGATGGACTTTGCCAACCTGCACTCTTTTATTTTCTATGAGTTTCCTGTAGCCAAAATTTGGATTTGCTGCTCCAAAGTACTCACACATACAAACAATTTGAAGCTTCATTTCATCAGCTTCTTTCATATTAGTAAATTTCTACTTTTCAAGTGCAAGATAAAGAATGAAATAAAATGGAAAAAGAAAATGCTAACATTTTTTAATGTACAGAAAAGCATTAAGGATTTTAAAAAATAGAATGTGGGAAATGATCACATTTATAATGAAAGACCAGAAAACAGATGCAGCAACAGACTGATCAAAATTTCATGTTGGAGAAGAAGTTGAAGAAACAGAAAAACTAATATATAGTTTAATTTTCTTCCTAAATAACTAACAAGAGCAACATGAGAATGATTGTTTCCTGTGACTACAATAATCACACAAACTCTTTGTAGTGTACTTGTCATGAACAAATTAAAAAACTATTTTCTATTGGCATGCAGAGGATGTCAATATACAATCAGCAATGAACAAATCATTTACTTGTTTGACATTACAACATGAAAATTAATGAAGCAAAGAGGGATGAGTAGAATCTCACTGATAAATTTACTGAACATTAGGTTTGAAGGTAAATGAAAACTTTATTTCAAAATAAGCAGCATAGCTTATGCGGTAAGATAATTGTATAGTTGAGTAGAATTAAAAAGAGTCAGTCTTAACTATTGACTGTGGTAGGATTATCCCTAACCCTTTCCAAACTACAACTCTTGACTGGAATAAGGTTCAGATATTGGTGTGTAATAATAGTCACATGATTGCAGCTGGGACTTGGTCTCCTACTTTGAGATTATGGCAGACATGCTTACCTTTGCTGTAAGATTCAGCCTGGGCAGGAAAAGTGGGTTTGTTAGGTCTGTCCATGCTGAGAGGCCACTCAACTCGGATGAGACCACAGGGAAGACCTCCTGGAAGCTGCATCTAAATTGTGCAGAAGGTATCCACCTCAATACAAGACTGAAGAAAAGAAGCTGGATGCTGGCCTCCTTTGTGATTTCAGTTTGATGTGTTATTACTGAGCCAGTAGATATTCTAGATCCAAATGATCCAGACCATAAAGAAATTAGGACTGATGATGCGGCCTATGACATGTTCATGCTAAGATTTCACCAAGGTATTCAGCAGCCATCTCCTCATTGTATACAGACTATAAAAGGACATATAGTAAATCACATAGTACCATAAGGTAGCCATTTTGAAAACCTATGTTGTCATGAAAAATATTGACTTTTTTAACTCAAGTAATATTCACATTATCAAGTGATAAAATTTAGGCACTTTTCTAAAATAAGACATGAAAACTAACATGAACTGTCAATGTTTAATATTCTGAATTATTGTTGTTCTATTTAATACACTCTTTGGTGGGAAAGATGAGAAAATGATGAACTTTAGAGATATGTAAGACCATTAAAGTTAGATTAGTTTCAGAAGCCTGTTAAAAAGTGATTCATGTGGCTAGAGAGATGCTCAGAGGATAAGGACTCATGCTGTTCTTCCGGAAGACAGATTCTTGGTTCCCAGAACTCACATTGGACATATCTCAATAGATGTAACTCCAACTCCCAGGGTACCCAACACCTCTGGCATCCATGGGCACCTACCCACATCACAAACACAGACACACACATACAGAGAGCAGGAGAAATAGTCCTTAGATAAGAGACTACCAATTGTTTCTCCAATACCAAATGGTCATCCCTAAAACATACATGAAAGTAGCATTATACAGGATGAGCAGGTGGTACTTACATATGTAGAAATTATATACTATGTATGTGTATTTGTGTGTGTATATGCATATATATGTACATATATATACAAAACAATTGTTGAAAAACAGACAATGAATTTGAAAAAAAGAAGAAAGGATAAATGCAGGCTTGGAAGAAGGAAAGGAAAGAAATAATTAAAAATAAAATAAATTGAAAAATCTTAAAAAAAAAAAAGGGTTCCCAAAGTATCCTACTCATGTGAGCCTCTAGGTGGCACCCTACAGCTGTGGGAAGTTACAGGGAAAGCCAGAATGTAAAGATACTTGTATGTTCAAGATTCAGTCAAAGCAGAAGTCCAAATTCTGTAGCTTGGTCTCAAAAACCACAAAATAAAATTTATATTTGAAAACATATTTATAGGTGAATTCATGTTAAGTCATTTATTAGTACTCTCCAGATTTCTAGAATTTGGGTTCCAAATTAAAAATTAATATAGTGTGATTTGAGTATCTCTATAAACTAAGTTTTAAGGATTTAAATTAAATATAAGTTTTAGAGATTTAAGTTTTATGATGGTTTTGTGCTCCTTAGATAAGTGTTTGTAGCACTTCCTTATACAACACATTTAAAGAGAGAGGTTTTGTGTCACAGCAAAAAATTAAATTATTCAAATGCTATATGAGGTCATCAGTATAGTACCATACTCTTAAAATAGTAACATCTTTTGAAAACTAAAGTGGGCTTTATTGTTCTTCAGGAAATCAGTGTTAACCATATGGGGGAGGTTAAGGAGTGGTGTTTGCAGTATTTATTAATTATACAGAACAGGCATTTCTCTTCCATATCTTTTATCCCATACCACCAGTAAAGTTTACCCTATGTTATATTCTTTCAATACATGCTATTTAATGGCTCTTCTATGTATTTCATTATGCAGAAAACAGCTTTATTCAATTGTTGTGTGCCACATAACAGACACCACATGTAGGATGATGCTTCCATAAGAGTATAATGGTGCTAAGAAGTTTCTCTAATCTTCTTCGGTTGTAGCCATCATAATGCTGCAGTGCCTTGTGTTATGAATATATTTATAGCTATACTGTTGTGAACAGACCCACTACACTGTGTCATATGAAAGCATAACAAGTTAGCACTTAATAATGATAATGAATGACCATAACAATAGTTCTGTGTTCTGTAATTTTTGTTGCTAATTTAGGATGTAACCTTATATTAAAAAGTTTACTGTAAAACATTGTGCCATGTAATGCCCACCATCATCATTGTACAACTTACATTGAGCAATCGACCGCTCTTGTCTAGTTTTACATGCAGGGTATGATGTTCACTGATGTTGACGAACAGCAGTGCTGGGACCAGTTCCCTCTTATGCTCTCTGGTCCAGCTCACCTGCACCCACACTACCAGGGCCAGCTCCACTGTTTTGTCCAGGTGTGGGGCAGGGCCTGCTCTGCAGAGTGCTATAGTTGGTGAAGGGTGGGGCTAGTTCTCTCTCTCGTGAACCCAGGACCAGGTCTCCTGCCTGCCACAGGTGGGTGGCAAGGGGCAGAGACAGGGAGGGCAACTTTCCCTCACCCTTGCCACCTTATGGTATTTGAGGGAGGATCGGGCACAGCTCTCCTGCTCTTCCATCTACAGTATTAGCTCACCTGTGCCCAGCAACCAGGGTCAGCTCCACTGTGCTGCCTGGATGAGGTACAGGGCCTGCTCTCCTGACTCCTGCCGCCAGAGAAGGGCAATTCTCCCAGTCTCATGACCTCAGGGCCAGCTCTGCCACCTGTCACAGATGGTGAGGAGTGGGGGAGACGGAAGGTCTTCTCTTTCTCACCCACTCCACTGTATGACAGATGAGGTATGGGGCCAGATCTCTCATGCATGTTCGTGGGTCTGGATTACCTGCCCTCCCCTACCAGGGTCAGCTCTGCTCTGCTGTTAAGGCAAAGTGCAGGGCCCACTCTCCTGAGTGCTGCATCTGGTGAGGTACAGGGTCAGCTCTCCTACTCTTGTGACCCCAGGACCAGTTTCCTGCCTGCAGTAGGTGGTGAGGGTGTAGGAGTGAGGGGCAAGGTTTGATGAGTGAGGCTGATATCTCTCCCTCACAGAGGCCACCACCTGTCAGACAATGGAACTAGCTCTCCCATTCTCATGCCTTCGGGGTTGGCTCACCTGTATCCCAGCCAAAAGGGACAGCTCTATTTGCTGTCCAGGCAAAGTGCAGGGTCCACTTTCCCAACTGTTGTGACTGGTGAGGGGAAGGGTCAGTTCTCCCTAGTGCTGTGGCCAGTGAGGAATGGGGCCAGCTCTGCAGCCCTATCCCCATTGCTTTCAGTGGTACCAGAAGGCACGGGCATCAATGCAGACTGAGGCTGCAGACCCAGATGTGACCTTTGGCAGCAGCCCAGGCTAAGATGACACCATGGCCCCAGGTAGCAGTGCAGGCCACTTAGATCTATATGGCTACTTAAGGGACTCAGCCATCAGACACTAACATGGCCCTAGGTGGCAGGCCAGACCCCTGATGTCCATGTGGCCCTTGGTGGGAATACGGGCCATGGATATCAATCCAGACCCCAGATGCAGTTGAACCATGGACCCAGACATGATCCTTGACAGCAGCCTGGGCCTAAATATCACTATGGCCCCAGATGGCAATGCAGGTCACTTAGATAGGCATGGAACCAGTGGTAGTGTGGCCTTTGAGCCTCCACATGGCCTTAGGTGGTGTCCCAGATCCCAGGGATCCATATAGCCTATAATGACAACAGGAACATCCAACATCAATCAAGACCCTGACAGCAGCAGGGCCACAGACTCAGACATGGCCCCAAACACAGCTTGGATCCTTATGACACCATGACCCCAGGTGGGAGCACATGTCACTCGGGTCTATATGGACGTGGTAGAGGCACAGCCCTCAGACACCAATGTGGCCACAGGTGGAGTCCCAGATCCTGGGCATCTGTGTGGTATTTAGTGAAGACATGGGTACTGGACATCAGCACTGACTCAGGCGGTGGTAGGTCCACAGACCCAGACATGTTCCTTGGCAGCATGGACGTATTATCAAAAGCAAACTACAGATTCAATGTGATTCCAATCAAGAGCCCCATAACATTCTTTACAGAAATAGAAAAAAAAAACATGATTAAGTTCATATGGAAGTGTAAAAGACTCCAGAAGGCCAAAGCAATCCCAAACAAAAAGAATAAAACTGGAGTGATCTATATTGGACTTCAAAGTGATATTACAGGTTTATAGTAATGAAAAGAGCTTGGTACTGTGAGACATATAGGTCTATGAAACACGATAAAAGACACAATCAAACCACATATTATTGCAGATAGCAAGTATTTGATAAAAATACACACTGGAGGAAATAGAAATCTTTAACAAATTGTGCTTGGAAAACTGGAATGAAATAAACCCATATCTATCACCCTGCATAAAAATGAACTCCAAATAGATCAAAGGACTTTCTGAATAGAACCCCATTTGCTTAGGAATTAATCTTAGCAGTTGACAAATGGAACTTCATAAAAACTTAAAAGCTTTTGTCCAGCAAAGGAAACAATCAGTTGAATAAGAAGATAGCCCACAAAGTGGGAGAACATTTATTTTGCCAACTATATCTCTGATGGAAGATTAATAGTCAGAATATACAAAGAACCCAAAACAAACCTTAAAGTAAATGACCCAATTAAATATTTGCCTATGGATCTTTTGAGAATTCTCAAAAGAAGAAGCAAAAATGGTTAATAAACACATTTAAAAATGTTTTGACATACTCTGTAATCAGAGCAATGCAAATTAAAACTACTTTGAGACTGTATCTTACTTCATTCAAAATGGCCAAGATAAAAAAAAAGACCCTAAAACACTCAGAACAAAGGCTGCCAAGGAATCGAGGAAAAGGAAACCTTTAATCACTGTTAACATCATTGCAAATTGATGGAGCCACTGTCAATATGAGTATAGAGAATTCTCAAAAATCCAAAAATAGTTCTATCAGATGACCTAACTCTACCACTCCTCAGCATATACCCAAAAGACCTGGCTGGAAGCAGTCTATATATCTATCAACTGACAAATGGATAATGAAAAAGTGATACACACCCACAATGTACAGTATGCAGTTACAAAGAAAAATGAAACCATGAAATTAGCAGGGTAATGAATGGTCCTGAAAATAACCATACTGAATGAGTTGATCCAGACTCTGAAAGATAAATGTCACATGTTTTGTCTTATTTGTAGATCTTAGCTCTGAATCCTAAGATTTGAGTATATAAGATGGGAAATGGCAGAAGTTGGGTAGAACAAAGGGACCGTGGGAGAGGAGGGGCTCCGTAGGGGGAATGGTGGGACACAGGTGTACTAAAGGGGAAGAGCATTGTGGGATACCTAACTGTGGAGGGAGGGGGAGGGAAATTAGAGGGAGATGGAGGAAGGAGAGATAAGTAACACAAAACCTGCTTGAAAAGAAAAAGGGAAAACTATTTTATAAACTTACTTAAAATGCATTCAAGTGTGTAATTAATATTTTAATACATAAAATGTGTAAAGTATCACATTGGGTGAGAATGCTCAAGAGCCATAAATTAAGAAACCCCTGTAGAGGAAAACTTCCTTCAGTATGTTGTCCAGGGCTCCAAAGAGATCCTGAAAACAAAATAGGTTACTACAGTTGCTCTTGGTTGACCTGCAGAACTTGTTGCTAAGGCTCTATTGATGAAGACACAACACATTTGGTACACACTTAGAGGAACTGAGCTGTTACTGATTTGCGAGCTTCCTCTGGGGGCTAGTTCTTATACTAATCAGAAGTTTCTATGCAAGCTGCCAGTGGAGAAAAGTAATCAATACTTCCAATGAGTTGTAAGTTCTAAAAATCACATTGATAAGCCAGCAAGTTATTCCAAATGGTGCAATACTGGCACTTATATTTTGAAGACAATCAACGGCTCTGTAATTGTACTCCAGGCCTGTGCAACAGAAGGGAACTTATGCCTGGTACTGTAAACTTATCCCGCTATTGACAGCTGAAGAGGTAATATATGCTGGACGAAACTCATTACTGCCATTTCCCTAAACTAAAGCAATTCCTAATTGTATTCTAAGATATTATCCTTAGACCCACAGATAAGTATAGCTTGCAGTCTATCAAAGATGCTTGCTTCCCCTGAAGTAGATGGAGGCTACTTCAGAGACACACAACTGCTCAAAATGAGAAGACAAAGTGATGGAGGGAACAACTCTAATTGGTATATCTATAGCACAATCCATACAAAGGCTGGAGAAACATCACAGGGCATGGTGTGGAAAGACTGTAAGACCTAGAGCACTAGGACACCAGCTATAAAATAGTGTCCTTGAGTTGTGATGTGGATGCTAGAACCATGCAAGACTATAATGATCCCAAAAGTTGATGTGCCACTATAGACTAGGAAAGTTCACAGAGCTCCATTCCTATATGAAGTGCTTCAGGCAGTCAGTGGTTGCATAAGTTATGAAGCAGTTTTCTTTCAGGACAAACTACTTATTTGGTTATCCAACACCAAGTGGTCAGCCTTCAACATGTGTACATGCAAGCAATACTCAATGGATTCAGCACGTCGTGTATGTATATGTGAATATATATTATTATATATACATATCTATAACAATAATAATTATAAATTTGAGAAGGGTGGCATGGGTTATTGAAGTGAGTCAAGGGGCAGTGTTATGGTTTGAATGTTCCCACCATAACTCATGTTGTAATTTAATGCTAATTGTGAGTTAATGTTGAAGGTGGAAATTCAGTCAACAACTATTATAATCAGAGGTGAGAGCAATTGAACTAAGCTTCTGGGATGGTCAGTGCACTCCTTCAATAGATGACATAAAGTTGGACTCTAAGCGGCCTCATGAGGAACACAAACAGGGGAGAGCCGAGGAAGCTGTCCTCACCAATCATGCCTATAATGCATGACTATTTGGGAGACAGTACCTATAAGAAAAGCATCAGTCAGTCATGAGTCTAAAATTATAGGGATAAACCACCATGGCAGGCTCCAGAGAACATCTTTTTCTGCTGTGCTGACAATTGAATTTAGTGCCTAACTCATGCTACCCAAATACTCTACCACTGAACTGTTTCTCCTATCCAATTTTTATTTACTAGTTTAAATACACTTCAAATTATTGCTATCAAAGTTAAACAGAAAATATAAGTATATTTCAAAAAACTTCTCCATTAATCTTGCCTACTCATAACATCCTCCAAGCCATGCCCACATCCACTAGAGTTAGGCTGGTGAGCTTTATTTGATACTTGTCCCAGAACTCATAATGAAGGTTCATCCTTGACAATGTCCATTATATGGCTCTTGATTTAAAGTATAATTTTAGCCTGGGGGCCAAGGTAAGAAGAGAGAGATCAAGGCTATTCTGGGATATATAGAAAATTACAGGCCAACTAGGGCTACAAAGAAAAAAGTGGAAAAGAAAGAATAGTCTGTGGTCACATGCAAGCCAAGCTAAACAACAAAACAAAGCAAGAGAACAGAAAAGAATGCAGTGTGACTAAACACCAGATAACACATGGTTATAAATAGGGAGGGAAAGAGCTTTCTGTTTGATATTCTGAGTCACATGATCAACATTTTTTAGATTTATTTATATGTATACAGTGTTCTGCTTTCATTTATACCTGCATGCCAGAAGATGGCACCAGATCTCATTATAAATGGCTATGAGCCAACATGTTGCTGGGAATTGAACTTGGGACTTCTGAAAGAAGCTTAACCTCTAAGCCAACAGGATCAACTTCCAAGTGTTTTTGAGAGATTGGAATATATGGGCCACTAGTATAATGCATAAACCCTAGCTTCAGGAGCTCATAACTATTTTATGTGGTATTCATCATTTTATCCCAGATAATAATATTAATGTGAGTTAGAATTTCTACAGCAGATTCAGTAGAAAGTTTGAAGGTAAGTTTGAAGGATTTATGAGGTCTAGGTGCAAATTCCATGAGAAAGCTTTTTGGGAAATACAAACCAAAGGAAAATGAATGCTTTCACGCAAAACAAAGAATTGTTGCTAAAGAACATTTGATTAATTGTAATTCAAGCTGCCACTGCAACTTCACGGCTGAACTGACACTGAGAGGTACAGTTGGAAGGAGTGTTCTTGGAACAATTGTGCGCTCTATAACTCACTCCATTAAACAATGATGATTCACCAATACATAAGTGCTTTTCCTTTAGGTGGGCAAGACCTTTGTGGTTACATAGCTAAAGGGGGAAATGGCATGAAGTGAAATGTTGGGCTTCAGTCAAGATGGACATCCTTCTGTGTCAGCAGCAACACTGTTAATTTATGGACGGTTGTAGAACTATAACAGTTCAAACTTGTTTCTAGAATTAGAGGAAATCAAAAGAAAAAGTGGATGCATGTGATGCACATTGAGTAATTGATGCTTTTAAACAAGTGCCTGTGATCCTAGCAACCCAAGGGTTAGGGGCAGGGTAAGCATAAACTACTAGCAAGCCTGGGCTACAGAGAATATTATAGGTCAGCTTGGGCTTCATAGTAAGGCTTTGTACAAAACAAAACACCCCAACCCTAAAGAAGTTAATGGATTATAAACACTAAATATCACTTTTATTACTGGAAGATAATATTGATATAGTCTATATCTACATACAACAAAGTCAGGCACAACACAAAAGTGATACTCTTGTGTTCTGAAATAAATATTATATTCAAAGTTGTTTTCACAGTGAGGATGATGTTTTAATATTGTGAATATTGTAATTATATTAATTTAAAAAAAATAGAGTAATTTTTGCAAGTTGAGTTAAGGTCAATGGCTGATTAGGCCAGAATAGCAAAGAACCAAAGTGAGGCAGTATTAAGCTTAGTTTAATATATGAGGATGTTTAAATTTGTTGGAAGTTAATTAAAAATAAATCTTTGTTAAGTATTCATCCTGAGATTTGATTTTTTTTCCTTTGAGAACATGGCCAAACTGGCTGAAGTAGCAGCTCAGTTGTAGTGTTTGCTTGGCTAGCACAAAGCCCTGGGTTCTATCCCCCAAACACCCCTAAACATGGTGTGAGAGTTCACAGCTCTAATTTCAACACTAGGGTAGTAGTGGCAGTAGGATTAGAAATCCTAGGCCCTGCCCCAAATGATGTGACAGACTTTGATGATTCCCCCATGGAAGGTCTCACCTTCCCTGGGGAGTGGATGGGGGATGGGATGGGTGTGTCAGTTGGGGGCATGGGAGGATTGGAGGGAGAGGGAACTGGGATTGATATGTAAAATCAGATTGCTTCTAAATTAAATTAAAAAATATAAATCCAAGTTCATCCTTGTATACATAGGTAGCTAGAGGCTGTCTTATGAAACATTATCCCTGTCTCAAATAAATGTGATGAAAAAAGAATTTGGTGAGATAGTAAATTGTTTCCTGAAACATGGAATTTAGCAATTATTCAAAAGTCACTTTCTGGAATATGTGTATCACAGTGTATAGAGGAAAGGCTGAACTAATCATAAATCATCGCAAGGGAATTTCCTTTGTTGTTTTTGACAGGAAGAGAACCACACAAAAGGAAAACACTCTTATATGAGCTGTAATGGATTCTTCATAATTTTTAAAGTATTCAAAAGTGGTTTTGGAGAACATTCTCTCATAAGCTATAAAGTAGCAATTATTTTTATAGAAGCTATTTTATCACTTCAGCATCAATATTTAGGTTGTAAGACATTTGAGTCTGTCAGACAAATAACCATGCCTCAGAAAGACTAAGCTACATACTAAGTTAGCAGGTTAGTCCAAAACAAACATGAGGCCTTACCTTATAGTAGTCAGGAGAGGCATGTTTTCAAGTATTAATAGAGATGAAACACTATAAGGAAATATTGGCCAGGGTAGTCATTTTCCTTTAGAGGATGAGACTAAATGACAGAGCTCCAGGTGAGATCATATACACGATGTGTCTAAAATAGAGAACTTCTTTAAAGAGAGTTAACAAATAAGATTGTTTCTTCTGGGAAGCACTGATGAACAAGTCATCAAAAGAGACAGGTAGAAGGAAGAAGGATTACGCATAGAGAATATGTAAAGAGGAAATAAAACTAGGTGGAGTTCTACAGCTATGGGTAAGGTAATGTTAAAAAAGCAAAGCAAATGAAAAGCCTATCTAATAAAAACAGTACCTGCCTGACAGTTAATTGTAATGAGAACAAAACATCCACATATTCATAGGGAATAGCTAATCTCTCAAGTATGTCCCAGCTACAGATATTTTAAAGGTTTATATAGAGAGATGAAGAATGCAGACCGAAGAAACAGTTGCAGTAGTTTTAAATTTGAAGTGACACTGTGTGTGTCTGTGTTAGATCTTCCGTCAAACAGGTAATCACATGCCACAATACATTTTGAGATTTGAAAGACAATGTTCAAACTTCATATAGACTAGGTTAAGTACAGCTGTGAAAACCTAACCACATCCTTAAACTATTCTATCTGCATGGTGTTAAGCAGCATATTTTGTGATTCTTTTTCACCTGATTGCTTGATTTTCATGAAAAAAAAAACACTAAATAACCATCATAGTTTATTAGGTATATAATTGACATTTGTTGGCAAAATTTAAAAACCTCCAGGGATGGAAAGATAAACAAGGAAAACCATCAATCATAGTTTCTTAGCATCAGGATTAGTGAAGCTGACAGCACAGTGCTTCTTTCCACATTTATTAAATCTGTAAATGATGTACTAGGGTGGATTTAATTATGCATATAAATATTTATATATCTGTGTTCATGATGTACTCATGATTTACAAAAATATAATAAAACCACATCTAATATTTCAAAACACGCTTTTGATTTTTAAAATGCTGTCTTTTTTTTGGCCTGAGAAATATGAGAAACCAGGCTTAATTTTTAATTTTTACTCAGTGGTAGCCTCATGAGCTGACACAATATTTAAATCTCCCTTCCTCAAGAGAATGAGCACTGGAAGGTTTCTTCCTTGAAATGTTTGAGTCCTGTGTGTTCTAAAGTCACAGGGTATTAATAATAAATTATAAATCATGTCTGAACTGAGTGAAAACCAGATAGGTTAGAACACCCAGTGTCTGATCTGAATTGTCTTTCCTTTCATAGAGGCAGTGTGCATTCTCTCAGGGAACTTGGCCTCCATGGATGGTGGTCCTTATTTTCCTTACAGTGATGTCAATCTGGGGAGTAACTATCAGGCTCCTGGTTCATTTTCTGGCCATCGGTTATTTGCTATTTTAAATTTTACTCTGTAGTACTCAGTCTGTTAGTTCACAAAATTGAAAAGAAACATCGATATTAAATTTCTTCAAGGGAGTTTTCTTATTTACTTACCATTTTATTCCATGATCATGGTTTTCTGTTAATTGGCACTAAGGTTTACAAAGATTTTGAGTCTGAAGCCTCCTGATAAGCTGTGTTGCCAAGTATGGCAGTGTGGGTAAGATCGCAGGACTTGATGCCAGCAGTCAGTGGCAGAGCTAGTCTGGAGGGTTTCTAGTTGGCTGGCTATATTGCTGAGTAAAGAAGTTCAAACCCTGGGGACCACTGTGCCCCTTGGCAGATATCTGCTACTGATTATTAAGATAATATTGATACATAGCAAGGGGAAAATCCACAAGTGACTCTTCTCATGCCTAGCTCTTTATGTGGGTTCTGGGATTCAAACTCAGGTCTTCATGTTTGTACCACAAGCACTCTTACATATTGAGCCATCTACCCATCCCTCATCCTTAGGTGTTTCTGGTTTGGTAGGACTAGAGCAGGACTAGTCAATCTGTGCCTTTAGACGCTTTATAATGTTTCTGAAGTTCAGATAGTGTTGCCCCTGAGTTTAGCACACTGCTTTAGAAAGGTAGCCAAGCAGCTTTTTTTTTTTTTTTTTTTTTTTTTAAATAGAACACTCTGTTACAAACTTTGGGTGTGTGCTGCCCTGGGGCTCCTTTACCTCATGCATGTACTTCCCATCCTGCTCACTCTGCATCCCATGGCATTTCCTCAGACTCCGCCTTTCTTCTCCCCAGCATTCTTTCTGCCCCCAAATCCTGCCTGGCCATCGGCCAAACAGCTTTTTATTCTTAACAATGTACAGAAGGATTTTACCACAGTAGAGTGATATTTAATTTCGATTCTCATTGGTTAAAGTACATTTATGACTAGAAGAAATACCATCAAGCTTACCTGTTTGATAGTATGGTGTCCCAGTATGCCAGGTTAAGCAGTTTGTATCAGGGGACAGGAGAAAAATGAAGATGTGAGAACTTGTGACACATACCACACAGTGGCCTCCACGGACTACGGAGGTGGAAGGACAACATAAAGTTTCCATGGAATTATTTAAAGGAATGGGAGAACAGGGCAGAGAAAGAACACAAGAGTACAAATCATTTGGAGAGTGAGTGGGGAAACTTGAGATGTTTTTGATTTCAGGAGTGCTTAGAGGGTTAAAAGTGACCACCAAGCTGGGAGTTTAAATAGTACATGAAATGTGGGCAGCTTCCACTGGAGCACATGCTCAAGTGGGCCTTTCTAGCTGCTGGCACTCTACTTTGACAAGTACGCCAAGGGTACCCACCAGGACTCTGCAGTACAGTGTCAGTTGTTATAGTAGGAAGGGAAGGGAAAGGTTATTGAATGAATGCTGGGTGCTTGCAGAAAGGCTAACACGTATTGATGGTAGTTTTGATATAGTAATATGGATGGACTTGACATTATTTCATTTTTAAAAATTCTGTGAGTGTTTATGTCACACGGAAGATGTTCTATTATAAAGGTGATTTTCACATGTCTGGAGTAACACACATTGACAGTTCTGATAATGCTGCTTCACTGCTGGGCGTTGGTGGCTCACACCTTTAATCCCAGCACTCGGGAGGCAGAGGCAGGCACTGTGAGTTCGAGGCCAGCCTGGTCTCCAGAGCAAGTGCCGGGATAGGCCCCAAAGCTACACAGAGAAACCCTGTCTCGAAAAAAAAAAAAAAAAAAAAAAAAAAAAAAAATGCCGCTTCACAAGCCAGCACTGATCTGAACAGAGGTATTGAGAATAAGGTAATTCAGTATTTGTTTTTTGAGACAGGGTTTCACTGTGTAACAACAGCCTTGGCTGTCCCAAAGTTCACTCTGTAGACCAGGCTGTCCTTGAACTCAAACAGATCGGCTTGCCTCTGCCTCCCAAGTTCTGCTACTAAAAGCATGTACCACCATTGCCCAGCAGTAAATCAAAGATATAAAAATTAACTTAATTATGAATTTAATTAAAATATGTATCGGGAAACCAAGGGTGGTGTCATACTACTATACTTCGAGCATTCAGGATCAGAAGCAGGAAGATGGTGAGTTCAAGACATGACTGTGCTACACAGTGAGACTCTATCTCAAAAAAAAAAAAAAATGACAGTGAGACTTATATAACATTTCAAGTTGAATCTACCGTAGCTACCCTGAATATATGTTGTTACAGTTTCAAGATCTTTTTGAAAAATGCATGCTTTCCTTAACATTCACCACATCAGTTTTTGTGGCTGAATCCAGAGGCAGAATGCAAATGTGTGTGAATAAGGACCACGGAAAGCTGTACTTCCATGTCTCTAAGACCTTGTGTTGTCTGCACTCTTCCTACTGCACTGAACCATTTACCTTCTTTTTGAAGATTTATTTGTTCTTATTTTTATTATATCTGCATGAATGTTTCATCTAGATGCTTTTATGTGCACAATGTGGATGCCTGGTGCTTGCAGCAGATGCCCTGGAACAGGAGTTGCAGGAGTTGAAGTCTGGGTTGTCAGCCATCATGTGGTTTCTGGTAACTAAACTTGTGTCTACTGGAAAATGGCTGAGTCTTTTTTTCCAGCCCTAAGTACCATTTGCTTTTAATATTGTTGTTTTTGAGAATGCTAGTGGGAAGAACTATTTATTATGTGTAGGATGGTAACAACTATTTCTTTTTATATTCTAAATAAAGCCTAAAGCTTCAAAGCATTTTGTGTATCTTTTTTTATGTCTTTCCTTCACATTCCTTGGCCTGTAATTTATCTGAAATATAATGCTTCAAACATGTGATAGAGTTCTCTCTGACAGAAGTCCAGCCAGAGGACTGCCCATACAATGTGAGTCCTTCTCACTGAGGTTATGAGTGTATCAGCACTCCTCAGCCTTCTCTGCACCAACATAGACCACATACTGGATAAAACAAAGAAGAAAAACAATGAGAGTTAAAAAATTTGGTGTATGTATACATGTGAGTGGTATATACATGAGTGTGTAGAAGTCAGATGTCAGCATCAAGTGTCTTCCCCTGTCACTCTGTATGCTACAACTTGAGACACCATCTCTCATTGAACCTGGAGCTTGCCATTTCACTAGACTGACTGACCTAAGACTCCAGGTGTTCATTTTTATGCATTTGTACTGGCCTGTCCTTGGAGTTCTAATAGGATATACCCTCAGCTGCAGCCACTAAGAGCACCACCTGTGCCTATTCATTATGTCCCCTTTTAAAAGGGCCCTGTCCACCCCCCTGCACCTCTGTCTCTTTCCTCTCTATTGCTGTTCCCATCCCCGGCTGGTCTCTCCCCTCCCCTCCCATTTCCCCCTTTTAGGATTCTTTTCCCTTAATAAAAAAACCTCTCTGATTGAACTCTGTCATATGGCATCTTTTTCTCTCCCACCACTTTTTTTTTTTAAATTACAACACCAGGGACCCAGCATTTCCACCATATTAACATTGAATTCACTACCATGCTACTGCACCTGGATTTTTAAAAAAAATTTAAAACATTCTTCTCTCATTTTACATACCGACCCAGTTCCCACTCCCTCTCCTTCTCCTGAACTCCCACATTTCCCCCACCCCACCTCCAATCTACTCCTTAAGTCAGAGAGAGTAAGACTTCCCATAGGAAGTCAACAAAGTCTGGCATATCACTTCGAGGCAGGACGAAGGCCCTTCCCCCTATATCTAGGCTGAGTAACAGGCTGAGCAACAGTATCCCTCCAAAGAGAATGGGCTCCAAAAATCCAATTCAAGCACTAGGGATAAATCCTGGTCCCACTGCCAGTTGCCTCACAGACTGCCCAAATCACACAGCTGTCACCCACATTCAGAGGGCCTGATTTGGTCCTATGCAGGTTCCCCTGCAGTCTCTCCAGAGTCAGTGAGCTCTTACTAGCTCAGGACAGGGGTTTCTGTGACTATCCCTGAAATGGTCTTGACCCCTTTGCTCATAATGTCGCTCCTCCATCTCTTTGATTGGACTCTAGGAGCTCAGCCCAGTGCTTAGCTGTGGATCTCTGCATTGGGAGAATGGCTGGGGTGGGGGTGTAAGGGAGAAGGGGAAGGAGGAGGAGAATGGAGAACATGAGGGAACCGGGATGGTTGAGATGGGAGAAGGACAGAGAAGGAGAGCAAGGAAAGAGATATCTTGATAGAGGGAGCCCTTATGGGGCTATCGAGAAACCTAGCACTAAGGAAATTCCCAGGAATTCACAAGGATGACACCAGTTAACACCCTAAGCATTAGTGGAGAGGGTACCTGAACTGGCCTTCCCTGTAATTAGATTGATGACTACCTGAACTATCATCATAGAACCTTCATCCGGCAACTGATGGATACACCTGGATTGGTATGTGGGTTCTGGAGACCTCACCTCATGTTCTAATGCTTACATGGCAATCATATTATCAATTAGCCTATTGCCTCAGCCATTATTTTTTCAATAAAATGCCACTGATATGTAATAAATATTTTCAATAAAATGACACAAATATGTATTTGTAGGAGAACAAATTACAGCAGTTACATGTTATTCTGGTGTTTGTTCAAAGCTCCATCTTCCAGGTTCATCTGTGTACTCTATAGATAACTACTCCACCCCACCCCAGTTGTCACTTTCTACTTGACCATTCCATTTTACTTATTTTCTTTCTAGCATGGCTATATATCTCATATTAAGTTACACATTTGTTGACTTTTCCCGTTAGTGTGTAAGAGTGTGAAGCAGGGTTTTCGTCACTACTATTGGTATATCACCATTTCTGGGAACAATATGAAACTCCAGCAAGTATGTCAATTTTTATGAAATTAGTGAGCAGATAGAGAAGTGTGTTCTTCAGGACATCAAAAATAGTCAGAAGAATCAAGGTCTGTGTACTACAAATACCTAAATGGCTCACTAAGCTCTGTTTTCATAAAAACTCTGTGTGCCACTAAAAATGTTAATATACATTCATTTAGTAAAACAACTTTATGATGACTAATTAGTTCATTTCATTTTCTATGAAAAGAATCATAAAAGTGAAATGCTTTGTTACTTTAAGTCTACTTCCCACCTGTAGTTTCAGACCTATAGAAGTATTCAACTATTCCTATGAAACTCTTTAAATTTAAATCACATTTCAAATGATTGATGTTCTCTTAGAATTGTTTTATCATAAACAAGACAACTTAGAATTAAGCCATTTGTCAGAATGTTTGGATGGGCTTGCTTGTTTCTCTGGGGAGAGTCTCTGTGCGGAAACACAGATAGCGCCTGAGTCAGAACACTGACTCACCAACTTGTGGTGGTGTTTTGGGGTGGGTCTTTGTGATGACCAAGTTATACTCATTGTTTTTATTCTAAGTATTCTACTCAAAGATAATCTTTGTTATTTCCTTGAAGCTGAAGATCCTCAGTTGTTACCATACCTGTTAAACAAGTTTCTTTTTAATGGCATTATGCTACTATACCCACCCTTAAATTCTCAAATATCCTCGTAGCTAGCACATTTACCTGGGAACCATTATCTACGCATAAGGAGTTCAGAAGTTCCCTCTATATTAGCGCCAGCAATCACTGTTTCAGCACACTATGTATAGGTAAGTAGTAATTTTACCACCTAAAATTCTGACAAAATAGAATTTCTTCTCAATTTGAGCCCCACCTTAAGGACTGTGGCAAAATAATTGTGGTTAGATGGAGAATATATAGTGGTTCCATAGCATTTTGGAATTTCAGCTCAGAGACACATTGCCACAAACATGTATTTGTGTTTGCAATCTAAATTGTTAAGCAGTGATGGGAGGAGCACTTCAAAAAGGGGCATGTAGCCTAATATCCTGTCAATGGAAAATATGATGCCTGCATGACTGTTGTCTAGTAGAGAGGCAACAGCAGAGACATTTTCTTTTCTTGTGAGTTAAATATGAAGTAGTGGCTAGTAGAGACAGTGATCATGGACTCTTTGTATTTGTTTAATGGCTCATACTTCCTACAGTGCATACATGAATCTTATCTTGTATTTCATAGTACTACTTTATAGATGTTCTTTGTAAAGACATAAATGTGTATCTTACATATTTTTCTTAAATATATGTTATTAAATCTATATATTTAGGTAAAAACCAGCCCATGAGGCATATCTATATTGATAACATCCAGTGTTATTCTAGAGTGGATACAGTCACTGTGATAGAACATACTAAGAACATCTTTCTAGGCTTAAAGAATTTATGTGTGATTCTGTTTTATATTAAAGATGCTATTTTATTTATGACTTTAATTATTCTTGTTTTCCATACCTCTGATCTATCAATTAAAGAGCCATCAAGCAAATTTAAGCTTAAACAGTGCATTATGGTTGGATTTGTTTGCTTGTTTTGTGATTAGCTATCAACTTAACTCTGGGTGCATGATAGATTTTGTTTTGAGAGCATTTCATTCTTTCTCCATTACTAGTTTACATCTCTGTGAAGTCCTAAGTTAAAGAAAAAAGTAAAAGGGTTAAGCCACTGTTTGAAGAATTTTGAGATACCTAGGCAAGACTCAAGCTCTAATTCTGTAATCCACTTCTCAGAGTAAGACACTGAGGTAATTGCATTGCTGAGTTTGGGAGGATCAGGAGATGTGGTGAACTGTGCTCGAGATGTTAAGGAGGCTTTGGTGAGTTTTGGGGTGCATACAGGTGCTTGAATGTTGAACAGTTGCAGGTAGTGAAAGGAACACCAGGTATACACGTAGACTTCAGAACCAAATTCTACCATTTTCAATGTTTTCTTGGAGTTAGCCACAGGCTATACACTAGAAAAAAAGTCAGAATAATCTGTTCTAGAGCCTTGTGCACATGACAGTGAGAAGTTCATGCCCAGTGGTTCTAATAGTAAGATACATCTTATATTTCATATCATCCAGAAGTATCTCTTATAATAAGATTTTCCTAAAGAATATATGGTCGGCTATCAGAACCCTGCTAATCCTGGAAGGCTTTTTCTTTTGTGCTTGACAAGGCTCCTGTGACTGCTAGCAGCTATTTAATCATTTATGTTAGACTATAGTTTGTAATGTCTTTGGGTTATGTGTGAAAAGCAGCTAAAACTCAGAAGTAAAATCTGAACAGTGACATGAAATATTCAAGGCAGAACATAGATAGGGAATGAACCATAAAGCCCTGCATTCCTGTAGTAATTCCAGTGGATAAGATCATTGAGCAGGAAGTCCTTTCAAACTTCTCCTTTCAAACAAAAGGCTAAATGAACACTAAGAAATTTTGTCTGGCAAAAATTTAACAGAAGAAAATCTTTTATGTTTTTAGAATACAAGTTATAAAGACAAAAATTTAGAATATAAATAATAAAGACAAAATGAGATAGAAAATTTCAGTGTCTCCATAGTGTACAAAGACTTGATCTGAACTGTTTTCTAAACAAAACCAATCAAAAGAAGAAGCATGAATACCTAATTAAGAGACAATTAGAAAAGTGCTAATTTGTAAAAGTCCACGGAAGACAGACAAAGGATATGGAGTGAGGCTAGAACCCCTTCAGTGAGAAACACACTGGGGAAGCTGAGTGCTTGTGAGCTGACGTGAAATCTGAGGACAATTTTTTTTTTAAATGTATACAGCTGTCTGCCTGCATGCCAACAGAAGGCACTAGATCCCATTCAAGGTGGTTGTGAGCCACCATGTGGTTGCCGGGAGTTGAACTCAGGACCTCTGGAAGAACAGTCACTGCTCTTAACCGCTGAGCCATCTCTCCAGCCCCGAGGGCAATGTTTTAAATCAACCAGGAAACAGGCACATCTCTTCAGGGGCCCCAAGCATTAGGAAGGGAAAATTCAGGAAGCATATGAAAAACTTGTGACAACTTAACCACAGTTAGAGTGGAAACAAATATTTTACTTTGGATAGAGGAAGTCTAGTTTTTTGCAGCTCTTTCACATACAGATCCAGTTTTACAATCTCTATTCTCGATGCATGTAGATGCTTGCTAGGTTCCTCTCCACAGCTGTGGCTCCTCAGTTAATCATTAACATGACATATCTGATGTGTACTGGAAATCTGTAAGTCCTTCAAAATCCAGGCTTAAAAAACACATTTTTTTTTTTAATCCTCAAAGGATCTCCTCTAGGCTTTATTTTGCACTCCCATTTAAAACACATTTTTGATATCATCACCCAGGTTCCCATTGTTCTATTTCCATGGATTATGATAGTTTCTATTCTGGCTGACCTCTCCTGTCATTTTTCTCTTCTTTCAACTATGGTCATGCACACTTCCTCTTGGTGTTTTCCTTCCCAAGCACTGTATGTTCTCTTTTCTTTCATTTCTATTACATTTATTTATTTATTTATTTAGTGTGTGTGTGTGTGTGTATGTGTGTGTGTGTGTGTGTGTGTGTGTGTGTGTGTGTGTATGTATGTATGTATGTATGTATGTATGTATGTACCAGCACACACAGGCTTATGTGTGCATGCCATGATGTAAGTGAAGATTAGAGGACATCACAAAATGCTGTATTCTCCCCTTCCACCATGTGGGTTTCTGGGGTTAAACTCACCATGGGGTTCAGCTTCAAACATTTTTTTTTACTCACCAAGCTGCCTTGCTTACCTCTCTCCCCACTTTTCTTCCATGTCACTTATATATCTGCACCTAATTATGGGGAGTTTACAAAGTAATAAAGAAAAGTGTGTGTGTTTTCTGACATATTTTTTTGTGACCTTCATTTGCAGACCAGTCATAGCATCCCGCAAAACTTTTCCTCTGTGGGTAATCATCCTCGGTGTGCTTGGAGTGCTGGCAGTCCTTGGGGTAACTATTGGACTCTTAGTTCACTTTCTGGCAGTAGGTTTGTATACATTTGTATTCATTTCTTTTTGCTGTGTCTTTATTTTAATTTCTGTGAAATATAAAGAAGCAATTGCAACACATGAATTATCTCCCTCTATAGGAGCGTTGGGGACCTTGGGTCCTGCAAGAGAGCATCACTAGTGTTTGCAAATTTTGTAGTGCAGAAACACTTCACACATAAGATGCGAGAACATAAATTTAGACACAGATGAACAGATGACTGATAAACAAGAAAAAATATTCTACATGTTGTATACTGTTTCAGGGCTGACCTTTATGTATTGGATAAACAATAAAAGGGTTAACCTTTGAGAAAGGCTAATTCTCCCTCTCCCAACCATCATTAATTTTCTGCCTAGAGTTGGTGATCCATAAAATTTCCCCCTTGTTAACATGCTCATTGATACTGTGTCTTGCTTATGCACCATTTTCTTTCCTTTTATTGCAAATAGATTTTTCATACAATATATTTTGTTTATATTAGAAAACAAATGGACATCTAATGAATACTAATTAAAAAATAAAATAAAACAAACAATAAGAAAAAGAGCCAAAGAAAAAGTACAAAATGTGTAGATAGAAGCAAAGACACACATGTTCACAATGGAGAAATCCCATAAAAAGAACAGAAGTCATAATATATGTGTAAAATCTCTATAAGGTTAAAAAGACAAAGTCTTGACAACATTATGAGACAAGGAACCTCCAAAGATGCTGTTGAGTTCATTTTGTGTTAGCCATCTACTGCTGGGCCTACCCTTAAGAATGATGTCTCCCCAGTGATAGTCCTTTGGAGGAAACTAAATTTTCAGTTGCAATTGGAGATAGCTTCTGGGTTAGAAGCATGTGTCCACTTCTCCTTTCATCTCTAGGACCCCATCTGATGTAGACCTGTATGCAGCCATTTCTAAGATGTTTCACAGTAAACCTCCTGATGTGCTGGCTCTTACAACCTTTCCATACTCTATTCCGTGATATTCCCTGAGCCATAGATGCTGGAGCTGTGATATAGGTGTATACATTTAAGCCAGCCTTTCTGTGATCTTTTGATCTCTTCGGTTTATCCAATTGTGCTTTTTCTGTGATGATCTCCATTACCTGCAAAGGGAAGCTTCTTTGATGGGAAATGAGGGCAGTCATAGCTATGCTGGTCTGGTGTCTGTGGGTGCCCTATGTTGTATACTCACATCTGCAGATTTGGAGCCAGGTACTGCAGATGAGAGAGGACAAACAGCCTTTTGTTTTCCTGGGTTTGTCTAGGTTACCTCACTCAATATATTTCCTAGCTCTATCCTTTTATCTGAAAATTTCACACTCTGATTTTTATTTACACCTGAATACTATTCCATTGTGCACATGTCCCACATTTTCATTATCCATTCATCTGTTGAAGGACAGTTAGGTTATTTCCATTTCCTAGCTATTGTGAATACAGTGGTGAACCCTGCTGTGCAAATTTCTGTGGAGTAGGATGCCAAGTCCTTTGGGCATATGCCAAGGAGCGGTCAAGCTGGGTCATGTGGTAGATTAATTTTTAGTTTTTGAGGACTTTCTTTACTGATTTCCAGAGTTACTGGTCCAATTTTCATTCCCATCAACAGTGAATGGAAGTTCCATTTCCTTTACAGCCTCACCAGCATTTGTTGCCTGTTATTTTGAGGGTCTTTACTATTCTTACTGGGGATTGTCCTTTCAAAATAGCAAATGTCTTTTGACATTATTCATATTATATATAAGGTGGATATATTGTAAATGGGAGTTTCTCTCCCACCTGGTCCCACAGCCATTTAGTCCCAAATAAACACACAGAGGCTTCTATTAATTGTAAACTGTTTGGCCAATAGCTTAGGCTTCTTATTGGCTAGATCTGTCTTAATTATTAACCCATTTCTATGAATCTGTGTATTTCCACATAGCCTTGGTTTATTTATTAGTGATGTCTAACCTCTTGCTTCCTCTGCAGCTATATGTTGTCTTGCCTGAGACTCACTCTCTCCATTCCTCTTCCCAAAGTTCTCCTAGTCTGGTAGCCCTGGCTATTCTTCCTGTCTGGCTACATCCTGCCTGTCCATTGACTAAAACAGCTTTGTTTTCATAAACCAATAAGAGAGACATTTATTTAGAGCATACAGAAGGACAGTATATATATATATATATTCTGTGTGACAATTGAGGAATGGAATATAATATGTTGATTGTAGGCCTTGGAGGCAGATGATTGAGATTTTATCCTTGACTCTTTTTAATAGATATATAGCATTATGCAAATTACCTAATTGCTGTGAGACTGTATTTCCCTTGAAAACTTAGTGTGCTTCTTAAGATTTTTCTGTAGTATCATCTAGTAGTAATACTTAATGAATGATAAATTTTAAATTCTATGATATGTAACCAGTTGGTTACACTAAACAGAACCCACTATAGTATATTGTTATTTCTGTCTCAATCAAGACCCTACTATTACAGCTGGGGAGATTACTCAGTGGGTAAGGAACTTGCATCCCATATGAGGACTGGGGTTCAGACTTCAGAACCCAAGTAAATCCAGGTCCAGTAGTGCACATCTGTAACCACGGTACTTATGTGGAAAGATAGGAGGTAGATACAAGAGAACCTTTGGAAGCTTACAAGCTAGCTAGCCAGGCAAACACAGTAGCAAACAAGAGAGACCCTGTCTCAAACAATGTAGAAGTAAGGAGATGTCCTTTGACTTTCACACATGTGCAGTGACACTTGCATGCCACAACTCATACACACAAACATGCACACACAGGTGTACATCATACACACAAATAATTCATGTGTGTGCATACAGAGATTAAAAATGTTATTCTTTATAATGTTCTCTATCATCTGTCTTCTATTATTGGTTTCAAAATGACTTTCTAAAAATACAGAGGTTGTCTCCTTAGTAGTTCCAGAAATATTCACAAGGGACTATCAATATCTAGTGAGCACAGTGCATCCTGCTTTGTTTTGCTATGCAATCTGTGTCTTGATTTAAAGTATGTTTAATTTAAATAGTTCTTGGATAATTTTTTGTCTCACAGAAAACAAGATCTACTACTATCAAGGTAGTTTTAAAGTATTGAATATTCCATATGACAGAAATTATGAGAGGGAGACATCACCAGAAAGTAACCATCTCAGTAAAATCCTCGAGACTAAAGTAAGTTAGATTTTCCTGTATTTGCTAACTACTTGAATATAAACATATTACTGAAGTTTGATGTTTAACTCTATGATGTCTCTTAACAGATGGTTGATGCCTTTCAAAATTCTAATATTTACAGACAGTATATCAACTCTCAGATCATCACATTGGTGTAAGTGACTATCATTAATCATCAGGAAAAGGGATAAAGCCATTATACCTATTACTATACTTCAAGTGTTCCAGGGAAGACGAATCTAAAATCTTCTTATGTGTCACAACCATTGCCAACAATGATTAAATATCAACATTACCGTACCTATCAGCATTGTTCAACAGAAAACCAAAGCAAACATTGAACTTATATGGTGGAGGTTATTAGGTTTAAGGGAATATATTTGTGTTTAAATTACATTTGACTTATCCTCATTTCTGAAGCATTTGCATCAAGAAACCATTAGATGGTCCATAAGTCAAATGTTTGATACCCTATTTTTTATTAATGTTTATCAGAAATATAGATTTTATTTTCTCTTGTCTTTCTATTTGACAGTCAGCCAAATGTCATTTGAAGTGTTCTTACGGTTCTTCCTAAGTGGGATAGAATAAATCACATTTACACCAGGCTTTGATGTCACAAAAGGCTTCCACACACAGCAAAAAAAAAATGATGTTTGCCCTGAACATGGGTTTAGAATAGCAAAGAGTAGCAGAGAGAGCAGTAGAATAGGCACTGGATAACTTGAGCCCAGATTTTATGACTTAATAGCCCCAGAGCCTCAAGAGAGTCACATTACCATGTGAGACTCTCTCTGTCTAATGAAATATCAATGCCAACAGATTTCTTGTCTTCTTCATCGACCAGGATGCAAAATAAAAAGATAATGTGTGTAGAAATATTTGAAAATAAACACATTTCAAATGAATGTCAACATTGTTTTTACCTTGATCAATGCCACTAATGTCTACCTTTGTTCTCTCATTCCTGGACTAATATGACTCCCAGAATTGCAGGATAGATTGAGGCTCCCATTAACATTAACCGTGGATTAATTTTTACTATTGGATCAAAATGGAAAACTAATGTTGAAGGATCTATGTACCTCTCAGAGGTGACTGCATGCACACAGTGTGCATGTGTTGTGTGTGTGTTGTGTGTGTGTTGTGTGTGTGTGTGTGTGTGTGTGTGTGTGTGTGTGTGTGTGTGTGTTTCTATTTTGTTTTATTACACATACATGTAATTCAGGTGTCTGTAGGTAACAAGAGTTCAGACAAAGGGAAGAAGAGACCACAGGGCAGTGTACTTCTCTTTACATGTACTGCTTCAAAAACCAAATTCATATGAGCTAAGTAGCTCTCAGAAATTGCTTTGTACACACAGTATTGAGTCTCTTTTCAGACACTGCTCCAGGGATCTTAAATCATATCCACACAGCCATTATTCAGTCTTTCCACTGAGAAGTTTTTTTTCCCCAAGCTGTACAAGTCGTCCCTGAATACCATAGTGACATTACTTCAAGGTCAGTTTTATACATTTTGCCATCATTGCTGTGTACTGGATAAGCAGTAGGGACCTTCTCCATCAGAGCCCAATCTCCTACACACTGGATAACTAGGCATAGGGCAACAATGGAGATTGTAAAAAATTCAGAGTACATCTGCACTGAGTAAAATTTCTACTTTGGTAGTGGCATACTCCTAAATACTTCACATAAGTGCTAAGGTATTCAGTTTGTCCTTGTTCATAAAGTCATATACCAATACCCTTACTATAGTGCAGTAGAGATTCACCAATAAATGTAACAACAAAGTACCTGTGCTATAGCACTAATTAATACATACTAATTAATATCATTTCTATGGCTGTTCTGATAAAGCTTTCTTCATCCCTGCTTGATGAAAATTTCAGTTTGATGATGAAATAGAAATAAAAGTACTTTAATGTCCAGTAAATATCAATGCTTCCATGAATTTTCCTTTAATCCTTTAAGTAAACATTATGTATATTTCCTCCAAGTATCTGTGGTTAAGGTAAATAACTTACAGTTTTTTTGTTTTTTGTTTTGGTTTTCGGAGACAGGGTTTCTCTGTGGCTTTGGAGGCTGTTCTGGAACTAGCTCTTGTAGACCAGGCTGGTCTTGAACTTTCAGAGATCCACCTGCCTCTGCCTCCCGAGTGCTGAGATTAAAGGCATGCGCCACCACTGCTCGGTAACTTACAATTTCTGTGTCATTTGTTACAGTCCTTTTCACACATGCCTTGTCTCTCATAAAAGTCTGAACATTCCTTGAGGGTAGGCACTGTGCCTTAGTCATCACTCAGAGTTACACATTTATAGCAATTGTTCAGTAAATGATTAAGGAACACACATATATATGATATATATATCGTATATATCATCATATATGCGATTGTCTTTCCTTGGTACATTAGGCTACTTCTGTTTCTTATAGATATATAGAATTGCATGTCTTCCAAAATGCATAGAATAGCTGTATGTATTCAATTGACACATGCATGTTGGCATATGGCAGACTGAAAACTCTACTTAAAGTGATGTTACTGTATAAACCCATAAAGAGGGAACAAAAATCAAGAAAGAGAGAAGGGAGTGTTAGTTTTAACATTTATGAAAAATTTGTGTTATTTCCAGTCCTGATAGCAACAGTGTGACAGCAAATATATGGCTGGTGTTCAAGGATCCCAGATCAAACAGGGAAAACATAAGAAGGAGAATCGAAAGCATTTTACATCAGATGCTGGAGAACCAATCAGGATCCCTGATTACAGATCCCAGGTCTTTGAAGCTCATGGGTAAGCTTACCTATTGGATAAGAGCAGTGTCACTGTATTGTATTGTGCCCAGGACATGTCATAAACATCAACTACAAAGCTGATCTTTAGTATATTTTAAACAAATGTCACCTTAGATCAGAGCATTCATCTCCTAGCAATGCTACAATTGCAGTTGCTTAGAGCAAGGAAGGATAGCTTCTCATTTGACAGTAGATACTGATAGACTTAGCAAACATTTTATGTGATGGTGTGTTTTATTTTTATTTTCTTGATGTATAAAAATTAACATTAGATCTGCACCTCTATTACTTTCTCTTTTTAGAAGTTGTATTTATATACTGACATGAATCATATTCGCTTATGGAACTTATTCTTTTTTCAAGAGAAGATAGTCCCACTTTTTGACATTGGATGATGTAGAATATAGATGCAGTTAATGAAAATGTAATTTCTCAAGTGGAATTTTGAAGATGGTACTTGAATATAATGTGTTCAATTGTAACCAAAGAAAAATTCTCATAAGCTAATTATTTAACTTCTATGATACTTTGTTCTGGATGTCAAATTACTGTTGGACCTCTCTGGTCTGTGGAAAATGCTGTCTCCATTGACCAGCTTAAATTTACTGTGAACTTTTTGCTCTATTTCAGAAATCAGTAAGGTTGATGCTAAAAAGATTATCAACAACCGTAAGTTCAAACCCTTTCCAGTTAAGTACGAGCTAATCTAAACCACAACAGTCAAAATTATTACAACAGGATGAAGAAGTATTTTACATGTAGTAATAACTCACTCAATCTGCAGAACACTCCTACAGTGGAGTATTATTACAGTTGTATCTTAAGAGATGATACTATTGAAACAAGAAGATTGCCTGGATTCATCCAGCTTGTAAATGAAAGGGCCAAGATTCCAATTCAGGGAGTTCATTGGCAGAGCCCATAAGTTAATCGAGAGTTTGCCTTCCACAACTTATATATTCTCTGAAGGTTAAAGTTTCTATGCGAGACTCCTGGGGCTGCTGGTGATTTCTGTATGGTTGATTCTATTCCTGTCCAGTGCTGATGGTGACAGTATCACATGTAAACAAACCAGAACAGCTGAAAACCCAGTTCACCTTATGCAACTGTGATCAAATTAATATCTTTCTATCTTCACCAAAACCAAACCAACCCATTCTGAAGGTTGCGGGAGACGACCAAGGATGTCAGCAACCTATGACAGAATTAAGGGAGGATCCACTGCTCAGAAAGGAGAATGGCCATGGCAAGCGAGTCTTAGAGTGAATGGCAAACACTACTGTGGAGCATCACTAATCGGTGCGAGATTCCTGCTGACAGCGGCTCACTGCTTTCAAAAGTAAGTTCATCATGTTCTCCAAGGTTTGGGAAACACAAGGAGCTAGGCAGCCCTTATCTTAGGCAAATTGTCTTCCATCCTCATGGGTGTCGGGTTTGAAAAACAGATTGCAGCTAAGCCTAACTCAGTCTTTTCAACTTTAACCAGTAAAAATAGGAAGAATCATTACATCTTTACTGATTTTTTATGCCGTTCATTTATATATACTTTCTTTTCTTACACGAGTCTTAACTGCTCATCACTTTATACTTCAGATCCTAAGCACCCATAGTTACTACAATATCACATCATATCTCTTCTCTCCTTCTAACTCATAGCTACCCAAGTCTTTTGGTCACTTAAGCAAATATGATTCAGTCTAAAATTCTGTTTTCTCTAAAAGTCAAAATTCCTTTCCTCTTAAGCATGCAGATTTATGTTCCTCTGTTTATTGGGCTCATTAATAATGTGCACAAATATTATGCATTTGTAATTACCCGTGTGTGTGTGCAACTTACATTAAATTTAAGCTTCTTTAAGGAAGAGATTCAAACAAGATGTTTTAAAAATGAATTTAAAAAATCAGATTTTATGGGGCTGGAGAAAGGAATTAGCATAAGAGCACTTGCTGAGGACTGTCACCCACACGGCCACTCCCAATTGTCCATAACTACAGTTGCAGGGGATCCAATACCCTCTGCTCAACTCCAAGGGATTGAGTATGCACTTGGTGCACAGACATACACATAAGCAAAATATTCATACACATGAAATAAATAAATCAGAAAAAATAAAAAAATCACCCTGCATCATTGCAGTGTGCTATAATGCAAGGAAATGTGATGTCATAAAAAATGGAAGATGTAAATTTTCTACTATATGCTATAAAATGCAGTATTTCTGTCATTTAAAAATAAATGCAAAAGTATGTTTTTGTTTGTTTGTTTGTTTCCCCAGGACAAATAATCCAAGAAACTTAACTATCAGCTTTGGCACTGAAGTAACTCCACCCTACATGCAACATTATGTTCAAGAAGTTATTATTCATGAAAACTATGTTAAGGGGGAACATCATGATGATATTGCAGTTGTTGTGCTCACTGAAAAAGTTTTATTCAACAAGGATGTACATCGTGTTTGTCTTCCAGAAGCCACACAGATTTTCCCACCAGGTGAAGGAGTCGTTGTTACAGGATGGGGAGCACTTTCACACAGCGGTGAGTCCAATGGCAGCACACAGTGTAAGATGTAAGGGCAGTGTGAGCATGCCGATATCTGAGCACAGAGTTTTAGGCAGTATTTTATCTCTGGATGCACAATCTCTTCAGGCCATTTCTTAGACTATTGCGCAAGTCCTTACAGACTTCTTTGATTTGAAACAGTCAAAGTACACCAGTTAGGTGTAGAACTCTCTGTCCTGTAAAATAAAACTAATGGAACAGTTTCTGGAACAGTTTCTTATGTCAACGATGTAAGGGGAAAAATGGCAACACTTGAAAGGTGTTTCTAGTGACTATTTTGAACATTTATTTTTCATTAGTTAGAGAGAGGTGTGTGGACAGAAGTTTCTGTCCCGCCCATTCCAGCAACCATTAGTCTGAAATAAACACAAAGAGGCTTATATTAATTACAAACATTTTGATCAATGGCTCAGTCTTCTTATTGGCTAGCTCTCTCTTAATTATTAACTCATTTCTATTAATCTGTGTATCTCCATGTGGTCTTGGCTTACAGGTGATGCCCGGTCTCTTGCTTCCTCAGCAGCTACATGGTGTCTCCCTGACTCTGCCTACTACCTTTCTCTATCTCTGTTTGGATTTCCCACCTGGCTAAATTTTGCCTGTCCACTGACTGAAACAGCTTTATTCACCAAACAATAAGAGAGACATATATTTACAGCATATAAAAGGATATCCCCCAGCAGAGGTGTGTGTGTGTGTGTGTGTGTGTGTGTGTGTGTGTGTGTGTGTGTGTGTGTGTATGTGTATGTATGTATGTATCCTAAAAACAGGCAAGTGTCCTTCCATTTCTGGTCAGGTCCATGTCACCTGTTTTTTTAAAATAAAGATTAATTTTACAAAACAAAAATAACAAGAAAAGCCAAAACAAACAAACAAACACTTTGTTCCTATATCTTTGCCACTTCTCCATCACCTCTTCATTTTTATTTTTAGTGGCAATAGCAGCTACACACAGTATATCCTTTTCTCCAAATATCTTTGCTTGCTAATGTTCACAAATTACATAATTACCTACTACAGAAATACACAAAGATTCAAGAAGAGTCCCACAATTGTGCTTCTAATGAAATTCATTTTCATGATCTATTTACAGTGGCTCAAATTTAGCTAGTGACTATGACAAAAGAAAAAATTGTAAATTATATAATGGTCAAAATCTTGGTTTCTGTTCATCATAATCCAAAAGATGTAGGTTAATTACTCACTCTTAGTAAACAACTTAAAGTATGTTTTAAATAAATGAATAAACAAATGAAGCAACCCTTTCCTGAACTGAACTAGTCTGTACAGGTTGTCTACTGTTATTGTAGCCTTTCCATGCACCTCCTGCCATTTTCATGAGATTCTTTTTTTTTTTCTTGGCATCTGTTTTGCTGACCATTATGAACATGCTGATTTCCTTTAGGTAACTCCCCAATGTTACTTCAGAAAGCATCTGTTAAAATTATTGATACAAACACTTGTAATGCGGAAGAAGCTTACAATGGTAGGATAGTGGACACAATGCTCTGTGCTGGTTACATGGAAGGCAATATAGATGCTTGCCAGGTAAGTCTGGAAATTATTCATAAGGACGATATAATGTATAAAAAACGGTTATTATTCTGTGAAGATCTTCATTATGGAGATCATCTGTTCTTCATTTAGTTGTGCTTTGATAGTTCTGTTGGTTACCCTCTAATGTGATGATTTCCTACAGGTAGCACATGTTTATAAGTGTCCAATAAACACTGATGATAGATTTTCTCTGAGTTGAGTTCTGTCTTAGGTCCTTCACAAATATTAACTCATTTAATTCTCTCCATAACTGTATGGTGTAAGTAATTTATCTTAATTTCATAGATAAGGAAATGGAGGCAGAGCACCTTAAATATCTTATATTATCACATAGCTACTAGATTCTGGGTTGTCTCAAATCAGAGTGCATCCTCTTAACCATAGATCGGAAAAGGATAAGTCTCAGAGATATCTCACTATTGTTAGAACATCCCCAAATTTCTCTTATTGTCTTATCCCCATCATGGCTAGAGCACTGGTTATTTTTTTTCAGATATAAAACTTTGAATTTCAAGCTTACTCAAATGTATTTCCTAAGAACTTTCTCAAGAACTAGTTTGTAATTTCCCAAGTCATACTTTCAAATTCTTATACTCACAAAAGAGAAGCTGAGAATACATTTTGGTCAGTATGAACTGAGGTTAGGGGTGTATAGGGATTTATACCACATGCCTCTTGACAATCTTGATGAAGCATCAATAATTCGAGGCTTCATCTGGAACATCATTGTGTATACCTAAACTGCCTCAGATGAACCTGTCAAAGTGATAATGTTCTTTGCTTTATTTAGGGTGACTCTGGAGGACCACTAGTTCACCCCAATTCTCGAGATATTTGGTACCTTGTTGGGATAGTGAGTTGGGGACATGAATGCGGCCAAATCAACAAGCCAGGGGTCTATGTGAGAGTGACTTCTTACCGTGACTGGATTGCCTCCAAGACTGGTATCTAGTAGAAAATCATCCTCTGGTACTGAATGCAGATCATTGTTGCCTAGTACTTCCAACTTTTATTTAACATCCATTTCTTTATTTTTCCATTTTGTGTGCATGTATGTTTGCATGTGCATGGGTACATGTGTGTCTGTGCTCATGCATTTATGTGTGCATGCATACAGACACTGAAGTTGATGTTAAGAGCCATCCTCAATAATTTCACCTTATTCAATGAGACAGGTTCTTGGTCAAATCAAGAGCTCTCAGATATACTCTGTCTTACTAGTCAAGTTGCTTTTGGGACCCCTGCCTCTGTCTTCTAAGGATGGAAGCACAGATAGGCTTCTATGCCCACCAGGTATTTATGTGCATTATTGGGTTCCCAATTTCTGTCCTTAGACTTGATGGCAAGCGCTTAATCACACAGCAAACCCTCAGCTCTCTTTAAAACATTATTATTTTATGTTTATGGGTGTTTTCCTGCACCAAATACATGCCTAGAGGTCAGAAGAGGGTGCTGTATCCTCCAGGACTGGAGTTACAGAGTTTTGTGAGCCACCCTGTGGGTACAGGGAATTGCACCCAGGTCATCTAGAAGAGCAGCCAGGGCTCTTAACTGTGGAGCCACTACCATCTACTACTTTCCATGCTCTTTAAATGTGTATAATGGCTATTTTGAAACAATTATAGCCCTAAGGGAATATTTGTAAATTTTTAAGAAAACAGAGCAAAACAAGAAAAGAAATCTTGAGTTCCTTGATCTGGGAAGCTGTTAGTCAAAAAAAGTACTCCCACCAAAATGCTGTTAAACCACTCTCTGTGTCCTGGTTTTTCAGCCTACATTATCACTATTTCACCATAACATAAGGCTCTTGGGTTTTATCATGTAGACTTTGTAGAACTATGAAAGCATATCTTTGACTAGTGATTTATCAGACTAAATAATGAGAGACCAGAGCCTCCCAAAGATCAGGTTGCAACCTGCTATATCTACTTTCATGTCAGAGCTTTGTGGAAAGTTGTGGTTGTGACCTTACCTAGTCTTAAAGGAGATATTGAATTACAACCTCTTTTTACTGAGCCATTTACCCATATCTGCAATAATCATGAGTTTCTCACCACCAATAAAACCAGGGAGAAAAGCACATTTTAAGTTACAGATAATAACTACAGTAATTATTTAGAATAAAGATTTCTGGGGAAATTCTCTATGTGTAATATATTTTTAAACTATCCAAAATAAATAAAAATGTATGTTGTATCCTAATTCAAGCAAAGGAAGACCTTTTTGTTCATTAACAGTTCACTTGATTGTGTGTTTACTTAGCAGTTCTACTATTAAGTAGACTAGTTTTTCTTTCCCCTTGTGAGAGTGAGGAAGGACAGTGTTTCTAGTCCCACTTAAAAGTGAGCACACTAGCCTAGGTGGGATTCCTTCAGCCTGCGGGGCTTGGTAATGGGGTCACTCATCTTCCTGATGAATTTCAGCTCCTTATTGATCTACAAAGTGATTCTTCAAGAAGCTGCAGAGATGGGTGTCAAAGCCTTAAAGCCCAGGACATACAGACATCAAATCTTGCTTCAGGCTCATCTCCAGAGCTGCTGGTCCCTGGAGCGCTACAATTTCCATTGGGATTAGTCTGGTTTGACATTCTCAATATATTCCAGGCATTTGAGTATTTCTTAGCCAATTCAAGAGAGTACCCATGATTTCCAGTGCCCACCATCCAGGTGGAGATAAGAAACTAGAGAAAATGAGTAAGAAAGGCCTGTAGATGTTGATGAAATAATGTGCCTGACTTGAGAGCCTACAGCTTGTCAGCAACAAAGAGCCAACCAAATACAATGGTATTGGTTAGTTTTGGAAGAGGGATGAGAGGAAGACTAAGATGTTTCTGGAAGCAGAAGTAGGGCCAGAGGGGAATATAGATAGGCATGTTGTGTCTCTAGGAAGATGTTTTATAAGCTAAAATATTTAACCCAGTCATATGCTTCCACAGTTCCCAGAAATGAGCACAGAACATTATTTATGAGGCACGAGTATCTCTAAGTCAAGTGACTTCAATCTAGTAATTCTTCTTGATAAAGAAAATTCTTAATCAGCATTTTCTGAAACCTTCATTTATTGACTTCATAAGTCCTTATAAGACTTTAAATTTTTACTTAAGATTCAGTGACTTAGACTGGATTTAGAAGAGAAAAGCATTTTCTCTTCTTCTTCCTTCCTTCCTTCCTTCCTTCCTTCCTTCCTTCCTTCCTTCCTTCCTTCAATCTGTCTTTCTTTCTCTCTTTCTTTTTAAAATACTGTCTAAGCAAGTGCTTTCCATTGTGCTTGTATGTTCCTCATCCTGTAGTAGAAAATATTTTATTGATGTTTCTTCTATCATAAATAGTGGTTTTATGAATGTGCATATCATGTCCAGACAAACAATAAATTAACAATTTTAAGCTAATGTATTTTGGTACAGAGATTTCAGGCATATGCCATTACACCCAGGTTATAAATTTACTTGTAAGTGGTGTTTTTGGTTCTCTTATGTTACATACAATTCCAGTTTCTTAAACTGTTCAGAGCTCTTAAAGTAGCTTTGACATATTAAATTCCAATTAATTATCTTGATATTTAATCTATGTCACAACTATTATCACATCATATTATTCATTATCAAAGTTAAACAACAATGTTTAACAACTACTGAGTTCTTTCGGTTTCTAAAGACCCTATCTCAGTTAATGCTGTCTATTCTGTAAAGGTAGTCATTGCCCTAACTTTACAGATAAAGAATCTGAAACACAAAATGGTTAACAACCTTCCCCAAAGGTACAAAATAATTCCCATCCTGTCATATGTCAACCAGTAGCAGAAGTCATAGTAAAGAAGCAGCTCTGACCAGAAATTTGAGCAGTTCATACCTTTTGTGTATTTGTTTTGGTCTGATTTTATTTTTGTTTGTTTGCATACTTGATTTTTTTAAAGAGTGAAAATTCCTTATATAGAAGCATCACAGCTAGGTGTTGGTGGCGCACGCCTTTAATCCCAGCACTCGGGAGGCAGAGGAAGATGGATCTCTGTGAGTTCGAGGCCAGCCTGGTCTCCAGAGCGAGTGCCAGGATAGGCTCCAAAGCTACACAGAGAAACCCTGTCTTGAAAAACCAAAAAAAAAAAAAAGAAGTATTACTTCTTCCTGTACTTTCTTTGCCCACTTTAGTAAAATATAATAGACACTGATCATTGTACCACAGTGAAATCCATTTCAGACTTCTTCTAGTAATAGATACTGATCATTGTACTAATAATGATTAGCAATAATTAATATTCTCAAGAAATCCATCTTCTCTGATCTTTCAGGTTCCTACCACTCCTCCCACAAAAAAGAAATCCATATTGGAAAATGACACCAACACCACTTTTCCAATACACATGTGTATTTGTAAAACATTGTATCTTTCTCACTTGAGCCCAAATAGAAAAGCCTCATGTCTGTAGAAGACAGTCTTAAATTAGTTGCTGTAGGAAGAGCTAGCCCACTGTGGGTAGAACCATCCTCTCATCAGTGGATCATGAACTATGTAATGAATGAACACAAGGAGCACAGGCAATCAAATTAGCATGTACTTATTCATTTCTCTGTGTTCTTGGCTGTGGATATGAAATGAATAGCTGTTTGAAGTTCCTGCCTGACTTTCCCATAATCCTTCACTGAGACTCTGTTCCCAGAGAATCCTTGGTTATGTTTAATTAAGTTAATGACTAAAGGTAACCATCACACTGTTGTTCTGAAATGTTATATTTTCAGAATATGTTAATACATTCAAAACTGTTGATAATCTTAAGGAGCTTTTAAAAAACATTTCTTTTAAGTTAAAAACCCTATCTGTTGATAGTAAACTGAATATTAGAACTTAAAACACTTAAAAGTTAACTTAAACAGGACTGAGAAATACCACAGAAATTATGGATATTTGAAAAGTCACATTTCTCAGGTCTAACCTAGTTCCTTAGAACAAATCCCTGGTACTAATTTCATATTTCAAGGGTGGAAAGAACAAAATTTATCCACACAACAAGCAGTAGGGAGCTCTGAGAATCTGCCAAGATGATGTCGCAAGAGTCACAGTGCATTTCCAGAACAAAGATGCCTTAAATAGAGTTCACTGTGGTTGAATGATCAGTGTCTAATCTTGGAAAGCTCAGTATTTTACTAAAGTGAGTATAAAAGAGAAGGAAGAAGTAATACGTCAAAAGGAGAATTTACAGCTACTTTGATATATGTGCCATTATTACAATAGAAAAAAGAGCTCCACAACTTTTCTCCATAGCATGCCTCTTCTGTATAAAAATGTGAATTAGATTAGCAGGGAAGGTAGGAAACAAGAGTTCAATTTTTATGGAGTTTATCCTAGTAATGTTATTATTAATGATTTTACTTTCTCCAGCCTGTCATATTTTCCATAATGAGAATGGTTACTTTATAACACAAGACTTTCTTATACATGATATGAGTAAATGGCACACTTCATAAGCTACAGTTTAGGTAGTAAGAACTATTTCTGAAGACGACGAATATATCTCATCCACACTGACTGGGTCATGTGGATGGAATCAAATCTGAAACAGGTTTGAACTTTTTTGTACCAAACAATCTGGGAGAAGCTCTATTATTCCACAGTAACAAAGAAATGAAAGGCTGTAAGAGTGCCTCTTTAAAAGTTAGCATATGACAGATTTGTTAGTTATTCTTGCTTTCCACACATGTGATTGGTATTAACTGAATTTTTAAAAACTAGATTACATTTTAAATTCTAAAGCTAAGTAATAATGAACGTGTTAGCCTGGATTATTTTTCTACAAGGACATTCTCACATCTGTTTACACGTTAAGTCTTTAATCATTATTCTGGCTTTAGGCTTCAGTCATCAGGCTTCTGTATTTATCTTGTACAAGCAGAACACACCCAAGTCTCATCATTTCCTACGGCAGAGGGCACTGCAACCCAAGTATCAGGATTTAGGTTTTCCCTAGGAATGTCATCTTGGAAACTGTGATAATGAAGAGAAGTCACACCAAGGAGCTGAATAGCCAAAGTGAAAATTTTGTTTCTGATCTCCATTTCTTTAACAGGAACTGTGGACCAAAATCTTTTTATGAACAATCATATCAGTTTTACTCAAAGTCTGTCTTTTATTAAAGATATTTCTATCCTCCCGTGCCCCCCGCCACTGTGCCGAGTTCTGTCATAAATAGCGCATCAGAATAAAAGTGTCTTTGAACTTGTATCCTTTTAAAATTTATTTATTTACTTCTTTTATGTGCATGGTGTTCTGCCTGCATTTATGCCCGCATGTCACATGTATTCTAGTGACCTCAGAGGTCAGAAGAAAACATCAGATTTCCCATGGAGTTCCAAATGGCTATGAGCTGTCAGGAATTGAACTCAGATCCTCTGAAAGAGCAGAAAGTACTCTAACCTCTGAGCCATTTAATTGTATTCTAATATCTAATTCCTTGAAGAGCACAGGCTTAAGTTAAATATTTTCAAAGGTTTATACACACATGAGGATTTTTTTTTCCAATAGGGGAGCTGTAGAAATGCTGTTCCCATTCCGTATTTCCCAGGTTAAATCAAAACAATGAACAACAAAACTCTAGAGAAGTATAGTGCTTCGAAAAGTACCATAAGAAGAATATATTGAGAATTCCACTTTGTCAGCCATCACAGACTTCTTTTTGATTTTCTTTTAGTTTTCCAAGACAGGGTTTCTCTGTGGTTTTGGAGGTTGTCCTGGAACTCGCTCCATAGACCAGGCTGGCCTCGAATTCACAGAGATCTGCCTGCCTCTGCCTCACGACTGCTGGGATTAAAGGTATGTGCCACCAATGCCTGGCTTCTTCTTGATTTTTAAAAATGGGGTTTTCAGATTGTGTCATGTATAAAAGTAAATTTAGAAACAAAAGAACCTGACTTGAAAAAGGAGCTTTAACTATTTTGTTTTGTCGTCTTCCACTGCTAAATATTGAGTAAAAACTCAAGTAGTACCCTAAAATTGTTACTACGTTTATTCAGAGAGGGAGAGAGAAAGAGAGAGAGGGACAGAGAGAGAGAGAGACAAAGAGAGAGAGAGAGAGAACATGCATACTAGAGGACAGAATTGGTTCTCTTGTGTAGAAATAGCCAAACACATACACATAAAACAATAAATCAAAAAATTAAAGTTCAATAAAATGCTCATATCTATATTATTCAGAGATCTCAGATATTTGCACAGTACCTTTGACCAAGTACACTTCAATGTTATCCATTAAAACTCTTGCCTCTGTGTTATCAGACTTCCAGGGGCCTTTCTGAGGATTTGCTGTAGTGAATCCTTTCCCACACTCTGTCAGCCATTTTTTCCCTTTTTAAAAATTTAAATTAGAAACAATCTCGTTTTGTATATAAATCCAAGTTCCCTCCCCTTCCCATCCTCCCATGATCCCCACTGACTTCCATCCCATCCTTCTTCTGCTCCATAGAAAGGGCGAAGCCTTCCATGGGGTATCATCAAAGTCTGTCACATCATTTGGGGCAGGACCCATGTGTCTAGGCTGAGATAGTATCCCTCTATGGGGAATGGGCTCTCAAAGTTCATTCATACACTAGGGATAAATACTGTTCCACTACCAGAGGTTCCATAGACTGCCCAGGCTTCCTAACTGACACCCACGTTCAGGGGGCCTGGTTCCATCCCATAATATTTTCTGAGCTGTCAGTCTGGGGTCCATGAGCTCTCCCTTGTTCAGGTCAGCTGTTTCTGTGGTTTTCTCCAGCCTAGTCTTGACCATTTTGCTCATCACTCCTCCCTCTCTACAACTGGATTCTAGGAATTCAGCTCAGTGCTTAGCTGTGGGTGTCTGCTTCTGCCCCCATCAGCTATTGGATGAAGGCTCTAGGATGACATACAAGGTAGTCATCAATCTCATTATAGGGGAAGGACGTTTAAGATAGCCTCTCCACTATGGCTTAGATTCTTTGTTGGGGTCATCCTTACATATCTATGGACATTTACCCAGTGCCAGATTTCTTTCTCTTTAATTGTATGATGGTTCCCTCTATTAAGGTATCTCTTTTTTCCTCTCCACTATTCTTCCCCTGACTCAATCTTCCTGGTCCCTCATGTCCTCCTCTTCCCTCTCTCTGTGCTCCCAATTTGCTCAGGAGATCTTGTCGCTTTCCCCTTCTCCAGGAGACCATGTATGTCTCTCTTAGGGTCCTCCTTGTTTCCTAGCTGGCCATGTGGATTGTAGGCTGGTAATAATTTTCTGTATGTCTAATACCATATATGAGTGAGTACATACCATGTTTGTCTTTTTGTGACTGGGTTATCTCATTCAGGATGGTTTCTTCTAGTTCCATTTATCTCCCTGCGAATTTCAAGATTCCATTGTTTTATCCCACTGAATAGTATTCCATTGTGTAAAGGTACCAGATTTTCTCAATCCATTCTTCAGTTGAGGGACATTTAGGTTGCTTCCAGGTTCTGGCTATTACAAATAATGCTGCCATGAACATAGCTGAACAGATGTCCTTGTTGTATAAATGTGCATTCTTTGAGTATTGCCTAAGAGTGGAATTGCTGGATTTTGAGGTAGACTTATTCCCATTTTCCTGAGGAATCGCCATACTGATTTCCAAAGTGGCTGTACAAATTTACACTCCCATCAGCAGTGGAGGAGTGTTCCCTTTCTCCACTTCCTCTCCAGCATAAAAACTGTCCTTGGTGTTTTTGATTTTAGCCATTCTGACTGGAGTAAGATGTTATCTTATAGTTGTTTTGATTTGCATTTCCCTGATGGCTAAGGATGTTGACAACTTTCTTATGTCTCTTTCAGCCATTTTAGATTCCTCTATTGAGAATTCTTTATTTAGTTCTGTACCCCACTTTTTTTCTTTCAGATTTTTATTTGAATTAGAAACAAGATTGTTTTACGTGACAATCCCAGTTCCCCTCTTCCTCCTGTCCTCCCATACCACCCCCTCAACTAAAACCTACCTATTACATACCCTTTCTGCTCTCCCTGGATGGTGAGGCCTTCCATAGGATGGCATCAGTGTCTATCATATCCTTTTGGATAGGGTCCATGTATCTTGGCTCAGGGAGTATTCCACTATGTGAAATGGTTCCCAAAGTCCACACCTATGCTAGGGATAAGTACTGAAATACTACAGGAAGTTCTGTGGATTTCCAAGGTTTCCTCAATGAAATCCATGTTCCCATGCTGGTATCCCAGCTATCAGTCTGGGGAGCAAGAGTTCCCTGGTGTTCAGGTCAGTTGTTTCTGTGGGTTTCACCAGCCTTGTTTGGACCCCTTTTCTTTTCACTTGTCCTTCTCTGCATCTGGATTCCAGTTCAGTTCAGTGATAAGTTGTGGTGTCGGCTTCTACTTTCACTAGCTGCTGGATGAGGGCTATCGGGTGGCATATAAGTCAGTTATCAATCTCATTTTCAGGGGAGGGCATTAAAGGTAGCCTCTCCTCTGTTGCTTAGATTGTTACCTGGTGTCATCTTTGTAGATCTCCAGATATTTCCCTAGTGCCTGATTTCTCTGTAAACCTAAAATGTCTCCCTCTATTATGGTATCTCCATTCTTGTTATCGTCTATTCTTCGCCTGACTCTAACTTTCTGCTCCCTCATGTCCTCTACATCCCTCCTCTTCTTCCCTTCTCATTCTTCTTGCTCCCCCATCCATTTCCTGTGCTCTCAATTTGCTCAGGGAATCTTGAGCCTTTCCCCTTCTCCAGGGGACCATGTATGTCTCTCTTAGGGTCCTCCTTGTTTACTTGCTTCTCTGGCAGTGTGGATTGTAAGCTGGTAATCATTTACTCTATATCTAAAATCCATATATGAGTGAGTACATAACATGTTTGTCTTTTTGTGATTGGGTTACCTCGATCAGAATGGTTTCTTCGAGTTTCATCCATTTTCCTGCAAATTTCAAGATTCCATTGTTATTTTCTGCTGAGTAGTACTCCATTGTGTAAATGTACCACATTTTCTCTATCCATTCTTCAGTTGAGGGGCATCCAGCCTGCTTCCAGTTTCTGGTTATTACAAATAGTGCTGCTATGAACATCGTTGAACAGATGCCCCTGTTGTATGAATGTGCTTCTTTTGGGTATATGCCTAAGAGTGGAATTGCTGGATCTTGTGGTAGACTTATTCCCATTTTCTTGAGGAGTTGCCATACTGATTTCCAAAGTGGCTGTACAAGTTGGCACTCCCACCAGTAGTGGAGAAGTGTTCCCCTTTTCCACATCCTCTCCAGCATAAACTGTCATTGGTGTTTTTGATTTTGGCCATTCTGACAGGAGTAAGATGGTATCTCAGAGTTGTTTTGATTTGCATTTCCCTGATGGCTAAGGATGTTGAAAACTTTCTTATGTGTCTTTCAGCCATTTTAGATTCCTCTAATGAGAATTGTCTATTTAATTCTGTACCTCATTTTTTAATTGGATTGTTTGGTGTTTGGAGACTAGCTTTTTGAGTTCTTTGTATATTTTGGAGATCAGCCCTCTGTCAGATGTGGGGTTGGTGAATATCTTTTCCCAGTCTGTGGGCTGCCATTTTGTCTTGCTGACTGTGTCCTTTGCCTTACAGAAGCTTTTCAGTTTCAGGAGGTCCCATTTATTAATTGTGGATCTCAGTGTCTGTGCTACTGGTGTTATGTTCAGGAAGGGGTCTCCTGTACCAATTCGTTCAAGGATACTTCCCACTTTCTCTCTTCTAAGAGGTTCAGTGTGGCTGAATTTATGTTGCGGTCTTTGATCTATTTGGACTTAAGTTTTGTGCATGGTAATAGACATGGATCTATCCGCAATCTTCTACATGCCAGCATTCAGTTATGTAAGTACCATTTGTTGAAGATGCTGTCTTTTTTTCCATTGTATAATTTTAGTTTCTTATCATGGGCTACTTTGACATTTCCAAACCCGGATTTTACCTCAACAAACATAAGAAAAATAAAGACAGCCTGACTGTCCCCTTTAGTTTTTTCATAGATTGCCCTTATCATTATTTTAGGTCAACCTCTTTCCTCTTTTGTCAGAGTACCTTTGAGAATCCAAGTGCTTCTGCCCATTGGCCCTCCATTCTTCACTCTCCTCTGGTATCTTGCTGTTAAGTTGTGCCAATTACCGTGGTGACCCTAACATCTGTCTTTTTCTAAAATTTACTCAATTTGTCCAAGTTTCTATTGGAACCCAGTGATGGCAGTCCAGGAAGGAACACAACCAGGTCATACTTCTTCCTCCTGAGGCTAACTACCAAGGTCCAGCAGTCAGAAGCCCCTTTGGTTCACCTAGTTAACATGCCCAATTATAATTAAATATCTCACATTAATGTGGGGTTTCACCCTTTACATTTATATGTTACGATAAATCTTACTGCTAAAAGCCGCTGAGCCCCACTGCCACGTGTAAGCTTTACGCCAGCCGCCTGCCCAAGTTAGGCCCAAATGAATACACAGAAACTTGTATTAGGTTCAAAGCTGCTTGGCCAATGACTAGGACTTCTCATCTGCTAACTCAGTCTTAACTATCATAAACCTATATATTTTATAAGACTTGACTTATCGGACACCTTATTAGCATCCCTCCTTGCTGGGATCGCATCTTGCCGCTGGAGCAGGAAGGGAAAAAAAGGGGCACTTCCTGTTTCTCCTTCGCTTAAATATGAGTCTCCTTGCTATGTCACTTCTTGCCTGGATCACACTTCTCTACTACATTTCCCAGAATCCTCTTTGACTCCTAGTCCCATGTACTTGCTGTCTCATTGACCAAACAGTATTTTATTTAACAATCAATAAGATAAATATACACAGAAGTACTTCCCCATCATTTATAAAACCCGATTTGCCTATATATTCTCTATCTTTTGTACCTCTGTGACAAATATCCCTGTTCCTTTCCCTTGTTCCCTTCCCCTTCTCACTTGTCTCCTATCTCCTTTACCACCACATCCTAGCCCATTCTAACACAGACCTTCCTTCTTCTCCTCTTAAAAACGACACCCGCAAGGTTATATGCTGCTGTTTACTGCCTGAGTCAGAAAGCAGCCACTTTAACTTTTCTTCCCTGCTTAATAAAGGATCTCTGTGAAAACACGTGTTCAGGTGTGGTTTGTGCATAATTCGGGTCTGGAAGGGAGCCCCTGTTGTGTTGGAGTCCCCTTCACTAACCACATCATTTCTTTTAAAACTGAACACTCAAAATAGCCATTTCTGCTTCCAAGTCAAACTACAATTTCTAGAATACTCTGAGATTTTAAGTTCATACTCAGTCTGCAGGACACTATGCAAATGATGTAGCTGAGTGGAAAAATTCAAAATCAACCACCACCTTATATCACAAAGGTGCCCCCTATAAACACAGTGCATTCCTAAGGGCCAAATATCTACCTATCAGAACTGCCCTTGTTTGCATGGTGAAAGTCCAAACTGAAAAAAAAAAAGTATAGTTTTCAAATAAAAAGAGCCACACAGAGTGTGCCATCCTGCAGCAGGCAGTTCTGTTACCACCCTGCCCACTGCCTCTTGCGGTGCACTCTTTAAATAAACTTGGCTTTTCAGAAGGGGCTTGCAGACATGTGGTCTCCTGTACCATCTAGAGGTAGATGGTATAAAGGTGAGGCTGAACACACAGCTGGACTTTTGGAAGCAATGAAGTTGAGGGAGTTGTGGATGATGTGGACATGGAGCAACATAATAAAGTAAATGCGTATTTGGAGCTTAATTATCAAATGTTTCTTATTTTACATCTATCAAAACCAACAAACTTTATTACTGAGTCCAGTCAAGAAGTATAAAATATGATAAAATATGGGGCTTCCTACAGCCTTGAAAATCTGAATTAAATTATATGAAATAGTAACAGAAAGGGGGCAGGCAAAGTTAGGAAGCATACACCTGCTATAGTATCTGGAAGTGAGAACTTAGTCAGCTTGATAGTTGTCTCTGGTGATCTCGTTTGTTATATTAAAGTAATGACTTAAAATGTGGGCATTGGAGTTCCTAGAGCTCTGCTGGGATTCTGTTCCTGGAACTTCCATATGTTATGAACTTAAACAAGTGTCTTAAATTCGCCACTATCCCATGTGCTTGTTTGAAAATTTAGAATCATAATAGTCTGTGTTCTTTTTCATTAATTATTTTTGTCATTTATTTTACATCCTGACTGCAGTTTACCCTCCCTCTCTCCTCCCATTTTCTCTCTCTCTCTCTGCCTCCCCTCTACTCCCCCCAAATCCACTCCTCTGTTTCTGTTCAGAAAGAGGCAGGATTCCCATGGGTGTAAACAAAGCATGACATATTAAGTTGAGGTTGGACTAAGCTCCTCTCTTTGTGTGAGCATTTAGCTCAGTGACTACCATGTAATAAATGAAAAAGAAAGACTGCTAATCTCATTCAATAGAATGTAGGTATCAATTGGAAGAGATGCCAGATATGTATAGAGTGAGACAGCTGTTATTTCAGACAAGAGGAAAAACAATTGTGAGCACACAGGTGAGACCTATTTGAAGCCATAGCTCCAGCTTCAAAGCCCTTCAAATGGAGGACATGGGTATGCAGTTGTTGCCAGAAATCCTCAAGTCCACTACTTCTCTAATAGATGCTCAAAATGAATGTATATTTCCTATCACTTCTGAATAGTAACAGATATTAAAATTTCTAAAATCACACCCACTTAAAGGAGTGAGTCAGATAACAGATATTTTAACTTTATTAGTGACTGCTATTCTTCAGGTCTCATCTTTATAGCCCCAGAGGATTTCTAAGCCTCTTCCCAATATAATCCTCACATGCTTGCTTCACAGCACTCAAAGCAATGTGATGGTATATGACACAGTTACTTATACATTCTCTGTCTGTCTCTCTGGACATAAGTTATTACGGGTGCAAAAAGTTTTCCAAATCTACCACCATTATTCCAGCACCAAGAAGAATACCCAGACATGGAGAAATTGAATAAATATTCGCTGAAATACTGTATAAAATCAAAAGTATAAAATAAGACAAATGAACCTTTTATGTTATGTGAAGCCATTTTCATGCTCTCAGAATAGTACAAATCCAAATGGCATCTAATGGCTTCAGTGTGGTCATTTGATCTGCTTAAAAAGAGAGGTTCTGTGTAAATGAGATGCCACAGAAGAATTGACCCAATTTCAGTGAGACCCGTGAGAGTGAATAAAAGCTGTTCTAAAAGGCTGCAGCCAGTTATGTGAGAGATTACTGCTTTTGCTATACAAGGACACTATATAATTGTTCATTTCAGTGCTCAAATTATAAAGACATCAATCAGAGCGTCCTTTAACATTAAGTAACCTATGACATATTAATTATTATTATTGGGCAATGTGTGTTGTTATGTGGATGCCTATTTTGAAATTGTACAAGTGAATCTCCAAGACAAAAACAGCACCATGATGTGAGATTAGTTAAATGCATAATAGAAACAATATCTATAATTGTGTGGAATTAATCATCTAAGACTCTATTTAACACTTAATTTGGGTATTTATGCCATATTATCTGAGTCCTTATTGTGTTAGGTCCCCTGATTTTTATTATAAAAACTACAGACCCAATTCAATTAGATTACACTAACTATAAGGCAAAAGTCAGGACTTTTCAAGTGTATGAATTTTCTTTTCCCAACAACTTGACAGGAATGGTTCAATTCAGTTTTCTTCCTATAAAACAAGTGCAAATAGTGGTCATAGTATGTTCTTTTCTGTCTCTAAATCTGGCTGCTATTCTTTAAGTGCAGCATCTGGCAACAAATACACAATACACAATTATATAAAACACAGTATCTGTCAAGTAACATTCATGAGATGACTTGTTTGTCAATATACTGTCCTATTGCTACATCTGCCTCTTACAAATCAAATGAGATATTTTTGGCATTTGAACATTGTATGTGTAATCTCTTCCACCCATTATACTACCTCCTGAGTACAATGCACAAAAGTTAAAATCGAGATGATATTTGTTAGAGTTCTACTGGTGAGACAAGTTCTCTTCAATGGTGGCTCATAATAATGCCTCCTTTTTATTTTTCTGCCTTTCAACAAGTAAGTGTAAAAAGATTTATGTACCACAATTTAGAGTTGTTGCTAGTTGCTTTAATGTGATGAACATCTTTTAGCTTCTATAAATGGACACTGAGGCTAGTGAATCTTCAGATCACAGCTGTCTTCTGAATGCCATAGTAAGAAAAGGAAAGAAAATTTTAAAAATGAAAAAAATCCTTCTCATTTTAGTAGGTAGGCAATTTTTGGGAAAGACTGAGAAAGGAGAGCAGAAAAATAAGGGATGGAAAGTATATCCATGGGGTATATCACCAACTTCATTGGACCTTCACATCAAGCTGTTGGGTTTTCTTTGGCGACTCTATAGGGGATAATGTGTTTCTGAAAAGTCTGATCAGTGAGACAGAGACAGACACATTTATCTTTTTCCAGCTGCAGTTATAAAAAGTTCATCTCATAGTACATTATCCATGACATAGTTTAGGTTTGCTCCATTAGGTCCTTGTACCAGTTATGAGGAAGCTAGACCTCAAAAACAGCAGAGAAAGCAACTGCAGTATCAGGCACACTGCATGGAGTAAGCTCTTGGGTGGAAGCAGGTCAGCAAGGCTTGGCACCTATCCATGCAGAGTCTGTAGCTTCCCAGGCCCAGCTGGACAAGCTAAGGCAGCAGGAAGACTTCAGATGGGTCAAGAGAGATGCAGCAGAATAAATGAGACAATATACTCAAATCTTGCTTGACAACATCATGATGGCCCAGGGACAGAAACTCAATAGAGCTGCTTGGCCAAGCTAATGGAGTACTAAGAAAGTAGGTCTACCACAATGAAGACATCAGCAAGCACTCCTCCAGCATCTGAAACTCAATCTTACTGCTTTATCCAAATGTGGTAGGTACCAGACAGTACAATGAGGAACATTCTACAGAAAGGAAAGCCACACTCAAGAATCTAAGGAATATATAAAAATTGTCTTGTATTGACTCAGCAAAGATTCATAGTCTAGTCCAACATAGAAGAAAACACCAGGGAACTCTGAGAGACAGTCTGCATAATACTTAAACAGTACTTATTCCTCAAAAATGTAAAGGTAATTAAAAAAGAATTTTTAATGACAAGAAACTGTTCCAGCCAACAGGGTGCTAAGGAAATGTGCTGGCTGAGGTTTGTAATGAGTCCTAAGTGGAATACTTGCAAATGAATTGACACTGATATATGATAATTAAAGTTCAGAATTTATTTCCTTAGCTTTTAAAAATAAAGTTCTCTCTAACAAAACAAACAACAATAAGATGACAAAAACAAAACAAAAAGAACATGGATTCTGTTTTGCATTGGCTAATTACTCCTGGCCATGAGAGTTTGAGGGAAAATGAGAGAGAAGTTGTATGTATGGCAGTGTGGGTACAGAGATAGGATGTGGGAGGAGTTGAGGGAGAAGAAATATGACAAGAATAGATTGCATGAAAACTTAAATAATAAAAATCTCAAAAACTTTTGAGGGCCTTACCCTGCCTGGGGAGTGGAGGGGGGATGGTTAGGGGCAGGTGGGATGTTGGGGGGAGAGGGGAGAAAGAGGGAGAAGGGATTGACATCTGAAGCAAGCTTGTTCCTAATTTGAACTAATAAAATAAAATTTAAAAAAGTCTCAAAAACTATAAGAGATAAACAAAATCATCGTTTATTCATTGCAAATTCCACACATGAACACAAATGATTTTGATTATATCATCCCCTACAACCTCCCTCCAACTCATCCCAGGACTCATCAAACAGTCTCCTTCCCAAATTTTTCATGTTCTTTTAAAAAATTATTATTGTTATTAGTCCACTGAACCCAGTTTGTGCTGAGCATGTGTTATGTCAAGAAGACAGTATTTCATAGCCCTCCCACCATTCTGCAGCTCTTACAGTCTTTATGTCCTCTCTTCCATGATGGTCCCCTTGACTTGGATGAGATGAGATTGATACAGTTTACTCATCTAGGATTGAGCATCACAGTCAATCCCAATATCAGAATCTCAGCTGGACCACTGATTGCTCAATGACCTTAGTAATGTTTCGTGAAAATCTGCTGTATTCCTACCTATAGGGTTCTCACCAAATATCTAAGATGTTCATCTGTATGAACCATTTGAATTACTTGGTTGTATTTAGTTTTCTAGAAATGCTAACTTAAATGTAACAGGGCCCGAGACCTTATCACAACTGACGCTATGATGGAAGTACCATTCAGGCCTTGGAACCCTGTCCATAGGCAGCAACAACTGCCAAAATGACACACATATGAAGATAACGTAGTTAACAATAATACAAACATGGAAAAATAGACAGACAAACCACACACTTTGGAGTAAAATCTCAAGATTTTTCAAGTAAAATAACAGAACATTCAGGTAAATTTGAATTACACTTAACAAAAAATATTCACCGAAAGCTTCCCTAAATATCTTTGAAAATAAATGGCTGGCTTCAAATTTGGACATTATAGTTAGTGAGGTAGGGTATGAAAAATATTACATGGGACTAGAATTAAAATTTATATATCTGAAATATAAATACATTTGGGAATCTTATATTTTATCTGATAAATCTTCTTATGCCTATTAGTACATAATTTACCCATAATCCTCTCCCTTATTCTAACCTGATCTATGTATAATAATCAATTCTGAGTAAGGAGGAATGTGAGTTTGAGGCCAGCCTGGGATATAGAGTAAATTTTGGTACACATCAGATTATATATAAATTCTGTGTTTCAGCTCTCTGTCCCTGTCCCTCTCATCCCATGACAGAGCTATACAGAGCCATGTGTGTATCTTGATCAGTTACATTCATTAATCTGTCACCATAAACACATAAATGTACACATTAGTGGCTCAACATCCTCCACAGAATAAAACTAAATATTCAAAGATTGAAACATAAATTTTGGCCAGCCTTCATCTCCAATTTTTTTTTTGTCCTGTCAATCACACACAAAGCCACACATTCAGGAACAGTTCCTTCTCTGCCATTATACCTCTTTCCAACATCATAATGATCCATTGCCTCCATTCTTGTGGTCTGCAATATTTTTTTAAGAGGGTAAGAAAACATAACTGAAACACCACACTATGGAGGCAGAGTAAATATGTCTGAATCAGAGTGACAAATCCTGTTCTTCTTGTCCCTTGGGTCTTGACTGCTTCCTCAGCTACTATGAGTCAGGAATCACAAGCCTTCCTCTGCCCTACTAAAACACAGTCAAGAGTTTTTGGGCAAATACTGTACTGACAAATGACACAGATGACGACCTTGCCTTTCTCCAGAGAGCAATTGTCACTGGGATGGTTCCTCTATTCCAGTTCTTTTTGCTTCTCTATTTAGTATTTTGATTTGTTGCTTTATAGCTAGGGACTCAGCCTATGTGTGTTTCAGGGACTGTGTCTTGGAATTTAATTTTCCTGTCCATAACATTTAGTTCTAATCCTTTTAAGTTGGTGAGATTCTCTATTTATTTGAAGTCCTACTCTATTGATCAATCTCTCTTTAGACAATAGAGTCATTTGAATTTTGGAAAGTTAGCTTTCAGAAAATGCTGGTGAGGCCAAGCCTGACTTAATCCTATCTGTCTAGAAGTTACTTACCTAGAGAAGCCTCAGTTCTCCAGCTGTGATCTTTATGATTATAGATTTGGAGGCGTTAGAGATAACAGCGGTTCCTGATATTCCACAGGCCTTTCTCAAAGACAAGAGACTTGCAGAAAACTATACAGAGTGGAACATTCCCCCCAAATTATAAAGTAAAATTATATAATGGAAAAATCCTCTAACTGAAGATCTTGGCCCTATTTCTTACTGTGTGGCACTGAAATTGTTCATTACCTTCTTGAAAAGTGGTTTCTTCATATTTTAAAGGTGGCCTCTGAGTGCTCTGGTATGAATTAATTGTGATATGATGTGATATATGACATAAACCAATAGGTAGTTTCATCTCAGTGGAATACTCTCCTAATTAAAAATATAAGATCTAAGTTGCTAATAAAGTATTTTTCTTATTTAAACATATCTGTGAGTTTCAGCTCTCTCAATAATTTGAATGTACTCAACCTAATTTCTCAATGAGAAAATGAGGGAAGTGGTGACATGTCTTTCAGCTATTCTGATAAGACTGTATGTCATATAGAATTTCATCACAAGAGAACTGTTGTGAAGTTCTCGAAGAATCTTTCAGGGTTGCCTAAGGTCATGGTTTGGGAAAAATTCAATGACAGCCTTGTATTTTGTTTGTCTTGCCTTATTATTTCTTGTAGACTGACTAAACACACTTAGACTCTAGTATTTTATCTCCTATTATGGTTTAAAATGTATTTCCTATGTACATGGTTCTAAATGGGGACTTATTGCTTTATAAACTTGATAGTAGGCACAATTGCTTTTAGTGAATGATAAAGGATAGTTAATGGAAAAGGAAAAGACTCATGAGTGGCAGAATAAGATATTTAAATCAATATTCTCTGCTTCCTATAGATTTCTTTATTAGGAATCCCTAGGACTATAAAACAATAACTATAATTGAACATACATTCCTAGAACCACATAGTTCAGATAAAGGTGCTTATCTTAGGTCACAGACAGGGTAGTATAATACAAAAATAAAAAGAAAGCACAAATGACTAGAAGACCTATGTCTTCTAAATTCTCCAGATTCAGTTCAGATGGTTCTTTGTCAAAATGTGCAATGTTGTGAGAAATAAAGGCTCCTAGGATATATGTAATAAGATGATATTTGTAAATAACATTAATACACCTCTTTTTGTATTCTTTTAAGCATCAACAACCCCTTATTGTGCAAAGCATATTGATTTAGGTTAGGATTTTTACAATAAAAATTTTGTAAAAGAGTGATAAATACTTAAATTTATTTATCTATTCATTTATTATTTATATGAGTGTGTGAATATGTATGTGAATTTGTGCGTATATGTGTGTATGTATGTATGTATGCAGGTGTGTGTGTGTGTGTGTGTGTGTGTGTGTGTGTGTGTGTGTATGCATGTGTATGAATGTGCATACAGTACCAATGGAAGACAGAAGAGAGTTATGGATCCCCTGGATATGAAATTACAGCTGGTGTGAGGCACTCTGTCTGGTGTTGGGAGCCAAACACAGGTTGTCTTGAAGAATATCCAGTACTCTTAATGACTAAGACATCTTTCTATCTCTAGCTTCAACTTTTAAAATCTCAAATAAGTTTAACTTGTAGTTGAGAAATAAAGAAATTTTAATACTTAAACTTTGCCAAACAGAAAAACCAATTTATAAACAGTATCATTCAAGATGTTTGAATTATTTCCATAGTTATAAAAGGCATTTCTTCTTCAAAGTGAAACAGAATCACTGCCTTGCAAAAGGCAATAATGAAGTAAGATAAATTTGTGTTGGGAAAAAGATGACATAGGCCTTCCTTCCATCATTCCACTGAAATATGGGAAGAAAGAGAAAGCAAGAGTTCGAAGGGGAAGTCAGGTGCCTTTTCATGCTTTCTCTTGAGGTGGAACTCCAAAAGAATGAAGGAAAAGTAAAAAAATTATATGAATGAGCCCAAGAACACTGGAGATGTGACAGGTGAGGGGAGCTGTGATATCTAAGTGAAGCCCTGCACATACACTTTGCCAAGTGTGCTGTGGGATAGTGTAGCACATCCATTGTAGGATAGAAGGCAAGATAGATAAGTGTGCAGCCTGATCTCTATGGCATAGATACAAGGGGAAAAGCTGCTGCTGCATAAGTCAGAGGAAAATCAAGGGTTGCTCAGAGGGCTCAAAAACTGATGGAAACCTAGACTTAAACTGTACAAAGAAAGAAGGGATTCTCAAGAGAAACAACTGGCCCAGACTGGACCTTGGTAGTGAGTGCCAGGATGGTACCCCTAACTCAGATAGGTTTCCATAACACTTCAGTTTTGTCAAGTCCAAGCACCAGAGCAGAGATGCACAAAGGGGAAGTGTATATCCTATCATCTTGAGACCTTTACTAATAGGTGTATTACAAACAATATTTGACCATATATCAAGGTACTGTCTTGGAAAAGAGAAGAGAAGGATTTAAAGAAATCAGTAAAATATTATAATAAAATGGGCCTGTTCCTGAACAGAATCATATAGACAAACCCTGAGATAGAACTTTGAATCCAAGAAACTATCCAGATCAGTTGGAGAGTGAAACAAAGTTTAAAAGAAAGATATAGGAAAAATAGAGGCAGGAGAAAGATAAAGTCTATTAGAGAAAAAGAAAAGCAGCCATATTTCTTTTCATGTTTAAGTGTAGTAAGTAAACATTGATTCTACAACATCTCCCAAAACAGAAAGAATGAAGAATACAAGAAACCATCTACAACTGAGTCTCCACCTATAATCTCTTCCTCCACCTTCATCTCTTCTTTGCTATATTTATGAGATATTACCAAGTTAACTGTGGGATTAGGAACTATCTGAAAGGAAATAAAAAGTAACAATAAGTTAACATATAACATAATATTTCACAAGCATTAATCATTTCTTACCAGAAAATTAACATGAACTATGGAAGAAATAAATAGCAAGAAGTATTGATGGATCTAATGAAACAGTCATCCAGAACATGGCTTTAAAAATTATCACAATAATTTTGTCCTGTCATTATTTAATTTTTTTCTTAGTTTTTCATAAATATCAAAATAATATGTTGTAACTTGCATCTTTAAGTTCTGTAAATATAGTAGAATTACAAAATTCAATATAAATAAATATTTATCAAAGGCATTAATCCAAAAGAATATCTATCGAGTGGCCTAATAAACATATAATCATGCTAATTACTTTGAAGAATTTGGAGAGGATCCAGTTTGCAACAAATGTAAACCAAAGTGGTTCTTTCCCCCTGAACTTTGAAAATTATCTTTCCTTCACTTCTGTTATGGAAAATAATTGGAGGACTGTGGTTTTGCCATTAATTTTATCTCCATTAGAGTTTTCTTTTTCTCTTTGAAAAAATTCAAAGATAGAAAAAAATAGTTTAAGACTACTAACAGAAATTTGTTTTTCTCATATTATTTGTATACATAGAGGTCCCGTTTCTGCCCCATACAGATATTAACTAGTACAGGGAAAACGTCAAACTCAAGAACGTGTTTGTAATACTCTCTCCCAATTTGTGTGCCCTGCTGCGTTGTTCCTAACAAAAATAACCAGGATTACACGTTGTGTTCTGGAAGGCTTCCATCATCTTCCATCAACCTTTATGACTATCATAATTTTGAAATCCAGAAGCCAGTTACTTTGCAAGGTGTCTCTCAATATGATACTCTGAGATTTTGGACATACAACAAAAATCATGCTGTTGTCTTCTTCTTACATCCTAAGACACAATTCCAACTTGCCCCATTTCTGGTGATAATGATTTATATCACTTTATTAAGAAGGTAACCTGTCATATTTCTCCTTTGTAACATTCAAAGATTGATAAGTATTTTTTGGGTGTGTCCTATATTGAGTCTACTTGAGTAGTCAGTTATCTCCAAACATCGAATTTGCTGTCTGTAACTCCCAGTGATGCTGTGTATTTAAAGCAATCCTTGTGAGTAGCAGCCTACAATCCACACCTCCAGAGAAGCTAGGAAACAAGGAGGGCCCTAAGAGAGAATACATGGTCCCCCAAGAAGGGGAAAGGGACAAGATCTCCTGAGATAATTGGGAGCATGGGGACAGGGGAGAGGGAGTTAGAAGAACGAGAAGGGGAGAAGAGGAGGGGAGAGGAGGACAGGAGGGAGCAGGAAAGGTCCAGAGATCTACAAGTTTGACCCCAACTAACAATCTAGGCAATAGTCAAGAGGCTACCTTAAATGCCCTTCTCTGATAATGAGATTGATGACTACCTTATATGCCATTCTAGAGCCTTCATCCAGTAGCTGATGGAAGCAGAAGCAGACAGACACCCGCAGCTAAACACTGAGCTGAACTCTGGGTTCAAGGGGTCAAGACCAGGCTGGAGAAACCCACAGAAACAGCTGACCTGAACAAGGGATTGCTCATGGACCCAGATTGATAGCTGGGAAACCAGCATAGGACTGTTCCAGACCCCCTGAACAAAGATATCAGTTTGGAGGTCTGGATAATTTATGGGGCTTCTGATGATGGATCAGTATTTATCCCTCGTACAAGAATGGACTTTGGGAGCCCAATCCACAAAGAGGGATACTCTCTCAGCCTAGACACATGGGGGAGGCCCTGCTCCAAACTATACGGCAGACTTTGAAGATTCTCCCAAGGAAGGCCTCACCCTCCCTAGGGAGCAGAAAGGGCTTGGGATAGGAGGTCAGTGGGGGACAAGGGAGGAGGGGAGGGAGAGGAAACTGGGATTGACATGTAAAAGAAGCTTGTTTCTAATTTAAATTTTAAAAAAGGAAAAAGAAAAAAAAAGCAATCCTTGTTAAATGGCTGCCAGGATTTGGTTTTTCTAATTGTACCATTCTCTTTACTCATTTTTCCATTTCTTTATTCAGTTGTTACTTATATCAATATTCCTTTTTGGTTCCCAGTTTTATATAATAGGTAGCTATGGTATTATTGTTGTTTACGTTGATACAAAATTATTCAATGTTAATAACTTTATGATTAAGCATTTTGACAAGTCCCTTAATTGTTTCCATCATGTCTAGAAGAACAAAATGTTCCAGGCACAATTTGTAGTTTCCGATTCATCCTTATAAGGATCCTTATCTCCAAAGAACTCTGGTGGAAAGTAATGTTTAAAAAATCAAACCTGAATGTTGCATGCTTTGGGTCTCTGGCTCTAAGCCCCTCTTAGTGAACAGAACTAAATAATATATACTTAGCCATATATGTAATATTATGGGTGCATACACATGTTTATTTCCATCTTCTGTGTAGATGCCTTCCTTATCCTGTCTGCACAGGCTCTAGACTGTCTCATACAGATAGCTACTGTTATTACCACCAAGTAATTAATGCATTTTTAGAGTGAGTTGTGTGATATGGGAAGAAGGAAACAAACAAAGAAAGGAGGAAGGCCAGGATTAATAGACATCTAAGTCACTTTCTAAAGCCTAGAAGTTTGAGAAGAGGCTGTTGTTCTATTGGCAGCATGTGCAGCAGTCTTTTTCCCATCCCAAAGATAAACTGCTGCAGAGATTCTCTGCACTCTTGTCATCTGCAATTTGAAACACAAGTGAAAATGTTGAATGGGATTTAGATATCCAAGCCTACAGCCAAGGGAGACACCAGAATTAAAAATGGTTGATAATCAGGAACATGCAGATGATGCTTTAAACAAAGAAAGTGGATTGGAAAAAAATGTGACAAAGAAGGTACAGAAAAGCCAAACCCAGAGAATTTGAAAGATTTCATGGGTGGGCAGAGGCGGAGGACTGGGAAAGGTCTTCAAGGTGCTGCACCATAATGAAAAATTTAAGGTGCCTTATGACTCATCTCTTTCATCTGTCAAGTATTAGATAAATCACCACTACAGAAGGTACACTGATAGCATAGTAGACCATCATTTAAGATTATCTTCATTGATATTATCTACAATTTAAAGCCAAGGTCTAGTTACATTTTTTCCTTGGTATGTTTGCTCAGTGTCCTTTTGTACTAGATGCCAGATCAAATTTTAAAGGTACAACTAACAATTTCATTTATGTGAAGCAAATATCTGCTCATGCCTTCAAGTTGTTGGTGCTCATAGTGATCTGTGCCATGCCACAGACTGAATTGTTAATAGAGGAAAGAAATGCAGTGCTCATTGCTGTAGATAGATACCCAATGGCAAAGAGTGTGGCTGCTGGTAGATTTTCTATGCTCCCATGGATGGCTCTGCCACAATGCACTAATTGATTTAGTAAGTTATTAAAAAAAAGTGCCTAAGAAGTGAAGTAGGGGAGGGGCCATAGAGGGATAATATGAGAGAGTTACATAGGGAAGATGGGGTGAATTAGATTATGCTTAATTGTATGCATGTATTAAATTCTCAAGAGTAAAGAAAAATTATAAAACATAAAATGTAGCCAATATCAAGGTGCTACATCTGACAGAGACTTCCTCCTGATTCACTTTAGAAGCATAAAGGCATAGAACAAAAATATTTCCAGAAATAAAGATACTTTCTCCAACTTTGATCAGTTTTGCTTTTGATGAGCTTCAGGACTTGACAAATTATATAACCCACACATAAAATGAATATAATGTTTCCTTTCTATGCTTTGAAAGTTGTAAAACCTGATGGGTTAATTTTGGCTCTGGATCCATCTGGCAAAGAGCCACAAATAATGACAGTGGTACTTACAGGTTACTGAATGAATGTCTCAATTGAGCAGCTATTGTTTGTAAGGCCTTTTGATTGGCTAAGGAAATGTGTCATGTGACTAGCTTCCAGGCAAGAGCCCTTTTGATTGACTCTGTAGCCCATGGCTGAGTCAGAGGTAAAGGGTTAAGTCTTAGGAACAGGAGGGTGAGTGTGTGTCTTTCATTTGTTTTGGATCTCAGAGAGAAGATTCCAGAGTTTTCATTCCGGCATCATTTTCAAAGACAGCCAAGCAAAGAGACACATGTTATGTAAGGAAGAAATAATTCAAAGGTAATAAGCCAAAAGGTATGGAAAACAATACATGGATTAATACATATTCTAAGATTTGTATTATGTTTTCTCTCTTATACGTGTTAGCTTTTGGGTGTGATATTAGAAATTCTTAGATTTACTTTAAAATGTTCTTTTGTTCAAATTTTCTCTACTCAAACATCAAATGAATGATTTTATGCTTTAATCATTGTCAAGAAATTTACTTTGAGTAAATTTAGAAGTATCTTGGAAAGATTGTGATGATACTTATATTATTTGAAGTGTTTAATTTGGTGATTTTCAAACTTGAGGAGCCCTGGGATTCTTGTGAGTTGCTGAGGTCAAAACTGTTTCACAAAACTGCCATTTTCAGTTTTTACTTTATTAGCAAAAGCCACAATGAATAAAAACACTGATACTGTGCCAGAATCAGGGACATTAAACAAACAAACAAAAACAAAAACAAAAACAGCCTCCCTGAGGACTGACTGCTATCCACAAAGCAGTACAGGTTGTTAATTTATTAATATTGAAGGTGGGTTCAGATCATTTATAAATGTCCTGGGTGGCAAAATGGAAAGCATGTGTTGATACTTCCTGTATATACTGAAGTACCATGAGTATGCAAAGGAAAACTGACATGGCATGGATATGTAGACTTACATTTACATAAGACAATTTATTAAAAGTCAGTGAAGTAAGCGCCTCACGTTGATTAGTGATAAAACTCAAACTCTGAATTAAAAATAGGAAAATTTAAAAATTGTGAATTTAATTGTTCCTGTCACTTAGAATTTTATATCATGAATCTGGTGCTGATGTTAAGTAATAGTTTTCATACGATGAATATGACCATATTTAGATCTGCTTGCATCCCTAAGTGAATATTACAAAATTGTGCATGCTGAAAGATCCAGGCAAGTACACAGAACCAGTGAGTTTTAGGATAACACAATAGGACATCATATTCCATGCTACCAACAGCTGTTAAGAAATGAATATATTTCAGATCCTACGGAGAACCAAAAGCATGCTTATTTCTTTGAAAGTGGGATCCATTAATTTTTGGAAAACTTAATTTTAAAAAATAAAAGAGATATTTGTTAAGCTGTTCAATTAGTGTAATTTCAAATCAATTAGTTGGTACTGTAATTTCCTTGTTTAAATTCCTGACATAGTAAATGTTGATGGTACGCATAAGCCTACACCGAAGTGTGTGAAAAAGTTGGGCTTAATTCTTTAAAAAAAAAAGTCAGCCATAAACCAACCATGTAATGATAGGGTGTTAATGTATTGCTCCTATAGCTAGATTAAAAATACATGTAAGCCTACAAAAGTGCTACTCTTCTTTTTCACCCAGTGACTCAGCCCATGTGGTATTCAGCACCCTGATGATACACCAGATGACTATGCGGCTCAGGGACTACAAAGGCTGTAATACTGTGTGCCAGGGGTGCATTTCATCTGTAATGAATGCTGATGTCTCATCCAGAGGCACTTTACATTTTAGTCATTTCCATAATTATGCTGAGAACCTGTAACAATGTATACACTCTGAGGAGCAGAATTTTGACCCTAGTAAGAGCAGCGCTATACTTTTCCTAGATCAATTTATCACAGAAGTATAATTATTTTTGAAGAGAAAAGGATATCAGGAACAATGCAGTATGAACTTCCTCATGACAAAGATGGAATAAGAGACCCAGAGATAGATAGAAAACACAGAGTATTTCATGCTAATTCAGGGATTGTTGAGTTTTCTCAGCAAAAGCTCTCTCAACTGTGTTGTACCGTATTCTCTATTGATGTACACATGGGTGTATTTAACCTTGAGGACGAATACTGAAGAGTTATTTATAGCAATTACACAAACTTAAAACTGCAATCTTTGAAATTTTGCCTGCTTTTTCAGAATGCCAGGAGGTTTTCATTTTATTAAGTCAATGTTTTTTTAAGCTGTAAGTTAGATATTGGCAACTGTAATGCTGAAATTCAAATTTGGGAGCTTAGTTTAGGTTCCCATTATTTTATTCCCCTCCTTGATAAATGTATCTGAACAATTAAAGAACTGTTGATGATATCGAAGTTCCTGATTTTAAGTTGTACTCAGAGATGTACTAGAAATCCATAATGGATAAAAGGGAAAACATCTTCAACAAATAGTGTTGGTCTGACTGGATGTCTGCATGTACAATGCAAATAGATCCATAAATATCACCCTGCACTGCACAAAACTCAACTCCAAGTGGATCGAAGACCTCAACATAAAACCAGATACATATATACATATATTTGTAATGTTCATTTAAGTAATGATTGCTATTTCACCTGGTGACTCCAAGGGATTACAAACAAAAGAATAGTTAAATACTTTGAGAACATTCTAAAATTGATAGCAAAGGGAAGGTTTGAGTTTTATACTCAACAGAATTCTTAGATTCCCTTTTCTTTTCTTCCATTATTTTCTATTGTTTTAAAATTTCTATTATTTTCATAATACCTTCCTTCTGATTTTGAAGCTAACATGAACTTTTGCATTAAAATATCACACTGTTTAAATGATTATATATTGCCCCTTTTACACATAAAATAATATTTAAGCTTGCATTAATAAGCCCCTTTTGTAAAGTTTCTTATGAAAAAGAAATAACTTGTAAAATGATTAAATTTGCTATGTTCCTATGTTGTATCAATTCACTCTGAAATGTTTAACCAGCTTGTCAGTTTTCTCATATTTAAATGTGCATTAGAAAAATCATATGTGCTGCAAATAATATTCCTCTTTACTAGTTCTTCAGTCATCGAATGTCTTTTTATGCTCTTGTGTCATTTCGTAGGATCATTAAGACAAACAAACTATTAAGAATAAAAGTCTAGAGCTGGGCGTTGGTGGCGCATGCCTTTAATCCCAGCACTCGGGAGGCAGAGGCAGGCGGATCTCTGTGAGTTCGAGGCCAGCCTGGTTTCCAGAGTGAGTGCCAGGATAGGCTCCAAAGCTACACAGAGAAACCCTGTCTTGAAAAACCAAAAAAAGAGAATAAAAGTCTAGGTTAATACTACTTATTAAAAAGAAGACCACATGTCTATCTATGATTATTCCATAAGTCCCTATGGAAATAAGTTTAGGTTCATTTCACTTGACATGAAATATTTGTATGACTATACAGCACTGAGACCAACTAACTCATCCTCCTTCAAACCATTACCTAAGGTTAGATAACAAACTTTTAGTTGCTTATAATAACATTCTAGAAATGATAATGACTGCCCATGTCTTCAACTGGTATCTATCCAAAGCCAAAGTGTAGATAAGAGAGAATAATTTGTAATACTTGAGATGTGTCATGAAGTTTAAACCTCTCATCTTGCTGTTAATTGGGCATGTAACTATAGCTTTCAAAAGGAAATCCTGTCCAGCAGAAATTGCATCATTGCAGGTTTCATTCATAAGTTACGGGCACAGAGTGACACCTCCAGTGACAGGCACCCTGAATTATGCATAGACAGTGAGAGAGATAACCAAGGAATTAGTACACTCACTGGAGACAAAGGAAACAAAACACAAGGTTTAGAAAAGGATAGAGATGAATATACTTTAGTGTTCTGTGGTTTGGGAATTCGTAACAAAAATGGCCAGAATTCAGTGACAGAGTGAATATGCAGATAGAGTAGCAGTCAAGAACCTGAGAGACGGTCCTTAGGGCAGTGTCAGATGTGGAGAAAGAAACTCAGAAAAACAAAGATGGAGTATCATTATTCCTCAACATTCGTATTTGCGTCTGTATTCTACCACCCCTGTTGCCCTTGCCTCCCATTTCAAAGGACATAAATTAAAGCATCAGTTTCTGTCTTCACACAAGAGTCGAGTTGATTTCTGATTTGAATTAAAACCAGTTGGCAACGGCCTATGGCAACTACCCACTTCATCCTGTAACTCATTCTTAATGATTCCCATCTAGGTGATTAAGCACAATATCACAGCAGTATTTTTCAAAATCAGTATCACACACTATTAGTGTAAAATATGACTGTTGTATGAAATATATATTTGTATCTTTGACACTGTGCTGTGCTGTGAAGTGTATTTTTATGTTGGAACACAGCACTAAAATCTGGTCTGGCAGGATGACTCCACAGGTAAAGCCACTTGCCACCAAACGTTGTGTTAATCTCTGGAACCCACATAGTGGGAGGGGAGAATTGACTTCTACAAGGTGTCCTCTGACCTCCACACACATATGTGTACACATATACACACACAGATAAATAAAGGTGATAAGGATTTTTTGTTTGTTTTATTTTTAAAATTGTTCTAAGGTATTTCAGAATGCTCACAGGGTCCAGAAAAGGTCCAATTTCTATAAGGACAATTTTGAACAGTGATGTGGGAGATAGCATGTTTGTGGGTGTCAGTGGAGGAGGTCCACCTCCACCAGGGAGGAATATTTTTATCAATGATGTTGCTTAACATTGCTGGTGTATAGGGATAGTTACCACACCGACTTTAATTGGTTTCCTTATTTTTTCAATTCTTTAAAGATTATATGTACCCTGATTTCCTGTATATAAAACAGTCTGCTTCTATCACACCTGGTGTTAATATTATATTTACATAAACACACATATACACATATATATGCATACACACATATATACATAAATACATATATTTACATCTATAAAGCATGACAGTTTATAGCCGCAATAGATATCCCACATTATTTCATACCAGAGTTGATTTCTTTAATTAATTCTAGATATTTAGATAAGCCACTACAAAAACCTTAGCAGGTTAGTAATAAGATAAAAATGGTGTTTAAAAGAAAGGAGTACCCTGGGTTTGTTTTAAGTCTAATTTAACATCTGATTCCTGAATTCCTCAGTAAAGAAAGAATAATAAATATTGAAAGAGTTCTGGAGAGGTAACAATTTAATTTGTAGAAAGTTATGTTTTCACTTCCCATGTCAAGGTAAAAATGAAGGGCAGATCCTGCTCCAACCTCCAGACCTTACACACAGGGTAACTATGAACCAAATTGTGAAGCAGAATAGGAATAGCTAGGCCACTTACTATTTAAGCACTTCCTGCTCTGGGTCTGACATTCATACTAGATGAAAAGTAAAAGATCTACCTTCTGTTCTTTGAGGCATCAAAAAGATAGATCAAGAATACTGTAGTATCATACCAGTGACAGAAATCTGAATCTCATTAAGATCCAAATTCTGTTTTTATAAATGCTACTGCTGCAGTGATTATTGACTGATGACAGTGTTAAATGAGTATTACATGACAGCGTGTATTAAGACTTGAAAGTCCATGTTGGATGTATCTTGGAAAATGAGTTGGGAACAATTTGCTGCCTATCATGTACTGGCTGGATTGTGACAAAATACTTGGCAGAAGTGACACAAGGGAAAAAGATTTACTTTAGGTCATGGTTTTAGAGGTCCATGATTTTAAAGCCCATGGCCTCATGTGCTTTGACAGAATGTCACGGTGGGAGCAGCAAGTGGTAAAGGAGCTTTTTCACTCCATGGAAGATAGGAAGCAGAGAGAAAGAGCAAGACACCCTTTACACTCATGCCTGTAGTGACTTACTTCCACCACAGTTTTCAGGGCATCCCAAAATGCTACCTACCATCAGTTAGAGACCAAGTTTTAATATCCGGGGCCTTAGTGCAATTTTATATTTAAACAAAATCAATCAAATTATTGGTAAGGTAGAAAATAGGGATCCATTAAAATATCTTAAAGAGTCAGGTAGATCTCTATGAGTTTGAGGCCAGCCCTCTCTCCAAAGTAAGTTCCAGGACCCAGAGCTGTTACACAGAGAAACCCTGGCTCAAAAATAAATAAATAAAATATTATATATATATATATATATATATATAATTTTAATTTAATTAATTAATTTTACATCCCAACCACATTTGCCATTTTCTTCTTCTCCTCCCACACCCCATTCCTCTCTGCCCCTCTTCAATCCACTCCTCTGTTTCTGTTTAGAAATGAGCCAACCTCCCATGAGTATCAACAAAGCATGGCATATCAAGGTGAGGTAAGACTAAGCACCTTCCCTTGTATTAAGGCCTGGCAAGGCAACCCAGTATGAGGAATAGGTTCCCAAGAGCCAGCTAATATATATGTTAAAGGATGTTTTTGTCTCATTTTTGAGAATTTCATATGATGTACTTTGGGCATAGTCACTGTCCCTCCAACTCCTTCCATATCCACCTTCTCTACCTTCACACCCCTAACCACTCAATTTTGATGTTTTTTTCACCTTTCTCAGTTTGTTTTGCCTAACAATTCTTGAGAATGGGGCCTGCCCAGGAGTGTGGTTGACCTACCAAGGGTTGTCATTAAAGAAAGCTGTTTTTAATACTCTGACATCACCTGATATGCAAACTCACAGATGATTGATTTTGGATTAGCATGAAATGTATTGGAAGGAGAAAAGTACATTGGTCATAAAGTTGAGCTTTAAAATTATAAACTAGCTTGTAATTAAAGAAACTATTTGAACAAAACAATATGAAGGAATGATCATTAATATTTTGGATGGATGTAAAGAATGAAATTGAACTGTGAATCAAGAAAGTTTTACAAATTTTGAAAGCGGGTAATTGAAACCAAGAGTAGCGGACTGACTAAGACAGAAAAGCATGAAGGGGAAAAGACTACATTCTTTTATAGCAGTATTGCAACATATTTAACATGTTGGCCTTTGTACCATGCCAGGCACAGTGTCAAGTATATAATAGATGATTAAAATTGATTTAAATACAGTTGAACAAGACCAGCAAGATAATGAAACAAATAGCACTAGTAGATGTCTACAATCACAGGTGAGAGGAAATCTAAAATTTGAGGTTGCCTGAATAAAAGAACATTCTACAAAGTCCTGAGAATGGATTCAATCATGAAAGAAGAATTTATTGGAAAAGAAATATCCAGAGCCCCTAGTGTAGGAACCTCTACCTCCAAGGCTTGAAGAAACAAGTGACAGACTAGGCAAGGATGCCAGGAGAATAAATGGATACTCAGTCTTTGAGATGATAGAGGATTAAATCAAAATGCATTAAAACTATTTGGCAGCTACAAACTTTAAGTGAAACACAATACCAATTGTGGACACGAGTGTTTATTTTTAAAGCAGAACACATTAAACTATCTGGGAAGAAGACTTAGGAAGAATTCCAAGTTGTTAGTAGATTTTTAGGTTAATGTTTCTTGAAAGTAGAAAATTCCCAGAGACAGTGTACAAGAATGTCCCAGAGGTGACCTGTTACATTCATTCTTTCAACTGATAGTATCTGCCAAAAGTAGATATGAACTGTCTGCTTTTAATTCTGAGAAAAGTAAAAATATCAGAATTTGATGTGTTTTCCCAGTTCCTAAAAGGAGTTAAGAATTAGATCTTACTCTAGAAAGCATATATTTTTGTTCAAAAAGGATATCCCACTAGCTATATAGCAGTAATTTGTAAACTGAAAACTATAAAGAAAAGTGTATATGTAAATAGAAAATGGGAGTGTAAATTTGCTTATTTTAAAGTCAGCAACAAACCATATGGGGACAATACAATATTACATGGAATTAAAACAAAAAAAGGCTTATATAATATATCACAATCACCTATTGTTGGCACTTGTTGACCTGTATGTTTCTACATTGACTACCATCCAGTACACAAAAAACACTTCACAATGAGGTGTCAGAGCTGCACTAATCTAAGTGTAGAAAGATATGAATTTAGAGGGCAACTTGGTGCTATTGGCATTTGGCAGGATAATTACAATAGCTTCAACCTGGGGTCCAAGAGCTTCCCAACCACGGGGATATTGGCCATATATGCAGTGAGGGCCATTCCTATGGAGTTGGTCTTAAATCCATTCAGAAAAATGCTTGGTTATCCCCATAATATCTGTGTCACTATTTCACCCATGAGCATATATTCCTGACACATGTGCAGTGTATACATGTGTGTGAATAGACAAGTAGGTCAGAGGAAGATGTTGGGTACTTTTTTCTCTCCCTTACCACAGCACTCATTGAGACAGAATGTTTTGTGTACTTTGGTATATACATGGAAGAGTTTGGAGTGAGGAAAGGGATGAGAGAAATAATGTAACTATAACCTAAAACATTTTTAAAGGATAAAAGTATTTCTGCACTTGAAAATCATATTAAAGATACCTTTCAAGTATCTTTTCTGCATGGCTTGAGAGTTTCTAGCATAAACATTAATCTCTCATAATGACACAATTTTCCCGTATAATTTGAGGAGTAAAACACAATCAAAGTATTTTTGCCAGATAAACTTTGAATTAAAATAAACTTTATCATAGTTGTTATTTGTTATTAGAACATTGAACCTAAGGTACTATATTATGTAGATGATCATTAAGTAACCATGAATTGAGAGAACAAATGGGGAGGAGTGTTTAATTTTAGGCTGCAAACATAAACTGAAAATAGAAAACTGGAATTATGCTTTCAGAACCTGACACAAGTTCATGTGTCTCTGTGTAATATATAAAACAAAGCATTGGGTTGAAAACTCTATAGTTTCTTCTAATTCCCTTTCTAGGATTGAGACTGATGAACTATAGCAATTATGAACTAGATATGCTATAAAACATCATATAGGCTCATATTTGCATTTGTATCATGGGGCTTTTAAGATGAAAAAATTCTTATTTGGTATACTGGAATATAAGAGTAACAGTTTTAAGATAGTTTCAAATAATGAAGTAAAAATATATGACTCACAGAACATGGGGCTTGTTTGGTGTCTCTGAATCCCAGTCTTGACTTTAAGAGTCAAATATGCTCCTTCATGGCACCCTGTCCTTCCACGGACATCACAGACCTGCTAGGAGGACCTGCTTGATGTTGCTCTTCTTATATCAATTCTAAGGTTGTTTTAGATAGACATGAATGTTGTTTGTTCTACTGGCATGCAGCAGGTGTCCAACACAAAATGTTTAATGACTGTGTACATCAACAAATGAAAGTTTGTCTAAAACATCTGGAAATGTTCTTGATTTAAGAAAGTTTAAAAACAACCAAGATATTTGATTATTTTGAGTGAGTATGCATTTTGGAGTGAGAACCATACATATAACTATCCAATAATTTAAAACGAAAAGCATGCAGCTATATAGGAGCTCTGTACATGCAGCTATATATATTTATTTACAAAAAATGTAGGTATATGTTTTCATCAAGATCCATGTAAATCTTATCTATATGGTCAAGAAAATATTTCCGTTGTAATCTGAATTGGAATAAGAAACAACTTCAGATTATTGATGGGATGGGCACATGTACAACATAATAGAATATAATCAACTTAAATTTCTGTGTCAATAGATTTTGATCAGTTTGATTTCATAAAACCCATGATTAGCCCAATGAAAATGAAATTTTCTTATAAAATTGGGATGTGCATATAAAAAATGTAACTATCAGCAAATCTGCTTGGAACATATCAGTAGAACTCAGTTCCAGTTGAAATTTATCATCTACTTATTTCCCATATATCTATCTTCTATCTATCCATCTATTTTCATCTATCTTTTTTGCCTTAGTTTGTTTTCTATTACTGTGATAAAAACACCTTAACTGAAAGCGATTTGGGTAGCATAGGGTTTATTTCAGTTTACACTTATAGTCAATCATGAAGGAAAAGTCAGGACAGAAACTAAGGGCAAGAACATGAAGGTGGAAACTGGAGTAGAAATTATGGAAGATCACTGCTATTGACTTGCTCCACAGGCTCTCACTAACATTGCTTTCTTATATCACCTAGGACCAACTCACTAAGTTGGCACCACCTTTCGAGATCTGGATCCTCCTACATCAACCACTAATCAATAAAATGCCATATAGATTTACAGATTTGTTTACAATCCAATCTGTTGGATATATTTTCTTAATTGAGATCCTCTTTCCCAAATGACTCTAGCTTGTGTCAAGTTGACAAAGCAAAGCAAAAAATAAAAAATAAACCTATGGAGACTCTATCTATCTATCTGTCTGTCTGTCTGTCTGTCTGTCTGTCTGTCTGTCTGTCTGTCTACCTACCTAACAACCTACATATCTATTTTCTTATCTGTCTTAGTTAGGGTTTCTATTGTTGTGTAGAGACACTCTGACCATGACAACCACTAAATTGGGGTGGCTTACATTTTCAGAGATTCAGTCCATTTTTATGGTGTGACATGGTGGCATGCAGCCAGACATGGTGCTGTAGACAGAGCTGAAATTCCTAGATCTTGACTTGCAGGCATCAGGAAGTTATATGTCTCACTGGGAGTAGCTTGAGCAAAGGAGACTTCAAAGCCCACCCCCACAGCCAACATACTTCCTCCAACAAAGTCACACCTTCTCCAAAAAGGTCACGCCTCCGAATAGTACCACTCCTTTTGGGGGCCATTTTCTTTCAACCCACCACATTACCTACATATCTATTATTTACCCATCCATTCATCCAAAAATTCTCCTTCTAGAAAATATGATTTAGAAATTGAACCTTGTGGTGAAGGCCCATAATTTCTTTTATTCAGGAAGTTGAGATGAGAGATTCACAAGTTCAAGGTTTACCTAAGCTGCAGAGTGAATTATAGGACAATTTGGGCAACTTTGAAAGACTGTTTTAACATAAGAAAGATGTGGGCTGGGGATGTAGCTCAGTGGTATCGTACTTGTTTAACACCCCTGAATCCTGAGGTTCAATCTTCACCACAGAAAAATTAACAATTTGAGATGCTACCTTCATTGCTTAGGAATAAACTCCAAGGTGCACCCTAAATTCTTGGTTGTGATTCTATTCTTGGTTGTGATTCTAGAAAAGAGATTAGAAAGGATTGTTATTTTGCACATTTTTGTATTCTTACATATTTTCTCTTTAAATGTTACCTCTTTTATTCTTATTAGCACTGTTTAAACTTTCATATGTGTATATATTTTGATCAAATCTATCTCCCTTAAAACTGCTCCCTTTTCTCCCTCATGACTTTACCCTCATAGTTTCATATATTCCTATTTTTCAAAGCCCACTGAGACCCCTTAATTCTGCCTGTATATGCATGGGTCTGATACCATCTGGAATAAGGCTAGCATCTGACAGGCACAGTCTTGAACAAAACTGACTCTTCCTCCCCCAGCAGTCATCAACTGCCAATAGCTCTTCAGCTAGAGGTGGGACTTTATGAACCCCTCTGTCATCCATACTTGGATTTTGCTTATCTTGAGCTTGAGTATAGCTTATATATACAGTCACAGGTTCTGTGAGTTCATGCATTCAATGGCCCTAGCATGTCTAGCAAATACTGTTATACTGTATATGTCTACTACCTCTAGTGTATAGAATCTTCTGGTTCCATAAAGATGAAGCTTCTGTAAGAGTGTAAGTTTGATTTCTTTATGTTCTATAACTCAAGTAGTTGGCAATAATACTTTATTATCAAGTTCTAAAGGGTACCTAAGAACAGCAATTGCTTTCAATGTTTGTGAGGTCTATGGAACCCTAGTAACCAACAAGAAAAGATATAATGCGTACTTGGCAATGAGCTTTTTGTTTGATAGTTTATGCTGTCTGGAGAGGCACTGTCTCCACATTATTGGGCAATTCCATTTAAACAAGTATATGTGTATATTTATTTAGATTTCCAAATGGCATTTCAATGTCTTTAGTGTTGGTAGTCTCCCACTTACTCCCTCTTCTATTTTGCGTCCTACTCCCTCTACCACTTAGCCCTTCCTGTTCCATGATTCCTCTCTTATCCATCACACCACAAGTGTTCCAAGCCCTTGAAATCTTACTTCATTGTCCTTTCGTAGTTTCTTGATTGCTACGGACACTCCAATTTAAATACACATTTCTAAAGATAGCAACCATATATGAGAGAGAACACATGACACTGATTCCCAGAATTCATGGTAGACATAGTGTTGGGTGACCCCGGTGGAGAGGGTGTCTGGACTGGCCTTCTCTTTTTATCAGTTTAGTGACTACTCTGCCATCAGAGAGCATTCATTCAGTAACTGATGGAGGCGGATGAAAGATCAACAGCCAAGAACTGGGCTGAGTTCCAGGAGTAATGTCGAAGAGAGGGAGGAGGAATTGTAAGAGCTGGAAGCAAAGCGAATGTGTGGGGGGAAATCAAGGTCATAATAGGGGAACCCACAGATGCAGCTGATCTGAGCTTGTGGGAGCTCTGAACTGACAGCTAGGGAGCCTTATGAAACCAGCCTAGGCCCTCTGCATGAGTGTGACAGTCATATAGCGTGGTTTGTTTATGGGGCTCCTAGCACTGTGATCAGGACCTGTCTCTATCACCTGATCTGGTTTTGGGAAACTTATTCTCCATGCTCCTCCCAGCCTTGATGCAGGAGGAGGAGCTTGGTCCTGCCTCAACTTGATGTGCCATGCTTTGTTGACTTCCATGGGATGCTTGCCTCATTCTGAATGAAAACTGAGGAGGAGTGGATGGAGGAGTAGATGGTAGGTGGAGGGAGGGAATGGGAGGAGGGGAGGGAAAATAAATAAATTAAATAAAAATTTAGGAAAGAGTTGGCTCATAAAATTTGTTCTTGAACTTCTGTACATACACCTAGGTGTGAGTGTATCCTCCTTCCTCCCACACATCTCCCCTTCTACACACAACATACAAATATAAATATTTTTAAAAGAAAGGAAAAAGCAATGGATCCTATAGTCCAAGAAAGTCATTAGTTCTTGAGGAAGAATATCTTTATTTATTTGGGAAATGAAGAACTCCCAATTCACGAGGAAATCAGTATGGAAGAGCAGTATCCCCCAGAATCATGTTAGCATCATCATCATTTCACAGGGTTTTACAAACTTGCTATATGGAATGGGTTGTGCTGTGAAGTTTAATTATTATTCTTTTTGAGCTTTTAATTACTTCTTTAATATTTTGAGATTGTAATACAATTGCATCATTTTACCCTTCTCTGTCCTTCCTACAAACCCTTACATATACTCCCCCAATTTTTTTCAAATTCATGGCCTCTATTTCTCATTAATTCTTGTTACATGTATATCTGCATGTGTATAATTCCTTGTTCATTGGTCCTCTAATGCATCAGAGCATCTGCTCTTTCTGATGATGGAAAACCATCCATATTTATTTTGGGGGGAACCAGGGATCTCTTCATGCTTCACTATGATTGCATGAGATTAGTTGGCATCTTAAATTTTGGCATTTGATTTTGTGCTATCTCTCCATTCAGAGAGAATATATGAAAACCATTTTTTGGAATACAGTCATAGCATTAAGAATTTTTCTTGGTTTTATTTTTTCTCTCCTACCTGGAAACATTCAAATGTTGAGAGGCTGAATTCTAGGTTCAAAATCTTTTCCTTTTTGAAGAGGATAATTGTAAATCAATCTGTAGACATAGACTATCTCTATACAACCACAAAACACAATTCTTACACTTCAACATCCATATAGATCAAACATGACAGATGTTACTAAGACCTTTTTCTATCAGGCTATTCCCTTTTTGATAACTGTGGTGAGAGCATTGTGAAAGAAAACAATTCATCTGGAAACTGTCAAGATCCTGAGAGTATAACAAAGGGATTTTTAGAAATTGGTCTTGCAGTTCACAAGCTATAATATTACAGTAGAAGCTACTATTTTTCAAATTTTATCTATATGTACCTGAAATATTTTCCTGTAGTGTAATTAAAAATTAAAAATAAATGAGTTTTTGAATAAGGGAAACATCTTCAGTGCTTCTGTTTGTATTTTCCCCCCTTTGGCATAATCACCATTTCTTTTATACCTGCTGTGTTCATACATTTAGCTGGATCACAAGGTATAAAATGAATTAATATAAAATAACTGAAATTAGTGAGTTAAGATCAGGGTCAAAATTAATGAGCTAGAAACAAACTAATATCCAAGAAGACCAATGAAATGAAGAGTGGTTTACTGAAAATATAAACAATACAGCCAGGCAGCTGTGGCACATGCCTTTAATTCCAGCACTCAGGAGGCCAAAGCAGGTGGATCTCTGTGTGTTCAAGGCCAGCCTTGTCTCCAGAGGGAGTTCCAGGACAGCCAGGGCTCCACAGAGAAACCCTGTCTCCAAACAAACAAAACACAAAAGAAGAAAAGATAAACAATAATGATAAACCTTAGACAAATTAGTCAAGAATTAGCCAAAAATTAATAAAGTTAGAGGGGGAGGGAGACCTTGGAATAAATACCAATGAGATTTTAAAAAGCATAAAATGTGTCTTAAAACTTATATTCCTTTAAATTGAGAAGTCTAGATAAAATGGATGAATTTGTATTAGTATGTTACCCAATAAAGGTAAACCAAGAAGTGACAAAAGAATTTAAACAGATTTGTGACAGTGAAATTAAAGCAGTACTTAAACAAATAAAACAAAAAACACCTCCCACCAAAAAAAATCAAATTCCAGATGAAATACAGCTAAATCCTTCTAGAACTATAAAAAAGCACAAATTCCTCAGACCATTATGTAAAATATGAAAGGAAGAAATGTTTCCACATTCTCTTTTTTCTTGATGCCCAAACCGACAAATACACACAACACACACACACACACACACACACACACACACACACACACACACACACACACACGCGTGAAAATTACAGACTGATCTCTCTGAAGAACATAGATGCAAAAAAATTTCAAAATTGATTTAAGAACACATTCAAAAGATCATTCATCATGATCACATTGTTTTTATTCTAGAGATAAAGGAATTGTTCAACCAAAACAAATCCATAAATGTAATTGGCAACACAAATGGACTCACGAACAGAAACTTGATAACTGACTGAACCGATGCAGGGAAAAAGTCTATGACATAACTCCACAGCCCTTTAGAAGAGAAGAAGAGTGGGGGGGGGGGGATGCAGCTAATGTAGTGAAGGCTATAATCAACAAATATATAGTCAGTATCATGCAAAATCAGTGGTTCTCAATACTCTTGATGCTTTGACTCTTTAATATGGTTCCTCAAGTTGTGGTGTGAACCCCAACCATAAAATTATTATGTTGCTACTTCATAGCTGCAATTTTGTTACTGTTGTGAATCATGATGTAAATATCTGATATACAGCATGTTTGATATGTGACCCCCAAAAGGGGTCACAACCTACCGGATGAGAACTGCTGCTTTAGACCTTAGAATCGTTCTGCATCTTCCTTCTGAACAACTGTGGTTACAGACCCATGCCACTAGGCCCAGCTTGGCTTTGAATCTTTAAAGGTAGACCTCAAAATTGTAATATTTATCTTGTAACTTTATATAATTTTATGAGAAATTCATACATTCTGAACTCTCTAAGTATGCAATTATATGAGGACAACTTCTAAATATTAGGTTATTTATGCCTCTGAAATCTACTAATATTTCCGGTGATGAGAAAGAGAAATTACATTTTTGTTTGTTTGTTTTATTTTTCTGTTTTTTTTTTTTTTTTTGCATTGGAAGAGTAAACTTTTTGGTGAAATTTGTTTTTACTTTTAGAGCTAAAGTGGATACTGTCAGATAAAATTAAGTTTACTATTTTGCTTGTGGGGAATATCATTTTTAACAAGTTAATCTGACTGTCCATGATCACACCATGAAGGACACAGGCACAGGTGCTCTGGTGTAGAACTCAGGACCACTCTGCTGCCCCACATCTCATGATCCCCTCAAAGGGAAGAGATGGGAGATCTCTGACAACAAAGAAGTGGTATCACTGTACTCTAGTGTTTTGCTTAAAATAACAAAACAAGAAAACCCCCAGGAGTTCACACCTCAATTCTGATCATGCCTCCCCGACTGGAAAAGTCTTCTTCTGAATCATCACCAGTTGTGCACACCTGGGCCCTCTACTGCTTGGAGCTTCTCTATGTAGATATTGACAATTACTTCATTGTGTGGCAATGGCTGGCACCAAATAGTCCATTCTCCTATCAGGCTACAACCTCTGCCAGTAAACCTGTTGGACTTGTTTCCTTTCTTGTCCCCAGTGACTGTCATTATTTTCCAGCCTCCCAGCCCTGACCTGGCTGATAGAGATCAGATGGTGACTGGATAGAAGCCTTCCCAGTCTTGGGTCCATGATGTACGCGTAAGTACCCAGCTTTTCTCAGTGAGTTGACAATGGGGACAGATATTTACATCTCCTGGGACAGGCTATGCAGATTTTGACTGGGAGAAGTTACGTTAACTACATGACATTGTATTTTAAAGTTTTGTCTTATTGGCTTTTGAAAGAGACAAGGGGACCTAGGTGTTACGTTCTTTCTAAATAGAAATTAAATGTAATACATTAGCAGTATTATATTTCAACATTTAGAAAAAGCTCTGCTTCAAAGGGTAAAATATTAAACATAGTTAATTTGATTTCTTACTATGCTTACATGGCATGTTTTTAATAGTATATTCTTCAATGAAGTATATTATGGGACAACAAAATACAAATTGAATAGTAGAGGATATTACATTTTTTATTTGTCTAAATCCAAGTAAGAGGATGACTACAACTGGATTATTGTATATATCACATGAATGAAATTAGTTAAATTAAAATACTCATGTGTACACAATTATTGAGTTAAAAACTTGAACTCCAAAATAAAGTATCACTTATTTAATTTTTTATTAAAATGATTAACTTTATGTAGTAGTATTCATGCTATTGGTTTATACTGAAATGAATAACTGATATGTGATCAATGATTTCTTTCAAACTCCAAAACCCCAAACTTGTTATTTTATCTCTTCAAGAGCTGTTTAGTATCTCTATATACATTTCCCATGTTTCCACTGATCAGTGTGTTAAACCTAATTCTGATTTTGTGATCCTTGTGATTGTTTGGTTTTGAGTTTGTTTCCAATGCAATATAATCCTTTAAACATGTAGATGTCATATTCTTTTTTATTAGTTCAAATTAGGAACAAGCTTGCTTCACATCAATTCCTTCTCCCTCCCTCTCCCCTCCCCCCAACCTCCCACCAGCTCCCCACCGCATCCCCCTTCTGCTCCCCAGGAATGGTAAGGCCCTCCATGGGGGCTCCCCAAAGTCTACCCCATCATCCTGGGCAGGACCTAGGCCCCTCCCCCATGTGTCCAGGCCAAGAGAGTATCCCTTTATGTGGGATGGGCTCTCAAAATCCCTTCTTACACCAGGGAAAAATACTGATCTACTACTAGGGGCCCCATAGAGTGCCAAGGCCTCCTCATTGACATCCACGTTCAGGGCTCTGGATCAGTCCCATGCTGGCCTCCCAGACATCAGTCTGGGGTCCATGTGATATTCTTAAATGATAATTATTTTTTACATTCCCCAACTTTCTTGCCAATACCAGCATGAACCCAAGGATGGCTGTCCATTTCATGCCTAAGGCTGACCCAGACAGATCCTATCCTAATAATATAACCCACCACAATATCCATACTTTAAAGTATCAGAAAGTACTTTTACTGTTTAGCAAAATAAAATGTCCAGGAGTGAATATGATAGGTTAACAATTTAAATTTGAAGAGACATATAAAACAACTTGAAGTCTTCATCTACCTTTATCTCAGAATTCAGTGGCATGCCTCTCTAATAACCTGGCTCTCTTCCCCTCCCAATTTATGGCATCACCTATACCTACTTTCATACTTTGACATATTATTGTGGTCTCTTTTCTACTTCAGATATTTTTATTATACCTTTATTATACTCTCCTATCTACTCTGGACATTTTACTATATTATGTTATGTTGAAGCCTCCTCACATTTGATTCAGAATGAATAATTATGAGTATTGACCTCTAGACAAGAGGGTTTTTTTTCTTTTTATTTATTTTTCTCATACAACACATGATTATTGTAGCTTCACCTCCTTCAACTCCCTTTAGTTCCTGGCCCCAACCTCCCTTCTCCCCCAGATCCACTGCTCTGTCATTTCACTTCAGAAAAGAGCAGCCTTCCCAGGGACATCAATTGAACTAGGAGTAACAAGATGCAATAAGACCAGACACAAACCCATCTGTGCCTAGCCCAATTGTCCTTAGAGTCTTCCTCGGGCAGCAGATGGGAGTAGATACAGAGACCCACAGACAAACACTAGGCAGAGCTAGGGGAACCTGGTGGAAGATGAGGAGGAAGGATTGTGGCTGACAAAAGATTTTAGCACAGATATTCTACCCCAAACTGTGGACTGATCATGAAGACAACATGAGACTAGTTAGTGGATTCAATGACTTCATTAGCAAAGGTACTTTGAACGAGGGATCCCATTTCAGATAGTAAATAAATGAGAAATTCATGGCTTCTTAGAAAAGGCCCTACTGACATTGAAGAGGAAAAGGGAATGTTTATTTACACATTTTATAGCCAGATTTCCACTCATCTGTCTGGGGAAGTCCTTTACCTCTCAAGACTTCATGTTTATAATAAAAGTTAGGAAGAGGTAATAGCAAAATAGAAGGGTGAGAGGACATAACCATTATCAGACTTTGTGATTATCTTTGAGATTAAATACAAAGCTATTTTGGGGGTTTATTATTGATTTAATTTTGGCATTACTAGTTTTATTTGTTTTGTTTAAATAATAACAAGGTACTATTTCATATAGTCCGTATTTTAAGTAGTAAGTTTTTCATTGTGAAGATGTTTAAGATGTATGAATCTTTGATGCACAACTTTTTTTGCTGTGGGTCTTGGTCAAAAGTAATTCCGAATCACCAAGTCAAATAATCTGAAAGTCCTCTTAAATAATTATATTCTATGATGTTAAAGAGCTAACAGCTAGTTAGCAGAGAGAACAACTTCCTTAAGGAATAAGAGATCTATTTAAATTATTCCAGAGCATAGTTGTCTAGTTTTGTTTCATTTTGCCAGTCACTTTATCTGGTACCCTCAGCAAGTGAGGCAATGATAGGAATACAGTTACCAGGAAGCAGAACTTGGTGTTGAGAGACAAATTAATGAACTGTACCTTGATGGCTGAATGTGATATATGTAAAAATTAGAAGCACATGGAGGTTAAAATGAATCTGTCTGCCCAATCTCATTAAAGGATCTCTAAATATGTAAGGAATGATGGTTGTCTTTAAAAACATGTAAAAAGTAGTTGGAGGAAAATAATTATATATTCTGGACCAAGACAGTAATTCAAAATTGACTGTTGGGATTATCTAATTAAACTGAGATGCTTGGTCTAGGTAGGGTCTTTGCATCAGACTAATATTCTAAACTGTATTATGAGAGTTTGATAAAACTCTAAGGAGGAAGGAATGATGGAATTTGCTATTTAGAGCTTTAAGGGAACCAGCTCACTTGGCAACTCTGGTCATTTAGTTACAGCAGCAAAACTTGATAAGGGGAGAGGTGAGATTCCTCCTGCTCATGATTGTTTCCTAGCCTATAAGGAATGCGCCCTCCCACATTTAGTGATACCTCAGTCTTCCTTCATGACAATAATGATATTTGCTGAGATATTGTTTTCCTCTAAGCTGCTATAATAGTCCTACCTTAAGCATAGCCATTTACTCCAGACACACATAAAACATTGAGAATCTGCCAATTTGACACTTATCTCTATATTTAATTGTCTTAAATGGTGTCTCTCCAGGTAAACAGAATCCTCTCTGTATTTCTTGTGCTAAACATATTTCCTGTCTCATTGCAGACCCTCAATATTTGCATGGTATTTATGACTACATATGATTAAGCCAAAAAAATGATTATTGAGAAAATAGGAAAGGTTATGAGTAAATGAAACTCTCAGGTTTATGACTCACAACTTTTTGATTAACAATATCTAAAGAGATATTCATAACACAGTAATTCTAAAGATTAATAAAAAACTTAACAATAGAGATGCTTTATTTTAAATAAACTTGTGTTGTTCTGCTGGTGGAAGCTTATCATTGAAGAGAAGAACGCATAAGATAAGTGTTGATTAACTAGATTTTGATTTCATTTATAATTCAGCAAATATTGATTATAGTATACTAGTAATACAGTATGTACATATTGCATGGCTTCCTAAATTATCTATACATACATACTATGTGTGTCAATCATGTGTGGATACACATAAATACAAGATTATATAAAAGAATAAGAAGATGAATTCATACACTTTTTAAAAAAATATGTTTTCTGGTGTCTCAAGTCTGAGGAGGAAATACAATAACAACCAAGCAGAAGTGAGTTATAAATGTGAGATGAAGGTTGTGTATCTTTTCCCTTGAAGAATTCCAATTCACTTTATTTATCTTCTAAAGTAAACTTTTGGGTTATATGTAAATATTCTATGAGAGTGGTTCTCAGTCTTTCTAACACTGTGATTCTTTAATATAGTTCCTCGTGTTGTGGTGACCCCAACCATAAAATTATTTTCATTGCTACTTCATAAGTTACTTTGCTACTGCTATAAATCATAATGTAAATATCTGATATGCAGGATGGTTTTGGTGCCCCTGTGAAAGGGTCATTGGGCCCCCAAAGGGACCCACAGTTTGAGAACCACTGTTCTATGATGTGTTTTTCATTTATTTTTCAAATTAATCAAGATTAAAGTTTCAAAATGTATTTTAAAAACTTTCAATATTGCTGTCGTTTGTTACTTTGCTCAAATGAAACTTGAAAAGACCTAAAAAGCATCTTTTAGCAGTATTCAACAAATGAAGGAAAAAGAATGTAGAAACAGGATCGGGGCCAAGAAGATCTGTTGCTTGAAGCAGTCACTTGCAGTAACCTGTAAAATTGGTATTTTGTGTGTGTGTGTGTGTGTGTGTGTGTGTGTGTGTGTGGTGGGGTGCAAATAATGTGGAGCTGATTCTCCTAAGGTCATAGTACTATAATATTCAGAAACAAGTAGAAAGTTTTCATAATGTTGAAACATAGTCATTTTAAGACTTATTTATTGTCACACATCCCGAACCCTTCACATTTGAAAATGTTTCAAAATCCAAGTTCAATATCAACTCAAGGCCACACCTGAGACACTTATAGTTGTTGTTTTGGACTCTGTATATTATGCTATTATTTCAATTGTGTTTATGATAAAAATCTTGGTTGCAAATTTTTTATCATTACCCATATTTAAAATGTAGGACCTTTTTATTTTTACAGAGTTTAATGTTATAATTAAATGCTTAATATTGCTCAAAACTTGAGGCAGTTAATAATTTATGTGACATTACAGTTAAGCAAGAAAGCAGCCCACGCTTTGGGCATCTTTCATATTATACAATAAAAACAAAGCAAAATGCAACTTTAGAAAATGTACAATATAATGCACAATTAAAGATTGTAAGAAAATGAAAATCACTAACCCATTTGTAGGTTAAAATAGTTATAAACTAACAATTTCTATAGTTCAAATTTATTAAGTATTTTCCTGGTCTCAAATGTAATATTTAGAGTGTTTAATGCAAACTTGAGATACTTGTTTCAGTGCTGTGTGCTGTTTTAAATGTTGGCTTAGATACCAGTATGTAAAACAGTCTTGAAGATACATTCCAACAAATAAGATAAAGCATTTTGTCAAGAAATAAGTCCCAAGAATAGGAAACAAACCTGTAAAAGAGAGTGGAAGATACATACTTTAAGGAAAATGAAAACAGGCAAACCTTTTGATCTGCATGGTGGCAAACAATGGCTTTAACTCTTCTCACTTGAGAGCATCATTGGAGGATTCTTATACTTGCTCTTGATTGGAGTTTCTTTCTTTCTTCCTTCCTTCCTTCCTTCCTTCCTTCCTTCCTTCCTTCCTTCCTTTCTTTCTTTCTTTCTTTCTCCCTTCCTTCCTTCTTTTTTCTTCTTTCCTTCTCTTACTAATCAGGTGAATAAGCAGGTAGAGGACTTAGAGCATACAATAATATCAAGCTATCAGAAAAGCAATGAAAACTGAGAGAAGGCAAAGAGGAATAGAAAATGAATAGGAGGAGGAGAAAGAAGAGGGGGAGTAAGGGGAGGAAGAGGAGAGAAAGGAGGAAGAAGAGGAGGAGAAGGAGGAGTGGAGGAGGAGAGGGAGGAGGAGAAGGTGTGAGGGTAGGAGGAGGAAGCACTTTTATCTTGATGAATGTTTTTAAAAATAGATTAAGAATTAGGTCATTTAGCTGGCTCCCATTTTTCACACTGAACACATTTCAGTCATATACATAAATCTGAACAGAATAATGAGGATGAATGCATCAGCAAGATACCGCCTCGAAACTCTATGAAAAGTATCACCTTAACTCTCGTCTCTAGTACACCAGTGTGACATTTCCTGCTCCACTGTCCTTCTTGTCTGTCTTCACTCCCCTGTTCAATCTACTCCCAGGTACTTCTGGATTTTACCTTTATTTCTGACCCCAATCTTCAATTGCTTTCATGTCCTTTGCCACCATTCTAACAGATAAAGGAATGATTAGTCTTATTATCATAGCTTATAAATGTCTTATAGGTAAGAGAATACTCAGTTGTTACCTTCATGGCTTATGTGCCAAATCACATTCTAAAAATATTAACCAATGAGTCATTACAGTTGAGTGTGAGGGGTGTTAGATGCATTAATTGAGGCAGCCATCTTCAGCAGAATGTGCAGAAACATTTCTGTAAAGTTAGCTTGAGAAATGTGTCCTCTGTGGGGAAGACATAGAACTGGATTCCTAACCTTCCATCATTCACTGTTCTGGGAACAACATAGTTTTTCTGGGTACTGCTGGTGTTTTTCACTCCCTGGCCCAATCAGAACAGCAAGAATTCAATCAGTATTTACTACTCTTTCAAAATCAATATGCCTTAATTTTATCACATTTTAACTCACTTGGCTCCATCCTTTTCTTTTGACAGAAGCTATTGAAAGAACATTAAACCTTATTTGCAGATAAGTTGTACAGATGTGGCAATGTATAAGAAATGGCTTATTTGCTGCTTTATACTGTGTTTACAAAATCAGGGGCACTGAGTCAAGTTTTGATTGCTGGGGAATTTGTTTCCTCTCACTTTCATAGAGCTCTCAGTTAGAAATTTGAATGATCAACAAAGGGTTGCAACTTATTATTCAGAAGCGTGGAGAAATCAGCTGTTATCAACATGAACAAACTGAACTAGGTATTTCTGATATTTGCACATGTCACTTCAAACTTAACCATCATCCTACATCCCAGACACATTAAAAATGTGTTTTTTAGTTGAATCAAGAATTCAGGAATCACTAAAATGTTCATTTAGCTAAATTAATAAGAACATGTACTATTTTCATGACTGTTTTCTTGGAAGTGATTTAATACATTAAATAAGGCATTATTAAATTGCCCTTGGTGCCCAGGACTGAATTATCTGCTTAGGTTATGTGTTGCTTGTACATTATAATATTTGAAATAAGCAATAGTTTAGAATAGAATAAATTCACTAGAGTTGCATTTCATTTATTTATGTGGTAATGTTGGAAAAATTAATGTTCCATTTGTAATGCTTAACTGTTTTCCAAATCAGAAAAATACAGGGAAATGACTTTTTAAATCTCATGATACTCTTAATAAAATGCCAATGTTAATATGCCGATAAGTTTGAAGTAATGCATTTTATAGTACTTTTCTGTAGCTTTATTTGTAGCTAAACATAATAAGTTAATTAATAGGTTTTCAAAAGAATAAGGAAGCAAACACCAGTTGATTTATGTATAGAAATACAGGTAGGATCTATCTGAATATGAAACCAATAATAAGAATTTCAGACATTGTCACTGGGATAAAATATAATTTTAACCTTTAAGCAAAATAGTTTGTAAATTATATTTAAAATTTCAGAAGTCAAAATTCAACTATCTTATTATTATTGTAGAATTACATGACACAGTTTTCTAAAACTTGTATAGATTAAGTGATTTTATTAAGTATCAGTTAGTCTCTTAATGTAGACTCAAAAAATGCAAAAATTATTTTTCAAAAATTATAAATCTTATAAAATTTAGTTTGAGTTTCATGATTTTTCCCCAGCTTTGATATGAGGGTTATGATGTGTTCAGATGATATCCCTGGGAGGCATACTCTTTTCTGAAGGAAAATAGAGGAGGAGTGGATCTGGGGGAGGGGAAATAGGGAGGGCTGGGATGCTTGGAGGGAGGGGAAACTGATCAGGATGCATTGAAAACAAAACAATAAAAAGTAAAGAAGGCACAGTTTTGAAGGGAAAATGACAAGAATGACAAGCTCTTAGATGTCTCTGCATGTAGCCTTCTAACCTACTCATTATCTCTCACATGTGACCCTTCAGCAATGTGACAGAGAAATTCTGGGACGTGTTAATTTTGTTTATTTAATATGCAGATTATGTGAGTTGTAAATGAGAACATTGCTGATCTCCTTTATCTAGGGCACTTATATCTTAATCACAACTCCTCCCTCTGTACTAGCTTGCAAAATACTAATGATATGCAAATTTCTTCACCAAACAACCATATAGAAGGCCAAGTGCAGAACATCACTGCTCATGGAATATAATTGCATTTTAAATATGTTTGTGCTTATGTGTACCTCTGTATACGTACACGTGTATGTATTTGTGTGTGTGTCTGTGTGTGTGTGTGTGTGTGTGTGTGTGTGTGTGTGTGTACTTATTTTGCCTGAACCTGGATAGCAATAATACACTCTATTATAGATGATCTCAGGAAAATAGAGCTGGTATTTATTTCAACTTTAAATTCATTGCAACTGATAGCACTTTATATAACTAATCTTTGAGTAGGAAACAAAAGATTAATGATTTTAGGAATAGCATGCCAAAAATATTCAACATTAAAATATAATTTTCAAGAGACAGTATGAGTGAGAGTCTACGCAATGTTTATAAGGCCCATTTTTAATTATTTTGTCTCTGGAGATAACCTCCCAATCTAAGTCACAGGCGATAGCATTTGATTTTTCATGAATTATTTCTTGGAGATTTAGATCAGAATGATTATTTTTGGTTGTAAGGTATGGACTTGATTTTAAAAGATAATTTACTGATATCATTGAGTTATTCACAAAATTGAAAAAAAAAAGAGATGATATGAGAGATATGGATCTAGTCAACTACTTGTGTCCTATGGAATGGAGACAGAAGATTCGATACATACTTTGCTGTAATTTAGAACTTTTCATTACAGTTTTTATCATGTCAGATCCATAGTTGCTAGCATTTCCCAGGGACAAGGTGAGCCTAATTCCATGTGGGACACACAGTAATTAATAACTGCAGTAATAATAATGATGATGATGAAAACAACAACAACAGTAATAATAGAACTATGACAGTTCCCAGAATCAAATCATGATAGTTGCCCTTACATTTTGCTGTACTACTTGAGACAGTCACTCATGCCCCAGTCACAGTACAGAAAACAATAGGACTTTCCCATTAGGAGTTCTACTTCAGGTAGAGAATCAGGTGAAATGTCTACTTTTCACCTCCCATAAGACCATCAAAATACTAGGAACCTGAGTTCACTGTGATTCGTATTCAGAGCTGAGATGTTTCAAGTCAAGATTTCTAAGTGATTGCTATACAAATGCCTCTAACACATTCAAAAAAGCAGATTAAACTCTGCCTTTCACAAGTAAACTCCATCCACAGGGCTGCAACATAACAGAATATAAAATGCATATGGAAAGAATAGAATAAAAGTAGTAATATGTAAGGTACCTTTGTGTAAATCACAGACTGCTTCCTTCATTTGTATAATTTTATTTAACGTCCCTATTATTAATGAATCTATTTTTTAACATTTGCACATTTATTAGATTTAAAAATACTTTGAAAAATTGACATAACTCAGTGTATGTACATTATTAGTCTTTGATTAACTCCATATGTTATGGTATTTAGTAGATCGGGAAAGTTATGCTTAATACTCACATCCGACTCTCTTTAGGAATTATTTTGTATGTTCCTTCACAGACAGGTTCAGGCCCATTGGCGGTTCAGTTTATGAACCCCTGAGTTGTTCCTTAGGTGCAAAAACAGAAAAACAGAAAAACAGAAAAGAGGAAGACCCAAGCATTCTAATGGCTGATAAATAATTATTTAAGCAAGGGTAGTTGGGAGACAAGTTAGCTTGAATCATAAAATGCTTTATACTGTGATCTCACACATGCTTAGAACTCTATCATTAAGCTAGTTCCTATGTGTGTAACTTTGCTGGTTTTTGAGACTAAATGCTACTCCAGAAAGAAGGGACAAAGAGAGGGGAGAAGCATGGGGTAATTTACCTCCTAACTTACTTTTTAATGTTTATAGACTTTAAATTTTTATTATAGTTAATATATAAAAATTACAGAGAATGTATAATCATAAATATTTACATTAAGAACAAGTAAAATGTTTTAGACATCAATAAAACAGCTGTTACTGGTTTAAAACATTCATGCCTAAGGTATTAGATTTTAATAAATTACTTCAGACACAGATTTTCAGATAATTAGAATGCATTCCTTCTTAAAGCTCCTTTTGTTTATCCAAAGTAAAGCCTCAACAAGATTAGTGGAAGCTGAGGGTCCTTAAGTTAGACTTTACTGAAAGACCTCCATGATTTCATAAACTACAATGCTGTTTTGCCCAAGAAAGGATGCTCCTGTAGATTTTGATGTGGTTCAGTCTTTCCTTTGGGTGTTCAAAATTGCCTTTGAAATGAATATCACATATTTTATCTCCCACTGTAGCTCTACAATATCCATGTGTATCATTATGTGTACGTGCATATATGTGCTAAGGAGAATCATTAACCTCAGTTAACTCCTGCAAAAGAGATACCAATAAAGAGATAGACCTGTTCATGGGCATGCCCAGAAATGAAGGCTTTTTGGCAAGAAGCAGAGCGGATTATGCCCAAGCAGAATCTCTAATGTTTATCTGCTCTCCAGCTTGAATACAAATATGTTAGGACATGTGTAAGACATTGGAAGAATTTCCCCTCAGGGTTGCTGTTGTGAGAACATCTGATTAGTGCATAACTATTTACAACACACATAGAAGGCTATATTGCATTTAATTTACATCTGGATATTTACATCTCTTTGGTGCTAAGGGTAGTTAAATATTTAAGTCCTCATCTTGATGAAATTTTTATCTGATTCATTCGATTTACAAGGTTCAAAATAATTGTACTCTGTTTCTTTGTAACATTTTAATAACACTAGAAATAACCAGAAATAAGCCCAATGAGAAAGTCATGTAAGAATGATCATATGAGGTTAACATAGACCTCATAAAGTATCTTTTCGAATGTCCTTAAATCCTTGACAATTTTCTCTTTCTTTCATTTGTAATGCTGAGTCAAATCAACATATACATCTACTCAATACACATCCTTGTCTCTGTTTCTAATTGAGAGAAATATCATGTTGTTCTAAAAAAATCAATTAGCTTAGAGAGTAGCAAGTTTCCATACAGGCCTTTCCTATAAACCTCATTTTGTTTGATTTCTACATCAACTCCTTGCCTCCACTCCCCTTCTTGTCACCATACCTTTTGGCACCCTGTGTTCTCTTCTTCTACATTGTTCTATTGTCTTCCCACTTCCCTCTCTTAAAGCCTTTTTTCTTTTCTAGTCACAAAGTCCCCTTTCTAGTTTCCTAGGTGCTATCTCTGTTTATTCTCATCTGCATATGCTTATTTTTACATTGGATGCCAGGTCCATGTGAGAGAACCTGGGTTAGTTCACTTAATGTCTTCCAATTCTATTTACCTGCAAATTTTATAATTTCATGTTTTCCCTATAGCTGAATGAAGCTGCATTGTACATATGTACCATGTTTTCATCATCCACCTAACTGTTGACATTTAGGCTGGTTCTGGTTCCTTGCTATTGTGAAAAGAACAGCTTTAAACATGGATGTGCAAGTTTCTATATAGTACGATGTAGAATCCTTTGATTGTACACTCAGGAGTGGTGTGGATGGTTCATATGGTAGTTCTAATTTTAGTATTTTGAGAAGCTTCTGAACAAATTTCCATAATGACTGCACTGGTTTATTCTCCCATGTATAGTTGCTAAGGATAATTGTTTCATTACATTCTTCCCAGCATGTGTTGGGTTTGTTTTCTTGGTGGTGGGCAATCTTGACTGGGGTGAGATGACACCTCAAAATAGTTCTAATTTTTTTATGTCTGTAGTGGCTAGAGATGTTGAACGGTTTTCATAAAAGTGTTTCTTGGCCATTTATATTTCCATTTCTTTTCTGTCTTTTTTGTTTTGTTGAAAACTGTATGCTTAGATCATTGATCCCTTTATTGGCCATTATTTTCAGGTTTTTAGGGTTATAAATTTTTTTTAGTCCTTTATATGTTCTAGACACTAAACACTTCATCTGAAATACAGCTGGCAAATACATTTCTCTTATTCTACAGGATATCTTTTCATTTTTTGTGAGGTTTTTTGGCTATTTAGAAGCTTTGAATTTTATGCACTACTATTTATCAGCTTTCGGCTGTTTCCTTAGCTTTTATGGGGTTCTACACAGACATTTGCTGCTTATATCGAAGTCCTGAAGTATTTTATCTATGTTTTCATCTAGAAGTTTCAGCATTTCTGGTTTCAAAATAAAGACTTTGATCCATTTTGAATTGATTTGTGTTTAGGATACAAGATAGGGATCCAATTTCATTTTTTTCTGCAGGTGGATATGCAATTTTTCCTGTACCATTTCTTTTTTCTGTACCATTTCTTTTCCAGTTTATAATTTTGTCACTTCTATAACAAAAAAAAGAGATGTCCATAGCTGTCATTTGGTTCACAAGGCAAAGTCCTCATTCCAAATGAGGAGTAGAAGTTTTAACATTCTCAGACAGCTGTGGCTTTCTAATTGAAAATCAGCTCCTATGCAACTCTTGTCCATATTTATCAAGTTACAAAAGACATATGAGAAATGCTTTATCAGCATGTCCCTAGCATTTCCTTGTGACAGTGAGAGTGGGGTGGGGGTGGGGTATAGCTTCCAGGTTTAGTATTAGAAGAAAGTGTAAATAAACAGATTATTTTAATTTATGTGACCACAAGAACTTTAGGTTTGTTTATTAGTCAATAACACGTGTCTACAACAGTGCAAGGCACACAGTAGGTGGCAAATATTTCTTAAATAAATGGAGTGTGACTAAAATATTCAATCCTTTTTGTGTGTCTCCAAGAAAATACAGCCAAAGGAATAGATGTAAAAGCTGGGAATGCATTTCCAAAAAAAAAAATCATCATCAGGATGACTAATAGGAGAAGAGACTTGGGAAGTCAGGAAGGAGTTTGAAGACTAAGTGGTAGGAATACCTCACAACAGGAACCTTGGAAGGGTCCCATGTTGGATGAGGGACAAATATTCCCATCAGGCATAACTCACATGGGAAGGAAGTTTTATTGAGGAAGGGGAGAGAGTGGGGGAAGGGAGAGAGAAAGGCAGAAGAGAGAGAATAGGCAGAAGAGAGAGAGAGAGAGAGAGAGAGAGAGAGAGAGAGAGAGAGAGAGAGGAGACAGAGAGGCAGAGACCTGTCTGCCTCCTCAGAGAAATGGTTGTAAGAGACAGGGTTTCTCTGTGTAGCTTTGGAGCCTATCCTGGCACTCTCTCTGGAGACCAGGATGGCCTCGAACTCTCAGAGATCTGCCTGCCTCTGCCTCCTTAGTGCTTGGATTAAAGGCATGTGCCACCAATGCCCGGCCGGAGCGTGTCTCTTAAAGGGACCTTTGCATCTGCATACAGCACCAAGGTACTGTCTGCTTAAGGGGCAGGACCCAGTGTGCCTGAATTACAACATTCCTCCATTCTTTATTTATTAAAAAATGTGAGGAGTTAGGATTGGCCCATTAGGGAATGAAGGTGTCAAGTTCTCAAGATTACTTCCTACTGATCTAGCAGAAGTCGATCATCTTTGGGGGACCTGAGAAAGCTGGGGTGCTGCCACGTTCTGGGTTACCTGGTTGTTTCATTGTGGTCCAGGCTGCATGGAACTCTCTGACATCTCTTAGACCTGAGAAGATATTGGCAGAGCAGAGGACAAGGTTAGGTTTAGGAAAAAAGGTTTTTTCTTAGGTCCTGGTGACTGAAGGTGGGGTTGTCTGGACCAGGGGGGGGGCATGGGATTGGGCTGTTTATTGACAGTACCTATCTGGAGTGGTGCTGACCTGTTCGGAGTGAATCCAAGAGGACTTCCTGGAACCTATAAGAATCCTTTGAGTTTGGAAAAGCATAAATTTTAGTCACATTAGCATTTCCACTGTTTACGATCTGAACTGAAATTTTCATTGTAGAAACATCAGTGTCTTCATGTGAGAAATGATTTTGGTTGAAAGCATTAGCACTCTTCCATCTGGAAAACTGTGACAGATATTTTTTAGCACAACAAATAGTACCTTTGAAGTCATAGTTAGAAAATGACCAAAGGGAATTTAAAATATTGTTCTTGCAGTTATGATCGGATTGTTGTATAGTATAGTGGCTAGTACTCTGTCAGAGTTGGGTTAGTAGCTTATCAGAACTTTGTTGATTAATGGTAAGACTATGATCAGTAGCATAATTAGAGAGGGGAATCTGATAAATTGCACTTGTATACCTTAAGTCACTTTGTTACATCCTGAAACATTTTTAGATCCTCACATCTTAAGCTTTCATGTCCTCATACAAACTTTACATCTTAAAATATCTTCCTATACCCTAAAACATTTTTAGATCTTCACATCTTAAACTTTGTATCTTAAAACACCCTTAAAAAACACACAATGTTTTGGTAAGAAGTCACACTGATATCTGTTTTGTGAGGTTATCCCTCCTTGGAGTCTGGTAATGAGGTAAACTTAATATTGGCTTTAGGGGAGTAAGGCCTTCGACTTGGTGATTTGAAATTTTACACAGAGAACTGATAAGGCAGCTGAAGCCTTAGCTGTTGTTTTAAGCTGGCAAAGATATCAATCATCAAAAGCATCAGAGTGCTTGAGAAGAATAAATTTTATCTGAATTAATGATTTAAAAAGTGACAGAGATTACTAGCTGGGTGCCTGGACAGCCTCTCCCATGGTCCTCCATATTTGTCAAGGGCAGAGGCTTAAGGGCCCCATTTGCCATATGCTGTTAGAACCAGGCCTACCGGGCTTCAGAAGATCCTGTGGATTAGGAATTTTTAGGAAGACCAGCCTACTGTTGGCTTTGCAACTTGAGGCAGTTGATTCTTCAGTATCTGTTGTCCAATGTCTGAAGAGTTCTTTGCAGCAGTTGAGGTGAAAGGCAGGTTTGCTCAGTGGCTAGCACTGCCACTTATAAAGCAAGTTGAAGGTGGAGTTTCTTCACCCCTCTCTATCTTCATTGGAGAAATGGGGTGCTGCCAGGAGCTGGCATGTCTCTCTGTTATGAAAACCTTTTAATAAAACATTTTAAATGTCATATTCTCTAGATCGCTGAGCATTTGATGTCTGTCTATTGGGTACACCTGAGCAGACAAACATGGTCTTTAGTTACTTGTCTTAAGCATTCAGGGGAATAGGTAAGGCCTTATCCCTGTAATTAATCACATCTGTACTTAGTATGGCTCCAGTGATAGTACAAGATCTGCCTGAAGAGCTGGATTCAAGCTGAGAGGTTGTGGGGGAATGTTTTACCTGGAGTCTTCCAGCTTGACTGTAATTGGCTTTAACTTAGCAAGTCTGATTTATGCTTGAGGAGGACAAAGAAGTAAATAAAAATCCCCTTTTAAAACTGACAAGTGTGAAGGTCACACAGTAGGAGTGACCTTAAATTAGGTTTATACCTGATTTAGTTTCATTTTGCTTTGTCAGGTCACTCTTGTAAACAGATTACAGGAAGGACTGGGTGTGTAAATATTTTGTTAATCTGAAATAGAGCTTTATAAACCTTAAGTTTTATCATTATGTAGAATATATTTTAGACCAGAACAACACCCAGTGTTGTTAGAATACAAATAATTTTAGCATTGGTGATTAAAATGTGTTGACTGTAGGTTACCTTTTATTGTAAATTCTGATTTCATATGGCTGTTGGGTAAAACTGAGAAGGAAGCTCAGTCTCTTCCTCTACACTAGCAAATAACATTAATATTAGCAGCTAGTCTCAGAGAAAGCAGGTCTCACTTTCAAAAACTAGCCTGCCTGTCACCTTTTCCTTCCTTGGCATATTTTCAGTCTTGAATGTCTACTAAGGGCAGGGCTTTCATTTTTGAGAGTTCACAGAGAGGTGAAATTAAATGGGATTAATTTAGTGGGAGGAAATTAAAGCACCAACGTCATGCCCTCGAAGGATCTTCCTCTTCCTCTCTCTGACTTCCTGGCTGCCCTTCCTCCACCATTATCCCTCATGGTGATGTACTGCCCTTCTGCAGGTTCAAGGGAAATAGAATTAACTAACCATATACTGAGAGCTTCAACTACTTGAACCAAAATAAGCCTTTTATTTTATTTTGTTCAATGACTTGGGTGTTTTGCCATGGTGACAGAAATCTGTCTAATATATATATCTCTTCTGAGGCATTGAGAAAGACAATGGCTCATAACTATAGCCATCACCTGGCTGCTGGTCCCTGGAAGTGAAAAGACTATATGGAGATAGATGATAGTTAAAAACAAAGATGTGTTTCCTGGGTGTGTATTGGGGAAAGGCTTATAAAGGTGAATCAGCCTCCAAGTTTTATACCGCACATGAATTCCGGAATCTTGCCAAAGGGTTTGTATGTCAATTTGGAATTCATCAGGGAAGTTTCTACTGTGTCTCAGAGGTCTGCCTGGTAGTGAGATTTTATACTGGTAGAATTCTATTTTCCCTCTCTATCTCAAAACAACTGTTTAACTTGTGTGCTACAGATTAGCATTCTAAATAAACATATTTTGAGAAATAGATTTTACTCTGTTCATAGTATGTTAAGGCCACTGGATTACCAGTAACTCTGCTAAGGCTAAATTATAAGCTTTTCATAATTTAAGTTTTTAAGACATTTTCATAATTTGTACTGTAGTTACATTATTTCTACCCCCTTCTCTCCTCTTCTGTCCCCCAGTTCCTGCCTCTCAAATTTTTCATCGTGTGTGTGTGTGTGTGTGTGTGTGTGTGTGTGTGTGTGTGTGTGTGTGTGTTGTTGAGATATACATGTTTTTATGGCTGACCATTTGGGATTGGATGACCTATCAGGAAGCCTAGAACCCTCTTTAACTCTCTTTCTAGAAATTCTTCACAGATGACTTTAAAAGATATGAATCCAAGCACATATTATCTTACTGGTAATGCCCTAGTTCCTGCCACCATCACTTCTCATGAGAGTTACTGCTTGGTCCTCTTGACAGTTTGCTGTTTGCACTCATCACACCCTGTTCTAGTCCATTGCATTCTTGAGAAGGTCATTCTTGAAAAGACATTATTCCAGTCCACAGATCAAAACTCATAATGGCTTCCTTTTTTACTGAGAATTATATGACATCTTCACTATGACCTGCTGGGCTACAGATTATAATCAGTTTTTATTAGTCTCAATATCCCAGTTATCTGCTTTTCACCCATATGGACTATACATTATCCACACTGAACTTCTGTTTTCTGCAAATACATCACTGCTCCAACTTTAAGCCCCTGAGACTCATCATTCTTTTTTGTTGATTGAAGAACAAACCGTAGATATGTACATGACTCTGTTCTTCACTTTGCTTACATCTCCCTTTGTACATTCAAAATGTTCTTTCCTGTTCAATGTAATCTAATGACTTCCCTTACACTCTGCTAATTCTGTCCTCTTCCCTAGTGTTTTACATTGCAGTATAAACTTCTCTGTTGTTCACTGTCTTCCTTTCCTACTGGAAGCCAAAAGGGAAGACTTTCTACAGGTATGTACCTAAAATAGTGTATGGGACAGAGTAGATGTTTAATGAATATGTGCTCTATTAATGAGGTAATGTTCCTCATTTAATATTTTCTACTCGAAACACCCAGATATATTTAATTTGGTTTTTTTTAAAAAAATATAGTTACATTACTATATTGTTTGCTGCTACTACATGGTTTGGTCCTGAAACCTAACTGGATGCACAGGGGAATGAAGAAAGGGCAGACACATAAACCTAAGAATAGAAAAGCTCAGATCTGTCTGGACCATGCACTATGATGAATACACAACATCAGTAATAGCAACCTGGAAACAGCATGTTTATTTTATATATCTAAATTGAGGAAGAACATTTATTGTATATAGCAGAACAAGGAGGCAGAGGTAGAGTCTCAGGCTCCTGTCATCCCAGAGAAGGAAGCAGCAGTTGATGATTTTTCACACACTGTCAACAATCACTTGAAAACACTCATGCTTGAACAAGAGGAAGGTTTTGCTTTGCCTCTTATCCTCAACCAGGGAAGGCTTTGCCTTTGCCTTTTCCATGGGTCTGACACACTGGGATGTGTGACATGACTCTACTTATATCAACAACTCATATTCACTAGGGACTTCCTCGGCTCCTCACATTTCAATATTTCCTCTACCTCCCACATTCCTGGCTTCCCACATTGCCCCATCCTGTTGATGTTTCCCACACAACTACCCCTCAAATTCAGCCTTCTATTCTTTAATTATTCTCTCTCTCTCTCTCTCTCTCTCTCTCTCTCTCTCTCTCTCTCTCTCTCTCTCTCTCTCTCACTTTGTGACAAAACCAAGTGCATGTTTTGCAATCCTCTAATTTTTGTCCCTTGTCTTTCAAATATATAAGTTTAACACAAGTATTTTTTCTCATTGTGAAAATACCAGTACCATTGCAACATAAATGCTGCATCATTTTATATGCTTCAGCAAAGCAATCAGCTCCCATCCTGCTTCCACATCTGATGATTTAGTTCAAAAGACCTATATTCAAGTTCAGAAACTCTTCCACTTGATCTAGTCTGTCTACTATTTTGTTGAAACTGTCAGTTGTGTTTTATTTCAACCACTGAATTCTCTGTTTCCATGATATGTTTTTAGTTTTAATTCCTTACATATAATGAATATATTTGTATAATGTGCTATGTATGATAAAATACATGAATGCATTGAACTCATTAAGATCATTATATTACCATTATTGTTGAATTGAACATCTTAGTCTCTTGTTTCTTCTTGAGTTCACTCAAATAATTGATTTAAATTATCTTTTTTGCACTTTAAAGATTTATTTAACGTTGGGGACTATTACTAGAATATTGCTGTGTTTCTTTGAAGGCATTTATTGAGTCTTTATATTGATATCCGTGAAGTCAAATAGACACTACTTTCAATTTCACAGAGAGCCTTTTGAAGGGAAGACATTTTCTTCCAATGAAATATGAATATTGATTGGGCAAGGTGCTTTCACTTTGGTTCTGGTGAGTACTGGAATGTAGTGCCATGTGATTTTTTTTTCTAAAGATATAATCAGATTCAGTGTGTCTGAAACTGCCTTGAGATACACCACAGGATTTTGTGGAGGCAATGGTGTGACTTTGCTGGAGGTATGCATTACATAGAGGATCAGCTTGCAAGTTCTTGGAGTCATGTAATGAATAGAGTAGGGCCACTGGTGGCTGTTGCTGAATTTTTCTTGTCCTGCCAGGTCCCCCGGCCCTTCTCAGCCCCAAAGAAGCACACTGAGATGCTACATTAATTATAAACTGTCGGCCAATAGCTAGGGCTTTTTATTGGCTAGCTTGATCTTAATTATTAACCCATAACTACAAATCTATGTATTTCTACACGGCCTTATCTTACTGGAGAATGCCTGGCACATCCTATCCTCCCAGTTTCCACATGGTGTCTCTCTCTGCCTACCTTTCCCAGAATTCTCCTCATCTCCTAGTCCCACCTATCTTCCTGCCTCTATCAGCCAGTGTTTTATTCATCAACCAATAAGAAACACATACAGAAGGACATCCCCCATCAGGTGGCCGAGTGAGGATTAGGGGTGGGAGATAGCTGGCTAACTAGTCCTCAGGTTTCCCTGTAGAGTGGATGTGTCAGTTCCATGATCTTGAGGACATTCTTCGTATTGTGCTGGGCTGTTCATTATTTGGACTCAAGGCTACTGTGAATGGTTGGAGATCAGTACAAAGGCATCTAGGGGACACTGAGAAAACTGGGATAATGGTCTAGTCCTGGGAGAGCTAATTTTATTATTTTTTGTTTAGTCTCTGTGTGATTGGAAAGTGTAGAACTTATCTGAAGTGTTGGCTGGAGTAGTTTGTGAGGCTGAACCATCTCAGTTAGTAGCTTTGAAGTTGTTATGGATGTAGAATTCTGAAGAAACTGCTACAGAAGCATTCTGAGAGGCTGGATCACTGTGGCTACTTGTCTTTATTGGTACCTGGTCCTCCCTTCCTTCCTTCCTTCCTTCCTTCCTTCCTTCCTTCCTTCCTTCCAATTCATCTATTTATTTATTATACATCTCAGCCACAGCTTCTCCCCATCCTTCTCTCCCAGTCTCTCTTCCCCATTTCCACTTCACCCCCCAACCCCCTCATCTTCTGTCCCCATCCAGGAAAAGGCAGGTGTCCTGAGTATCAATAAAACATGGCATATCAAGTTGCAGTAAAACTACACACCTCCTCATGTACTAAGGCTAGGCAAGGTGACCAAAGATGAGAAGTAGGGTCCCAAAAGCCAGTAAAAGAGTCAGATACAGCCCCGGTTTTCACTGTTAATAGCCCCATAAGAGGACCAACCTACACAGATGTCACATATATGCAGAGTGCTTAGGTCATCCCCATGCAGGTTCCTTGGTTGTCAGTTCACTCTCTAGAATCCCCTATGATCCCAGGTTAGTTTAATGTGTGAGTGTTCCCATGGTGTCCTTGACCCTTTTGGTCCTTCATACCTTTCTCCTCCTCCTCTACACCTTTAAAATCATTATTTGAATCTAAAGAATAATTCTTAATATACTTTAGATTTTTCCTATAAACAGTTTCTCCTGGAACTAGGTATAGACTTCATTTCTCCTATTTACTATTATTCATTCATATAAAAGGCAGTGATATTTATGGCAGGGCTTATATATCTGGGCTATATAAAAAGTGGTATGACATATTGTTCTTTTTCTGAATGAAGCTTATGGTCTCTGCCAAGTCTTATTCGTATAATTATTTTAAAATATCTTTTAAGGAAGAGGAAATAGAAGATATAGGTAGTGTAGAGAGGTATTGGTGAATGATGATCAAGAAGGATTAAGTGAAGTGTGGGCAGGAGGGTAGGGTAGGAGTATAGGGAAGGAAAAGTAACACTAATGCCCTTTGAAAAAGCCATATGGGAACCTACTACTGTAGACATATAAGCAACATTCATAGACAAGAGTTTAAATGAAGATACCTGTGAATGTAGGACAGCCGGGCAGTGATGGCTCATGCTTTTAATCCCAGCACTTGGGGATGCAGACGCAGGCAGATCTCTGTGAGTTCCAGACCAGCATGCTCTACAAGAGCTAGTTCCAGGACAGCCTCCAAAGCCACAGAGAAACCCTGTCTCAAAAAACAAAACAAAAAACTCACAAAAGAGTAAGACAATGTTCCTCTTACACATGATAGACTATCAAATTAAAAAGCCCAGTGCCAAGAACCAGTTACCTCTTTTTCAGTAGTTGATCAGTGGGGAACAATGTGCCCTCAAATACTAAAGGCTATTGCTCCCTTTACCCTCTAGAACTTGATGGTAAGAACCTATTGGTAAATATATGACCTATTTGAGTCATAGAACATGGAGAAATAAATCTAATAAGGCCCTGGAGGCTTTATCTCTACTGGCTAGTCTCCACAGTTCTGGAAGGTGCTTTGAATGCTACCAAAGGAGAAAAGAAGTAATTGATCTTCCCTAGTTGCAAACCCTCTAAGTTATGAGAGTGACTGGCCTGGCAAGATTTGCCTTTTGGTGCAATAGTAGCACAAATGTTATGAAAGTAACCAACCACTTTCTGATTGTATTTAAGGCCAGTTTCACAAGATTGAGTCCATGCCTGACACAGTTATAAAGGACAAAAACCCCCCTCTATGCTAAAGAATTCACAGGCCAAGGGGAGAACCTACTATTTTGCTAAGTAGACATAGATTAAACTAACTGCTTTCTAGTGATTGATCAATATATCAATTGATCAATATATCAATAAGTGCATCTCTCATTGCCTCATCAGAGAAATTTCTTTTTGGTGATTTACACTGAGAACTCCAACTGCTAAAAGTACAATGAATAAGACTGCCTAGTGACCAACCCTAAATGGGACATCTATATCTCAACCCTTGCTCTATTGGCACAGGGATCACTGTGGAAGGGGGTGGGAATATTATAAGACTCAGAGGTGGTAGATTACTACAAATCAGTATTTTTTGAATGAACAGGGAAGTTGTACAGACAAACTCAGAAGTTGTGACAGTATATAATGACCTACATGACAGCAAGCCATACAAAATCCTAGAATGCATCCTAGAGCTTTCATCCAGTAGCTGATGAAAGCAGAGGCAGACACCCACAGCTAAGCACTGAGTTGAATTCCTAGGATCCAGTTGCAGAGAGGGAGGAGTGATGAGCAAAGGGGTCAAGACTAGGCTGGAGAAACCTACAGAAACAGCTGACATGAACAAGGGGGAGCTCAAGGACCTCAGATTGACAGCTCAGAAACCAGCATAGAACAGAACCAGGCCTCCTGAACGTGGGTGTCAGTTAGGAGACCTGGGCAGTCTGTGGGGCCTCTGGTAATGGAACAATATTTATCCCTAGTTTATGAATGGACTTTGGGACCCATTCCACATAGAGGGATACTCTCACAGCCTAGACACACAGGGGATGGCCTAGGCTCTGCCCCAAATGATGACAGAGTTTGATGATCCCCCATGGGAGGCCTCCCTTTCTATGGCACAGAAGAGGGATGGGTGTCAGTGGGTGGCATGGGAAGATGGGAGGGAGAGGGAACTGGGATTGATATAAAAATAAGATTATTTCTAATTTAAATAAAAAAGTTCAAAACCCCAAATCCTAGCATGGTGGGGTAGCTACAAAGTCCACCCCTGTCTGCGGAGCTATTGATATGTGATGATTACTGGGAATGGAAAGTACATTTTCTTCAGAAATGTGGTCCATGAAAGGCTACCCAAGCTTCAGTAGATGGTACTAAACCGTGTGAAACAGACAGCACTAAGCAGACTCACTGGAAGTAAAATGTAGAACACATGAAGGGGAAAAACTGTTGGGAAGATGGAGGAGGAAATGGAATAAAAAACGGGACAGATTTGGTAAAAAAAAAAAAATGTTCACAAGTATGAAACACTCACACAATAAAAGGAAGGAAATTAATAATGAAATTCTTAAGTAATTTAATCCTCATAGCAATCCTGAGATTTAGGGGATACTAACACGTGTTAATTAGGTAGATGAGGGATTCAAAGAGAATCAGAGGCATGGAGGGGACAGAGCCAATACATGTTCAAATGAAGACCTGAAGGTTGGGTTTCTGCTCTTCTTCTCCTCCTCCTTCTCCTCCTCCTCCTCCTCCTCCTCCTCCTCCTCCTCTTCCTCCTCCTCCTCTTTCTTCTTCTTCTTCTTCTTCTTCTTCTTCTTCTTCTTCTTCTTCTTCTTCTTCTTCTTCTTCTTCTTCTTTTTTAAAAAAACAGTTTCCCTATGTACTTTATTACCACAGCTGTTTTATTTCTATGCAGTTTCAAAGGGTTTAATTCTGTGTTTGATTGAAGGTGATCATGAATGATAAGGACTTCAGAAGGTGGTAGATGTCTTACACCACATTTCAAGAGTCCCAGCACTGCCTTTTTACTCAGTTACAAATTAAAGTATTAACAGATCAGGATAGAATAAAAACTCTGGTGGGTTTGTAATCTCAGAAGACTTTTGTTTTAATGGCTTTGTTTAACGTGTATTACCTCTACTGTGATCAAGATTTTATTTTAGAATTGTAGAGACTGAGCTTAGACTTAGCTGAACTAGTCTGACTGCCAATGACTAACTAATTTGAGCATAAGAGAGAGTTTGTGGGGAACAGACCTATGTAGTTGTCCCGACCCTTGGGACAGCAATCTAGAGCAAGAAGTCCAGGGAGGGGAATGGGGACAAGAGACTCGAGAGAATGACCACAAGACAGGATTCTGATCAAGTGGCAAATTTTGTTTTTTCCAGGCTAGTTTATATAGTCAGTAGTATGGGGTAAAGGGGAGCAGGAGAAGAGGCCAAGAGCCAGGTGTTAGTTCAAGCAGGATGTTAGAAAACTATAGAAGGAGGATGTTGGCAGGGTAAAAAGTTCATGGGTGGTGGGGAGAGAGGGAGGGTTACCTAGGTGAATGGTGGGACAAGGGAGGGTTGCTTAGGTAAGTGGTGGGATTCGGGAGGCTTGCTTAGGTAAGTGGGCTTGTGGAACAAAGGATTGACGTCTGCGTCATGTTGTTCCTTCTGGGTGCTCATGTTTCTAGAGGCCATTTATAATCAAAAGACAGTTCTATAACCGTGTGGCTTGCCAAATTTGGCCTAAAGGTTCATGCCAAGTTGTATGGCTCCCAACAGACCTAGGAAGAGCTGGAAGAAGGACAGATTAGGGGGAATGTGATGTAATTCTGTTTAAATAAAATTTTAATTTAAAATGTAAAATATTAAAAAAACAATAAAAGGACACTTTGGAGGATATACCTTTTTTTCTCCCATTTAACATAAAAAAGATGGCTCAAATAGTGAATTGTGTTTGGGTTATACTTTTCTTCATTATATATTTTCTAGTTTTTGTCTCCATTTTACTTTAACATAAAGAAAATAAAAGCAAAACAAACGGATGTCCCCTAAGAAACCTAGAGAGTGAACATGATTAATTCTTTTCCTTCAAACAGTGGTAGCACAAAGTACTTAGAAATTGTAAGACATTTCTATTTAGCATCTAATTCACATGTGTGAATTTCATGCTCAATCCAGGAGTCATAATAGGAATATTTAAAAGCACTAGGTGTAATGATAACTCTTTCCATCTCAAACACATCTCTATATTCATTCCTATATCCTATTCCCCATTTTTCCTTTAAAAACAGATTGACTGTGATCAGTACTATTTATAACCAATCCCATTTAAATGAAAACAAACATGTATAAGAAATATTTGGGAATTTGGGCGTCGTTCATTCCAAACTGCTTCCTGCTGGTTGAGGGTGATGTCCATGGGGATCATGATAAAACACAGAAACCTGGCTAGGTCCTTGTTTTTGTAGTCTGTAAGGCTGTTTTAGATGTTGGATCACCTGGGACACTGTTTTGGGGGGGTCTTGCTTCATCAAACCGTATTAGTCTGGAAGTAATCCATAGCTTTACATTTTCGGTGGAAACATAAGCAAAAAATCCTTTCCCAAGTAACCAACCTGTCCTTGTTTTTAAATTTAGAAGTCAAAGCATTTTTAAAATATGTAAGTTGGTTTAATTTAGCAGCACCTATAATCAAATGTATTTTAGCAGCTTAGCTCTTTCCTGGGCAATCAAACAATTTAAAGTCAACAGTATAACATACAGTATCCAGACTCTGTGAGTATTTTCCATCTTTACCTGGCTTTTATTATTCTATTTCTTTTACTTTCTGTTTATTGTTTTTCCTTTTTTCCCCGAGACAGGGTTTCTCTGTGGAAATCTGACTGACTCTGTTTCTGGAGTGCTAGGATTAAAGGCATGTATTAGTATACCCAGCTACTCATTACTTTTTATTTTCTCTCCCAAACCTATGTATATTTTTTCTTTAATGTAAATCTGTATCTTTTTCTAATCACATGAGTCTTATGTGCTGGCCAGCAACCAAGGTTTTGGCTGCTATGTAAATGAGGAAGCTGCTCTTAAAAGGAGTCTCTGCATGTCTCTTAATGCCTGGGAAATAGAGCTCATCCAAGAAATGCTACTATCAAGAAACTGTGCTTGCCTCTGTTCTTTTTGTTTCTAAAATCTCTTTTTAAGTTTTTGTGAAGTTTTTATGTGGAAGTTCGTAAAACCACTTGGGCGCCATTTGTAATGATAACTCTTTTTGCCAGCTGCCTGAGTTCCGCTGCCATGTTAGGGCCCCCAAATAACACAGAGAGATTAATATTTATTACAATGCTGGTGGCCAATGACTAGGATTTATTATTTGTTAGCTCTGTCTTAAGTATCAACCATAACCATTAATCTATATATTTTATAAAGATTTATCTTATTGAGGACACTGGCATGCGTCCTCTCTCCCCAGAATCACAGGGTGACTCCCTCCCTTTCCTACATTTCCCAGAATTCTCCTCCTCTCCTAGTCCCATCTAACTTGCTTCCTTATTGGCCAACAGTGCTTTATTTATCAACCAATAAGACAAACATATACACAGAAGGACCTACCCCATCAACTAGGGATTTAAATAGCATGAAAAAAACTATATCAAAATTTAAACTAATAATATGCATAAACTTCAGGTAACACTTCAGCCTACAGAATGAAAACATTTGCTTACTACACTTCTGCCAGAGGATTAATATATAGAACATACAATGAGCAATCAATACAAACAAATCTCCCCTAACAAAGAAACAAATAAAAAAAAATATCTTGGCATGGGAGATATAGTGTGGCCCAGTGAGAAACACAGTATACCCTTTAGTCCATACATCTTTACTTGTAAATGTTCATTGCAATGAGTTACTGGTCTAGCTCAAGGCCTCTGGCCTCTGCTATATTATCTATACTGGGCCCTCACTGGAACTTATCTTGGATATCCTATTGTTACTTTGTGTCATGGAGATTCTGTAGCATTAGATCTGCAGGTCTGGTCCCTTTACAGGCTTCAGCAGTTCACATATAAGGTGAGTATAGGGGTGGGCTACTTCATAATCTTGGTTCTGGGCCTGAGTGGTAGCTGGGTCAGCCCGCTTTCCCTAATCATCACTACCCAGGTAAGCTCTCCAGCACTACCCTGGTTAGCTTACCCAATGTAGTAGACAGCAAGAAGTGGGTTCAGTTCTCTTGTTCTCATGCCTTTGGGTCCTGCTCACCTAAACTCACACCCCCAGGGGTAGCTCTACTGTTTTGCTGAAGCAGGGTGCAGGACTGGCTTTCCATATTGCTTCACTGGGTTATGGGCAGGACCAGTTCTGCTTTCATGTCCAAGAAGTTGGCTCTCTGCATACACTTTGAAGATCATAAATTCCCTAAGGCAAAGCCTAATTTTTGTTTATATTTTTATTTCTGATACCAATTATTAGTAGTGAGCACTTTCTCACATCTCACCCTTTTAGTTTTTCTTTTTCACATTCTGTTTTCTCTGTTGTCTTTTTTTTTATTTCTAGCAAAATTTTATTCCTTGAAGTTTTAATAGTGTAGCTTAAGCTGGGCACAGCAGCACATCCCTTAGTCCCAGAACCCTCAAGGCAGAGGCAGGGATCAACCCAGATATTTGTGGGTTAAAAACCCATCTTGTCTACATAGTGAGTTTCAAGTCAGTCAGGCTATATAGTGAGTGCTTGTCTCAACAAACAAATGAAGAAACACCCACACACAAACACAAAAATAATGTAGCCTTCTATAATATGGTAAAATAAAATATACCATATCAGTCTAAAATGTTGTTTCTTATATAAACTTTTAAAAACTGAGCTGTAACCAATTATTTCTATGTCTTTCCCCTCTACTAAAGTATAGGAATGCCGAAAGCAAAGCACATTTAAAAACCTTTAGGTAAATATGATGATTTGTGAAGCACTTTAATGTCATAGGTAACAACATGAGATTGCTTTTATAGTAGTGAACATTTTCATTTTATATTTTCTAAATAAAATTAAGTTTTCATAGAAATACAAAAATCATAGCACTGGATGCTATTTGAGGAATCAGAAGTTAAGTCAATAGCAACTTTTTGTGTGAGGAAAAAATAGTCTAAGTGAGTGATGTCCTGAAGTAATGTACCAGGGAAACTGGGACAAACGAATGGGACTTGTCATGGGTGCCCTGAATACTGGAATGCCATCAGGGGTGAGATTTTGCTGGAGAAAACAATAAACTACAAAGAACCCTGTGCATGTCTTTGTAAGTGATGATGTTACTTTAAAATAAAAGAGAGACTAGTTTGTATTTAATTTATTTTAGTTACGTGTATGGGTGTTTTGTTAACGTGTATTTGTGCACCACATGCATGCAGTACCGACACAGGCCAGAAGAGGGAGGCAGATAATTTGCAACTGGAGTTACAGGCGATTGTGAGTCTCCATGTGGGTGCTGGAAATCAAATCAAGGTCCTCTGGAAGAGCAGAAAGTGCTCTTAACAACAGATCTCCCTCCCTCCCTCCCTCCCTCCCTCCTCCTCCTCCCTCCTCCCTCCTCCTCCCTCCCTCCCTCCCTCCCTCCCTCCCTCCCTCCCCCTCCCTCCCTCCCTCCCTCCTCCCTCCCTCCCTCCTCTCTCTCTCTCTCTCTCTCTCTCTCGCCCCATATGGCTTACTTAAAATATAAGCCATTAAGACTTTTTAAGTCTTACTAATATCTTTTATTTTTAACCAACTACAACGGATGAAACTATGTAAAGTTGTGCTTAAAATCTTCTTTCTTTAAATGACAAACTATTGCTTATAAAACATACATTTTAAAATTTAGGCTTTATATTTCACTACCAAGCATTTAAATTTCCATGATCACACACACACACACACACACACACACACACACACACACACACACACACACACACACAAAAGTGCAAAGAAATCATCCCATTGAGAGAAGTTAACTAAAATGTGTACTGTGCTTGTGGTTTGGGGAGGGTATACACACTGCGGTGTTCTCGGTGAGATTTAAGTAACCCAGTGTTACTTAGCAATACAAATTATTTGACAAAGAAATAAATGTAAGAAATGCATGATTCTGTGGGCCATGTTCTCTGGGGGGCCTCTATCCCCTCTGATGACTGCAATCTTTTTTCCTCTCTTCTGCAGTGTTCCCTGACTTCTAAGGGATCTGATGGAGACTTCTGATTTAGACTCTCTCTCCATTGAATCTATTTTATTTTATTCATTTTATACACCAACCACAGTTTCCCCTTCCTTTCTTTCTCCCCCTTCTCCCAACTCCCCACAATCACTTCCATCCATTCCTCAGAAAGAGAAAGGCCTCCCATGGGGAGTCAATAAAGCCTGTCACATCCAGGACCAGGCCCCCCTCCACACCATACCAAGGCTTAGCAAGACATCCCACTAAATAGAATGGGTTTCAAAAAGCCAGCTTATATACTAGTGATAGATCCTGGTCCCACTGCCAGGTGTCCCACAAACAGACCAGGCTACAAAACTGCCACTCACATGCAGAGGGCCAGGTTAGATCCCATGCAGGCTCCCCAGCTGTGAGTCTAGATTCCATGAGCTCCTACAAGTTGGAGTCAACTGTCTCTACGGGTCAAGAATATAACTGGGAAACCCACTGAATCTATTTTGAATAAAAGCGAAACAAGAAGAAATAAGGAAATGCACATAAGAAGGAATCATGATGAAGTCTATTGAATTGCTAATATTTTTCATTCTGTTATCTCAGACCAGTTGAATTTTCAGAAACCGAATACCCACGAATTGAATATCAAAGAAGACAACAACAATTTTGGGACCCTATTCGACTATCTCTTTTCACATTGGCGATTGTAGCAATAATAGGAATAACAATTGGCATTGTGACTCACTTTGTTGTTGAAGGTAAGTCTCCAGGTCATGTTTCTATTGTACAAGTGCATTCTGTTGCATAAAATTTGACATTTTGATGACATGAAGTGGTAAATATTATTTTATTGATGTAAAAGTATAGTTTGCTAAGAACAGAAAGCCTGCATTGCACATTTCTAAATATTAAAATTTTAAATAGGTACCACACTGACAGGCACATGTAAATGAAACACAAAGAAGAATTTTTTAAAAAGGAAAAATATCTTTAAAATTAAGGACAAATATCATCAAGTTATGAGCTTTTCAGATTCAATATATTGATGAATCACCTCCAGAAAGCTTGCGAAAGATTGTGATAGACTCAGTAGTGTTAGCTACTAGTCCCAGTTATTCAGGAGGCTGATACAGGAGAATTATGAGTTCAAGGACTGCCTGGGTTAAAAAGTGAGATCAAGGATGGTATCATCAAATGAACAGCTTGTCCCAAAATTTAAGAAGTAAGGAATGGTGAAGATGAAGTTAAGTAGAAGAGCAATTGCCTAGGAGATGCTAGGTTGTGGATTCAAATCCCCCATACCATGAAGAAATGGGAAGGAAGGAAGGAAGGAAGGAAGGAAGGAAGGAAGGAAGGAAGGAAGGAAGGCAGAAGACAGACAGGGAGGAAGGAAGAAAGGAATGAGGGGAAGGAGGGAGGAAGGAAGGAAAAGGATGGAAGGAGAGAGAGGGAGAAAGGAATGAAGGAAGAGGGGTTAGAAGAAAGGATAAGGGAAGGGGGAAAAGGGGGGAAGGAAAGGGAGGGTAATAGCTTATTATATAAAAATGTTACCCCCAAAACATCTTTAGGAAGCCAAAGTCAACATTATATTTGAAGTAAAATAATTTCATGACTGGGGGAGAAAGAAAAACTCAGAACTAATTTTTAACTGCATGGAAAAATGGTATCACAGATGAGCCAAATGACATGGAGCTAAGATCCATTTACCTTTGTCTTTGCGTATTTGTAAACATAAATGACTGAAACTTTGTTTAAAATTTTAGGTATTCCCACAAGTCATAACAATGACACGACACCTGAACAATCTATAAAGAAAAAGTGAAAAGTATCCAAAATTCCCAGCTTGCTTTTCTACACACCTTAATTGGCTCATTAATATTTATTTCTTAGTCAAACCCAATTCACATTATCTCCTATAATTTTATCTTTCTTGTTGACATTTTGGGTTAAACTTAGTAAAGTGGGTTTATGTTTAAATTTCCCTTCTTATGCTGGTAGATTCAGAACCTGGGGGGCTGGGGCAGAAGACTCACCAGGTCAGTCTAGAAGGTATGTAAATTCCCAGTCAGTCTGGCTGGAGAATGAGACATGTCTTAAAAATAGTAAATAAACGCAAAAGAACACACACATGCCCAATGCTGCAGGTGCTCAAGAAAGAAACAGTGAAGGAATAATAAAACTAGTGTTAGAAAACATTTTAAATAAGCTGCTGTGATAGGCACTCATCCAATGAGGTCCTCATCCCAATCTTCACACTGCGTGAATGACATCATTTCTTTTTTCTTTTTTAATTATTTTACTTTAATTAGAAAGAAGATCATTTTCCATGTCAATCCTCCCCTCCTCCCCTGCTCCCCGAAACAAACACCCTACCTATCCCATATCCTTTCTGCTCCCCAGGGAGGGTGAGGCCTTCTGTAGGGGGTCTTCAGAGTCTGTCATATCCTTTGGGATAGGGCCTAGGCCAACTCCCTTGTGTCTAGGCTCAGGGAGTATCGCTCCATGTGGGATGGGCTCCCAAAGTCCATTCCTATGCTAGGGATAAGTACTGATACACTACAAGGGGCCCCATAGATTTCCATGGTCTCTTCACTGACACCCACATTCAGGGGGTCTGGATCAGTCCCATGCTGGTTTTCCAGCTATCAGTCTCGGAACCAAGAGCTGTCCCTTGTTCAGGTCAGTTGTTTCTGTGGGTTTCACCAGCCTGGTCTGGAATCCTTTGCTCATCACTCGTCCTTCTCTGCAACTGGATTCCAGTTCAGTTCAGTGATTAGTTGTGGGTGCCTGCTTCTACTTCCACCAGCTACTGGATGAAGGCTATAGGATGGCATATAAGTCAGTTATCAATCTCATTATCAGGGGAGGGCATTTAAGGTAGCCTCTCCTCTGTTGCTCAGATTGTTAATTGGTGACATCTTTGTAGCTCTCCAGACATTTCCCTAGTGCCTGATTTCTCTTTAAACCAATAATGTCTCCCTCTATTATAGTATCAGTATTTCTTATCTTGCTGTCTTCTGTTCTTCCCTCAACTCAACCTCCCTGGCCCATCATGTCCTTCTCACTTCTCTTCTTCTCCCTTTCTCACTCACCTAGTTCCCTCTCCCCTCCTCCATGATACCAATTTGCTCAGGAGATCTTATCCCAGGGGACCATGTATGCCTCCATTAGGGTCCTCCTTGTTTATTAGCTTAAAGGCTGGTAATCCTTTACTCTATGTCTAAAATCCACACATGAGTGAGTACATACCATGTTTGTCTTTTTGTGACTGGATTACCTCATTCAGGACGGTATCTTCTAGTTCCATCCATTTGCCTGTGAATTTCAAGATTCCATTGTTTTGTTTTTGTTTTTGTTTTTTGTTTTTTGTTTTTTTTTTTCTGCTGAGTAGTTCTCCATTGTGTAAATGTACCACATTTTCTCTATCCATTCTTCAGTTAAGGGGCATCTAGGTTGCTTCCAGGTTCTGGCTATTACAAATAATGCTGCCATGAACAGAGTTGAACAGATGTCCTTGTATGAAAGTGCTTCTTTTGGGTATATGCCTAAGAGTGGAATTGCTGGATCTTGTGGTAGACTGATTCCCATTTTCCCAAGGGATCGCCATACTCATTTCCAAAGTGGCTGTACGAATTGGCACTCCCACCAGCAGTGGAGGAGTGTTCCCCTTTCTGCAATCCTCTCCAGCATAAACTGTCATTGGTGTTTTTTATTTTAGCCATTCTGACAGGTGTAAGATGGTATCTCAGAGTTGTTTTGATTTCCATTTCCATGATATATAAGGATGTTGAACACTTTCTTATGTGTCTTTCAACCATTTTAGATTCCTCTATTGAGAATTGTCCATTTAGTTCTGTACCCCACTTTTTATTGGATTATTTGGTGTTTTGGAGACTAGCTTCTTGAGTTCTTTGTAAATTTTGGAGATCAGCCCTCTGTCAGAAGTGGGGTTGGTGAATATCTTTTACCAATCAGTGGCCTGTCGAGTGTGTCTTGCTGAGTGTGGCCTTTGCCTTATAGAAGCTTCTCAGTTTCAGGAGGTCCCATTTATTAATTGTTGATCTCAGTGTCTGTGCCACTGGTGTAATGTTCAGGAATTGGTCTCCTGTACCAATTTCGTACAAGGGTATTTCCTACTTTCTCTTCTAATAAGTTCATTGTGGCTCGATTTATGTTGAGGTTTTTGATCCATTTGGAGTTAAGTTTTTTGCATGGCGATAGACATGGATCTATCTGCAGTCTTCTACATGCCAGCATCCAGTTATGCCAGCACCATTTGTTGAAGATGCTTTCTTTATTCCATTGTATAGTTTTAGCTTCTTTGTAAAAAAAAAAAAATCAGGTGTTTGTAGGTGTGCGGGTTAATATCAGGGTTTTCAACTCTATTCCACTGGTCTAACTGTCTATTTTTGTGCCAATACCAAGCTGTTTTCAGGACTATTATAACTCTATAATAGAGCTTTAAATCAGGGATGGTGATGCCTCCGGAAGTTTTTTTATTGTACAAGGTTGTTTTGGCTATCCTGGTTCTTTTGTTTTGGCCTATAAAGTTGAGAATTTTTTTCAAGGTCTGTGAAGAATTGTGCTGGGATTTTGATGGGGATTGCATTGAATCTGTAGATTGCTTCTGGCAAGATTGCCATTTTTACTATGTTGATCCTACCTATCCAAGAACATGGGAGACCCTTCCATTTTCTGGTATCTTCTTTAATTTCTTTCTTTAGAGACTCAAAATTCTTATGATGCAGGTCTTTCACTTTTTTGGTTAGCATTACCCCAAGGTATTTTATATTGTTTGTGGCAATTGTAAAGGGTGATGTTTCTCTGATTTCCTTCTCAGCACATTTATCATCCATATATAGCAGGGCTACTGATTTTTTTTTAGTTAATATTGTATCCTGCCACTTTGCTGAAGGTGTTTATCAGCTGTAGGATTTCCCTGGTAGAGTTTCTCGGGTCTCTTATGTCAACTATCAAATCACTGGCAAACAGTGAAAGCTTGACTTCTTCCTTTCCAATTTTTATCTCCTTGATCTCCTTTTGTTGTCTTATTGCTCTAGCTAAAACTTCAAGGACAATATTGAAGAAATATGGAGAGAGAGGACAGCCTTGTCTTGTTCCTGATTTTAGAGGAATAGCTTTGAGTTTCTCTCCATTCAGTTTGATGTTGGCTGTTGGCTTACTGTATAGTGTTTTTCTTATGTTCAGGTATGTTCCTGTTATTCCTGATCTCTCCAGGAGCTTTATCTTGAAGGGATGTTGGATTTTGTCAAAGGCTTTTTCAGCATCTAGTGAGATGATCATGTGGTTGTTCTTCAGTTTGTTTATATGGTGGATTACATTGATAGATTTTCAAGTGTTGAACCAAACCTGCATCCCAGGGATGAAGCCTACATGATCATGGTGGATGATTTTTCTGATATGTTTTTGGATTCGGTTTGCCAGTATTTTATTGAGTAATTTGCATCAATGTTCATGAGTGATATTGGTATGTAGTTCTCTTTCTTAGTAGTGTCTTTGTGTGGTTTGGGTACCAAGGTAATTGTAGCCTCGTTAAAAAAAAAAAGTTTGGCAATGAACTTCTGCTTCTATTGTGTGGAACAACTTGAGGAGTATCGGTGTTAGTTCTTCTGTGAATTTCTGGTAGAATTCTGCACTGAAGCCATCTGGCCCTGGGCTTTTTTTTTTTTTTTTTTTTGGCTGGGAGATTTTGATGACTGCTTCTATTTCCTTAGAGGCTATAGGTCTGTTTAAGTTGCTTATCTGTTCTTACCTCAATTTTGGTAAGTGGTATCTGTTCAGAAAATTTTCCATTTCCTTTAAATTTTCTAATTTTGTGAGTACAGGTTTTCAAAGTATGATCTGAAGATTCTCTGGATTTCCTCAGTGTCCAATTATATGTCCCCCTTTTTCATTTCTGATTTTGTTAATTTGTTTGTTATCTCTGCCTTTTGGTTAGTTTGGATAAATGTTTGTCTATCTTGTTGATTTTCTTGAGGAACCAACTCTTCGTTACATTGATTCTTTGAATTGTTTTGTTTTGACTTTATTATTTCTGCCCTCAGTTTGATTATTTCCTGGCATATACTCTTTGTGGTGAATTTGCTTCCATTTGTTCTAGAGCTTTCAGCTGTGATGTCAACTCTCTGGTGTGACTATTCTCTAGTTTCTTCATGTGAGCACTTAAAGCTATGAACTTTCCTCTTAGAACTGCTTTCAAAGTATCCCATAAGTTTTTTATGTTGTGACCTCATTTTCATTGAATCCTAGGAAGTCTTTCATTTCTTTCTTTATTTCTTCCTTGACCTAGGAGTGGTGCAATTGAGCATTATTCAATTTCCATGAGTTGGTAGGTTTTCTGCAATTTGTGTTGTTTTTGAATTCTAACTTTAAAGAATGGTGATCTGATAAGACACAGGGTGTTATTCCAATTTTATTGTAACTGTTGAGGTTTGCTATGTTGCCCAGTATGTGGTGGATTTTAGAGAAGGTTCCATGTGATGCTCAAAAGAAGGTATATTCTTTTTTTCTTTGGATGGAATGTTCTATAGATGTCTGTTAATCCCAATTGGGTCATAACTTCTGTTAGTTCCTTTGTCTCTTTGTTAAGTTTCTGTCTGGTGGTCCTGTCCAGTGGTAAGAGTGGGGTATTGAAGTCTCCCACCATAACTGTGTGAGGCCTTATTTGTGATTTGAGTTTTAATAATGTTTCTTTTACGAACATTTGTGCCTTTGTATTTGGGGCATGGATGTTTAGAATTGAGACTTCTTCCTGATGGATTTTTCCTGTGATGAATATGAAATGACCCTCATCTCTTTTGATTGATTTTAGTTTGAAGTCCAATTTGTTAGATACTAGGATAGCTACCCCACCTCGTTTCTTGGGTCCATTTGATTGGAATATCTTATCCCAACCCTTTACTCTGAAGTAATGTCTGTCTTTGAATTTGAGGTGTGTTTCTTGTATGCAGCAAAAGGATGGATTCTGTCTTCGTATCCACTCTGTTAGCCTGTGTCTTTTTATAGGCGAATTAAGAACATAATATTGAGAGAAATTAAGGACCATTGAGTGCTTATTCTTGTTTGTTTTTTATTTGTTGTTGGTAGTGGTATTGTATGTGGATTTACCCTGCTTTTTCTTTTGGGTTTTGGTTAAGTGGGATTATCTATTGCCTATGTTTTTGTGAGTGTAGTTAATTTCCTTAGGTTGGAGTTTTCCTTCCAGTACTTTCTATAGGGCTGGATTAGTGGTTACATACTGTTTAAATCTGGTTTTGCCATGGAATATCTTTTTTTCTCCTTATAGTGTTTGAAAGCTTTGCTGGGTATAGTAGTCTGGGCTGGCATCCGTGTTCTCTTAGAGTTGGTAGAATATCTATCCAGGTCCTTCTGGCTTTCAGAGTTTCCATGGAGAAGTCCGGTGTAATTCTGATAGGTTTGCCTTTATATGTTACTTGGCCCTTTTCCTTTACTACTCTTAATATTCTTTCTTTATTCTGTATGCTTGGTGTTTTAATTATTATGTGATGAGGGGGCTTTCTCTTGTGGTCCATTCTATTTGGTGTTCTGTAGGCTTCTTGTACTTTCATTGGCATGTCTTTCTTTATGTTGGGAAAGTTTTCTTCAATGATGTTGTTATATATGTTTTCTGCACCTTTGAGTTGGTCTTCTTCACCTTTTTCCATACCTATTTTCCTTAGGTTTGGTCTCTCATGGTGTCCCATATTTCCTGGATATTTTGTTTTAAGGATTTGTTGGACTTAAGATTTTCTTTGCTTGATGAATTTATTTCCTCTAGTTTATCTTCAGCGTCTGAGATTCTGTCTTCAATCTCTTGTATTCTGTTAGTTATGCTTGCATCTGTGGTTCCTGAAGTTTACTCAGCTTTTCCACTTCCAACATTCCCTCAGTTTATGTTTTCTTTATTGTTTCTATTTCAGTTTTTAGGTCTTGAACTGTTTCCTTGAGCTGTTTAATTGTAATTCCTTGCATCTTTTGGGTTGTCTTTTCTTCCATTTCTCTGAAGAATTTTCTCATTTCCTCTCTTATGGTCTCTATCATCAGCATGAAGTTGTTTTTAAGGTTGCTCTCTTCTGCTTCATCTGTTTTCTGATGTTCAGGTCTTGCTGGTGTAGAGTCCCTAGACTCTGGTGGTGTCATATTGGTTTTCCTGTTGTTGGATGTGTTCTTATATTGTTGTCTTCCCATCTCTTCTTCCAGTGGGTGCAGGTGGTGTCTCTTCCTTTCCTGGTGTGTATGGGTCCAAGGTTCTCTTCTGGTGGGTGCAAGAGGGTCTGATACTCTTATGGGTCTCAGGGTGGGTGCAAGCGAGTCTGAGGCACAGGCTCTCCAGGTGGTTGGGAGTGGGACTAGCACAGAGATGTCAGCAGACTCTGGGTTGTTTGGTCCTCAGGGGCTGAGTCTATATGCCTGCAGACCCCAGGACAGGAATTCCCAGAGTGGGCAGGTGGAAGTTGGAGCCAAGGCAGGAGTTGAAGTAGGTCACCTTTGCCCTGAGTGGGGGCAGGAATAGCCCCGCATTCTCAGCAGACTCAGAGTTGCTTGGTCCTCAGGGCAAGACATCATTTATAATGTAGAGATGGGGACATTGTATTCATTTTCTGTATGGTCCCTAAGTATAATGGCAAAGATCCTCCGAAGACAGAGTGGGGAAAAGAGTTGAAGGGGAAGGCAATGAAAGAGAAGGGGAAACTGGGTCATATAATGTGGAGCTAAAGGATGAGGTCACTCTAGGAAATGACAAGACAGATTTTCCCAGAAAGACCAAACTCCATCACATGGGGATTTTAAAACTATTAACTGCCATGAGACTTTTCACTTCCAGAACTATATGAAAACAAATTTATATTGCTTGTATATAACCTAATTTAGTTACCTTTTTATGTACATAAAAAGGGGGATTACTGAAAGTTATAGATGTTAAAGAATACCAACCACCAAATTTCTTAGGCATTTATCTTGGTATACATGTGAACATGTATAAGCGTTTGCCTAGGAAACACTAAGATGTAAAATTATCTGTATAAACCTTGGGCTGGGCTACAGAAAAATCTTTGTTTTTGAAAATCTTTTTTTAAATTATCTTTATCTTTTATTACTGTATGTCAATTATCACTGTCGTGTATCATCCAACATTTACTATTTCCTTTCCTTTTTATAATTGCTAATTTGGTGCAGGTAAGCATTAGCATTACAATTTGCATTTGCCTGATCATCGATAACGTTGAAGACTGTAGAAGACCCATCAATGAATCAATAGGTCGTTTTTGTTTCCTATTATTAAGTGTCTGTTTAAAATTTTTATCTCATTTTTTATAAAAGCATTTGTCTTTGATTTTCTTTCTTTTCTTTTTAACTGATTTTGAATACTTTGTTGATGAGTGTGTGTGGTGATATCTTTCTTGCACAAATAAAGCCTGTCTGGGGGTCATAGAATGAAACTTGCCACTATATAACCATAGAGGTCTATAGGTCTGTACAGACAGGCAGGAAGTGACATAGCTGGGCAGTAACAGTATATAAGCAGGGAGAAACAGGAAATCACTTCTTCTCTGTGGAGACAATGGCTGAGCAGTCGACATGTAGTATGCCAGACTAGTAACAGGTCACCAGACCTTTCTCTGGTAAGATAAGACCACTTGGAAATACATAGATTAATAGAAATAGTTAGTAATTAGGCAGAGCTAGCCAGTAAGAAACCCTAGTAACCAGCCAATGGTTTCATAATTAATATAAGTCTTGTGTGTTTGTTTGGGGGCTCTGAGGCAACTATGGAACCAGGCAGGAATCTCATAAAAAGTGTCCATTTCCAGTTGTATATTGGAAAAAATTTCTGCCAGTGAAAAACTGAATGGAATATCTAATAATTACAATACATTTAATAACTATATTAGTATCTGTAAGGATTAATGAATAAATCCATAGTTACTACCATATCATGTGATCTGCAAATGAACTGAAAATTCAAATGTGGGTTTGAAAATTGTCAGCTCCTTTTTAGGAGGGATAGTTGACTTTTTTTTTTTTTTTTTTTTTTTTTGGTTTTTCAAGACAAGGTTTCTCTGTGGCTTTGGAGCCTGCCCTGGAACTAGCTCTTGTAGAACAGGCTGGTCTCAAACTCCCAGAGATCTGACTGCTTTTGCCTCCTGAGTGAAATGATTAAATGCTTTTGGCGCCACCGCTCAGCAATAGTTGACTTTTTAATTGTTGCTTTTATATTTTGGAATTATATACTAGCTGTTTTTTAAATGTTTAGATAGTTAAATTTTTATGATAATTTTGTATAATTTTTCTTGCTATGGGGTAATAGTAAAGCTGGTATATAATGTTACATGAAAATTTGAAGGATGTAGTTTGTAAAATTGCACATTCCTAAAATTCATAAACCTAATTTTTCAAACTATTTTAAAACTTGGTTTCTCAAGTGTTCATCTGCTTTGGGATAGCCCTTTTTCTCTATATGAAGGACTAATTCTCCTTCCAAGGATGTAGGAGTTATGTTTTCCAGTGAGACATAGAGACAGATGTGCCATGATTTTAATTTCAGACCCACCATCTTGAGTGATCCGGAATGTTAGTTTCTATTAACCAAACTTTAAGAAGTCCTCTTTAATGTCTAACTTCCTCAATACAGAAATAGATACAGAGTAGATACAGATAAGCTCAGTGCCACTGTATTATGATGTAGTGACTACTACAATTGTTATACAGTACACAATGTATTTTAGAGTTGTTATAAGGATTGAAGTGTCTATTGCAATAATCTTTACATCTCTACAACATTCCAAGGGATGATTATGCTCAACTGGCAACCCTAGACACAGAATTACAGACAACTTAGGATGTTGGTATGGAGGAAATAGTCTCCTCAGAGAAGACCCCACCAATTGGTTATCCAATAACAAATGTCAGCCTGAAATCATATGCATACACATAACATTAAACAGACTGAGCAGGTTGTATTTATACATTTATGCGCGTGTGTGTGTGTGTGTGTGTGTGTGTGTGTGTGTGTGTGTGTGTGTAGCCATGAATTTAAAAGACAGAAAGGGGTTATACATGTGAGGTTTGAAGGAAGAAAAGGGAAGGAGGATATGATATAATTATAATTTTAAGAAATAAACTATTTTGCTTTCTACTTGTTTTAATTACAGTACACAATTTCAAAAACGTCAGGGATTTATCATTAGAGAAAGCTGGTTTTGGATCATCATTTTGCTGATTCCAGACTCTATCTGTATAATATAGAATACTCCCATAGGCAAAATTAAAAAAATATTAATAATCATAACTAAGGATTTTACATTATTTTATTGATTTTAAATTACCTTTTTATTTTTTGATATTATAATATATTAAAATGTATTGAATTATATAGACATCACTGAAAAAATACCTGTCATTGAAATAAATAATAGAACCTCCTATACAAGAACTCAGTTATGAAATCTTATGAAGATATGCATAGAGATATAATATGGGTCCATTATGATATTACATGTAAAAGGTGATTGATTAGAATTTGGTATCTGCTCCAAAACAAATCTGCTTGATAATTATTGATTCATTCATCCACTCATGATCTTAAAAATGAAATCATAAATACAATCAAATGGAGTATAGATTATTTAGGTTAAAAAGTAATTGTTGATGCATCTTTTTCGACTTTAAACTGTATTTTTAAGAAACAAAATAATAGCTGGGCATTGTGGTGCACACCTTTAATCCCATAACTCTGGAGGCAGAGACAGGTGGATCTCTGTGAGTTTAAGGCCAGCCTGGTCTACAGAGTGAGTTCTCGGACAGCCAGGGCTAGATAGAGAGACCATGTCTTAAAAAATTCTTAGGATTAATTCATAAACAACAAAAGAAGGTACAAAACTGTGGTAGTAATCTATCTTAACCAGATTAACAACAATTTAAACAGAAAAAATGAACCAAATAATACTGTCAAGCACTTGTAGGTATTAGTGTTAGAATATGTTTATTCTCTTATAAATGGAATTCTTGCTCATTCCAGGTGTCTTTGATATAATTTTTAATCTAGAAACTGTTTTGAAATGAAACTGTAAATTAAAATGGGAATTTTTAATATAAAATATTGTACACCTATTAAGAAAGTACAGAATATGAAAACAGCTAGTCCTTAATTCAGTACTTTATAAAAAAAAAGTTCAGGCTCTTAAGGTATTGTGTTCCTTTTGCTAATATCATCAGAATTTTTCTTCCTCTTTGAATGAAAAGTAGTCCAAATTTCCCCTCCAGAGCCTGACATCCTTTTAGTAGGAGCCCTTCAAAGTACAGTATAACTGTTCGGTGTGGCTGCTAGCTCAGTGTGGACACTCCAACTATCTTCTTGAAAAGAGGCAATGTCAAGAACAGGAAGAAGATAGTAGGGAACACCCTATGAAAGAGATTTTCAGAGAAAGCAATAGTAGAAGCAAAATCTCGAGGGGATACCAACTATAGAAAAACACACTTTTGCTGTTACTGAAACACAAATTCTTAGTATGCAGAAAAGAAGATAAAAAAGAAGACAGATTCCACACAAGTAAGGAAGTGGTGTGTCAAAGTAAAAGAGTTGGGACTCCTTCCTATGGTAATGCAAAATGGAAAGGCTTCAGGTGGGCTAGTGATATTGCATAATTGGTAATCTTGAGGACAAATCTTGACGCTGGCTACTATGTGGAGAATGATGGGAGAAGAGGCAGGGATGCTCATAAGAAGGCTGTAGATACTGTTCTCAATGACACAAGCATAAACTAGATTGCTGGTGGTAGTGGGACTTATGAAGACATAGCATTTTTAAGGCTCAGGCAATTGCATCATCAACACCCTGTGCATGATAAACCTATGTTAGCAGTTCTCTGAGGGACTAAAATGTGACTTTAGGATTTCATTTGATATTGACTTTTCATTATATGTTAAATTTCTAACTGTATTAAAGTTTTGATATGCATATACATCTACATGGAAATAGACTTAGCAGGGATTTTGCTCTAGATGGAAATAGACTTAGCGGGGGGGGGGGGCAAAGAACCTAGTATGTGTAACCCAGGATCATCCATTCTCCTTGCCTTACAGATGATAAGTCATTCTACTACCTTGCCTCTTTTCAAGTCACAAACATCAAATACAAAGAAAATTATGGAACGAGATCATCAAGAGAGTTTATAGAGAGAAGTCATCAGATTGAGAGAATGGTAAGATCAATGGGAAATGCTGATCTATAACCTTCTCAAAATTTAACAATTTGACTATTCAAATTCACCATGCTGTCAGTCTCTATCTCATTGAGGATTTAATTCTCATTTCTCTGTTTATTAATTAAGTTTTTCAATAGTTATCTGCTGTGTGCATTTCTTTCCTGTCAATGTTTGCTAATGATGTTGTCCATGTATATATAAACCTATATTGAAAATATATATGTATTGAAAATAACCTTTTCCCATTTGCTCTTTGTGGTTTCATTATCATTATAATACATTATGTTTCATTAGTAGCCAAGAGATAGGATAAATACAGCATTATGACTATATAGAATAATTTATGAACAATTAAATCAATGCCTTATGTCATGATCCTCAGTAGAAATATTAAAGCTAGTGAATGTTCTTAGCACCTCTCTGTCTATAGATTCCCTGCAATCTCAGAGCTACACAGTGATTGGGTTTTCCATGGACTTCTCTGTTTGACCACTGTGTAATACTCTGCTTTTTGGAGTAGAGTTAAGACAGATTAAAATAAAGCACCCGTGGAAATCTGGGGATGGAAGGGGCACTCCTTCTTAGGGAAGATCACTGCATTTGCTTGTCCAGTGGCCAGTGGTCAAGCCTGAAAACATACATACAGATAGCATTATGTGGACTGAACATGGTGTCTTTATGGATTTATGAAGTACATTAATTTGAAGGATAGGAGGGAGGGATATACAGGAAGATGTAGAGGGAGGAAAGGGAAGGGAGAAATGCTGTAATTAAATTATATTCTCAAAACAAAAGAAAAAGCAAGGTTATAATTGTTTTCATGCTCAGTATTGCTGGTTTAACCACTTAAAGCTGTTTGCTTTATATTCGTTTAATGCCATGTATCATAACAACATTCACTGAAACCCTTTTTGTTATTTAAAAAATATTCTAAAACAGCGATAAAGCTTGAGGGATGTCTTAAGGTTCCTTTCACTTTCTTTCTACATCAAGCATATAACACTTGAAATACAAAAAAATGCACGAGAGACACAAACTATTACTATGAAAACCACTTTCCCACTGAAGTTCATTGACTACATTCTTCACTGCAAGCTAAGCCTTATCTAAAAATTGGGAACATGTGATAACAGAACTTCCAAGAAGAGGACACAGTGGAATGGAGGCTTAGCACAGCATTCTCTGGTTCCACAGTACTTATTCTTGTCTATATTGAGTTACAATCAGTACATTCTGTGACTGGACACTCCTGATTAAATGATTTTTTAGGATAATAATTCCAGGAAAATTTAGAAGTCTAGACAGCAGTAATGCACACAGGAAGAATCTAAGCAAAGATGTGGTTTCAAGCGTCTAGGCTCAACTTGATTTGTCTGGAAGATTTGGGGCTTAGTTTACATCACAGAGGTGATTCTGTGCAGACGTAGTAGGGCTGGGCTGTTTGTCATACACCAAAAGGTAATGCCTGAAAAGGTAGATAATAACTTCCCAGACATCACTGGGCAAGTTTCCCAGGTCAGACAAGGACAAGGCTGTGGGAAAGTACAGTGTGAGGTGTTATCAGCTAGCACTTACAAGAACTGGTGTATCTAACTTCTAAGTACATTTTAGTTAATACAATTATGAATTTATTGTTAAATATTTATATGCTGAAATTCTTTGTCATAATCTGCCATATTTTAAAAATAATCTAATGCCTTAAAAATTTCTTGTCCTTTTGGTTGTGAGCTTTAGTTTTTAATGGTTGAGCCATCTCTCCAGCTTCTCTTAAGAAATTTCTAAAGAAAGAAAAGAGACATCATTATTTGTTGGGCAAGCAACTATAACAATCAATCACCATTGGTCAATGCTTCTAGATCATCTGACAGATAGTCTGGCTTTGCTTCTCCTTTTGTTTATGTGTAATTTTCTCCTATGTTGACATATAGTGAACATTCAGGGCAAAATAGATTTAATCAGTGTAAGTTAAAATACAGATAAATAAAAAGAAGACTAGTGGGAAAAAGTAGAGACTCACTTGGTTTCAGATATGGCTGATTTCAGGGGATCAAACAGCCTGGGGCTAATGTCCTTCCTTATTTGTTTTCTCCTTGGAAGACACAGCTAAATCCTGCTTAACGCTTTTTCCTAAGTTGCAAACTGAAGCAGCAGGACATTTTCCTGTGATTACCCCAAGATGGATGTTTGAAGAATCAGTCTTATTTGGTTGGCCAAATTTAGAATTGAAAACTGGCCAAGATACTGAAACTCTGTCAGTCTTGTGAGCCATGGAGATAAGGTTAGGTCCATTTGAACTATATAGATAAAACTTCACCCTCATTCAACTGTCTATCTGACATTTCTACTTTGATCTCTTGGAGGCATCTCAGATTAATCTAATTTAAAGATCCTTCTTGAAGACTGCTCCCTCTAGTGTCTTCTCACTCTGAATTTTCAGTGAACAATTGTGTTTATCTCATTGCTAGAGTACCTACTCTAGCAATTATCCATTATCCACTGCCTATTCTAGTCACAAGTCACATTTCTACCACTAGTCCATCATCTCCATCCTAGACTAGCCAGAATAATAGTTGTAATTTAGAAATGCAGAGCTGGAAAGAAAGATGCCATGGACAGAGCTTGGGTGGGTTTTTTTAATTTATTTTAGTTGGAGCAAAGAGAATGGGAAAAGAGGAGAAGGGAGAGGAGAAACCGACCTCTGAGGACAGGAAAGACAGAAGAGAAGAGAGAGGCAGAGAGAGAGACAGAGATAGAGAGAGACAGAGGGAGAGAAGGAGAGTGAAAGATGAGAGGTGGGCAGGGCCCTTTTACAAGAGGATGTAGTGAAGGTGCACAGGTGATGCTCTTAGTGACTGCAGCTGATGGGGTATCCTGTCACAACCCATGGACAGGCCAGCACAGATGCCTGAATACTAACAATGGTCACATATTCAAACCACTGCTTTCACTGAGGATCCCTCTTGTATCTACAGAGAAATCATAATGACCTTTTGAAAATGAAGTATTGTGTTCCTAATGACTTCCAAATATGCTAAGAATAAAATCTAAGCTCTTCACCCAAGTTCCCAAATGCTGTCATGCTTTGGCTCCAACAACTCCCATCTCTGTCTGTGGTCTGCCTTGATCACTTTGGTTTTCTTTTGTATTCTTTGCATATTCTGTTGCTTCTACATAGAAGACCATCTCAACCTTGTTGATTCCTCATCATCTGAGAAACCACTTAAACAGCACCTACTTGGGGATCGCTTCTCTTTTACAATTTCTCAGTTGTTATCCTGTATTACTTTACTAATGGCACTTGATAATCAATGCCTGTTTTATTACTATCTAACTGTATTTTGAGTTCAAGTTCAGAACCATTTCTTTTTCAGTGCTGTCAATCCAGTTTCTACTAAAATTAAGTAATGTCAGGATAGAACAATCTGAGACCTGTCACAGTCAGTGTATAACTAACAGCTAACTGTGTGGTCTGAAAGAGTGTTTTGGAAATCTGAGGAGGGAAACTTGTGGAGTCAGCAGGAAGCTTTCCGAGAGTGCACTGGTGTACTGTTCTATCAGTATGCTCTTTCTCTACTGGTCCATAACCACCTTTATAGTAGAAATATACCTGTACAACTAGCCTTATTTTCATTGATAGACCTTAAAAAGAATTCCAGCAGCATTTCCTGGTATCCAGGAGGAGTTCATCTTTCTTGAGAACTTAGTCTTTGTGCAGTTACTTATCAGAGGAAAAAGATTGGAAACCCAAAACAGTAACTGAGTAGCCATGACTCTGCTTGGGCCCACATGCACTACTTCAAGTATATTTTGTTTAATGCTAGAATTAAAGCCAAGGAAGATGATATCTAGTACAAACTATTAACTCAACTTTTAAGTTTTTATGGTCCAATCCAAAAAATAACATTGCTAGTGATGATTTAACTTAAAATAAATGGCTAATCTTGTTTTCTTTAATTTTTCATTCATAAATTTGTTAGTGTCATTGAGTTTCTACAAACTGACTGAATTGTATGTTAGGTAATTCCACATAAATTTTTAAAAAATATTTGGTGTTTTGGTTATGAACCATCTCTCTAGTACCTTTTCAATTAAAAAATATTTTGTTGGTATGTATTCATGTACAGAGTTCTTGGTTTTATAAATAAATTTTCATTCACATTTACCATACACTTTGACCATATTCACTTCTAATACCTTCTCTCGTATTCCCCCTCTCACCTTCCCAAACCCCTTCCTCTTTCCAGATACTTTGACTACTACTTTATGTTACACACACACACACACACACACACACACACACACACACACACACACACATATATATATATATATATATATACATTTATGCATTTAAGGTATTTTATACATAAAATCTAGGATTCACATTTGAGAAAGAATGTGTTTATTTGTCTTTCTGACTCCAGATTATTTTTCTTATTCTACTCTTTCTAGATCCATCTATTATTCTGAAAATAACAACTTCACTTTTCCATATGACTTAAAATCTATTATGCATTTAAATCATAATATATTTTGCCCATTTGTTTACTGATAGATACCTCACGGAAGTCATTTATGGAATCTGTTGACACATTCATATTCTTTTTTATAAAACCACAGACAGGTAGAGGTGACTCTCAAGTGATTGTAGAGCAAGGATGGAGCCAACAAAGGAGAAAGATAATAGCATCTACTATGAGGGAAATATTGTCAGGAAGCAAGAGTTTAATACATCCATCTTTCTATTTTATAGATGCCAGTTTTGCTTGCACTGTGGGGGAACACTGCAGGAATAAGAAGGACCATATAACAGGGTTCTGAGGTGATGAAAATAGTACACCACTATACTGAAACATGGAAAATAGGTTTCTTCTGAGTGTTGCACTAGATCTGCAGAGTCAAGGAGAGGAAGAAAGTGTATTGATCAGGAACACAGACCCCTTGTTCCTAGAGGGTGTAGTAACTGGGGATGGGGTGTAAGATGTAGCTTATAAGTAGACTTTGGTTCATTTAACACAGACCTGTCTTCTGACTTTCGATAGTCATCCCAGTGCTCTTTGATGGTAAGTTTCAGCAAGACTCCTTTTAGGGAATCAGGACTCCAGGAGATACATTCTCTGACCATCCCAAATCTTTCACAGGTTCAGTCTGGAAGATTAAGGAATGTCATGCTCATGATTTGAAGTGTGGTGAAATGAATTACCAGTACTAGTATTAGATGTTTAGTCCTGACTGTCTCAGAGAGATGACTCACAGTGAGTTGTCAGAGCTGTTATAGTCATTCAAATGGTCAAGTGATACACTAATCACTGAACAAATTCAGCAGACCTGGTATCAGTGGTAGACTACATGCTACGAGAGTGTAGCAAATGGACTGCTGGGCCTATTTAGAACTGAGGATGATGTATTAAAATAACACATTTGGTAATTAAGACTAAAATTATTTTATAATTTGCTAGACATCAAGCATGATATAAATTTATTTGCCTTAAAAATTCTATGTGCTTGTCTGTGTATGTGTGTGGGGGGGTCTCTATGAGTGCAAGTGCACACCTTCCTGTGAATACACAACGCCAGAAGAGGACCTCACCTAAAGTGTCCTCTGATATCCCTTTTCACCAGTTCCTTTGAGCCACGGTTTCTCCCTGAACCCAGGGGTGCTTTCTTTTGTGGTTAAGCTTAAAGAAGCAAGTCTCTGCAGCCCCCACGAGCTGAGATTACAGGAGACCAAGGAAGCTTGGGTTATCTCACAGGTACTGAAATCTGTATCCATATCCTTATGGTTTCAGTGAAAACATTCTTAGCCACTGATCCATCCTTTTTATCCCCTAAATTAACAATGTAAGAGAGTTATCAAAACCACCCCATTTTACACAGGATCAGTAAATTTGACCATTTCGAAAAGGTTGTTCAGTCCCGAAAGGATTTGAACACAGATTTAGTCTTCTGTGAAGCTCAATATGCATCATGAAAATCAACTAAAAACCTGGTCGTCAACAAAAAATTCTTGATAGATAAATAATACGTTTTTCAGGATTAACATGTCTTATTTATTTTTTTTATCAGATGTCTAGGATTTTTAGACGTTCTTCAGGAGTGGGTCGATTTATCAAGTCACATGTTATCAAGATAAGGTATGTAGACCTGTAATTTCAGGCCAATACCATAAAGATGGCACATTTAATTCACATGGCTGCTCGGTCTCCCTGAGAATCATTTTAGCAAAGATATTTCATAAAATTTAAGCAACAAGGGTTATGCTCTAACCATTTCAGTGACTTCTTAGTCACAATAGGAAGATAGAAGGTGTTTTACAAGAGACTCACAGCTATTAGGTCAGAAAATAAATATACAGCAAGGGAAGGACATGACACTATTGTACTAATACCAACCTGCTCCCTTAAAGAGAACAGATGTAAGGCCTTTTCATTTTCCTTTCTTTAAGTCTATAACCATCACTGTCACTTCCTATTCAATGTTTTTCTTTAATGTCAACATATTTTTGTCATTTTAATGACAAAATTTAATACATTGGTGAGATGTACATAAATTAACATGGAATTATTATCAGGGACTAAGACCTGTCTTTTGGTACATTTCTTTATCCTGTTCATGCCATGTGGATTCCAGGAATCAAACTCAGGTCCTTAGGCTTGGCAGCAAGCACCTTTACCATCTCACCAGCTCCTATCTATGTTTTAGTATGATGTTTAAATGGCCTAGATTTCACACTGAGATAGGTAGATGATAATTATATGATAGAGAGAGATAGATACAGAGATGATAGATTATAGATAGATAATTAGATAGATGGCAGAGTGATATAGAAATGGTAAATAGGTAAGTAGATTAGACAGATAATAGATAGATGATAGCTAGCTAACTAGATGATAGAAATATAGAGAATAGATGGATGATAGAGATGATAGGTGAATTAGAAAAAGTATATATTTAACTTCTTAGTGATACTTAGTCTTTTTCAGTCTTTCTAAGTCAATTCACTTTCCAAAGTTTACAAGAGGCTTTCCATCTCTAAATCATGATATAAATTTCTATATTTGAATCATTGGTCAAATTATTTACTTTTATAAAGTACTCCCTATTAAAATTTTTTATTGCACGAATACAAAATACCCAAATATTAGTGTTTTAATACAATATTTATTGCATTTCCATAGGCCAATTCAAAGAATCAAAAGTGGGGGCTAAAGAGTGGGCATGATAGTATTTCATTGCCATGTAGGCTTCTATTTCTGCCTGAGACAAGAGAAGCACAAGACCTTGGAACTAAGGGGCATCTTTTCTGACTACACCCCTCTAGCCAGAATTCATGAGAGTTTGAGTAAACTTTAAGAGAGACTAGAAATGCAGTGTAGTTCTGTGCTCAGGAGGCAAAGGGTAATGGATGGACCACATTGTCTGCCATACTTCAGTGGGAATAATGACCTCAGCTACCTGACCACTTTTATTCAAAATGTCTTAAAAAGTAAGTTGTTTAAGTGAATATAAAGTATGGTTTCATGAGCACCTCACAAAACTCTCCAAACTGTCTAGATGTAACACTAAGTCTCGTGTGCATAGATACCATCCACCATGTTGCTTTAAATTCCTGGAGATCACCAAGATGGAACTATTTCTCTATTTTTGTTCCAGTCCAGATGAACAGGGCGTGAACATTCTTATGGTGCTCATGTTTCGATACCCATCTACTGATAGTGCTGAACGAATCAAGAAAAAAATTGAAAGGACGTTATATCAAAGTCTGAAGATCAAACAGTTGCCTTTGACTATAAATAAACCATCATTTAGCCTCACACGTAAGTATTTTGTTATTATTTGTCATATTTTTTCCAATTCTCTTTTACTGTGATCTCCTGAATTTGTCATAAGAATCTGGTTCATGTATCTTCCCATTTTACCAATTCACCACTAATATCTCTATCAAAGGGCCTGGAGAGATGACTCAGCACTTAAGAACACTTTCTGTTCTTGCAAAGGACCCAGGTTCAGTTCCCAGAAACCACATGACAGCTCACAATTTCTGTGGTAGCTGGCACTTTTGTGACATCCTCGGACTCCTGTATGTATATGGTGCATGCATGGATGTATGTGAATGCTCTCTCACACACACACTGAATAAATAAAAACATACAAGTGTGGAAGAAAACTAAAATAAAAATTCACTATGAGGTAAAATGAAGAATTACACTTTTTTCTATACTTATGAGAGCTTTTGGCAAAGTTTCCAAATTTTTAAACAAATTATATTGGATGTTTTAAAATGCACCAAAGGGTATGCATTATTTTCAACATTTTAGATGGGGAGCTTGACTTTAATCAAGGCCCTAAGACATGGACATCTTTTTTTTATTATTATTAGTTCAAATTAGGAACAAGCTTGCTTCACATGTCAATACCCTCTCCCTCTCTCTCCGCTCCCCCAACCCTCTCCCCCAACCCCTGAATTATCCCCCACCCCATCCCCCCTCCACTCTCCAGGCAGGGTAGGGCCCTCGACGGGGCTCCCCAAAGTCCACCACATCATCCTGAACTGGGCCTAGGCCCTCCCCCATGTCTCCTGGCCGAGAGAGCATCCCTTCACATGGGATGGGCTCTCAAAGTCCCTTCTTACACCAGGGAAAAATACTGATCCACTACCAGGGACCCCATAGACTTCGGAGGCCTCCTCACTGACATCCATGTTTAGGTGTCTGGATCAGTGACATGGACATCTTTAAGTCAAATTTTTTCATATATTACATCGGTAGCTAGAAATAATGATGATCACATTATTTACTACATATTATTTTTGATTGTTAAAGTATTTTGCTCCAAAAGAAAATAGGATGTATTCATCATTCTATAAAGAGGATTCTCAGAGCAAATCTTGACTGACAATATAGCTATTCCTAAGTCAGGATCACATAGTTAAAGTAAAATATAAACCATTAAAGTTTACTGCATTTTAAAGGTATAGAATTTCTTAAAGTTTTCAAAAGTATTTTTGACCTTGGATATATACAATGGCATTTTATCATACAGGCTATTTTGATACCAAAATGAGCATATTCTAAGACTGCTTGATAACAAATATTCATTTGTATGTATTTTCTTCTGTTGTATACACACCATTCATTAGAAAAAAAAAAAGTCTCTGGAAAATCCCTACTAGGGAGCGGGGCTTACATTCCTTTTTGAACTTTCACAACAGAACCGAATACTCCAAAGTATGTTGTTTGGCAAGGAAAGTTTTGAACTAAAGTAAATCTAAAGGACCACCAAGGACAGTTCTTTCCGGATCTCACTCTCCCTACTTTGCTCTCTCTGCTCTAAAGCAAGCCATAGCAACTAGAATCCTTCTTTCCCAAAGAAGGTACAGGGAGTCTGACCCCACCTACCTTTCTGTGAAGAAAAGGGTCACAGAGGAATTCTTTAACTGTACTCAACAACAGATCACAAGACCTTCTTTCCAGAGGGGCCCTGTATCTACTCACAGGGATAGAAAAGCCTGATACGACAGGGTCTGCTTACACTGGGTCACTACTTAGTTTCCAACTACCTTTTTGCAGTGAAGAGCTGTGGGGTAAGAGTGTGAGTGGATGAGGTCTTTAGACAGGTTATAAATGAAGGAGCTTCATGCTCTTCTTACTGCCACGTCACAAATTTCTTTGGCACTTCAATATGAGAGAATCTCAGGGAGAATTCAGCAAGGTCCATGAACAGAATTCCCAATTCTTTTTAGACTAGGACCTTGAAATTGCTTGGCCCCTGAAGGTCTGCCTTCATCACTGACTATTTGGGAATGGCCAGTGGACACTGAGTGGAAGCCTGTTGTGATGGAAATTGGAAACTGCTTCTTCCACTTTGGCTACAGCCTCATAAAGAAAGCCATTGGGACATTAACCCTTGTTCCGTCATTCTTTTTTTTGTTTGTTTTTGTTTTTGTTTTTTTTTCGAGACAGGGTTTCTCTGGGTAGCTTTGGAGCCTATCCTGGCACTTGCTCTGAAGACCAAGCTGGCCTCAAACTCACAAAGATCCGCCTGCCTCTCCCTCCAGAGTGCTGGAATTAAAGGCGTGCGCCACCAACGCCTGGCTTGTTCCTTCATTCCTAATTGTTTAACTTGTTTATAAAAGAAAAGCCATAAAATAATGTGCTCTGAGTTTATTTTCAAATGACATTGTGTTATTTGAACCAATGATTGAGTCAGAGGATTGTTGTATATTATTTGCTTATGAAAACTCCAATGTTTTTCTGAATTATGGATACTTCAAATACTGTTCCTGAACATGTGAACAAAATAGCATAGGAAAGGGGCTGTGTTATTATGTCAGTTAACTTCTATTCTTTTGTTACAGCTATTGACAGCAAAAAGATGAGAAATCTTCTCAATAGTCGTAAGTTCCAAAATCCACAATTAATTGCGTATTTCTTAATAAAGAGAATGGATAAGAATCACAAAAAAGTGCAGATCACAAGATTTTCCATTTCTTTCTATAATTTCATAAATCAAATACTTAGTCCTTTCATTTTTGGTTTTAATACTCCACATATTAAGTGTATATGAATGAGATTTTATCCTTTATAAATTATACATGTTGTCTAATACTTTAGCTGTTATATTAATTTTCTTAAAGTATTCTTAATATTGTCTTATAATTCAAAAAGAACCAAGTTTAAGTTTTTATTTTTACTTTTTAAGGTTTTAAGGATTTTTTTAAGTTTTGAGGTTTTCTCCTTGCTTCACCCTATCACGCCTGATTATATTTTGAGTTTTGTAGGAAAACATGTGCCTATTATTGGTGTTGTAAGAACCCTAGCAAGTCTTTTTTAAGGCTGGTTTGAAGTTTGGTCAGTTGAAGATTTGATATCAGGGAGTAAGAATTTTTCTAAACTAATCTTATATTTTATAAAAACAAAATATTATTTAAAATTAGTAAAATACATCTACAGTAATAAATCGATTCTTGTCACATGAAGGATAAATCACTACCTATATTCAGTGTTGGGCTGTCTCTCAACAGTAAAGTACTATTGGCTTGGTTGTGGAATCTCCTAAGGTTACATCCCATGCTGCCACTCACTAGCTAGATGATGTACAGCAATTTGTGTGCCTCTCCAAGACTGGGTTTTCTCATCTAAAATGGATGGTGTATATATCTTTAAAGAATATCAAGACATTGTTGATAACCTATGTATTGATAAAAATAAATGGCAAAATGAATCTGGACTGGTAAACAAAGCAAAAATCCTTTTCTGTACTTTAATTACATGCTGCCATGGGCAGATTACCACAAAGATATCTCCCATCAGGTACCCACTCCACCATAGAGAATGTTTTCCCCAGCCTAACTATATATTATCAGATATAAGACGCACCTGATTGGTCAGTTTATTGTTTATTTCTTGATTTAGAAGTTTCAAGAGACTTGCAAAATTTAAGACTACCAGGTTTCTCATTAGTTTCTGATCTGTGAACTTGCCCCAACCCATTTCTGTCCCTCAAAAGATATTAAGTTACCACATCCACACTTGATGTAATAGCCCAAGGCCACCTTCCCTGGACAGAACATTTGTTCAGTCTAGCTGACTATACTTTCCAACTTTGAAATCCATTCTGCACCCAATAAAGCTGTTGCTATTCTTGCTTCTATTTCTAAGCTCCTTTATAATTTTGGCTCATATTATCCATTTGTATTTTTTGTTTATGAGAGATTTACTGTGTAGGCCCAGCTGGCCAAAGACTAACAAAATTCCTTTATAAGCATCTCAAATGCTGGGATTACAAATATGTGCCAATATGTTTTATATAGAGATATAAAAGCTGATTTTTAAACTAAATGCCTAAGCATATCAGTAAGTGTGTGTGTGTGTGTGTGTGTGTGTGTGTGTGTGTGTGTGTGTGTGTGTGCGTGTGTGTAACAAGCAAGTGACTGACAGCTGAGAATGGGTTAGAGTCACTGAGGCAAAGGATTTTCTTGGTAAATTCCCTAAATACAAGTAACTCATGATACTTTCCTCTACTGTCATGAGAACAAACTACTATGTGTTTCTTTGTCAGGATGTGGGATAAGGATGTCATCTTCAAATATGCCATTACCAGCCTCGTCTACTACTGAGAGAATTGTCCAGGGAAGGGAAACAGCTATGGAAGGGGAGTGGCCATGGCAGGCCAGCCTACAGCTCATAGGGGCTGGCCATCAGTGTGGAGCCACACTTATCAGCAACACATGGCTGCTCACAGCAGCTCACTGTTTCTGGAAGTAAGTTCACCTAGCTGTGGGGAGCTTTTGTTTGCTGGTCACCTCTTGACATTGATTTATTGCAAGGAAACAACTCACTCTCACCACATGTCCTCTGGTCTGCACCATCTGTGCTCTCTACATACCTGCTTCATTTGTATCATTGTGATTCTAGTGCTATCTTTCCTATACTACTACAGCTTATTCACCATTAAGACTATTATTCTTATCTTCTACATTCTCAAGGAGAAAAGTTAGTCACCTCTGTTCCGATCCCCCACTAATTAATCTTGGTGACTTCTCACTGTCAACATTCAGTATTATTTGATTACAAAGGGAAAAGGGGCTTTGGAATCTGTTTTGAAGCACTCCATTCTCACTGTATTATCCAGGAAACCCCATGGGAGTTATGACTCAGAAGGTGTATAGAGGGTAGCAGAGACCTACCTTGTCACCCTGCCTTTATAGCATGTTATTTTGGTCATGTATAGCAGAGTCAGAGCTCTCAGCTTGGCTTTCATGGTTGTTGCTTCCACACTCAGACATAAGTAGACTCTCTAGACCACCTGAAGTTTGAAGCACTTGATGTTTTCTCCCTTGAGGATTACCATCAGCATAAAGAGCATCTCAAAAGACTGGAGGGGCTCTGCTTGCACAGTGGCCTCCTAAAGCAGCTTTTCCCTGCGGCTTCTAGGAGCCTTTTTTATCATTCTTTTAAGAGCACAAACAAAATGATTCCAAGACACTTATTCAGTCTCTATGAAGACAAGGTGTAATGAGAATGACCTAATGAATTTAAAGTTATATATTACTCCTTCAATGAAGAGACTCACTAATGCGTGTCTATGAATTCCAAAGCAACTAGTACCATGTTTTCAGGATGAACAAACACAAGTCACTGCCTTGTAAAGACTTTATGACACATTCATGTCTTTATAGTCTCCCAATATTTTGTTTGATGTTTTTGTAAAAGTGTTTATATAAAGTAAAAATTAAAAGTGTAAGCTTAATATTAGTAATGAACATAAACACTCCTTTCATTAAGTCTAGTGCAATTTTTGTGGATGGACAGAGCTACATAGGGACCAAACATTGGATCTGGTAGTAAAGATTACTATTGACCTAAACTAATTTTTCATAGTGTGGTAAAAATGGGAATGTATTCAAAAGGTAATTGAAGGAATAAGTGCAGTAACTTTAAAAACTCCTTAAAAGGAGAGATGGCAAAGAAATTTGGAAGTTAATGGCAATTATGATGTCAAAGAAAGATATTTAATATGGCAAATATAGAAATTTGATACTTATAAAAGTAATTCAAAGAACTGGAAAAGGTGATGATCATAAAGAAAAAGGATTATATTCTCAGAGTGCCATAATTCATGTCATTGGATACTTGAAATACTATTTAGAAAGGGAATAAAAGGATCTTACGGAGATAATATGTAAGTTAACCAAACAGCCTTCCTTTTTTAATAAATGAATTTTTCTATAAAAATAGAATATTTAAAAATGGTGTTTAAGTACAACCCCAACATTCATGGCCATGAAAGTTTACTCTGTGAATCAGGTAAAGGTTTTGACAAGATGTAGCGAGACCTGAGTATCTCTTAGTGTCCTTATTCACAAATCAAGGTGTTTGGGCTTTTGTGTGTCTTAGATGGTGCACAAAGGGATGACCATCCCATTTTTTTGTTCCACATTATTTGTGATATCTTCAACTCCTGGAATCATGTTAGTCATCATCTCCCCTAGAATTCTAGTAGTGAATGTCTAAGTAGCAAATGAAGGTTCCAGTCAAGTGTGTCCACACTGAACAAATTTTCCATTAGTAATTACATACACAAACAGATGGGAGAAGAACTCTCTTCCTATTCCTAGTTCTGTTTGGTCACCCCTCGGCAGTCTAGTACACACTGAAAATGCATGGCTTTTTATTGCTCTCAAAAGTTGATGATTCAGGGAAGGGGGAATGATGCAATTCTATTATAATCTCAAAGTACAAAAGAAATACTTTTTCTAAAACAAGGAAGCAAGGGCTCTGATTTCAGAGAAGATAATATAGAATATAATGTTCATGGACTGGAGAGGTGGCTCTGGTGTAAGAAGACATTCTACTTTCAAAGAGGACCCAACTTCATTTCCCAGCAGACATATTGAGTGGGGAATAACTGTCTGTAACCCAAAGCTCCAGCAGATTAGATAGATGCTTCTTGCCTTCACTGACCCCTGTATTTATGAACACATAGCTCCACATGGGGAAATATGAACAAAAACCTTTTTAAAAAGAAAAAAGACTTGATGATTCACCAACATGACAATCCCTTATAAATGAGGAAATTCCTCTTTTAAGTTCTCCTCTGTGATTTCCTTCTACCTAATTTCCCTTGACCCAGATAATTTCTGGTTTCTGTATATGTTTAATCATTCATAGTATGAATAATTCTAAAAGGCTTTAAATGGATTTTGGAGAAGAATTATGGCAGGTAACAGTTGATTGGGCTGGATGGAATTTGTGACATAACCTTGGAGGAAAGAGCATCTATGTGAAAGAAGAGTTGGTAAGCAGGGGACTGAACAGACTATAGCAAAAAGCTGTGTGAGCCTGGCTTCCAGTAAGGGCAGTTTAGCCCTTGAATGTCAGGAAGGGGTGTGGGTATGGGTGGAGAAACGACTCTGTGAATATGAGGAATTGCACAGCAGACACATTCCATTTAGCCACAAAGATCACAGTAAACAAGAGCCAACAAGTAAGTTGTCAAATCAGGATGGGCGTTTTGGTGCAGAGGGAACTTACTTACTAGGATGTTCATTATCTAGAAGAAAGCAAATTAGTTTCTGCACAATTCGTTGAAATAAAAGGATGAGAACTCAAAGAACTCTAACAAGGCACAAACATAAATGTTGGAAATTGATAATTAATAAGTTGCATGCAATAATTTGGTTTAACCATAGGAAACCTCTTTTTCACAGTGCCACCAACTGTCATTCTCTCACCATAGGAATTTCCCAAGTGCTTAATTCTAAACGTTGGGCAGAGATATGATTTTGACATTTTCTAAAAGAAGGTAATGGGAACCATCACAAATCTTATCTTTTAATTTTCTGTAGAAACAGAGACCCAAGTAAATGGATTGCTACTTTTGGTACAACTATCACACCACCTGCAGTGAAGCGAAATGTTGGCAAGATTATCATCCATGAAGATTACCACAGAGAAAGCAATGAAAATGACATTGCTCTAGCCCAGCTCACTACCCGTGTAGAGTTTTCAAATGTGGTCCAGAGAGTCTGCCTCCCAGATTCATCTATGAAACTGCCACCAAAATCAAGTGTGTTTGTCACAGGATTTGGATCTATTGTAGATGATGGTGAGTAGTTCCATCCTATTTTTTGTGATACAAAAATATTTTCATAAAAATAATGGTGCAGGGTCTGGGCTTCAGTTGAAAAGTGTTATGCAAAGATGGGTTAGGATCCTCAGCACCCATGTGAAGCCAACTGTGTGGCTCACACCTGTATTCGATGAATCCATTGTTCAGTGAAAGAACCTAAAACTCATAGTCTCAAAGGATCGGCTAACAGTGATGGAAGAAAACACTGACCACCAACCCCTAACCTCCAAATGCACATATATAGATACACATTTGCACCCATATTCGTATGTGCACACATACAAACACATACTCACACACATGTACTACAAAACACACATACATTCAGGCAAATGATGATGATGATGATGATGATGGCAAAGCCCTTGTGTGTGTAGCCCTTGGTGGAATGGGGAACAGTAGATTGGTTGGAAAGTAAAAGAAATAACCTTGTCTCAGAGTTAACAATTGAAAAAGTAGTAAGAAAGGACAGAGACTAGTAGAGAAATGAAGAACAGAGTAAGTTAGAGATTGTAATAAAGGATAAATACAGAAGTAGCTAAAACAAATTGTATACTTCCTTGATATAAATCCTTTTGATCAGCATATATTTTAAATCCCGTTCTTGGTATCTTTTCTTTATTTTCCCTTTATCCCCTCTTCAGAAATTTTTAGATATCAAGTCTAAGAATTTCATAAATTGAAAATCAAACCTTAAGAATTCTAAGTACTAATTGCTATACACAGAGGTATTTCAAATACTTAACATAGAAATGACACATTTAATATCCAATGAAGAGTCTACTGAAGAACCCATTCATAGATATGCATGCCTATAATCCCAGCACTCGGAAGTAGCAGCAGGCAGATCTGAGTTTGAAGGCAGCCTGATCTACAGATTGAGTTCCAGAACAGCCAGGGCTACACAGACAAAACTCCTGTCTTGAACTCCATGCCCCCCAAAAAGTACACTGAAGGAAGTAGGAGACGAACACATACTAGGACACCTAGCCTAGCTCTTTGAAAGTAGAATTCTGTTATGAAGTTTTTCTTGGCTTTTAAGAGGTTCTTATGAATTTATTTTCACTTCTAACTCATGTTAATTCTTCCATAGTTCACCAAAACCCCAAGCTCCTTCCCATCAGTATTCAACCATGCAGCATCCTCCATCCCTAGCCTTAATAACCATTCCGCTGTCAGATAGCTGGTACAAGTTGGTCATCCATTTTACTTCCCATGTTATGAAACGCCTTAAGCAACACACTACAAAGTGACACCAAGGAGAATGCTTCTCTGCACTGTGTCCTGGTTTCTACTTTAATATTAGCTGGGGAAAAAAACACTGAATTTATTTATCATACAACTTGGACTAGATCAGTGTGGTTGATATCTTAGAGCATGCAGTGAAGACTGCAGATTGTGTGCTCATGAAAATTTTGTATACGTATACTATCTGTATGTAGTTTTAAAGAATGTCTTGAAAGAATCACTAATATGATACAGTTCTGAGGCTTGTATGTTTGATTCTTTCATGTAGACACTAAAGATAGAGTAAATGCGATTTCACAGAAACCAATATTCCTAAAATTGTTTGTGCTTTGGCTCCTTAGAGTATCCAGGCCACCTTTAACCTATAGCAGAGTTACAATCATATTTTAAAAGCACATTATTTCTTTGTTTGTTTATCTGTGTGTATGTAATAGGACCAACACAAAATAAGCTCCGGCAAGCCAGGGTGGAAACCATAGGCACTGATGTTTGTAACAGAAAGGAAGTGTATGATGGCCTGATAACTCCAGGGATGCTGTGCGCTGGATTCATGGAAGGAAAAGTAGATGCATGTAAGGTAAGTTGAAAGTTGAAGTCAATCCTTCAGAAGGAAGTTCCTATTAGCTATTTCTGAGATTAGCACATACAAATAGAACAACTGTCCTAGTGTTTAATGTGTACAAACCCAAAGTAAAGCATTATTAGTACAGTGTTTTATTATTTTATTGTTTGTATTTATTATATTATTATTTTTCAGTGTAGCCAGATATTTATAGCACTATATAATTTTCCCCATTTATACATTAAGAAATGAAAATCAACTATCCACACAATTACTTTATGCTTCATTATTCGTTTTCCTTTCTCTTTTTTGGTGGGGGACAGGAATGGGAGATTGAGACAGAGAATCATAGAGTAGTACATGTTGACCTCAAATTTACTATGTAGCTGAGGATGACCTTGAACAATTGATCCTATTTTCTCCACCACCCAAGTTCTGAGGTTTTAAGAGTGCACAACCATGCTTGACTTCCATTATTAATTTCTTTTTTCTTCTTCTTTTTCTCTTTTGAGAACAAGGTCTGTGGAAAAGAGATGATTATTATGATCTTGAATTGGGGCATTTGTTTCTATTCCAGGGAGATTCTGGGGGACCTCTGGTCTATGACAATCGGGATATCTGGTACATCGTGGGCATTGTAAGTTGGGGGCAATCATGTGCTCTTCCAAACAAGCCTGGAGTCTACACAAGAGTGACTAAATATCGAGACTGGATAACCTCCAAGACCGGCATCTAAAGTGCACTCTTGTGAGTTATAGCTATGGCACACAGAGTGGAACACCTGCAGATTGTATATTATCGCTTAGAGTCATGACTATAGTCACAGCACACAGAGCAGGATGCTTGCAGACTGTATATTATCACATAGAGTCATGAGTTATAGTCATGGCCCATGGAGCAGGATGATTGCAGATTGTACATTATTACTTAGAGTCATGGGGATCAAATCAGTGCTTCTGCCAGATATCAAAGAACTCATCAGACTTAGACCAACTTAATATCATGAAGTAGCTTTTGTGTACATAAACTCTCTACCAAGAAGAAGGAAGACACGGCTAATGACAGGCAGCATGAATTCCTCACTCATAAGGGTGACTCCTCAATATGACAAACACTTACAAATGGCTTCCCTCAGGACACAGGAGCTGACAGGCTGCTACAACTTTACCTCATATGATTCATAGAGCTCCAGGATTCATCTTGAAAACATCAGTTAGCATCTTCCCTAGGGATTCAAGACACTGGCATTCTAGAACTCATGACTGGACATTCAATTGCGAGAATGAAGGAATGTGGAACCTGCAGTAAAATTTGAACACTAACTGGGGTTTGCATCTAACCGAGCAGAGCATTATCCTCAACCACAGGAGCTGCCATTATTTAAATGCATATGAACTTGCCATAACACCATAAAACGCCCTCAAGCATGAGCTTCAGGAAGCATTTTGCATCATAAAGAAGCATTTCTGGCTTACTTGTTAGCAGTATCTTGCCAGCCACATATCAATCATAATTAGCCCAGAAAAGAGAAAAATAAAACCATGATAAGAATTTTTCTAATGCTTTAGAAGGATAAAAGGAAACATAATTGGCTTAAAAGCATTTAGTAGCAGGGAACACTAAACTTTTGATGGAGTGTGTTATCCAAATACTTATTTGGAATTATCAACCTGAGCATATGCTTACCAATGCTTTTGTAAATCATCACTCATTGTCAAGTCATATGTCTTTCAAAATGTCAGATGACAAGAGTATTGTGCAAACAGTTAGGATAGTGTTTATATACTGAGCACTAAATAATACTAAGTGAATTCCCTAACAAAGGGGCTTAGCTACAGTCAAAGCCTAGTGGTGGGCACAGAGTTAGTGATTCAGCTAGTATCATGAACTTTGTCTCTCTGCCATATGCAAAGTATATGATTTTATGCAAATGACCCAATACCTCTCTATTAATTAGCTCTTTCATCTGTATAGTGTGACTAAAATACTACCTCATTGGCTTTTTTGAAGATTACATGTATTAATACAAGTGAAGTATTTGCAATAGCAACTGCACACAGGAAGTTCTCTGGATGAATAAGCTACTATCAATATTAATGTTCTTTGGAATTTTAAAAACACACTATTTATATTTTCAAATGCCCCTACTTCTTCAAAGAAATGTAAATGATTTCAAAATACTTTAAATTACATTGTTTAAAAAAAAGCAGATGAAGTATCAGATTTTCAAAATCGTTTTTATGTTGTTTCTTGGGTTTATTTTGAACTGTGTCTGCAGTAGACAGGCAATCATAGGATGATGACTGCCATGCTTAGATCTACAGGCATGCATCTGTATTCATTACCAGCTCTCAAATGTGAGGCCTGCATCTGCTACTTTGACTTTAGCAGACAGAAACTGGGGCATAGCCATCCTTTAATGGCTAAAAGTTTTGTTTGTGGTTTACTTTACATGTAACTGTGTTTATATGCAGCATATATAGCCAAAATAAACACAACTTTCAAAGCCTTTGAGCTGCTCTAACTTACATCTCAATGAGCTACAAGTGCTGGAAGTCAAGCCTTATAAGCTGAGGGTTAGTGACAACATTAGAAAATGCAGAGTAAAAGCTTAAGCATGGGCTTGATTGATGCTGGATTTTTCCTTTAATTTAATACAAACTCCTCTTGTGGTAGATACATGAAAGCAAATTTGTCTACCAAAAAAACCCTCATTCTTTCTTTTGTCAATTCTATAACAATGGATTCATTGTATGTAATTTTATTTATGTCATAAGACTGTGATGAATTTTTGCATATAAGTGTATGTGAAACTATGTATACTGATTTAAATATTTCCATGTTTAGTTAGACTGAGTTCAATGATAACACAAATAAGAGGAATGAATATAAAAAGCCATATGAATTCTAAAAAATAGAAAGTGTATTTTTTATAACAGTGTTTGTATGTCTTATTTCAAGTTTGGTATTTGGCTTATTGGTTGAATGTCATAGAAGTCAAGTGATCTTACACTTCATGTTTTCCATCTGACACATGGGTTACTAAGCTGTCTACCTCATGGCATCACTGTGAGGCACTCTTGATAAATAATAAAGTTTAAAAGTTGGAAAACGTTAAAATCTCAAAAATGTAAAGTATATTATTGTTAGAAGACATCAATATAGATGATATAGAAAAAGCATTATGATTATAAAGATATGTTTGCTCTTTGCAGTGTTGAGTTATTATTGCTTTGCTTATTTGGCAAACATAAAAATAGTTAGCAACACACAAGTAAATGGCCTTGCCTCCTATGTATTGACACTGTAATAATTTTAGTATGTTTTTAATTGAACAAACAAGAGCCTGATAGGTTTTAAAAAGAGAACAAATCGATTAAATGTACAGAAAATGTAATAACCCCCACAAAAATAATCTTAATGAAACTTGGGGTTCTAACTAAATTGTTAACTATTATGATTGAGAAAGACTGAACCAAAAGTTGTGGTAATAGTCAAGCATGGTTCTGATGTCTTCATGATTTACTAAAACTAAAAGCAATAAAAGTGTATCTACCCTTTCAACTGAATAAACTTCTAATGAATTATTTGATAGCAATAATATATATGGAAATGAAGATAAACTTCTAAGAAATTATTGAAATTGGTAAGGTCATAACTTTTGAAGCTGAGGGAAGCATAACACATTCTCTACATCAAACTGTTTTTTGAATGTTGATACTAAGACTAAATAGATATACACAAGTTTGTAGAATGAGCCATACGCCGTAGAACAGAGTCCATCCCAGTCTTACCTCCATTGCTAAAATTTGAGCCATGCAAATTAGAGAACCCGGGTCATTGTAGCCTTAGCAACCATTGCAAATCACTGCTTCTCCTTGCAAAAATAAATGTGAGGAAAGCTAAATCCACACCATGTTCCACACCTTATATACACCATGTATATATACATATGTGTGGTGTATGTATGCTCATGTGTGTGGGTGTACATGCATATGGATGTTTGCATGTGTGCAAAAATGTGTGCTCGTGTGCATGTGTGTGTGTGAATGAGAGAGAGAGAGAGAGAGAGAGAGAGAATATGCACATATGCACAAGTGGTTTTGTCTTATTTTCTAATACTTCATATAATTTGACCTCTCTCAAATCATTGGTTCTATCTTACCGACTGTAATTCTGTCAAACTTTGGACTGGGAGTTTCCATATACTTATATAGTTTTACAACAATCTTTGCTACATACAAATATATAAAAATGTGTTTAAGGCTCACGATTCTAATCCACAATTGCCTTGCCTCCTTTCTTGCAACTTTTCTTTAGCAGTTCTGCCATTTGTGAGATATTGGTCACCAAAGTCAGAGCAGACTTCATCACCAAACTGCTTCACTGTGGTTAATTTCAGTAAAAAGGGGATGACCCACTACTACCTTCAATTCTTTGAACTTGTAAATCTAAATAACCTTAATGTCTAATCTCTAATATAGTCTATGAATCTGAATTTCTAATTCATTAAATCTCTCAAAGTTGCCACAATATCACAGTAGATTTGCCTGCTGAAGACTACACTTCCATCCATGCAACCCGATGGGATTTTCTGTCAATGGTATAAATTTCCTATCATTATCATAATTGGTCTTTAGCTTGTATCCTAAACAATCTAACAAACCCTTAGCCTGAAAGCAGAAATAACAGAACTCAATGGCTCTACTCTTACAGACAGAAGTCAGAACAACAGAGAAAAAATTTTTAAATGTTTATATTTAAAATAATACAATTTTGTTAGTGTGATCAGAAGTGTTTTACTTTGGACACAGTGCAATATGTTAGAAGTAAACCTATTTAGAATTATACTGCTTCTAAAGCAAAGTTGAGCTCATCTAGATCCTGGTCTGTAGAATAAAAGAATGTGATAAACAATTATTATTTTAACAATTATGTTTTTTATAACTTGTTACACAGTAATATAAAGTTGATAACATTCTGAATTTTGTGTGTCTCAGATGGTTTGAACATTTGCCTCTATGTTCATTTACTAATTATTTTAACAATTAAGTTTATATAACTTGTTACACAGCAATATAAAATTGATAATATTCTGAAATTTTTATGTCTCCAAAAGTTTGAACATTTGCCTCTATGTTCATGACTAATTTGTGTTCCAGTTTATTATAGTGATTTAGTTTTTCTTCCACTACTATGAAAAGACACCATGACCAAGGAAACTTATAAAAGAAAGAATTTATTGGGTGAATACTTACCATTTCAGAGGGTTAGCTCATTATCATCATGGCAGGGAGCATGGCAGTAGGCAAACAGGCATAGGCAAACAGGCATGGTGCTGGAGCAATATCTGAGAGCTCGAACAAGTGGAAAGCACATGGACACCAGACTGCTGGGAGGCCAGCACAGGACTGATTCAGACCTCTGAACGTGGATGTCAATGAGGAGGCCTCGGCACTCTATGGGGCCCCTGATAGTGGATCAGTATTTTTCCCTGGTGTAAGAAGGGACTTTGAGAGCCCATCCCACATGAAGGGATGCTCTTTTGGCCTGGACACATGGGGGAGGGCCTAGGCCCAGCCCAGGATGATGTGGTGGACTTTGGGGAGTCCCTGTGGGGGGACTTACCCTCATTGGGGAGCAGAGGGGGTGGGGCTGGCGGGGTCTGGGGGGAGGGAGAAGTGATTGAAATGTGAAGCAAGCTTGCTCCTAATTTGAACTAATAAAAAAATCTCAGAGCTCACATGTTGAGACAACAACCACAGAGAGAGAGAGAGAGAGAGAGAGAGAGAGAGAGAGAGAGAGAGAGAGAACTGGAATGGTGTGAGCTTTTGAAACCTCTAAGTTTCCCTCTAAGTACACCTCCTCCAAAAGACTGTATCTCCTGACCCTTCCTAAATAGGTTTCACCAAATGAGGACCAAGCATTCAAACATATGAGCCTGTAGAGCCTGTAGAGGACACTCTTAGTCAAACAATTGAAGATTGAATTTTTCCAAAATGAAAGAAGGAATAGAATATAAATAGCAGTGTTGAATGCTACTGGCTGAAAAGAATGGGTCGATGAATATTGAATGCCTTGGTGCTCATATAGGGGCTGCTTAGCCCAATGAAAGACATCACAGTTTTAACCTTCTGAGCTTTGTTACCAGAGTGAGCCTAGAAATCTGAAAGCATACAAAACTAACTCTAGATGCTTACATGAGGAGGGGAAGGTTTTTTAGATTAGGCAGAGCTGGGGAGACTAGGAATGACTGTCCTGGAGGAAGGTCAGGCTTCCAGAGTTCATAAATCCATGTGGACAGGCTCTAATGAGATCTGACAGTGAGTGGACTGTAGCAAAGAAAAGAGAAGAGATATTTTACATATGTAGGAAAGATAGTTACTGGGAGACACAGAATAGTGCAGAAGAAATGAGAACCTGGCAGTATCAAAGAAAGTGGATGCTGATATAGTTAAAAGTTATTGGACCCAGAAAAAAAATATAGTCAGTTGATGAGAACCTTACAATGGTGGTGGGTTCAAAGTAAACCTCAAGGTTTTTTCATTCTTAAGATATCTCTTTTTAGACTAGATGTGAGAATACTGGGCAAGATATAATGAATGTATATGCTACTGCACTAAGAAAAATCTTGTCAAGAGTATCAAATGCTTCCTGAAAACCTTATGTTTCAGGTGCTTCTGAAAGCGATGAATGACTGAGCCAGAGACTAGACATTACTGACTCACAGAGACAGGGCTGCTTCTTGAAAGACAAACAGAAAGCTTCCCCACGAGTCAAGGGAGTAGTTTACATTTGGGACTTGACGTTGTTTCTCAATTAGCCAGAACAAGGAAATATTTATTTCCTGTAACACAGACTTTATCAAGCGATTCTTTTCCTTACCTCAAACCATACTCTTGGTTAGCATTTACCCGTCCCAACTTGTTAAACAAGTTTCTTTTAAATCTTCAAGTATTCTTAACCTTACTTAGCCAGTTTACACATCTTCGACAATATCCAGGATGCTATTCATTTGACAGGGATCAGACACAGAGCAGTGTGGAGGTGGAGAAGCTGGCCTTCCTTGCAGTGGTGATGTATCAGTAAGTTGAGTTTTATTTCATATATGAAGCGTTTGTTTCATATTTGTGCTCCTAAATGGAAGTTAGAAATCATGTTAATTATTTTTCTCTATTGTAATATTAATATTCTCTATTTCAGAAAACCTTGTTAATGACTTTATACTTAGGAATTGAGATTTTATTGTTGGATTAAATTACAGTTTAGTGCTGGATATGAATTGGAAAGTTTAATATGAGGATTGAGATAATAATGTACATCTAGGGGGAAGACAGAGAGCCTGAAGTGCACTGGTAAGTTTAAGGAATGAGGAAGGAAATATTTCTCACCTCTACCTATGAGTTCAAAAGATGTTATGCCCTTTGTATTCATTCTAAATGATGCACTAAGTTGATTTATGAAAAATGACATGTCCATGTTTTGTGGAAAGCATAGTTTTTTAGACTCTACTCTGAAGTTGATCAGTATAACTGAAACTCAAATTTATAAATCAAAATTTAAATGTTCCAATTTTATTCTTACCTCTTCATTCCACTTTCCCTTTTCATATCACCTATGTTTTAATATTCTCCCTACCTTGAGTTTCCTCCTATAGCTCTTTTTACTATCCAAAATAACGTCTCCTTATTAATCATACACTTACTGTTGTATTCTTTGTAACATTAGCCTATGAAATTAAAAAATGCAAAAGCTGCTCAATTAAAAAATCGATAAATACTTTGCTTTTTAAAGGAAGAAAATAAAAAACATATAAGAACAATTTATGTAGGAGTATGAGAAATATGACACAATCCATGATTACAGTATTTTTTATTACTATAGATATAGAAGTTTGTAGTAAGTAAATCATAAATATTTTATTTTTTACCTTTGTGTCTGATCTGTTCTGCATTTTTACATACTTTGTGTCATCACACATTCTTAATCTACTCACAATGAAGGAATTACAAATGTCTGATTAGGGTTGTCCTCTCCTTTTGGTTAGAAAAGCAGGATATTGATGAATGAAATTTAATTAAGAACAACTAGGTTTCTAGACCAGAAACCTCTCCAACAAATTTATTTCAAATAGATTATGTCTTCACCTGATCACCTTACATCCACAAGTTAAGGTTTAGTTTGTTAAGAAACAAAATAAAGAAATCAAAATTAATTGTATTTGTAGAAGTAGTACACATTATGATAAATTATTATGGTTTTATTTTTATTTAAATAATTTCCAACACACACAAAATGCCAACAGCACACCAAAAAATATAACTCAGTTCAAGGGCAGGGATATATCTCATGTACTTTTTATGTGTGTGTGAAAACCAGAGTATGGATCTTAAAACCCACTTAAAATGTGGGCAAGGTGAATGCATACCTGTAACCTCAGCACTGATAGCAACAGAGACACAAGGATTTCTGGACCTTGCTCTGTGAAAAAAAAAAAAAACAACAACCAAAAAAACCTATGAGTTCTGGGTTCCAAAAGAGGCCTAACCTCAAAGAAATAAGGTAGAGTGTGAAAGATGATGATACTCTCCTCTGTTTTGCATATGTGCACCTACACATACATGTGCACATATGCACATACACCACACCCACATACACACATATATAAAAATAAATAAGTAGAATTAATCAATTTTCTTCTTCAGTATCTGGCATTTAGTTAAGGACCGTTATATGCCAGGAACTAGTACTAGCATTGGGGGCATACAATTTAAATTTCTGTTAAAATTTCTGTAAAATGTTAACTCTATATTACAGTTGGCTAAAGGGAAAGGAAATCCACCAGTAAATGGACAAATGACAGTGACGTAAAAGAAAAGAAACTAGGAAAACAAAGTCAATAAAAGTCTAGGGAAAACTCATCATGAAACCATTTGAGCTTCCACATTCTCATAAACCTCCATTTCAAGGTTTTCAAGATTTTCTTCTGTAGACCCAAAACCCCACAATCCTATTCTCTATTCAGACAACCAAGATGATAAATTGATACAATTTTATGTTGTTAGGTCTGGCTTTCTTAGCTTTTTGGTTCAAAGAAAAGTGAAGGGAAATGTCATAGAGAAGGTAAAAAAGGTACTAGCATGCCTTCTCTGCTCCTCCTACTGATAATGTCTTTGGGAAACACAAATAGAACTTTTATTTGTTACTTCTTACCATTTTTGAGTAGAGTGAAGAAAATGTACCTTATTTTTGTATATGACATTATGAACCACAATGCCTAACACTTCCTGTGCTAGTAGACCCCTATAATTGTTCTTCTAATTCATTGAAGGGCAATTAATTCTAGCCAGCAACTCATCGATTCCTGGTTTTCTCAACTTCACTCAAATGGATTTCATAGTATTTATGACTTCTTTTAATCTAGAAATAGTTTTTTTAGTAAGCCACTCTGTATTTATAGTGATCTAAAAAAGTCTAAATACATTTGTTTTTTACTTAATTTATTAAATTAAATTATTTGATTTAATTTCTTTTATTTTACCAAAATAAACAATTACAAAATAGAACTAAGGCTGAGTTTGATCCCCATAACCTATGATAGAAGAAGAAACAAACTTCTGAAAGTTGTCCTCTGACCTCCACATATGTTCTGTTACATGCTTTGACCACTCCATGCCACTATAGCATGGAGACAACAAATGCTATATAACATGGCAGACAGACAAATAAATAAACCCTCAGATGTTCTTATTTTTAAAATGAGAATCTGTCTCCCACAAAATAGTAGAATTTTCTTTATTGTAGAAACACCTATTAGTAATTGTTTCCCCCTCTGTACTGTACTTTTATAATAACATAACTAGTCAACGGGCCTAGTGCTCCAGGCCTAAAGTCCTATCTCTTGAGAGGCTGATGTAGGAGAATAAAGAATGCAGCCTTGCCTAAACAATTCAGTAAGATCATGTCTTAAAAACCTTCTTTTTAATTCAATGGGCTGAGTCTTGCCTAGTACACAAGTGGTCCTAAGTGAATACCTAGTACTGAGAAAGAAGAAAGAAAAAAGAAAGAGGTATGGGGGGGGCATATAAAAGGAGGAAGGGAAGGAGGGAGGGAGGGAGGGAGGAGGAAAATACTTTGCCAAATGAAAATATATGCAAGTAGAAAACCAAGTCTAATGACTTTAACATGGCCATGGGGATCAAATCTGATACAAGTGAAGAGTGGTCCTTGTTTTCTGGGATATTGCTCTGGGCAGTAGGAGTTCAGGGTTGCCAACATGACACTAGGATAGAAGCAAAAGAACAATGCTACCCAAACTGAGTAAGAGTAGTTAGTACTTCTCAAATGGTGTAAGTTTGAGCTATTTCAGGACATATGCATACATAATGTACACACACACATACATTTATACAAACAAACATATACAGATATACTAATGTTTTCTATCTTAAAGTACGTTTAAATAAGATATAAACATGTTTATTAATTTGTGATTGGACTTTAAAATAGTTTTATTTATTACTTGAGAATTCCATACACTCATATAGTGTGTTTTGATCATACACATCCTTTAGTCTCCTCCCTCCACATACCCCTCCCACTTTCATGTCCTATTTTAGTCTCTTCCACCACATACCCTTCCCACCTTTATATACCATTTTTGTTTTTCTACAACTTGCTGAGCCCAATTAGTGCTGGCCATATGTTTATGGGTACAGTGTCATTCAATGGATCATGCCCAACCAATTAGTGGCCACACCCTTGAAGAAAACTGATTCTTCCTTCCCCAGCAGCCATCAATTGCCAATAACTCCTTAGATAGGGGTAGGGCCTCACGAGCACTTCCTTTATCCATGATAGGATGATGATTGGCTTGAGCTTGGCTATGCCTTGTGCAGGTAAAGTAGCTGCTATGGATTCAAGAGTGTAATGGCCTCTTCATGTCAAAAAGACAGTGTTTTGTATCAGTTTTCTCTTAACTTTGGTTCTTATGATCTTTCTTTCCCCATTTCCTTTATTGCTGAACCTTGGGGTGAGGGAATGATATCGATGTCTCATGTAGGACTGAGCACTTCAGAATCACTTATTCTTTGCCTCCACAGTTGTGAGTCACTGTATTAACTGCCACCCACTGTAAAAATCAGCTCATTTGATGAGAGCCACAAGCTGTGCTATGATTAAGTGTTTCTATAGGACAACATCATAATGATCTTAAGTATAAAGTAATTCTACTGAAAAAAAAACATTAACACACTCTGAAGTCAGCATTGTACTTACTATGTGGTACAAACATTAACCCTACAATAATAAATATAGCTCTATATCTATACCACACTCTGTTTCCTGAAGCTCAGGGGACATCATGGAAGAGGGGACAGAAAGACTGTAAAAACCACTGTCTGTGGATGTCTGCATGAAGCAGTATTGGTTAGGCAAGACAATGTCATTGTATATGTGAACGCACAGCAGCTGTGACTACATGCATGTGACCTACACAAGAGTGCATCACTCAGAATGCTAGCATGGATGAGGGAGGATCTCATGGAGTCCCACTCTTATCTAAGGATCTATGGATGATTGGCTGTGGGAGGGGCCAGTTTTCTTCATGCAATTGGCTATCCATGTAGGAGTAGATGGCCCACAACCATAAGCATACAGCAACACTAAGTGGACTCTGAGTTTACAAACCCAGCACAAGAAGTTGGGAGGGAAAAGTGGTTTGGGGTATAGAGGAGGGATTGGAGGGGAGAGAATGGGGGAGTGGATTTTATTAAGCACATTTTATGCCTGTGTGAAATTTGCAAACAAAAAATAAAATTAAAAATAAATATAAAATTATCTCTCCACTTAAGTTTTACACACATTCAAAATTATTTCTATAATATTAATTCATTTCTTTACAATTTGGTAGACCCCGAAATGGCACCCATGATTAGCAAACTACTCTACACCCTTTCTTTATGTTTCCCTATATAGTTCTATATGGTTTCCTGACTAACTGAAATAGCTCTAACTCAGTACACAAAATTCACCATGGTCTTTCAAATGAGGGCTTCTCATACTCCAGCCACCCCACAACCAGGAATTTAGTTATTGTTCTCTTTGCCATCGTGGACCACTACTCTTCTGGCCTTATAAAATTGCTAGATTTTTTGAGGTTCACATTTTTGTAAAATCTACTTTCTTCACTACCTCAGTGTAGTCACTATGGACCCAAGACTAAATTATGATCCAAATTATTTATAGACTTGTGTTTATCTTTTTCTTCCCTAAAACTTGCATTTACTTGAGATAGCACAAGTGCCTTGTAGTAGATGATTGACATCCTCATCACTTATTTCCTTGAACTTCTCATTCCGATATATTTTTTCTCTCAAACATCACTTATGTCCACACCCTGGGTTGGTCAGGAATGGGAGTTACTCTCTATGAATCACAACTCTGAACTTCTAACACTGCTTTTTCATTCTCATAGTCATGTTTTAGTGCATCAGAGTTGATTTGCTGTTGTTAATTCATTTATTCTTTTGTTTTGTTTTGTTTTAACCTTTTTCTGAGGAGGGGGTTCTCTGTTCCAGACTGGTCTGGAACTCACCATTTAGCCCAGGCAAGCTATGGATTGCTGTCTTTCTCCTTCAGTATCGTTAGTGGTCTGACTATAAGTGTGAACCACAAGTGGCTCTAATTTTGTAATATTCTATGTGTATTATATGTCACACCAAATTACATACAAATTTGGATTACTATAATTATATACACTTTTCTCCATCTTGTAATTCTTTTTTGCTGATTTTAAATGTTTATTCTTTAAAAAATTAATTGCTTTTTATACAGCTATACAAAGTTCTTAACGTTTCTTTGGCAATGGAATATAATGGAATTTTACAACTATATAAAAAAGTTACCCTCGACTAAGAGACAGTATTGACTGTGTGTACATAGTTGACTGACAAAATTCTCTACCATCCAGCACCCTAATTAAGAAAAAAAGACACACACACACACACACACACACACACACACACACACACACACACACTTTCTGTGGCTCCAACACAGTATCACAGCCTATCTGCAGGCAGCTGGAAGTAATCATCAAATACAATTAATTAGTGACAAGAAAAAATCCTTTCGGTGATGAAAAAAAAAAAAAAAAGACTTAGCAGTTCCATTCAGCTCACTGTGGTTCAACTCTAGCAAGGATCACAGCCTTCTGCTACTCCGAATACACCTATGCTTATGTTGTCAGTGGGTTCCTATGGAACTTTTGGCAGGATGCCAGCATACAGTCAGTTCAGTCCAAGCACATTGGTTGGGCAGCAGTTTGGTGCCATTGGTGTTGCTGGGAGCTCATTGACATCCTTTGGAACAGAAGCATCGAGTAGCAGTATCTTATCCCAGAACAGCTCGGTTGGTTCTGCCTTCACACAGGACACAAGATCTGTAAAACCACAGCTAGCCCAAGGTCGATCAAGCCCTCAGTTAGACCCTTTGAGAACAAGTCCAACCATCTTGTAATTCTTAGGATCTTTTTTGAGGTAAATTTTGGTCTGTGACTCAAGCTGGCCTTGAACTCATGATCCACCTGCTTCTTTAAAAGGATTAAAGGTGTATGCCACCATGACCACTTGGAATTTTTTGTTTATTCATTCTTGTTCTTTTCTCCTTCTCCACCTTTTCCTTCTCAAAGACAAGGCCTCAGTCTGTAGCATAGACAGCTTGTGGAAAATTCCTACCTCAACTTTTCTTGTAGGATTATAAATGTGTGTCTATGAGAATTCTTAGATATTATTATTTTATGCGTGTAATTGTTTTACCCAAATGCATGTATTTTCACCTCATGTATGCAGTGTTCATGGTGCCCAGCAAAGGGTGTCAGAAAACCTGGAAATGGAGTTATATATGCTTGTGAACTGTTAGGTTAGTACTGGGAATCGAACTCTGGTTCTCTGCAAGAGCAAGAAGTTCCCTTCACCTCAGCCATCTCTCTAGCCCCCACTATAAATTCCCTAATGACAGTCTCAGCTCTACTAAATTCTCTTGCCTTTCATCTTTTCTACCATCCATAATGCCTGCATTCAAAAGCAAAACCCATCACCTTTCCTCTGCCTTACAAATGCCTTACAGACTACCTTACAAATAAATGTGAAGGATGTTCCTAGCCAACCAAGCCCAGTGCTTCTGATGTCTGTACTTCCCTTTTGTTCCTTTCCATAATAACTCAGCCAGATCTTTAGTTTCCTTTAATTTCCAATTCTCATTTTCTGTGCTTTTATGGTCTACTAAGTGAAAGAGATAAAGTGATGACCTCTCAGGTCTTTTGACTTCCACATATCAAACCTATAATCATCATTCATTCTCAAGAATCCATTTACAGTTTTTTTAGTTCCCCCAATATACTAGTTTAAATTATATAAAAATGTCAATATATCATCATTTCCCACTTGTATGAAAGTTTTATGAATAAACTTACTAGGTTGTTGTATTCTGTTTGCAAGTAGAATAATATCCCCTCTTAGCTAGCTTACTTAATCATTCCCTGGCTTCTACTTCTTTTGAGTATCCAAAAAGTCACTTTCCAGACAGTGTCCTTACTGTCATGTGGCCCAGATGTGCATCTCTCACAGTGTCTCCTGGCCAATTCCACACTACAGCCTTGGTTGTAAAGGTATATTCACCTAACACAGGTATCCTTAATTATAGCCATGCACTACATTGATAAGTTTTCTGGTTCTTCAAGACCTAATGGATATTGAAAAAATAGTCAATTTATTTCTTATAATAACTTAATCTCAAATTCTATTTTTCTAATTTTCTCTCATGGTCACTGATATGGTAATCCTACATTACAACCATATAAGAAAAATGTAAATAAATAAAGACATGAAATTTAAGTCATCTGAACTATTATTACTGTTGTAACTTGTAAGCAGGAATTTGAAGCCACAGTGACTTTAGTAGAAAAATGAGCATAGTCATATTTACCTTATGAACTTCACATAGATGTTGGGTGACTCAAGTTCCAGAGAATGTTAAATCTCCTAAACTTTCATTCCATCTAATGAGAATTTCTAATTGTTGTCATTGTCATGGTGAACTGTGCTTCACCCTTACACCTCATTCTTTGTTTTCCCAAACCTGTTTGGGAAAGGTGGAGCAATCTGGAATAAAGGACCACTCCCTACCTTTTCCGGGGTCCTGAGACTAAAGCCACTAGCAAGAAACTGAATATATCACATTAATGCGTCAGACACCAGAAAGACGAGTTTTAATAATAAAGAAAGAAATGTACAAATGCTACTTACATTTAGCCGATGCAACACAGTCACCCTCTGGCAGGCATCTGCCACTAAAAGTTAAAAGGGAGCAATGGAAGAGTGGGGAAATTATCTTCCCAGGAAGTCTTTGATTGATAGACACCTCCAAGATAAGCAAACTATGTGCAGAGCTGTTATCAAATGCTTAGATGTTTCAAGCCCGGGTCAACCAGAAACAGCCACTTCTGTAACCAAACCTCCTAATTGCTAACACTGAGTGAGCACTTCCCACCTATTCTGCCTCACAATATAGCTATGTGGTAATCATTTCCTTTCTACAAATAAACAAAGTCAGGCAGCAGACCTGAAACAAGGTCCAAATCACATTCAAATGCCAATGAATACTGTCAGAAACAATCCAGCCTCTTTCTTTAAGGATTCAGGCATTGTGCTGGCCTGCCCCTGTCACCTGGCAGAATGCACTTAGGCAGTACTCTGGTCAGCCCAGGGTTCCATTATTGCATAGTCTGCACACAGGTGCAAATGACCCCTTTAAAAGAAAGGCCCAACCCACTTATGCTCTCTCTTTCTACTCTTTACTGCTCTTCTCCTGGGGCAGACAGGAAATAGCATATGACTATAATACCTTTAAGTATCTTCCCTTTTTAAAATTAAGATTTGTTAATTTTTGTATTTGCATACTTGTGTATATCTCATTTACATAATTTTTACCCTACCTTTACTCATCCAACACTTCCCAAGTACCCCACTCTCTCAAATTCTTTACCTGTTCTTCTATAATCACTGTTACACTGTTACACACACACACACACACACACACACACACACACACACACACACGAGAGAGAGAGAGAGAGACAGAGACAGAGACAGAGAGACAGAGAGAGAGAGAGAGAGAGAGAGAGAGAGAGAGAGAGAGAGCACTGGGGTCATGCTATTCATACAGATATGTTTAAGTCTGGGATTAGAGCTCATCCATGAAGAAAACTAAATCTCTCTCTGTCTCTCTCTCTCTCTCTCTCTCTCTCTCTCTCTCTCTCTCTCTCTCTCTCTCTCTAGCCACTGATTGTCTATAGGTCATTATTTAATGGGTCCTTGTGAATTTTCCCATATCTGTCATGTCATATGGACTGGAATGGTCATTATGCTAGTCTTTTTTAGGCAAGAGATTGAATGTGTGCATCTTCCCTGTTGCATCTAGAGGACACTTTTATAGCTGGTGTCCTGGCCCTTCAGCTCTTATATTGTTTCTTCCTCCTCTTCCTTGTTCTTTGAGCTCAGCGGTAGGGGTTGCTTTGGAGATGTACCTTTTGGAGGTGGGCACTCCACCATCACTTACTCTCTGCAGTTGTGGATCTCTGGATTAGCCTCCATCCACTCCAGAAGATGTTTCTTTGATAAGGGTTGAGAGCTACATTTACATGTGGATATAAGGATAAGCATTTAGAATATAGTTAGAGACTAGGTTGTCTTAGGAAAATGGAAATAGTAGGTTCTTCTCTAGGGTTTATGACCTCTCCAGTCAGGGCTGACTGGTTAGGTTTATAGTACCAAGCAGGAATACCCCCACTATTGAGCAGGTCTTCAGTCCAGTTGCACAAGTATTGATTATTCCTAAGATAAAACTGCCACTATTGCATAATTAATGATAGCTCGACCATACTGGTCATTTTTATGATTGACAGGCCTTCTAGCTATAGGACTGTTGGTTTATTTTCTCATTTTCAGCTTGCACCTTCAGGAACTAGTGTTCAAAGAAGAGGCTTCTATGTCAGTTCAAGTTCCATTCTTCCAAGTCCTGTGTCTGAATTGTGCAGCAATTCAGCAATAGCCCCCCCCCACACACACACATATACACCTTTTTTTGACCACACTTTCATTTTCTTTATTTTTCATTAATACCATATGGACATAAGATTTCTCACAAGCTATAAAATGTGTTAACACTTTATCAAGAATACATGAAAATGTATCATTTTACAAATATATGAAAACTCCTATGAGAACTAAGACAATAACAGGATTTTTAGAGTGATGAAATAAGCCATGGGGTCTTATCTCCAAGTTCTGGGAGGCATCTAAGGCAATGGCAATGGTTGCTACTGCCCCACACATTGAAGCACTGTTCCCCATGCTTGCCAATGTGGTTTTGTTAGATGGTTTCTGGCTCTTGGGAGGAGCATTAGCATCCTGCTTCCTATTTTTATTCAAACATCTTTAGTGTTTCTTCTTGTTCTCTCTTAATGCTCCATGTGTATATTAAATGCATCTCATAATTCTAACATATAGTGCCGTAACTAATACTGGGTTATATACTTGACCTTTGATGGGAGAGCAGATAGTTCTTTTTTATTAATTAAGTTTACATCCTGACCAGAGCCTCCCCTCCCACCTCTCATCCCACTTCCTCTCCCCATCTCTGCTCCTTCCCCCAAATTCACCCCTCTTCCATATTTTCTCAGAAAGTGGCAGGCCTCCCATGGACATCAGCAAAGAATGGTTCACTTCCCCCTGTATTCATACTGGGCAAGGCAGTCCATCATGAGGAATAGGTACCCAAGAGCCAGCCAAAACACAAAGGTCAGCCCTATTCCCATCGCCAGGAGTCTCACAAACAAACCAAGATGCACAACTGTCACAAATATGCAGAGGCCCTAGGTTAGTACCATGCAAGCTTCCTGGATGTTGGATCAGACTCTGCCAGTTCCCATGAGACAGTCAGGGGTTTCTGTGGGTTTTCCTCCAATGTCCCTGACCCTCTGGTTCCTACAATCCCTCCTTCCTCTCCTCATCAAGACTCCCTGTGATTGGTCCAAATGTTTGGTCATGGGTCTTCAAATCTGTCTCCATCAGTCACTGGATGAAGGCTCTCTGGTGCCGATTAGGGTAGTCACCAATCCCATCACAGGGGATGCTCCGTTCAGGCTATGCACCCAGGAGCAGATTTCTCATTCTCACCATACTGGTCTAGAATATGGCTGCTTTGTGAGGTAAGGAATAAATTAGCAATCAGGGTTGTGGTTATAACTTTGCAATGTATATACATGCCAACATCACAATATACAACTGGAATGTATACAAGTTTTGGTAGTATCTTTGGAAATCTGAAGAAGAGGAATACAAAGAAGGAAATAGGCAACTGTAAGCTTCACTCTTGCCCATGAGGCAATAATAACCGAAAGAAAGAGTGTTTTATTGAGACACAATCTCTGTGTATTCCAAGCTGGCCTCAAACAAGCAATTCTCCAGCCTCAGCAACCCTACTGCTTGAATTGTAAGCACCTTAATGTGAGATGGACCATACATGGACCAGATTGTATGGATCATGGGATGTCACTGAGACCATGCAGACATAAGAGAATTTGAGGATGTTTTAATTAGTTACTTAACAAATTTTCTTAAGTATTGATTTCCTTTTTTAGAGTACTTCAGGCAGATTGCAGGAGGGTAAGACAATAAACAAACATTTGCCTTTTCTGTCCCAAACGTCTTTCCCTTACAGTACAACTCCTCTCCAGAAAAATGGGGCAATACTTGCCCATCGAAACCATCAGATCTGCTACCTACTTAGGCCAGGCACTATGCTAGACATTATTGTCATAGCAAAAGGAAAGAGAACTCACTCTTACGTATGAGTTACAAAAATCTTAACATGATGATAAACAGATGTGTTAGGTCCTAGGAATTGCTGCCACCTGACTGCTATTTCCTCAGGACTTGGGGGGTATCCTATGATGACTATTTCTGTTTTCTCATTGTAAAGAATCAAAGATCATCAGCAGAGAATTAGCATGAAGAAGGTTTTGAGAGATTTGAAAAGAAGGTGTCTGCAGTAGTTGGCTATTTTTCACTTTAGGAGAGAGGGAGAGACTAAATTAGTTTAATGTTCAGGAAGCACTGAAGGCCAGTGTATTGTTAGTGGTTCTGAATTTAAAGAGACTTGTCAGGGATATTTAAGTGTCTTTCCAAAAATTGATTTTGAAAACAAAATCACTAGAAAGTTGTATTTAACTTCTTTTTGGGTTTTGCTGGAAGGGTATTCAAAGAAAGGCTTGATTTTATATATAAGGCTATATGCCAGAGTGAGTATAATGAGGGACATGGGATTTATGCTGAGTAGAGTGATGGTAAGGAGAAGATGAGGAGAGACAGTGATGAAACAGCAGAATAAGTGAATTGTAGAATCCAATAGGAATGAAGTTAGGGAGTTTTTGTAATATCCAGAGAAACAAGAGTTGGATAATTAAAAGTTGGATGTTTGGAAAGTTGAAGTTTTTATTAACTAGATGGTAAAGGGCATGAATGTAGGAATAGACCATGAAAGGAGAAATGTAGAGTTGATGGTACAAATATAGAAAACAGATTTAGAACAGTACCAATGTGATAAGTAGCAAAAACCAGTATAAAAAAACTTCCAAGTAGCTGCTGACTGCTAAGAAAGTTTTAAGAGGAACTGAAAGCTGCTGAGTGGTGTATAGGAGACCTTAGGGATTGCAAATGCTGATAACCTGGGGAAAGACAGGTAGAAAAGACATCTTATGTGGAGTTTGTGTCATGCACAAAACATGATGTTGAATGACTGGCAGCAACATAATCGCGTGTGAAGGGAGATACTAATATACACTGAAAGCTCATAGCCAAGAACTCATCAAACCTAAGATCTTTCTTTAGAAAACAATGTAAATTTTATTATGTCTCTTACGCATTTAAAACTATCCGTGTGTTTCTTAGAATTAAGAACTCCTAGCCGGGCATTGGTGGCACATGCCTTTAATCCCAGCACTCGGGAGGCAGAGACAGGTGGATCTCTATGAGTTCGAGGCCAGCCTGGTCTCCAGAGCGAGTGCCAGGATAGGCTCCAAAGCTACAGAGAAAAACCCTGTCTCGAAAAACAAAAAACAAACAAAACAAAACAAAAAACCTCCTTGCTGGGGCCTCCCGAGCCCCCACTACTTCATCCTTTTCTGTGTCTGTGGCAACCTCTAGCCTTTCTTCAATTCAGCTGCATGGCTCCATTTCCTGTAGGAACCCAAAAAGCTTCCTCCTGCCCATCTCATAGAATTTGCTGCTGTTTACTTCTTCTTTTTCATATATTCTTTCCAATTCTTTTAACAATTACTACCTAAAGTGTTAGACATGTTTATGGCATTTTGAACAAAGTATGTTTCAATGAAGCTTTTTTTGTGTGCCCCATGTATCTTTTGAGAACCCCAACCTTGCTCACCACCATTTAGTACCCTCCTCTTGGTATACTTGCTAGTGTTTTAGCCTTTCCTCACATTTACATAATTTTATATGCATACATGGTAGGTATGAATTCCCATATGAGGAAAACTCTGTGGTTTTTGTTATCCTGAGTTTTAGTTACCTCACTTAATATTCTACTTTATAGATCCACTCATTTTATGTTTTTCTCTTGTGCTGTAGTTAAGACTTGGGATGCCATGATGAATTAAAAGATGTGAAAATGTGCATCCTTCTCTTGTTCCAGATTTTACAGGAAATGTTCTCAGTTTATCTCTATTTAGTAGAATGTTTGATATCATGTTCTGCATATACGCTTGAGTATTCTGAGGTATGTTCTATTTCTAATGTCTCTAAGACTTTTGTTAAGGAATATTAAACTTTGTCAAATGCTGCCTTTGTACTTCTTGAAATGAATATATGACTTCTGCCCTTTGTTTTTGTCATGTATTCCATTTATTGGCTCATGTATGTTGAGGCAACTTTGTATCTCTGTGATGACATCCACTTGGCCATGATTTGTGATCTTTTAATGTTTCTGAATTTAGTTTGCAAGTATTTTGCAGAGAATTTTAACATCTGCTTTTTTCAGGGAAATTAGTCTGCATTTCTCTCTCTCTCTCTCTCTCTCTCTCTCTCTCTCTCTCTCTCTCTCTCTCTGTGTGTGTGTGTGTGTGTGTGTGTGTGTGTGTGTGTATGTATCCCTGTATCCCTGTCTCTATCTCTCTCTGTCAGCCTGCCTGACTCCCTGCCTATCTGCCTGTGTATGTGTATGTTTGTATGTGTGCCTGTGTGTATGTGCTTGAGTGTGTGCTTGAGTGTGTTGAGTGTGTCTGTTTGTCTGGTTTTGGTATTAGGTAATACTGGCCTCAGCATGTATATGGTAGTGTTCTTCCCCATTCAGTTATATGAAACAAATTGAAAAGTATTGGCATTAGATCTGTAACAATATACAAAAAATATCTTAAACAGAAATAGAAACATATATACAGTATAACAAAAATAACCTTAAATTTGTGTCAATGCACAAGAGTCAGTACCAATGTAAATTATTTAAAACAAATAGTTGCTTTTTTATTTTGAAAGTAGATTTAATAATCTACCTTTTTATCCTAACATATCTCTCCCCTCCTTTTTTTCCAAATGAGATCCCCGAATTTTATCTCTTTTATTCAGCCTCCATACCCTATAACAACTTGTAACCACCCTCCTTACAACATGACAAATATCCATAACCCTGAGAAAGACCAAAAACCACCCATCTCACCTCCTGGGAAAGTGGATGCTGTGTTCTTACATTGCTTCCTGCTGTCTAGGGGGAGACAGCTTCTCTAGAGGGCACTAAAAAAAAGAAGAAGAAAAAAAAAACCACAAATGAAACAATGGCCAAGTCTTTGTGTAATGGGAACGTGTAGAGCTTATGTGAAGTCACAGCGGAGGCTAGCCACCTTTGAATTGTCATGAGCAGTTTGTAGTCCAAAGCTGATTTTTGGGTGGTGATTTTTGGTTTTGTGGCATTATTATGAACCAGGTGGAACCATTGTTATGGATCCCTGTCATCTTTTTGGAGATCCATGTGGAGGGAAAGGATCTAAAAATGACTCTTAGTGAACAACTGTGACAATGAAAAAAACAAAAACAAAAACAAAAACAAAAATGATGAAGGTGGTTTTTGTTTTTTCCATCCTGCTGATGCTTGGTTTGAGGAACACTTGCCTATTAGACTGTCTAGGAAACAAGATACTTCAGGTACAAATGCAATCATGGAGGGATAAAAATGAGGAGAGTGTTCAAAATACTTTATATCTTTGTGAAAGATTTCTACATTGACATGATAGATGGGTAGCTTTTGTCACTGATGGGTCATGATGACATTAGTACAATAAGGACAAGGTCACTTGTGACTTTCCTTTTGGTTGCACTTCAGGAATGTCTTTAAAGCTCGAAGTTCCTGAATTATAATGAACCTGTTTAGTCATGTCACTGGGATGAACTAACCAAAACAAAATGCTTTGAGGTGGAAGGATTAGGAGAAGGGGAAGCGGGAATCCAAGAAAGAGAGAAGAGAGAATGTCACTCAGTGATGTTTTTTATAATAAAATTTGATATTTTTACTTAGAATACAGGTAATGCTCAATTTCATGTCTCCTTCTTCAAAGGATGAAGGAGTTCATTTTCTGTAAAACTCTGATTTTGAGTTACTAATGATTTATTTCTTTATAACACATTCTCTCATTTAGTAAGTAAGCATTTACCAAGTATCTATGAAGGACAAGCTTCTACCCGTCTAGAACAGCTCTCATAATTAAATTAAAATAAGGTTAATACAAAATCAAAATAAAGAGACATATATTATTTATAGAAAATCAAGGAATAATATTTTGGAGTGAGTTTGTATGGTTAGGAGAATAAAGCCTTTCTCACTTGAGACACATGAAATAGTAACTGAGTCACAGTGATGTCTTGGGGGTAGGACTAGAGGCAATTAACTACTAACTATATCCTTTTGAACACACACACACACACACACACACACACACACACACATTTTTGTGACACAACTGGCTCTTTATAAAAGTGTTTTCTACTGCTAACTCAGAGAAGAAGGCAAGAGAGTAAGTCCATCTCTTTTAAACTTTGAAAACATTTTAAAACCATTATAGTTTCAAAAAAAGAATCACTAAGTTTTCTATAACATCCTTTCAGAGCCGGGAAAATGGCTCAGGTGAAAAAGCAAACAAACAAAACAAAATCCTTTCTCTGTGCAAACATGAGGCTTGGAGTTTAGATCCCTGATACTTTATCAATGGTAGGCACAGTGGCCTGCCAATAATGTCAATGTCAATGTCAATGCCAGGTAGGCATAGTTGCTCACCTAGGCAAAAGGGCTCACCTAGGATTCAACACACGAGAAATGGATATTCTTCTAAGTTCCTTTTTGTATTGCAGAGGTGTGGCTACTCCCTCTAGATCATTGCTGCCCACAGCAGCTATTTATCTAATCTCTTCAGTTTGTTAACTGGTACTGCTTTATGCCTCTCCATGACCAGGCACCAATTCCAGAGAAAATAATTCCTCTTATTCAAGGATAGTTCTTACAGAACAAGAAACTTTCAGAATTTTTTTTCACAGTTTCTCTATGCATTAGACCCTTTCCCCTTCTCCAGGGGACAAAGTTTGTCTCTTTTAGGGTCCTCCTTGTTTACTAGTTTCTCTGGCAGTGTGGATTGTGTAGACTGGTAATTCCTTACTATATGTCTAAAATCATATTGGTGGTTTTTATTTTGCTAATTATTCTTCATCCTTCTTTGTTACTTGGTTGAGTCCATTCTAGTTCCATGTTCCTTGTATCCAGTACAAATTACATGTCCCATACAAAGTAGCTGTGGCTTAAGTATAAATGTGTGAAAAAGACAAACAAACATGCAAACAAAAACAACTCCAGGAGACAAAGTCCCATTTTTGTCCCTCTAAATATCCATCTTTGAAAATCTCATAATCTATTAACTACTGTCATTCACTACATGGGAAGAGTGACCAAGCTGCTATCATGTTCAGAGGTTCATTGTGAACTGAAGCCCACCAACCACATTTGTGATATTAGAGCCCATACCAAATAAAAATGAAGAAAATTCAGAGTATGTCTCAGAATAATGGACTAGAAATTATATATAATAGTAGCCTCTGTATAATATTGACTGTTTAAGTTAAAAAGTGAGTTTGGTTTTTATAGTATTTTTCTAATATTGCATTAAATATATTCAAATGTTACTAAATATGATATAAGCTAGTTATGAACTCCAAAGAGAAATAATTTGAATGTCAAAAATATTTGTATTAGAGTCCTCCTTGTTTTTTATATGCATTTTTTCCTCTCAAAAGGCCAGGTATCCTGGATAGAAGAAAATGTTCCTGGAAACCATGGATGGTTGCTCTTACTACCACATCTGTTTTGTTGGCTTTGTCAATAATCATTGGTCTCCTTGTTTACTTTTTGGTGTATGGTAAGGCCACATTTTATTATATTACTTCAGAAACTTGAAGACTGACTACATATATTTCTTTTTTTCTTTTTTATTGAGGGAGTCATTATAGGTTTATTTTTTCTTGTTTTAATTTTTTAAATTTAAATTCTTTAATTACTACTCATTTACATACCCATCCCCCAATTCCCTTGCCTTCCCATCCTCCCATGTTCCCCACCAACCCCCCCAACTCATCCCCAAACTCCTCTCCAGGGATAGTGAGGCCGTCCACCAGGGACCTTCAAAGTCTGTTATATTGTTTGGGGGAGGGCCTAGGCCCTCCTTGCTGTATTTGGGCTGAAATAATATTCCTCCATATATGTAGTCCATGTAGCCCATTCCCTATGGACTACATATATTTCTAAACCTTAGCATTTTCACAATTACAGAATGAACTTTTTATTTGAATAAATTTGAGCAATAGTAATCCTTAACATAAAAAATTATTTCTATTATTCAAAACCTGATGCTGTTCATGTAATACCATCTTTCGAATAGCACAAGAAGTTCAACTGATATTCTATTTATGGTGTAATGATATATATGCTAACAGCAAAATTTACTGTGCTTTTGCTTTTCTGTGTTTTTGCTTTGCTGTCAACTTATTGTTTTATGTCATTACTTAATTGTTTAAAATTTTATATTGCCACCTACTATGAAATACCACCTATAATAGGGAGTAACTGTGTCAGGAAACAACATACAACCATAGTGGCTATGAAGACATATGATCTTAAAGTGGTTAGGGGGAGACATTGGCTACATCTATTGGATATTTAATTTTCTTAAGTGTACCAATTATATGACTGTCAGCCTGTTCAATGTTGCTATAATAAAATTCTTTATAAAACTGGATATTTGATTAATAAAAGAAGCTTCATATAACTGACAGTGATATGGGCTGGTTTAGATGACGGCAACAAACTCCATCCAAACATGGAAGATAGTATTATGGGAGGAGTGCATGTCAGGACTATTAGTAGTGCCTGAGAAAGAGATCACACAGAAATACAGGACACGAGAGACAAGGAAGAGCATGAATTTCCTAAGAATTAATTGCCTGTGAGGACTAACCCACTCTGTAAAACAAATATTAATCTCTGGGAAATCACAGCAATCAGCTCCTCCTATTCTCACCTGTTGGAGGATCTGTGTTGTTTAGTACTATCATCTGGGGGATTGAACTTCCAGCATAAAATTCGTCGGAGAAAAATTGTGCATACTCTCCTTCATCTGCTCAAAGAGATCATCAGAAATGATCCATTTCTGTTCTGCCTTTCAGAACAGAAGAGTCATTACTACCAGGGCTCCTTCCGGATTCCCAGCATTACATATAGCCCAGATTTGTCCATAGAACAGTCAAGACATCAGACAAGCCTGAAACAAAAACTCATCAATGAGGTAAATCTATGTTTTGCCACCAGCACCATTGCTACCCTGGAAGTATATAGGGTGGAGGGTACTTAGAGAAGACACCTGATGTCAATTTCTGGCTTCACACAATATACATACATACATACATACATACATACATACATACATACATACATAAGATCTACATACACATATGGTCTTTTAAACATGTGTATACTTATACACACCACACACGCAAGCAAAAAACAATGTAGAGAATATTTTTAGTTTATAAATGATAGATACAGTGTGAGTCAGATTGGTCTCTGGTATGAATTTTATTGACTAAATCACAGTATTAGTTGCATTTTCATAAAGTAAATATGAAAATCAGTAATTAAATCAAATTTTGTATATTTCCTGTATAATATATAAATGATAATAGTTGGTATGTATACAGGGATGCACATATACCCAAAGCATACCAGGTTCTTTAGATAAAAACTTTAAGTGATATCAATGCTCTTTATAGTAGATTCTCTAAATAATTTTATAAGCATATGTATATATATATGTACATATACATTAGTTTATCTTATAAATTATACATGTATAAATAAAACTGTTTCCATAAAATTCTTCTAAATAAGTTAAAAAGAAGAATGTGGCCATTGTTTTACTAACAGCTATTGATCTCCTGACATGCATCTCCCCAGTCTGTCGAACATAACATCACGTGCCACTTCATTGAAGAGGACATCAAAAATTAAATGAGATGAGTAAATAGCACTACTCTTACACAGCTCATTTCACTATTTGGCAGCACTACTGAAATTTGTGCAACTACCTGCTCAGATTCAGTTTCGTCAAGGTTACCTTGACCAAGCCAGCTTGATGAGTCATAATAATAAATGGGCTTGAAAGAATTGTCATCCTGTTGTCATTGCTCCCGCTTTGTTGAGAAATAAGCTGATCTAAGATCTTTTACCACCAACAAAGTATTCCATATAATAAAGCCAAAATGACACATTGTGGCTTTCATAGACATTTTTTATTCTATGGAAATATTTTATACATAAGTAATCAAGTTTGGAGAAGTGCCTACCTGTGCATGCATCACCCTTCCAACTACATTCTCTGAAGGATTAAAACTTCATTTAAAACTGTTTTACCAAAACTTAAAAACTGACCTGTCCATCATACTCAGAGACTAACATAACTGAGTTTCAGGATATTGGATGTCAAGTGAATGATGAGTCCATGCATGGCAACCCTACACAGTCTCTAGGCTCTAACTCCTGCTTTGAAATGTCTACCTTAATTCAACTCTGTGCTGATCACCTTCAAACACATGGAAAGTTTTTCAAATTATAGGAATGATTATATGACAACAGGATTATGCTCAAATGAACTTCTTTGAGATAACTATAAACAAGCATTAAGGTAAATGGCATTTTGTATCATAATGGGTTTTAAATAAACATTTTGAAAGGTATACAACTAATCCTTAACAAAGTTCTCTTATTTTCTTTTTTAGATAGATATGATATTTCAAAGATCCAGTTTAAAGTATCATTATGTCAAATCTCATGTTGTCAACTTCAGGTAACCACAGTTAATTCATTCACATGAGGAAAAGGCAAGTTGTACTGTTTAGTTATTATTAACCCATTTCAGCTGCAGACAGGAGGTAAAGACTTTAAATATAACAAAGAAAAGTTAGCACAGTCTTCTCACATTGCAATTGTTCCTACACAGAGTATAGTAAGAGGATATCTTGAGCAATCATGAAATATTGTCTATTCTTTATCCTTTTAAAGACAAAGGCATTTCAATTGAAGATTCCTTCAATCCTAGTTACTTCTGTTGATTTCATTTGTTTTATAGTAAATATCTGCTAGTATTTAAAACACAGGAATGTATATTATATATACATATATATGTATTTATACATGATATAAGTACAAAGTATATTTATATGTGATATAAATAGAAAGTTGGGTTTATAATTTTCCATTTTCCACTATGATTATTATCAAGTTTTATGAGCAGAGGGTAATCCGAAGCTTAATATCTGTGTGATGTATGAAGGAGATAATCATGACAATAAGTTGTATGAAATATTTGTTTTATTTTCTTAAAGATAGAAGCAATATTGAAGTACTAATACTATAGTATTAAGAATAATTACTAGGCCATTACCTCACTTTGATACCTTTCTTTTTCAGGCCAAGTAATGATGGTTTGAAAGCAGACATACTGATTAAATTTCAGTTTCCCCATAACAATGTGGGAACTCTGAAAAAACAAGCTGATAGCATTTTGTACAAGAAGTTGCAATCCACCCAGAGCTCCTTGAAGAGAGACATTTCATTACCTCATCTTAGAGGCAAGAAAGACTACTTTTTTTCTTTTCACAATAGTTAACACTTTTAACTATCTTCTGTCTACAGAGAAAGCTCCTTTACTTCATTTTAAAACAAAACCATTTGTACTCTAGGTCTCTAAGTCCCTAATGAACAACTTCTCACTCATTTGGCACCAAAGATTATCTTTCCTTGGTTGGAATGAAAATAGCTATAAGAACTGTATAATTACCCAAATACAAAAATATTTTTCTCTTATTAAAACAAACCTAAGTGACATCTTTTAAATTAAGTAACAATGTGCGTGGCATTTCAAAACAAGCTGCCCTTCACTATTGATACACTAATCTCTAAATCTCTTTTTTGACAGTGTTTCCCTATCTGAATCTGGAATATGACAGTGTTATGAACACACAAAAAATAATATAAGGGGCACAAACATGGGTGAGCTCAAATAGAGCTCACTTTAGATTAACAAGAATTTTCTGCAGCACACAGGATAGGCTTGGCCTGAGACATAGAGTGAGCTGAAGAAAAATGTCAACCCCAGCTAGGATGTATCTCAGCCATAAAATAAAATAAAACTACCTCACTTTCAACACAGACATAAAGTCATAGCTGATAAATATTTGGTATATGAGATTTTTAAAAGGTCTTTATAATTCTCAGCTGTTAACCTTTAAATCAATTTAGAAATTGTCATATAATATCAGAATTGTTTAAGATACAAAATGAGATTGGAAAGGTAACAGCAAATTACAAGTTACCAGTATATCTTCTCTCATCACTTTTTCCCCAAAATATTTGTGATAATTTATGACATATCAAAACGAAAGTTTTAATACAGCATTTGCCAAAGCCATAAAGAGAAAACATAGCTTCAAATGAAAATGGGATCCTAGCAGACAGAGTGGACTCTGAATGCAAGAATTGAACTTCACAGGGCAGAATTAAGACTCACTGAATGAGAACTTTAGTTTGAGGGCTCACAGTATATATGAGATATAATTTTAATTTTAGAAATCTCTGTTTATGTGCATGTGTGCTCAGGTGTTTGTATGTGTGCTTGAAGGGCGGGGTTGTGGAAGAGAAGGGTACATATACCTGTGCTTCTATGCTGGCTGTAGAGTACAGACATAAATCATAACTCTTCCTCACTCAATTACACTTTACCTTGTTTTTTGAGTTGGGTTCTCTCACTGAATCTGGAGCTCACTGACAGGTAGACCAGTTGGCCAGCAAGCCCAGTCTCTGCTTCCCCAACTCTGGAGTTGGGTTACAAGAGCAGTCCATCCTGCCTGGACTTTCACATAGGTGCTGGGAATCCAACTTCCAGTACGCATGCTCATGTAGTAAATACTTTTCCAACTGAGCTATCTCTCAGATTGCTACTTTTAGAAATTTAGAAGTTTATTTTGAACCCCTAAGAAGAAAAATATTGGAAACTCAACTTCCTCATTTCTATAGTAATCCTACCCACACCCTATATTAATCCCACCACACCCACCTCCCTATATTAATAACACTCACATCCACTTCCCTATATTTTATGGGTATTGATGTCCTTCACAAGACTGTGTCTAGACCTCAGTAATTTTTTATCCATATAGACATTAGCTAATCTCTCACCTATTGTAACTTCAGCTGTGTGACTAAGCAAGTCATTTCATAGACATTTCTCATTCTTTTCAAAGAAGTGGTAATAATCCTTCCTGATATATTTCTGTGCTCCATAAATTTGTTCAGGAATTACTTTGGATTTTGTCTTCCTTGCTTCATTTTCTTTTACAACAGACTATGCTTCCTTGGGTACAGGAAATGTTTGCTCTGCTCAGTAGTGCACAGCAACACTGAATTCAGCACTTGGAGGGAACCGGGGTCTCTGGCAAATGTTTGCCCTTTAACGCTGTTAGCTAATTCAGTCCTTTGAAAGTGGGAAATATAGAAAAGGGGTCTTTGAAAAGTCAACTTTAGATTCATTTTTCCCTTTAATATATATTTTCTTTGTGATTACATCATAATGACTTTCGTAACTGTATACTATTTGGAGCTTTTTCATTATTTGAACTTATATATCTCTGTCTTTAATAAATGTGCAGAATTTTCAACCATTGCTTTTCAAACTCTCTTTTTAGACACATACTTACTTTCCTCAATTCTAGATAACTATAAGTATCTGTGTTCTGTAAAATATCCCATAGACAGCATAGGCTGCTCATTCGGGGTGTTTTACTCTGCTCTTTAAGATGAAAAATTCTGCTATTGTCCTCAAGTTCACTGATGCTGTTCCATCATCCATCTGTACTAAGGATATCATCAAGCCAGTTGGTCTGTTCTTATTGCTATTATTGGTCTTATATCTTGGCTATTTTTGCTTATTCCTATCATTTTCAATGATTTTTTAAATTATTTCTACTGCTTTGTTAATATTTCCTATTTTTCACTTATTATAAGAGAATTTATCCTTGATTGTAGCAGCCAGCTCTTCAAAATATAGTTCTATTATTTCTAGCATTATAGATCTTTCAAAATTTGCATTGGTTGGTTGTGTTCTGATTCAAATTGCAAATTTCCTATTTTCTTTTGTTCTGTTTCCTGTGAGAGTTTGTATATTCTCAACACTCTATGCTAGGAGAATTTTGATCCCAAATAAATATTTTTCCCATTTAGCACATACTCAATTTGCCTACCCTGGTACTCCAGATTCTTATCTACTTTTGTTATTTCAATGGCAGTTCAGTTTTGCAGATTTTGCAGCACTCTTCTGTTTTGCTGCCTGCTATTCATAGCTTCAGAATGTACTTCCCTGGAATGTTCTGTATTGTCACATATCTGCCAGTGGATCTGGATCTCCTTATGCCAGTGAGTAGAGACAGGTATCTGTAGATGTCTCCATGGATGATTTAGTTTGTCCATCAGTGCTTTGGTTACAACATAGGAATGGGGATAGTCAAGGGATTTTTGCTGTCTCAAGAATTGGACTTCCATGCTTGAATTTTCAGTAGAGGTCTGGATAGATCTCTATTTTCCTTCCCCTCTCCTAGTACTTTGTATAGAGAGAACAGACATTTCCTGAGATTGTTTTCTCTGAAGTTGTTGATGGCCATATATTGGCAAACCTTTCTGGCCCCTAGTTCAAGTCCTAAGTAAAATGAAAAGAACAATCATAAAGCCCAGCATTTATCCTTCCTCAAATTCTGAAGTCTTTCACCATTATCTTCTTTATAACTTCTAGAGTTCTTTTATTGTAATAAATAATTGTGATATCAAGCCACTTATATAAAATGTCACAGTATCACCATACAGTGTAGGCAGGTCTCCTCATGCACTTTGTGTGTGTGTGTGTGTGTGCGTGCGTGCCTGTGTGCGCACACTTTATTGTACCTGAACTCAAACCAAAGACCTTGGGAATGCTAGGTGAAATGCTTACCAACTCTCCTAGTCCCCCCTCCATATATATAAATAAACTTGCAATACCTAATAGAGCATAAATTACACATAAGTATTTGGTATACTATATTGTTTATGGAATATGGTGGGAAAATACATGTCAGATTCAGCATTTTTCAAATATTTCTGACTGGGAGTTAGTTGAATCCACTGATACAGAATCCACAAATACAGTATGGGATGCAAGCACATTTATAGAAGAAATGTGGAAAGTAAGTATGCTAAATCTTGATCCAGACCTGGTTTTGCAACACTTTTATCAGGCAAGAAGAACACATCTACTGGATCATGCCTCTGTATGAGATTCAACTCCATCATAGAAGTAGATCATTTTTTCCTAAATACAGTTCAGTTTAAGATAAAGTCATAAATAAGCTATGAATTAGCCATAGCCCACTCCCCATGATTTATGGCCTAATAGAATGTAGGACTAAAGTACAGTTGCCTTTCAGGTATAGGACTAACTGACCTTGATATTGTTGCTTCAACACATCTTAAATTGTGCTTCTGTAGACTTGTATCATAGTAACACTACAAAGATATAATAAGCAAATAGGTGTTGGTTACAGTACATATCTTATAGAACTCAGTAGAATATTGGTCATAATTGCTATTCATCTAGTCTATGTATTGAAAGTTATTTCATCCAGGAACCTAAATCTGTGTACATGTAGAACCAATATTCTAACTAAAAGGAGAAAGATGGTGAATAAACTGGGCAGCAACAAATAATATGGAATTCCGTGAGAGAGCAGAGCACAGCATGGGTCTTCAGCTTTCTTTGTCATAGAAAGCACTATGAAAGAAGAAAGAAACCTTTTAAGTTGAGGTCTGAAAGACAGGAAACCCTGCAGGCAAAGCATTCTGACAAAGTACATCTAGCTGGTCGAAGATTGCCAACAGAAGCAACATCCCAACAGTCAAGACCTTGGAGGCCAAGGTAGTAGGGAAGAGGAATGTTCAGTGTTACAGTGAGGACATAGTAGGGTCCAGGGCACCTAGGGCCTGTGAGGAAGTCTACTTTTATTGTAAAGTTTTGGGAAGACAAAAGAGGGCTTTTATCATTGACAGAACCTAATCCTTTGGATTTTCTAGAATTAACTTCCTAACAGTGATTCCAAATCAGTGTTCTTGAGTCTGACCTAAAGACCCAACACTGAAATGCTAACCAGTTTTTATCTGAATATACTTGACTCTGAATCTCACTACGCATGCTGGCATAAAAAAAAAAAAAAAACAGTAGAAGTGATTTGGGAAGACAGCCACATATTGTACCATTTTCTATCTTGGTTTATGAATAAAAATGATAATATACTGGATGTTGGTAGAGTTTGATACAATAGGAAAAAATATCTATGGTCCAAACCTAGATGCCAGACTTTGAAAATGGTTTGAATGGCTATCCTACATGCCACCATGCAAGTGAGGCCAGAAAGACTTCTACACTTGCTGTAGGGAATTTGTAAAAATGGCCCTGCACACCTTTTATTTAACATCTGCCTCATGACATTTATCCTTCAGACAAATAATGCTTGTCTATGCCAATGACTTTGTAGTCATGCCAGGATCTTCCTGGAATCTATGTGCAATCAGAGTCTGATATTCCAGCATCCTTTTTCATAGTTTATTCTAGTTCTTTTCCTCATTTGTACAGTTTTCCCCAATCTGAGGATTTCATGCCAAGTAGACATTGTATTTTATATTATAGCAGGTATGTCACTGAGGAATGACCTTGATTTAATTTTTTTCCAGAAATTAATGCTGCACAAGCAGAGAATATTCTAAACAGTGGTGAGTCCAAGAATATCATTGATAAGTTATTCAGTCAAAGAATCAAACTCACAACACTTTGGCCTTTCTCTATCTTCATGTATCCCTTTTCTCAAATACCTACAGTATTCTAGATCCATATGTGGCTTGCCTTTAATCAATGAGAAAATTGCTAATAGAATAGATTTATTAATTCTATTGCAATATTTTCTCTTTCCTTGAATTTTTCCAATTTATTTTTATTTGGCTTACTTTGTTAAAATATAAAATTTTCAATAGATTTAAATGAAACCCACTAGCTATAACATGTAAAATGATATTTATTTAATTATTTTTGAAATATTATGGATAAAAATTATCTGTAATGATTGTCAAATATCACTGGAGTAACTTGTTATACACAACAGGACTCAGGAAATATGAAAAACTAATATCAAAGGAAAATTGCTTCAAATACACTAAAGAAGATGATTGCTAACTTTTAATTACTAACAATTTAATTACAAAATATGCATACTCAATCAACTTGAATATCTATCATCCTCCTAACATTTACTGTTGATTTCAATGAAGATTTTAAAGGCAAGAAATATCCTGAAATGTTTTTATGCTTACCTATATTCTGAAGATATCCAGACACATTTATAACTCTACAAATAACCATGTTATTTCCTTCTGGCTGGCAGATTGTGGCTTGGGGATGGAGTACCCACCCACAGCAAGAATTGCTGATGGCAAACCTGCAGAAAAAGCTTCCTGGCCATGGCAAAGCAGCCTTCAAGTGGACGGAATCCACCTCTGTGGTGCATCCCTGATTGGCTCCCAGTGGCTTCTGACCTCTGCTCACTGCTTTGATACGTGAGTCCTCAGGTTGCGCCCTTGAGGTTCCCAGTACCACCGCTTCTCACATTCATATCCCATCATTCTTACCTCCTCTTCATTCTTTCCATGAATGTCTTAGCCCTTTCTTGACAGGAGTAGAAAAGAATATCAATAAGGCAAAGAATAGATTGCTTTCAATTCCTACTGAATATATATTTTTGTAGTAATCCCAGTTTTACCCAGAAACAAATTAACAGTGAAAAACCAAATATACTCACCAGTTTTCCTCAATTATATTGCAGTTTTTGTTTAATGCCATTAATTATATCCCAATCTGAAATTCACAACTGATATTCTATATGAATATCATTGGCTATATGTTTTTATTCTCTGCATGACTGTTAAAGATTTGACATTTGGCACTATTGGAGGAAAAAAAAGGAGATATGATAACCTTACTGTAAGTCAAATAAAATGGAGAAATATTCTGGGTAAAATGCCCAATGGAAGAGAATCATTAGAAAAACATATAGAATATGGCTTCAGATTTATCTTTTCTGTGTCTCTGTGTATTTTGTCTCTTTTTTGTCTATGTCTTTTCTGTATACCTGTGAATAAAAATATATAACTATTCTTGGTTTTGGATATGTATGAGTATTTACAGAAATATATGTAGATAATTATAACTAACATTTTTATTTTCTTCAAATAATATATTTTTATAATAAAATGCATACTCATCCTAAAAGAGAGTAACTAAACCTACTTTGTAATGGAATGTTTCTTATCACCTAGAAAGCATAAAACAAGATATTGGGAAAGTCCAAATCAACAATGACCTTAAAGAATTTGCCCTTTTGCCCTTGTTTATGTCCTATTGCCCATCCAGAATCCTGGGCAACTCTAGACGAGAAAGGAACCCACTGTGATCCTTTAATTTGCTTTCAGTTACAAAAACCCCAAACTGTGGACAGTCAGTTTTGGAACAACCCTAAGCCATCCACTGATGACAAGAAAGATCGCGTCCATTATCATTCATGAGAACTATGCATCCCACAAGCACGATGATGATATTGCTGTGGTCAAGCTCTCCAGCCCCATCCTGTTTTCTGAAAACCTGCGCAGAGTCTGTCTCCCTGATGCTACCTTTCAAGTCTTGCCGAAGAGTAAAGTGTTTGTCACTGGATGGGGAGCCTTGAAAGCAAATGGTGAGTATCTCAGGAAAAACAAGGATGTCAACAATGCAAAACTAAGCTGCTTTTGCATGGAAATGTTCAAACACATACAAAAGTACAAAGGATAAATCAAGATATTCCCATGAAAATCACATAAAATATGAAAATTTCCCATTGTTCAGCTCAGCTGTTTCTGTGGGTTTCACCAGCCTGGTCTGGAATCCTTTGCTCATCACTCGTCCTTCTCTGCAACTGGATTCCAGTTCAGTTCAGTGATTAGTTATGTGTGTCTGCTTCTACTTCCACCAGCTGCTGGATGAAGGCTATAGGATGGCATATAAATTAGTCATCAATCTCATTATCAGGGGAGTGCATTTAAGGTAGTCTCTCCTCTGTTGCTTAGATTGTTAGCTGGTGTCATCTTTGTAGATCTCCAGACATTTCCCTAGTGCCTGATTTCTCTGTAAACCTAAAATGTCTCCCTCTGTTATGGTATCTCCTTTCTTGTTTTCTTCTATTCTTCCCCCGACTCAACCTTTCTACTCCCTCGTGTCCTCCTCACCCCTCCTCTTCTCCCCTTCTCATTCACCTAGCTCTCTCTCTCTCTCCTCCCAATTTGCTCAGGAGATCTTATCTGTTTCCCCTTTTCCAGGGGACCATGTATGTCTCTCTTAGGGTCCTCGTTGTTTACTAGCTTCTCTGGCAATGTGGATTGTAGGCTGTTAATCCTTTTTTATGTCTAAAATCCACATATGAGTGAGTACATAGCATGTTTGTCTTTTTGTGACTAGGTTACCTTGCTCAGAATGGTTTCTTCTAGTTCCATCCATTTGCCTGCAAATTTCAAGATTCCATTGTTTTTTTTTCTGCTGAGTAGTACTCCATTGTGTAAAGGATACCAGCGTGGTACTGATCCAGACACCAGAAACGTGGGTTTTAGTGAAGAAACTACGGAAATCTATGGGACCTCCTGTAGTAGTTCAGTACTTATCCCTAGCATAGGTTTTCCATATAGAGGAATAGTCCCTGAGCCTAGACACACGGGGGTGGGCCTAGGCCCTAGCCCAAAGGATATGATAGACTCTGATGACCCCCTATGGAAGGTCTCACCCTCCCTAGGGAACAGAAAGGATATGTGATAGGTAGGGTTTTAGTTGGGGGAGTTGGTAGGGGAAGAGGAGAGGGAGAGGGAACTGGGATTGACATGTAAAACAATTTTGTTGCTAATTCAAATTTTAAAAATCTGCAAAAAAAACAGAGAAAATATGAAAATTTTGGCAATAAACAGTATTCATATATTTAATATAGTGGTTAATGTAGTAATGTACAGATAGTTGTTTTATAGACTATTTTCATACTATTAGAACTTTCTCTTCAGAGCTTATCAGAGCATATTCTTTCACATATCCTTCTTTCAGCCCCCATCTTTCATATGTAGGGAGTCAGTTAGTCATGATGAGATCCTGGAGGGTCAAACTGCTAAAATGAAAAGGCCTCGGCCAAGGAATCCAAATAGCTGTGCCTGCCTAACATTAAATACTAAATGGGAGCCTCTGAGCTGTGTATCTCTGAAGTTGGTACAATATCAAGTTGAGACATATGACGTTTTGCTTCACTAAATAATGCCCAATAAACAGCAAGTACAGACTTTAAGATGTAGACATGAGTCATGGCTTTCTCCTCTTCCTCTTATTTTTCCTTCTCCTCTTTTTTTTTCTGAAAATGGATTCTTGGCTCATTCAATAAATCCTGACCATAGTTTTCCCTCCCTCCATTCCTCATAGCTCTATCCCCAACTCCCTTCCCCCCAGATCCACTATTTCTCTGTTTGTCTTCAGAAAACAGCAGGCCTCTAAGAGACAACAACCAAACAGGTGAACAAGGCAACCAGATAGGAGGGAAAGAGTCCCAAGAGCAAGCAAAAGAATGAATCCTAAGAGCAAGCAAAAGAGAGACACACCTGCTCCCATTTTTACAATTCCCACAAAACACCGAGCTAACAGCCATAGCATACATGCAAAGACCTGAAGTCCCTGAGTTCTTGAATATGCCAATTCTTTTAATAAAAAGAAATAGAATTTCATATGAGTGGCATTTTTAATGGAAGTCATTAAATGGAGACATGAAAACATAATGGCTTAAAATGGTATTGCATTCAAGTAAATGGCACTTTTGTATTACAATCAATGCAAATGAACCAATGTGGTTAGTGAAGAAAATATAATGGGTGTGCCATATTCCTCTTCGTACTGATACTTGTTTTGAACAGCAAGTCACACCAATTTCATTGTACACATCATCCTTCTCATGAAGCAATTAGATCCCATAGAATAAAATGTTATTCTTGGTAATTCTATTCTTTCTAAATGACTTATAACATGTAAATATCTATGTCCAATGTGAAGTGATGCTGTGGGAGTTTGCGTAGATTCCATGTGGTGAAAAAATACCTTGTGTTTAAGCTGCCATTGTTTATGTGATCATTCAATTGGAGTAATCATGGCATGACTGTTAAACAGGTGAACTTCAATTTTCTCAACTACAAATCTAGAGTACTCATATTTATCCTTAATAGTTTTTGCAAGGACTAGGTAAATGATAGCAGTTAATGTGCCAAATATGGTATCTTCACATAGAAGTCACCCCAAAGTGTAACTGATCCTGAACACTGTCATCCAGTTCCAAATTCTGCAACCTTAAGACTGATGTTTAAGCACAGATCTGTCATACTAACGAAGCTCCCAACAATTCCTCATCTATTTATTGTTTCATATTTAGGTCCTTTCCCCAATTCTCTGCAAGAAGTTGAAATAGAGATCATAAGCAATGATGTATGTAACCAAGTAAATGTATATGGTGGTGCTGTATCATCAGCAATGATATGTGCTGGATTCTTGACAGGGAAACTAGATGCCTGTGAGGTAAGTATACTCTAATCCACAAAAAAGACTCTGGTCAATAAGAATGAAATTATTCATCACAGAGTAATGTCATTTAACACAGTTCTGTGAAATTAGCTTGTGGAGGAAGGAGGAGATGTGAAGAAGGACTGAAGAACAACTAGACATATAGCTCCTCATGAAACACCATATTGAACAGAGCTATCTAAACAAGGTTTCTCGCTGCAGATCGGAACTTTTATTAGAGATCAGTAATTCAAATAGTAGGAAACAAGCATGAAGCCAAAGAATCAAGGCTCAGTCAACTAAAACTTTGAATATTGTGTTCCCATTAAGTTAAGCCACAGTAAGACAAAATCTGCTGACATTTGTACTTAAATAACTTATGCCCAAATAGAATTACACTACTGGGAAAAATAATTGCCTGCACTCATTTCTATAAATGTAGCACATCACAGATCATTTTTCAGATAACACAAATTGCATTTTCTCCATACTTACAACACATTAATTTTAAGCACTAAGCATTTAAGCACATTATCAGTTCCAAATATGGTATTTGAAGAACTAAAAATAACAAGTTAAAGATGTGACCTATAGCATTTGTGACTGTGCACAAGAACTTAATGATTCCTTGAAGAATTAATATTGGCTCTGATAACTTCACATGTCTGACACTTGTTGTATGCCTGTATATATGCTGACCTGACATTGGCTGTCATACAATGGTAATAAATATGCATTCATTTATTTATTCAACTTTTTGTAAATCACGAGTTACTATGAACATTGCTGAAGGAAACTAAAATTTTAAAAAATGTAATGAATTTACAATTTCATTAGGGCACATGTTGCTAAAACAAAGGAAGACAGTCAGGGTTTATCTACATATTCTAGAATACAAGCTATCTTTCCCATTGCCCCAAGAAGGAGAAGCAAGATGTGTATCCAACATACAATCCAATCACATGACTTAGAGAATAAACATGATCTTCACAGGTGCTGGCAGTCCCATGTCATTGGCTCATACTCCCTTACTTCCTTTTACCATTAATACAGTAAGAACACAAGGATCTAGATTACAATGGAGGCCTGAGTAAAAGGAGCTGAGGATTGCCTTCAGTAGACCGGGGTGTTCATACTGTGCACCAGACACAGGGAGAGACTAAGAGAAGGAAGAATGTGGAAAGGAAGGAGCATCAAAGTTGCTTCAGGAGCCCCTGCCTCCTCCAGACTCTACAATTTCCCTCGTTCTAAGAAGTTGTAATAAACTATCACATGGCATTTCTTTTATATTTTCAGAAAGGATAAAGTCATTATTTAAAGATAAAATTTAAATCTTTTGTTGAAACTTTAGGTAAAAGATAACTGAGAAATCTTCATGATTAATGTCTCTAAAGGTGTGTACTGGGTGCTCACCTTAGCCTTTCAGTAATAAATACGGCACATTTGACAGAAAACTCCAGAACACCCTTCAACTGATTAGTATGAGTGGAGCAAGTGAAAATCTAATTTAAAACAAGGCATTACTTCTAGATAATGGAGTTAAACAAGCTTCATGGAGGAGTTAACATGTTAGTTCCAGGTATGGATTTATTAGATAGACAGGAGTCAATTAGCTCTCATTTTTGACCTTTTTTTCTCACATTGATTACATGCTTTTCCTCTTTTCTAGGGTGATTCTGGAGGGCCCCTGGTTATTTCACATGATAGAAATATCTGGTATCTTCTTGGAATTGTTAGCTGGGGAATCGACTGTGGAAAAGAAAACAAGCCCGGAATTTACACCAGAGTGACTCATTATCGGAACTGGATTAAATCTAAAACTAACATCTAATGCAATAGCCACCCCTTATACAAACTGGAGTGTCACACATGGCCTCTAGCAAATTGTATCCATTGTTCACTGCCATGAACATGGCCATCTAGTTCAAGATGCAAATTATCATGGTATAGTGACCTTCTTAAAGTAGAAGGGGACAGACTTCTTTTCCACCACACATGAACACAAAGGATGGTGTCTGCTCCACAAAGACCTACCAACATGTCTGATTATCTCCTTGGTCACCTCTGTTCTCCCAATTCACAGTTTTTCAACTTACAGTAATTGGGAGGTTGAATAAATACTAACTGAGCAGTCACCCTCTGCTTCTCTCCAGACCCTTCTTTGCTGCCTACATAGGTTTTGTCTTCTTCATAGAAAATCCTCATTGGCAATTTGACTAGACAAGCCAAGTTAATTTGTCTAAGCTGATGGTGACAAAATGATGGAGAAAGCACTAGATGCTCACTAGGACTTAGAGGATAGCAATGAGCAGGTCCATTCCTTTTCATCTTCAGATATTCATTTAATCTTTCTCTGAAATTTTGTATTTATATTTGTGCATACTTTACTTAGACAATTTAGCTGTTGCATATTTTGAAGCAGCACATGAGTTTTTGAATCACATAGGAGAATAATTAAAGAAATTTATTCATATAAAGACCTTTCAACACTTGGGAAATAAAAATGAGGTTTTTGGCCCTTTCATTAATGAACTGCAAATGGGCAAGAGTCTAATAAGGTTACTCTCAGTTCCATGTTTAAAATGAGAGATGTGTCAGTACTAGTATAAATTTATTTTTCAATTGTACCTCATATTCTCTTAATTCATTTTATTTAAAGTTTTGTTTTCAACCAGATTTAGAACAACTAATTACCTATGAGATGGGAAGTCAGCATAAATTAATTCCAAGAAAATATGGACACCTGACATGTGAAGCTAACGTACCAATAGACATTTATAAAATATCTGATATAAAGTGTTAGTAAGGATGTTGTTGTGCAATATTTGAATTTATTGTTAAATAGCATGTATATTCTACAATAAAATATTTATACAAAATAATCAGGAAAGCATTTTTAAAATACCTCTGTTTACATGACATAATTGGCATTTTCATATGTATTTAGTTGCACATTTTGTAGTCTTACCTGTGAGTACAGAGTCATATCTAAGCAAACCCAGAATTACTCTGTGCATCTTTATGTTCTTTTTATAACTGATGAGTTAACTGCTGTGTTAAGGTTTTCATTGGGGTTTTGTATGGAGTCTTGCCTGACATACTACACTGTATATATTGAAAGGTATTTATGATAATAAACCAAATTTTCCTCTCTGAGTTGTCACTGAGTGATCACTCAACTTTCATGTTGCTGACATTTTGTCATAGATACGTCTTTGTTTGGGAAAGGGGGTAAATCATCATGGGCATTGTAGACCACTTGGCAACGTTCCTTACTTCTACATATGAGATGCCTGTATGACACAGCACTTCCACCACCATCCCTCCTCAGCAGCTGTTCTACCAAGTTGTAAAATTCAAAATGAGCTACAGTCACAACATGTTCCCAGTGGAGCAAGATCGCCTTCACTTAAGAGCAGCTACATTGAAATAATGAGTGAAAAACTCATTGCAAAAATTCATGTACTCAAGTTCTCCTTGCCCGCATTTGGAAATATTTTTTAAATCTTATCTTTAATAATGCCAGCACGTTTAAATTCTACAAGTGTCTATGAACCCACCACATATACACAATCCTAGCCAAATGCAGAGCTTTCAGAAACTAAAATTGTTTGGAAGAAATTAAAAGAAGATCCATTTGCAAACATTCCATAGAAACACAGAAAACATCGAGGTACTGATGCAGGTACAGTGGAATTATCTTTCAGATTCCTGAGTCATAATTAGCTGCCGCAAGAGTGATTTTTGGATCAAATGCATTAAGTATCACTTAAAATAGCATTTATAAATTCAGCTGAAGCAGAATGGTTCAGCCTGTCACCTACTATAACTGCAGAGTAGAGAAACTAACAAAGCATCACTAAGCCCTAAAAGATATTCTGTTTAATGTGGTAGCCACTAACCAGATTTAAGTAATTTCCTCATTTGGACTAATCATGTTATAAGCAAAAAGAAAATAGCCACATGTGACTAATAACTAACTACTCTGGCCACATAGATATAGAACATGCTTGTCACCACAGAAAAGTCTAATGAATACAACTTAACTCTATTATCCTAAGAAGCACCTATATGATCACTTATTCATTATCTAACAAATTTCTTGAACCTATGAATTTTCCATAAATGAAAATGTCACATCCTTGTTAAAGATTCTAAAAGTCTGCTTAACTTATTATAGAGTCTGAGTGCAGAGAGTTAGAATGTTGCAGGTCCAGTTATCTGAGTTTATCTTTAGCCTCTTTTGGAGAACCATTCATTGCCCACCTCTGTATATGAACTAAATCCTTGTGACTGTTAGTTAATTTTTTCAGAATGTGCTAATAGACCACTAGCTTCCATGAACCCAAAAGCTAAGAATGTCATCAGATAGCCTCCAAGACCTACCACAGAGTCTTCCCTGCTCTGGGGTAACTAGCTACCTCATAGTCTCACCAATATATTTTTATTTCCTTAATTTGTAAATTTCTTTGGTTCTATAACTGTAAAAAATTCAACAAATCTGCTATCACATTAGAACCTGGCTTCTTAGCATAACTTGAATATACATTCCCACTGCATGAACACTCACATTTAGTCCAGAATACACTATATCTTACTCCCTGTGAAGTGATAGCTGCATTTTTGTGTTGATAACCTCCAAATAGGTATGGGGTATTCCAGATGTTGTGTATAGAGCTGTGTTCAAAACCAGGTTTCTACTCTCAAGACCTTCAAAGGAGTTAATGGTGTCTTGGGTTACTACCATCTAAAGCAGTAGACGCCTTGAGGGATATATGTTGGCATGCCTTCTTCTGGTAACCACCTGTACCAGAGAAAATAAAACTCCTCAAGACGTAGTAACACAGCACCATACCACAGGCAAGGCTGAAGTACAAAACTACAACTCAGAAATAGGTCTGCCTTAGAAAAAAAAAGCAAAGAATATTACCATTTAATGTCACATTAAAAATAAAAAAGAATTTTTTTAATTGACATACTATTCCTTTTTTCTATTTTATTTTATGTTTTTATTGAGCTATACATTTCCCCCATCCCCCTTCCCTCCTTCACTTCCCCTTTCCAGTCACCCTCAATAGTTTCCATGCTCCCAACTTACTCAGGAGATCTTGTCTTTTCCCCCTTCCTAGGCAGATCCATGTCTGTCTCTCTTAGGGTCCTCTTTGTTATCTAGGTTCTCTGGGGATGTGGATTGCAGGCTGATTGTCCTTTACCTTATGTCTAATATCTACTTGTGAGTGAGTACATATTACATTAGGAAGACTTATCTACGGCAAACAAAAAAGTAAGAATTAATGGCGGGACACTGAGGTGGTAGGAATGCTACTTAGCCAAGCAGCCAACCCAAACAAAACAAGAACTGCATCATACAATCTGTCAAAACGATTTTATTGTAGTTAAGTCTAGGAAACAGGAAAACAACTCACCACTACCTCAGTTGCTTACAGAAGAGTAAAGACACAGACACAAAATGTGCTACTAGAGCGCCATCTTCTGGCCCACCTTATTTTACAACTACACTCTATTTTTAACTTCAAGATATCAGGTCTTTCTTCTCATAAAATCAAAAGAAATAGGCCTTCAATCTTCTGATGTAGGTGATATTTCCAGACCTATACAGAGGAGGAAAATTAAAATCGCACAGCAGAGTTTTCACAGCAACAATTTATCCTTTTATTAATTTAAAAACATTTCTTTCTCCATGTGTCTTCTCTACTAAATGTGACCAATATCAGAATCATTTATAGCCTCATAGAAGATACACCAATAGCCTCAGATATTGCACTACACTTGTGAAAGTGACTTGATGAACTGTAGTTTATTTGGGAATGATATCATATTTTATTATTTTATTTGTATGTGCATACCCCTCCTCCGCCATGTGTATGCATGTGAACTCTGTTTTAATTAGCTGTGGTACTGAATCTCAGCTTCTAAAATGTATTCTGTCTCATGCAATAAATAACTGTAGACTTGGGAAAAAAGATATAATGGTATATAAGTCTTTCCCTGTAGAAGATGATACTAAAAAAAAAAAAAATCTGACATTCTCTCTCCTATGTTCCTTTAAGCAAATTGAAACGTAGAATTTTGTGTGTACTGTTCCACTATCCTATTATGTAGCAAACATAAAAATGTCTACTCATGCATTTACCTTTTATTTTTTTAAATGAGATACTTTTATCCTTATACAGTACCTGTCAATCAAACCCAGGGCTCACAGCAATTATGTGTCCTGCCCAAATCTCCACTCTGTCTTCTTGCTTTTGTGGAAAGCACTTTAGCTGCCAAGCCATCTCCCCAGCTCTGGGACTGCTTCACACTTGGGAGTTTATCAGTGTGTTTCCTCCTGGGAGAGCTAGTTGGTGCTAGACAGTCAGCAAATGGGAGTGAGCTCGTATAGTCACTGCGTCCTGTAAGATCTCAACCCAGGAATTCACCCCCAAACCTGTTCCTTAAAACTCACCTTGAAACAGGTAATGGGCAGGCTTTGCTCTTCCTCAGTCCACAGTGCCAGATAAAATAGCTGACTCTTCTAGGAAAACATGAAGTCATATTACAAAGTAAACACTTTGAACTTCCTCATGAGAATAATGGATGAGATAGCATAGAGTCCTAGGCATTCAAGATTGTAAAATAAACAAGATATCAAAACTTAAATAGATGAGGAAAGATGTCACCTAGCTCACCTTGATTGAGAATGAGAATGCTGTTGACACTGACAATCAGATGCATAAAAAAGATGGAAATAGCATACCTAGAAGAGAAAAGAAATGAGAAAGGATAGTTGATGAGATTGGTAGTCTCACAGGTGCATTAATACTTAAGGAATGTATTAATGAACAGGATGAGCTCCCTAGAAAGGAAAGGATAAAATATGTAAGTGAAATTTAAAATTTTCGGAGACATGAAAGACAGACACAGAAATGCTAAAACCCTGTTACTAAGAGTCTGGGGGTCTGGAATGGTGGCTTATCAGTGACCCTTGCTCTTGTATTAGTCGGTCTTAAGTGGCTGGGATAAAATATCATGTCATGAAACAACTTAAGGAGGAAAGCTTCACTTCTGCCTATAGTTCTATAAGGACAGAGAATTCATGTGGGGTGGTGGGGGGTGTGGGCATGACAGGAACCAGAAGCACAGAGGCCACATTCCACTCTCACACCAGAAGCAGAGAGAGAGAGAGAGAGAGAGAGAGAGAGAGAGAGAGAACAAAAAGTGGAGTTTAGCTGTAACCTCTTAAAGCCTAACCACCTGTGATGTACTTCATTTAGTGAGGCTGTACCTTCTCCAAGTTCTGTAACCTGCCTGAATAGTGCCACAAGCTGGGGACCATGTGCTCAGAACTACAAGTCTATGGTGGTGACATTTCTCATTCAAACCCCCACAAATGTTAAATTCCATATCTTGAGAAATGCCCCCTCATTAATGAATTGTTCTTTATTCATTCCTCAATCAAGCAGGCTCTAAAATCATTGGCAAGAACAGGAATGTTAATTGACTATTACAATCCTTTCAGTACCTACTCATTCCCTTTCATTGTCAGTCACAGCAAATGATAAGTAAGTTATTGGCCATACCGTCAGTTGAGTAGAAGTGCATAAAACTTGAAGTAAGGGGCAGCAGGATGAAAAGGCAGACTAAGGGAAGACCATAAACTGTGAGGGTTCAGAAAGTTAACAGGACCAAATGCTCAGACATCCTCCAGGTGTGCTAGCTTGGGTTTCATGTGTCCTAGCTTTCCCAGCTAGTTCCCCAGGGCCCTGACCCAAGCACAGCAGATGTGCTGTGACTATACATTCCAACTCAAGCAATCTATTAGACCATCAGCCACTATTGGCTTGAGTTTCGATTACAAACACTTCCACTTAGAATTTAACTGCTTGGTTTTTTCCAATTTTAATTGACACATATTATTTGCACATATTTATGAAGTATAAAGTGATGTTTAAATTCAATATGAATATTGCATAGCGATTGATTACAGCAATAATCATGCCATCATTTATTTATGATGAACATATTCAAAATCTATTTTCTTTTTTTCCTTTTTATTATTTGAATTAGAAACAAGATTGTTTTACATGTCAATCCCAGTTCCCACTCCCTCCCCTCCTCCTCTACCACCCCCCCCCAACTAACACCCTACCTATCACATATCCTTTCTGCTCCCCAGGAAGGGTGAGACTGGAAGGGTGAGACTTTCCTTAGGGGGTCATAAGAGTCTATCATATACTTTGGGACAAGGCCTAGGCCCACCCCCATGTGTCTTGGCTCAGGGAGTATCCCTCTATGTGGATTGGGCTCCCAAGGTCCACACCTATTCTAGGGATGAGTACTGAACTACTACAGGAGGTCCTGTAGATTTCCGAGGTTCCTCACTGAAACGCATGTTCCTGGGGTCTGAATCAGTCCCATGCTGGTATCTTAGCTATCAATCTGGGGACCAAGAGCTCCCCAATATTCAGGTCAGCTGTTTCTGTGGGTTTCACCAGCTTGGTCTGGACCCCTTTGCCCATCACTCATTCTTCTCTGCAACTGGAATCAAGTTGCAAAATCTCCTATTTACTAACTATTCTATTGTTAACTGTCTTTACTGTGTCATTGACAACCAGAATTATGCCTATATAAATGTACTCTTATATCCACAGACAAACATCTCCCCATTTCCTCCCCCTTTCTTTTTTCAGTCTGTGGTAACCACTTCTATGCTTCTATAGGTAGACTATAGGTTCTACACAGGTGTACCCATCCCTATACAGAGTAGCAAAGTAATTTGAAATGAACTGATAACTTTTCCATCTTCCCAACAGGCCTTCTTTCCTCTCAGATTTCAGCTGCCTGGGTTATTGTAACTTGTAAAGGTATCTTAGTTACTCTTTTGTTGCTGTGATGAAATACTCTGACAATGTAATTTAAGGGATAAAGGCTTAGTTTAGTTCACATTTCAAGGAAGTCCATCACAGCAAGGAAATACAGGCAGCAGAAGCTTGAAACACCTGGTCACAGGGCATCAAGAAGAGAGCTGTGAATACTCGCTGGTTCTTAGTTCTCTTTCTCTATTATAAATCCAGGATTCCATCCTGGGACTCACCCCCACAATGGGCATATCCTCCCACCTCAGTTAATACAATTAAAATAATGGATCACAAGTATGCCCAGAGGCTCACATCCCAGGTAATTCTAGATCCTGTCAAGCTGACAATTAAAACTTAGCATAACTACTCCATACTTGTCAACTTGAACCTAAAACACATCACTTTTAATTCATAACCTCCTGTATCTATAGACTCATGGCCATCTGATAGTGGAAAAGGCATTCAACCTAACCTCAAAAGTTCTAATTGTCTTTAATGATTCCAACAGTATAAAAGTCCTGAGACTCTTAACCATTATCTCTTATAAAAAAACAAAGACAATTTGCATATTTCAACTTATAATGGCACAAAGCATCATTCCTATTTTAAAGTAGAAGAACCAAAGCATAGCAAGAAACACACACACACACACACACACACACACACACACACACACACACACACACACAAACACACACAATCCACAAGACAAACACTAAATACTAAAGCTCTATATCCATTTGAGATTGTAATGTAATTAACTGGGCTCTGAAAGGCATGGCATCCCTCCCCCAGCTATGCTGCTGTGCTGGCTAGTTTTATGTCAACTTGACACAAGCTAGAGTCACCAGAAAGGAGGGACCCTCAATTGAGAAAATGCCTCCAGAATATCTTGCTGTAAGGCATTTTCTAAATTAGGGATTGATGGGGGGAGGGCCCAGCCCAATGTAGGTGGGGCCTTCCTTGGGCTGTTGGTCCTAGATATTTATAAGAAAGCAGGTTGAGCAAGTCATGCATGAAAGCCAGTTAGCAGCACCCCTCCATGGCCTCAGTATCAGCTCCTGCTTCCTGGTTCCAGCCCTGCTTGAGTTCTTGTCCTGACTTCCTTCAGTGATGGACTGTGATGTAGAAGTGTAAGCCAAATAAATGCTTTCCTCCTCAACTTGCTTTTGTTCATGGTGTTTCATCATAGTAATAGTACCTTAAGACAACTGCCTTAAGCACACATGGATTTTCTCCTATACTGCCTCTATTCTGTTGCTTTAGCTCTCCCAGGCATATGTTACACAGTACTGACATCTTCAGTATCCTAGAGTCTTGACTGTGACTCAGGCTTCAACTCCACAGTTGTACATAATGGCTTCTCAGGTCTTCTCGTTGGGATTTCAACCCTACCATACATGGCCTGGCCTCTTGACGATTTCCAGACCCTGTCAGTCTTTCATCTTCCATGCTGGCAAAACCATTACCACAGGGATGGCATTGCTACAGTCTAGAGATACTGTTTGGGCCTTTTGAACCACAGCCAGATCAACATTTGCCCACTGATCCTGGGAAAACACTTTCCTAGGCATTGACTCTTGAAAAGTAGAGAATCCCTTATTTTTGGGCTTATTCACTTTTGATACATTTTTTTTTGCAAATTCCATATATGAGTATATTTTATTTACATAATTTCTACTTGTCCCTCTCCCCCTCCTCTCCAATCTCATTAAAATTCATCACCCCTTCTATAATTATTATTGCTACATACACGCATCATACACACACACACACACACACACACACACACACACACACACACACACACACACACACACACACACACACACACACACACACACACACACACACACACACACACACACACACACACACACACACCACACACACACACACACACACACACACACACACACACACACACACACACACACACGAGTCCCTATACTGTTTCTCACATATATACATGTGTTCAGGGATGACCAGTTGGTGTGGGACAACTTATCAATGGTCCTGTCCCTGTGGGGAAAACTGTTTCTTCCTTCCCTGGCTCCATTAATTGCCTATAGCTTTCATCTAGGGGTGAGACCTTGTGAAACGTTCCACTTTCATGTTGCCATGTCAGCTTGTATGGTCATTATGCAGATGTTGTTTAAACAACCAGATGATGCAATTTCACTGGTGCAACTTCCCTGTTATATCTAGAAATCAGCTAGCTCTCAGCAGGCATTCTTGCCCTCTAACTTTTAGGATATTTATATCCATCCTCATTTCTGGGGTGCTCCCTGAAATGTAGGCGTAGGGATTGTATTGTTGCATATACAATACAGTGTTGCATATGGAAACACTAAGTCACTTATTCTGTGCATTTTAACCAGTTGTAGCTCTTTATGGAAACCCCTGTCGGCTACAAAAAAAAAAAAAAAAAAAAAAAAAAAAAAAAAAAAAAAAAAAAAAAAGCTTGCCTAGTAAAGTGTGTCCTGATTAATTTTATGTCAACTTGACACAAGTCAGGCATTCTGAAGAAGAGAACAATTAAAAAGAATCCCCCTACTAGATTGGCCTGTGGTGCATTTTCTTTATTGTATATAGGAAGGCCCATGTAACTGGTTAGTACTCTCCTTGCCTGGGACTATAAGATCTTGGTTACTGTAAGAAAGCAGGCTGAACAAGCCATGGGAAACAAGCCAGTAAACATCTTCTGTGGCCTCTGCTCCTATAACTACCTTGAGATCCTTCCCTGGCTTCTCTCAGTGAGGGACTTATAAGCTATAACATGAAACACACCCTTTGTTCTGCATGTCATTTTTGGCCGTTTCTTATCACAGCAATAGAAACCTTAAGTAATAGAAGTGGGGAGGGATGCACTTATTTATGGCTATAAGAATAAGTGTTTATAACGCAATGAGAAACTATATTGATTTAGGAAAATGGTACTAGTTTCCCCTACTATGACCTCTCCACTCCAAGGTAATTGGATAAGTTTACAGTACCCAACTTGAATCCCCTTTTTATTCAGTGGGTTTTAAGTTCAATAAGACAGTTTTATCCCGAAGATAAAACTGCCACTATGCCACCACTGGGGTTGTCTTGCTGGGGTGGAAATTGTTATATGTCATAGGATCTGTATACACCCAAAGTTAACTCTATTTTATAAACTTGCATAAAATGCATATATAACATATACAGGCTTTTTAAATGAATTCAACTCTTCACAAGATGAAGCCTTGAATGGAAAGGATTTTGCCCTAAGGACAGTCTTTCTGTTGTCCCAATGAAGTACAGGATATTTCTCTCTCTTACGGATGATTTCTTTAACCAGTGCAGTGCCTTGTCTCATCAGGCCAAATGTGATCCTGCCTTGAGATGTCTTTTGCCATAAACAACAACAATAATAATAATAATAATAATAATAATAATAATAATAATAATCCATAATCTTCAAATTCAACCTCATTTAAATTTTTAGGATATCAGCAGAATCAAAGCAGATCCTTTGCCAAAATACAACATGACTGGACAAACTGTGCATAGAGCTCTTGTTCCCATCTGAGAGCTCCTGAGCTAGTCCTTCACTGTCTATGTTTCTCTAAGCACATTTTTTTCCTCTAAGATCCCACCAGAATGGACCCGTAAGCTCTATTTCTTGTATTTAAGAAATTTCCTAGCTCAGAGTTCCAAATTCTTCCACATTTCAGCCACAGAACCATTTTAATGACCTAAGATCCAATTAGTAGAGTTTATTAAAATAGCCTGATTTTTAAAATCACCTTTTGTCTGAGATTCTTTTTGATTATTCAGATATAATAACCTGACCAAAGCCACATAAGGGAGAAAGGGTTTATTTTAGCTCACAGTTCAAAATGCAACTGATACAACAGGGACATTAAGATAGCAGGAGCATGAAGCAGTTGCTTACATTGCATCCAGAATCAGGAACAGAAGGCAGTAAATGCATGCTGGTTCTGGGTTCCCTTTATTTACTGTTGCAGAATATCTGTATACTGCAAAGATTTGTCTCTGACAAAGTGCCTTCTGATTGATTTAATAAAGAACTTAATGACCAATAGCTAGGCAAGAAGTAAAGGTAATAAAGAACTGAATGACCAATAGCTAGGCAAGAAGTATAGGTGGGATTTCTGGGGAGAGAAAAGAAAAGGAGAATCTAGGCACACAGGAGATGTCAGGAGACACTGAGAGGAAACAGGAGGTACAAGATGGAATAGAGGTAATTCCACGAGATGGAACATAGATTAATATAAATGGAATGTAGATTAATATGAATGGGTTAATTTGAGTTATAAGAGCTAGTTAGGAACAAGCTTAAGCTATAGGCCAAACTTTTATAATTAATAAATAGTCGCCATGTCATGATTTGGGAGCTGGCTGGTGGGAGAGACAAAGTCTCACCCGTATAGCATCTAATGTCTGGCTATGTATGTCCACATAAGGCCAGAGAAAGCAAAAAAAAAAAAAAAAGTTTCAGAACAAGGAGTTAAATGTGGCTTCCTGATGTAGCTTCCTGGTGACCAAGGTCTCTCAGATAGGCTCAATATACAGAGACTGTCTGCAAGCTTGAGCAAGCTGCCATGCACTAAGCTGAGCCAAATGGGCAGCTGACATAGAAGTTTAAGATTTGTCTCGCATAATCAGAGAATCAGTTAAAAACAGATCCAAGGGAGCAGGAAGGGGTTGGTGGGGGGCAGGGGAGAAGGGAAGGGAGAGGGAACTGGGATTGACATGTAAAAGAAGTTTGTTTCTAATTTAAAATTTGTCTAATTATAATTATAAAAATAAAATGACTTTCAGAAAAAACCCCACCAGATCCAGATGGAAAAAACACCCCTAAATAGGTTACAGTGTATTTAAAAAATGTGTGTTGGCTTAAAAACAAAAAGAAAAGGAGTATAGACAGTCATAGAAAAAAATAAAGTTTATAAATAATAAGGTAAAGTCTTCAAAAAGAAAAGAAAATAATATAAAAAGGATAAACTGGGCAAAGATGGAAAATACACAGAGAGTCTGGATCGTATATATCGTCCTGTTTGATTCCTGATGATCTAACAATGGCTGCTGAGAACATTGGATTATGGAAACTGCTAAACTAAACCAATCTTCATATTTTAAAAAAATGTCTTAACTTCAAAAGGGAAGTAAAAAATGTATTATGTTGGGTAGGAGATTATGCTTTTCTTTCCACAGGAAACAAAAGGCTGTGGATTATTCCAGGTTAGTACAGACCAAATTTGACCCAAGTTGGGGGAAGACCCCTGAGTATCTTGGCTAATAAATGGGGGAGAAACCAAGAAAGACCACAGAACAGGTCATGTGTAAACTGATTCCCCTGCATGGGAAGAGCTCAGAAGTTAGATGAGACATGATAAATCTTGTTTGCTACAGAGTCCTAATGATTTAATATTACATGTCATCTTTTCATATGGCATGGATAAAGATTCATATTGCAGCTTGATTATACAGTCCAAACAGATTTATAAAGTTGACAGATGCCTTTTACGTGCTCAAACACAGAACAAAAAAAGATGATCTTTTAATGATTTGTGTGTACGCTGCATATTCCATACTTGTGTTAATGCAGATATATATGTTACCTTCAAATGTTTATGTGTTTTCAGAGCAAGGGGACCAGACACCAATGAAAATAGGTGCCCTGGGTGATACCGCCTCTCAGAATGTCTCTGTTTCCGTTTCCTCGGGGTTCTGCATCCAAAACAGCTTCAAGACTGTTGGCTGAGATGATCCAGGCTCACAGACTACTCTAGACAGACTTCAAATAAATGCTAAATTTTCCCATCACACAGAGACTGGATAACAGCTAGCTTTCCAAGGACATGAACATTATCTTAATTTTCTCAGGGTACCCCAAATATGTCATCACCCCCAGAGAGCAGGAAGCAGCCTAGAGAACACGATGCTGACGTTCCCAGAGGTGGACTAGGTGGTTTTTGGTCATTCAATGGGTTATGGATGTTTGTAATCATTTAGTGGGGTTGGTTACAAATTGTTACTGGACATGGTTGGGGAGAAAGTTAAACAAAGGAGATTAGATTCAGAGATCTCTTTCTGAAGGGAAAAGGAGGGCTATACTATAGAAATGATGGGATAAAATATGGATTATAGAGAAAGATTCCCTACAATTTACATATTCTAGGATCCCAGCCAGGGATTGCCCATACACATAGTGGTCATGTTTCCTCACCTCAATTAATGCAGTCAAGATAATATCCCCAGACATTCCCAGAGGCTCATCTGGAAGGTGATTTTGGATCCCACCAAGGTGACAACACTATTTATCCAAAAAAGTTGACCCTAAACCCAGAAGCACCAGGCTGTTTCCCAAGGTCCCTGCTGATGAAATCTTCAGTGACTTATTTCTAAGAGAAATCGGATTAAAGCCAGAGTGAAGCATCGAGTCGCACCCAGCAGACAAGTGAAGCAAGTGTACAGAAGGAAGTAGACTTTTCACAGACTCTAGGATAGCAGATGATTCTTTTCAGCCAAATGCATGTACTATGAAAAGAAAACCTGTACCATTCTGTACCATGTACTAAGTTTCAAACTGTCTCTCAGTACATTTTCTTCACCCGAACAATGGTCTGCCTCTGGGTTTACATGTTCAGGAAGGAGAGAGGTTTCCTCAACTTGGACAAACTTCCAAAGGTGGTTAGAATAAGCCCAAAGGGATTACCTTGCAAAAGGGTTACCTTTGAACCCTACAAAATAAACAACCAGATTTCATCTCTCAGTGTTGCAGCAACTGAAACAAAGGATTTACACAGTAATCTTTTAATTTAAAAAGTCTTTAGTGTTTATACCAAATACTTGCTACTAATTACACTAACTGGCAACTTTAACACATTAACACTTTAACATCTTGTTTGTTTATTTAAAGTGTGAACAGTATAGTAGATATGCAGGTAGAATTTTTACATCATTATCAGGCCATATCCTAGCTTTTACATGGAACAGGGCAAACAGGCTCCTCCTGAAGTTTCAAGGACAAAAGCTTTCACAGCCACCATCACTCAGGAGATTCCAGAATGCTGAGTAAGTGGGATTTTAGTGTGCCCTGCCCACATGAGCAAAAACTGCTTCAGTGTGATCAATGGATTTAGTTTCAGAATAAGACTGTTAGAACAGTGGCTCAACCATGTAATCACTCCCATTAAAGAAATGCTAACAGTTGTAATTTATTGTTCCAAGAGGACATTTTGTGTGATCCACATTAATATTAATATGAAAAAATAGTTTAAAATCTTATGTAAATAGAAAAGACCATTTTGAGACTACTTAAGATTATGAAAGTTAATAGGATACGTGAGATCAAGTCAAATCTTAAGAAAGAGTTGTAAGTGGTCTGGCTGTGTTGAAGGCATGCATCTTCCCAAAGCCAATTTTAAAAGAGCTAGGAAGGTATTTTGTTTCTTTTGTCACATAGCTAGGCTCTGTGCACTTATATAAATTTATCCATTGATAAACTAGAGAAACCAAGGCTTTAGAGACCATCCATGTCAAAGTATATTTTTTTACAAAAAAGAAATCAATAAACATACAAACAACAGAAAGCAACAATGACAAATGTGGGAAGGAGGTAGTTTGATTTCCAGTGTTACAGCATAACTTTTCATGTCTATTCTTCAATGAGAAAATAAAAACATGCGGTCCATTCACACGAAAACAAATTAGTGATAAACAGAACAATTCCAGAGGAAGAATGAACATAGGGATTACTAGACAATTACTTTTAAGCATCTCAATGACCTTTGGGCAGAATTCATACCAACATTTATACAGAATTTCAAAGAACCCTGATTATTCCAAATCTCGTTCCAAAGAAAAGGTGGGGAACTCATACTTCAGGATCTTGAAACTTTTGGCAAAGCTAATCAAGAGTGTTGTGGTGGAACTGCAGAGGTGACTCAGCAGTTGTGAGCCTCATGGTTCTTTTAGAGAACCTGAATTCGATAGCGAGCATCATGAGATAGCTCGAAGCCTCCTGTAACTTCAGGTCTCGGGGAGCTGATGTCCTCTTGTGACCTCGTGGGCACTCCGCGCACACACACACACACACACACACACACACACACACACACACACACACACACACACACACACACACACACACACACACACACACACACACACACACACACACACACACTTTTACAATATTTTAAAGGAGTACAACCCAGGCATAGTAGCACAAGCCTCTAATCTCAGTGCTCGGAGACAGAGCAGGTGATCTCTATGAGTTTGAGGCTAGCCTGTTCTACATAATGAGTTCCAGGACAGCCAGAACTACATAAAAATACCCCATCTAAAGAATTTAGTACTAGAAGACAGACAGACAGACAGACAGACAGACAGACAGACAGACAGACAGACAGATGAACTAATGAATGAGAACAGAAACAAACCAATGAGTAAAGGATATAATATTTTCAACAAACAGAATTAATTGTAAAACCTAGATATCCACATGCAAAATAATGAATTTGTACTTATACCACACACACACACACACACACACACACACACACACACACACAAATCATTGTAATGGGATCAAAGACTTTAAGGCTAAAGGATACAAATATTAGGAAAAATATAGTTGACAAACTTCATGACTTTGGATTGGGCAGTGGATTTTTTTTTTACATCTAACCAAAATACTGACAATAAAAGAACAAATATATAAATTAGACTACATCAAAATTTAAAATATCTTTGCATTGGAGCCAATTACTTGATTTCTCCAAAAATAAAACACAAATTGTCATACACTTCAACAGCTCTATTTCTGCATATATACTCAAAGAAAAGTTTCTATACTCATCTTCAAAGCAGAATTGTTACTCAGAAAAAAAGTAGACTTAATTAAACAGACTGAGAGGTGAACCAAAAAGCAAATCATGAGCAAATATTACATATCTCATGTAATATTATTCAGCCTTAAAAGTAAATTCTGACACACGCTATAACATAGATGTACCTTGAGAATTTTATGCTAAGTGAAATTAGTCCATCGTGGTGAGGCATACAGGACTCCACCTCAGTGAGGCAATATGAATAGTCAGGTTACACTAATTAGAATTAATTCATTGGTTGATTAATTAGTATTAATTAATTAAAATTAATAATTGTGCAGTGCTATAGTAGAATAGTAGTTTCTGGGTGCTGGAGTTCAGGAGGAATGGGGGTTTAGTGCTGAGAGGATCTAGAGTGTCGGTTTGGGAAGAGGACAAAGCTCAGGAAGGGGATAGTTGTGATGATTGCAAGATATTATGGATGTGGAAATACTTATTTCAGAGAAATATATGCTTAAGAGTGGTTTATATATGAAGTTTTATGTTTTATATATATTTAGTTAATAACATTTAAAAATTAAAGAAAGAGAAAGGAGAGGCAGAAGAGATCTCCATAAGAGGCTACAGGCAGCAATTGGAGTTACCAAACACAATCTAAGGGGTACCTGGTCCAAGCAGAGGCTACGCCTGATGGTCCAACATGTAATTCCAGCCACTTGGAAACTAAAGCAGAAAGATCCAAAGTCTCAGGCTGGCTTGGGATACAGTGGTAATTCAAGGGCATCCTGGGGGCTTCAACAAGATCCTGTCTTAAAATGTTTAAAAGTCAAGCAGGCTTAGTATATAGCTCACTAGTAGAGCAATAGCCTTGCATGTTTGAAGTCATTGATTCAACACTCACTATCCCAATTAAAAAACACAAGTAATGCATCTTCCCTAGACTTCCCTAGAGAGAACACAGGCTTGTTGACATCTTGATTTCTGATTTATGGTATCCATAATGATGAAAGAGTAAGTTGATATTTTTATATGTGAAACATTTATATTATTAATTTTTAGTTAGTGTTCTAAGTAATTGGCTTCATTGTGACATTTCACACATATATCATCACACTTAGTTTTATTTCTAACTTGTCACATAGTAAATTGTTAAGGTAGCCACAGATGGAGTAAGGAAGGAAGGAAATTAGTAAGTAAGGAGTGATTGAAGGACTAAAAGGAAAGAGGAGTGTGCAACTGCCACCCAGGAGGGAGAAAGTGACCACCTTGGGGGTCTAGAGTGACTGTATGAAGAAACTGGAGCACACTAAAAACTCTATCTGTTCGTGAATGCAGGTGATGAATGCACAGAAAAATGAATTTGTCAAAATTACCTTTCATCAAAAGAGTACAATGGGAAAGAGATGAAGGCTTTGGTTTTGTTTCTGAGGTATTTATGTGAACAATGAACACAATGCACATGTGTTGTTTGCCTGAATGAAATAATTTATTTCTTCTTTTTAGGCTTTCCCAATCTGATAAATGCCAATGCACATATTACTATTTATTACATTAGGCCATTTTTTAAAAATCTTATTTGACATTCATTTATTTGCCTGTATTCTGATGATAGGCATTTAAAATAAATTATTAGTGTAGTAACTATTTTAACAATGTATCTTTTATGATCCATTAGTGTTGTGATAAATTCACTGTATCCTGGAGACTGAAAATGAGTGATGTTTTTCAAGCAGAACTTCATGTTTATTTCTTGCTCAACACTTTTATGTTGCTGTCTCTAAGATATTCACGTGTCTACTAATAATCTTCTTTAATTCTAAATCCTACAGCATTCCTAATATGTTTCTCACTTAAATCCATAGAACCACTTTCTTATTTGACAAAGGTAGTTAATACAAAAGAAAGGAAGACTGGAAGAAAGAAAGAACGAAAGAAAGAAAGAAAGAAAGAAAGAAAGAAAGAAAGAAAGGAAGGAAGGAAGGAAGGAAGGAAGGAAGGAAGGAAGGAAGGAAGAAAGAAAGAAAGAAAGAAAGAAAGAAAGAAAGAAAGAAAGAAAGAAAGAAAGATAGAACCCAAACCATGTCTTTCCTGTTGGTAGTATGTTTCCTCTGCCTGCTTTCTCCAAGCTGTCCTGTGGGCTGAGGCTTCTGTGTTCAGACTTGTCAAACTCGTTTCATTTCAACTACTTGTCATTTGTTTCCTTATTTCTTCCAGCAGTGGATGTCTAATATATGTAGGGATGTCATAGAGTTGATTGGAAAGTCCAGTTCAGTGGCTGACACCTGCAAGATCCCTTCCTCCCATTCATGATGTATCTGCATCGGTAAGTTCAGTTTTGTTTCCTTTGGGTCCTGCTCCTACGCTGTGGTGTGCTGTGTGTTAATTGACAGATTCCCCTGGCAGAACATGGCCTGGGAGTAAGCCTTAAGGGATTGAAATGTCATTTAAGCCCAAGAGATTTCTGGAATTTTTGAAGCGGGCTGGATTAAGTAATCTCTATGTTTAAAAAGCCAATGTATTGTATAAAAATCATCAGCACTATTATTTCATATTTCCAAGTTCAATAGTTAGTAATTGGGACAGCACTGGAAAAGACAATCACACTTTGCCCTGGTTGATTCTGAACCAAGTGCTTCCTTCGGTGATGGTGCTGGTGTTGGTGTTGGTGTTGTGCTGATCATTTGTTTTAAAGCAATTATCTCAGCAACAACCCAGCAGTATTTAGGCAATTCCTTCTGCTTTTCCTCCTGGTACTTGGTGCTGGTTCTTGTGGAGTGAGGGAGGTTAGGAAGTTATGTGCTTCATAGACTCCTGGTCTACTGTAGAGAACCCTACATCTGAGGAGAAACCAGACTAACAGGAGATCAAGATTGGTGATAGAGTGCTAACTTTCTACAATTTCTCCTATTAAATAGTAAGGATAAGTAAAAAAAATAGTATTTAAATAAGATTTGCCACATTCAAAGAGAGAAAATGCTGTTTTGATATTACTATATATTTCAAATAGTGATTTTAACAGCTAGGATGATAATATTTCATTTTGTTAATATTTATAATATTTTCAAATATGTTGCTTCATTTAAGAGCCTGACAAGCCTGCTAAGGTTCTTAGAGTGGGTGTCATTAATACCTATCCTAATGAGTAAACTCTGAAGACACAGAAGTTAGGAGATATTTCCAGGGTTTTAGGACTGTCGATGCCAGAATTCCTGTGCCCTAAACCATGTATCATACAGTCCTATTCATAAATTAGCATATTCACCTTGTTAACTTCTACCTCTCTAGGTAGAAGGCACCATCTGGGGAATGTCAGACATGAGAATTTGATCCTAGACAATCTACTGAGTCAGTGAGCTTTACTGGACATGCTGACCCCCCCCCATACTCATTTGGATCACTGCTTTAGAAAGAAACCATAAAGCAACTCTGATCTCTGACACACTTAGGAGGTTCATCCTTGTATCACACATAGTCAACCATTGCAGATATCTACTGAACAAATGAAAAAGCAAAAAACTGGACATTTTGTGCTAATGTTTTGCTTATTTGTTAAAATTCATAGAATTAGAATACATACCCAATGTTTATAGACATTAAGACATTGTAAAGCAAAATCTTACATTCCCAAACTTTTCTATTAGAATTATCAAGTTTTCTAAGCATAGGCACCAAAATCTTTCTTTTCTAGTGAACAATTATGTATATACAAATTTTTACAGTTCAGGGACATAAATTAACAGGAGTAATATTAGTGCTCAATTGTCACTATTTTAGACATCAGTGGCATATTACTGATAAAGAATGGAGATGGTAAGAAACACTGGGTAGCAATAGTTGCTTTAAGTCAAATTCAAGGCAACTACCCCCAAAATAGAAGATTTGCAAGAGATAGCCAATCCTGCTAACAGGAATGCATAAGAACTGAGGACATGAAGGTGTTTAATAATTGCAGAGGTAGATATCCTGTCTCACCCACACTCGTTCTAAAGTGAAGTCTACTGTTCTGCTCACTATTGTGATTCTTATTTCCTCATTAACAAGAAACACACTGTGGGAACATACCTTTTGATTCGCATGTCTGTTGTTTCTGCTGTCATGAACCTGGATGTCTCCTCCGTGGGATCTGTCATCTCATTGTTCTTGGGTTGGTTTTAGTGCAACAAATTGCAAATTGCAGAGCTCTCTGTTTAGGTTTCCCCATAAGAATGGCCATGTCCCTACCCTTTCAAAATCTTTATTGATTGAGGGATTTCACTCACTTTAAAAATCTCAATTATATATTTTATAACAGATAATCTATAATATAGTAATAATAATAATCTGAAACTGGACTTGGCTTCTCAGAAGCCCTCTCATCTTCTAGCTCCTTATTATAAGCACTGCTCAATAAAAAGAAAAACTAAATTCATCTCTTGGCTATCACCTTTAAAGGAAAAGGTAGCTCAGAATAATAGCTAGGAATACAAATATTCATATTTTAATTTCAATTTTATTTTGGATAAATGTTTCAATTACTTGCTAATTTGTTAAGTCTAGCCCCTGATACAGTCTAAAACTGCCTTCAGAGTTAAAATTACTAACCGGTAAATCAATTGAATATTATATTTTCTATGTTTTCAGCAAAGTCATGGTCTTATAATGTGTCTTCTGCACCTGTTAGCTCATGTAATCCTCACACGTCTGTGATTTAGCCCTGTTAGCAACACAGTTTTATAGGTAGAGGAAGTAACAAGCCCAACACTATAAATTAATGACAAAATAAACTAGGACCTGGATGTAGCGGCAAAGCCCAAGATTAATTGAAAGGGTGTCCTGCCTTTCCTCTACTTAACAATTTTTTAGATTGTAATATTTTGTGTTTTCTAATACTAAATTTTTGTTAAGTATTTACAGTCTTATTTCTATCCAGGTATATGTCTATAATTAGTGGACTGAAGTGAATATTTGTGTCATTAAGATTTAAAATGTTTTTGGTTGTGAGCCTAGCCTTTAACTGCTGAGCCATCTCTCCAGCCCAAGATTGAAAATGTGACCAGTAAATCATTGTCTTAGTTGTGCTCTCATCTCCTGATTATCTGGAATATAGGGAATAATATTTCTAATAAAAGATGAAGACTGAAGATATATGTATAAAACACTTAGGAGTCAAGATTGCAGAAATTTATTATCAGAGCAGTACATAATTCCATATAAGATGGCAATTTATGAATACTTTTATAATAAGGGCTTTTACTTATTGCCTATTTATTAAAGATGCATCAGTTTGAATCACAGTATTTATTAGATAATTTATTCATTATAATTCTGGTAAAAACAAACCTCTGTGATCACCCTGCTTACATGAGAAGAAAACATTGCCTCAAATCACAATTACTCCATCTGACACACTCATTAATATGTCTGAAAATCCTTGGCAGTGGGCAGAAATAGACATAATAAGGGTACATCCAGTAAGAAAACCTTGAATACTATTCTCTCTTGGGCTTCCACATTTGGTATCAAGTTGGTCTGGCTGCAAATGGGCAGCTTTGCAGCAGCACAGACAAGGCCTTTCCTTTCCTTAGTTCTGACTTTACTAGTGAAATGGTACACTAAGGCTGTTGTCACCAAGCTGTGGCAGCAAGTATATGCGATCATCTTTATCAGTGCTTCCTAAGCTTCCTAATTCTGAGACTCTTTAATACATCTCCACATGTTGTGGTGACCTAAAACCATAAAACTACTTTCATTGCTACTTCATAACTGCAATTTGTTACAGTTATGAATCATAATTTAAATATCTGATGTGTGAGATATCAGATAGGTGACCCCTGTGAAAAGACTGTTCCACCCCCAAAAGGTTGTGACCCTATATGAAAACCCTATATGCAGGATATCTGATATGTGACTCTGTGGAATGGTCATTCTACCACCAACAGGTGGCAAACCACAGTATGAGAATCTCTGACCTATATGAAACCCCTCAGACCAGAGTAGGACTCAGTACCTGCTAGAGACCTTCATTTGCTCACTGCATGCCTTCCCACCTATGGGTAAAGTTTATTATCATCACTCAGCAGAGGGCGGGGAACTGAAGTTGACAAGGTTATGGAAACCTCAAAATACAAGTCACAACACACACTAAAATCAAGCATTTCTTATCCTAGACAGCAAGTCAGTATTTCCTTATAAAATGCTTATAGAGGGTTGTTCCACACAGAGAGAGAACTAGAGAATATTTTTAAGTGTTTAACTTTCATATTTGTTGACAAAATGAAAATTTGTTATTTTTGCTATTTTAAATATTTGCAGAAAAAGTTTGCAGTAGTGAATTATTTTTAATCTCACAGATCTTAAAAGTTGTACCATGAAGCTGGGTGTGATAGCATATTCCTATGATGTCAGCACCTAGAGAGATGAGGCAGGAGGAATGTGTATGTTCAAGGTCAGTCTGAGCAACATAATGAGACTTTATCTCAACAGTTACAGAAAGGCTTGTAACATGGATTCCCTAAACTTAGAACCTATGTCATATTAATCCTTACTCTCCCAAAAACTCAGCATGATGTTTAAAATACAATAAAGTCTTAAGATTAGAGATAACAGATGCAAGTGGATGAGTGGATATATAGCTGGATGGAAAAGTTAATAGATAAAAAAGCCAAAAAATGAATAATAGAATATGTTGCTATGGCTGGTTAACTTCATACAAGTAAATTTTAGGATCTGTTTGTGTTGTAGGATGCCGTGACACAGGCATTTACATGAATAGAATTCATTCTTAGTGGGCTGGAGAGATGGTTCAGAGGTTAAGAGCACCGACTTGCTCTTCCCAGAGGTCCTGAGTTCAATTCCCAGCAACCACATGGTGGCTGACAACTATCCCTTATGAGATATGGTGTCCTCTTCTGGTGTGCAGATATACATGGAAGCAGAATGTTGTATACATAATAAATAAATAAATAAAAATCCTTAAAAGAAAGAATTCATTCATGGATGATAATTCCAGCGTGAATCTTAACCGCCAATCCGACATACTCATTACACTCTTTAATGGAAGAAGTTGAAAAATGTGTGAAAACTAAGTGTTCACATGCATACACTACATTGGAACATTAAGTACTGCCTAACTTTTGGGGAACATAGAACATTGTATAAAGCTTTGTTTAGCCTGCTTGTTTAATCTTTTATTGCCCTATTAATAGTGTACACATTAAATAATATCCCAATTTTCTTGTGTCAATTGAACCACGGTACAAAGTATTCTTAACATTGATTAACTTGTACTAAAAATATCCTGGATACTTTTTAATGTCTATTTATGTAAATGTCTTTGGGGCAACTCCATGATAATTAAAAACCCAAAATGTTCCTGGTACCAAAATTCCTTGCAAAATCCTCATAATAAAATTATCTTTTTTGTGAAGTGGCTGATTTCTATAGTATGTGGTTATAATAACAACAAATTGACTAATAATGGCCACATCTAAAAGTTACTTACTGCATTGAGGGCGTCAATGGAGGCCTAGAGAAGGTGTTTTCAGATGCCTTCAGCTCACATCCTCCTTTGTCAGTGTCAATCTTCTCACAGTTTAAGCCCTCTTAAACACTGGTTTGGGTTTCCAGACTGCATCCCTGGGACCAGGGCAAACAGATTAAGAAACTGAAGTCTCTCCTGAATTCCCAGTTTCTTTCTTCAGTTCCTGAACTCAGCACAGCCTGAATTCCATTGTGGTTCACTACAGAAAAATGCCCTTTGGTCTCAGTGCATGGTAATAGTTTACATAGTTTTCTCCTTCTTGCCTCAGCATCATGGCCACCAGCTCTGGGAGATAGATAAGAAAGAGATACAAGAAGATAGGTCTCTTGGTTTCTCCTGGTGTTATTGAAGCCTCACAATGGTGAGAACATGTCACAACCATGTCTTCTGTCACTTCTGAGAAACAGGAGGATACAAGAAACAGCAGAATAGATATTGATGAAATGCAGGCATGGAAATTTTTCATTTCACTAATTTATTAATTTTCAGTATCTAAGAATTAAGTGGTATGTGATGCACTGTGAGTATGTCAATGGCCAGGGCATGTAGAAAACTGGTGTGAAAATGGGACATGCTTCCATTTTTAGTCTCTTCATTTGGAATAGCTGAAAGCCAAGAAAGGAAGATGCTATTCAACATTTCCTAAATTGTTCTTATTTTCATTATCTACCAATTATATTTGAATATGAGAGACCTCCCTTCTTCTTACTGCTTGGGAACATGCTTGAGAAATGCCTCAATGCTGTGCGTGACTTATTTACTGCCCTCATGATCTTGTGATTTTGGAGAAGATATATGTCTACATCTGCTATCAGGAATTAAACTATGAGCTTTGGAAATGTAAGAACACTTGCATCACAAGCATGAGGACTTAAGTAAAAATTCTCAGAACTCATGAAAAAGAGCTAGGCTCAGTCATGGCCACCTGTTTCCCAGCATGGGAAGATGCAGTGGAAGGAGGAGGATTCCTGTGGTTTGCCAGATGTGTAGCTCATGGTTCAGTGACGGGTCTGGACTCAAAGTTATATGTAGTAGTAGAGAACACCCAATTCCTCTTCTGGCTTTTGCATGCGCGTGTGTGTGTGTGCACGCGCACACACACACACACACACACACACACACACACACACACACGAATTAAAATCTGAAGGTATCATTTGACAGCACAGAAAGATGTGTTGATTACATTTCCCTTTGCATGCCTCCTCTTAGTCTCCTATCTCTCAAATCATCACTGCCATTATCACAAAAGGCTCTCTGAAAGTGGGGGCTGAAGGTAATCATCACTTTTGGAAAGGAAACACACACATTTAAAGCCAAGAGAAAGGGTGAAGGTGCAAAGTCAAACTCAAATATAAGACATAAGCACAACAAAGACTGACAAAGCTTCTGTCCAGTAAAAGAGCTGCTGTCTTATTTCAGGAAAGCATTTACCTCCACGCTGCTCAAATTTCACAAATCATCCCTTTGTACCATTGGAAAAGCCAATATCTTAAAGAACAACTCTCTCTCAAAAGAATGTTCTGGTTCATAGAAACCAAAGGCAGACCCTTTGAGAGAGAACACCTAACAGATACTATTACAAAATTGAATAAAGTGAATCATTTCTAATATTCTATAGCTAGTAAAAGAATTAAGGCTATAAATGAATTAACTATTCCAAATTAGCTGGTAGAGAAGGTTCTGAATTTCCATAGCACAAAAATGATAAACACCCAGTGATAGATATATAGCAACCTTGATTTGATCACTGCCCATTCTATGCATACAATGAAATATCACAACATAGGCCTTACACACACACAACTACACACCACCAATTAGAAATAGAAATATATGTTTCTGAAAAAATGAGGTCCTAACTGCATACTCAAGATACATGAACTGACTAAATTGTTTCTTCATCAGAATAAAATACTCTCAAAAGTACTACACGCAATTCTAGTGACAACAGTGATGACAGGTCACACATAATAATATATCAACTCTATAAAATACACTTTCAATCAATAGCTTATATTTCTATAATTTTTATATTGGATGGTGATTCTAAAAGATATTAAAACATTAATCAGTAGACAGTTATATGTCAAAGTCACCACAAAATGTCCTTGCCTTTTCCCTGTAGTGAGTGGCTGACAACTTCTTATAGCAAATACTCAAAGGGAAACATTTAGATTCTACAGGAATTTTCTATCAATGAAGGTTCCCAGGCAAGAGGAGAGAGGCCTGTGGAAGTCATGAGGGAGCTGGATTCCCTGGAACTGGACTTAGGGGTTGCTGTGAGCCACTGTGTGGATGCTGGGAATGAACCCAGCTCCTCTGAATGAGCAGTAAGCATTCCAAACCAGGGAGCCATCTCTTCAGTTCTAGGTGTTGGCTCCTTAAAATTATGTTACCTTTGTTTACTTACTTAAGTAGGCTCATGGAATGGGAAACTGGGCAACAATCTCTGTTTACATCACATAGTGTAACCTAAAGTTCAAAAAAGTGGTTTCATGAGAACTTGCAGGGATATAACCAATGTGTAAATGGGCAGTTGTATGGCAATCTTATGTATATACATTTTGTGCTGGCTAGTTTTATGCCATCTTGACAGAAGTTAGAGTCATCTGAGAGGAGGGAGCCTCAGTTGAGAAAAATGTCTCTATCAGACTGGGCTATAAGCAAGTCTGAGGAGCATTTTCTTAATTAGTGATTGATGGGGGAAGGCCCAGCCCCTTGTGGGTGGTGCCATTCCTGGGCTGGTTGTCTTGAGTTATACAAGAAGCAGGCTGAGCAAGTCACGGGGAGAAAGCCAGTAAGCTGTGACTCTTTGACAGTCACTGCATCAGCTCCTGCCCCAGGTTCATGCGCAGTCTGAGTTCCTGTCCTGACTTCCTCTGGTGATGAACAGTGATGTGGAAGTGAAAGCCAAATAAACCCTTTCCTCTCCAACTTGCTTTTGGTCATGGTGTTTCATCACATTTGTATACCAATAACATGCACCTTCTTAGGGAAAACAGAATAGTAATTCCAAAGTATGAAAACTCTTGGACCTCTAGACAAAATAATAAAGGACATAAAGTTGAAGGGGGAGCAACTGGATAGGCTGCCAGTCAGGGAAGATCTTCCTAGAAAAGAAGATCCCCATGGGGTACAAAGCTCAGCATGTCCTTTGTTTAAGTCGTCTTTGAATTCCCACACATGAAGATACTAAAGAACTGTACACTCTCACTCCCTGTGTGTCTTTCAATCTGCAAAACACACAATACTGAATCGGTACCATATTTCTTTGACAGCATCTTAAAAAGGAAAACAGGCCACGAACACGCCCTTCTCAAAACTGACTAATGAAGGTAATGGATGTGATGAACTAGGTTTCATGGAGATTATAGGTTGTGCAGTTCAGAATAGGGATCATTTGTACTTTCCTGGTCCCCAGAAGAATGCAAAGTGCCAATTACGGCATGATGGGGGATTAGCTTTAGCTCTTTCCTCATTTTCATTTCTAAGAGTTCACTCTGTGTGTCTAAAAACATTACTGGAATAAAACATTCTCTCCTGTTCTTTTTATTTGATGCTTACCTCATAATTCCCTTCTCACGGAACAGTTCTCCACCACCAGCCTTAAAGTTCAGTTCGTACATGCTTTCCCCCAAATGGTACACTTAGTGATTCTCACTAAAGTCGTTATATTTTTAGTTGTAGTGGGGCAAAATCCCAATATGACCCCCAACACCTCCACTCTATCTTGTACATACACCTTCTCCAGGAGAAAGAATATGAATCAAATGCCTATCTAGAAGCTGTGAGGAGATTTTACAGATGTAATGATGTCCCTAGAAAACTGATTTGAAAGAATGGGATATTATCTTTGGAGGTCCACTGACATCTTAAGAAAAGATTAAGCTTTGTTTTGACCTCAGTTCAGCCTCAGGAAATTGAACTGTCTGATACACTAGTGAACTTGGAAATGGGTCAAAACCCATAGACTATGAAAGCAGCCCCAACCAGAATCTCGACCTCAGTCATAAGAGACCATAAACAATGGGTTGTCCAGGGCCAAATGGTAGCCCTGAAATATACACTTGACATTATACAAACTGAACTTCTTCTGTTTAGGAATATATTATAAATCTATACATATATGCATGTAATAATAATTAGTGAAAAAGGAGAGACCAGGAATTTATTTATTTATTTTTTATTTATTATTATTATTATTATTATTATTATTATTATTATTATTATTAATTCAAGTTAGGGAACAGGCTTGTTTCACATGTACTTCCCCTCTCCCTCTCCCTCCCCTCACCCCCATTCCTTCTCCCCCACCTCCAACCTACCCCCCACCCCATCCACCCGCCACTCCCCAGGCAGGGTAGGGCTCCAAATCGGGGCTCCACCAAGTCCACCAAATCTTCCTGTGCTGGGCCTAGGCCCCTCCCCATGTGTTCAGAGACAGAGTGAATCCCTTCAAGTGGGATGGGCTCTAGAAGTCCCCCCCACCCAGCAGGGCAAAACGCCAGTCCACCTCCAGAGGCTCCCAGGAGTGCAGGGGCCTCCCCATTGGCATCCATGATCAGGGGGCTGGATTAGTCCAGTACTGGCCTCCCAAAGAGCATCTGGGGTCGATCTGCTTTCCCTTTTTCAGGCCAACTGTTTCTGTGGGTTTCTCCAACCAGGTACAGACCCCTTCGTTCTTCATTCCTCCCTCTCTTCAACTAAGTTCCAGATTTCAGCTCAGTGTATTTCTGTGGATGTCTGTCTCTGCTTCCATCAGCCACTGGATGAAGACTCTAGGATAGCATAGAGAGTAGTCATCAATCTCATTCTAGGGGAAGGGTTTCTGTGGCCAGCATGCCACAGAGCACTAGGTATTGCTTTGAGCTGCTAAATTTGGGGTAATTAGTTACTCAGGGATAGAAAATGGATACTCCTGTGTTTGTTTTGACAGCACTAGCAAATCTGGCAAGGGAAACAATGTCTAACAAAATGGTGCACCCATTTAGACAGGCTAGACTCCAAACAGTGGAGGCACTGCCCGGACTGTCAGATCGTGCCATCCTTATAGGTCTCTGGAGATCTTCCTAGTTCCAGATCTCTTCTCGGACCTATAGTGAGGCCAGGAATTTAAAGGAGGGTTGGGAAGGGTATATGGGAGGATTTGGAGAACGGAAAGGGAAAGGAGAAATGTAATTAAAATATGATCTCAAAAGTGAGAATAAAAATAAACAACCCAAACACATCATAGTTTTCAAGGAGAGAGAGGGGGAGAGAGAGGAGAGAGAGAGAGAGAGAGAGAGAGAGAGAGAGAGAGAGAAGAGAGAGAGAGAGAGGGAGGGAGGGAGGGAGGGAGGAGGAGGGAGGGGGAGGGAGGGGGGGGAGGGAGGGAGGGAGGGAGGGAGGGAGGGAGGGAGGGAGAGAATGGAATGAGCCAGCATGCCACAGAGCACTAGGTATTGCTTTGAGCTGCTAAATTTGGGGTAATTAGTTACTCAGGGATAGAAAATGGATACTCCTGTGTTTGTTTTGACAGCACTGGCAAATCTGGCAAGGGAAACAATGTCTAACAAAATGGTGCACCCATTTAGACAGGCTAGACTCCAAACAGCTTTACTAAGTGTTTCTTTGCTAATCTGAAGTGATCTTAAGCAGATGAGTAATGGAGCCTGTGCAGAAAGGGAAGGTAATGGTGTGTTTTTTGCCTTCCTGCATTTCATGCTCGTATCTATAAAAAGTTGGTCTGAAATGAAGTGTTTATTCACGTAGGATTAAATAGCAGAAGCATTAACTTAGGGCTTTGCCGCTTGTCTTAATCAAAACTATACAGGGCCTGCAGTCCCCAAAGCTTCTCTAAAACATATAACAATTATTTCATTACGTGTGTGTGTGTGTGTGTGTGTGTGTGTGTGTGTGTGTGTGTGTGTGCGCGTGTGTGTGAATGTGAGTGCGAGTGCACAAGGACAGCAGAGATTCTTTGTGGAGCTGGAGTAACAGGAGGTTGTGATCTGCCAGACATGTGTGCTGGGCATTATATTTGGGTCCTCTGCATGTACAGCAAGCAATTTCAACCACTCAGCCAACTCCGGCCTCCCCCAAATATAACACTTTCAATGAAAGTTTTTACTCCAGTTTGTTGGTACCCAGATGTTCACAGCTTCTCTGTGGGATTTGAAGATGCAATTCATATGGTGTCCTGTCCTGCAAGATGTCAACCTGGGGCAAGAGAGTCAGGGATAGGGAATGGGGACAAGAGATGCAGAAAGAACGACTGCAAGACAGGATTCTGATCAAGTGGCAAATTTTACTTTTCTCAGGCTAGTTTATATAGTCCATAGAGCAGGATATGGGGAGTGGCAGAATGGGGTATTTGTGCACCAGGTGTTAGTATAGGCAGGATATTAGGAAGCCACAAAGAGGATGTTTGGCAGGGTAAAGAATTCATGAGTAAGGGGTCCAGGAAGGGGTTGCCTAGGTGACTGAGCCTGTGGGTGGAGGACTGAGTCAGGTTATTTCTTTTCTTGAGCTGAGGTTTTAAGGAGCTGCTATGTAAAGGTTAATTATGTGGCCTGCCAAGCATGGCCTAGGATATCATGCCAAGCCCTGAGACTTGGCTTCCAACAATATGTCACTTTGCACTTTAACAGCAAACAGTGAAGCCGAACTACTCTTTCCTATTTGTGAGCCCATGCCACAGTCTGTAAATACCTGAGTAACAGGGATATGATTTTTCACAATTGCCTTCCTCTATTTGTTCTGTTCAGAAGAACAGTTGTAGGATAAGGAAATGGATATATTTGAAAGCTTGTACATATTTTTAAGTTAAACCTTTCTTTTTTTGAACAACTTTTGTTTGGACACACTAATAGGAAGGGGCCCCACTGAGGCAGAACACAGTCTCTTGTGTCCCGTTTTCTTGGCCGTTGAACTCTTCCAAGGCAGCCATAGAGAAGCTGCCTCATATATCAGTGAACAGATGAACATGTAAACTATAAGCACACTTAAGAATCGAAAATGTAGCTAACTGAAATATAGTCTGCCACCAGGAATCTGTGTTCTAGAAGTCAAAAGACCTTAGTTTGAGAAATCGCCAACTTGTTATGGGAGAGAAATCACTTGATCTCTCTGAATGTAAGTGTCTTCTTTCAGAGTGTGGCTAAATTATACTAAAATATCTCTAAGGTTTCTTTCATCCTGAATTGAAGCATCAACCCATTTAGAAGGTGAAAGGGTATCTTATCTGGTGGGTGGAACATCTGTTTGTTGTTACAATTGAGTGTGTTAGATTGCATCAGTCAGAGAACACAGAGCATTTCTTCAGCCAACTCTGGATTACTTTTAATCAAGCATTGTCCACATAGTCTACATTCTCTATACACAGAATTTATACCTCTCAGGCTTGTTGGATAAATTATTCTTTTACATTTTGAGATTGTAGTATAATTACAACTTTACTCCCTTCCACTTTCTCCCTCTAAACCTTAACCAAAACTGAAAATAATGTCTTTTGCTGGTATGGAGGCATGTAGCAATGTGAATTTATCCAAACACAACTAGAAAACCTGTAACTATTCCCATGTGAGAGTAACCATGGTCTTCCTTTGTGCAGAGCGGCAGCACATGGCACCCACAAGAGAGATCTGAAGCCATGGATAATCGCCCTTCTTACAGTACTCGCCCTAATGATGGTGGCAGTGACCATTGGACTTCTGACTCATGTCTTAGTCTCTGGTAGGAAGAACTGGTAATTTCATTTTCCACATTGGACAGCATGATTTACATATTTGTAAATGAGATTTATACTTTCACTTGGGACTGTCTCCACTCAGAATATTTTAAAGTTTATTTTGTCTTTTCATCAACAAATTATTATATTATCACTATTAATGCAAATACTTTTCTGGGTGCTTATGATATAGCATTCAGCAAAGTATAAAAGATTCTTACTTGCTGAGGTACAATGCTTCTTTAGAATCTACACATAATAATGAAAATAATCATTTTCCGTGGGCTACTGGCAGTCAGACAAAGCAAATCTTATCATTTACTGCACATTAAAATGAAAGACTACAGTGTACATACTATCAAAATTGATTCTTTTACTTTTGGCCATTGTTCTCTGCCCAGCAGAATTTCTAGGGAAAAAAACACATCTAATGAAATAATGGATTTTAAAATTGCAGATAAATTATGACCAAATATTATCACTTACTCTTAAAAAATTACTCTTCCCCAAACTGTATTGAATGATTTTGTGCTTATTGTCTAATATGTTTATATTAATGTAAATAGTGCATTTTAAAGTTCTCTCTGTATTTCATCTTTCTTTGCTAAGTATAAGCCATTTATATTTTGACAAATCTCCACAATGGCACACTCAGATGATGAACATGTGCAATATAAACGAGTATCTCAAGTTGCTTATTTGAATGGCTTTATCTGGTATCATCTTTAAAGACTTGGTGAGGGGTGACACCTCTTTTAGAAGAGGAAAAGACTTTCTACTGTATTCTAAGTCTCATACTGTAACCCCACTAGTATTTTATATAAATGACAAAAGGTCCATCCATGAGGCAATTCATTTGATTTCACAAAAGCATTTTTAACTACGGAAGTACTCTCTGATATCATGCTCTGATCTCTTTTCTTTTCATCCCTGATAACCACACAATGAGCTGATCGGCCCCTCTATCACAAACTGTTTTCACTTACAATCTCTTGACAGTGTTTCTCCTTGTGATTTCCTTCACTGAACTTGGGTCTTTTGCCACAAATGAAAGTGTATGAGAATGCTCACTTACCTGTACTCATGGATGGTTTACACTTCAACAAAGCACATGAAAACATAGCAATGAATATCCAAGCTCTAGAGCCACACAGTAAGATTGAAACTTTTGAAAAGACCACCTACTATCTGTATAGCAGACATCAAAGTAGTTAATGCTGCTATGTCTTACTTTCCTCCTTTATAAGATGGAAGTGATGCCAATCTCAATAACTGGAATTATGATTAAATGATACATATGTGACACCATAACAGAACAGTTTTATACACATGGCAAAGATTCAACAATTATCAGCTACTACTGTTAATATAAAACTATGTTTATTTACTATATTTTTATTAAATTCAAGTAGAAAGAAGTTTGGTCATATATTCAAGACTTCATTTCATGTCCATTATAATTATGTCTTGGAAGTCTGTATAGATCATGTATTTTCTACTTTTCATTATCATCACAGGCCAGAAAATGGAATATTATCAAGGGACCTTTGCAATTTCAGATATTCAAGTCATTAGCAATTCAGAACAAAAGAGTTCAAATAATTTGAAGGACTTACAGGAGATGAATGAAAATTTGGTAAGTCAGATAAATTTATCTTATCATAGAATATGGCAAGAATTTTGTAGGCCACTTATTTTTATTCCTGAAATCATAATTTTTAGACCATCCCATCAGCAGCATCTCATAACTTTCTAGCCATCCACCTTAGATCTGTTTGTCCTGTATTTCATGGCATGTTTAAGTAGAGTAGGGGTGAGGGAACATGCCTGTCTAATAAATGGGGCCAGGGGCTCTAACTCAAATGTCTCCTTTAAAGACAAGTGATTGTATATTAAGGTATCTAGCCTATTGTTTCTCCAATTTCTCTAGGCTTCCCTGATAGAAATAATCGAACTACACTAGAACTAATTTTTGATGACCACAAAACACAGTTTTTAAAAATAGATATAGAAAGATAACAAAAACACCAATTTTGCCTTGTAAATGTGTTATTAAAGACAAGAAGCCAAGATTTACTATGTAATATATAAAATAAATGCTAACAGTTTAGTTAAAGCTGAAGTCCAGGAGGTTCTCCAAAAGGGAAATGCCTATTTGGATTTTTTATTCTCCAAAAGGGAAATGCCTATTTGGATTTTGTAAAGTTGTGTTATGAATGTTCACGAATCCTCACTCAAAAACATCTCAGGTTAACTTGTCTGAAGAAAGCACAGAAGTTACCTAAATGGGGATAAATAATTGTATTTGTGATATGTAAAATCATTAGTTTCAGACATAATGAAATATGATTGCATTTCATATTTTAGTCAAGACTTTTTTTCCTTAAGACATTTCCTTTCTCAAATCCATTGTCATTTTTTCATGTCACCATCTTCCTGAGTGCAACATCCTCAACGACATCATGGTTGCAGTAATATTATAGGCCATGTTTCTAATGTGTATTCTCAACGAAAACTAAGTTGTACATCTTTTGCTATCTTGCATCCTCAAATATCAACATATAATTTATGTTTACAGATTGATGTATGTTCCCCCATCCAGGCAAGTGAGTGAATGTGTGTGTGTGTGTGTGTGTGTGTGTGTGTGTGTGTGTGTGTGTGTGTGTGTGTACGTTTGTCCTTCCCAATATCTCTCAATTCGTCTTACCTCAAGTGACTCCATAAAACTTTCTACTATGTGTATGTTTCTTGAAAAAATAAATTTTTGAATGATAAAAAAACATTATTACTTGTTGAGAAACTTAAAACTTGTCTTACTTAGCATACATTCAATATTGTTGATATTGTCTACATATACAACAATTAATAAACTCTACATTTACTGAATTAAATAGGATTACAACAGATCTTAACATAGATGAGCATCATATGAACTAACAGAGACCAAGCACATACACAGGGTCTTTACAGATCTGTACTAGATCCTCTGCATATATGTTATAACTTCCAGTTTAGCATTTTTATAGGATTCCTGAGTGTGCGAATGACTGGGTCTCTTATTCGTGTGTCTTCTCTTGGTTTCTTTTCCTTTTGTTGGTTTGTTTTGTTCAATTACAATGTGCTAGTTTTTGCTATATCTCATTTTATTATCTTTTATTATTTAAGTGAATTTAAAATAGAAAATTTGGATGTACAATTGTAACAAAAACTAAGTTTGAAAGTGTATTTTTAAAGGTCACTGATGTGTGAGTTTCTAGGCATGTAAGTACATCAAGGATAGAAATTGAGTTAAATAATGGCATATTATTCTCATGGGCATATTCATAGCCTTTTGTGGTTTTCACTATATATTTATGGGATAGGTATTTTAACCAACTAAGGTATGGAGCCACATGGCATGCTACATATTTAATGTCCTTTATCCTCATGACATACAGACATGTCCCTTCCCCTTCGCTGTTTCATGAGTATATTTTGTATTGTTTGGAATCATTCTTGCAAAACTACATTTTGTTTTCTGTGATCGTACTTTAAACTTACCTCCTTTTGTTATAAATCACTTTTGTTCCATCCTCTTTTTGTGCAGATCATTTTGAAAGAACTACCCACAATATTGATTGTATATTGAATTGATTGCTATTAGCTTGTGCATAATAATTCGGGTCTGCCATATATAACGTTTGTTTTTACCAGTCATTGTAAGAAATGCTTGTGGTTGATTGTTTTTTACATGTTGACTCTTTTGGAGGCCCACAATCCAGCTCCCAAATAAATACATAGAGGCTTATTCTTACTTACAAATGTCTGGCCTTAGCTTGGTTTATTTCTAGCCAGCTTTTCTTAACTTAAATTATCCTATCTACTTTTTTCCTCTGGTATTTTACCTTTCTCTACTTCTGTATATCTTTTCTTTCCTTCTTATTCTGTGTCTGGCTGTGTGGCTGGCTGGCTGGCCTTTCCTTTCTTGCTCCTTGATCTTTTTCTTCCAGATTTCTTCTACTTATTCTCTTTGCCTGCCAGCCCTGCCATCTTTTCTTCTGCCTTGCTATTGGCCATTCAACTTTTTATTAGACAAATCAAGGGTTTCAGACAGGCAAAGCAACACAACTTCACAGAGTTAAACAAATGCAACATAAAAGAACACAACACATCTTTGCAATCTCAAACAAATATTCCACAGTGTAAATAAATGTAAAACATCTTAAAATAATATTCTACAACAAATGCCATAAACATACTCTCTTATCCCATTATCAATATATACAAGTATTTCTGGAAGCAGAATTCCTGGCTCTTTAGGCATAATTTCACACACTGGTAAAGGTCTTACCTCATGCATGATTTAATTTGCACTTTCAAATAATAAAATAAACTTGTACCTCATTTCTTTTAGGGTTTTTCTTTTTGCAAATTCTCTGCACATATTTCTGCCTATGTTTTTATTTTTGTTGTTCACTTATATTTTTTAGAAGTTGCATATAGCTTCTAGATACTAAGTGTGCATTTTTTACAGATACCAACCCTTCTCCTTTTATTTATATTGATGATGAAATTAAATACATGCAATTATATAAATTTTCTTAGCCTTGTAACTGTTTTGTAAGTTCTTTGATAGTCCTTTCTTCTTTGTCAATCATAAAAACTTTTAACTGTATTTTCTTCTACTAACTTTATGATGTTATTTAGTATTGGGTCTTTAAGTCATCTGGTGAATACTTTTACCTGTGACGTTAGGTAGGAACCGATTTTTAAACCCTATCTAATAAACTAGTTTTCAAAATCAACCAACTAAGCAATCTAAGCTTTTCTTAGTATGTAAAATTGATACTAAGCTTATTGTTTTTCTTGGCACATTCGTCTTTCAGAAAAGGAAATATGATCTGTCTTCTCATATTGTTGCAATCTCTTGGGGGAGATGTGAGTAATGCACATGGAGCTGAACAGCAGGATGTGATATAATCAAGGATTAAATTGTACGTAAAGGACAATGAGTGTAGGAGAATATCAAAGGTAAAGGAGATCAAAGAGGATCCCCGTGGATGGAAAAAGCTTTGTATTATCTCACTCTTATTTAAATGATGCAGGTGCTCTCCCCATCCCCTACAAAGTTTGCCTTAGAGGACTTCCTGGAAGGGTTCATGTCTCATCCTGAGCCACTCCTCTTACTAGTTGCTAAATCCTAATGAGTAAAACCAGATTCTTCTGTCTCCTATGTGGACACTCATTAAGTTACCAGGAAAGATGAGTTGCAGATCTTGCTCTGCCTCATAGTTTTGGCTTTATTGATTTGAAGGGAAATGGAGATTTAAAAGTAAATTGAGTTCGTTTCTAAAATGCATCCCAGTTCCATGAAATGATGTGACAGAAGTAGCCATTCCCCTCACATCCTTTAAAGGGGACTGGTATCCTGACACAAGGAAAGATATTCTTTAAGTTATTATCAAGTTACCCCCAATGAGTCCAAGATAAGCTGAAAATATTTATAAACCAAAAAGGTATGTAGTACACTTAATCTACCAAACATCATAGGTAGCCTGGGCTACCCTGAAGACCACTCAGAGCATGTATACTAATTTAGAATTGGTCAAAATCATCTCACAATAGCCTATTTTTTATAATAAACTAATAGGTGGCTTAGGTCATTTACTGGATATTCATAAGCAAAAAATCACTAAAATACATCAAATTGGAGAGTGTTGCTGCCCAACACTGACAGCATATCACACCCATATTGCTAATCCAAGAAAAGATTAAAATTCAACATTCAAACTACAGTTTTTACCGAATGTCCAACTTTCAAACCACTGTAAAGTTAAACAAACAAACAAACAAACAAACAAAGTGGAACCACTGTAGGTGTCACAATCAATGAGACACTTAACTTCTATCCAAGTCTTATGAGGATCAATACAATCATTGACAGTGTTTTTGGAGAATATTTACAGAAATATAAAAAACATTTAAAACCATAGGCTCATTATACATATGAAAATAATAAACTTGTCATTCCATAATAATAGTAATAATATATAATATGAAATAACACCTTAAGCATCTTGTTCCACTTAATCCTCAATGACAACCCTTTGAAGGAGATAAATTACAACTTCAATCTTACAGGTGAGAACATGAAGATACAGAAAACCTAATTTGTTCAAGGACACACATTTTGATTATCTGGTTAAATGAGCCTTTGAAAGCAGACACTATGATTTGAGATTCCATGTCCTTAGTGAAAATCTGTCTCCTGGACAGTGGTCATTGATAAGAATCATCTATGTGAGTTTGCTTCCTGTATACCATCCCTCAAATTCCCAGAACCTCTTTGTTTCTTACAAATTATTTTCTATCAGTTACCCTGATCACATGAGATTGAACCAATGGCAACAATTGGAGTTTTCTTCTGTTTCCCCATCCCCAGTCATGAGAATCTGCTTCCCATGCCAAAGAAGTTCTAAATTTCGCCTTATTTATTCTTTTTTGCTTTGGTTTGTTTTGGTTTTCAAGACAGGGTTTCTCTTTGTAGCCCTGGCCGTCTTGGAACTCACTCAATAGACCAGACTGGTCTCAATCTCAGAGATCCTTCTGCCTGTGCCTTCTCAGTGCTGGTATTATAGACTTGTGTCACCATTGCCTAGCTTGACCTATTTATTTTGAGGAATAATAGAAACAGGACTCAGAATTGCCCTCAAAATATCTAAAGTTATAGAGACAAAGGATTTGGAAATAGGTAGTGATTTTAAAAAAAAATTAGTTATTTTAGGAACAATCTCAATTAGAAGGCAGAGTGAAGGATTTATCTCTGATGTACCACAGCAGAAGTTCAATTGAGCAAAAGCAGCTAGACCAAGTTGATAATGAGCTTAAACTCAGCCTGTTGAAGAAATTCTGATGTTTGAAATCATACCAGGGGAGAGATGTGAGAGATGTCCACTGCTTGGATTTGAACTGTGGTTGTGTGCCTTGAAAGAAGACATTGAATTTGGAAGATCAAAGAAAATTTAAATAAAAGAAAAGAGCAAATACAGGCTTGGTGGTACAACTGAGTAATCACAAGTCGGGGGCCAGCCTGAGACACATAGTGAGACTCATAGTGATAATTAATATTTAGCAGAAGCCAGAAAACATGTCTGGGCTGAGCATATGGGATTGGAAAGTGGCTGAGCTCCTGCAGAGGACACAGACTTGCATCCCTTCTGGAACTGAAGTAGGCATGGCTGAAGGGGGATAATGAGTATAACTGCAGACCTGTTTCGGGTGAATCATGTCATCTCTAATATCCATCAGCAAAATAGGGATGCTGTTATCCACCCCAAGTCAGAGAACTGAGCCTCTGAGTTTAAAATCTGCAGCAACTAACTGATGGAGGGTATGTCAGAAGCCATAAAGGTATTCCAAATGTGGCCTCTTTCTAGTGAGTTTTTTTCTTGGTATGGACAGACTCAGCTAAAGTGGGAGATAAAACTGTTAAAACTTATTGCAATTATGTCATTTAGTTTTTCATATCAAAAATATTATAAATCATTTTCTTTACCAATATACTAGAATTACTTATTATATAAAGGAGTTCTCATCCTCATTTCCCCACTTCAGTATTTGGTGAGGAAAACAGTAATAGAAGCAACTGTAACAAAGAGACAATAATGATGGACATAATGTTACATGAATGTATAGCATATATAATCTATAGTTGGAGGAAACCTTGGCATGAATGTGCTTTTTGAGGAAAAATTTCTGAGAAGGGCAGCAATATGAGACATCTCTGAACATGATAAATGTAGAATATGGCATTGTCTTCATTCTTCCAGACAATCTGTAATTTATTCAGATTATTAATTCACTATTTTGAAATATAGTAACACATTGAGCATTGGACAATGAGAAAAGATACTGAATAAAATCCCTCTCTCTCCCTCACTCATGACAAAATTTAGAGATTTAAAAGATAATAACCTTGGAGAGGACAAGGACCTTATACATGGTGACTTTCTCTCTTTTGCTTAGGAATTCCTGTAGTACTATTTGAAATAGATGCATATTTGATATTTATTTCAAGAGATAATTTTTAGATCCTGTTTTGTGAAGCACACTGAAAGTTAGCACTTTTTATAATGTTTAATTGCAATCTTTTAATTTTGATATATTTATTTTGACTCTCCATCTCAGGAATATGAACCAAGTTGGGATAAAGTTACCTAGTACACTAAAGCCAGCAACATGTGATTAGTCACATATGTGTGTTTCCTTTAGGCACCCTGCAAAGAGACATTAAAAAAGAGTAGGGCAACCAAAGAAACTGACATCATGAAACAGTGCATCCTATTTAGTGATCTCATTACCTATTGATTTAAGGTAATCACAAAGTCATACTTCCATGTCACTCCACACACATATCCAGACCTCAGATGACACTGGATTTAATTCTTTTCTCCAGTAGGTACAGCACTGTGTTCAAAGCCTGGAGAAGTAGACCTTATGTCCATCCAGTGACCCTGGAAATGCTATCGACATTACCTGGTACTCAGGCTGGCCATCCTTCAACCAGCCCTGAAGGAAGGATTTATACCTGACTTTTAAAAAAAGTGTGTGTGGGGGGGTTGTGACTTGGTCAGTAAAATGCCCACTGTGTAAGCTAGGCACATAAGCTTATATTTGTATCATGGCAGCACTAGGGAAGCAGATACAGGGTCCCTGGATCTTGTTGCCCAGGAAGTTTAGCTTAATTGGTGAACTCCAGGTTCAGTGATGAACCATGTCTCAAAAAGTAAGGTGAACGATGACTGAGGAAGCCACCAAACACTGCCTCTGGTCTCCAGATGCACTCACACATGCTGTATCCTGAATTTCCAGACAATAAATTAACATTGTAAGTGGATTGCAGTAAAAACTCCCAGATGATACTGTTTTTTGTTGTTGCTGTTTGTTTCTTTTGTTTTTGTTTTTTGCTGGCCTTTGCAGTTTCTGGCACAGTATGCTGGCCATGGTGGTGAAATCCTACTGTGTGTTCATCCTTACGGGAGGGCATTAGCAAGCAGAGAAGCTAGCCAGCCTTAGCCTAGTCATGATTCTGTGGCTCACTGCTGTGTCAGTTAGGGCAAGTCATTTCCTCATCCAAATAATGTGGATAATAATGGCATTCACCTCTGATTGCTGATGAGAGAACACATGTGCTCAGATGCAAAGGAGTTCAAACTTAGTGCACAGCTAGAAGACAATAGAGATAAGGACTCCTACGTTTACCACATGTAGCCTCATGATGGAGCAACTTGCTACAAGAAAACTGCTGGAAAAAGCCATGAGAAGAAAAAGGAAGAAGAGGAAAAAGGAAGGAGAAGGAGGAGGAGGAGGAGGAGGAGGAGGAGGAGGAGGAGGAGGAGGAGGAGGAAGAAGAAGAAGAAGAAGAAGAAGAAGAAGAAGAAGAAGAAGAAGAAGAAGAAGAAGAAGAAGAAGAAGAAACCTTCAAATAGTTCATAGGCAATTTTATTTTTTTGTATAGAAGCATTGCTCTTAGCCTTATGTAAGAGATACATTTAAACCTATCATTGAACTTTCCTGGCAAATGCAAGGCTTCCTGATACAAAATATCTCCATTTTATTTGTTCATTCTATAACATGCATTGTAACTCTCACTGCAAAGTGCTGGGCTAGATATTACAGACTATGAAAACAAAATCATTATCTCTGCTTATAATTCTTTGGTTTGATAAAGGAAATAATACACTTATTTAAATAAATATACAAATGTGTAGAAGGTGTAAATTGGATAAAGTAAAGCTCAGATAGTAAAAAGTGAGATTAGCTTGAAGATGAAGGATCAATTAAATCCCAAAGTTGACTCCCTGAGAGAGATCCCCCCAAGAATAACTGGGATTCAGAGAAGCAAGACAACCAGTCTTTGCTCGATGGTCAAAAGCAAATACTCAGGATGATGGAGGCCAGGGCTGCAAGGTACTTGTGTGTGGAGGGCTGAACAAGCAGGCTGGCAGCAGATTGGGAGGTTGCTGAATGTCTGATGACATGAACAAAGTTCAAATTGTACTCAACTCCCTGTTTTTACTGACTTTATCCCTGTAGCAACAATACATTCAAGGAAGCTTTACTAAAACTAAAGGTATTTTTAGAACAATCTTATATCAAGATTTTTGGAGAGATGGCTGAGAGGCTAAGAACATTTAACTGCTCTTCCAGAGAGTGTGGGTTCAGTTCCCAGGACCCACATCTGATGGCTCACAACTTTCTGAGATTCCTTCTGTGGGATAACCGATGCCCTCTCTGGTCTCTGCAGGCACTCCACTCTTGTGGCACATACGAATGCTCTGGAACATGAACATAACTGTGCAACCAAAATGAGAAAATATTTTTTAAATGTATCCCATCATGATTTCTATGTTACCATTATTATAATTAGGATAAAATTCCTTTTTTCATGGCACGTTTTGGTTCTTTTAGTTCTTAGGAGGTCAATTAAGGTTAATTGGAAATACGAGCTTGTCTTAAATCTTCAGTGGAAGAGCTATCTGGATTTTGCAATGTCAACCCAGAAATATCCTCATGTGAAAACATAGACTAATATAAAAGAAGAAGCCAATTAGGAAGGATCTAACAGAAAAAGGCCTTGACATGTGCAAACAGCTACTTCAGGAATGATTGGGAACGAGCTCAATGGCTGGGCGTTTCTGTTTGAGTTGTCAGCCTCTCCCTAACTTTTTCATTAAACACTCAACTAACCTTAAATTGCCCTCTTAGAATTTAAACTCAGTGCAATTTGCAGCATTCCAAAGTCACCAAGCAAAAACTAAGTAGTACCCTAAAAGGGGTCAGTATCAGGACACTCACTCCCAATTACAAAGCTATAAATGCCCTTAAGTGATGGGTAGGATTTTTAAGTCATTGACTCTGTTAGATTGTGTTAATGACAACAAATTTTCAGCAAACTCATACAAATCTACATTGGAGAAAGAAGAAAGTGTCCTAGAACTTGGAATGTCAGCACCAACAGAGTGTGTATGAAAAAAGCAGCCCCAATCTCCCACTCAAATATAACTTTGGGACATCTACCTACAAGGCTTAGTTCTATCAAACCCCTTTCAGTAACACAGTTAATGTTTACGTTTTGTTGGATTCCTCACCCCCCTGCCCAGCATGTAATTCATTACAGGAGCTCTCTTTTTTTTTTTTATCAGTTTCTGTATCTCCTTCCTCAAGGTGTTGTCCATAGAAGCATCACAAAAGACCATTGGGTCTTGGCCCATATCTAATTAGTGAGGCTGTCTAGAGATAAGGTCCTAGAATCACAAAGAAGAACCTTCCTTCTTGTTCTAAGCATGAAAGTGACTTAGCTTTTTCTTGTGTTGCTCCCTTGGCTCACATCTTCACAGGCTTTCATTCCACCATGGAGCTGGTGTCAGACCTGTTCTCCACAGGTCAAAACCTTAATCTAGTCTTATCAAGTTACACAAAACTCAATTGTGGTTAGAACTTACTCAGATTAAATTTTTGAAAAATTTATTTTTTATTTAAATTAAAAGCAACCTTATTTTATATACCAACCCATCCTCTCATGCCCCCACAAATGCCACATCCATCCCCCTATCCACTCCCATGGGGTATCATCAAAGTCTGTCACATCATTTGGGGCAGGACCTACGTCCTCCCCCATGTATCTAGGATGGAAGAGTATCCCTCCATAGGGAATGGGCTTTGAAAGTCGGAGCACTAGGGATAAATACTGGTTCTACTGTCAGAGGTCCCATAGACTTCTCTGGCCTCCCAACTGACACCCACTTTCAGGGGGCCTGGTTCAGTCTTATGTTGGTTCTCCAGCTGTCAGACTGGGGTCCATGAGTTTCCACTTGCTCTGGTCAGTTGTTTCTGTGGGTTTCCCCAGTATGGTCTTGACCATTTTGCTCATCACTCCTACCTTTCCAACTGGATTCCAGGAGTTTGGTTCAGTGCTTAGCTGTGGATCTCTGCTTCTGCTTCCATCAGCTACTAGATGAATTATTATTACAAACTAAAGATTTCTAGTGCTCAACAACAGTGTACATTTCTTTTTTTAAAGTTTATTTTCTCCTCCTTCATTTGGGTTTGCCTTTGGGGGGGGAGGAGGACTCCCCCACACACATGTGTTGAGTAGAAGTAAAGACTGAATGACAGAGATTATTACAACAATGCAAGCTTGGGGGGAAATCTTGCAAAAATAGTTTCTTTCTGGCAATATAAAATTCCAACTACCAAATTTAAGCTTCTCTTATTTAAATACAGATGAGGGTATATTTTGGGTGCTGTTCTGGCTATTTGTCACTTTGACAAGGCTAGAGTCATCTGAGAGGAGGGAATCTGAGTTGAGAAAAATGCTTCCAAAAGACTGCTGTAGTGATTGATGTGGGAGGGGCCAGCCCATTGTGGGTGGTGCCATCCATTGGCTGCTGGTGGTGGATTCTCTAAGAAAGCAAGCTGAGTAAGAGACAAGGAGCAAACTGGTAGGCAGCATTCCTCCATGGCGTCTGCATCTGCTCTGACTTCAGGTTCCTGCCCTTTTGGTTCCTGCCCTAACTCCTCTCAGTGATCACTTGTTAACTGGAAGAGGAAGCAAAATAAACACTTTCCTTCCCTAAGTTGCTTTAGCTCATGGCATTTCATCACAGCAGTAGACACCTAACTATGATAAGATGCCAACAATTTATTCTTTAAATACTCTGAGCTTGTGTTTAAATCTACTACAAGTATTATACCACATTACATTCATATCAATCAACTATGCATCTGCAGACTGATAACTATGTGCTTTAGGAAAGAAACTGAAGTATAGGATACAGCACATTTAAGAAGAAAGCCCTATAACTAAGTGGAGATCAACCATGACACACAGAAACCTTAAGTCTCAACATGTCCTCATTTGCCTGGAACTACAGAACTTTACAATAACTCAGAGTTAGCTTTCTCTTCTAGTGTGACAGGAATCAAATACTCTTATTTTATGGAATAATTGTAAGGGTTAAAGTAAGCAATGAAAACCCTGGTTCATCATGATGCATCTATGAATTACTAATAATGGTAAAGAAACCATAACTCTCCACCATTCCTAAAACATCTTTCATTCATTTTTATATTTTATTCTTTTAAAAATAAGAGTTGTATCTCCCACCCTTGGATTTAGGACTTAGGACCTTGTTTTCCTTCTGTTGGTGCTTTTCTGGTTCCTCTGCAGCTGGAGCTACAGTGCTGACATTCAGATGGCACTGTCACCACCAAGTGGTTGTTAGAGGGTACTGGACATCAAACACAGCTGTGACAGATCACAGCATCATGATGTAGCAGGCTTAAAACTGCATATGTATCTGTCAAAAATGCTATTCTTCTTCTTCCTTGGTAGTATAAAATGAGGACCACCACTTCTACTTGATATTCCAACATGATCTTACTCTTTTCCTTTCTGGTTGGCCTTAGCATCCACAGTGAATTTAAAAATCTGTTTCTCCATAATCCTCAATACTTCCCATACTCACAACTGAAGATCTACAGAGCAAGTGACTACCTACTGAACATACCATAAATGAATGGCAACATGTTTTCACATTTTTATTGTGTACTTTCGTGTGAAAACGTCTCTATGATAGTTCCCTTAAACATGAATTATTTTACTTGTGAGGTTTTTTTTTTTTTCAGAATTAACCTGAAATGTACAACCCCTAGATTTACTACAAACTGAGAAGTTATTTTGTTTTTAATTTTGGAAATTCTGCATAAGTAAAAACTACAGTTTGAAAGGATAAGAGGGTTGGTAGCAGGGTGGGACTGTACAGCATGCTTATATGTGTATTTTGCAATCTCTCTTTTTAGTATAAAAGATGTAGGTTTGGGAGATGTTCTGAATTTCCCTCCTTTCCTTCAAGCATTTTGCAATGAGATTCTTTTATATATAGCAAAAGTTGGAAGTAATAAAAATGTGATGTTCATTTAAAAACTACAGCACATCACTGGTACAATACATGGAAAGACTTTGATAAAAGGCCTTCACTGTAAATGACATTCACATACACCTTCTGGGTAAGAGCTGTATTTGTTTACATACTTTTATTTAGAGTAATAAATTGTTGAATTATTGAAAAAACTCAAATAATCATATTGCTATTGTGAAAATTCTATTTCTTTAACATTTAATCTGAGATATAGTCTCATGATAAACCATATTACCAACATACTGTTTTTCTTTTTTGTAATGACAGGTAAATGACATATTTATAGATTCAGCCTTGAATAAGCACTACATCAAAACCCACAGAGTCAGAAAAATGTATGTATATTTGGGCAAGGGTATAATTGCAAACCTGGAGGGATGAAGGGCAAAGGATACAAGACTCCCCACATAACTTGTGTGTTTAGGCCTTTTACTGGGGCACTTCATAAATATTGTCACTACAATAGTCTCGAGTTACAGAGCTAAATGCATTCTGAAAACTGAGACCCTGAGGTGGGAGGAGAAGGATGGTGATGTACTGAATGTTCCCTCAAGAGACAGTTACAGCTGTCAGAAAGGGCACTCAAGCCCTACCCACTGACTGGAATCCACCCTTAATACACAGCCATAGGTAAGCCTAGGCCATGTTTTTGCATCCACAGAAATCCAATTCTGGCAGATATAAAACAAAAACATCAAGAAGGCAAAGATCATTATAAAATGGGATTATAAGTTTTACTAATAACAAAGGAACTAGTGACAGATGGCATGCCCGAACCAAAAGACAATCATGTAATAGATGCTCACTTTTGTTTGGGTGGGGAGGGAAGACTCATATTGGTGGCTTAAATTACTCAGTGGTTTAAACTTTGTTATTTTAAAAATCACAAAGCAGGATGGGCACAAAACTAGGAGTTTGTGTGACTGACTCATCTCAAAGAGAAAAAAGATACTCAAACAAAAATGTAATTATGAAACCCACGAAAAAGCTTGATAAAAGTAACTAAGAGATTTACCTGAAGGGATGAGAGGTGACTGCTTTTCTTACCAGTAGACAACAAAAGACTGAACACCTTCTAAAGATTCCTGTCCTGTGCCCTTAGAGGCCAGAAGAGAACAATGGGTAGTTATGAGCCACCATGTAGTTCTGAAGGATGAGAACTACACTGATCACAAAAGCCTGAGAACACCAAGACTATTTTATTTTTCCAATGGCTTTTGACTTTGTGTTTGAGTCTTACCCCAACACAGTAACTTGTCTTCAAGTTAATGGAGGGAGGGTTGTGTGCAATCAAACAAAATGTTAAAAAAAAAAAAAAACTAGAAGAGGGAACACGAGAAATGTGTTTAAGTCAGAGAGTAGCATGTGGAGGAGTGTGAATGTGAGTGTATTACCTGGCCCTTGAAATTCTCAGCAACTGAAGCATAGGCCAGGAAGTCCAAGGAAAGATGGTGAGACAATACCAGGTGTACCCTTTTAATGTGAAGCCTGCTCTTGTGTTTCCTAGTCCAGAAGAAGATGATGTGAAAGCGGACATTATTACAGTGCTCCAGTCCCCCTCCACGGGGCAAAGGACTGTGGGAGAAAAGAACCACAGCATCTCAAATCAGAAGATAAGGAACACAAGAGCTTTGCCAGCTGATGTCACAGTACTTCAAATAAATGGTAAGTAGTTTGATTACCATGTAATACAAATGTTTTGTGTAGCCACAAACTCACTTGTCATACCCATGCTAAGTAATGCTAAGAAATCATATGGGAAAAAACTCAACCTAAAGATAAGACATTTGAAGTTTGTATTATTCTCTGATGAAAGCTAGTCTGACATTAGTCACCAAGTAGCTTTCCTGGAAATAATTGATTGGCACTCATCTCTCAATAAAGTCATCTTTACCGAAAACTGGGTTAATCCAAGCCAGCCACTGCCTCCATGATTAAGCAAGTGAAAAGGTTAAGCAATATGCGATTTCTATTTGGGACACAAACTCATCTGAATCATTTAAAAATATGGTTAGTTTCTGTATTTGGTGATGTTGTGGAGTTTTTTATTTTTTGAGTATTTAGGAAAAAAAAGATAAATTGCTTGTAGAATCATTAGAACCAACTGGTAAATATTACCTTAAAAGTCAGTGGGAATAAGACATCACTGTAACCATTTATATATTACTTTATTTTTCCCTTTTTTGTTCACCTTTAACTCATTACACCATTACCACTTCTCTGAATGGAAGAGTCTATGTTTATCTAGATCCATCTCTATACCCTATATTCAATATCTAATTTAATTTTTATGTACCAATAAAGCAGGAAAATCCTATTTCATGGGTGTAAAAATAATTTTAAGGAGCCAAGATTTAAATCTAAATGTCTAATTTATTGATGGACATTTCGAAGAAAGGGTTTTGTGCTTAAAAAATAGTTGAAACTCTATGATCTTCATCTCCTGGAAATTCATCCTTGTATTAGCATATTTGGCACTCTGAGGAGTTCATAAAGCTCAAAATCTGCTTGCCCTTGCATACTATGTACTAACACAACATCTACTTCCAGCAGACAGGTACAGATTTATACCATAAACTCCACTGGAACCAGATGTAAGAGAGAAGGACCAATGATTTGTATTAGAACTAAAAACAGGTGCCCTGCCCTTGTAAAGGTCAAGATGACTCTTTAAGAGGAAAGCTCATTAGGAAATAAGAACCCAAGGTAATAGATCAGCAGATGCTTGCTTATTTGACATGAAGTCAGTTACTAAGACAATAAAGCTATTGACCCCTCCCAGCTGGGAGGAAAAAAAAACCTGTCAAATATACGATCCATTTTCCTTAGGTGTTGCAGTTGTGAAATAATGGCCATTCTGAGAAGCTACATGACAGGCTGTATGTAATGCTAAAAGAGAATTAATTTTTCAGGAACTCAAAAGCCTGCCTGCAGTATTGGAAACAAGAGATGGAGTATGGAACAGTCCCTGGCCACCAGGCCTTTCTGTTTCATATGAGCTCAGCTTGTGCTTCATGTACTTTAATGATAGTACTATATTTAAGAAGAGATGTTCTTGCAGAGAACAATATTTGAGAGTTATCTAATTGTAAAGTCTCTTTGTTATTGTACTAACACAATTAATCACCTGTACTTGTGTGTGCATTGTTTTTAATCTGTAAAAGTGAAATAATGTTTATTCTTTCTTGACAACACAAAAATATGAGAAAACATAGAAAAATAGAAAACATGGTATGGCACCTGGAAACTATGGTTTCAGGAGCTGTTGAATTTTATGCCCTCTAGATATTGACTGGTAGGAGAAAGAGCTAGAACTTTAAAGACTTCCAAATTTCCAAATGCACAGTGTTTATGAGCAGCTAGAAATAACCTTTTAGCCCAGGGTTCTTCCATACTTTTTAGAGATTCTGTGTTTTATTTTGATATATTTTGATATATTATTCGAACTGTACAGTTTGGGTCCTTTGCTAGATACAGTGTTGTGAAATCAAAGCTAACATTAGCTTCCTCTTCCTAAGGCTACCACTGTTGTACAAATAACTCAGGAGAAGTGTGCCCCACTTCCCATCATAATGATTGTAGTCTGCAAAATACAAATACTACTATATTTTTCATGCTTCCAAAACGTTTGGGGATGGTCACTTTGGATTAAGTAAAAATATTTTATGTCTACACTTGGAATGAAAAATATTTTATAAAAATTAGATTTTTTTCAACAAGGAATTGACAGACAACCTCTGGTTCTAACACTCTCCCTAAAAAAATATTCTTATCATTCCAGTTACAGTGCCAGGCATGAAAGTGCATGCCTATAATCCCAACATTCAAGATGCAGAGGCAGGAGAATTGGTGTAACTTAAAGCCAGACCAGTATATATAGTGAGTTTTAGGCAAGTCGGGATTATGGGACAATATTCTCTCCAAAACAAAAACAAAAAGAAAGGAGAAAAATACCATTTACAACTATGATAATTTAGTGCTTGCCCTAGAGTCATTTTGGAGGTGGATAATTTGCATTATCCTGATACTGAATTGATGAAGGTTTAATAAAAGAATTCTAATGTGTGATTCTGAGCCTATGTACCTCACTTGCTACTCAAAAACACCAATGACTCAATGGTAAGTTGTTAGAGTAAGGGAAAAAAATATTCAAACATTTAACCAAACCAAAGAAGACAGAGGCTCTGTCTCGGATACTTGTCCATTGCCATGACAAAGCATAGCAGAAGAGAGACAGGCATGGCACTGGAACATTGAGTGGAGAGCTCACATTTTGAATGGTGCATACCCTTTGGAACCTCAACACCTGCCCTGCCAATGACACACCTCTTCCACCAAGGCCACACCTCCCCATCCTTCCCAGACAGTTCCATTAACTAGGGACCTAGCGTTCATTCAAACATACAAACCTACAGGTGCCATTCCTATTCAAACTACCACAGACCTTCTCAAAAAATATCATCTCATTTTTTGTGGATGCAAACACCCAACTTATCTAGGGAGTTGTACAGAAAGTAGGCACTAGGGGTGGGGGTTACAAATTCAGAATAGTCTGCTCTTCTGAAACACAGACTGCCCATGTACCACATCATTGGATAGCCCGTGTTCTGTAAAGAAAAGTGACTGAGGAAGAATTTTTGGAGTTACTGTCTTTTTTAAAGTGCCTTTTCCAGAGAATAACTGGTTCTCTGGTTATCATCAGTACACCAAGAGAAACTTTTCACTGGAGAAAAGGGTGGATAGCAAATGGCCACCTTTTCCCAGAATTCCAAGCAATTTTCTTCCAGAGGTCAGGGGAGGAAGCATTCTGGCTGTGAAGTCTTTAACCCTTTTGCGGCATCCCAGTGAGATGAAACTTGTATGGTAGCAGAGCTAGTGAGGGCCAACTGAAAGAAAGAGGCACATGAAGGTTCCCTTAAGCCTTCCACCTGAGACACCCTTTCCATGCATCGCCATGGACAAATTTAAATTCCTTCTTTTTGTGTTTTGTTTTGGCTTTAGCTGAACAAGAAACTTATAAGCTACATGAGGTAAAAAATTGAGTTGCTTCCCTAGTCTAAGCACTTAAGCAATTGTATTGTCACTATGTCTAGTGGATGCCTTGAAGGATGCTTTTGAGCTCATTCTTTCTTAAGCTCCTGCTTCATAGAGGTCATTGTCACCAGCTAATCACATAGGACTCACAAGGACTTGACAGAATGACACCTTCTTGTTTTCCTCAAAGGGAAATAAGATGCAGAAACTAATTCTGAGAAGCATGGTCCTGTAGCTTGTTACTGTATTGCTTAGTAATATAACTAAAAACCACCACAACTGTAATGCCCATTTGCACCATCATGTTTCCCATTTTACTGAACTAGAGTGTACAAGCAAATATTTTTACATATTTATTATGTACAACACATTATTTCAGGTATGCATAAAAGTTTGTGTCCTTTGTCAGACTTCTAACTTTTGGAAGTTGTCAGCATTAAAGTTGACCTTTAACAATATTCAGCTTATATTATATAATGATGCACTTAGTTGTATTTTTTATTTTTGCTTCTCTTTTGAGAAAGGGTCCTTCTAGTCTTTTTTGTGCCTTAGCCTCCTGAGTGTTGGGATTACAGGCATACATTGCTGTGTCCAGTTTAATTTTTGTTTTAAGCCACAGCATTTAATTAGTTAGGGAACACATCTGAGAAGCACTTTAAACACAATTTATGTTGGAGGTTTTCAAAGTCTTTTCAAACTAAACTCTTTGAGCAAAACAGGCTTATATGAAATCTTAAGTAAACAAAGGAGACAAAAGTAGACATGTTTTGGTTGAGATAGAGTGTGATGCCTCAGGGCCTATCTACCTATTCCCTCTTCTCATCTTAAACTGGAATCCAAGAGGATTTACAGGGCACTCTTGGAAAACCACAGTTCTACATTAATGTAAACTATTTGCAGAATTTATTCATCCACTACTTTTGTCTGACACAATGAGTAAAAACTTACCCAACTAATTAGATGTTGCCTTTTATGTCAAATGCATATGAGAAAGCCATGTCCTAGCTGGTCTGTGTGCTCAACTGTCTGGAATCTATGGTCAGTGGCCTGGTAATTCCTGGTTATTGCAATGAACCTGGGGAACATCAAGTCATCACTCTTCTTCTATTTGGCTTTGAGCAATGTGCTCATCATCAGGGACGTTAACTGTCTGAACATGTAAGTCTAGTTACCTTATACAAACAAGTTCAATTTCCACATCAGCAATCATATCTTCAAATATTAGCTCATAATTTCTCATCTACATTCGCATTTTCATCTGAAAGAATAACAATTGGGCAACAGACAGATACGCGTTTTCCTAATACTAAGACTAAGAAATATATATATATATATATATATATATATATATATATATATTTCTGGGTTTTAATGATTGGGCTTACTTTTCTAATTTAAAAAAAAAGTTTTGAGACCTGCTTTCTGCTGAAATTAAAATGATATAGGGAGATACAAGGGGAAAAATGAAGCCATTATCTGAGAGTAACTACTGAAAATATACTAGCATTGTTTCCATATCCAGCAGTGACTTTATCAATTCATTTCAACTTAATGTGGTATTAATTTTTGAAAGATTTTGCAATTGTGGTGAAGGATTTGAGCAGCAATCCATGCTTTTGGTCTGTGTGCTACAAACACCTGTATTATTTTTGTTTGTTCACTCATTTATCTGTTTTCATTATTTTACAATTTCATTACTTATCATTATTTATTGACCTTTTAACATCTGCTAATACAGTGTTAAAAAGTGTGCCAGGAGCCGGTCATACTGCTGTGAATAAGACATGATCTTCTTCAAAACATATTTCCAAAGTAAAAGAAGACAGAAATTAATTGGAAATTATTAATACAGTGTGACAAATGATTAAAGAAAATAAGCAATGCTTTAAGGGCCTATCAGAGTTAGCTCATCTGGTCTTGTTGGATCAGAAAATAATCCCTGAAATGGCAGAGAAGTGAAGCCATGAATCAAGAGGCTGGGAGTAAGTGTTCTGGACAAGAAGATAAGGAGGTGAAGACATCATCACTTCCTGCAAATGAAAAATGTCTTCTTGGCTGTAACATAGACTTGGGAGTATATGGGAAAGAGATGTGATTAATAGTCATCAGAGGCCAGAATCACCTGGAACAATGTTTACTTTATTTGGAGGGCAACAAAAGGTTCACACATTTCAGAAAATCATTGAATGTCCAGTGCAGGGAAACAAAATGTACAAGGGCAAGACTGAAGCAAGGGAATTATGTGGAATTATGTTCTAGACTTTCATATGAGGAAAACTGTTGTTCAAGTGAAAACAATGGGAGCATGCTGGAGATTTCTCAAACAGCCGTGCTTGGGGGATAATAACATAAGTAAAATGAATTTTCTTTTCTTACACTTAGTTGTTAGAACAAGACCCAACCTACTACACTTTCTCTTTTTTTAACACTATGATCTCTTTTTTTTTAGTATTTTATTTTTTATATATTTGAATTACAAACAAGGTTGAATTACATCACGATCCCAGTTCCCTTCTCCCTCCCTTCCTGTTTTACCACCCCCCAACTAAAATCCTACCTATCATATGTCTTTTCTTCTAATCTGCACCTGACTCAAAATTTCTGCTTCCTCATGACCTCTGCATCCTTCCTTTTCTTCCCTTTTCACTATCATAGCTTCCTCCCCCCTCTTCCCATGTTCTCAACTTGCTCAGGGGATGGTGACCCTGAGCAAATGATCTATGATCTCAATACATTTTTGCCCTCACAGCCACCCCAAGAACCAAAACAGCCTCTGATGTGATGGAGTGCATGTTTATTCTTGTCGATGGCAGATGTAATGTTTATATGAAAACATGGAAACCTCTATTCTAAAGAATAAATGCCTAGCTGTGATGCATTCATCCTTACACACCTTACAAAGTAGTCACTCTAGAAAGGTACACATCAAAGGTGTTTTCACCAAACAGGCTACTGCTTATCTGGCTAAAGGGAGTTGTTCTTCTGATGAGGACTCCATGGTAACAACACAACACTGTTGGATTATGTACAACTGCAAAACAATAACCTCAGTGGGGCTCCTACACTAACTGGATAAATGGTGATTGGGAGTCTGTGAGGCTGATGCTGCTAATACTTTATTTTTTTATAATTTAGTAAATAACATATAGTCACATATGCAATGGTCGGACTACGCAATGTATCAGTGTAAAAGGAAAAACAAAAAATGGTTAGGTGGTCATGTTTTAAAAGTGACAAATGAGATATCTGCACTGCAGTATTCTGCAGAATCCTCTGCATCAGAAACTAGGCAGATATTCCTTATAAATGGTTTCATCTTTTTCAGATTGTGGCAAGCGAGCTATCCCATTAATTGCCAACAGAATAGTGTCTGGAAACCTTGCAGCTAAGGGTGCCTGGCCTTGGCAAGTTTCTCTTCAACGAAGCAACATCCATCAGTGTGGGGGCACTTTGATTGGCAACATGTGGGTGGTCACTGCAGCACACTGTTTCAGAACGTAAGTTATTGAACTTAAGTCAGTTCCCGTGTTTGCTAAACTCTCTGAGTACTTCCGTGTTCTGAGTACCAATCAAGGTCCCCAATATGGCTGAAGTAAAATAAGAAAATCTTTCTGGTCATTCTCTAAAATAATGCTCTACTTGCAAACTTATTTGGAAAGTTTGGTGGGAGAAAGTAGTGCTGATAAGCACTGAGCTGAACTCCTGGAATCCAGTTGCAGAGTGGGAGGAGTGATGAGCAAAGGGGTCAAGACCATGCTGGGGAAACCCACAGAAACAGCTGACCAGAGAAATGGGGAGCTCATGGACCCCAGACTGATAGCTGGGAAAGCAACATAGGACCCACCCATACCCCCTGAATGTGGGTGTCAATTAGGAGGCCTGGGAAATCTATGGGGCCTCTGGCAGTGGATCAGTATTTATCCCTAGTATATGAATGGATTTTGGGAGCTCATTCCACATAGAGATACTCTCTCACACACACGGGGGAGGGCCTAGGCTCTTCTCCAAATGGTATGATGGACTTTGAAGATCCCCCACAGAAACCTCTCCCTCCCTGGGGAGCAGAAAGGGGATGGGATGGGGGTTGGGAACTGGGATTGACATGGAAAACAAGCTCTGTTCTAATTTAAACTTCAAAAAAAGAAAAAAACAAAAACAAAAAGCGCAGAACATTGTCCCAGTGTCCATTAATTAAGTCTTCAGATTTTCAACTAAAGAAATTATAACAAAGCAGAAGTCAGCCTAAAGCAAAATATTTACTAATAAATCCAGTTCTTTGTTAAGTAATATTCTGCACTTAACATTGGTGCCCATTGCCATCAAGCCCTTGGTCAGTCTCATGGTGTTGTTAACAAACTAAAGCTGAAATCTTTGAGGAGGCAAGAAGTGGGTAACTGTTGCTGCAGAACTTCTCTGTTCAAATTTACAGCACTGACATCGACAGGTCACCACAGTTGGATTATGATTCACATTCTATCTTTAAAAATCAGAGCCAGAACATATGCCATGTGAGACCTAAGCTGGGAGAGCAAATTCTGAACTGTGTGACACAGTTAAAGTGAACTGGACAAAATGGAATATTCCTAAAGTCTCAAATGACAAAGGGACCGGCAGCAAACTGTTTGCCACCCAAAGCGCAGTTCACCCAGCTGCAGCACCCACGGCACTAGGGTGTTCGTCAGAAATGAAAATGGTTAAGCTCTACCCCAGAGCTACAGACTCAGGAATTGAGTTTTAATACGAGCCCCTAATGATTTGTTTGCACACTAATGTTTGAGAAACATTGTCCTACATGCTGAAATGTTATTCTGAGAAATTTTTAATACAGATGGTAGAGTTGTATTAACTGATCTGAAGTCCTGTCATGTTTTTGGAGAAGACTAAGGGAGTCAAGAAAGAACTTGTCAGCAGGCAAAGGTTGCTCAGAGATGAAAGGGATGCCAAGATGAACAAAGGGACTCTAAAGTAGAGCATGCCTCCATCTGCAGGAGGGATCAGGCAGGGGCAAGGAAGAGTTGACAGTGGCTTTGTATCAACAAACAGCACAATCACTGAGCTCTGTGGTGCTACAGGCACTTGATTGGTTACTGAGATTTCTTTATAGAATTCTTACAACCCTGTCTCCATATAAGCCCTGATGCCCGGAGTCCTTTCACTGAGAGGTGAATATGGAAATTCTCAAAAATACAGATTTATAAAAAGAACAAACAAATAAAAAACAAACAAAAACCCCAAATAACAGGTTTAATATTATTTTGATCTAATATTGAGTTAACACAGAATTCATTACATGGAAGACTGGTGTCTGAAGGGGATGTTCTAGCATGAAAAGATATAACTATGTAAATGAGGCTACATGACTCCCAGTTTTAAAACTTCAAAAGAATTTCAGTATCCCTTAAATATAGCCTAAGCATTTTCTCTCTCCCTGTAAGACACTCTGGTACCCACCTACCTCTCCAGCATCATCTTCCACCTTTCTTCCACTGTTGTCTTAAAGTGAATCCCAACTGGCCCAAGGCCCTCAGATGTTTCCCTGGAAATTTGTCTTCTTGATCATCGCACACCTTCTAAAAGTGAATAATTAAATATTGAATTCACTTCCCATATGCTATTTGTATATACTTTATTCTCAAATCATGGGCAACAGACATTTAAGTGAGATGAAACTGTAATTTCAAAGAAGTATTACCAGTGTTTTTTGTCTCTTGAATTAACCTAAATGCATGTAGTTAACTAATGTAAACGATGTAGTAAACTGCAGCTCATGTATGCTGCTAATCTTTTCCAGTAATGCAAAGCCACGCCAATGGACACTTAGTTTTGGAACAACAATAAACCCTCCCTTAATGAAAAGGGACGTCCGAAGAATTATTATGCATGAGAGATACCGCCCCCCAGCCAGAGACCATGACATTGCCCTTGTGCAGTTTTCTCCGAGAGTCACCTTTTCAGACGACGTACGCCGCATTTGTTTGCCAGAACCCTCTGCATCCTTCCCGCCAAATTCGACTGTCTACATCACAGGATTTGGAGCACTCTACTACAGTGGTGGGTACCTCTGAAAAGCCAGGAGGCATCTCATCTCTTTAGCAGAGTAATTTCATCACCTGTGTCATGTGGATAGCCCTTTCCCCAGAGCTTCTTTTGATTAGTTAGAGCTCTTGTTTTACAAGAGAAAGAAATCCATCACAAAATAGAAACAAAGAAAATTTGGCTCTTGAAATTCAGGAGCCTGTGTGAGAACTTTGGCTTAAACGTAGGTAGAATGCAGAATTTAGATGATGTTGCTGAAGCCTGGACTAAAAGTCTTTATACCTCCCAGTCCTGTTGTCTCCTAGCTTCACCAGCGAGGACTCTAGCTCCACCTAGTGGCAGAAGTAGCCTACAGGCTGTCCCGGAGTACTGGATTTTTACGACTGTGCGGTTAATTTTGCTTTGGTATTAAAGAAGCTAATTTAATGGTGGTTAAGAGCAAAGCCAGTATGGAGATAAATCGCCAAAACACGCTTACCCTCTTTAAATTGATCCAACTTTATTATGAACTTATAATGACTGTTGCTGAGTGTTTTCGTTCACTCTCGGGCACACTCTGGATACATATATAACTATTGCTAGAAGGTTTAACTATGAACTTGAGGAAATGAGAAACGGACTTTTGAAAAATGGCAAAATCCAGTCGAAGTAGCCTATAATCTGGAGACACAACAAATGTCAAAGAATAAGTCTCTAATCACAGGTTCCACCAAGGAGCTGGGAAAACACTTACACGAACATCACCAGGGACAGGCTTTATGGACTCTAGATTTACTTCAGACGTTCACTCCACTCAGTTCCATCTTAGACACACGGACCATGCATTGTTTTCTCTATGGTCATATAACTTGTTGCAGAAGATTTTACCCATTGTCTCTTCCAGCTGAGTAGCAAGGGCTATATCACACTATGCCTGCACTGTCTCTGATGGGCTTTCTCTGCAACATAACTATGGAAGTCACACCATGAATTCTCCTTGGTATAAGAAAAGTCCTTTTCTGGCAATAGTACGAGGTTGGAACAGACCCATAATGGACTGAATACATTATGAATAACAATAAGATTAGACATTTTTAGAACACTCTCTCTTAAAACAGTAGGACACACATTAACCACAATACATTTTACCAAGCAGTTCCTATAAAAGTAATCAACTTCTCTACCACCTAGAAATTGTTGGTTGCCATATTCACTAGCTTTTCCCAGAATTGAACACCATTTTTAAAATTAATAATAGAGTCATGATACATTGTATATAGACCATATACAAATATTATTAATTTATTGTTTTCTGGATCAGAAGTTCAGACAGTTTTATTGTGTCTTCTTCTGAGTCTCTGAGAACTGTGGTCTGCATGTGACCTCATCTGTGGCTGGGGTTCTCTTCTCAGCTATTACCAGCTGGTTGTGGATAGAATTCTGTTTCTTGTAGCTATAGAGCCTGCATCCTCAGCATTGTCAAGAAAGTGTGTCCGAGCATGAGAGAATTCCAAAACTTACCTGAATTTGTCCAGGTGTGCCTTGGATAATCTCCCTTTTGATTATTCTAAAGTCACTCTGACAATATTATTTATTGTATTATCTATATAAAAATTTTCCTAGCACTTTGCCATATATATTAAACCTAATCATGAAAATGATTTCCATCATGTTCACAGAGTCCAACCTATACTTGGGGAAAGAGAAATAACACAAGAAATTTGGGGGCTATGCTGGAGCTCTGCCAACCAAAGTGCCATGGTTGCCTGAGAAAACCAGTTCCAGAATGTTTGTGATGTTCTTAGTTTCCCTCTGCTTCTTCCTACAACAGGGACCTAACTTAGGATCTGGATGCCTAAATTTATCTAAGACAAATGTATTATAAGCCATTACATTGTCATGTGATGAACTTATATACATGAAAGCTTTTTGCAGATGCACGGGACTGGATAAACATACATAGTTTAAGCCAGCCAAGAAACTGGTATTGTTTGTGGGAACAATCTGGAATCCATAAACACAAAGTTCATCTTTTGAAATTAGGATGCAGTTTTTTTTAAAATAAAGACTGGTTTGGAGGGCTCAAGAAGTTAAGTGCCCTGACAGTTCTTCCAAAGTACCCAGGTTCAGTTCCCAGCACCATCTTGATGGTTGACAATCATATATAACTCCAGCTCCAGGGGATCCAACTATTCTGACCTCCACAGGCACTGCATGGATGGGTGCACAAACACACACGAATGCAAAACTTCTGTACACATGAAATAATACTCAAAAATAATAAAAATAAATTATTTTGAAAGTAAAAATACAAGTTTTTTAAGAAAGGAAAACAAATGGTCATCCTGATTATAGGAGTATTTATTAAAATAGGTAATAAAATAGCCATCATTAAATGCACCAGGCTTTGTGTTTTGTCTTTGTTTTGAGCCAGGGTCTTCTATCCTAGAACTGTCTCTGTAGACTAAACTAGTCTCAAACTGGTAGAGGCACATATGGGGGTTAAAGGCACGTGCCGGATTTTAGTTAGAACTTTTTTTTCCTCTAGGACTGTTCACACTAACCTTAGTCTGTATAAACAACTTGAGAATGAAGAAGAGTCAAAAAGAGTCCAATCACTTCAGTCCATCTATGAATACTTATTGATAACTCTGAGACTGCTTTGTTTTTTTCTTAAGGGGAATCTCAAAATGAGCTCCGAGAAGCCAGAGTACAGATTATAAGCAACAACATCTGCAAGCAACCACAGGTGTATGGCAATGACATAAAGCGTGGGATGTTCTGTGCTGGGTATCTGGAAGGAATTTATGACGCCTGCAGGGTAGGTTAAAGAGAGAAAATAACCCAAAGTCACTAACCTTTTCACCCAGCCCAGGAAATACTCTGTGTTCTTTTTGCTAGCACAGGACACAGACATGCTGGCACCCTCAAACATGTAAACATCATAGTATATTAGTACTTTTAGAAGTTTTATTATTAAACAACCTGAAACAAGCAAAGGATTAAACTCACAGGATAAAAGGATAGGAACCTCTTCTTGTACAATGGGCTCGAGTATTAAAGACAGCAACCGTGTGCAGTGAATGGTGATACTCTAAGAATATAATGGAAAAGAAGCAGTTTTCCCTTAAAGGAAACATTTTGGAACAAGAACTAGAGAGATAATGCTTTACTTATAAATTACACTGTTAGAAGAGAGAATAATTAAAGCTGTGAGGATGTTTATATTTTCATTTATAACCAACTACTGTAATTCATAATTGGTAACCCCTAACAAAGCATAAGCAGCATGACATGTGGGAGGTTTATTTAATGGTACAAAGTATGAATAGGTCATTCTGTAAATATCCAACAGTTCTTCATGGGTATCCCTCAGTCTTCAGGAACCCATGTGGAATGTACATTTTTCTGAGGAAGGTCTGAGTATGTTTCTTTCCATATGCAACCATTGTTTTTTGACATGAGACTCTTGAAAATTTCAAAGAGGTGAATCTACGCAGTGAAATGATGAGACTTAGTGGTATTGGATGCCTAAGAGTCCTGCCCATAGGCCCACAAATTACAGAATGAGCAACCTCTGCTGTGGAGCAGATAAGGAATGGTAATACAGATTATCTGGACAGATCTGTGGTCCAGAGGATTCACTGGGATGTGAAGCAAAGAAACCTAAGAAAACCCCCTACTCATAGAAAAAGTCACGGGGAAAGAGGTTCAAATGCTTAAGTGCAGTAATGGTGACTGCGGTGCAGGATGAGGGCTTCAGTGCAACTGATAAAACTGAATTAAAAGTGCCAACATCAACCTGGATTCCTTGCATCACCAAGTGTTCATCTAGAATTCAAGAAATGTCCCTAATGTAGGTAGAGGAGGGGAGAAAGAGGGAAAGGAGAAATAGGGAGAAAGGGAGGGGGTGGGAGGAAGAGGAGGGAGGGAGGGAGGAAGGGAGGGAGGGAGGAGAGGGAGGGAGGGAGGGAGGGAGGGAGGGAGGGAGGGAGGGAGGGAGAGGAGGGAGGGGAAGAGCAGCAGTGCAAGAGTCCAAGAGTGTGAGAATGAGAATTCCTCCACCAAACATCTAGGTAGGAAAGATTCAAGTGCAAACAAAAAAGGATCAGAATTGCTGATGAGAAACCCAGAAGAAGAAAAATGTTTTCACAACTTCATACAGACTTGCAATTTTGTTTCTGGTTGTCGCTCAGTCAAGAGTTTAATAAAAATAGATTGGGGCTATTAACCAGAACCAGGCACTGAGGGAAAGCTCTCTTTAGGTGATTTCAACCACTACAGAACAACCCAGATGGAAGAAGCCATCTCCATTTGACAACACTTGCAAAGGAAAAAATTAGTTTTCTCTGGTGGAGTCTCACTGGGTACAAACCACATGTAAGGGTAGGCCACACGCCCAGCACTAGACGGTCAACACAAAATGAACTCAATCATAATTTGAGAGAGTTTTTGTTCTGGCATTGTTTTTTTCCATACTTGTCTTTTGCTTGTATATTGTGGTTTTTGCTTGTACATTGTGTATATTTTGTTTTATGGGTTTTGTTTCATGTAGGTGTGTGGGTTTATGTGTGTGTGTATTTGTGTTGTTTTATCTTTGTTTTTCTGTTTATTCATCTTGTTATTTATTTGTTTTATTTGCCTGTTTGTTTTCTTAAGATAGATAGAAATATATCCTGGAGTTGGAGGTATCTGGGAGGGGAGGATCTTGGAAGAGATGAAGGAGGGGAAACCATAATCAGAATGTATTTATTGTATAAAATAATCTGTCTTCAATTAAAACAAAAAGAAATCAGTGGGTGGGTTCATGCAACATCTTTCTGGAGAACTTGACTCATTCATAAGTAATACGTACAAAACACATGTCACTGTTAATTAATAGACTGTAGAACTCATTAAGATCTGGTGAGGAAAAGTTGCAAAGGGGGTTAAGAGTTAAATATTCACTACTGCTACAGAAAAAGCAATAGTAGAAGTCTAATGGGGGGACAGCATTTGAGTACTAGATAAGGACTTAGATACAATTTAAAAATTACGGTTAAGCCATGAAGGGCTACCCTAGGAAACAGACTAGATGAAGATATGTGCATTCTCATTTTTTCTCTTTAATTCTATGTTGCTTACTCAAAATCAAAATTTAGTAGAAAATGTGTCGCCTTACCTTAATTTTCAACTTTGTTTTATTTATTCATTTGGTATTGGTAATCTATACATGCACTAATAATAAAATAAGTGGTTCATCACACCTTTGTAGATGATGAACTGTTTAGCTAACAGTTTTTCTCTTGTTTATTTTCAGGGTGATTCTGGAGGACCCTTAGTTGTAAGAGACAATAAAGACACCTGGTATCTTCTTGGGATTGTGAGCTGGGGAGATAATTGTGGTCAAAAGAACAAACCTGGAGTCTACACACAAGTGACTTATTACCGGCGCTGGATTGCTTCAAAAACGGGTCTTTAACTTGATGAAGGTGCTAGACAAAACAGTAGCATGCAGGTCCTATGTATATAAGAATTCAGACATTCATTTGGTGGCATCAGTACAACGAAAAGAGATTAAATAGCTGGACATAGCAATATGAAACACACGTGACTTATTTCAAAATCACTTATTTGTGAAGTGATGGGATATTTTATCATTGAAAATTCAGCAAAGGTATTCATATCGTCAAACCAAGCAAATTGGATTGTACACAAGATGCATGGTGCAGTTTTGAAGATAGCCTGGGAGACTTCTGGAGTGTGATTTTCTTGGGTGACCCCTCAAGAGAGAAACTTTTTCAACTCCCAGAAGTCTCAAGGTGCTCATACAACTCCCTATGGTAGCTCCAGAACTCACAAACATCTTTTTGTCCTCTTTCCTTCTATACTTTCATATGCTTTCCATCACAGGCAATAAGTTTGCTACTTCTAAATGCATATAAGGGACTTGTGTAAAGTTTTGTGGCAATCTAAAGCAAAGGTGATCTAACATTTGTTGGGAAATCTTGTGATTTTTCTATGACTTTAAAATACACATGCAATCATGTGAACAACAGTTACATCACCACTGCTATTGCACAGATATACATTAGAGAACTAGTGATTGATGTTCTATATAAAGTAATTATTTAATCAATATATAACTTTTGTCATGAAAAATTGAGAGGGAATGATAAATTGGTGAGCTTTTTGTCCCAGGATAGGTGTACAGAATTTGACATTTTGAATGTACATTTACATATTTTGGTCACCAGGGGGAGATGTTGTCTGGTAATATTTAGGTCAAATTGAGAATTTTTAAATTTATTTTTATTTAAATTTAAAAAGTCTTATTTTACATACCAATCCCCCTTCCCTCTCCCTCCTGTCCTCCCATTCTCCCCACCAACCCCCCATCACAACCTCCCATTCACTCCTCAGGAAAACTGAGGCCTCCCATGGGGGATCATCAAAATCTGTCATAATTTGGGGCAGGACCTAGGCCCCCATGTATCTAGGCTGAGAGAGTATCCCTCCATAGGGAATGGGCTCCAAAAGCCTATTCATGTACTAGGGATATATACTGGGTCCACTGCCAGTGGCCCCATAGACTGCCCAAGCCTCCACAGCTGACACCCATGTTCAGGGAGCCTGGCTCAGTCTTATTCAGGTTCCCCAGCTGTCAGTCTGGAGTCTGTGAGCTCCCACTTGCTCAGGTCAGCTGTTTCTGTGGGTTTCCCCAGAATGGTCTTGACCCTTTTGCTCATCACTCCTTCCTCTCTGCAACTGGATTCCAGAGTTCAGCTCAGTGTTCAGCTGTGGTTGTCTGCTTCTGCTTCCATCAGCTACTGGATGAAGGCTATAGGATGGCATTTACCTCAAATTGAGAATTTATTAACATGTAGAAAAACAAAAACAAAAACATTTTTGTTTCTTCCCAGAAAGGAAATTTTTTTGCTTTTATTTCTACCACCAAGTCTCTCCTAAGGCTCATGCTTTGGATATTTCAATCATGAAACCATATATACATATGCATATGTATATACATATATCCTCCCTAAAACAAACAAAACTTATGAAGGCATCAGGAGAGTGAGGTTTCAGTGCCCATAATGAAATAAGTCAGGTTTGTTGGAATATCTCTTGGCCTGTGAGATGGCCAAGATATATTAACAGCTTGACAAAGGTATCTGCAATTTGCATCCTTAGCTGTCAAATTTTCATGTCCCCTTTCCTTACAAAGTTTATGGCTGCTGTACCCAAAGTATCAGGAGACCTACGACATTTTTCACTAAGTGTTAATTGTTTTGAACTAGGAAACTTACATAATGATTTTTAAAGAATTCTCTCAGGCAGCTGGCTGTTAATGATCTGACCTCTCCTCAAAGCAAAGTTTCTCCTTCATATATGCATATATACCCATTTTCAGGTAATTTTTCTGTATTGTGGTGGTGAGATGTCATTTTGCTAAGATTCAGAAAGGGGTCTTAGCATTGTAAATGATGTGTTCTAAGCTGTCTTTTGCAGCATTTCATTTGGGGCTGTATGGGGGAAAATATTGTTTTATCATTTTAAATCTAATAAAGTTGGTGATCAGAGCATTCCATAGACAATATCATGGAGTCTGTGTGCAGACAGGAGTATAATCTTTCAACTGTTGTTAAGAATTACATTCATTAAAATAAGGACTCTGAGGTCATTCTTAGCTTCTCAGAAGCTTGAAGTCAGCCTAGGTTATGTGAGACTTTGTCTCAAGCAACAACAAAATCCAACAAAATAATTGTACTGTTGATGATGGACTGAGCGGGGCAAGGAGGCCCATGTGGAGGCCTGGGGCTATCTCCCCAGGGATTTGAGGAGAAAGCACAGGCCAAGCAGTAGGCACTCTTATGGTGAGCAAAGGTATGCTGTGGTATGGGAGACAGAGAGAGAGAGAGAGAGAGAGAGAGAGAGAGAGAGAGAGAGAGAGAGAGAGAGAAGGTTCCACATCCTGACAGAGGAATCTGAAGAGATGAAAGTGGTGAGAAGGGGGCCATGATGATGTCTGAGCCTGGGCTACTGTCAGGTCCATGTCTGGGTTCATGGTTCTGATGCAGCTACTGTCTGTGTTATGCTCATGGCTCCTGGTAACACCAAAGGTGAGAAGATATGGCTATACATAATTGGCCTGCCCCTCACTGGTCGCAACACTAGAGAGAACTGGTCCTGCTCATCACTGGTCACTGGCTGGGGCACTCAGTAGAGAGTCCTATACCTCACCTGGGCAGCACAATAGAGCTGACCCTGTTTGCAGGGGCATGGGTGAGCTGGCCCTGAGTGTGTGAGAATAGGAGAGCAGGTCATCTGCCATTTGATGGTGTGGCTGAGGGAAAGGTGCACTACTCCCCTCACCCATCCACACATGCAGTAGGTGACACAACCCATCACCAGCTACAGCACTTGGGAGAGTAGGCCCTGCAACTCACCTAGGCAGCACAGTAGAGCCCACCCTGTTGGTGGAGGTGTGGGTGAGCCAGCCCTGAAGTTGTGAGCATGGGAGAACTGTCCCTACTACTCCTCTGTCATGCATGCTGCAACATGAGCAGGGAAGAGATGACCCCTTACCCTTTACCCCTCACCACCTGTGACAGACCAGAAGAGGTAGCTGACCCCCCTTCACCAGCTGCAGCACTCAGAAAGGTGGGGCCTGCTCCTTGACTGGGCAGCACAAATAGAGATAACCTCCCTGTTGGTGGAGGTAGGGGTGAGCTGACCTTGAGGATGTGTGAGTGGGACAACTGGTCACCCCCATCACCAGCCCTGTGGTGGTGAGGGCAAGGGAAAGAAGCCCACCCCCTTGTCCCTACCAACTGTGGTGGGGGAAGGAGCTGACCCTTCCCCTTACCAGCTGCAGTACCTTTCCTATGCAGCACAGTAGAGCTGACCCTATTGACTGGAGTGGGTCAACAGGCCCTGAGAACTTTAAATTTTCATTTATGTTAGTAATTAAAACTTAATAGCAAGCTCAATTTTTATTGTTAATGTGCTATGCATGAGTGTGCATATACATGGTCACATGTATGTGAGCACATATGTGCCTGCATGTGCACATCTGTGCATGTACACATAGAAGACCAAGGTTGATATAGAGAATCTCCATTGATCACTCTCCACCTAGTTTATTGAGGTTGTATCTGAACTGAACCCATGGTTCAGTGATACAGACTACCCCAGCTAATCAGAACACTGCAGGGAACCCCTACCTCTGCTTTCTGAATGCTGAGATTATATGTGGGACACCACACCTGCCTGGCATTCAGATAGGATCTGGAATGCCTACTATCCACTAAGCATGAAGACTGTAAACTAACTTTTACAAAACAGTTCTGGATTATTTCCTGAGCCCAGGAAGCCCATCTCATAAGTGAAATAACCAAATTAAATACAGGGGGAAGTCTTATATGATATATGAATCCAAAAAAAATATGGAAATGATCTGGGACTCATGGGCTAATAAAGGACCCGGAAACTGACTAAATGTTAGCATTCTCAACATAAACAGGTGCTCAGAATAACCATCTCAGGTCTTCAGCATGTTATCATTTAAATTTAGTAATTGAAATATAATTAGAATATAAGTTGTATTTTGAAATATAAAATTAGGATTGTTGAATTGTGGTTTTATGAAAAGCTCTTTTCAAAAGTCATCTTATAGACCTTTAGTGTGAATATTTTAACTGATAAGGAAGAAACTATATACAAACACACTTAGAAATAAGGAAAATCTGAATGATAAGAGGTTTAAGGAAGGGTATGGAAATTAGAAACTGAGTCGTCAGACAGTTATGGCAAATCAGGAAGATTTTAATGGAGTAACACTACTGGCCAACATTAGAACAACTGAAGATACTATCTTGGGTTTATTCATTAAAAGACTCAAATATATATGGTACATTTCTGGACGGGAATAATGACATGACATCATCCCCCAACCTGTACACTACTAAGTAGACAAAACAGTAGCTGGGAAATTTTTCATATTTGGGATTTCTGTCTTTCCTAAACACTGCTGAGATTTGTATATAGAAGTTAAGAGTCGTGGTGAGTTACACCTAAACACCAGTTTCTAAAGAAAATATTAGTGTTGATAATGAGAAACACAATAATTGTTAATACCTCAAAGGAACTCATCCAACAGACCACTGGTGTCTGGCACTAGCCAAAGACTGTCAGACATTGTATTCTACATAGTAGACTACCCTAAGGTTAGTATACCATTGCACCCAAATTTGTTAACTATGTAGGCTATAGATTCCTCAAATGCTGCAGATACACTGGCAAACACATGTAATCCCAGAAATAGGGGATCTAAGATAAGATAATGGTGAGTTTGAGACCAGCCTGGTATACATAGCAAGATAATGTCTCACAAAATAGAAAACAAAAATAATTCCCAAACTGCCAGGAAAATGCAAAATCGTATTGCTGTTTTAGAAAGCTTGGTAATTTTTTTAAACACATGACTAACGAGTCACTGTCTTTAGTATTTACCCCTATGACCCCAAAAATACATTCACATAAAAATCTACACACAGGCATTGACAGCAGATACTAACTTCAAAACACAGAAGCAAAAAGGCATCCTTTAGAAAGTAGATAAACTGGCACAAGCTGTCAATCCAGACAAGCTGTTAATCTGTGAGAACAGAAGCATTGCTAAATGAGAAAAACCTATGAAAAATCTATGTACTGTATGAGTCTAACTACATCACTTCAGGAAGAAGTAAATTAGAATGGCATTAGATAAATTAATGATTCCAAGACGTTAGTGGTAGAGGGCAAATGAATGAAGAAATGGATCAAGGAAAATTTAGGGAAGTGTATTATACTCTGCAGAAATATAATGGTGGTAATATGTAATTGTACATGTGTTTAAACCCTGAAAAAAGCCACACAAAAAATGGACCCTGGTGGACTTCAAGTTATATTGATCAAGTATATTGATGTTTGCTCCTCGACTGCAACAAATGGACCACTAGTTTTGGGATGTTGTTAGTGAAGGAGGCTCTCAGGGGATGGAGATATATGGGTATTTGATGCTTTCCACTCTGTTATGCTATGAAGCTAAAGTTTTCCTTGAAATGGTGACTATTTTTTAGTTCTATTATTTTTAGAGGGACTTAGAATTGTAGAGAAAATAAAAGTTATAGGGTGGAACATAGAGTTTTAGATGAAAAGATGTTTGACCATGTTCTGGTGAGTACATGGGCCACACAAATTGGACTTGGTATAATGTTTCTTCTTCTTTTTTAAAGGGAAGGTCACAAGGGAGAGAGGACCTGGGAGGATCGGGAAGTGAATGTGATCAGGGCACATTATGTGAAATTCTCAAATAATCAATGAAAATATTATGTTGTGAAAAAATAAAAGGTGTTGCAAGTATAACAGAATTAAGTCACCAATCATCTAAAGAACATTTGCCTGTAACTATGTTTAGTGAAAAATGTAAAAGTCAGAAAATTCTGTAATTAACATGCAGAAAATTTTACAAAATTTAGAAACCAAAGCATTTTTGGTGAATAATTGAATAGCCCATATCAAACAGCTGAAATTCTGTGATGGGTGTGGAGAGGGGACCAATACAGAGACTTAGAATTTGATGAAAGCTGACTAGTGTTATATTAATTAATAGTCAGAGAGACAACTAGACTTTAGGACTTGGGGGAAAGGATAATAGCCCAGATCACCCTAATTTGCATTTACCTAAATGTATTAGAATAGATGGCATGATATGCCATGCCAAAGTCACTAGGTATAACTGCATAATCTATCAAATTCTTTGAATTGGCTCTAGAACTGATGAAAGTATTGTATAGGAGAAGAAAACTGAAATTGAGCCCCATCCCTCACTGAGTTATATTGTCACTCTCTTCGTAAAGTGAATAGAGAAGTATTGTCTAAGAGCCCAGGTTCTCAGCACAAGGAGTTTTATTTACCCCAGAGGGACAGAGGGCAGGGATAAGAGACAAAGGCAGGAGAGAGGAAGAGGGAGAAGGGGAAGAGAACCAGGGAAAGGTGGCAAGGGTATCTATCCTGGAGGGACAAAGGACTCCCTTTCAATACAGAGGAGACTTATGTGGCACATAGGAAAATGGCAGTTTATAAAGGTAAAGGGAAAACCCCTTATTAGGATGAAGTGTTAAATTTTAATTGGGCGTGTTAATTAGGTAAATCAAGGGGGGCTTTTGATTGCTGGGTTTCTTAATTAGGGTTGCTATTGCTGTGAAGAGACACCATGACCATGGCAACTCTTACAAAGAAAATATTTAATTGGGGGTAGTTTGCTCATCATTTCAGAGGTTTAGTCCATTATCACCATCACAAGGAGCATAGCAGCATGCAGGCAGTGTGGTTCTGGAGCTAAGAGTGTCTTACAGGCAACAGGAAGTCAACTGAAGACACTGAATGGTATCCTGAACATAGGAAACCTAAAAGCCAGCCCCCACAGTGACACACTTCCTCCAACAAGGCCATACCTCCTTAGTGCCACTCCCTATGAGATTATGGGTGCCAATTACATTTAAACTACCACATGGTACTTCAATACTTTGATAGTTGGACCTTGGTAGTCAGCCTCAGGAGGAGGGATTGGCCAAACAAGGGAAAGGTTCTTGGTCTTTAGCAAGGCAGAGGAGGAGAAGAGGAAGGCCTGCCTTGGCTATATACTCAATTCAGCAGGGGTCCCTTCATTCCCACCTTTTTTGTTTTATTTTTGGGAGGCTGGGAGTTGGATAGACAATGTCTGGATTCTAGGCCTTCCAGGGCCATCTTTAGATACTCTGTCAGCTCCTGATTCCTGTAGGAATTCTCCATCTATCCTTAAGGAGAATCATTAGTATTAAAGGGAGCCTGGGTGCTGGATAACTTCAAAACTGCCTTGAGAGAAGTTCCAAGGAATTTCTAACTTGTCCCCCCTACATTGGCTTCTAGGATTAAAAGAGTTCTCTGGCCATCTTGACCATCAGTCTGAGTAAAAACAGTGAAAGAACAGAAAGGTAGCCAGGGCTGTGGTGGCACAAGTCCCATTACTTGGGAGAGAGAGGCAGGCAGGTCTCTGGGAGTTTGAAGGCCAGCCTGGTCTACAAGGGAATTTCCAGGGTAGCCAGGGCTACACAGAGAAATCCTGATTTGAAACAAACAAAAAGAACAGAAAGGAATTCCTGGTGGAAATCTAGGTCATGACTCATGACACAGTATCCACAGAGTAATATTCACAAACTTGAAAGGTATGTTTCGCTATAGGTGAGCAAGGTATTTTGTCTTTTAGTCACCCTTACCTAGAGAATAGATTGGCCTTTCATTGCTTCCCATTGGTTATTTTACTGCTTCCCATTGGTTATTTTAGACCTTTAATACTGTACTTTTTGTGAATCAATTTCTGATTATACTACCTGTTTGATATTTTTATTCATGTCTCATATAAATGCCCCTGAAAGAACAGATTTTAACAATTATATTTCAAAAGATTACAAAAATGCAGACTAGATTTCAAAGTCAGGTGAATGGTGTCTTTCTGTTCCAAAACTATTCCTTAATCCTAAACAGCCACCAATTAAAAATTCTTGGAAAAAATAAAGACACATCCATTACTAAAGAACAATTCGAGTACACATACTTCCAACAGCAAGTAGCGATTGTTAATTTTCTGTGAGAGGATGTTCTCATTTTATGGTTTCCCTTGGCCTCTACAGACAGACATTTGTCAGTTTGGTAAAACAGCCAAGCACTAGTACAAAACACAATCCCTGGAGCTCATGTGCACCAATTTGATTAATCAACATGGACTCAAATAATATTTTTAAATGTATATAAAATATATACTATCCAAGCACACATTTCCTGAAAGGGGGTAGTATCATGAATCATATGAAGATAGGCAGAACAGTTTACAGCCCAGCTCTACAACATGCTAGGTTACTGGTATGGATCTTTTGTTTGAACTTTATAACCATTAATTTCTCTTTTTTCTTTCTTTCTTTCTTTCTTTCTTCCTTCCTTCCTTCCTTCCTTCCTTCCTTTCTTTCTTTCTTTCTTTTTTCTTCTTCTCTCTCTCTCTCTCTCTCTCTCTCTCTCTCTCTCTCTCTCTCTCTCTCTCTCTTTCTTCCTTTCTCAGCAAGAGATGACTGTATAGTCCAGGCTAATCTCCAATTTGGTACTGGGATTACAGGAACAATATACCACAACAAGTTTGTGATGGTTAACTTGAAGTGTCAGCTTGTCTGGCCCAAGATGTCTACATACTAGCTTCAAACATTATCCTGTATATTTATAAGGGATCAATTCTAAATAATATTCCTACCTGTCCTTAACTGTTTTGGTTTGCTAGAACAGAATACTTGACACTGGGTTATTTATTAAGGTTAGCCTTTTATTTACTCACAATTTTAGAGGTGTAGAAATTCAACCCCAGCACCTATATCTTGTAACATTGCAGACAAGCATGCTAGTTCAGGTCTTCCTCTGTTAACATAATTAATGCCATTGTAGAGGCCCACCCTCATGACATCTAATAACAATTATCTCCTATAAGCCCTATCTCTAATACCATTAACCTGTGAATTTTATGACTAAGTAGGCAACATGTAGATTCTGGGGGCACACCAAAACCATAGCCACATTTAAATCCATGGACTTTGAGTAAACAAATTTCCATTTATAATATGGTTGAGCCCTCATCTAGTCAGTTAAAGGGACAGATAGAACCAAAGGCAGATATGCCCCTTCCTTGAGAAATAATGAATTCTGTCACCAGATAGCATTCAGATGAATAAAATACTGGTTCTCTTTTTTAATTCAGTCTGCCATTCCACTCAACAGATTTTGAGTTTGTCATCTTCCATAATTACAATAAATTCCTTAAAATCTCTCTCTCACTCTCTCTGTCCCTTACTCTCTCTCTCTCTCTCTCTCTCTCTCTCTCTCTCTCTCTCTCTCTCTCTCTGTGTGTGTGTGTGTGTGTGTGTGTGTGTGTGTGCGCGCGCGCGCGCGCGTGCAACTGATTACTTCTGTTACTCTGGAAAGCCCAGATTTATACAGACTCTATGACTTTTAATTTTTATAATTAAAACCTGTAGGAAAAATCTTCATATTTCAGGTAGAGACAAGTACATAAAATGTATGATAGATATTATGTGTTGTAATGTAATGCAAACTTGTCAAAAATTCTGTGAAAATGGGGAAGTTACTTAAAGCAAATAGATACATTTTACATTTCTACTGAAAATTTGTAATCTTATCCATTATTTGCTGTTCTACTATATCAAGGTCTTCTTCACAACTTTGACTAAAACAGTGGCCATGAGGTTTGTTTGTCAGACTATGGTTGTTTTCTATACACTGAGCTAAAATGATCTGTGCATGAGTTGGATGAGGATTGTGACAAGAAGGGATTATTGTTCTCCCTATTGTTCTTGTTTCTGCCCTCACCTTCTTTGGAACTTCCAGAAGCACCACACTCAATGAAATACTAATGTGTCATTACTCTTCCCAAATGCCCCAGTGACTCCTTGTCCATAATAAATCCCAGTCATCTGGTTTCTGTTGTCTCCCTTCCTCATGCTTTCTCCCCACCCTTATGTACACTGTGTTCTAGCATTTCTGACTGCTTTCTGTTCTTTGAATGCAGTGGTGCTTGTGTGACTGAGCTTGCTTCCAGATAGAATGATTCTTCTAGATGTCCATGTTCAGATTCTTCAAATATTTGTTCAACAGCCACTTTCCCAAAAAACAAAACAACTTTCCTGACCACACAACCTGAAATTATGCATCTGTCTACTCACTTTTTACTTGGGATGCTTTATTTTCCTTAAAAAAATACTTCTTGTAGTAAGCAGAAGTCCTTCTCCCATCCTCACCATCATTCCACTGCTGGTATCATACTTATAAGCATGTTGCATATTTAGAGAGGTATTTTGCAGATATAGTTAAGGTTATTAAAATTTTATATGTAATTAAGATAATCCTAAATTATCTGAATAGTCCAAGGCAATAACATGAATATTTAAAGACAGAGCCAAATGGCTTTTCACTAGATTTGGGAGATGATGTTGAGTTGGTTTGTTTAGAGTGTAGTGTACCTGGAATACATGAAATTTACTTTGAGGATTCCTCAGAGTCAAAGAAGAGAAACTACAACTCAGTAAATGGTTTATGCAACAAAATACAAAAGTAGGACATATCATGTGTATCACAAGCTCAATAGAAATGAAAATAGCATTTGCAAATAAAGTCCTAAGTTGAAAATTAGTCAAAACAAATATTATGTGTGTACTTTCTTATTTTTTAATATTTTATATTTTCATATTTTATGTGTACAGGTATTTTGCCTGTATGTATCAACATCTGTATGCCTTAGTGCCCATGGAGACCAGAAGAGAGCATCAATCGCATCCTCTGAAAGTAGAGTTATAAGCAGTTGTGAGCCGTAATTTTCCTTAAATTTTTTAATTTAAATTAGAAATCTTATTTTACATATCAATCTCAGTTCCCTCACCCTCCCAACCTGCCATGCTCCCCCACAACCCCTATCCCATCCCCCTTCTGCTCACTAGAGAGGGTGAAGCCTTCCATGGAGGATCATCAAAGTCTGTCACATCATTTGTGGCAGGGCCTAGGCCCTCCCCCATGTGTCTAGGCTGAAAGAATATCCCTCTATGTGGAATGGGTCCCAAAGTCCATTCGTACACCTGGGATAAATACTGTTCCACTACCAAAGGCCCCATAGACTGTCCAGGCCTCCTAACTGACACCCACATTCAGGGGATCTGGGCAGTCCAATGCTGGTTTCTCAGCTGTCAGTCTGGGGACCATAAGCAACCCTTTGTTCAGGTCATTTTTTGTGGGTTTCCTCAGTCTTGACCCTTTTGCTTATCACTTCTCCCTCTCTACAGCTGGTGAGCCATATTTTTATGGGTACAAGAATCAAACCCTGTTCCTTTGAAACAGCAGCCAGTGTTCTTAATTGCTAAGTCATCTCTATAGCCCTTCTTTCTTAATTTTTAAACATTTGTACATTTATGCATTGTGTGGATGGTTATACAAATGTACCAAATCAAACAGATGGAGGTCAGAGAACAACTTGTGGCAGCTGATTCTCTCATTCCAGCATATAGGTCTTAAGGATCTAACTAAAGTCATAGGGGATGGTAGTAAGTGACTTTATCTGATAATAGTACCAACCCTAAAATATATTTTATAACATAATTTTTACCTCCTTTTAATCATTTGTTTTAGGTTTTGACAATTTCTGGAAGTTAAAGGCTTAAACAAAGAAAGAGACACTGGAGTCAGAGAGAAGGATAGGGTGTTGGTTAGACAAAACTAAGGATGTGTACAGAAGACTTATGGACATCCACTAGTTTGTAAACTAATTTAAAAATATAAGTTAATGTTTTTCTTGATTATCTATATTATATTCTTTACATACATATCCAACCCCAGATCAAATGAGAGCTCAGGTATTTCTAGAGGGGTCATTCCTCTGGCAGGAAGTCTACTACATCCTATTGACAGTGATCTAATTACTCTTCTTTAAAATATGTAATTTGCTTCCTTTAAAGTATCTAAAAACAAAACAATTACTAATACATAATTAATTTCTAACACCACTAATACATTCTCTCCAGTGCATTTCTCTTTCTTGGACAGAGGCTGGGTTGGTGTTCTTCTAAAGTGGCCATGGCAGTCCCTAGTAAGGTGTTAAGAATAGTACTCACCTTGGGAATTACTTACAAGAGTTCTCTGTCCCTGAACATACAACGCTGAACACCAAGGAGATGACTCACTGGTAAAGCATATTTAAGGCAAGCATGAAGATATGAGTCAGATCTCCAGAAGCCACATTAACCCAGACATCACAGCACAGCTCTGTAATGCTAGTGCCTGTACCTTAAGATGGGAATCAAAGACAAGAGAATATTTGGAATGTGGTAGTCTGGCTACCTGACATATGCCTTGTTAAATAAGAGCCCTTGTATCAAACAAGTTGGACAGCGAGGACTGACACAGCTTTTCTCTGACTTGCACTTGTGTACCTGCATGTACACACACACACACACACACACACACACACACACACACACACACGTACACACACACATTAAAGACATATATAGTACATGCATAATGATGCATTTTTTAAATAAATTAAATTAAAAATGCTGAGTTAAATTTGGGTCAATATATAGTAAGATATTGCCTTTAACTTTGAGATTACAATTCAATTTCTTCAATTTTTGTATTTACTTTAAAACGTATTGTTGATAACAACAGAATCTTTTGCTTAATTATTTCTCCCTTTTGGTTTTTGTGGGGTTTTGTTGTTGTTTTGTGTGTGTGTGTGTGTGTGTGTGTGTGTGTGTGTGTGTGTGTGTGTGTGTATCTGTGTGTCTGTGTGTCTGTGTGTGTCTTTGTGTCTATGTGTCTGGGGGGGCACCTCTTTGTTTGAAACAAGGTGTCATCATGGAGCCCAGACTGACTTCAAACTCACAACTACCTCCTGACTACTCAGATTATATGTGTGGTCCACCATGTCAGACCCCCAACACTTACTTAAGACTGACCAATAATCATGTCCACAATTTTATGAGTTGGATATATTGTCTTTGATATAATTAATATCATTTAAATGATACTTTATTTTTTGATTATTGATCAAAAAGCAGCTAGGACTGTTGGCACAGGCTTTTAAATCAAGGTACTTTGAGCCCAAAGCAGGAAGATGGCAAGCTCAAGGCCAGCTTGGGAAATTTTAAGTGAGACCATCTCAAATAAAAATGAATCCTGGGGTGTAGCTTAGTAGTACAGAATTTGCCTATCTTGTCTGAGGCCTCTGGTTCAATCCCCAATTCTGAGTCTGTGGAGGAGATGGGGACAGTCCTTTTAGGTTAGAAAAAAATAGGATACAAAACCCATGATACTGGGAAAAGTGAATTAGTCTCATATCACATAGTTGCATTTTGCTTAGAACTGAAAAAGAGCACACTATTTAGAATCAGAAAACTATAATTTATCTGTATTTTATTTCTACATATCAAAAGGGTGATAAATGGCTGATGATACTGCCAAACGCTTTTTAAGTAAGCAGCATAACACAAAGTATTTGATAACAATCTCAATAAAATGAATATTCAAAAAGCATCAGGGTAAAAGAGAATTGCTTTTTGATACAAATGACTTTCCCAATTAGAGTGTTCACAATAACCCCCAAATGGTGCTGTTAGAGGACCCTCTGTGTATTGTGAGGCAAACCCCTACCTGGAATACACATCTATATGTGAGAGTAAAAACTCAGCTCTTGTTTTAGTGTGAACAGTGCCCAACATAGTCAATTTGTAACTGACTGACCAATTGATTTCCTCAAGGAACATAACTGTCTAGTGTATGTTGTGTTTGCTTCTGTTGATGGTGCATTCGACATTTGGAAGAAGGAGTAGCAGATTAGTGTTGGTAAGTGAGCCTACATCTCTCCCACTATGGTCTTGTCATTTATATGTCTATTCATCATGGCAGAATTTAGTGATACTCATGTAAGGCAACAGATTACAACAGCATTCCAAGGGCTAGAGGGGTTCTTGGATGCTAAACTTTCCATTTCATAATGTGGACAGTCCCAAGCAAAGTAGTGTAAGTTGTCTCCACAATAATACTCTTTTCTTCACCATATTCCTAATGGTCTGGATGAGTTACTTATCTGTACCTTCTCATGAAACATAATTTTCTGATGAGTTTTTTTTAAAAAAACAGGCATTTATTAAGAGGTATAAAAGCTCCTGTGGGGCAGGATGATCACCAAATGTACCTGACAAGAACAAGGTGGGGCAGACACACGCTTGGGAGTACTTTCATAACAATGCTTCTGATGAGTTTTTGCTTTCACATAAAATATCCACTCTACCATGTTCATTAGTCTTGAGCCTTTTAATCCCTTGCATCTACTAGGTCCAATAATAATGCTGACATTCCAGTGTGGACCATTGTAACTATAATTCTTTCTGCCAGCCTCCTGAGTTCCGCCGCCACGTTAGGGCCCCCAAATAACACACAGAGATTAATATAAGTTATAGTGCTGCTGGCCAATGACTAGGATTTCTTATTTGTTAGCTCTGTCTTAAGTATCAGCCATAACTATTAATCTATATATTTTATAAAGACTTGTCTTACCGAGGACGGCAGCCTTAGCTTCATATCTTCCTGGGATCACATGGCAACTCTCCCCTTTTTCCTACATTTCCCAGAATCCTCCTTCTCTCCTAATCCCACCTAACTTGCTTCCCTATTGGCCAACAGTGCTTTATTTATCAACCAATAAGACAAGCATATACACAGAAGGACCTCCCCCATCAGACCATCATTATTTCTAGATTCCCAGGAAGTTTTCCCACAACACAAGTTTACACTAGCTTCTTGTGCTGTGATTTAACTTTGATAATAGGCCTGACAGGCAGAGAGGATGTACATAGCTCCTGGAAAAGTTACTTGCTGTCATTTATAGAAAAAAAAATGCCTCTTCAGAATGCTTGTTCTCAGTGAAAAGACTCAAAATAAGTCTGTAGGCTCCAAAGACACCTAGCAAATGTTCACATTCTTAGATGTTAGGTTTTAGGTTTTCCAATTAGAGCCCTGACTTTGGGAGACAGAACTGTCTCAGTTGGTCATTCAAGTCACTGCATTTAGCCACTCTGCCCACTCTTGTGCTTGGCATTCAGTTTTTCCTGATCACCTAACACAAGCGGTGAAGGCTTCTCAGCAATCTAACCAAAAGAATGTGTTCCCCAAACTCAACAGAGTCTTTAAATTCTGTTGACTTCAACTTATTATTTTCAAAGCTCATTTCAACTTGACACTGAAATACTTCACTTTGAGAACACACAATATTCCATTCAAGGTCTCCAACTTGTCTCCAAAATGTATTTAGTCAATCCCTAAAAAATGCCAACCACTTTAAAAAATTAATTAAAATCATTATTTGACAATTTCATACATCATGGTCACTCTCTTCTCTCACCCTTTTTTATCCTCCTTCCATCACTATCACACATACTGCATAAGTTACTTAACAAGATTTGGGTTCTTTTTTGTTTCATGAACTATTGAATTCAACAAGAGCTGCCCATGTAACCTACATTGGAGTCTTGTGGGATCATCAATAGGTAGACAATGGAAGACAAGAACAATCTCTAATTCCATAATACATCTGTAGCTAATCAATAATCTTCAAGGTATGTGATTTTTCAGTGTCCTTTTCCCGCCAATTCCTGACTATTTTCACCTCCATTCTTGTATAGACCCTGTACAGGCAACCACAGCTGCTAATTTTGTGATTCTAGTTGTTTTATCTTGCTCAAAAAATGGTGTTTTGCAGCCCTTTTCTTCATCTTTTGAGTTTTACATTTCTTCTAGCCCCTCTTGTAATGTCACCTGAGCCTGTGCTGTTTAGGGATGAGCAGTCAACTGTCACTTGTCATAAACATCTCAAACAGCCTTAAGTTTCTACATTCACCACAATTCACTGGAAAGGGAAGGTTCTCTGATAAGGATGAGGGCAGCATTTTCTCATGAGTATAAACATACATATTTTGTGCTATTTGTGCTATGTCTGTTTAGTCAGAATCAGTATTAACTTCCCCTTGTAGTCCAGGTAGGTGTGTGTGTGTGTGTGTGTGTGTGTGTGTGTGTGTGTGTTGGCTTCAGCAACAGTGTCTTCAGTTCTTAGGATAAACAATGCTGGGTTGAAAGAACATGCCCCCACAGTTGGTAGAGCTTTTGTGGGGAGGCCTTTTAGGGCAAAGTGTCACTGGAGGAGGCCTTTGAAGACTCCAACCAATTCCAGTTGCTCTCTCTGCTTCATGTTTGTGGTTCAAGATGTGAATTCTCAGCTTACTGCTCTAGCTGTTATGCCTGCCTGCTGCCATGCCTCCCTCACTGTGATGGTAATAGACTATTATTCCCCCGGAACTATAAGCCCAAACAAACCCTTCCACAAGTTTATATGGTCAGTGGTTAAATCAAAGCAATAGAAAAAGGACTTTTACATCAACCAAGAGACATGGCAGGAGCCTGTATTATTTCATTACCCAAAAACTCTTAAGGAGGTAGTCCACACACACACACACACACACACACACACACACACACACACACACACACACAGAGAGAGAGAGAGAGAGAGAGAGAGAGAGAGAGAGAGAGAGAGAGAGAGAGATTTTCAGAGTCAGAGTCAGAGCATCTTTGTATTGTTATTAAATTATATACCTCTAGTTGGGTTTTAAGTTATTAAGTTTATCTATGACATTTTCAACAGCTTTTGATTTGGTTGATCCTCCCTCACCATCTTTTATCTCCCAGCTTCCCATCCCAAACCTACTTAAACTTATTCACTCCTAGTATTCTCTCTACAAATATTTTAATAGTCCCCATCTTAGACTATTCTCCCCTACTTAGGGCATCCTCCTGATAGGTTTAAACAAGTACTCTGGGTTGAAGATACAAAATGAGAGAATCAAAACTAGGATTCACATTTGAGGGAAAACAAGTTGTGCTTCTCTTACTCTGCCTGGGTTATTTCACTCAATATATTTTTTCCAGTTCCATCTTTTCATCAGCAAATTTCATGATTTAATTTTACTTTACAGCTAAGTAGATTAGGTTGTATATGTGTATCACATTTTCATCATCTATTCATTCGTTGATGGACAGCTAGGCGGATTCTATATTTTACCTACTGTGATAGGGTCCCAATAAGCATGGTGTCTCTGTAGTAGAATATAGAGTCCTTTGGATATATATCCAACTTGATATTGGGTGTGGCAATGCCTCTAACATTATTCGTTTTGTTCAGGATTGTATTGGCTATCCAAGGTCAATATAATTCCATAAATTTTAAAGATTATTTTTTTCTATTTCTATGAGCAATTTCATAGGAATTTTAACTGGGATTGCATTGAATCTGTACATTGCTTTTTATAGGATAGTCATTGTTCACATTATTAACTCTACCAATCCAAGAGCATAGGATTTCTAAAGTACTTTATTATTTTTGAAGCTAGGGATTATTTCCCTTATTTCCTTTTCAGTGTAATTGTCATTGCTATATTGTTGAATTCTGTGCCTTAATTTTTATACTGACACATTACTGAAATTATTGATAAGTTCTAGGAGTACTTATGGCATATAAGTCATCAGTCTCATTATCCAGGAGGGTATTTAAGGTAGCCTCTCCACTATTGCTTAGATTGCCAGTTGGTGTCGTCCTCGTAGAACTCTGGAAATCTACCCTAGTGCCAGACTTCTCTTTAAAGCTATAATGGCTCCCTCTATTATGACACTTTGATTTTTTTCTTTTTCTGTCTTAAATCCCTTCTTTCCTTATCTGCTTTTATTGCTCTAGATAAGATTTCAAGCACTATATTGAGTAGGTGTGGAGACAGTGGACAGCCATGTCTGTTGCTGATTTTTATACAATTGCTTCAAGCTTTTGTTCGTTTAAGATGGTGTGGGCTATGTTTGTTATATATTTTCTCTATTGTGTTAAAAATACGTTCCCTCCAACCCTACTGTTTTCAGGGCTTTATCATTAAAGAATATTGGATTTTGTCAAAGGTGTTTTCTGTATCTATTGAGATGATCATGTGGTTTCTATTTTTAAATTCATTCATAAGTTCATTCTTGTATTTCACTTATGGATTTGAGCATATTGGATGAATCAGGTCATGGGATAAAGTCAATTTGATCATAATGAATGATGCTTTTGATATGTTCAGTTTTTCAAGTATTTTTAAATAATATTTTTCTTTATTCTTTGAAAATGGAATGTATTTGCACAATATATTTTTTTCATATCTACCCTTACTATTTTTAAGCCACTAACACCTGTGCTCCAAACTTCATGTGATCTTTTTTAACCCACTGAGTACACAGTGCTGTCTACATGTGCATGGATATGGAACATCAACTGCAGCTACCTGCCAGTATTCATGCTCCCAAAGAGAAAAAACGACTCTCTCTTTTCCCACACCATCAATTAACTAATAGCTAATATCTCCTAAGATATATGTTAGACTCAGGAGCCACACCCTCATCCATGCTAGAATTTTGATCAGTTTGATCTTGTCTGGGGCTTACAGGCAATTACATCTACTGTCAGTTCAAGAGTCCAATGGCCACACCATATCCAAAAGGTAGCATTCACAGCACTATTCCCCACCTTCTGTCTTTGACAGTCTTTCTACCCTTTCTTCTGTAATGTTCAGAGAACATTACAGAACACTACAAGGTAGGGTGGAGGGTGATGATAAAGATGCAGTACTCTGCAAATGAAAAAAAAATATAGTTTCTCTGATCATTGTTGAGAGAAGAACAGATCTATGGTTATAAACATAAATCTATTTAGATGATTGTTTAACAGCATGACAATTAAGCAAAACAATAGATCAATCAATGACTTTCAAGCCATGAGATTTGGACCAGGTTTACCTTATCAAGCATTGAATTTCCTTCTGTGAAACAGGCCTCAAATGCAATCAGGAACTAGTTACCCCTGTAACAGTCCTACCACTGTTGTACCATTGGGCAAAGTCTTCCTAGTAGGTTGGTATTTTAGCTTGCTGGGTACAGGACTGAGGTTTTGTAAGCATTTTGTAAATAATTTTTACAGCTACATTCATCAATGATATTGGTGCATAGTTTGTTGTTTTATGTCTTTATATGGTTTTTTTTATTAAACTAATGCTGACTTCACAGGAGTTTTTAATGACTTTAATCAATAACTCTTTTACTTTTTTATGATCATGGTTTGTAGACATGGCCTTACCATGGCTTCCCAAAGAGTCTGCCTGTTCTCTTCATATGGACTTTTACAAATTTGAGTGAATGATCCAATTTTTCTATGTTGTCTTCAAGTCTTAATATTTTGTCTTCTATATAATCCATTCTACATAATCCTGGAAAGGCTATATCCAAGAGTTTTAACTGGTTTGTTGAAATGTTCATTTCCAGCTTCATTTTAGTTGGGATTTTCTTCTGTATTTCTATCTCATTACTGAATTATACTTTCATATTCTGAATTTCCTTCCTTATTTCATTCAACTGTGTTTTCTTGTGCTTCTATCAGTTTATTTCTATTTTCTTTAAGTTAATTCAGGTCTTTATGTTTGCTTCCAACTCTTCAACTCTTGGAGCAAGTTTATAAATGTTCATTTGAATTTTATTTTCTGAATTTCATATAAGTTATTTTTTAGCAGGTATCATTACTATAGAATTGGTTGTGTTTGGGGAAACAACATGTATTATATTGGTATTTTGTATTGCTAGTGTTTGTGATGGGACCTGGACATGTAGAATTAGGTTGGTAGTTGTGCATTTGATATGTAACTTTGATATGGAGAAATCTGTCAGTGGAATAGAGTTGGATTGGGGATTTCCAAGGTGGGTGAGAGGGGAGCTCTTGTTAAGCTTCACAGGCCAACTGGAAATTTTGTGACAGTCAGTGCCGTGAGCTTAGGGTATTCCTCAGAGTAGCAGGGGGAACTCTTAAAAGCCTTTCGTGGGCTGGCTTGAATTTCCCTAGTGTTCTGCAGAGTGGGGTTGGCTTGGGAGATTCCTGGAGAAGGTAGAGAAAATTCTTACCCCTAAAGTCTTTCTGAAGCTTTCTGGACAGGAATCAAGGTGGGGTGGGTTTGGAAGCATCCTTAGTTGATCCCATGGGCTGTCTAGAGCATTATAGGCAGTCAACATGGTAGGCTAGGCTTCTACAAAGTCTTTTAACAGTGACAAATAGTTGAACCATGTTAAGTGCAGAGTCTCAGATAATCTTTTAATTGCAAGTTCCTGTCAAATAAAAGGTATAAGTTAGTACTTCTAATGTCCAATGGCACCAGATAAACATCCCCTTTTCAAAAGGGAGGAACAGAAATGCAGGGAAGATCAGGCCAGAGCAAGTCCAGTAGCCAGCAGGAAAATCACCAAATTTTGTGGCTCTCTGCCTGCATCAGGGGCTATTAATGGAATCATTAAGCTACAATGTCTTGGGCCACTGGACTCCTTCAGTTCTTCTATTGTATTATATGTAGCTTCTTAGACCAGTTCAAGTCTGTGTCTGTGACTTTTCTGGGTTGGTGTCCCACAGACCTGCAATTTCTAGAATCCTAAAGTCTTCAATACAATTTATGCTTTACCTTCACAGCTTCTCTGGGCCTCTTTGCAGGGGATCTGATCCGACTGTATGTTGCCCGTAACCTTAGTGTAAACCTCTGTCACCCCAGAACTCTTACACTCTGTATGCCTCTGAAGTTAGAACCATATGTATAATGCTACCAAGTTCTGCCTGTTCAAGATTTAGTCTAGCATTCATCTATCACCGCCATAATGACTTCTGTGTACCTTAGTAGCTGAAATTTAGAAAACACAAGCAGTTTTTGATGAGCAGGAAATCACTCCACCTTCAGTAGCATGATCAGTTCAGACTCTCTTCTTTTAAGTAAATTTATATTTTCACAAGTTGAAGTCTATAATATATGAAGTCTTGCATTTAGGAAACCATCCTGATGACTCAGGGCACACCACAAGATTTCTCATGAAGACTGCTGCTCTATTGTGTCTCAGCATTTGGGATAGGGTGGGAATAGGGATTGAGACTGGGTGGGGAGGATGGGGTGGAGGAGGCTGCAGCAGGAATGCAAAATAAATAGAAAAGAGTCCTGATTTCTTTAGCAATTGCAACAAACTTTTCATCTGAAACTTTTAAATTTGCTAGTAGTCCTTTCCTCACCAAACTGTACATTTTTTCATAACTTGCTGCTTCATAGTCTGCCCTCTCAGATTCTTTGCCAGAATATAGCTTGAATGGACACCACCTGGTTCCTGATAGAATCCTTATTGTCTTCTGAAAAACATGAGGTGGGTCCCCATTTTCCACATTTCTTTTGGCATTCAGCTCTTCCAAGCACCTGTTAGAATGACCCGATCATTCTCTGCTTATGACAGTCTAGGGCTTCTCTAGCCCACAACCCCAAGCTCTCTCACACATCCCCACACCAAAAAAAGTTTCAGAAGCCTGGGAGTACATGATCAGGTTTATCACAGCAATGATCCCACTCAGTGGCATTTTCCACTGCTGTAATCAGAAACAAGATAAATAAATGTAAAGAAAGAGGGCTTTATTTTAGCTCCCAGTTTGAGGATATGATCCATCATTGTGAGGGAGGCATGAAGTGAGAGTCATTCTGCCTGTGGTGGCAATGGTCTGGCAGCAAGTTTTTTCACCAGCAGGCAGGAAGCAGAGAGAGGTAGATGTTGGTTCTCAACTTGTTTCCCCTCTTTATTTTTGCTCTGGGGTCCATGTGCATGGCCACCTTCCTGGTAAATCTTCCCATTTCAGTTAAACCTCCCTGGAAACACTCTCAAGACACACCCAGATGTTTGTCTCCTAGTTAATTCTAAGTTTCATCAGTTCCCTCGACATTAACCATCATACCTTTCATAGGAAAAAAGTAACGTGAAGCTGAAGGAGGACTCCAAAAGGAGAAATAATAGATTCGATTCCTTTGACAAGTTAAAAAAAAAATACCTCTGTCACTAAGATACTTCTTTCAGAGCTTACTCTAAAAACCTGGTTTTAAGTACTATTGGGAGAAATGCAAGAGAATAGCTGACTACCACCATGACAGTCACACCCGGGTTTAAGGAATGTGCTCCTTTAGCCATGCCTGTGTGGATTCTCTAAGCGTAAGAATAGCTTCAACCCAGACCCCTGAACATGGATGTCAATGAGGAGGCCTCTGCACTCCAGGGGGCCCCTGGTAGTGGATTAGTATTTTTCCCTGGTATAAAAAGGGACTTTGAGAGCCCATCCCACGTGAAGGGATGCACTCTTGCCCTGGACACATGGGAAGGGTCTAGGCACAGCCCAGGATGATGTGGTGGACTTTGGGGAGTCACCGTTGAGGGCCCTACCCTGCCTGGGGAGTGGAGGGTGGATGGGGTGGAGGATAGGTGGAAGAAGGAGAAGTGGGGTGAGGGGAGGGAGAGGGAGAAGGGATTGACATGTGAAACAAGCTTGTTCCTAATTTGAACTAATAAAAAAAATTAAAAAAAAAAGAATGGCTTCAAGCAAAATAATGTGCAAGTGTGAGGAGGACAATTGCAGGCTGTACAGTCCTCTATTCCTCAGTGACTATGGCCCCTAAATAAACACACATTGCCTTGAGTATTCCTATTGAAAGAATGGCTACACTGCAGATGGGTCAGTGCGCCTGGTGCCTTAAACTCATTAGTTACTTTTATTTCATTTGACTTAATTTAATTTTCATAACCCTATGAGAATGATATTTAAACTCCATTTTCCATGTAAGAAAAGTAGAAAACATAATATTTAGAGGGAAAAACAATTTTCTAAGACATTGGATAGTAAATGAAAGAGCTAGGCCTTTATTTAAGAAAAGGTTTCTTTCCAAAAAAGATATTTTTCCCATTTCAATTGACAAAACTCTTTGAAATATGGTATTATTATCCTTTACTCTTATTTCTAACTATAATCATGTCAAAGTTACAATTCATAAAATTAAATTTGTTTACATTTTAAAATCCAGTTACTGCATAGTTTAAAGCCAATATTTATAATGAATGAAAGTATTTGTAATTAAATATCATTTTATAGCTTTCTTTGAGTGAGTACATCCATTAGCTTTATTTTTTAAATATTTCTTTCACATTTTGGAGATTACAATGTAATTAATCATCTCACCCTTTCTCTTTTTTTCCTCCAAACCTTCCCATATATGCTTCTTTGATCTTTCAAATTTATAGCTTCCTTTTTCATTCATTGTTGTTACAAACATATATGTCTATGTCTATTTGTATAACAAACATATTCTTAAATATAACCATCAAAGTCTGTAGAATTTTACTTGTGTATATGTTTTCGGGGCTAACCATTTGGTAAGCTGTGCTCTTCCTTGGTGAATACTATTTCACCAACTCTCAGCATTCCTTAGTTGCCTGTAGTCCTCTGTGTATGTATTAATCATACACATATCATATCATATCATATCATATCATATCATAAGATTTCTCCACCTCCATAACATGTTTATTAGTGTCATGTAATTAGAGTAATTCCTCACTCATGTTTAGACAGCCATATTGGTAAAACTTTATGGGTGTAGCTTCTGACATTTCTAGGAGATACAATCTCACTCCTTGATCCTTTAGCTCTTACATGTTTCCAACCCTCTTAGTCAATGATTATTGAGCCTTAGGAGTGGAAGGTGTATTGCCTTTATTTTTATTTTCTGTTTTTTTTCTCTTTGGTTTTTTTCTTTGCCTGTTTGTTTTCTTTTATAGTTATTTTTCTATCATTGCAATAACTCTGTTAAGAAGGTTATGACAAATTCATGAACATCCATAGTCATATGCCTGTATTTACCTGAACTAGATGAATAAACAAACTCCAAAAACAAAGAAAAAGTACTGGTCCACACCTTCTTAGATCATCAGCTTCAGGTTGTTGCTGGGTTTTCTTTTGATTTTTACTCATAGTGTTTTGATGAGCTCCACTGAATGAGTCATCCTTCCATCTAAGCCATCACAATAGATATTAACTGATAAATATTCCAAAGCTTTAGAGTAAGTTACTTAGAGATATTCTTTTAATCACAACCTCTGTCTTTCACCCTCATCAGACAAAAATGCCAGTGTCAATATCTCTTATACTAGTCCATCTTCTTCAAGCTAAATGATCTCTACTAGCTCCTTGAAAGCTGTGTCGATCAACCTGGCAGGTTGCCTTCGGAATATACAATTGCAGGACTAAAACCAAGATTAATGGTGAGTTAATTCTTATGCTTTGTGTATAATACAATTCTATATTTCCCTATTCCTTTTTATTAAGAATAAGACAATCCCTTAAGAATGGAATAGACCAAGGTTTATCCTGCCACTCCCTTCGGATCTAAGGATTAAGAGTCAACACCTTTGAAACTAGTTCCTATTATGAACAATGACTTGGTCTCATCAGCCATAATTTCAGCCCCACCTCCCTTTCTGTGTTGAGCTCATTGTCAGCATGCAGGAAGTCACTTTCAGACTGAATACAGTTTTCCCCATGCCACTCCCTTGACTCATTTTCGAGCTGTGTCGTGAGGGGTGTAACCGATAATAGCAGTAAATGTATGCCAATGCAGAAAGATATTGAATATTCAAACAGTTTGTGTTAACCAAGTACCAATTGGAAAAAAAACAATTGATAAATATTCTAGAAACTCAAGGATGTAGGAGAAAGAGCTGAATTTTAGGAGAAATAGTTGTAAACAAAAACAGAAGACAGCAGTTCAAATCCTAGATGATGAGGCAAGAGGATAACTATTAGTTTGAAGACATTTCCACTCATTTGGTCCAATATGAATCTCAACAATTTTAAGTCAAAATCAATAGCCAAGGAAAGTAGAAATACTATGTTCATGAAGGTACCATTGTAAGAATCATCTGAAATAGAAAAAAAAAACAACAGAAAATACTCAAAACATTCCACATTAGAGAAGCAGTTTCACTATTTAATGATAAATCCACTCAGGGTAATGTGATTCATCTTTTAGAATATAAACATTACATTATCAGTAACTGATAAATGTATGTAGTATTTATTGAGTTTGAAATTTCATTAAAATAAGTTAGAAATATAAGATACTCTATACAAATATTAGCTATAAGAATATTCTCCTGAAATAACATTATTAAAATAAAATATAAATTTTTATACTAATACATTCCAATGTGTTGAAGAACTCTGTAAATGAATAACATGAATTTAGCAAGTAAATGAAAAGTTTTCCGGTGATATACTCAATTTTAAAAATGTATTTCATTCATTTTATTGAAAATACTAAATGTAGAATCAGGCATGAGATAGAGAGTCTAAAGATGAGTTTATAAAGGGTAAAGGGGGACCACTTAGTCCTGGTAATGTTGTCTAGATTGCACATTCTATTTTAAAACATGTGACTGACCACTTGATAGGTTGAAGCCCTATGGTAATTTTACTGGCCATTGCCTAAAAACTATGTTTAAGATAAAGTCAAGAGCCTTCTCTGTGAAACTCTTCAGCTTTCCATTTCTCATGGGCACATAGAAACTCATGAAGAAAAGCATGTTGTTTTTGCCTTTTTCTTTTTGGTACTAGCCACTAAACCTAGGGCCTCACACATGAGAAGTGCCTTGCCAGGGATGTATAAACCCAGACTAGCTTCCCCTCCCCTGAAAGTCACATAAGTAGTTGCTGAAAAGGCTAAGACTGGAGTTCAAATTTTAATACTGGTCTGATTTTATTCCATTTCAATTCATCAGCATTTGTTATTTCCTAAGAAGTAATCCCAGAATAGCCATCTAACTTCAACAATTTATTAGACAGAAATGCCCTTTGCGAACCATTCTTGCCTCTGTATTTTCTCTGATTCTACTCCTGCCTGCAAGCACTACCCCTAATCTTACATTCTTCCCCTAACCCTCCTTTTCCACTTATTTATTTTCTAGTATCATTGGGCTAGGATGCTTCTTCAGGAGACAATATTTGGAACAAGAGTAGGTGTGTTTCAAATTCAACTTTTATGTTCACTTATTCCATAACCTGTGTCCTGTCTGCTCAAGCCCTTCTCTGTATCTGTTTTACATATTAAGATGGGGAAAGTATTTTATCATAGAGAAAAGCATATTCAGAGGGGATGCCTGTCAGTCCATGGGAAATATTTTCTGATAATTCTTGGTTTTCTGTACTGAGGAGTAAAGCTATGATAAGAAGTGGGACATCTTCCTGAATAAAAGCAACTGTGACATGTGAAGTGGTCAGAGGATTGTGAAAATACCCACCACCTGTAATCATGTTTATTCATAACTTACCAGAATAAATGGGATTGTTTCTGATTTGTGAAGTTTCCCAGTCTCTAATTCTGGTCCACAAGTCACACTATTGGTTCAAGTTGAGTCTTTCAGACTTGTTTTACAAGTTAGGGTTTAATTACACGGGATTTCCTCCTTTGGCTTCAGGTACACATAGCACAAAAGAGTCACTCAGTTGAGTGGGGATCTCAAAGCAGTTGGACACACAGAAGAAAGGACCTTGCATTACTCAGGAGTAAAATGTATAGGTAAGAAAGATCTGCTTCTGCCTCTGTAGCTTTACAAGTTTTACTGTGTCTTAAAGCAAGTGAAATGCATAGATGCATAAGAAATTTGGGATTTATAAAGCAATTACAGTCACTTCTGTGAAAACTTCAGTGAAACTGTTAGAGACTTTGAAGTAATGTAGTTGATAGCACGCTTGGCTGCTTCTCTGTTTGGGGGCACTGTTTTCAAACCAAATTAATACGCCTAAGGAAATGATTTGGCATTACTACACTTTCTTTAAAGAAGGAAGTATTTTGTTTGTCATGCTTCAGTGTCTCAAAAACTGAACTGTGGATATTAAAACTTCATCAGGAAAAAAATTCCTCTGTTGCTTTAGAACTTTTTGAAAATTAATATTTTGATATCTACTGGTGTCATCACTGACTAGAAAATATGACATGATAGCTAAGATTTTACTCTAAGAAGTTAAAGGCAAGATTTGTCTATATTTTATGCAATAATGATATTTCTATTTTTAGTAAGTATTGCTATTATTTAAGAAAACTGTCATTGCTTCAATTTTCCTTTTGGTTGATGAAAATTATTTTCATAAAACTTTACACAAAAAAACAAATTGTCTCATAACCTGCCATCAGCTAATATTTCATTAACAAACTTAGTTAACATAATAAAATAATTGCATAAGTGTATATGTTATACATATTACTTTTCTATCAGCACAGAAGAAAAGACAGATCTGGCAGGCTATGTAAAAGAAGGATCAATTAAAGCAAGGGTGCTATGTAAGTGTAAGTGCAGTTGAGTTTTTCTTTAATCTCCAGAACATTAGAAATAGAAGAACCAAAAATCAAACCACATTGAATAACAAAAACTGATGTACAGTTATATCTATTTAAGCATACGTATAGATCTGTGGGGAATAGGTGGCAGTCTGCATTTCAAACAATACCATAAAAATAAATTATTTCATGCTTATCCTGGAATTTTGGTTTCCACAGACTGTACTTTTGACTACATTTTGTCTCTTAAACAAGCTTTGTCTACCGCACTTATTTTTCTCTTTCTTCATTAACATGAAATATTCTGAAGCTTGAAAAAACACGATTAGGAAAGAAGGCACTCCATCAGACTGACTGAAGTTTAGAACTTCCAGGGTGTGGGGTTGGGAAAAGGATTCAAACAGCCTAGGGAGATTTTTTTAGTTAAGTTCCAGTTTTCCATTTCTCCCAAATTCTCTGAGAGATAAGCACATCAAGTCAGGTAGGGGAAATGGAACAGAGTTCTATAATATATTTTTAAGTAATTCCATGCAATTATTACCTAAATTTAGATATATCTTTAGGCAATTCTGAAATATTTTTGTTTGACAGTAGGCTTCCTTGGCAGATTTGCTTGCTCTCCTATACAAATTACACTCTCAGATTTCGTCCAAGCTGCCCTCTCCTGAAGGTTGCACAGATGATTTATTCCTTTCTTTGTTCATGTTCTTGTCTCTGAGGACAGAGATCCTCATACAAGCCTTAGAACCTAAATAGCATGCTGTGAAATAATTGTTACTTGTTTAAGTTCTGTGGTTTTTCAGAACTATTTGGAATCACCCAGATTATTCATACCTATCAGATAACATAAAAAAATCACAAGATAAGAATGAAGTTTAGAAAACAGGTTGAAAGCTTAGGAGTCAACATCCAGAGAACAGTCTGAAGAAAGATTTAAGAAAATAAGCAAAATAAGCATCCTATGAACAGACAAGTCTAGGCAAAACCATTCTTTTCTAACAAACCATGTTCCTATTCTCTTTTCTTTTGTCACTACTTAAGATACAATTAGCTGAATACAGAGACATGCCAAAGCCAATCAGATATCTTACATGGTAATAAGATCCTGAAAGAACCTGTGACAAATTGAAAATAGGCTCCATCAGGACCCAAAAAACATGTTTTGCACCTTGTCTATTGTTTCCACTCTGGTTTCTGGATTGTTGTTTTAGCTTGCAAAATCCATGCTTAAATTTATGAATCATTAGGCAGAGGGTACATTGGTTTATGTAGGTAGGTACCAATATTTCTGTGTAATCATGGAGACCATCTAATATTGGTATAGTGGTGATGTCATTATGAGACACAGAAACATTTCCAATTCATTATCCAGGATTACATATCTTACAGAAAATTATTTCCTGTCTATTGCAAATTTGACCACCGGAAACCACTCCCAAGGTATTTCTTTAAAGCTTTATTTTTCCTGAAACTTAAGCTGCTCTGTAACCCATAAACTCTGTGGTTGGTTCCTCTACAGTAAGTCTGCTTAACTTTCACATTTCAAGGAATTAAGACATATAAGCTTTATTCTTTGCTAGAACACAAACATCAGTATAAAGATATGCAGAATTAATTTCAATTAAAAAATCCTTCCCTCCAACATTTCTGCTTCAAACAAATCTTCTTATTTCTCATCTCTGCCCCCGCCCCGTTAGTAGCAAAACTTTTCTAAAATTTTTTTGTAGATACATGCATCTATCTAGATTTCCTTCTCCCATTCTTGTTGCTTTTTAATTTTGTTATGGAAGGTATCATTATGAACTATAACACACATAAAGTCTAATTCAAGATGAGTACAGACAGTGATAATTCACTAGTAGTACACCATATAGATAAAAAGCTAGAAAGGCATTTGAACATTTTTACCATAGGAGAATGCAAAATAATTGAGAATATATATGTTTTAGCATGATTTAAACATATGATAATATATGCAAGTAAGAAAATAGCACATGGCACCCTATGAACAGATGTACTTTTTCTCTTTATATATTTGTTAAAATAAAAATAAACAATAACCAAACACAAAAATGAGCTATTCTACTTTTAAAGTTTATTTTAATTTAAAAATCTTAATATACATCTTTGATCATATTCTTTCACCTTTCTACCCACTCAACTTCTTGCTCTCTCTCAAAAAAACCCCAACAAGACAAATAACAAATGTCAAAAACAAAGAAACAAAGAAACAAAAACCAGTAAGATGAAAACAAAACAAAGCACACACACAAAAACCATGGAGTCTGTTTTGTGTTATCCAACTTCTCTCTAGGCATGGGTTGTTCCCTGGAGTGTGGTTGACATACCCAGGGACACTCCATTTGAAGAAACTGACGTTCCCTTTCCCAGGACATGCCAACTGCAAATAGTTTCCTGGTTAGGTGTGGGACTTTGTGCCCACCTCCCTTCTCAGTGCTGGGGTTCATCTGGTTTCAATTGTCCAGGTCTTGTGCATGCTGTCACAGTCTGTGAATTCAAGCAGATCAGCCCTGCTGTGTCTGGAAGACACTGTTTTTTGGAGTCATCCACCACCTCTGGCTCTGACCATCTGTTTGCCTCCTCTTCTGCATAGGTCTCTGAGCCTTGAGGAAAGGGGTTTGATAAAGATATCTTATTTAGGGATGAGTGCTCCAAAGTCAAAATGAACTATTTTTATAAAAAAGCCTTAGCATCTAAGCTACATTCAAAATATGCATGGAATATTTTTCAACAGGTAAACAGATAAATGAAACTTAATATTCATAACACAAACTTACTATATAGCAGTTTAAGGAAATAGCTCAGATCCAAATAAATAATACTTCAGAAAGGCTACATAATGGCAATATAAAGGGCACTGCTTGGGCTTATTTGTTTTCTTTTATTAGTTCAAATTAGGAACAAGCTTGCTTCACATGTCAATCCCTTCTCCCACTCCCTCCCCTCCCCCAACATCCCACCTGCCCCTAGGCATCTCCCCTCCACTCCACAGGCAGGATAAGGCCCTCAAAAGGGGCTCCCAAAGTCTACCACATCATCCTGGGTCAGGCGTAGGCCCTTTGCTTGGGCTTATTTTTAAAAAGTAGCAAAACACACTGTATTTAATTCATGAATGTAATATCCAATTATGCAATGGTCTTACAAACAAACCAAAAAGAGAGGCATTAAATCTATTATGTATGGTTAACTATAGGATGGGAATGGAAGCCAGACTGCAGATGAAACAACATAGAAATTTTAATGCTTTTATGGAAAATGAAAAGAAAAGCTAAAGTGGCAAGATGTTAGCGGTTTCCTATTCTGCATCCTGGTACAAGATGGCTATTGTATAATTATGCTGATTAAAGAGCACCTTATTCATAATAGTAACCTACAGAATCATTTACAGGACATATAATTTAACACAAAATAATGGCATACTTCTAAAGTTAGAACTCTCTGTATAGTTAGACAGAGTACATTGATGTGAACTCACATAAACCTGATACTAAAAAGATTTAGTTCCTGCAATGTCTGAGGTTAGATTTGCAAATGAATTTTCTTGAATTTTCTTATATTTAATGCTTTTAAAATGACAAAAGATTTGATAGCTAATAATTCTAATGAGCAAATTAATGGTTTCTCAAAGACACGGACATTTACAAACTGAATTTATAGCTCTTCAAATATCTATTTAAAAGAAATAACATTACTGGTACCAGTGATTTTTTGGGCACCTCTACAAATGTACCATGTCCTCCTCTTTACCTTCCCCAGTGCAACTGCCATCTTAATGCCTTTCATTTTCTTCATTTTCTTCTTTTCCATCTTTGAGGAATATCCGTAAAAACGTAAGTTCTATTTGCATGCAATGTATAAAATGTGAGCTGGTGGTCTTGAAGGCAATTAGTAGTCAGTCCCTGGAGATCATAACCATTTTTTGAAAAGCAAAATAATTTTTATCACTAAAAGTAAGCTTTAGTAGCCTATGGTATACTTAACTGTCTTTATAGTATTTGTCTTATTGCTCCTTATATATGCTTTATATATTCATCAACTGAATATATATTCTTTTCAGTACATAATTCATTTGAGAAAATGTTAGATACTAGATAGACAGAATTAGAATGAAAGGACTTAAGCCCTGTTCTTTTCTTATTTATTGGAGAACAACTACTAAAAAATTAAATAAGCAAATCACTTCCAATTTTAATTACAGTAATATTGCAAAGGAAACTTTAAAGGCTTTGATTAATTACTACTAACTGAAGTAACTGTGAAACATGTTTTGTGGAAATTTCAGAATACAAGACAATATTTACTGAAAATTGCCAAACTTATTGGCTAAAAGACAGATATATTAATGACTGAGAATTTTTAATTTAATTTTTGTTAGTAAGAAGACACTGGAATATCTATTGTCATGGAAACCATACCAGTCTACATGTTTGTGGAAAACTTCCCTGAAGAAGTATTATTTAAGCAGAAACTTGAATGCATACAGAACTGATTCCATTGTTATTTTAAGAACAAGTTAAAGATTTTTGGATTATATCCTAAGAGAATTGTAAAACTAATAAAGACTTCTGAACAGAGACATTATTCTGTTAGAGTGCTAGTATGTGTGGTGGTTTAAAAGAAAATAGCCCCCAAAGGGAGTGACACTATTAGGAGGTGTAGCCTTGTTGGAATAGGTGAGGCCTTGTTGGGAGAAGTGTGTCACTGTGGGGGTAGGATTGAGGTCTCTTATGCTCATGCTACATCAGTGAGGCAGTCCACTTCCTGTTCCTTTCAGATCAAGATGTAGCTCCTTCTCTACTCTCTGCTCCTTCTCCAGCATCATGTCCACCTGCATGCCACCATGACCCACCATGATGATAATGAACTAAACCTCTGAAGCTGTACACCACCCAATTAAATGTTTTCCTTTATAAGAGTTGCTGTGGTCGTGGGGTTTCTTCACAGCAATAGAAACCCCAACAAAAACAGTATACAAAGACAACTCTAGTTTCCTGTAAAGAAGACACTTGTGGAATAAATCTCAATTGGTGAATGGAGTCTAGCTGAAGGCTAGTCCAGTGGTCAAGAAAATAGAAAAGGGTGAGAGTGGAAGTAAAACTTCAGACTGAAAAGTGCTGAATGTGTAGGATGCATCAGTTTGAACATCCACCTGAAGCCAAGGCTAAGAGGAGAGTCACATTTGATTTAGCAGGCTCTCTACATGAAAAATTGGTTGATACTGCTATCATTCAATAAGGAAAAAATTTGAGGAAATGTTTATTCTGGGAGTGGGGCCAGAGAAGGTTGTGAGAGCTAGAAAGGATAAGATGAACACTTCATCTAGAAAATACTGAATGCTAAATGCCAAGTGGAGATATGTAAAGGATAGAGTTGGACATTACAGTCAAGAAGTTATGCATAATCAGTGTTTCTTAAAATATAAACTTCAGTTATCCTTGTCTATCTGAATCCTGAATGTAGATTTTTGAACAGTTCAACCAGATCATTTGAAATTGTGTGGATGGTAGAGAAGAGAATTTGCAGTTTTCAGGCTCCTTCTGTTCTTATGCACATGAGTGGTGTAATTGTAATTAAAACTGCCTGAATTTGAACAGCCAGAGAAAATAAACAGAGACTGAAACAACACTAAGCAATTAAAGATTAGGCAACTAGCAAAAAGCATTTATGAGATTGAGAGAGAGATAGAAAGAGAAACATAAGATTATTTTAGAAAAGGACACCTTTGTGAACATTTGGTTCTCAATCTCTGCTGAGTATCAGAGTGCCAATGACTCTAATAGAGAAGGGGACTAAAGAGTAGGCCTTCAATGTCAGATTTCTCAGGCTATACAAATATGATGTCTTGAATAAGTGAGCCATATGTTACAAGACTACAGATACTCATCAGCCAGAATCACAGATTTCGAATGGAACTTTTATTTTGCATTGAATGCTACTTATGTATACTGATCATTTGTTTTATTTACCACCAATGAAAGTCCCTGTGGGGAGGGAGCTTGGGAGGATGGGAGGGATAAGGAACTGGGATTGATATGTAAAATAAGATTGTTTCTAGTTTAAATAAAATTTATTATAAAAATATATCCATTAAAGTATAGCATTGGAAATAGCTAATCTTAGGCATAGTCAAAGATTCACTAGGAGCTACCTTTTTGTTTTGTCTATGAGAACAATTGCCATTTGCTAGATAGAATAATTAAACAAAATTAGCCATGACAAGTACAAATGGGGATCCATCTCAGTTCTCCTGGCTAAGTTATAGTTAGTAACCATTAGCCAGCTGTTCTGAAAGAATAGTCCCAATACACTTCTACCATCTCTCCTGAGTTATTTCACCTAATATATTGAAAAATAGTTGTTGTGCTTCAAGCTCTTTATCCATAAATTTTTACAACTAAAACTTTACATTTAATGATCCATTTCTTCTGTATCCCTCCTACTCCATCAGCATTTTCACTTCCTATTTCTCTATTCATGACCTCCATACTTTAAGTGCCTGAAATATACCCTTCTGTTCAAATTAAATAATTTGACAATGACAATTATCATGAACATTTTAATATTTATGTCTATATATAACAATAAAGTTAATCATTAGAGAAAACACAAATTTGCAGTAATACTCCCAATGCCCTGTACTCATTCAGAGCACCAATTTCTCATTTCGTTGGGACATACTTTGTAGAGGCAGTAATAGGTGGAAAATAACACAAATCTCATCATTATCACTTGAACATAAATACCCCTGATTCTTCTTCCCTTTATTATCTATAAAATTTAAATTATACACCACTGTACAGTGGGGTTAGTATATTTTAATGGAGTAATAAGGTAAGACTTTTAACTTTTTCAGTGATTCAAAAGCAGAAGGTGGTCTACTGGATGACTTTAAGAGACAAAGCTAGTGTGTGTCAATAAAATCTCTTTATTTTGCCTTTGAATATCTGTAATCTAATTGTTCCTAAAACCCCTGCTGTAAAATAATGTAATACTAGTGCATAATTTGGAAGCTCCTTGTAAATGGAAAGTCTTGCACCAAGAGCCACTAACATAAAAGATGCCTTTTAGTAGATAATTCAAATATACATTAAAGTTAAGAAGATCCATGCAAAATGACTGCTTTATAAAGCTGTAAGATAGCTTGTAAAGTTTCTAATATGGAGACAGAGGTGTATAACAAAATTTTTTGTGTGTATTTAGATATGAATAAACATGTCCTCTAAGCCAGATTTGCAGTGTTTTCTCTCCTGCCTTGCGTGAGTCAGTAAGTACTCCAAGTAGAACTTCCCTAAGGTCTAAGCACTCTTAAAACACTAGGTCCTTCAGATATAAATGTGTATTGCTCAGGTAGGTTTGAGAACAATCCTGTCTCATCAATTCAGGCTCAGGAGGGAAGTAAGAAATAGAGTTGAGGAATATTCATAGAATGGCAGCTATTCTGCCATCAGCAGCCTGAGTGTAATTGGGAGTCTTTGATTCTCTGAGGCATTTTCTCCATTCTGACATGTGACAGGTGAGAGAAATATGTGTTTCACCGTTGGAGGTCTTTCTGGGTTCATGAGCAATCTCTAATGAACCATTTGTAACTCCACCCAGTAAAAGTAAATGCAAGTGAGTGGGAGGAACATTAGCCTAAGAGTAAAGAGCTTTACGTTGTGTAAGGAAAAACTCCGTTCCAAATCATTGATGCTTTCACTGTTCTGTGTCACAAATTGCTTGCCATCAACATTAACTCCCCCCGCCTCTTTAATAACTCTCTTGGAGCTGGGGCCTGCCAGCTGGCATCGAGTGCTTAATGTTTTACTGTTGCTGAAGTTCAGTTCACCATCATTGTCAATAACCTGCAGAAACCTTGACAATTTTATTATTGTAATTTTCAACAATCATTAAAATATGAATTTGAATAGTTTATATATTTAGGTGTGCAACTCAGTGGCCTCTAGTACAACTTTATATATGCAACTCTCACCAAAATCAGACTTCAGAAATTTTATCCCCAATGACACTCACGTGTTCAATATCTTCATTTACAAAAGAAGTGCTTTGATAACTAAATAGCACATACCATCATGAATATTCATAATTTTCAAATAACAGGAAAATAAGATTGATGTCTGTAAAGGTGAAAAAGTATCTTTTCAAAAATAAAAATAAGGAAAACTAAGGCTTGTCTATTTGAAAATTGAATCCAGATTAGAAAAAAATATTATTGAGCTGTCTTTGGAAAGAGACAAGTAACAATCTCCAATCAAGTAATTTTACTTTTGCTTTGAAACTTGGCAGACTTTATGTGTTTATTAAGGGTATACTTTCTAAAATTCAGAAATACGACAGTGCCCTCTAGAGTATATGCTTTGCTCCCTCCAGCTAACCAGTCAGGATATAAGACAGCCTGTGCAGGTACTTTCTGAACACTAGGACAAGTTTGTTGACAACAATAGAGACAATGAGGTAATTGTTCTCATCACTTTAACAACTTACAATAACTGGAGGTGGAGAAGTGGCTCAGTGGCTAAGCATTTGCAAACAAGTGTCACCTTCAGACATCTGGTTCACAGTGCCCAAGTAAAATCCTGGTTGGCACAGGGACTAGCAGCAATTTCACCATAAGAAGCAGAGACAGAGGAGCCCTGGGACAAGCTGATGGCAGGAATTCAGATTCAGAATATTCAGGTTCCTTGAAAGACCCTGATTCTGTCTGTAAGATGTAGAGTTATAAAAAAACTCACACAAGGTCAATTTTGATTTTCCATGGATATACACACATGAACACAACCCAGCTCATTTTCACCCATACACATGTGAGTACACGCTCCCATGTACAAATACCACACTCACATACTCATGCAAAAATATATATAATGTCTAGATACATCTACATGAAATACCAACATCTTAAAGTTCCAGAAGTGTTTCTGTTGGCAGTGTTGTTTTCAGATCATTCCAGCAGGCTTTGTTTAATGTTACAACCTCTTTATCATAATGGTACTGTATCCATTTGCATGTGGAAGCTCCATGGTATCACTTTTGGACACAAGGACCCACTATTTGTGCAGCTCTATAGTATCCACAAAGATAGCCTTCTTAGAAAAACAAATGTATATTGCAATAGAGCAGTAATAAAACATTCCTTAAAGTCATTGATTGACTTGTCATAGAAACATCAAGTAGTCTTTAGATACCTTCTATGAATAAGTATATGAATAACTTTATTATAAAATATACCACATGTTGAGTGAGGGGCAACTTGGAAATTCTTATGAATCTATGTCCATCAGTATTCTTCAGTAGTACACAACATCCTCTCAGATGAACCATTTGCTAGGTGAGGCATAAGTCACAACATGGGTGGTTGGAAACACAGACAGACAGACAGATGACAGATCACTCCTTAGTCTAAAGAATCATAAATAACAAAGGTCACAAACAAGTATCTGGACATTTTCATTTTGAAGATGATGGTTAAAAAAACTGTATCAGACTCATGGAAGACCTGCCCTTCCCTAAACAGAAACAGAGGAGGAGTACATTGAGGGGTGGGAACAATAAATAATTTTAATTGTAGTAAAAACTGCATTGGAACTCTGATTTTAAAAGGAAGAATGTTCATGTTTCTTTGAACAAATCTTCCACAGTCAAGGAATATCTTGTCCTCCAGTTTATTATCATCAGAAAGGGGACAGATCAATGCCATGACTATACTGATTTGCTGATATATGATGTGCTACAATGGCACTTCATCTCTGTATTATTATTTCAGTATTCCATGGTTGGGGCTAGAAAGATAGCTCAGTGGTTAAGAGAATTTGTTGCTCTTTCAGAGGATCCAGGTTCAGATTCCAGAAGTCACATGGTGGTTCCAGGGAATTTGATACCCTCTTCTGACCTCCACAGGCAAAAAACTCACATACGTTAAAATAAAGCAAAGTCCTAAATAAAGATGTCTTTGGTATATGTAAAATTCTTTATCATCTTTCCAATATCAGAACTGAATTGTTCCTTATCCAAGTTCTTTCTCTGAACACTTCTTGAGTAGGTTAAATATTAAGAATCCTGAGCAAACGTCCTTGTCTTTTTCTTGTCCTGTGTATGCTGGCTTGCACTCATCATTCATGGGCTCATTGTCTCAAGACAGAACACCATGCCTTCAGTTAAATTGCAGAGTTTGATGAAGAGATATGTAAAGCTGATGTAGAAATCATCAGACAATCTATGACTGTTAATATCCTGTTAGAAGATTTGGGAATGGATGATAAAAGAGATGATGAACCTGTTACTCTACCACCAAATACACAAATACAGTAACTCTTATTTAAAAAAAAAAGCCACTCAAGTGGTACAGTGCTGACAAGGATGACCCTCCTCCTCCTGGTGATGATGAGAACAAAGAAAAGCTGGCAATTGATATACCTGTTTGGGATCAAGAAGTCATGAAAGTCCACTAAGGAACATGGTTCTTAACTTATTCTGCTGCAAGGCACTTAGATATCAAAGGTTTGCTTGATGTCACCTGCAAGAAGGTTACCAGTGTGAGTAAGGGGCAATCTCCTTAAGATATTTGAAAAACCTTAATATGCTATACTGGAGAAGGAGGCTGGCAATGGGAAGACAACCGTGGAGTGAGGAGAAATGCTGTGCCTGGCACTGTAACACTGTAAGGATTATTCCAACTGCTAGTTGCACTACTGTGTTTATTATAATTGCCACTCACTGTTAGAGAACAGTTGACAAACACATTTGCACATGGATGTAGCCACATGGCTTGGTCCTCACTACTTGCAGTTCCAGCACTGGTCAGCTCCTCAGCTGCCTTTCCTTGGCTACACATTGAAGTTTCTGTTTGTTTGTTTGTTTGTTTGTTTGTTTGTTTTGCTCTGAATAAAATGGAGTTATGTATTCTTGCCAGGAAGTGGGGTTTGGGGATTTTCTTCTCTCTTCAAAGCAATTTCTGCCTAGTCCATTGCCCAGTTAACTTCAGTGAACTCTTCAAAGTCAGCATTATAAATAAGACAACTTTTATAAATAGTCATTCTGTCATAGAATTAACAAAGAATGATTCCTGTCCCTTGGTCAGAAACAAGAAAAAAGAAAAGGTGAAGTTTGAGTGGGGTTGTTAGGATGTGTTCTGGCCTCTGGAGTCAGCCTACATCACTGTTGACTGATGAGCTGGTATATCACTGGGTTCCCTTAATTGGCTTTGAGGGCTTGTTTTGTCTTTATTATTTTTATCTTTAATCTTCTCAGCTTTGAATGTGTTGTCTAAAGATTTAGTCTACCACCTGATTTGTAGGGCTGTATTTCTTTTTGCTTCTTAGAGGGGGCATATAACTAAACAATTTGTTAGATTTTCAATTGCAAAAGACACTTCCAAAGGAAAAGAAATCCAGAACAATGGGACACTGTCTTATAAAGGTATTACTCATGGGTTAGTAGAAAATTAGAAAAATTACCCTTGCCCTTAAGGAGCTTCTAAAGCAGTGTAAGGAAGCACACAACAAAATAAGTAAACTGTGCAGGTGCCAGTAAGCTACAGTTCTCTGCAGAATAATAAACTTTAAATAGGGTGGTTTTGAAAATCTTATAGAGATGTCAAACAAACAGTGACTTAAAGAAGGCAAGAATGCAGACAGGTGATGGTGGCTCACGCCTTTAATCCCAGCACTCAGGAGGCAGAGGAGGTGGATCTCTGTGAGTTCGAGGCCAGCATAGTCTATAAGAGCTAGTTCCAGGACAGCCTCCAAAGCTACACAGAGAAACCCTGTCTTGAAAAAACAAAATAAATAAATAAATAAAACTAAAAGAAAAGAAAAGAAAAAAAGACTGCAGCAAGAATGCTCCAGGTAAAGTGAAGCGCAAAGTCTCCAAGCTAAGGAATTCCTAGTATGCCTAGCCAGGATGCCCAGAGAGATGAAATAGAAGATGAAAGTAAAGTAGGAAATTACATTGGAATTATGAAGAAATATGGGGCTGTATCAGAAACTCCTGGATGTAGTGACTCTCCAGAGAACTAAGAATTAAAAGGCAAAACATTTCAAGACAAATTTCCAGAGTCTTCCAAGATATCTGATAAACAGAATTACATTAATAAATTTATTGTTGAAGAAACTAGAAGTATTAAATTATTCACAATAACTCAAGGGAAGCATGTGGTGTTCAGCGTGACACCTTCAGGGGAGCTATCAGTATGGATCATAGTTGATGTAGCTTTGTTTACACACCATCTAACTCAATGTGTATGTCTTTCCCTTCCTTTTAACCCCACTCCCCCATTTCCTTTTGGTGGAGAGGAGGAATTACTACAAAAGTAGCACGTATTTGAAGAAAAAAAAACAAACAGAAATGAGTTTCCAGTTCATAGCTAAGAACTAGTAGGGGGGAAATCTATGCAAAATTAAACATTTGACTTTAGGCTCATTATACCATGCTCTAAGTACATGAGATAATCCCCTGCTGACTGATGGTTTAATGAAGTAGGTGTGGTCCTTCAATCCACTGTTTAAATAACCACATACCTAAGCACTGAGCGTGAACATTTAGTTTATTTTCATCCATCACTATGTTATTATATTAAGAGTTAGCCTTTGCTAATAAAAAGCTTGGACCAAAATTCACAGTACCTTCATTTCTATTGGTAAGCCACAGTAAAGTTTCACTTATCCTGAACCATGGATCACTAAAATTTTAGTCTCATATGTCAAATAGTACCATGGTGCTGTATTTTTAAATATTAATTCATGGCTGCCCAAATTTTCTACACATACTACCATAACTGAGCAGTGTTTGTATGTATTCCTGGCTACTTTCATATAGAATTTTATGTAATAGAATATATATTTTTAATCCAGTCAAATTATTGTTACTGCAGTCAAATTTGGCTTCTCATACTCTCTTTCAAAGCTTAAGCCCTAACTCCAAGATAAGAAGTCATAAAAGATACCTTCTCAGCCTAGATTCACTGAGATGAACAGAGGCTACAATATTGCTTAATTTGACAACTATTTTACAAGCCTAAGGTATATCCCTCAAAATGAAGAATGCAGAGCTCAAGAGATGGTCTGTGGGTAAGAACTCACTGTGAAAACAAGAGAATCTGAGTATCTATTTAAATCACTAGTACCTATTTAAAGTCAGGCATGGCTGCAAATGCCTGTAACCTCAATGGTGAAAATAGAGACAAGCAGATCCCAGGACTTTGCCGCCCAATGTAGTAAAAATATTTAGTTCCATATTTAATGAGAGACTCTATACAGAGTGAGTGAGGGAAACACCCGAAGCCCTCCTCTGACCTCTGATCTCCACAGGTGTGCATAGCTGCACACATACAACAAATTATTATATACATACACCACACACACACACACACACACACACACACACACACACACACACACACACACACACTTTTTTAAAAAACTAGGATGTAATGAAAATATTTTCTTAACTGCTATGAAACATCTTGGAACACATTTCTATTATATAATAAAGTAATGTTGATATTATAATGTGGAGGAGCATGCCAAAGAACTTCTAGAATATGAAAATAATTTACTCAAAACAAGAATTACCTAGAAAGAATACCGTGTGCATCAAATGAATGGCACTTATTTTCCTCCTAGGAGTAAAGCAATTTATTTATTGTGATTAAATACTGAATTCCAGAAAGCCAAAATGACCAACCTATGAAGCAACAGTTCTCATATTCCAAGGCTCATGAGTAGCATGTATTCATTAGCCATTATTAACTCCCTTCTCTTTACCCTCTTCCTCTCTTCATCTCATTCACATATGCATGCACATGTATACACATACATACAAGTGACAGGTACACAGACACATATGCATGGTTGTCTTTTGTATCTTTATGAGAAGGTTAATTCTCCAAGCAGCATCTTCAGAACACTCATGCATTGCTGTCTAGTTGTGCATTTTGAACAGTGTTCTGTGTTGCTGCCTAGCTGTGCATTTGAACAATGTTCTATATTTTTATGTGTAGCTGTCCAGGTTGATCAGTGTACAAAATGTGTGGCTTTCCAGTGGAAGACTGGGAGCAAAAGTGAAGTCCATGTTCCCTGTCAAGCTGTCTGTCTCAGAGAGGAGCCATTTGCAGCCTAAAGGACACCCCTTTAAAAGAGTTGCCTTTTTTGGTTCTCCCAAAACATATAGGCTCCCATACTTCCTGCCTACGTATGTTTAAGTTGTGTGTAGAGTCATTTACATCCTCAAGAAAAATAAATAAATTTAAATGCAATTCAAGACAAAAAGAATTGGGAATACAAATCATTAAAAGAAAATAAGAGAGTTTAACACGGAGTGATATGGATTTTTCATTCAAATATAGAATTCTTCTCTTCCATATAAACTGAGGATTCTCTATTAAGCAAATATATTCAGCAAACCATGACTCCAGGGCTGGCTGCCATCAAGTTACCCAATCCTGAGGAATGCTGTCATCTTTCTTTTTACAGAGTTTTCTATGTGTACTTAAGGTTATCAAGGGAAATGAAGCAAAAAACAAATGAAATAGTTCAACTAATAAAACAGGAAACAGAGATCCTACTTCCACAAAGAAGATTCTCTATGTGGATGTGTTTTAAAGTATTGAGTTTCCAAGTGACATTTTGTTTAAACAAAGCATTCTTTAACTTTAAAAAAAAGTAAAAACTAAACCACTTCACTGGATAGTTCTCACTGCCTGTCTTGTGACAAAAATTGGCCTGGTGTTGAAACTGACTAAAATAAAGTATCTTCTTTTGGACATGGTTCTTATATTCTTCCCAACTTCAACATGTAATATAAATGTATTTTATTTGTACATTCTACAAGAGAAGGCCTGTAACATATGTTTGGATTTTCCAACTTTTAATGTCAGCAATAGAGGCAGCAAGTGTGATGAGTGTTAATCACAACATATAATTAGTAGAAATTTTCCTCCCATCTGATGTGGACTTTGGCAAAGCGAACTTGACAAACCCGGATTCCTATGACAGCTCTGTCACTTGCTAGCTGAATAACTTAATCCCTAAGCCACTGTTTCCTCATCCATCAAGCACATTTTTATGAGGATTAAATGGAATGATGTAGGGAAGCCCAGGACGCAGGCACATGGTGAGCATTTAGTAGTTGGGAGAGATTGTTCCCTGGTTTATATTTGGACTCACCCCATTCAAAGATAGAATGTACAACGTGCACTTTAATTTTTAAAAGTCTCTCCAAACTATTGCAAAATTATTTTTTAAATCTTCTTTGTAGAGTCATTTTTAGAGTCATTTGTAGAGTGATTTTTCCATTAACGATGCCTGTGTAAATTCTGTGGTCTTGTGCTAGGACATAGACTAAGAAAGAACATTCGGGGAAACCTTTCATGAGCAAGTATCCTGGAAGTGGAAGCTGGCAGAAATGCCTTTGTTTTATGTGATAACTTGTAAAAGAGAGGAGAAAAACATACCAAGCCTTATGAGATTAAATGAGGGTTATCAGTGGGGGAAGAAGAGAACTATCCAGTGGGGAAGAATGGTGCATGAATTGGCTTAAGGATAACGAAGCCAGGCAACTGAAATACATACATTTTCCAAAACATTTTCCAAGAAGGTATCACACACACTGAGTCTGGCTAACATGGTGCAGGCAGGCTGCAATGCTGCAGAAGGTGAAATGACAAGGGTGATTGATTATCATGTATCTTAAATATCACATAAAATGTTCAAATGCTAACTTAATGACAGGCACATTTCAAATGAGAGATTGAAAAGGGAGATTTTTCTTTTTAAAAGTCCTTAGAGTATTTTCAGGCATCGATTGGAAAGAAATAAAAATTCTATATTCAACTCTCAGAAAAATCATCCCCAAATTCTTTAGACTCAAAAATTAAAAGATGCCTAGTCTCTGACCACTCCCCTGGCCACTCACCATCTTATGTAAGGTAACTATCTTTTCATTGAATGCTGGATAACCTAAATTCTCTCCTACTCCATCTCAGACCTACTATTCCCCTAACAGTAACAAGAAAAACTGCTAAAAGGACAGATATCATGTTGTTTCTGTTCTCAAAACCTCAAATACCTGTCTCACTCAAATGGAGACCTTTATAATATGCCCGACCCAAATGACTGTCTCTGACATGACTCTCTATGCCAGTGTCTCTAAATTTATCTGCTTATACTATCCTTCAAGTACTGGATTCAATTAACACAAGGACTTCAACTGACTTAAGGATTTCAGCCTAGATCTTCAAGCAAATCCCATCAAACATGGTCTGAATATAATCCGCTCAAGACTTTCACTATACTAACATTTTCTTCTTACAGGACCCCACGAGACTATCGTCATCCCATTTCAGCAGGAAGTACCTTGGAGAATACTACAGTCCCTTTGCCCCATTGTTATCACTGAGGATAATATACACCTAGTTAGGGATAGTTTCCTGTTGTTCAGGGTTAGGATTGAAAGGTGTTCAGGCTTGGATATCTCTTTCAGATGACTTTTGGGTTTAGTTAAAATAGACATAGTTAGGATGTGACATAAGCAGATTATTGTATCCTCTGTACTTCACCCTTATGATTGTTATTTATGGATACTTCACACTGTTCAGTTTTAATCCCCTTTTAGACTAAAAGGGGAATTTTAGGGGACACTGTAACCACACCTCCTTGAGGCTGGCTACAGGTGTGCCCGACCACACCCGCCAGGGCAGGGTCAGGGTGATGTGAGGGAGGTTTAAGAGTGAGGGGTGCACACATGGTAGCTCTTCTTTTCCCCTACTTCATCGGATTGCTCTGCTTACTTCGTTTCCTGTCGGCTGGCTAGGTTGCTCTGTAAGTAAGGCTCTCCCTAATAAATATACCCTAATATCTCTACTGGCTCCGTATTGGTATTCACCTTATATTTGATTAGTTAAAAAATCAGGGAGACCAGTTAAAAGGTATTTCAAATATCACTAATGAGGCAACTATTAAGTCAGAGTTGAGATATAGAGGTTTTAAAGGAAAAGACTTAGGTAGTAGAATAAGAATTGATTGGTGACCTTTTGAATTTGACATAACCAAAGGGACAAAGTGAAGCTAACTCCTCAGTGCTTGTGACAGAAAGTGTGTGTTGGGGAAAGGCGCTATGAACCATTCAATTAGGTCATTGTAGAACATCCATAAGCTATTCAGTGAGCCTATTCAGAGAGATCTATAGGCTAAGAAGATATCTTAGGAATATTCTACTGGGTGCTTGCTAAATCTATAACATGGGGTAAGATCATTAATAAAACTACATATCAGGGGGCTGGAGAGATGGCTCAGAGGTTAAGAGCACTGACTGCTCTTCCAGAGGTCCTGAGTTCAATTCCCAGCAACCACCTGGTGGCTTACAACTATCCATTATGAGATCTGGTGCCCTCCTCTGGTGTGCAGATAAACATGGAAGCAGAATGTTGTATACGTAATAAATAAATAAATAATTTAAAAACTACGTATCAAAAGGACTGTGACCCAAATCATTGTTAACATCATAACTGACATCTAAAATAGACATAAAATTGTCAAAATGTTCAGTATTCATAATATTCATAATGAATGTGTTGCCATTAAGAACTTTCATTCCTGCAGACAATGTGAATTATCAAATTTATTTATCCACAGGTAAATATTAGGCATATCTATGTATGAATGGCAGAAGTTAATATTTCCATATAATATATTGAGATATATATTTTAAATTTAAATTAGAAAGAAGTTTTTTTTACATGTCAATCCCAGTTCCCTCTCCCTGCCCTCCTCCACTGCCCCCATCAACCCCCTATCCCAACCCCTTAGTGCTCCCCAGTGAGAGTGAGGCCTTTCATGGGGGATCATCAGAGTCTGTCATATCATTTGGAGCAGGGCCTAGACCCTCCTCCGTGTGTCAAGGCTGAAACAGTATCTCTCTATGTGGAGTCCGCTCCCAAATCCATTCATGTACTATGGATAAATACTGATCCACTGCCAGAGGCCCCCATAGATTGTCCAGATCTCCAAACTGACATTCACATTCAGGGGGACTGGATCAGTCCTATGCTGGTTTCCCAGCTATCAGTCTGGGGTCCATGAGCTCCCCCTTGTTCAGCTGTTTCTGTGGGTTTCTCTAGCCTGGTCTTGACCCTTTTGCTCAGCACTCCTCCCTCTCTGCAACTGGATTCCAGGAGTTCAGCTCAGTGATTAGCTGTGGGTGTCTGCTTCTGCTTCCATCAGCTACTGGATGAAGGCTCTAGGATGGCATATAAGTCATCAATCTCATTATCAGGGAAGGGCATTTAAGGTAGCCTCTCCACTATTGCTTAGATTGTTAGTTGGGGTCATCCTTGTAGATCTCTGGACATTTCCCTAGTGCCAGATTTATCTTTAAACCTATAATGGCTCCCTCTATTATGGTATCTCTTTTCTTGCTCTCCTCTATTCTTCCTCTGACTCAACTTCCTGCTAGCCTCATGTCCTCCCTCAAATGAAAATTAAATCAATTCCTGTATTACAAATTTCCTGTGCAATAAAATACATACATACCATGTGTAAGTCAAAATTCTAGACATTTGAAAGACAATCAAGAGATTGGTTATCATTATTTTTCTCAAAGTGAGATCAAAAGAGCCAAGAAACAGCGCTTTTCTGTCCTCTGAAGTATTGGTAACTTAGGATATATATGTAAGGAAGTTTGTGTTCTTTTATAGAAGCCTCCCTGGTTTCCATTTCCAGCTCTGCCATGCTTGATCAAGAATTTACTTTCTCAGTCCCACTTTCCCTGTATTCAGAATGGATTCTATTAGTGGCTTGATGAAACTGTTTGGAAAGTTACCTGTCCACATGTTTAATGTCTGACACAAAGGTTTTCACAACATGGCTATTAAAAGGGCAACTAAATAGGGAGGGGAAAGAAAGCTAGGTAATCACGGTGATCATATTACAACTGAATGTTTGTTTTTCTGTTTTAATGCAAGCACCAAAAATCTTGCTGGTTAATATTCTGAAATAAAAGCCAACTTATTTCCTTACACAGACTTCAACTATATTATAAGTCAAAATTTGAAGGATTGCAAACATACTCCCTATAAGTTTACAGAGCTTGCAATTCATCTGGAATCACCATAAGCTTTATAATCAGCAGTGTGCAGACATTTACCTGTGAGTTACATAGCAGGTACTTCCTCAGCTGTTTCTACGGGGTGGAACAACCGATTCTTACATAGTTGTCGCTTGAGAGATTAAGGTAATTTAGGGAACACACCCTTTGTTTCTTGAGTAATACGTAGATGGTGTTTCTCAGTCCCTCAGTTTAAGATGTTGTCAGTGAACTAAAGTCAAAGTTGGCTCCAAATCATTCCCCTGGGAGGTGAGGCTCATCCAAACTGAAGCCTGTGCTGACTCCAAACTTCGGTTTTTGTTTTTGTTTTTTAGAAATTTTACTGTATTCTTTTCCTTTTGACTGAAAATAGTTTCTTTTCTCATGCAATACATTCTGATTGTAGTTTCCACTCACTCTGCTCTTCTGGGATCCTTCCCACCTCTTCTGCTCTCCAGATCCACTCTATTTCTGTCTCTCATTAGGAAAGAACAGGCTTCTAAGAGACAACAACCAACCATGACAAAATAAAAGATGAAGCAAAACTATCATGTCTAGGTTGGACACAGCAACCTAACAGGAGGAAGAATCACAAGAGTAGATACAAGAGTCAGAGATCTGTTAGAACAATGGTGACACAGAATATGTGGGAGTAGCTAACCACTTCTCACTCCATGAGAAGGAACCCATACTTGGCACTGCTTATGTAACCACAGACAAGAGTCTAGATAACCCAGAGATCTAGGGTGAAACCAAACACTACTGCTCTAACATAACAAAATGATGTCTAATGATATTCTGCCATACCCAACCTTTGATCTTTAATGTTCAGGCTTTGTTGACCTTCAACTTACTCCTTGCTTTTGATTACCACTTACTCCACTCCAGATTTCACCTCCAGAAATACTGTCTGCCCATGGCTATTCTGTGGAAGACTGGCTTCTACTCCTTTCCTACTCAGCAATGACTAATATTTACTGAGCTCACAAAGCTCAGATATTGTGGCCCATTGTAGGATATAACTGGAACAACAATTTGCTGAGAGGACAAGTGAATCCACTGATGCTAAGGGAGTTAGTAAATGTCAAAATTGCAGTTTTCTCCCAACTGCTGAACTCAGAAAGCCAGTTCTCAGCAGTAAAACAAAATAAACAAAATGAAGTAGAATTGGTTAGAAATGTAAAGCCATTATTTTTAGGTAACTTCCTTCCTGCTATATTATTTAAACACACTTTTATTAAATGATGTATTTGATCAAGACTATTTTTAATTTACAATGTATCAAGTCAATAAAAAATGAAAGTTAGCAAATATACAACCACCTCCATTTCTAAATTGTCATTGGTCCCATCCACAGCACATAATATACAGAGGATGTATTATGACAAAGAGAAGAGCACCATTTATAAATCTGGTATCTGAACGTCACTCAAGCCCTACAAGGCAACACTGCCTTGAAACCTAAAGTTAAGAAGCCAATGGTCACCTTAGAATATCCTTTGTTACCTCAGAATGTCCAAAAGCAAATAGGAAAAAAAGTGGAAGTCAGACTAGAATCTGCTTAAATGTGACTGAGTCCCAGTTCTGCTAAGGTCTTAAAGTGGAGTTTACATGGGCTATAAATATTCATAAATATTATAAATATTTACAAACCCTGAAGTATGCCTGACCCCTCTAGAGTCTATAGCATCAGAAACAATAGCATGAAAAACATCTATTCTGAAAGTATTCACTGACTAACCTATTTAACTAGAAACATTTTTATCATGTCTTATATAACTTCATTTTATCTTCAAATAGCCTTGTGAGATAGGCAGTTATTCCTATTTCTTTTTTATATATTTATTTAAATTAAAACAATCTTATTTTATATATCAATCCCAGTTCCCTCTCCCTCCCATGCTCCCATGCCCCCCTCAAATCCCCCATCCCATCCACCATCCACTCCTCAGGGAGTGTGAGGCCTTCCATGAGGGATCATCAAAATCTGTCAAGTCATTTGGGGCAGGGCCTAGGCCCTCCCCTATGTATCTAGGCTAAGAGAGTATCCCTCCATGGGAAATGGGCTCCAGAAGTCCGTTCATGCATTAGGGATACATCCTGGTTCCACTGCCAGAGGCCCCATATACTGCCTACTGCTCCTAGCTGACACCCACGGTCAGGGGACCTGGTTTGGTCCTATATTGGTTCCCCAGATGTCAGACTGGGGTCCATGAGTTCCCACTTGCTCAGGTCAGCTGTTCCTGTGGGTTTTCCCAGCTTGGTCTTGATCCCTTTGTTCAGCACTCCTTCCTCTCTGAAACTGGATTCCACGAGTTTGGCTCAGTGTTTTGCTGTGGGTCTCTGCTTCTGTTTCTATCAGTTACTGGATGAAGGTACTAAGATGGCATTTAAGGTAATCGTCATTCTCATTATAGGAGAAGAGCATTTAAAGTAGCCTCTCCACTATTGCTTAGGGTCCTAGTTGAGGGTCATCCTTGTGGATCTCTGTACAATTCCCTAGTGCCAGATTTCTCTTTAAACCTATAGTGGCTCCCTCTATTGATGTTTCCCTTTTCTTGCTCTCCTCTATTGTTCTCCCTACTCAATTTCCCTCCCTCCTCCCGTTTCTTTAGGTAAATGACAACATGGCTACCCAAACAAGCTGTCCTGGTGACTTCCCCATGGGAGTGTCCATGGCCATGTCTCTCCTGAAGGAAAGGCGACAGTGAATCAGACTGCTCTAAGTGATATGCCTGATGTAATATGAGATCATATATTAATGCAATGCAGTGGTTAACCTACACTGCAGTTTATGAAGCTGTAAGGAAAAAAAACATACACATCATCTGTTGTTGGAGAGACAAATCAGATATTCCACATATCACATATTTACTTTATGATTCAAACAGTATCAAAATTACAGCTATGAAGTAGCAACAAAAATAAATTTATGTTTGGGAGTCACCATAACATGAGGAACTGTATCCAAGGGTTGCAGTGTTAGGAAGATTGAGAACCATTGTGGCTCTTGCTGCTTTCCTTGTCCAAGTTGTCATCTGTTATAATGTGAAGTAACATCTTGCAGTAGCATCTTAAAGGAAGTTATTGTTCTAATCCTCAACCCCGCCACACATTCTCCTCTTCATTCTTCACCCTCAATGTGATCTCTCCTCAGCACACCCTTTGTTATGGTCCCTAGTTAAGATGGGATTGCTGTGATAGCACCAAGTTTGGGAGCTTGGATGGTCTTACAGTACTACAAAATCTTTAGTGGTTAATCTTAATAGCATACCAATTGTGGGCTGGGCACCACATTGCATATGTATAGTCCCAACTTTCAGGAATCAGTGGCAGGTAGATTTCTATGAGTGCAGTCCAGCTTGGTCTACATAGGCAATTCCAAGCCAGCCAGAGATACATAGTAAGACTCTCTCTCATAAGCACAAACAAATTTAAAAAAACACAAAGTATATTGACTGGTAGAAAAAGATAAAGTAATTCTACACCATAGTCAGAAGTTCTACCAAACTACTTCAAAAAGTCAACAGTTATAAGAGCATTCTGATAGGTCTGGGCTGATTCCTTACTAAGCTTCTATGATCAGATTCATGGACAAGCTAAGAGGCTCAGAAAGACAGTCATGGACACTGAGAGTATGTACTTCCCAGTGAACTGAGTGGCTTTCTTATTTTTGACTCCTGTTCTCAGGCCAAGACCAGTGATACCACAGTCGAGGTTCTTCAGTCCGTTTGTAGTGGCTTTCGTTGTCATAACAACAGTAGTGATCCTGGCCGTGACTATAGGTCTACTTATTCACTTCTTAGCTTTTGGTAAGTACTTCTCAGTTTAAATAATGAAATATATTCTCAGATTAAAAATGAAGTCTTTCCTCTTATGACTATATGAGCATGAAATAATATTGTTTAGAATTCTCCTCTAAGTATATATTCATATATATCCATATTTCTTCTCAGTAAGCATTTTAATTTGGTTTTTTTTGGCTTAATTGTTCTTTCGTGGGGTAGGTGGGTGATGTTTTGGCTTTTTAAAATATACAAAGTATACCCAGTTCTTGGCTGGTGGAAGTAGGAGAGCCAGGAACTCAAAGTAATCTGTGGCTATATAGAGACTACAAGGCCATCCTAGGTTGTATGAAACACTCCCTCAAAACTCCAAACTAAACAATATATAACTGTTGGAGGTCCTGCCGGTCAGAGATTGCAGTCAGCTATCTCCAAGCTCAGCAACATGGAGGATGTCCCCCACCCACACCTGCTTTCTCCAGGGCAGAGGTTTCCTTGTCTCAACCTGAGCTTATTTGGAGAATGTCTCTAGGCCTGGATGCCTGACTCATCTCTAATGTGACCCTTGACACAGTTCCCTGCAGAAGCTTTCCCTCTGTTGCCCATATAGTAACCTGACAACTTGTTAGGAGATTTGCAATAGGACCCTGCTGCCATATACAGTCTTAGACAGGAGTGTGATGTTTAATGCAAATTAGGTCACTGTCCCCAGCCTTTATATCTCTACTCACTCTGGAATAAAGCTGAGCTGTAACACTGAAGCAGTCTTCTGGAATGCTATTTCCATCATACCACAGACCAGACAAGGCCCAGCTTGTTTGCTTGCCAGTTCTTGCCCCTTTTCCCTAGTGGCCATGAACCTTGGGGAAGGAGGGTACCTGCAAGCACAGCCTACCTTTTTAATATCAAAAACATTGTTACACAGATGAGAACCACTATAGACTGGAAAATAAAATCTCTCACTACTTCTTTCCTGCTAACATTTGATGGCTTTGCTTTTGTTAACATCACGATTGTTTTTTTCATTTAATAACCTGATAAAATTATGAAAGTAAAATATTGCAAACAACCTTGAGTCTAAATGCATGAAACTCAGATTTGCCTTAGTGTTTGATAACTCATACTGTGTCCTGAAAGCAATCTTGCTAGCTAAGCAGCTACTATAATCAGTAGATAAGTTTGTTGCTGAGAAATAGAAAGCTGTAATGTCAAATTTTAAATGAGATACATGATTTTAGTATTAATTAACCTTTAAAATAGTTTATATTATATCATTAGTTGATTTAGATAGCATGGACAGAAAAAATTAATGCAAAAAATGTATATATAAATATATATAAAGAGGTGTTTTTAAATCCTCATAAATACTATTTCAGAAGTTTTAATGAGCAAAATGAATCATATATATGGTAATTTTATAATAATATAAATAATATAATGGTTAATGTTATTTCAGAAGCTTTAATATAGAAAACATATTATTAGATAATATATAATATTTCCCTTAAAATACACTTTGATTTTGTTTTAGGGATAATTATGTTAACCCTCATGTATGGTGTGCAAATAGATATGTATGAATATGGATAAAAACAAGAAAAAACACAATTTATGGTATGTCCTATTATAAAAAGCAAAAATAGTTGAAAATAACATTATCAATACTAGAAAAAAACAGTAATGAGGAATAATCATTTCAGATTATCGGTTGTAAAGGTTATAACTGAATTGAGTTTGTCATAGCTTCTTACCATCAAATTGCATGAAGTTAAACTTCAAATAAATTATAGATGGAGGAAGAAGAAATAGCATTGAGCTCCATATTAAATTAATGATTATGATAAGTAATGACACTACACTGTCACACTTAAATATGAAGAAGTGCCCAGGTGATCATATTCAAGACTTACTCTAGTGATCACTTATGAAATAAAAATGACCTCCCCCACCCCCATTTAAACAAACTTCTTTTCCCTTAGTGTCGTTAGCTCTTTCTTGTTATACTTATTTCTCTATGGGTTGCGTGTATGAATGATCAGAGAGAAGAAGGGATTTTTCTCAAGAGGTTCTGCTAAGTTGTGTCCATATTCATAATCTCCTGTCAATATGTGTATTTCAAGGATTCTTGACATCTTTAAACTGAATGTTTATTCCAGAACATTCCTTTGGGAAAAAAAACCCTCACAATAAACAACCAGAAAAGACAGGCTGTGAGTATTCCAGGAAATTTGTCTACAAAAACTATTGCCTGAGGGGCTGGAGAGGTTGTTCAGTGTATAAAGTGTCAACTGCCCAAGCACACATGTTAACTCCAGGCACAATTCAAATATGTTTAACTGGAGTGGGCACAGACTGGCAGATCCTGGGGTTTGTCAGCCAGAAGTCTAGCTGGAGTGATGAATTCCAGATTCATTAAGAGACCTTGTCTCAAAAAACTAAGGTGGAGAAAAAAGAAGACACTTAGCATTGGCACACACACACACACACACACACACACACACACACACACACGTACACATACACATGTACACACACATCTAAGCACATATACATGCACCCAGTACATCACACTCACATAAAATAACTAAATTTTAAAAAGAATATTGGAAAATTTTTAACTATTCTATTACTTGAATTGTTTTTTTAACCAATGAACAATTACATATTACAGACATCTATTGTTACTGAGCGAGTAAATAAAAAATATCATTTAGACATATTACTAATAAAAATTATAGTATTTCTGTACAACTTTGAAGGAGCTAAGTCATGCTAGTCCAACATTTTTTACCTTAAAAATATTAGCTTTGTCAATCTTTTAAAAACTCAAAAGAAAGTAATCCTGCTAAATTTATATTATTATGGATTTTTCTTTCTCTTAAGGAATACTATTTTAATTGTATAACTTCTAATAATGCTGCACAAAATAAAAATTAATCTACTTAGTAGCACTATAGTAATCATGACTTCCTTTCTTCTCCAGACAAGAAAACTTACTTTTACCACAGCAGCTTTCAAATCCTAAATGTTGAATACACTGAGGCTTTAAATTCCCCGGCTACACAGGAATACAGGCATTTGAGTGAAAGAATTGAATCTATGGTAGGTTAATACTTGTCTTTGTTTTTTATTTCTGCCTAAAATGAAAACAGTAAGAAGCCTAATGTAATAATAGTTTCATATAATAATGTCCTGGATATTCTGTATCTTTTCTTCCCTTGAGAAGTGAGAAATGTGTTTCTTGGCTTTCTCTGAGTTAATTTAATTTGCCAGTATACTGATTTTTATTCACATTTTCATATGTCATAATTCTAACAAGGTTACAAAGGCCATAAATAAATTTGGATTTTATTTGATTATGACTTCCAAGACTGGAAGTCTTTGTGTGGTTAAGAATTGAGATTATCCTTTTATATTCCTTTCACTTTTTCTTTTTTTCTCTCATTATTCAAGAAAGCATGTAAAGTAGTAGGTGGAAAAGATATATTCACAGTCCACAGCCAGGGGGTGGTGTCACAAGCCTTTATTCCCAGAACCTGGGAGGCAGAGGCAGGTGGATCTCTGTGAATTCAAGGCTAGGCGGTTCTACAGAGCAAGTTCCAGGACAGCCAAAGCTGTTACACAGGGAAACTCTGACTCGAAAAACAAACAAATAAACAAAAGGATATGCTCACCATACAAGGAATAAGATAATTTGGGCAACAAGCTGGTGTGATGATAGGCCTACTAGTCTGACTATAAATTTTCAAAGCGAACTTCTTCTCATGCATGAAGATATCACTGTCTACTTGCCCTGTTCTGAAAAGCAGACCCCTAGTACTCATGCAACAGCAGAGAGCTTGGATAGCTTTCAGTCCCGGGTTAGAGTTGACCAGACGAAGGTTGCTCACCTACCCTCTCCTTTTTAAAAAGACCTAAATATATAAATCAATTCAAAGCTTGTGAAACTTTAATATACAAAACAGCCATCTGATAGTCTCATTAAACCTCAGATTTTTGGGCCCCCACTGAACTTCTGATTCAATAAACCTCACATTTTTAACTAGTTCTAGCATGTCAATGACACTGTGTCTACATATCACACCCTGAGAGAAAGAAGTTAATCTTCAACAAGTACTATTACTGCTTCAGAACTGAATAATCAACTTGTTGCACAACTTAGAGGCAAATTTCATTGGGAGCCAAACTGTAGACATTTCAGCAGAAAATACACAGTAAGCTATGCCTCTCACTGAAGAGCTTCAGTCTCTGTCCATTAGGTCCTCTCCCTCCATTAAACTCTCAACATTCATATGTGTCTGTGACCATATAACACAGTGGAGTTTTTTAAACTTTTTCCAGTTGTGACTCCTTTTGTCCTACGAAGTGTTTTTTGTTTATTTGTTTGTTTGCTGTTGCGTGTGTGCGTGTGTGCGTGTGTGCGTGTGTGCGTGTGTGCGTGTGTGCGTGTGTGCGTGTGTGTGTGTGTGTGTGTGTGTGTGTGTGTGTGTGTGTGTGTGTGTGTGTTGTTTGTTTAAATGAGACAGGTTCTTACCATGTAACTCTGGTTGGCCTGAAACTCACAATGTAGACCAGACTGACCTTGTACTCACAGAGACCTGCCTGCCTCTGATGGAGCCACCACACCAGGCTGTCATCAGAAATATTTATGTATTCCTCAGTGTATAGTATATAGAGACTGAAATTAAATATTTACTGACATTAATCATAAATAACTTTCAAATAAGTACACAAAATATTAGAAAAATACGTTCACCATGAAAGGAATAATTAATTAGATAATACCTTGGTGATGTGTATGTTTACATATATATAAATTTATTAAAGATAAAAGCAATTTATATACAATTTACATACTAATGAGGTAGATGTTACTGTTTATTTTTACAAAAAGATTCAATCTTGGCTGAACATTTGATCGAGCAAAATTCTAAGTGTCTGCAAGGTCTTTGAGTTAACTGATAATTTGATAATGCATTCCACGTAAGTAAGTAGTCCAAATTGCTAAAGCATGTTTAGGGCCTGTCTTAGTTAGGGTTACTATTGCTGTGTTGAAAAACATGACCAAAAGCAACCTGGGAAGGAAAGGATTTATTTTAGTCATAGCTCCATGTAACAGTTCATCATTAAAAGCAGTGAGGGCAGGAACTCAAGCACGGAGGATCCTGGAGGCAGGAACATTTACAGAGGCCATAGAGGAGTGTTGTTTATTGGGTTGCTCCTCATGGCTTGATTAACCTGCATTCTTCTAGAATGCAGGACTACTAGTCCAGTGGTGGCATCACCTACATTGGACTTGGCCCTCCCCATCAATCACTAATTAAGAAAAAATCACAGGCTTGCCTACAGCCTGAACTAATGAAGTCATTTTCTTAACTGAGGCACCCTCTGATCAGATAGTTGACATAAAACTAGCCAGCACAGAATTAGTTTAAAAATTATTGGAAATTCTCTCAATCTCAAGCTAAACTTTATTTGACTTTTTTTAAAATGAACTTCAAGTTAGTAATTTAAACAGCAATTTTTAAAATCAAACATTCCAACATATACAATGCAAAGATGCATTACTTTGGTACTTAAATATTCAGGACTGACAGTAGAAAATGATTAAATGTCTTTGTTTCTTGTGATTGAATCATACTTACACTAAAAATGCTGTCATGCATAACCTAATCCAAGATGCCTCTGATAGCATTGCATAATACAAAGGACTAAGGGTACAAACACTGTACTTACAACTCATCTTGAGCACATCAGTACTCCCTTACTCACGGCTTTCTCCATTTGATCTGTTCTTAAAAATTAGAGAGTTTGGATACATCATTTGTACTAAGAATTATCTTCTTGTTGCTCAATCCATGAACATCCAAAAGTTCTTGGAGCTATCAAAGATCCAAACCTCAAGAGAGATCGTCATAAATGGTTACTCATGAGAAGTCTTCCTATCTACACAATAATGCTATGTAGTATTTTTCTGCTTAGCTAAATATTGAAAGGATCAAGCTTCACTGTGGAGGTTAGGACTCAGCTTCTTATTAACACAGCAGATGTCTTAATGGGGCCATTCAGTTTCAGATGGATCAGGTCAGATATGTGAGGTCAGCTCAACCTTAACCAAGCATAGGCAGAACTGAGAGAAGCTAACAGTAAAAAACGGCATAAGAAATACCATACATTCAGCAAAAGGTCATGAGAAAACAGAGTAATATTATATATCTTTGCAAAATACTTACTGTCTTATAATGCATACATATAGACACACAAACCTTGTTATCCTTAAATTGATCTCATTTTCTAAAACATAAATCACAAAGTATGTACATACCTTTTACCATTAAAATGAAGGTAATTCAGTGTTTTTATTAAGATTCTACACAATATTTAAAAATGTCAGGACACACATAAATGTAAAGAAGAAAAAATTACATAAAAGCCCAACGGTGCTACACATCTAGTACTAACCATTTCAAGCTCTGAGCCGACCTCCTGTGCAAACTGCATCTGTAACACAGACGCAAACACACATGCCTTTCTTTTTTTGGTTTTTCAAAACAGGGTTTCTCTATGCAGCTTTGGAGCATGTCCTGGAACTTGCTTTGTAGATCAGGCTGGCCTTGAACTCACAGAGATCCGTCTGCCTCTGTGTCCCGAGTTTGAGGATTAAAGGCATGTGCCACCACTGCCTAGCCACATGCCTTTCTTACAGTGGAGTCAAATATATGCTAGTACCTTCTTTTCCTCAAAAAATACATCTTCACTTAATTTTATATGTTTCAGTATTAATGGATTCAGAACATTGAAAATACCTAATAAATATTATAGCATATAGGATCACAATATTTTATTTAAACATTTCTCCATAAGCACATTTTTAAATTCTTTCAATACATTTTGTTTGGTGTGTGTGTGTGTGTGTGTGTGTGTGTGTGTGTGTGTGTGTGTGTTTGTCCTTTTTTGTTTTTGTTTTTGTTTGTTTTGGTTTGGTTTCTGTGGGGAGCTTTTTGGTGCAACTGATGTATATTGTATCACCTTTATCACATGCTAAATATTTCCTCTTGTTTCTTCTTTCCTTCACTCTCTTCCACAAGATCAGTCGTTGCCTACATCATTACCAAGTTATATTTGAAGTACTGTATCTTGATAATATGATGTTAAATGTTTCCTTGAATATTTGATTATGATTTTCCTAGTTAATATATACATGTATCTTTCTGTAGAAGAATAAATGCATATAGAAAGAACCAGCATTTAAACCAGGATCTCATGACTGAGTAGAAGAGTTGCCGTTTCTTGGTGGTAACAAGATGTAATAGGTCTCTGCAAACCACAACTATTATCTTCATCAATATTTGCATAACAGGCCAGGTGTTGGTGGCACATGCCTTTAATCCCAGCAATCAGGAGGCAGGTGGATCTCTGTGGGTTTGAAGCCAGCCTGGTCTACGGAGTCAGTTCCAGGTCAGGTTCCAAAGCAATACAGAGAAACTCTGTCTTGGAAAGAAAAAAAATGCATTAACAGCACTCCTATAACAAACAAGACAATGGGAATGAACTGGAAGACGGAGAGCAGAGGAGTATGAGTTCCAGGACCCCTACCCCCTTTTTAATAAAGGGCTCAGCTGTTAAAAGCTATGTTCCAAAATAAAGGGGAAAAGTGACTGTCTTTGATTTACCTTAGTCTTACTTAAAATTTTTTAATGGTTTTTTGTTGTTGTTGTTGTTGTAGGTTGTTGTTTTTTGGTTTTTCAAGAGAGGGTTTCCCTGTGTAGCTTTGGCACTTGCTTTGTAGACCAGACTGGCCTCGAACTCACAGAGATCCATCCACCTGCCTCTGCCTCATGAGTGCTGGGATTAAAAGCATGCACCACCAACACCTGGCAATTTTTTAATGTTTTTTAATTTAATTTTAAATTCACTTTATTTATTGTTTATTTTTATTGAGTATAGATTCTTCTCTCATACAATACATCTCATCCACAGTTACGGCTCCCCTCTCCTCCCATGTCCACTTCATCTCCCCTCCCACCCAGATCCACCTCCCCTCCATTTCCTCTTCAAAAAAAAGAGTGCACTGCACACACATTCTCTCTCTCTCTCTCTCTCTCTCTCTCTCTCTCTCTCTCTCTCAGTCCAGTGTTACAGTAGATAGATCACATGATCACAAGCCTTATTTCCCTTCTTCTTCGAAAACTGTACTTCCTAAATCCTTGAATTCAAGACAGTGGCAAAACAAGATAATGGATATTAAAGACCACAACACATCATCTCTACTATTCAGTTCACCTCACAGAAAACAGAACAAACTGCAGCTATCAAGTAACAGACTGGGAAGAGTGATTTTATAGAACACACAGAGAGCTGATACAGTGTTTCCCTTCTAAAAGCAAAAATGGGACAGTTATACTTTAATTCTATTTGCAACGCTTTTATATGACCTACTATATTAATATGTATAGTGATGGCCCTTATGTTTTAATGTTTGGAATTTACTTAAAAGACACATGATTCACATTAGTCCTTAAAACCCATAAATGTGACTCGTAAGAATACTAGAGTATTCTTTTTTCTCTTTATTTGTTCTCCTTTCATAGAATACATGCCAAAAACAGTTTGCCCTCCTTCCACTCCTCCTAGTCCTCCACACACACACCTCTCCCCTCCCCCATATTCACTGCTTTACCATTTATTTTCCTTCAGAAAACATTAGACTTCCCAGAGAAGAATATTCTATAACATGAAGAGGATGTAAAAACCATCAATTATGAGGAAAACATAAAATCCTTTCTTCTTAAGTATTTACTTGGTTTTCCCCAATGCTATAAAAAAATCAATAAAACAGGATATAAAACCCAATGAATATAAAAATTAATTATTGAATGGTCTGGTAAGGAGCAGTTATGACTCAAGCTCTTAATAAACACAGTAACATGTCTTTTTACATAAAAAACTGAAATATAGGTCACTAAATGATAGAAATAGTTCATGTCACACTGTAATTTAGTAAATTTTGCTTTTTCTTTAAAGTTGCAGTATTTCCTTAATTTTTAAAAAAGAAAACATGAATTATTTTAATAAGGTCAAAGTTTTACTGTCTTTAAGAAATTTTAAGGTCTGTATATGGAAAAACAAAATTGCTTTTCCATTTCAATGTTTCTATTAACCTGGTAATGGGAATTGATATTTAAAAGTTACGGTATTACAGAAATCTTATAACTTCAAATCCTGGATAAATATAATGTCCAGCAAGCTGCCTGATTCCTCATTTCAACTATCTCATGTTGACATACACTGGGTTAACTGCACCATATAAGTGAAAGCAATCAACTCCATTATAAAACCACAATGTACCTGATATTGTACCACAGGAGAACTCTGACAAACTATTCCTTGTTAGCTGTGAAACCGAACTTTGTACCTGAGACAACTACCTCTACTAGGAAATAGCTAAGCTTGTTAGGTCATGAAAGTATCAACAAATGCTATAAGTAATGACTGTAGATTAGGCAAGAATCAAAATCTAACAGGGAAAGCACTGTTCTTTGCTGTTCACCCTTCCTTCATATTTTCATCACTAATTGGACTTAATCACCTAATTAATCACTAATTAGTCTTAACTGATTTCATCCATCTAAAATAGTCATTGTAGAACACATGCATATTGAGTTGTATGAAATGATTTCCCTAATGCTGACTTAAGTCTTACCTCAACTACCTCATTCACTACTAGCAAATCATGTATCATGAGGTCTCATGAAGTAAAACATTTGATGTAATTAGAGTGACTTGTATTGAAGGCATGCCCTGTCCAGACCATCTCTGCTTAATAGCTGTGAAATAAATAGGAACCACATCAGAAGGTTACACTATCTGCCTGTATTAATTCTATGTTATCTGTGTTAAAACTGACCAGACCTCACCTGATAGATTTCTACTTCTCATCATATAAGTTCCATGTTATAGTCATTAAAATAGGAAGGAGAGACTGCAATTACAGTGAGGTTATTTACCCATTTTCTTTCTACAGATTACTGACGCATTCCGAGAATCAAATTTAAGAAGTGAGTTTATCAGAACACATGTTGTCAAACTGAGGTAAGTAAAAGAATATCAAAAGGCATATTTGCAAAGATGCAATATAGTCTGTTTGACTTCTGTTTACACTATAGATATTAAAAGGCATATTCACGTAACTGTTATAATAAGATGAAAATATAAATACTAAGAAAATGGGCCAGCTTAAAAAATGAAGTGAAATGCTGTGTCTATTTTGCTATTGATATAAATAATCATATCACTGCATTCTGGATGGGTACAAGAAAAGCTGGTGTGAGGGGACAGTAACAGGGCCATGCTATTGTGTAAATCCACTGGGTATCATAAAGCAGTCTATGTAAACAGTGCCTCCTTGAGTTGAACAAACTTGAGATGTATTCATCTGAGATCAGCACACCATGCCAACACCACAAGTAAGTTTTGGGCTTCATTTTCACAGAATGTCATAATAAAAGGATGACATTGTAGTAAAGATCCATGACAAGTCTGAAGTGAACTAATAGCAGGAGTGGCAACATGCAGCCTTTGGGAATCTGCTACTCCATGTGATATGACAAAAAAGGCTCTTCCAATGAAAACATTCACACTGAGCAATGTTCCCAGAAATGTCTTAAATGCCCACATTGCTCAATCCTTCATGTGGCAATATGAAAATTCCTTAATGTGCAAAAAGGGTACATGAATTATTCCTCAAATTAACATCACAAAAAGCAGAATTATGGTTAAATTGAGTTTTGATGAGGAATTAGAGGTGAGGAGGAAACTATGGGAAGAGTACCAAACATATTTCTATCTGTTCAATGAGCATTCCTTTGGGTAATTTGTTGTGTCTGTACTAGTTTGTAATACTCAAAGTTTTAAGCCAACACTAAAGGGGTAGGTAGAAAAGGCCATTAACTCCCCACTTCCAACTAATCCACTGAAGTCTGTCTTCTGACCACACTCCAAAATACAAGGTATTCTTTCCAATTTCATCAACAGCATCCAAATCACAAAATCCAAGAAAATCACCTTAGTTCTACTCCTAGACCTCTGCGCACCATTTGGCATTGTTAGCTTGTCCTTGAAATATCATTCACTGTCTCTTAGAACTCTTCACAGCCATGATTTTCCTGTTACCTATCTAGATAATCTCTCCATTTCCTTTGCTAGCTCTAGTATGGTCTTCACATGTTGAATGTGTGTGTGCACTGTGAGCCACATATCATAGTTCACATTCTCTCGTTTCAGTGGCTTCATGATCACTGTGGGTTTTATTTACTAAATATATCTTTATTCGCTTATTTTCAAACTGTGTATGTCATTCTAGATTACATATTTTTTCTATGACTACCTGAACCATATTGATATTTGTGTACTCTCTAACCTATTTTACCCTTTCTAAGTACATTTAGTCAACTTTCATTTATTGTAATAACATATACCTTTGGTTTTATTTTATAATCTTTCATATTCTTTACCCCTGCTTATCATTCTTTGTCCTACTGACTTACTTTATTATGAGTGACTGTGTTTTTCTTCTTTTTTTCTTCTACTATTTAGGGGTTTTCTATTCTAGTTGTCCTATTTTAGTGAATATTAATAAAATATGAACAAGAACTGAAATAATTCCCTATCTTCCTTCAAAATGATACAGGGAATTTGATAGTCTTGTTTCATTATTATCAGTGATGTTCTAGTTACACTTTATTTCCTTTTACAGATGTGTGAGTGCGGTGTGCAGGTATGTATGTGCATAGGCACATGTTTGTGTAGGTGTATGTGAGCATGTATGAGTGTGTATATGAAAATCTAAGGGTGGCACCAAATGTCCTCTTTGATCATTGTCCACCTTTTACACAGAGGATCTCTTTCTGGTCTTGGACTTGCTTTTCAAGTTGGTCTGTCTAGTCATCTTGGACTGGGGCTCCTTCTCTCTGCTTCCCAGGAACTGGGAATACAGGTAGCCTATGATACCTTCTTGGCCTTCACATGGATTTTAAAATAGTAGTGATTTTTCAGCACCTACAATATTTTGTGACATACTATCTATCTTTCTGTGAAGAAGTCACAGTCAACTTCTTTCATTTCCTCTTCATGTTTAGCTAGTCTTTTCTCTATTTTTTGTTAGAAGAATCATTTCTTGGTCTCTGAATTTAGTTCTATTATGTCCTGGAATTCTTATTTTCTTTTGTTTAGTGTGCTTCAGATTCATTGTGATCAGAGACTTCAAGTATTTACGAATTTGGGATAATTCTTTTTTTAATTTTAGAAGCAATCTTATTTACATATCCATTCCCCCATTCCCTCACCCTCCCATCCTCCCATGCTCCACACCAACCACCAACTCACCCCCTCCCCAAAGATAGTGAGGCCTTCCATGGGGGACCATCAAAGTCCATCACAGCATTTGGGGGAGGGCCCAGGCCCTCCTTCATGTATCTGAGCTGCAATAGTATCCTTCCATAGAGAACTGGCTCTCAAAGTCCATTTGTGCTCTAGAGATAAACACTGGCTCCACTGTTAGAGGTACCATAGACTATCTTGGCCTCCTAGTTGGCACCCACATTCAGAGGGCTTGGTTAGGTCCAATGCTGGTTCCCCAGCTTTACAACTAAGGTCTCCATGCTCTCACTAGGTCAGGTCAACTGTTTCTGCGGGTTTCTCCAGCACTGTCTTGGCTCCTTTGCTCATTCCTCCTCCCTCACTGCAACTGGATTCCATGAGTATGGCTCAGTGTTTAGCTGCGGGTGCCTGTTTGTGCTTTGATCCGCTACTGGATGAAGGCTCTAGGAATGGTAACCAAGGTGGTCATCAATCTCATTATAGGGGAAGGGCATCAAAGGCAGCCTCTCAAACACTACCTAGATTCTTAGTTGGGGTCATCCCTGTGGATCCCCTAACACTTCCCCTGTGCCAGACCTCTCTCCAAATCTGTATTGTTTCCCTCTATCAAGCATCTCATTTCTTGTCCTCTATTCCTCCCCTGACTCAGTCCTCCTGTTCTCCTCCCCCCTTAATTTCCCCCTCTCCCTTTCCCACCTCCATCCTCTAGCCCCCCATGCTCCCAATTTGCTCAGGGGTTCTTGTCCCCATCTCCTTCCTCGAGGGACCGTGCAATCTTCTCTTGGGGTCCTCTTTGTTTCCTAGCTCCTCTAGCAGTGCGGATTGTAGGCTGGTAATACTTTGCTCTATGTCTAAAATCCATATATGAGTAAGTACATACAATATTTGTCTTTTTGTGACTGGGTTACCTCACTCAGGATGGTTTCTTCTAGTTCCATCCATTCTCCTGCAAATTTCAAGATTCCATTGTTTTTTCCCCCACTGAGTACTCCATTGTGTAAATGTACCACATTTTCTCTATCCATTCTTCAGTTGAGGGGCAGCTAGGTTGCTTCCAGGTTCTGGCTATTAGATATAATGCTGCGATGAACATAGGTTAACATATATCCTTATTGTATGAATGAGCATTCTTTGGGTATATGCCTAAGAGAGGAATTGCTGGATCTTGAGGTAGACTGATTCCCATTTTCCTGAGAAACCACCATACTGATTTCCAAAGTGGCTGTACAAGTTTGCACTCCCACCAGCAATGGAGGAGTGTTGAATTTTGGATAATTCTTACTGTTTTTCCTAATATTACAGTTGCTTTCTTTTTTTCAACCGTTTTTATTTGAATTAGAAACAGTATTGTTTTACAAGACAATCCCATCTCCCTTCTCCCACCCGTCCTCCCCTACCCCCCCCCCAACTAAAACCTTATCTGTCACATATCTTTTCTGCTTCCCCTGGATGGTGAGGCCTTCCATAGGGTGTCATCAGAGTCTTTCGTATCTTTGGGATAGGGCCTAGGCCCACCCCCATGTGTCTTGGCTCAGGGAGTATTCCTCTATATGGAATGGGCTCCCAAAGTCCACACCTATGCTAGGGATAAATACTGGGCTTCTACAGGAGGTCCCATAGATTCCTGAGGTTTCCTCACAGAAACCCATGTTCCTTGAGTCTGGATCAGTCCCATGCTGGTATTCCAGCTATCAGACAGGGGAGCAAGAGTTCCCAGATGTTCAGGTAAGCTGTTTCTGTGGGTTTCACCAGCCTGGTCTGGACCTCTGTGCTCTTCACTGGTCCTTCTCTGCATCTGGGTTCCAGTTCAGTTCGGTGATTAGTTATGGGTGTCTGCTTCTACTTCCACCAGCTGCTGGATGAAGGCATATAAATCAGTCATCAATTTCATAATCAGGGGAGGGCATTTAAGGTCTCTCCTCCATTGCTGAGATAGTTAACTGGTGTCATCTTTGTAGATCTCCATACATTTCCCTAGTGCCTGATTTCTCTGTAAACCAAAAATGTCTCCCTCTATTATGATATCTCCATTTTTGTTATCATATATTCTTCCCCTGACTCATACTTTCTGCTCCCTCATGTCCTCGGCATCCCTCTTCGTCTCCCCTTCTCATTCTCCTAGGCCCCTCCCCTCTCTTCCCGTGCTCCCAATTTACTCTATAGTTGCTATCTTTTGTCTGCTCTCTTTAGCATTATTTCAGTATATGTTGAACTTTCCTTTTTCTCTTAATGTCTGTTTGATCATGTTCATTCTTCATCTGTTGTTAGACTCTGTAACTTCTTCATATCCACCTCTCATTTAACTGAATATCTTTAACTTTGACCAACATTCTTTGTAAAGACTTATAAAGCTGTTACTTCACTGAAGGTTTTTTGTCTGTTTAGTTGGTTGGTGATTGTTTTATCAGAAAGCTTTACTGGGTGTCTTTTGTTTGTTTGTTTGTTCTTTTTCTGTTTTGTTGAGATAAAGTGTTACTTTACAGCTCAGGATGGCCTCAGACTCATTCAATTCTCCTGCCTTAAATTTCAGAGTGCTGTGACTACAGGTATGAACCACAACATTCCACATGCCTCCTTTGGGATGGGGAATAAAAATTTTCTATTGTTCTCATTATTATAATTCTTTCTTTTATATCCTTAATCACTTCAAATGTACTTCTCCACTGGTGATACTGTGTTGAGCACTTCAAAGTGCTTCTTTGTCCCTTCTTACTTCAGCTTGTTAATACCTTAAAGATTCTGAGAATACACAGGTAGTATTAATACAAACACAAATGTTATATAGCCAGGCTCATGATTCCTAATTTTCCAAACTACGCCTTTGAAAGAGTTAAACCTTTTCTTTATGATGAGCAGGTTTTTACTTCTCTTTAATTCATGCTTACACTAGAGTTCAGTTGTTTTAAATCTAAATGCCCACTCCATATGTTTCACTCACCCAAAACCTAGCTGCTATGCAATTGTTAAATGGAAGCCTATTAAATATTCCAGAATATATAACATAACAGATTGTTTTTGACACTAGAAATTTTCCTCACTATCACATGATCTTAGTCTTGAATCTGAAATAGATTCATACCATTTTATCTAACATTTGCATAACATTTTTAAAATTGCTTAGATTTAACATCATATAAATTGTAATTGTTCTATTGTCTATTGCTCCATCTAAATTGGCCAATCATGAGAGAGGCAACAGTGAAATTTCATCACAGCTAATTACTGAAACTTAGAGTCGTCCTAGCACCAGAAGATTTTGTTTTTACTTGTTAAAAAATATACTAAATTAGTTCCTGGGACAGATGGTAAATGTACTATTTGAAGTGGCATTTGATATGGGCCAAGGAAACCAAGAGGTATATGAAAGACCTCAAGCCAAATTTGCCTACTGCCCTTTTTCCAAACAGAAGCAAACTGTCCTGGTCAGGTTACTATTGTTGTGATGAAACACCATAACAAAAAACAACCTGGGTAGGAAAGGGCTTACTTGGCTTACACTTCCACATTAATGTTCACTGAGGGAAATCATGGCAGGAACTGAAACTGCACATGAACCTGAATGTAGGAGCTGATACAGAGGCCATAGAGGAGTGCTGCTTACTAGCTTGCTCATCATGGCTTGTAACGATAACTCTTTCCACCAGCCCCCTGAGTTCCATCGCCATATTAGGACCCGCAAATAACATACAGAGATTTATATTAGGTACAATACTGCTGGCCAATGACAAATATTTCTTACTTGCTAGCTCAGTCTTAATTATCAACCATAACTACGAATCTATATAATTTATAAAGACTTATAGAGAACGCCGATGGCATACGTCCTCTCTTGCTGAGATCACATGGTGATTCTGGCTCTCTAAGCCTATTTTCTTATAGAACATAGGACCCCCCCCAAGTCAGGGGTGTTACCACCCACAATGGGCTGGACCCTCCCCCATAAATAACAAATTTAGAAATTAACCTACAGGCTTTCCTACAGCCTGATCTTCTGGAAGCATTTTCTCAATCAAGTTTCCCTGCTCACAGATGCCTATAGCTTGTGACAAGTTGGCATAAAACTAGACAGTACACAAGCCAACACCAGATGGTGGAGGTGGCTTATGATGTTAATTATTTGTAAGTGAGGATGCAATGAGACCACGAAACTGGATCACTCCACAGTAGAAAGAAAGGTTTTCTGGGATAAGATCAAACTGCTGTCTGGGGGACAGAGAACATTAACTTCTCAGAAAATCAGTCCAATTTTATTCTGAAATTTTATTTTATTTTATTTTATTTTGGCTTACATATATATGTATATATTTATATTTATATAAAAAGAGCAATAATGGCTATATGTTATGCATCAATAGCAGCAACAGTTTTCTAGGTTCTGTAGTCCTTTGAACAAAATTGTAGAGACATCCAGCACACTCCATTTTAAAAAAACAAAAACAAACAACAACAACAACAAAGTAAAAAACAAAATCCCAGAAGACAGCACAGTTCTGTTACTCTTGTGGTACTTGGCACCATTTTTTTTTAATTAGTTACTCAGTCATCATCTGGGAGGAAACCATTCTGAGCAACATCATTAAAAACAGCTCTGATAAAGCATGGTCACTACTGTGTATCATAAAGCAGGTCAACATATGAGTGAGTACATATCATGTTTGTCTTTTTGTGATTGAGTTACCTCACTCAAAATGGCATCTTCGAGTTTCATCCATTTTCCTGCAAATTTCAAGATTCCATTGTTTTTTTTCTGCTGAGTAGTACTCCATTGTGTAAATGTACCACAATTTCTCTATCCATTCTTCGGTTGAGGGGCATCTAGGCTGCTTCCAGTTTCTGGCTATTACAAATAATGCTGCTATGAACATGGTTGAACATATGTCCTTGTTATATGAATGTGCTTCTTTTGGGTATATGCCTAGGAGTGGAATTGCTGGATCTTGTGGTAGACTCATTCCCATTTTCTTGAGGAGTCGCCATACTGATTTCCACAGTGGCTGTACAAGTTGGCACTCCCACCAGCAGTGGAGGAGTGTTCTCTTTCTCTGCATCCTCTCCAGTATAAACTGTCATTGGTATTTTTGATTTTTCAGCCCAATTTTACATGCTGGTCAGCAGAGTAGGAGTCTTGGATCTGGTATAAGTTGTTTGAGAACTAGAGTAGTTGACTTTTGTGGTGGATAAAGGAGGTAATGGTTTTCATGATGAATGGAAATCTACCTTACAAAATTCCTGAGGAATGCTGAATTTAGGCTTCTGTTTATCTAATAACAGTCCCTCTGCTTACCCAGTCAGAGACCTGTTTAGGAGATTGTCACCAGTACTGGCATTTTGGAGGCCCAAAATGAACTAACATTATTGGTATGAAATAAAGTAGAATTTATCTAGGTTTTGATATGTGGTTCATTGTGAAAAATTAGTCTCTAGGATCAATCAAAACAGAAATAAAATCTTAACATATGACTATAAATTTGTTGCTGTGGTCAGATGAAAGGTTTTGTGTAACAGAAAATTAACTTGATGTTTTAACACAAATCAATTTGGATGCTCATCAATTTTTAAGTTTGTTAAGACAATAAATATTTTTCTCAACTTGGTAAAGTCTAATAACAGCTAATGCTTTCCATGCAATCTTTCTAAAACTTCTATATAAATTTCTAATCATCACAGAAACCCAGTTAAAACAGTAAGATTTTTGGAATTAGTGTATTAAGAAACCTAAATAGTTTATGAAAAGTCCCATGTTGGTAGCATTCTGATTTCAAAATACTATTCTGTATGATGATTATGGTGAGTTGTGTTGAAACCAAATTTGGGAAATAGCATTGGGCTGTATCATTTAGTGTCCATTGTTATGCAGCTATGTTCCCAAATGAATTCTTTTAAGAAGGTTTAATCAAGAAGAGCATATAGCCGGGTGTTGGTGGCACACACCTTTAATCGCAGCACTCGAGAGGAAGAGGCAGGCGGACCTCTGTGAGTTCAAGGCCAGCCTGGTCTCCAGAGCAAGTGCCAGGATAGGCTCCAAAGCTACACAGAGAAACCCGAAACCCTATCTCGAAAAACCAAAAAAAAAAAAAAAAGAGCATATAAACAACACAAAGGTATCAAAGTGTCTGTTTCTGATTACTTGCAGGAAAGAAGGGAATGGTGTGATCGCAGATGCTGTCATGAAATTTCGATCTAGTAAACGCATCAATAGAAGAGTCATGAAAAACAGAATTCAGTCTGTGCTACGAATACTGAGTAACTCTGGAAGCTTGGAAATAGCCCCTTCTAATGAGATAACATGCAAGTATCATTTCTATGACTTTTCATTTTAATATATCTTTTAATTTTACTCACTCAAATTCACATATTCATTAAATGAGAATCCCACCTCATTATTTGTATTTGAACTATCAAAACTACTACAATTCTAAATGTAATAGACAGTTCTCTAACATAAAACATTCTAGGATTTTCTTTTTTACTAGTTAGAAATGTTTTCAAGGTTTGATTTTCTTCTTAAATGCAATAATTACAACATGGGACGAGATCTATTTCCTAGTGTCCACATGAGGGCAATATATTTTAACTTTTTCTACTGTTTTGAGCCCTGTATAGAATGACACAACATGATAAAGAAAACATATTAATTTTCTTTCTGAAATTGATTAGGTAAGTTAAGACTATTCCAATAGGAATGAATTTTAGAGGTTGGAATTTAAAAGGACTTATGGCTTCAGTTTTATCTTTGTAAAATGGGAATATAATTCCTGACTGATAGCTCCAATCTGCATAAAACATGTTAAAAATGCTTTTTTATCCTATAAAATTTATTATGACAAAACCTGCAAATACATAACTTGCTTAAAACCTATTTTAATTGACATGCGGTCACAAGATCTATATACAGGGTACAGAAGCATTTCAGTACATGTCTACACTATGCAATGATTAGATCAGAGAAACCAGAATGTCTATTACTTCAGACATTCAACAGTTCTTTGTTTGGGGGACAGTTAAAGTCTTCTATGCTAAGTATTTTTTAAATATTCATTAATTGCTGTCAACCATAGTTCATGACAACTGTAGAACATGAAAAGCGACCCTTCCTACCCATACTTACCTGCCAATGCATTCTCCATCCCCTCCCCATTCTTTGATCCAAGACACCCTTTATAGGTGCAGATAAAAACTACCCTACTCCCTACTTCTTCAAGTTTAATGTTTCAGTTTCCACATCCAAGTGAAACAAGTATTTGTTATTTGTCCCTGACTTATTCTTACTATACAATGTCTTTGTGTTCTATATTGTTTAAAATGACAGAATTCTGTTGTTTTATTGCTACATAATATTCCACTTTTCCCTGTAAATTTGCAAATTACTGCTGGTCATTGTGTTGGCTAGATTTTGTCTATTTGACACAAGCTAAGGTCATCTGAGAGGAGGAAACTCAACTGAGAAAATGTTTCTATAATATCAGCCTGTAGGCAAGACTGTGGGTCATTTTCTTTTGTTTATGATTGATATGAGAGGACCCAGCCTGCTGTTTGGGTTGGTAGCATTGGGCAAGTGGTCATGGAGTGTATTAAGAAATAAACAAAAACAAATTGAGCAAGTCAGGTGGAGACAGTCAGTAAGCAGCACTCCTTCCTGGCCACTGCTTCAGGTCCTGCCTCCAGGTTCCTGCCCCGACTTCTCACAGTGGTAGATTGTGATATGGTGTTGCCCCAAACGCGCGCGCGCGCGCGCGCGCGCGCACACACACACACACACACACACACACACACACACACACACACACACACACACACATTACTCTTGATCATGGTGTTTTATCACAGCAATAGAAACCTAATTAATACAAATATTGACAGAAGATTCATAGGATATTTCTGTGGTAGACCTGAGATTAGTTTGGGCAAACTGTGTTAGGACTTTGGAACTTTAGGCTAGAAAAGCCATTGATTGGTCAGAGCATAGTGAGCTATTATGGGAACTCACAAGATAATGCTAAAATTAATGCAGATGACAGTGGCATGGCTTGTGAAGTTTCAGAGGGAAATTTAAGAGGCCCGTATAGACTCTGTTGGGACCATTCAATGCTTTGAAATAAAAATCTGTGATTCTAGTTTAGCTGCAAGTGAAGGATTAACTGTTATTAATAAGAAGCCAGGATCACTAAAGTGAAATCTTCTGGCAAGTGTTTCCTCAGGGTTCAGAGGGAGCTAAGAAAGGAAAGTTGGTTGTTGAGTGTGTCAAGTTGATAATGGGTCAATTTTCCAAGCTAATTTGACACAAGCTGGAGTCATTTGGGAAGAGGAACCTCAATTGAAAAAGTTCTCTGACAAGATAGGCCTGTGAGCAAGCCAGTGGGTTATATTTTTTTATTAATAATTGATGTGGAAGAGCCCAGTCCTTTGTAGGTGGTGTCAACCTTGGTTCCAGATAATCTGAGAATATAGGCTGTGCAAGCCATGAACAAACCAGTAAGCAGCATTCCTGTGTTGCCTTGGCTTTATTCCTACCTCCAGGTTTCTGTCTTAAGCTTGTGACCTGACTTCCCTCAGTGATGGAATATCACCTGGGAGCTGTAAGCCAAAGCAAACCTTTTCCTCTAAGGGTACTTTTGGTCACAGTATTTATCACAGTTGTAGAAAACATACCTAAACAACATTTTGACCATTTTGAGCAGTTCCACAATACACGTGAGGTGTCATATCACGTTGACAACTGACTGATTACCCAGCAGGGGATAGCTGAATCATATGGTAGTTCTATTTCCAGTCTTTCTTTCTGAAAGACCTCCTAACCATTTTCCATAATGGTAATAGTAATTAAGACATAACTTTTCTACATAAACGTGAGAAGGGTCTCCAAAACCTGAAACATGGAAAGAAGAAGCTTTATCTGAGAGGGAGAGATGGAGAAAAAGCAAGTACTCTAACACAATGCTTTGACAGAATAATGAAACAAGAACTGACGGATATCCTGTAGCTTCTTTCACTCCCATCTAGAAAGCATAGATAAGGACCCAGGATCAGAGGGTCAATATGTTGGCAGTTAGGATTCAAACTCAAGTCTTCCTTAGTCAAAGAAGGAAGAAAAGTTATTGGTTATTATTTGTTTGTTTGTTTGTTTTTCTGCTTCCAATAGGATGACTTGGCCCTACTGATGCTTACAAAAGCAAATAAAATGCACAAACCTTATGAAACTGAGTATCATTTTGCATGAACTATTTTAAAGTTTTCAAAGTATGAAATCCTATCTTATGAACTTTGGTTTCATTTTATTGAAAATAAGAAGATAGATGGCCCACTAAAAATTTTCAAGTCTGGCAGACAATAACCTGACATAGTTTCAGTGCTATAAATGGAAATCAGTTTGAAGGTATCATAACTATTTGAAGGTATCAAACTGTTGTTTGATAAGTGTCAAACAATAAAAGTATGGAGTATCAAAGAGGATGAGGCTCTTTCAAAGAAATGAAAATGAGAAAAGGGAAACTTTAGGTCATTTCTAACTGCCTATAAGTATAGTATTTCTTACTGATTGATGAAATATATCAAATTATTGATAAAACATGCTCATACTGAGTTTGAAATGACTATAAGACCTGTCTTAGAAAACTGCTCTGAAGACAAACCTGGAAATAGAGCACACAGACTGTCACTACTCAAAGCTGACGTTGTCTACTGTCACTACACAAAGCTGACGTTGTCTTGCCTGGCACTCCCAACATCCCGTAAGCAATACGTGTAGTAGTCTACTGACTATTGCACAACATACATCTTACATCCTGGAGCACAGATGCTATCTCACCTTCCATTCAGAATGTCTTTTTCCTTCTAGTCCTCATGGACTATTCCTCAGAGTTTCAAAGTACAGTGCAAATGTTATGTCCTTTGTGATGACATCTATGACTCTCCTGGTATCATTACCCTTTCCTCCACTTTACTTTTCATCCATAATAATTCCTTGGCTGGTATCAATCTGTAAATAACATGTTGAAAGAGCCTCTGTTTTGCTAGCTCTTGAAGAAACAGCACATAGTATAACATTAGTAAAGTAATACATGCATACACCAATGTCTACTCACAGGTATATTTGAAAAATGAGCAATTAGCTTCTATGTGATAATATATTGAATCCTAATGACTGCTTAAGCCTTTCTTTTGCTAAGAGAAATGGGTGACTTTTGAATTTGTTCCCTCCCACATATCTCATCACCAATATTGTCAGTTGGTCCTTCTAGCCTTAAAATGTCTCTAGGTCCATGGCTTATGTCTACTACAAGCACCTGGTAAATATTTCATGAAGGATGTAAGCACAAACTTCCAACAGTTTGTGTGCAACAACAAACTAGGATGAGGTTGCAAAGAGAGATTTCTAGGGCACATGACTCAGAAGTTCTTTCCAAAGGCTTGAGGTGGAGCCTGGGAATCTGAATTTCAGCTAACCCTCCCAGTGACTGTGTTTCCGGTTGCCTTAGCACTGAGCTTCATGAAATCAAGGTGAAATGATTTTCAGCTTCTATTTTGTTGATCTTATTCTCACTCTTTCTTTTTTAACATTAGCACTCACTGACCAGGATACAGAAAATTTTTTGACTCAAGGTAAGTTTTTTTAATTATTCTGCAAGTATTTATAGAATTTTAAGGACTTAAAATCCAAGTCTTTTGGAGCTCTCTGCCAAAGCCTTATTTGTGAACTTGGTGCCTTCATTCTGAGTTCCCTCTGCAGGGTTCTTGTAGAAAGCAGGAATTGCTCTTCACACTGATGTCCTAATGTTTATGTAAATTTCTCCTTCTTCTGGGAAAAAAAAAACAAGAATGGAAGCACAGTTGAGTATAATCCACTTGGTGCTCAACCCCAAGCTCCAGGCAATTTTCTTGGCAGTTCAGGGAAGTTTTGTTGGTGTGGTTCTAAAGCAGTGTTTCTGTAGAGTTGTAAATTATGTTTGATGACAACATTCATGTAGATTTTGAACTACCAGAGTACCTTGCTTTGTTGTGGATTTGGACTAATCATAAGGTAATAAATTGTAAAATGTATTGTCAGTTTGAAGCCTATAACTTGAAGGGAAAGTCATGTTCCAATGCCACTCAGTATACACTTTTAGACTAAGAGGACAGGCATAGAACTAGAAACATGAAATTTACTTCTCAGATCAGCCAAATGTAGTTAGAAATTAGTTCCATGTATTTGGATTTCTGATTTATTTTAGATACTTAAGAGATTTTAAAGGGTACTTCACTCCAAGATATTTTTCTACTCAGTTCTGTGTTTAATTTACAACTATTTTGAACAAATCTGTGATAAAATAATTCACCAAGGAATTTATTTGGAGAAGGCAAGAAAAGAACTCATACTCATGTATATCTCTTAATGAAAGTCTAATCCTCTTTTATTGGGAAATTTATGAGAAACCAAATGCTTATAATTAGCAATTACCAACCCAGCAATAGAAATTATTAGTGATATACATCTGTTATTATTAATAAACATTAGACTAACTACAAGAAGAAATATTATAAGGCTTTGGGTTGAAAACTGATGAAATTAACCCATTCCAGTCCATTTAACTTCTGTCACTGAAATGTTTGTAGGTTTCTTAAGATATTTAAATAAAGTTATATTCTATTTTTAAACTATGTTTTTAGTGTGTGTGTGTGTGTCCATATGCACATGCTATGGCATGACTATAAAGGGAAGTCAGGTCTCTCCTTCCATTTTATGGGTCTTAGGAATCAAATGTACATTGTCAGTCTTGGAGGCAGGCTCCTTTGCCAGCTGAGTAATATCACTAGGCCTAAACCTATATTCTAGAAATTAGAACCTCTGTCATAGTCAATTCCTATCAAAGGTACTGTTACTTATACCTAGCCAGGGAAGGAGGACTAGAACATCCATGATGAACTACAATGACACTGAGGGGCTTTTGGATACAATGGTTTTATTCTAACTTCACTATGTGCATGCATCTTTCCTTGAAATAATAGTTTGTGACTTGTTCCATGGTGTGGGACTGAAAGTCATTATTTCCAACAAGTTTTCAGGAGTAATCATTTTATAGGGTCATGGGTCATATTTTGAGTACCTAGGAAAAGGAAGTCTTACAGGAGTTTGGGACCTGTGGTGACATATCCAGCACTGACCTTTGTTAGCACACAAAGTATCCCAAACCATTATGAAACTGCTCAAGAATTTGATGGCCTTATTCAATTAAGTTCAGAAATGTACTCAATAATGCAGTCCATATACATGCCTGTACTCTAAAAATAAAACATACTGAACAAGATATGCAGGGATTATACATGTCTATAATCCCAGCACTTGGGGGATAAAATTGGGATGATCAGTAGTTCAAGGTCTTTCTCAGCTATAGAGAGAGTTTGAAGCTAGCCTGGGCTATATGAGGCCCTGCCTCAAATAAAATAAATAATCACGAATTTGGAATATCCAGCATATTGTAGGAAAAGGGTGGAAAAATCATACATGATGGAGAATCCTCGCAGTAATTTTTTAAATGAAAAGAACCATCCCCTTGCCAGAATGTTGATACTTTTTTTCTTTTAAGAATGTGGAGCCCGTCCAGACCTTATAACACTGTCAGAAGAGAGAGTTATTGGAGGCACTCTAGCCGAAACAGGTGACTGGCCCTGGCAAGTCAGTCTACAGCTCAATAATGTCCACCACTGTGGAGGTATCTTGATCAGTAACTTGTGGGTCCTGTCAGCAGCTCACTGCTTCAGAAGGTGAGTCCACAGCTATTCTTCCATCTGGGAATAATTAGGAAAGACAGCTACAGGAAGACTCCACCCACTACTCCCAGGACTAAACATAATTGGGTTAACCCCTAAATAATTCAATGGAAATTATCTCTGTCTTTTTTATTTATGGAAGCATAATTGTCTTTTCTCCTTTGGTGTAATGATTTGCTGATAGTTCTCTTTTTCATATGACAGTGTTCCAGCATAGCAAAGAAAAAAAGATCACATGCTAGCATGCATAATTTAAATCCTTGTTCTAATAGTTCATAGAATTTACTTAACTTCACTGTTTTCAAATTAGGGGCAACACTACTATCTGAGTGTTGATGTTACTAGTAGGACTGATTATAATATTGATTTTTTAAAAAATGTTAAGTTGTTGTGGTCCAAGCTGGGGATGTAGTTCATTGGTTAAAAGCACTTGTTGCTCTTTCAGAGAATCCAGGTTCAATTTTCAGCACCCACATGGTGGCTCTAGCTCCACAGCATCCAACACCCTTTTCTGACTTCTGCAGGCACCAGACATGTATGTAGTACACATACACTCAGATAAAACATTCATAACCATCAAATTAAATAAGTAAGATTATTAATAGACTGATGATCAGCCTAGAGCCTAGAAATTCTCACTAATTTAATTTTCCAAAATTGATTTAATGCCTATATGGAATGCAATAGAAGCACCAAATACAAACAGCAGTGCTACTCCTTCAGAATGGTTATATTAAGCCATTTACAACCAGACATTTGAATTGGTACAGGCTATTACTTACATTTGGGTAAGTGGCTGTTGGAGAGCAACTGTGCAAACTGACTCTGTTGGTACAAGGTGAAGCTCACACTGCTCCTAATAAAAGGATTTTTGTATGTTCAACATGATGAAACCTTACTCTCAGACATATGTTGGTACTGGACATCCAAGGCTTTAAAAATTTGGGGAAACTAAACTCAAAAAATCACCCAGAAAAGTAAACCCGGTGTGTCCCTAACCATTTTTATTTTTTTCATCCTTTTCCAATTATTGGAATACAGCATCCTTATCATATACATAAATCCACCCTCACTCAAATCAGTCCAAACTTGTTTCTGCAACTATTCATCCTAAGCTTCAGGCTTGTAGCATGTTTCTCATCTGGCTCTTTTTATGTTTCCCCATCTGTAAAACTTCTCAAGTTGATTTTTTTCCCTCAAATGTTATCCTCTCCATATCCCCATTTGTTCATACTGGTATTCTTTGGGATATTAACAATTCCAAAGAGATGCTATTGAGATCTGAGAGCACTGTCTTTTATTACAGTGTTTTTTAAAACAAGACCATTTATTAAATGAAGAGTAAATAAACATGAACACAAGCATGCAGTTTCTGAATGAAGGTTCTAGGAAACCTCACATTTTTCCAAATCTTTCTGCTGATATTTCATAACTCAGTGTTAGTGAATAAATTTAAAATTTATTTCAGAGATCCCACTAAATTCATATGATTCTGGTTTAAATAGACATACTTGCTGCTGCATTTCAGGTGATAGAAAAAATTCATAGGTCGGGCGTTGGTCACCACCAACGCCTTTAATCCCAGCACTTGGGAGGCAGAGGCAGGCGGATCTCTGTGAGTTTGAGGCCAGCCTGGTTTTCAGAGCTAGTGCCAGGATAGACTCCAAAGAAACCCTGTCTCAAAAAACCAAAATGAAAAAAGAAAAAATTCATAGGACCATTTCAGTCATCAATGTCACTTGAAATGCCAATACTATCGGCTTTCAGTCAGACCCTTAGTGTGTAAATCAAAAGTATAAACACCTGGACCTAGAAGTCATTATTGTAATTGAGGATGCACTAGAAACAGGATTAGATCTGTATTCTGTTAGAATCTAGGTATCAAAAACCAAGGAAATGATGTCACTACCTTGAAAGGTAAAATGACAAGTATCAACAGTAAATACCAAAGTCATGCAGGAAACATCTTCTAATTTTGCCACCACAAACATAGTGCCAGAGCTAAAAAAGCTATATGGACCATGTCCTAGTACCCTTTCTAGCGATCTGATTATCATTGAGAACCATAGGCAGGGACTTATTGAGGGATGGCCAGGTACCAGCTTACATCCAGGAACAAAGATGTGTTGAGATTCTATTGTCACCTCCTCATGGTATTTTTTTACTTTTCATGACAATTTGTTACTTTACTCAGTAATCTTTGCTGATTTCTGGTAGAATACTTCACTCTTCCACTAGTGTATTGAACTCCTAAAGGATAGAAATCATAATTATTTAGTATTTTATTCCCAGAGACTTTCCTCATACAAACTAGAGAGCCATTGCTTGTTGAACTATGAATGGAGAGAATTATAACTGTATTTTCTTTATGGTTTTCACCAAATCATGGGAATTTCAATCTGTTTGAACCACTGCTGCACATGAGTCCACCATAAGCAGTTATTTTATCTCATCACATTAAGTTTCTGTGATTTCCCACTGCCACAAAGAAAACATGCCACAGACATATACAAGTACATAAACACAAAGGAATACTATCAATAAATCTTTAGAAATTTTTCTGATATGAAGTACATACATATGTGTTGCTAAAGTTTCTTGTCCTTCCGGGTCCTGCTGGCCTTCTTAGCCCCAAATAAGCACACAAAGACTTATATCAATTATAAAACTGTTGGCCAGTGTCTAGGGCTTCTTACTGGCTAGCTCTGTCTTAATTATTAACCAATTGCTATAAATCTATGTATTTCTGTATGACCTTATCTTACCAGAGAATGCCTGGTGTATCCTATCCTCTTGGTCTCTACATGGCATCTATCTGTGGTCTCTCATTGCCTACCTTTCCCAGAATTCCCTACATCTCATAGTCCCACCTACTTCTAATAGCCAAACAGTGTTTTATTCATCAACCAATAAGAGAAATGTATATTCAGGAAGACATCCCCCATCACATATGTAGCTTGGTAAATATACCATAAAGCTGTCCAAATGTTGTCCAGAAATACCAGAAGTCCAACTTTCTGTCTAACCAATACTTGGTAATGTGCTCTTGATTAATTTAAATTTTTATCATTTTATTAATATACATTAGGTATTCATTGCTATAATTTCTATTGCTTGATAACCAGTGGGTTTGAGCACCTCTTCTTACATCTAGGAAGAGTTTTGGCCTCCCTTTCCATGAATTTTCTATTAATATTCCATGCCCATTCTACACTGGCTTCCCAGCCCATTTGCTATTGGTCTATAGACATTATTGTACAGCATGCAAAGCTTGAAAACATGACCTTGGAATGGTGGCAGTGTGATAGTAAAACTTGGAATGCAGAGACAAAAGGATCTGGAGTTAAGATAACTCTCAGCCATCTAGCAAGTTCTAAGTAAGCCTGAGACTGTCTCAAAAATTCAAATATTAAGCATTACCAGTACTTTCTTGTGGATTTTCATTTATCTGATAAACTTGTGGTGTATATTGTAATTGATTTTGATTTATCCATTTTTTGTCTTACATATGTGTTTTTAGAGTGTAACTAAAAAACTCAATAGTTCCCAAGGTACAATAATAATTTCTTATATTTTTATGTTAGAAAACTATCTCTCTTTCTATAAATATATACACAATTGCATACTATTTATATACATAATATGCATCAGATTTAGTGCAGAATAATCATTTATCTATTAACAACAACAAAAGCCTTCAACCTCCCTAATATTTGATTAGTTCTTCCTTCTCGAAATAATAGAAAAAAAACAATAATCAAAGGGAATGATTTAAAATAGAAAAGATAATGATTTCAGAATCATTTGTCACTTAAATGGGAATATCAGGGAAGAAGAAATAGTAACATTCCCCTACACTAGTTTTCATTAACTGTAGTGTTGGAATATGCTCACTGGGATAGAAAAAAGTAATGATAATTTATTACTCCAAGATGTATTTTCAAAAAACCTTTCTCTGTACAGTTAGAAGAAAATGAGTATTTAAGCTGCTACTAAAGAGTTCAATACAGGTCTGAGATTGCAATTCAGGATTATGTGTCAATGAGATGGTGGTGATAAATACAAAACACTTTTTATGAAATTCCCATAATGAAAACACAAGTAAAAGTACAAATATACGATGAGCTTTTGAATTCCCTATTTAACAGCATGTTCTTATTTTTTATTTTTAGCTACTCTAATCCTCTACAATGGACTGCCACCTTTGGTGTTTCTACAATACGTCCTATCTTAAGAGTGAGAGTAAGGACTATTGTATCCCATAACAATTACAGACCTACAACTCGTGATAATGATATTGCAGTTGTACAACTTGAAAGACCTATCACCTTTAACAGAAATATCCATAGGGTGTGTCTCCCGGCTGCGACCCAAAGTATCATACCTGGTTCTGTTGCATACGTCACAGGATGGGGGTCACTCACGTATGGAGGTAAGTGTCTCTGGAAAATAAACAGTTTAACAGTAAATCTGTTATTTATTACTATGGAAATTTGTTTTTGAGTTTTGACACAGGGTCTTTTTTTTAATCCAGGATGGCTTGGAATTCATTATGTAGCCTAGGCTGACCTCAACTTCATAATTCTCAGCTTCAGCTTCCCAAATGATGGGAATATGGGCATGCATCCATCTTTGTAAATTCTTAGATGTGGAAACAGCCTGAGAATAGGCTCTAATACAGAACCATCTGTATCTGATCCTTCCTGACTCTACCTACTACAGCTGTTCCCTCAGGAATGTAAAACAAGCAGTACCCTTAGACCATAGAGAATTCTAGACAATTTCTATAACAGGAAAATTCGAAAGACAAGATTACAGAAGCATAAGTTTAGGGACCTCAGAGTCAACTCAAGACAACCCAAATTCTCAGCACAAAGGAAATGTATTTGTCCCAGAGGACAGAGGGCAGGAATAAGGGACAAGGACGAGAGATGGAGAATGAGGGAGAAGGGTATGAAAACAATGGAAAGGAGAGAAAAGGAGCAAAGGAGAGGGTGAAGGTATATTTGTCCCAAAGGAACAAAGGACTGACCCTTGGATAGAGGACACAGATGTGGCCCATAGGCAAATGGTTGTTTATAAATGGAAAATGGGAAACCCATGTTAGGATGAGTTAGTTAATTTTGATTGGGCAAGTTAAAGGGGGCATAAAGGGACTTTTTGACTTTGGACTTCAATACTTTGATAGCTGGACCTTGGTAGTCAGCCTCAAGAGGAGGAAGTGGCCAAATAAGGGAATGGAGCTGGATGGCTAGCTTTAGGGATGCAATCTAACAGTTTGTGGTGAGGCAGAGGGAATGGGGAAGAAGGGCAAAAGTTGCCAGAGATATGTTTTCTGTGCTTGGGTTCATTAGAGCCCCTTGAATAAGTTCCTTATTACTATAGAAAGTCTAGCCAAGTGGTGGTGGTTCATGCCTTTAATCCCAGCACTTGGGAGGCAGAGGCAGGAGGATCTCTGTGAGTTCAAGGCCAGCCTGGTTTATAGAGCTAGCTCCAGGACAGCCAAGGCTATACAACCCTGTCTCGAAAAACCAAAAAGAAAAAAAAAAGAAGTCTATTAATTTCTGTGAAGGAGAGTTAAAAAGAGTATGAGTTGAGACTTTAACACCCCTAAGGTACTGCCTTTAAGTTACTCAGGGGTGAAATGAATCCTACAGCCACAGCAAGGAACTCCACGTAGAGATAAATATTGACCATATTCATTCATTGAATGAATAAGGTTAAAATTAAAATGAGCACAATTTGAAAAAAAACAATTAGAGCAAGGGGAAAAAAATAACACTACCAGGTGGGAAGTGGAAGAGGAAATTGGCAATTTCCTTGGGCTATTACAACCTTGGTAGTGATTATTTCTCTAGGGACTAATAAAAGTCTTAATTGTCCCAGAAAGTATTTCACTATGTTCTTTGGACCCAAATGGCTTGACATAATACATAGATTTTATAGCAGTCATGGAAAACAGTGGCAGTGCTGTTCTGAGGGAACATTGATATCACAGATTAGTTCCTTAATGCCAGACTGACTTCTTATCTGATGCTAAATGTTCATTGATGTGTAGCTTTCTAATCCAAAATCCATCAGTGAACTTCTTAAATTATGTAAGTCAACATTAACATAAGTATTGGGTATCATTGATGTTGTCGATTTGGGTTTTTCATTTGTTTTTTTGAGACGGGTGATCATGGTAGCCCAGGTTGCCCTCAAATTTACTACATAACTGGAGCTGGCCTTGAACTCCTGATTCTTCTATACTTACCTCCCAAATGTTGGAATTACAGGCATATGTCACCACATCCAGCAATTTATTTATTAACTCTAAGCATAAAAAGGAAAATAAATCACAAACTCAAAAAGAAAGCAAAAGAGAAACTTGTCTCCCTAAGGAAGTTATCCCTTCTTGCCTACAGAAATCTTTGCTCAGAGGAAACTCATAAGTGCATCTTCTGATGCCTTTCTTATAAAATAGTGTTTTGAGTATTTGCACAAATTCTCAAATTCAGCAGAGTCATTAATTCATATTTTCTGAAGTCTGTTTTATTTCTGGTTTTATACTAAATAGGCAACACAGTCACCGATCTACGGCAAGGACAGGTCAGAATAATAAGTACCGATGAGTGCAATGAACCAGCTGGTTATAGTGGAAGCGTCTTGCCTGGAATGCTCTGTGCTGGAGTGCCTTCAGGTGCCGTGGATGCATGCCAAGTAAGTACAAGACACCCTTATCATTGTCATCGTCAAGAAGTTTATAGGCATTTTCAAGCACATCTCTCTGTGACAAACATAAAGATAACAACAATTACAACACAAAACTCTGAACCTCAAAACAAGTATGCCCTTAATTATAGAGAAAAAAATCTTTTTTGAATCTCATCTGTCATGAAAATATTAATTTTTAATTGCTATGAATGGTCAAACCAATATTATACGATATGGTGGATACAATTAATGATAAAGTATGATATATTTCAAACTTGCTAAGGAACACATTTTTATGTTTTTATCACAAGGAACAACATTAAAGTTTTGAAGTAGAAATGTTAGCTACCTTGATTTTTAGTATTCAGTATTTTACCCATAAATCATGGAAACATTTCCTATTTCACAAATGTATAAAATTATGAAATCTCAATAAAAATAATCAGTTATTTAAAGTTTATAAACAGTAATTAATTTTTAGATTATACTGTTTTATTTGTAAACACTCCTCATTCTCAAAGTCCAATTAATAAAAATACTGTAACATGCAACCACCAAAAATACCTAATTTTTGAAGTACTTTAAAGGTAGAAAATTTATACAATATCTTAGTTATTTGAACCATATGAGATCCTCAATTATATAAGGAAAAGAAAGAAAAGGGAAAGAGAGGGGAGGGGAAAAGAGAGAAAGGGGGAAGAGGAGAGCAAAGGGGAAAAAGAAAAGGAAAGGAAAAGAACTTTGTCTCTAGCCTATGAAATTTTAAATCAAATATCCAAAACAAGCAGTAAATGTACAATTGTCTCCTTATAGATTGGTATAAGATCTAATATTAAAATTTGAATGAAATTAATAAAACTTAGCAGATTCCACTCCTTGTCTGAAATTAAGCCAATGTAGTCACAGCAGCAAATAGTTAAACATAGTTGTAAACACTCTAATTTCTTCAGGCATGGAAACCTTGCCCACCTTTCATAACAACAAATTCTCAAGTTTCATGAAGTTTTCTAAATAATTCAACACGCCTTTGATCCCAGCACTTAGGAGGCAGAGGTAGGAGGATCTCTGTGAGTTTGAAACCAGCCTGGTCTATAAGAATTAGTTCCAGGACAGGTTCCAAAGCTACACAGAGAAACCCTGTCTCAAAAATAAAAATAAAAACTTAACAGTCAGAGAGTAACCCAGGTTGACAATTTCAGATCTACTGAAAGTATTGGTTACAACAGCTTGAGGCTTTAACATTTTAAAGTGTTCTTTTTGTTTTCCCTCTCTCATGCCCTCCCTCAGCTTGTGTATACAAAGTCTGCTCTTCATTTCAAGCAGGTTCATGACATCATTATCATGAAATTTTCCCTTGTTCCACTCCAGACCTTACTGGTCATTACTTAAAACATTTTAACACACAGATTTTTTCCTCACAAAATATATTAAATAAATAATATTTTGCATAAAAGTTTATAGTGTCAATTTCATACATTCATTCAAAAATACATCTATTCATTTCTGTGTAACATTTCTTGTGTTAATGCAACTGTATGTTCCATGCACTCATCAGGTTTAGAAAAAAGAATGCAAGTTCAATCATCTGCCAGTAACTACAATAAAAGTTACATGGCACTCATAGCTAGCATTTACTTATATATAGTGGATAAACTACACTTCAGAAAACTTTGTCGGCATAGGAAAAATAATATAAAAAAATAACAACAAAATCCTGAGGACCAGTCAAATGGAATATGAATGCATCATCCAAAGGAATGAGGTACCAGACAGCTCCAAGCAGTACTTGTCAAGCAAGTTGGTGATTCATATATTGACCTTTCTCTCCATCTAAACTATTAATTAAATAGGTATGGAAAAACGTAACTACTAAGAGCAGCCAAATGAATAGCTAACTTTTCCAGAAATACGTTTGGTAATAATAGCTGGGTTTTATTAGTGCTGACTGTACACCAAGCTCTTCCCAAAGAGCTTTGTGTGTTAATCACACTTAAACTCATAAAAACATCATTTATTGATAAGAGAATTGCAGTGCAGAGCAGTTAAAGAGCTTATTGGATTCCACACAGCTGACAGGTGGAGGATGCAAACTCAGGCTGTCTAGCTCCAGAATTCAAAGAATTAACCCATAATACAGTTTCTTCTAATTTATCTCCCTAACTGGATTATAACATGTGTAACTAGTTTTTAGGCAGCAGTTTTTGCCATTGGCTGGTAAATATCCATAAGAAATGCTCTGCTTACTGTCATAAAAATTTCTTTTCAATTATTCACCAAAAGAACACTGGTGGATGATTTACTAAGCATCATACTGGGTAGTAAAGAAAGGTAGCTAAATGACAAATCTATAAATTCATTCACTCAAAAACTATTTCTTGAGCATCTGCAATGGGCTAGAAACCAAGGGTGCAGCAGTGACCAGGACACAGATACTCCCTTCCCTGGTGAACTTTATAACATCACTGTTCACAAAGACACTGGCCAAGGAGAACTGACTATTGGGAATAAGCAAGTGTTCCTAAAATATTGAAGAGTCAGGGACATAGATACCACAGAATGAGATCAGTCTCATTCTAATAGAGCCCCAAGACAGAAGTACAAATGAAATCAATGGGTCATAGACGACTTCCTAGAGTGCAAACCTGAGGAGAAGAGGAAGCAACAAGGAGGTAACTGAAGGAAGGCCAGCTAATGAGCTTTATGCCTTCTCAGCTTTGCTTGTATACTTGAAGGATTACATTATTTTATTTTCTTATTGTCTTTCAGAAAAGACATAGGCTGAGTTCATGACTAGGACTTCCTGTACAGCCATAGAAATAAACTGAAGATTTCAGTGTTATTTTGCTTTTAAATAATCAATTACTTTGTTTTCTTCAGGGTGATTCTGGTGGCCCACTAGTACAAGAAGACTCACGGAGGCTTTGGTTTGTTGTGGGGATTGTGAGTTGGGGATATCAGTGCGGCCTGCCAAATAAGCCAGGAGTGTATACTCGAGTGACAACCTACCGAGACTGGATTCGACAGCAAACTGGAGTGTAGTGCCATGAAAGCAAAGGTGCTGTGAAGTGTGTATGCAAGTGCACCTGACTCAGATGTCATAAAATTACTTTTCAACTGCAAAGGAAACTGGAAATGTCTCATTTTTAACATAGTATCACAGAAACATGTGTTAACAAACAGTATTTAATATTTCTTTGTCAGTGTGGAATTGTACTTTCTCAAGAGAAACCATGTGAACATTGCATTGTATTATGGCTAAGTAAGAGACAAAATATGTTAGACTAGTTATTGGGTTAATAACTTTATTATAGTCATGGCAAGTTGTAGTAGTGAGAAATGAAGTGCCTTGAGTCGAGGAGCCTGGAGAAGGAAGAAGGGCCAGGGGTGTTCTCTGAAGAAGTCTCATTGAAGCTGGTAGTATGTAGAGTGTAGGACTGTGCAAAGGAAGTTGGAGCATAGTCTGAACAAAAGAGCTATGTGAGGATAGAGCGACATTATCTGTTTAGAATGTCTGGATAGTCAATATTTTACAGAAAAACTTAGTCCTAACATTAAATTTTGAAGCTACTGTACAAAAATTGTAAAACCTGTATCTATCCTAATTATTTGACAAGATCACATTCCTGTACAAATCTCCCAGGATGTTCTTGGGTATTGAACATCGGAGCTAAATTAATTGATTCAAAGTGAAACCAGCAGACGTGCAAAAAGTTTTAATGGTGAATTTTAATTTTAAATGTGTTTTATCTGCATAGAAGAGAGGACATATCTCCTCCATAGAGAAGCTGAGGTGATGAATCCATACAGCCTTCTCAGCTATCTTAGCAACCACAGGACTTGTTGGGAAGAAATCCCTACTAGCAACTTCCTACCATTGGTATTATTTTTTAGAGTAACCTGATGCTCAGCAGCAAAATTAAGTACAAATTAAAAGTGAATGATGATGAAGAAGTAAAGATCTGGTTTGAAAAGGTAAAGATTAAATGGCTTAATATCAATAAATCTGTTCTGGAGACAGAAGAATCTCACATTCATAACTTCTTTGTCTCTCTTGTATCTGTGTCTTGTTATTTTTCTCTGTCTCTGTCTCTCACTGTCTCTGCCTCTCTTTGTCTCTCATACACACACACACACACACACACACACGTTCACTCACACATGCAATCACTATCATCAAGGAATACAAATTAAATAGAATCAATTAAAACCTAAAGCCACAGCAATCTATATAACCTGATTCACAAATGATCCAGATTTTGTAGGCTCCCAGTATAGCTAAAGATTGGTTGTACATGATCACCTGTGTGTCATAGTCACCCTCTAAAAGCTAACTCCTTACACCTGTAGATGAGAGACATTCACGACACCACAATGAAAACTTTGCTCTTCCTGGAGTAAATCATGATGTCTGAATTAAAGCAAATTCTTTGACATAAAAGGATTGAAAAATGTAACCAACTCTTGGAAAGATGTATACACAAATCTTTGCTGCATTTTATTTCAAATAAACTCTTTTATAATCTTTTCCTCCTAATTATTTATGGAATTTATGATTGCTGAAGGATGATCCAGAACAATTTATTTTAATTGGTTGTCTAATAAGAGAACTTGTAGCCAGACTCTAAAGGTTGGGCATGCTCTGTTCCCTATAATCAAGCTCTCTAACTGAAGTAGCGTCCAGCTTGACACTCCCTTGGTGCACCCTGTGAGGACAGCATTAAGCTGGTTATTTAGAGCAAGCCTCAAGGGGAGGGTGTCTCTACATGAGTATGTGTGTTACATGTGTGTGAGTGCACATGTCATCACATATATGCTTGAGTTTATTCTTATATTAGAAGCCACTTCAAAGATAACATTTATTTGGCTGAATGTAGAACAAATTCATTAAAATGCTAAATTGTTATTTATCCAAATACGTATTTTTTTAGGAAGAGATTTTTAAAAACCAAAGGAACATGTGTAGACTGTTTGAGAAAGCTCCTCTCCCTCTCCGCCCACCCCACTCCCCCCCCTCCGCCCATCTATCTGTGTGTGTGTGTGTGTGTGTGTGTGTGTGTGTGTGTGTGTGTGTGTGTGTGTGTTCTTTTAGTTTCTGATAGAGTCCCCATAACAGAGACCTAGGTGACTTCATGAAACTAAGTGTGAACATGTATGGAATCATCTCGCAGAATTAGTAATGTTAAGAAAAATCCAATATAATGAATACAATCATATGTATTAACCAATTTAAACAAAAAAGTTAGTGTTTGATATTCAGACTGGGGCTAAAATAGTGAACATCCCTAATGAAAAGATAAATAATCTAAGAAAGCTCAGGGGAAACAATTGACTATGAAGTGGACTTATTTTAAATCTCAATTTCACAGGGCAGTTTGTCCATTTAATAAATGCATCAAGCCCTACTTCTGGTTCCCCCCATCTCTCTGGGGCATGAATGAAACAAAGGGAAATGACTCCTTGCTCTTAAGACACTCAGATAATAATGACATGCATGTTATGTTATATAATATAATTAGTAAAATAAAAAGTAGAACATTTATTTTAAAGATAACAAAATAATGGAGAAGACCATAGAAATGGTAGAATATATGCTTATTTTAAAGGAAAGTGGAATATAAATCTCTGGAGCATCAATATGCTATAAGTCATGATAATCACCCTCTGGACCAGGAGAGGGGAACTGGTAACATTGCAGAACGTAAGTCTACATCTTGAACAGGATCTGCCCTTCACTCTTCACTTTCCCATTTCCTTATTTGCTAAACATGAAATGATTCAGAACCCTACATAGATTTTCCTTTCTATAATTTTTACATATGTATTTAACTAAAAACTCAAAAATAAATTCTGAGCTGGAGATATAACTCAATGAATAAAGTGTTTGCTGTGTCTGCATGGGATCCCGAGTTCAATTCCAAGAACCCACATTTAAAAAAACATTGACTATGGGGATTGTGCTTATAATCCCAGCACTGATCTGGGTGGATTTCTGTGTCTCACGAACCAGGCAGCCTAACTGAAATGGTGAGTCTTTGGTATGTGCATGTATACTTACAGATACTGAGGAGCATGGGTTTACACACACAAGCTAAACAATTGCTCAACAATTAGCTTGCATAATCTTCTAGAGGAAAAATATTTCTTAGTTCTGGTTGTTCACTTCAGCAAAAAAGTAGCTCTTTTGAAGGGTGAAGTGAATTTTTATGAAAGATTGTTCAACAAAAGCTTGATAGTTGCATGAAGAAATATTGAAGAAACTTCTCGGGTTAGTTAGATTTAAAATCAGATGATTTCCAATTTTTTTCTCAATCTACGAGGCTACCAAAAAATAAGCAACTAATTTTAGGAACATCTCTACAATAAAAAAAAATTGGTAATTATTAGGAACATTTATATGTGTGTTTAATCTAGTATACAACCACAAAACAAAAACAAATCATCTATGAAGTCAAACCAATCAGAATTATGATTAAGTAGTACAAAACTTGTGGGAGTAACCAAGCAATATCCGAATGAGATGGAACCCATTCCCAACACTGCTTGGATGGCCAAGAAACTGAGACTAGATAGCCCAAAGATCCAGGGGAAAACAAAATACTATGGTTCTGCTAAGGGATCATAGCAATTAAATGACTTCTAATGACATTCTGCTATACTCATAAATCAGTGTCTTGCTCAGCTATCAACAGAGAAGCTTACTCCAGCAGCAGATAGGAACAAATACAGAGACCCATATCTAGAATAAGCAAAAAAAGAGAAAGACCTTGAAACACTCAGCCCTAAAAGAAATGTCTCCATCTAATTTTTACCCTCAGGGCTCAGGAAACTCTGTGGAAGAGGAAGCAGAAAGAGTGTAAGAGCCAGGGTAGATGGAGAGCACCAAGGAATCAAGGCCTTCTAGGTACAACAGGGCTGGCAAACATAATGAACTCAGAGACTGTGGCAGCATGCACAGGGACTGCAAGGATTTCCACCACATAAGGCTTTATATCTGAAAGGAGAAGTGGACACAAGTCCCCATTCCTAATTCAGCAGCTAATTGACAGCCACTAGCAAATGAAGATTTAGCTGTCTTCTATGGAGTCTACTAGGGAAACAAAACACTCTTAAAGGTAGGTCCATGCCCAACAGTAGATGGGCACAAAAGGAACCCAATAGCATCTTTGGAGGTTCTTTGTCTAATAATGTTAACTTAGGCATTTTTTAAAACCAATATATATATATTGGTTTTGTGTTTTTATGTGATTGCTATGTGTGTATGTGTGTAAATATGTGTGTTTTTGTGTTAACCAGATCTTTAAAGGAAAACTAATACTAATGCTCCTCTACTAAAAGTAACAAAAGAACAAGAGAAGTTTCCAAACTCAGTTTATGAAGCTAAGATTATCCTGGTATTATCCATGTAATAAAAGCAAAAGGAAGAATAAAAGAGATGCAAACAGTAAATGGAGAAGTAAAATTAACTCTATTTGCAAGTGTCATAGCATTATACTAAAATATTAAATCAAAAAGCACTTAGATCTGATAAACAATTCAGGCAAAGCAGCATAATACATAATCAACATAGAAGAATCAGTGCATCAATAATGAACTTGCCAAGAAAGACATGAGGGGGGAAAGTCTCTATTCACAGTAGCTTCAAAAGAGTAAGAAAAATATTTACATGAACCAGGCCTGGTGGCATATGCCTTTAATCTCAGCACTTAGGAAGTCATTGAGGCTAGCCTGATCTACAAAGCAAGTTCCAAGACAGTCAGGACCACACAGAGAAACTGTATTTTGAATAAAAAAAAACACAAAAAAAACAAAAACAAAAAAGACTAGAAAAATATTTATAATAGGCAGTTGTTAAAATAATAAATAAAAACTTCCATTAAATTTATGAAAAATTTCAACATTCACAATTATAGGAAAATACAGATTTGCCTTCACACAGTAAATTGTGGGTTCATAACTTTACCAATATATTCACACACACAGTACATTTGATTGATATTTCTGACAGTTTTACTCTTTGAATGACTTTATGAGGTTACCATCAATTATGAATTACTTCTTCCCAGAGAAACCAGTGGTACAAGTATCAATACATAATGTGCCTTATGTCATAGAATAAGGCATTAACCATGTGAGGAAAAAACTCACTTGGATTTAGTAAGTAAACTTTCTAATACAAATAATTATGTTTCCTTGTGGATAAAAATCTAATCACTGAAAGTATCAGGTGAACTAGGAAAAATAATAATGATGGTAACTATAAAAGTTATTTATGAAGCACACTTCCTGTGTAATAAATCTGATAGAAGTATTGTTATTAATACTGTATCTTGAAGAAGAATCACCTAAGGTTCATGAAAGCCAAATAACACATCTAAGATCACAGAGTAAAGTTAAGGTCTGAAATCGGTTTTGAAATTCTAACCCTGCATACTAGCCTCATAAAATTAATTGTTGATGTTAACTTAATTGTCCACATATAAATCCAATTCTTATTTCCTAAGCTCAGTTTTCAATCTAACAATCACTCAATACAATAAGTGTCAAACTCTTGGGCTCGCAAGATGGCTCAGCAGACAAAGGCATTTGCCACTAAGCATAATGACTTGACATACATTCCTTTTTTGTTTATTTGTTTTTTGTTTTTCGAGACAGGGTTTCACTGTGTAGCTTTGGAGCCTATCCTGGCACTCGCTCTGTAGAACAGGCTGGCCTCGAACTCACAGAGATCTGCCTACCTCTGCCTCCCGAGTGCTGGGATTAAAGGCATTAGAGTCATCGAACGGGTCAGTTTCACGTAAGTTTCTCTAGGCTCTTCTATGTGGCTCTCTATCTTCCTGCTAAATGGACACGGTGTAAAACTGCTTCCTAAATATTTGTGTTTATACCCACAGACTAGTCCAGTCCTCTAACTTGATTGGAGAAGCCTTTTCTGGCTATGAGTGATGGACAAAGCAGACACACATAACTAGTCAAAGAGCTAGAATGACTGTTTCGTGCTCAGCTGAAACAGGACATGTGTATCACCCCTACCCCAAGGTCTAGGGAACACTACAGAAGACGGGGCAGAAGGTTGTAAAGCCCAGACAGTGGAGAGAAGTACTATAAAGTCTTCCAGATATGATGTGCTGTAGCAATCATGGGCACACAGCAACTGTGATCACCTGCAGACGGACTGCATAAAAAATGTAAAAATGTGGAGTATTAGGTAGAAGGAGGTGATAGGTAGCGGGAGGAGAATCAGAATAGGATGAATTATTAGGGTTAAAGTTACATTGTATGCAAATGTGAAACTGACAAATATTAATTTAAAAAGAGCTGTAAAAGATCATTTTAACTACTTCATTTCAATAAAACATGTTGTGTAAGGAGTACAATAATAACGTGAAAGAATTAAAAGCTTATCTAAGATGGGTAGGATGCCCCAGGAGGTAAAGGCACTTGCTGCCAAGCCTAATGACCCAAGGGAAATTCCCTGGACCCATATAATGAAAGGAGCAACTCACAAGGTGTTCTCTGGCCTAAGCACACTCACACACACACACACACACACACACACACACACACACACACACACACACAGGGACAGAGAAAAGAAGAGAAAGGGAGAAAAAACAAATTTTAAGAAAACTTTTTAAATATCAGTAACACTAACAACAAATAACAATTTAAGTATCTGAGTAATGGAAATACTAAGCAAAATTTTATTCTGCTTTACTCATTTTATATTTTATGTTCGCAGTCATTCTGTAAATATCAAAAAGATATTTTCCTTTTGCTTCATTTTTATTTTTAAACTTATTCCCTGATAAATTCATACAGAATATAATATTTTCAGTCTCTATACCCTCTCTTGTACCCTTCCTACTCCTTCCCCCAGAGCCAGCTCCCCACGTTCATCTCTCTAAGAGGGTGTTTTCATGTACTTATGTATTACTGCACTATAGTACTGTAAAAATTGGGTTTTAACTACTTAATTTGAATCCAATAGTCTGTAATGTCATTTTTCAGGTGGACAGTAGTCATAAAAAAAAAGAAAGAGGAGGAAAAAAAACTACTTTCCAAGTTTAGAAATGTTCTAATTTCTACTATCACAATTGTTTAAATTGATTTTTAAAAAGACTTCTTCAGCTGGGCGTTGGTGGCGCACGCCTTTAATCCCAGCACTTGGGAGGCAGAGGCAGGCAGATCTCTGTGAGTTTGAGACCAGCCTGGTCTACAAGAGCTTGTTCCAGGACAGCCTCCAAAGCCACAGAGAAAACCTATCTTGAAAAAAAAAAACAAAAACAAAAGACTTCTTCATAAAGATCTATGAATTTAAGAGAAATTTGGAATTACAACTGCCACATAAAATCTTTTTTTAAAATAACATTCTTCTGCTATAGAATCTTACAAGTATAACCCAGTGTTTTTCCTTGAATTCCTCTCCATACTTCATTGGCTGACTCCCATCATTAACAGTAAGATTAGATTTTACATCTCTGTTCATAGAGTGCTTTGTGTGTGTTCCATCTCATGCTTATATTTATATGTCCTGATTGCCGCCTTATCTCACTACCTTCACCATACATCTAACCCTTCACCACAAGACTAAAAGCATCCAAGACTATGATTTAATGCATACTTCCCCAAGTGGTGTGATATGTGTTGTTGGTGTCACTTGATCTCCAACACCATTCTAGGCCAGTAAACCAAGATGCTTTTCATGTTGTCCCTAGTCTAATGTACTCCAAGCCTGGTGTCCATTGTGTAATAGAACATTGGGAACTTTATAGAGTTTATGAGATTCAGATCGATGGTAAGAAACCTCAAAGGATAAATATGATTTATAGAGCCAAATCAGAAGGGTAAGAAAAGCACATATGCAGAAGTAGTGTCTGTGGTAATGAATTAAATGCATTATCTAATGTATTAATGATGATTCAATGCTAACAGATCCCTAATCAATATGAAATGCATTCTCAGCAAGTGAAATGCATACTTCCATTATTATTCTTCGATTATTATTATTGATTTATCATGCTATCTCTGATTATCATTCCCTAGACATGTTTTGACAAAAAGGAAGGTAGCATGAGCATCATGAGTCTCAGCCTCTTTTAAAATGATTGGTGCCCGGTGTGAGTGGAACACACCTGTAATTTCAGCACTTGTAAGGATTGCAAATTCACGGCCTGCCCAGGCTATATGGTGACACCCTGCCTAAGAAGAAAGAAAAACCTTCTAAACAAGGAAATCTTTTCTCCTGCAGAACTAAAAACTAGACACTTCCTTACACCCTCGCTTTGTCTCTGGCATCTATCAAATTCAATTTCTTCCAATAACTGAACATTAAGATGTGTCCTATCTCGCCTCTACATCAGTATCAAAATTGGCTACGAGAAGCCAGAATGCTGTCCAAAATGTGGGAAATTGCTGGTTAAAGCCATATATCTTTTAATTAAAAATCAACACCCTGTAGATTTCAGAGTATCAAACCTTCTTTAAAGAGCACTAGAATTAAAGTGGCAGTAAAAATTTCAGGAGTGATTTCATGGAAAGATGATACATGGTTGCAAGAGAGTTATGGGTTGGAAAATATTCAGAGCCTAATGGAAGGTTAGGGCTTAAAGAGCCATTGGCTGTTCACGGGGAACAAAGAGAAATTGCCAGAAGTTTTAGAAGTGAAGGCTAAGCAAGGAGTAGGAAGAGCAACAACTGTTCTCTCGATGCAGGACACACAAACCCACCCTTCTCCGGCCTGTCAGTCTAGCTACTTCCTTAGTCAACTTAATTCTAAATTTTGCCCCCACTGCGGTGATATGACTATTTATTATTTATGGATTGACATATACACAGCTCATGGTTTACTAATGTTTTAAAATTAATTAGTAAATGTTTGGAAAGCACTTTGAAGATGAAAAGTTGTGTAAGTGCTAAGTATTATCATTATGCCATTATCATAAAACACATAAAAGCTATAGATTCTTGTAAGCTAAATAGGTGGAGGATGACTGTGTCATGCAGCACTCAAGGGGAAGATGGCCAGGGGACAGCCTCGGAGGAGCGAAGAGCCATGGACATCCCTGCAGAACAGGTGTGTGTAAGGGCGGGAGGCATGGGGGTGGCAGCTGGAGGGCTTGCTACAGCTCAGGAAGTTACTGTGGAAAAGTGCTTTAAAATTACCAGTTTCGTCACAACCAGCAAAAAACAAAACAAAAAAGCAGTTCCTTCCACATTTTATGGATATAGGACCAATACATCTTCAAGGCGAAAGGAAAAAATGATTTAGTGGAAAAATTTTCACCATTAAAGTTAACCCCAAATTCCCTGAGAAACCCTTCAATTATAAGCAATGTGTTCTTGTGCAACAACTAAAACGTAAAGATTTGGGCAGGCATATCTTTAAAAGACAATTTCAGTCTGAATACAGAAAGGAAACTATATATATGTGTGTGTGTGTGTGTGTGTGTGTGTGTGTGTGTGTGTGTGTGTGTGTGTGTGTGTGTGTATACATATAAGATATATAAAATAGGTGTCTGTTTCTAGTGTGGAGATGGAGATGTAGTCTTATTTACTGTGCTATTATCCCCCATGGAAGTGGTAAAACAAATCAGAGGTCTTATTTTTTAATTATTGGAACACTACAGTGCTTCCCTACTTTATATTTTTAGCAGCATGATTTTACATTGAATTCAGAAGTAAAGGCAAAACCAAAAGGAGAAGACTTTTATTCTTGACTTTAGCAATGATGTAATTGGCCTGGAAGACAGAGAAATGTCTTCCTACTGTGATAAAGGAGGCAGGTGAACCAGAGTGTTTACATTTACATTTTAATTTTTAAGTTAATCAGATAAACATGGAGATAAGTGTTTGCATACACACTATTCTTTCCAGCACTATCACAAAATGCAGACACTGATAAATGTCATTGACAACTACTATATTTTTTTTTAAATGACACAAGTCTGGGCAAAATCTAGATTCTGTGTGACCAGCATATTGGGATGTTGCAACTTTTCCATAAACACCTTCAATAATTGAACTTTTCACATTCACATTAACATTTAGCTCATTTAACTATTAGAGAAATAGTGAAATATTTTCTGTAAAATTAAGTTACTGACAATACTTCCTTAACAAAACTTAAAACAGCTCATGTCCTAAGTAGTGTATTCTACCTCCTTCAGATCAACTTGATCAGCCTCTTATATGCCACAAATATTATCTGAGCAGTATTATGAAGACAGGCTTCAGGTTTATCTCAAGGACTTGAATATTTTATTTATATTAAAGTTGGAAATCCCTGTATTCCCTTTATAAGTAATCCTTCACTTCAGTCATTTTATCATTTATCACACCCAAATGATTCTAATACACACTTTGTTAGCAAGGTGCATGTGGAAAATAAATGTGTTGCTAAAATCAAGAGTTTCTGTTCTTTACCTCAACTCCTTACCAAGACTCAACTTCTGTTCCATGTTAGGCAGTTTGTTTTTCAAAAAACATTTCATCTAATAATAGGAGTTTAGAAAAGTCAAATTCACATGCCTGGTATTGTCTATAAGAATGTTCTAGAGAAAAGAATAACAACAAACTGTGACTTTTCTCTTGAGTTTAGGAATGTGCTGTTCTGCTCTAATAAAGCCTTTGGAAATAAGAAAAAATTCTGAGCTGTGAGGGAAGCTCTAATCCTCACCTCTAGTGCAGATCCTCTGTTCCCCTTACTGCCACACCCCAGAAAAGATAACTATAAAGATTGTCTCCCCTCTTTAAAATCAGAAACATAGGATGGGTGGTCTGCAAATTCCCTCCCAGCTCCCCAACCAGGAAATTTCTCCCTCTAGGAAAATTATATTAGGGAACTTTGTAGTCATATGAGGATTCCCTACCAGACAAACAAATTCTTGCATCTGAGAATCACTGTTATATAGCTTTGTAAGAAATCACAAGGTAAAATGGCAAATGGTTCCTAAATATCTATAAATTGTTAAATTATTATAAAACTGTTTGCATTCATTTTTATTTATAGAAGCAGAATTTTACATATACCATAAAGACACAATTGAGAAGAGTTGAGAAATAGACCCCAACTATTTACCACATCAATATTTTCATTTGTAACATTTTCATTGGCACTTACTCTGTGGCAAGCTGTGCAACGAAAAGTGAAATGTGAATGATTTCCTGCTAAACTATGGAGGAAAATGTCTGAGAACACGTGGGCATGTGCAGGGTCAAGGATTTACCAGGATTTAGCATATCATTGAGTCACTTACTTCACCCAAAGTCTTACACACTATTCTAGATTCAATATGTGAGTTGATCCAACTGGAGAAATATATTTTCAGTCTAAATCAAAAGAACCTCTTGAATCCAGGATTTGAAGGCTTATCTGGAAAGGCGGGAAGGGGTTACATATCTGGAGCAATTCCTTCTCTTCTTCCAACCCAAAAAGTTCTAAGGCATCATATGGAAACACTGAGAGACAATTTCTATGTGTAAACTATTTAGGCAGTGTACTTTTTAGTGATGAGAATCTTATCTGAAGTAAAATGAAACTTCTGAAAAGAAAAACTTGGAAATGTCATTGATGTTGGAATCCTAGCTGACACTGTTTCTTTAGGAAAAAAATTATCCATTCGAGGAATCAGCACCAACTAAGTAAAAAGTAGACTTCCTAGTAGATATTTGATTTTGTTACCAAATGAAAAATCAAAATGATATAGGCACTAATATAGTTGATTCAAAATGACCAGTATCTCATATAGTCACTAAAAATATATTTATGCTTCTTGATGTTAGAAATATCCTACAGACACCCATATGAGCATGTAAGTATGTAACACACAGCCACATGCACATATATGGGTAGTATATGTTGTTTATGTATATACAACATAAAATACATAATTTAGCATATAAAACAAAATTAGTTTGTGTTAATATAAAATATTGATATTTATACATGTATTAATATTAACTTTTAATATTAATACAAATTAAAATATGTATATAAACATACATATATATGAATATGAATTGAATTGTGCCCTCCCATTCATACATTAATGTTCTGGCACCTGATATCTCAGAACATGGATGCATTTCAGAAAAACTGAAATGGAGTGATTTTATTAAGGTGAGGTTTTTAGATAGAGTCTAACACAGTGTGACTATGCTTGTGCTTATAAGAGGAGGAGTCATGACATGAGAACAAGAGTGTGAAGTGTCAGAGGGAGACCCTTCACCTACAGGTTAAAGAGCTTGGCCTCAGGAGGTTGTGAGTCCACCAGAATCTTATTCTCGGATTTCCACCCTCCATAAGCAAGAATGCAACTTTCTGCACTACCATTTCTAGTCTATGGAACTTGTTATGGAACTCCTGAAAGCTGATAGCAAGATAGAGCACAAGGAATAAGCTAATTTTATATAGTTCTTTCACGTTACATTTATGAGGAAAAAATGTGAAGTGGTTAACAAATAATATGTATGATAACCCCTTCATTTCATTTCCAATGATACTTCTTCCACATTTGAAAGATAAAATAGCATTTACAGTGTTGAAACATAAAAATATTAAAATAAAATTGCTTCCCAATTTGTAATTCATAAGACAGTTTCTTATAATAGCTTTTAAAGGACAGGGGAGGGCTCTATAGGTGACGTTTTTGCTGTGCTGTGCAAGCATGAGGACCTAAGTTGAGACCCCCCCAGCCCTTAAAATGCCAAGTTTAGGGCACAGTGTCTATAATCACAGTGTGGGAGTGGCAAAGACATGCAGATCTTGGGGGTCTAACTGGATCAGAAACCCCATGTCGGGTGACTGACTCAAATACTGAGATGGAACTGACTGAAGAGACAGTTGTCTTTCTGAGACTGTGGCTATGAATTGAATGACTCTCAAAGAAAAACTGCATGTTTCCATAACTTTGAGATCTTATCCCAGGGACTCAGGGCTCTCACTAACTTATGAGGTTTCTAAAATTTCATGTCACTGAAATAAATTTGGATTTGCTCATTTAAAAGTTAGAGAGAGAAAGAAAGACACACAACATTTATCTCTGATCTCTGCATACAGGCATTTGCACCCTATCACATACACGCATACACATAGATTTTAAAGATGAATTAAAATTTTGTATATTCTCTATGGTGTCCCTCTATTGTGCCCAAGATTTACTTAACCTGATGATTCATAAATCACAATGAAAAATTCCACAGCTGAATGAAAAAATGACAGATCCCCAACAGTTACATATTATATGATTTTATTCTATTATGTTCTTTCAATACAAAAACATAGGAAAGGAAAACAGAATGGTGATTGACAGTGGTTACAAAGGGTGAGAGAACAGGAGATGGGGGGACAAATAGGTAAAAGGAAACATTAGGGGCCTCTGTTGATAGAAATGCCCAATATATTGGCCCATTCATGTCAATGTCCAGGTTGTGATAGTATACTACAGAATACTGTCAAGAAAAATTATTTAAAGGATACAAAGAATTTATAGTATTTTTACAGTTGCATAAAAGTCCGCAATTACTTCAAAGTAGAAAGTTGATTTTAAATCTTTTTAAAATACAGAAACATGTCTAAGGAAAGCATTCTATGAGCTAATTTGATCAAGAACTACAACAGAGCAATGTCAGAAAGGAAAAAGAAAAAAGTAGAATTTGAAAACTATTTCAAGTTTAAAACATTGAGATATAGAGCTGACAAATGCAATGTAGAAATTTTGATTTCAGTTAATCTCAAACAAAAATATGTAAAGGACATTTTGAAGATGTTAAATGTGAATTTGGTATTAATGGATATTAAGCAATCAATGATAGCTTCACTAGGTATATCAATGGTCACAGAAAGGTGAGACAGGGTTTCTCTGTATTGCTTTGGAGCCTATCCTGGAACCAGCTCTGTAGACTATGACAGCCTTGAACTCACAGAGATCCACCTGCCTCTGTCTCCCATATGCTGGGATTAAATGTGTGTGCCACCAAGGCCCAGTCAGAAAAGTACTCTTATTTTTTAGATGAAATACAAACTGCCTAGGCGAACTACTTGAAAAAACTACATAAAAACATGAAGTATTATTATTAAAACATAAATAGATCTGAGTTTATGAAATAGGAATGTGGCCATATGTCCAATTAGTCTCTTTTTTATGAGCATTCAAAGTTTTTAAAAATCATTATGCTACTTCCTCCCCTGGTATAGTGCCTTTTCTTCACTCATCTTTTCAGCATACTCTCTGAAATAAAAAACAGTGGTCAAGTTTCTCTTTCCACTAGTTCCATTGTCTCCTAAACTCTGTTATTCTTGCAGCTTTCTATGAAAATCACCTTTATGGTGCTCATCTATGACTCACATCCTCATTCTCTCGTCTACCTGAGCTACCTTCAAGCACAGTTTAGCTTGTTCCTTGTCCTTGATTCACTTCCTCTGGCCTCAAGAATCCACTTTGCCCAGCTTTCCCACCCTTCACTGGTTGTTTCCTTTGGCATATATCCTCTGCCAGGTCTTCTTTCTCTCTAATATTCTAACAAAAGGCCACACAGGTGATCCTATCTTGGTTTTCTCTGCCTACCCTGACTCCCTTGGTATTGACATCCACTGCCAGACTCTAATCTAGGTGCTCAGAGATGGCAAACTAACATGACAAGCTCACACTCCTTTCCCAAATTTCACACTCGTATATCTGACCCCATTGCCTTGTGGATACCTGCTGAACATCCCTAACAACAATACTGTTGCATAAAAAAAAGACCTTTTCATCTTACATGATGACAACACAATCTTTTACATGCTCCAAGTAAATACCTAGAACACATCCTCAATTCCTCTCTTACACCCCATCTTTTCATCAGGATATCTATTTCACCATTAAATGTAAAATATATACAAAATTCACCTTTTATTCCCCCTGTCTTAGCCAACATCATCTTCTGTTTCAGTTATTGTCATATTTTCTGTCCTGTCCCTCTCCTTCTACTTGCTCTCTACAGCTTCTTCTTCACAGCATCCAAAGGTGTCCCATAAGACATTAGGTCAAGTCATCACAATCCACTTAAAGCTGCTTAATGCTGCTATTTTCCTGAGAAAAAAACAAAATCATTATCTTGAGGCTCAGGAAATCTAAGCCTTAATGCCTCCCCTTAATGCTCCTACTATACTCCCCTCCCCTCATCTACTACTCCAGCCACACTACCTAGCAAGCTTATCCTAACCCCTGGGTCTTCCTTGAGTCATTGTCTTTGTCTAAGTTTTCCAGATGTCCATTTGTCAGGATGCATACCTCCCTTACCTGTGTTAACTATGCTCACATTTTACCTGCCTGGGTCTACCCTGACCACTCTACTTAATAGCAGTTTATCACAGCTGTGGCTAACACAAAAACCCATACATGATCTTCCTAGTACTAATTTTCCTATAGCATTTAATATTTTGTAGCCAGTTATAGATTACACTTATTTTTGTACTTTCTATCTATACTCAGTAGTTTATAAACTCCATAAGGACACAAGTGACTGTTCCTACATTAGTGCCTGACAAAGAAAACTAATTACAAATATTCTTGGAAGGAATAAATGAATATTGATTTTTGTATTACCATACATAAAAATAAACATTCCCCAATAGGATATCCACTAATTCTACTCTGTTTTCAAACTTATCAGTCTTCTGAATGTATCATTAATGTAAAATAGCACAGGATTACACTTAAAACTAAATTCATATGCATTTTCAAGATCCCAAATCAGGATCTTACTGACACCTTTCTGTCCTTTTACTCAGAACAGAGTGCAAAACAAAAATGAAACTCACAAGGTGTGGAAAGATTACCCTAGTCATCCTAATGACAGTGGTTGCTGCAGTAGTAATTGGACTGATTGCCTATTTTGTCGCCTGTGGTAAGTACTCATTATGCTTATCTTTTCAGTCACATCGGTTTGTTTTCACTACATTGGAAAACAAAGAAATTTGAATACAGAAAGGAAACCTAACTTTTTGTTTGCTTGTTATTCATTTTTACCCTCAAGGTCATTAACATTGACTATAGTAACATTTAAGACTTTATTGAGTAACAACAAATATATAAAAAATTGCACATGTGACATATATTTTATGAGTTTTGACATATGAGTCACAGCACTATCATTACAGTTAAAATTGTGACTATTCACACCAAAACTTTGTCCTCAGACTTTGTCCTCAAGTGACTTTTATCTAGTTTTATCTGTAAAACTAGATATGTGGTATTATTTTGTTGTGTTTTGTTTTTGGAAATATTTGGAGATTGAGACTACATTAATGAAGAAAGTAGACAGAGTCCCTATTTGTTGAACTTAGTAACTCTATAAAGAAACAATCTATGAGCTAACCAATGAATATTAAAGTTAAGGACTTGAGATATCTTACTAAAGAAATAGGATTTTCTACTCCAAAGCCTGTGTTTTGGAGTAGAATTTTTCCTATCCATAAAATCCTACCTTAAGTGTAGATTCTTCTCTAATATTGAACAGTGAAGGAAAATATATCTATAAATTTTCAATATTTTTGAATAAAATAGGAAAAAATATGAGATCACTGAGTTTTTTTGTAAGTATAGCATTGTGTCAAGTTTTCTGTGTCTTCTTCTGATCATTTTAAGCATGAAGATATTCTTTTATCATTAAAATATTTTATTGTGCATATTGAGATACAGTGTGTAATTTGATATATGCACATAATGTTTAGCATTCAAGGCAATTACCATGCCCATCTGCTTAAATTATACCATTTCTTTGTGTTTATAATCATCAATTTATTTTCTTCTAGTTCTTTGTAAAACATATGATCATAAAATATACTCATTTTAATGAAAATAGGACACTAGAATTTATTTCTCCCGTCTGACTGAACTTAGCACTTGTCATACGACACGTGCTTTGTTTTCCCTTTCTCAGCACTTCCTACTGACCACTATTCTTTTCCCTGATTTTATATGACCAATTTTTATAGCTTCCACATATGAGTGAGGAAAAATCAGTATCTGTGTGTAATGATAACTCTTTCCGCCAGCTGCCTGAGTTCTGCCACTACGTTAGCACCCCAAAATAACACACATTAATATTAGTTACAATGCTGCTGGCCAATGACTAGGATTTCTTATTTGCTAACCCAGTCTTAATTACCAACCATAACTACTAATCTATATATTTTATAAAGACTTATCTAATCGAGGACGCCAGCGGCATGTGTCCTCTCTTCCCCAGGATCACATGGCAACCCTTCTCTTTACTACATTTCCCAGAATCCTCCTTCTCTCCTAGTCCCACCTAATTTGCTTCCCTATTGGCTAACAGTGCTTCATTTATCAACCAATAAGACAAACATATACACAGAAGGACCTCCCCCATCATCTATATTTTTTACATGAGGAAATTTTTATAAGTAATGTAGGCAATAAGGACCTGTCCCCTAGAGCTTAGCTGGCTTTTGGCAACCTGTTCCCTATGCTGGATTACTTCACTCAGCCTTGATGCAGCAGGAGGAGCTCTTTCCTACTTCAATTTGATGTGTTATACTTTGTTCAAACCCATGGGAGGTCTGCCCCTTTCTGAATGCAGGCAGAGGAGGAGTAGATGGGGAGGGAGAACTAGAAGAGAGAAATGAGGGGAAACTGTGGTCAGTTTGTAAAATAAGTGAAAAAACTTAATTCAATAAAATAAAATTTTGAGGAAAAAGTAATGTAGGCAATATATGAGAATAGTTAAGGTCATCACAAGGGAACCCACAGAGACAACTAACCTGGGCTCATAAGAGCTCACAGACACTAACAGCTAAGGAGTCCTCATGGGACCAACCTAGGCCATCTACATTTGTGTGACAGTTGAAATAGGACTAAGCTCCTCCCCTCATATTAAGGCTTGGTAAAGTAACCCAGTATGAGGAGTAGGTTCCCAAAAGCCTGCCAAAGCATCAGGAACAGGTCCTGCTCCCACTGAGGAGTCCACAGATAGACCAAGCTTTACAACTGTCACTTTTGCCTCAATATAACATTTTCCTATTTTTTTTTAGAATTTTATACACACACATACAATATATTTTGATCTATGTTCACCTCTTTGCCTCCCCCTAACTTCTCCCAGATCTGCTACCTATCCCCAAATCCCTTTTAACTTCATGGCTAATTTTTTGTTTGTTTGTTTTCTGTTTGTTATGACAGGTATCTTTGGAGTCTGTCCTGGAACTTGCTCTGTAGACCAGGCTGGCCTTGAACTCACAGATACCTGCCTGCATCTGCCTCCTGAGTGCAGGGATTAAAGGTGTGGGGCACCACCACCTGGAGGCTTAATTTTTTTTAAAGCCCACTACTTCCAATTTGTGCTGCCCATATTCTCATAGATATGGGGCCATGCACTGGAGCATATGTGACCTCTCAAAAGACTTATCCTTAAGGCAAACTGACTCTCCCTCCTCCAGAAGCCTTAAGCTTGGGTGGGAGTTCATGAGTCCCAGCTTTTCCATGCTGGAATGCTGGAATAATAATAAAATTTCATTTTATTCCAACTCCCAGCTGGTATAAGTTCATGAGTGTCATGACCCTGGCATACACAGAAACCACTGTTTTATCCCAATTCTCTCTAACCTCTGGCTCTTCCATGATCCTTCTATCCTCTGTTCCACAATGGTCCTTGCCTTGGTGTTATAATTATTATGTCAATTAAAGGTAAATTAAGTTATATTTCTGTAGTCTTATGACTACAAAAAAAATCTGTATACTACAGGAAGGATGTTTTATCTGTAGGAGAACCTGTACCTGTCCAAAGTTCTCTGTGTATTTCTGGTGGGCAGCCAAGTTTGAGAATAGCTGACCTCAAAGAAGACAAACATACAAGAGTAGGACATTTGGAGGGTCAGAAATGGTGACCAAGTTCACTATATCATTACAAGGTACTAAGAATACAGACTCCTTTAGCCATGTTGCTCTGCCATACGTGTCCTGCTTTACCAACATCATCTCAACATCCAAGTCATCTAGTTAAACTAGTTAAAGCTATTATGTCTGCATTCCAGCCATCCCATAGGGAGACCAGAAAAACAAGAGTACTTTTTCTCAGTAAGAGAACATCTCAGAACTTCCAAAGGCATTTTTCATTTCGTTTATTTTTTCACAATGCAACAGCATAAATCTTATCTATAACAAAGGCTGAAAATCACAGTTTTTAGATTAGCATCTGCTCAGAAAAAAATAATAATAAGAGACTGTATTACCCTAGGAAAAGAGGAGAATGTCAATAAATGGCACATGGTTGGTGCTTGGATAAAGTTAAGCTTTCTCACTAATCTTTTTATCACCTCTATTTCAGTATATATGCAAAATATTTATACTAATCATAAGTGGAAACTCTTCACTCTTTCCCACCCCTCCACAAATAGCTACTTTAGTTTCAGGGAATAGTAAATGAAAGTAAAAATGTAAGAGTACAGGCAAAGAGGGCCTTCTCAATATCTTTTTAATTTACTTCAGAATTTTACTCTATATCCATGAGCCAAAATTAGAAATATGTGAGTTTTTTCTTCCCAGAGTACATCTTTGAAGTCAAGCAGGGAAATGCATTATATAAGGGGCACTGTAAACTCTTCAGTGGCCCATCTGAGAGAAAGCAGTAAGAAATGACAAGTCTGAAAAGTAGGCAGCAGAAGTTGAAACCCAAGCTGAAGAAATTGAAGATAGATCAACTTCTAAGATTAATGCAGCCAAAATAAGTCACATGTATGGCATTCAGCTGTGAATCTATGCATAAGAATGGGTATAGTGTTTATGGGTTAATTAAAGCCCACATATACATGCACCAGTTCAAAGATAAAATGAAAGGATTAGTGCAAATGAAAACTAGCATTTCTTATATGACAACTTTTTTCTAGGTAGTCAGCCTAAATATCCATTTCTTTGAAAGTAAATACAGGTTATCTCATTTTTTGTTTGTTTATTCGAGGCAAGGTTTCTCTGTGTAACAGACCAGGCTGGCCTTGAATTCACTAAGATCTGATTGCCTCTGCCTCCTGAGAGCTGGGATTAAAGGTGTGCACCATCTCAAATAATTTTTAAATGTAAAGAAGAGAGTTATTTGGGTTTTACTAATCATACTTGTTCTAATGATTCTGTGATGAGTGAAAATCTCACCTAAAACAGATCTTATGCCCTCGTTCTTTTTTCTGTTTGTGGTCTGGATTATATTTGAGAGACTGAAGCTAGCCCTTTATTATGACATCTGTTAATTCCTATAAGTGCAAATGAAAACATTCAATTCACTTCTATTCTTTTTGAGTCAGAACTAAGTGACCTAACAGGATAAAGAGCTACAAAAGGCTGTACTCTGTAGTGCCTAGATTCACAATCTGATAACAAAACTTTTACATTTCTAAAGATAAGCTATATGGGATTTGTGCAAATAAATATGTAATGAGAAAAATCTATTTTATTGGAATTATTCTAAATAAAGCCTGTGACAAGGAAATAGTATATACAATATTTAAAAACAGATATCAAAACTTTAATGTAATGGAGAAAATATTAGAAAACCAGCAACTGAAAAAAGTAATTGCAGAGACAGTTTTTCTTTTAACATTATTTTTATGGACCAGTAAGGTCCATAGTTGAGGGCAGTTGCTGCCAACCTGACTACCTGATTTCAATTCCCAAGATTCACATGGTGGAAGGAGAGGCGTGACTCCCACAAGTTGCCCTCTGATCTCCACACGAGTTTCATGGCACACACTCCCACTAACACACACACACACACACACACACACACACACACACACACACACACACACAATGTACTAAAGTTTTCTTCAAATTATTTTTCTAATTAATGTAATAATATTTGTTGATGGAAATAAAAATACAGAAAAACATTTAAAAATAGAAACTGGGGTGGTAAATGCTTCATCGTTTATGAGCACTCATTCTTGCAGAGAACCTAGGCTGTATTCCCAGCACCCATATGGTGACTAATAAACAATCATAATTCCAATTCCAGAGGATCCCATGCCCTCTTCTGACCTCTATGGACAACAAGCATGAATGTGGTGCACAGACATACATGCAGGCAGAACACTCATACAAATAAAGTAAAATAAATCTAAGAGGTTTTTTAATAAAAAGTACAAATAATTTTCTAGTAAGAACAATGTAACATACTAGCCAACCTCTTATCTTTTTTCATTTATTTTCATGTGTATTTCACTAATCAAATATGTGTTAAATTTTACAAACAAGAATTATTTATTATATAAGCAGCTTATTTGGTTAATTTCTTGCTCTTAGGCTATGCCTAATTTTTAAACATTGTTTGAAATAGTCAATTTTTATGTATAGATTTATGTGGAACTCATTATACTGAGAATATAAATGAAAGGAGGAATCAGAATGAAATCTGAGAATATGTCAAGGTATTGGTGATATTACCAAATTGTCCTCCAAAAATGTGTTATGATTTCCATTAAACTGAAAGGCTATAAGAGCATCTGGATAGATAGATAGATAGATAGATAGATAGATAGATAGATAGATAGATAGATAGATAGATAGATAGATAATTGATTGATTGATTAATTGAATTGCCATCTTTATTAACTTAATCTAAAACAAACAAAATGTTGGGCTATGGAGATGGCATGGTGAGCTTGCTGTGTAAGCATGAAGGCTTAAATCAGTATCCTAGGACCCACATACAGAGCTACTCCTAACAAAGCACATTTGTAACCACAGTGCTGGGGAGCAGAAAGAGGCAGATTCAACACCAACATATGGCCTCCAAATATATCCACACATGAGCACAACACACGCATACACACACACACACACACACACACACACACACACACACACACACACACACACAAAGTACTATCTTATCTTACTTTTCATTTCTTTATTTGTGAAAGACATGGCAAACTACATCAAATAATTAGTTGCAAACACTGACATGAAGAATTTTCTCAAAACACTGTACAATATACTTCACTGTTTTACTTTTTTCTTCTGTTTTTAATCTCTCCTCACTTTCCCTCCTGTTATGGTAAATCTTTCGCCAAAAGCTGCTGAGCCCCACCGCCACGTGTGCACTCTATGCCAGCTGCCCACCTGAGTTAGGGCCCCAATTAATGCAGAGACACTTGTATTAGGTACAAATGCTGCTTGGCCAATGACTAGGATTCCTCATCTGTTAACTCAGTCTTAATTATCATAAACCTGTATATTTTATAAGACTTATCTTATAGAGGATGCCTTTCGCTGGCACCCTCTCTTGCCAGTGGCTCACATGGAGGAGGAAGGGGAAAAGGACACTTCCTGTTTCTCCTCTCTTAAATATGAGTCTCCTTGCTATGTCACTTCCTGCCTGGAACATCATTTCTCTACTACATTTCCTGGAATCCTCTTTGACTCCTAGTCCTGTCTAACTTGCTGTTTCCTTGACCAAACAGAGCTTTATTCAACAATCAATATGATACACACAGAAGTACTTCCCCCATCACCCTTCTTGTATACTCTTCCTCGTACTATACAGACTAGAAGCATACAAAGTGACCTCAAAATTTAAGAAGAGAAGTTTTTGTTTTTCTGTTAGAGGAATTTGAGTGGTTCTGGTCAACCTCATTCCTGACTTATTTCATCCCTATGCCTGTCTAAAATCACACATTTCATTTCTTTGTTCAGTTTACTAAATGTGCAGGACTTTCAAGTAATGACATTTCTTTTCCTCCCTTATTCTGTTTAATTTCTTAGGTATTCTGTGAGTAAGAAATCCTATGATTTAACTGATTTAACTGATTTTCAGAAATGTAAAGTACGGCAAACACAAAGACCAAGATAATTACTATATTTTAATGTAATTTTGTTTCATAACACATTGCTCAAACTTGAAAACTGGCATATTAAAAGTTTACATTAAAAAATCTTGAATACATTTTGGTGAAAGGTTGTAATTTAGCATTCCTCCCACCCAAGCAATTTTCCCAAGCTGTGGGCATTAAGAGTTTTAGATGTCACATAACCTGACATTTTATGAGTACATGACTTTTCAGAATGAAAGTGGTTGTGCACAATGGAAAAACTGTTTTCCTTTTGTCTCCTCAGGAAAGCCACCTTTCTACTACCATATCAGCTTTAAGGTTAACAACATTGACTACGACAGCAAATTTGCAAAGCCATATTCTGAGGAATATATGGACTTAAATAAAAAGATAGTGTCTTTGGTAAGTTGAATGATTTTCTATGCATTCCTAAAAGTCACCTTCCAAGTTCAAAACAATTTCAAACCAATACCTAGTTGTAGATAAAATGAATCAGCCCTTTCAGAACATCCTCTGAAAACTTGCACATGGAAATATGCAGTTTCAAAATACCCCGAGGAAAGGGGCACATGAAAGAGAGTCAATAGTTCTAATGAATTAATCAATTGTATGAGTAATACATGCTTGATCTCTAAGATTCATAACTTAAACAGTGCTGCCTCTGGTTCAAAAATTAACCAGTCTTTTGCGGAAGAAGCCTAGCCAATCTGAAAGACAATATGACCAAAATAAAGACCACTTTGTCTTTCCTCAACAATGTCCTCACTGTTGAGGAAAGGTTGTAAATCTCTTGCTTAGGAATGGGCTTTCTACTCATTTACCAGGTTAAAGATTCAACCAAAAGTCTGACCTTGTTGGGTGAGAGCCTACTGTTATCATAGACACTACTACAATTAATTAAAGTAACTAAATTAACCAGACTGACAGTGTCAAGAGGATTGATAGCATCATTCATCCTCCATTTCTGCTAGAATCCCCTGATAGGACATTGCAGACAGACCTCCTTCATCTGACAAAAGCTTGTATTTCTTTGATGGCACCCCACTATGCACAAGTTTTTAATAAGTCAGAGCCCCGAAAGTCCTGGTGTGTTTTTACCATCATGGAAAGAATCAGAAAATGGAGGTAGAAAAGTCAGCTGCTAGCTTTAGGAAAAACAGGAAACAAAGCAATATAGTACAATGGATAAGAAAAAGCCTTCAGTGAAACATGCCAGACTTAGGGGGACAGTTACTGCTTTTTTTCTTTCTTATGTGAAACCTAGACTCTAAAAACATGTTTGTAGAACATCAAAGTACAATGGAACATATTGGAAGAGGAAGGAGCCCAGTAGACAGGTAGAAAGAAGACAAGAATATGAATGAGGTACAGGGGAAAACAAGCAAAATATATAATATGCCTATATGAAAATATAATAAAGCCAATCATTTTATGTGGTGAATACTAGTAATGAAAAGAATAAAATACAGAAAGAGAGAAAGAAATGGACTTAGAGGCCTTATTCAATTCCAAAGTTAGTGCTTTACTATCTGTATGACTTTATTTCCTTAATTCTCCTTTGATTCAACTTCTTTATGTGGACATTAGATCACAAATGCTAACATAATAAAGTGTTTCAGACATCACAAAAGATGAAATGTGATATAAGCCAAAGTTCCATTATTTTGTCAGTCTTTAAAAAAGATAGCCTTAATCTATGGGTATAATGACAAGTCATTAAAAGTCCATTTAATATATTCATTTAGCAGAATAATAGTAGTAGTAAGTTTTCTAGGATTTATGATCTGTCTAGTCATAGGTTCTTGGTCCAACAATAATGCCAGGTATGGGTTTCATCTTGTAAAGAGGGCCTTGATTACTTCCGTGACATTCATGCCAATATTGAGTTTCTAATAAAATCATCCTAAACAAGTTCTAACTTCAGACCAATACATTCATATCAATTAGCCCTAGCATAGTGGTTTTCAGTCTTCTAGTGCTGTGATCCTTTAACATAGTTCCTCATGTTTTTTGATCTCTAATCATAAAATCATTTTCATTGCTATTTCATAACTAATCTTGCTACTGTTATGAATTGTAGTGTAAATATCTGATATGCAGGGTATCTAACAAGTGACCCCTGTGAAAAGATCTTTTGACACAAAAAGGGACTGACACACAGGTTGAGAACAACTGCTCTAGAACAACTGGTATAACTAATATTGTATCATCCTTTCCTTTTAAGCAATGACATTGGCATCCTCCTTCAGGTGTATTTAACAACTCCATGGCTAGTTTCCAATACATATACCAGATATATGCTGTGCAATGCCTTATTTTTACATTTGCTTTCTTTCTATTTTCACTGAATATAATAATGCTTCATTCGTTACTATTATTAACAGCATTCATAAGCATAACACTGTGATAATAACATGTACCTAATACAAATCACTAGACAAACCTCACAGTCAGTACAATAATTCCTGTAGACTGTATAATTCTGATTACCAATATATAATTCGTTGGATGAATCACCCTAAGAAGAAAATTTTTTCCTTTGGATCAAGAGAAATCCTGCTTTATCATAAACTATTGGAGAAAGGTCTTGATAGATAACATTCTCACAGTTCATATTTTATGTGGTTTTCTAATGGGCAGCTCAAGAAATCTCTATACCTTCCTACACTATTTTAACCTCTTCAACAGGTATGAAATCCAACAAAGTGAAAACAAATTCTAAGAACAATTAAAAATGGCACAAGATCTTATTAATATATTAGATTTATTAATTTCCAGTGTAAGTACTTATGTAACAATATTTAATCCTCATAATGTCCCTATGTCATATGAAGAAACTGAGACACTAAGAGATTGAGTTGCCAAAGTCAAACTGCTTGATTTTTTGTCCTTTATTTAAAGGCTACCAAAATACTACAAAATTGTATGAAGTGAATATGACCAGGTAAATAATCCATATGCAATATGATACAATACAATATGATTTTCATCACATAAATGCATTGGGTTTATAGATAGTCAAGGCGCCCATATAAGCCAGTCAGCTAATCTTATACATTAAACCACTTACTAGAGTATTCAAAAGTAAGGGTCATATTAGTTAGGCATACGACCAGGGCATTCATCAAATAAAATGTACCCTAACATAACCAGAGCATGCTAGGAGCTTGTGCCCCTTTAGACATACACCTCTTTGATGCAGTCTACCAGATAACAGGTTCTCTATAGGTTTTATCAGATTTAAAAATATGCCATTTAAAAAAAATAATAAAGTAAATAACAGTAGTTTGTTTTGTTCAGTTTAATATAGGACAGAAAATGTTATAATTTGAGTAAAAATTATGTTAGCATTCATTCAGTTCTATGACCCTCAAAATGTACCAGAAAAAAATAGTATAAAATCCAAAAAATCATGAATTCAAGTATTACTATATTGTCTACTTTTAAAACTTAGTATTTATCTTATACATTAAACGTAAACAATTCTCTATTAGGATTCTAGCCACAATAGAACTAAGATAGGGCAAAATTTATCAAGAATTTAAGCATTATTATTTATATGTTAAGGGGTTTGAAGGTTTTCTAGTTTCATTTCTGTTGTGATAAAATTTTCTGACCAAAAGCAACTTAGAGAAGAAAGAATTCATTTCAATTTACAAATTCCAGGTTATAGTCTCTCATTGAGAGGAGTTACCCTGACAGGAGCCTGAAGAGGCTGGTTACATCACATCCAGAGTCAAGAGCAGAAAAAAATGACTACCTGTATGTCACTTGTTTGCCTCTGCTCAGCTTGATAACTCCATTCCCACATAATTCAGGATCCCTGGTCCTAGAAAATAATGTCACCCACAGTGGACTAGGTCTTCTCACATCAGCTACTGTGATCAAGGCAATCCCGTATAGATAAGCCCACAGGTTAACACAATATAGACAACATCTTATTGAGACTATTCTTCCCAAGTGATTCTAGGTTCTGTCAAATTAATAAAGCAATCCATCACAGAAGACAACATTAAAATTGCTACCATGATAGTATTCCTTTCTACAACTAGAAAAATACACACACACACACACACACACACACACACACACACACACACACACACACACACACACACACATATCTAAATGCTCAGGATAACTTCAGCCTCTGGAATCACTGTAAAATAAAGAAGAGATAGTAGCCCCAACTTCCCAACTTTCACTTCACTTTGGGAATGCCAAACTACCTGATATGTACTATATCTCCTTTGTGTGACAGCATTTCTCACTTAGAAATATATATCTTGCAATCCTTTATAACAAGATAAGACCAATAAATTATTTTCTATATTTTGTGAGCTGATAAGGATGAAGAAATTTTTGTAAGAAAATAATCATAAAAATACACTAATGCTACTTTAAAACTTGGTATTTAAAAAATGAGAAATTGTTGAGAAAAGAATAGAGTCTACCTAGAGAGGTGGCTCAGTGGTTAAGAGAACATATAGCTCTTGCTAAGAACCTGAGTTCAGTTCCCAGGATACACATCATGAGGAAACTATAACTCCAGCTCCAGGGGATGTGATGCCTCCAGCCTCCATGAGCACATGCATTCACAGGCAGATACCCACACAGAGACACACATACATATAATTTCAAAATAAAATCTTCAATAAAAATTGTTTTTAAAAAAGGAATAGAGATTAACTATTTGTTAATCTAATTTAGAACTTTGACTTTACTCAGATTTTTTTCAAAGGATAGCCTGTTGTTCTTTTACATAGTATCTTAATATAACCATATATTCGGGCCTTGGTAAATTCCAAATGTAGGTTTTTTTTTTAAGAAAAAGTCTTGATTGTCACATTTAAGTCTTTATTTTTTTCCTTTGTTTTTTTCTTCTTGGTTTGGTTATTTTTGAGACAAGCTCTCATTCTGTAGCCTAGGCCTGCCTTGAATCCATAGAAATCCTCCTGTCTCAGTCTTCCAGAGTTATGTTAGGGTACATTTTAACTACAGTGTGAATGAATTATGAGGCTATCAGGATAAGAGCAAAGACAGAAGTTTAGAGGAAATAGCAGGAGAGATGATGATATTTAAGTAGAGAATAAGATTACAGGCATGAGTCACCTTGCCTGGCTTAATAAATAAATAATCTATTTATCACCCATAAATGTGATGTTAATATTATAGTGATAACAATTTTTCATTTAGAAGTCTGTCCTCAGGATTTTTTCAAGACTTTCCATTATCACAATCCATTTGTCACACTTAACAGAATTTACAGGTAGAAGCAATAGAATCACAGTAGCCACAGTTCCTTAGCAAGTTTGAGGCCATCGTGGGCTATATGAACCCTTACCTAAGTAAATAAATATTATACGGTTAGTTAAATCATTAATGTACTTCATTATCTCAATGAAAATAAGATGTTATAAAAAATAAATAAAACAAAATCAATCATAATGTTTGACCTCATATTAATTTAATAGGAAAAAAGGAAAGGCTATAATATGCACCAGTAGAAAAGAATGGATGAAAATTTTACTGTTTCTGATATTGCTGGATACTCAAAATATCCAAACAACTTGATAGACATATTACTTGAAGGAATATTACAGTTTAATACATTAAAAAAACAGCTTTCTTAAGATGAATAACCCAAACTATCATGAACCTATTGTTATTAATTCTAAACTGTTAATCCTAATATCCCCATCATGGTGACTTTGCGTTAGAATACCTTCAGAAATAATATAATTTTATTTGTCTTTATAGCTGTATGTTCCCTAGATCTTATTGTCCCAGACAGTACTAACCATATCCAAATAACACTGAAATAGAAGAAAAAACAGTTGAAGTGGAAATGCTACAAAAGGAAAAGAAAGATGAATTGTTTAGAGGGGGAAAATAGATGTCCAGAATCCATATAATTATTTTGGAGCACAGATGAGTTAACACTGAAATTATTCTGAGAATCTAAGCTTTGTGGCTTTGTCTTTCCCCTATGATTCCCTTTCCCAGAAGGAAAAAAGACACAGCAATACCATTGCTCTCCTAGAATGTAGAATAATATTTTGTAGTCTTCATATACTTCATGAACTAGATCACATATCACAATATCTTTAAAACCTTTCTCTGAGTCTATTTTCTTCTCTAGTTTGTTTTCACGTTTCCTTTAGCAGACTTTTGCTGAATAGGCAAGCATGTTTTCTGTTTCCCTGTATCACCTCTGTTTCAACCAACAGGGATCTCTCACCACCTCCTTTAGACTCTTAAATGAAGAGCACCAAAGACCTTGCTGCTGCCAACTCACTGTTCTTTCCTCTTATAATTTTTCCTTCCTTTCTGCACACTCTTTCTTTCCTGACTTCTATAACAATCCTTTCCAATATTTTTTCATGTTAGCGAGACATTTTCCCTTTGGACTTGCTGCTTCGTTTTTATCTACAGATGTAAATTGTGACTCAACCACAGCTATTCAGTGTCAAGCTCACCTTTCCCATGTCTTCTCATCACTTCTATCTTTGCCATTCTCTGGATGTATTCCCTAGGAACTATCACACTAATTGGACAATTTAAAAGCTGTTTTGATGACCTTCAAACTCAAAATCTAGACTTCTTTTAGTCTTATCTGTCTCAGTAAATAGCAAAAAAGAAAAGAAAAAAGAAAAATCAGTTGCCCAATCTAAAACCCTAACAACTGAATACTCAAAATCAACAAATCAGAGCATCACATTGAATTCACCTCCAAAATATAATCTAAATTTATCCTCTTCTCTACTTAAATATCATCATTTCTACCGCTATTTCCTCTAAACTTCTGTCTTTGCTCTTATCCTGATAGCCTCATCATTCATTCACACCGTAGTTAAACTGATCTTCTCAAAAAGAAAGTGAAGTCACATTGCTGTCTTTAAAATTAATAAAGACTTTCAATTTTATACATACTTATATAAAGAAGTAAAAAATAAAAGACAAAGTCACAGATCTTATATGAGCAGCTGGAGAAATGGATCATTAAGAACACTTGGTGCTCAGAGGATGCAGGTTCAATTCCCAGCACTCATTTCAGGTAGATCCAGGGATCTGACAACTTCTTCTGATTTACAAAGACACAAACACAGAGACATACACATATGCACAATTTTTCTAAAAGTCTTTTTTAAAAAACTTAAATGAAAATAGGAATAAAATGAAATCACACAAAATGAAAATTTTTATTGAAAATAGAATTTTTTGATACAATACATTCTGGTCCTGGTTTCCCCACCCCCACTTCTCCTAGATCCTTTCTACCTTCTCACCCACCTAATCCACATCCTTTTTTTCTCTCTCTCTTATTAGAAAAGAAGCAAGTAACAAACATACACAGAAAAAGAGAGACTAGGACCAAACAACAAACAGAGAGAACCAACGAAAAAGCAGAAGACACACATACATAAAGAGAAGTCCCATAAAAAATACACAATTGAAAATCATTATATACATGCAAAAGACCTTTAACATTTAAAATGTTCAGAAAATAGCATTATGAGACAAAAAATAAACCCCCCCAAAAAATAACATCACTTGTTTTGTGTTGGACAGCTGCTACTGGGCATGGAAACTCCCTTAAAGTGTGGTTTGTATACCCAGTGAGAGTCCATTGGAGAAAACTAATTTTTCCATGAAGGAACTATTTTAAATACAGACTCCCTTTCTCTCTCTCTCTCATATCTTTTACAATTTCCATTTTTCTTCACATCTATCTTCAAACTCTATCTCCAATAACCTGTATTTACCATGATATTCTATATCTTCCCTGTTATACTCTTGACTATGCAAAACATATAAAGATGAACATTGTTTTCCAGTATTACATCAAAATGGGTTCACTATGTGCAGTGTCATTAAACTGTTTATTTTTCTCAGTAATCCTCAGACTTTCCTCAAAGTTAATTGAGGAAACAAGGTCCATTATTCTTTTCAACAATTTCGAAATATTCTTTAGTAGAGATACAGTGCCATAGGTTTTCTATTGCTGTGAAGAGAAACCATGACCACAGCAACTCTTAAAATATTTAAATGAAGTGGCAGCTTACAGTTTCAGAGGTATAGTCCATTATCATCATGGCAGAGAGTATGGCTGCTGTGTGTATGGAGGTGTTCAGGCAGACATGATGCTGGAGAATTCTATCTCTTGGTCCAAAGGAACAGAAAGTGAACTGAGACACAGGGTGTGGCTTGAGCATACATGAGACCTCAAAGCCTACCTACACAGTGATACATTTCCTCCAACAAGACAACACCTACTACAACAAAGCCACACCTCTTAATAGTGTCACTCCCTTTGGGGGCCATTTTCTTTCCAACCACCACATAAAACGTTATGTTTTCAAGTGCTTCTATATTTGTGGGTCCTTGTGGGATCCAGGCCTTGACTAATACAAATAGGCATTGTAAAAAGAAATGTGGGGGCTGGAGAGATGGCTCAGCGGTTCAGAGCACTGACTGCTCTTCCAGAGGTCCTGAGTTCAATTCCCAGCAACCACATGGTGGCTCACAACCATCCGTTATGAGATCTGGTGCCCTTTTCTGGTGTGCAGATATACATGGAAGCAGAATACTGTATATATAATAAATAAATAAAATCTTCTGGTGCCCTCTTCTGGTGTGCAGATATACATAGAAGCAGAATATTGTATACATAATAAATAAATAAAATCTTTTTTAAAAATGTGCCTTCATCCTTACATTTTTTCACATTTGAGAAGTTTCTAGACTAAGGTTTATAAAAATTAATATATTATAATGTTAAGAAATACTGCCGTTTAACTATACAAAAAGTTACATTAACTCATATTTACCCCAGTAGTTCAGTTGAGTACCCTTCTTCCACTCCATCAAAAACAGTTTTTCATAATACCTCTCTGTAAATGTAGTGCAAGAATGTAACTAATAATTTGATATGTTGTTTACTCCATTTAGCATTTCAAATCATAATTCATATTTCAAAAACAAAAATTAGAATTTTCAATTAACCTACTCAGTATTTTTGAGACAATGTCTCATTATGTTTCCCTGGCTAGGCTAGTAACTGACTTTGTGGATAAGGCTAGGCTCAAACTCTCAGAGTTTCACTGCCCTTGCCTCCCATATGCTGAGATTTCTCTTGAGATATATCTGTATAGCTTTGCATTCTTTTAATTTTTGAGAATTTCACACATGAATACTGTATTTATATAATTTCTGCCCTCTCTACTACTTCTCCTAACTTCCTGTGTCCCCCATACCCTGTCAGATTCAAGATCTCTTCTTTAATTTTGTTGCATGCATGCACACACACACACACACACACACACACACACACACACACACACACAAATAAATAGATAAATAAATAAATAAATAAATAAATAAATAAATAAATCATGTCTACTTAATGTTCCTCATGTGTTCATGTGATTAGGACTCACCACTTGGGATTAGATAATTTATCTGGTCTCTTATTTGTAGAGAAAACTGATTCTCTCTCTCTCAGAAGCAATGGATTGGCTGAAAGTTTTCATCTAGGGATGGGGATCTTGTAAAAGTTTCCACAACCCATGTTTTCCTGTTGACTTGTATGGTCATTATGCACATCTTCTTTTAGGAAATCGTATTTTTTAGATTTCATGAATACAGCTTCCCTGTTAAGTCTAAAAGTCACTATCTTGCAGGACAGGCATCCTGGTCCCCTGGCTTTTAAATTTTTCCACACCTTCTTCTGTGATTTTTCCCTAAGACTTAGTATAGGGTTCATAGTGTAGATATATTAACTGGGGCTTGGGTACCCCACACACACACTGTCACTTATTCTCCACATATTGACCAGTTGAGTTCCTATAGTAGTCTCCATCTCCAGCAAAAAGAAGCTTTGTTGATGAGGGTTAAGAACTACACTTACATGTTGATTTATGGACAAGTATTTAAAATATAATTAGAAATTTTATTAGTTTAGGAAAATGGGAATAGTAGTTTTTCCTCTAGAGTCTATGGTCTCTCCAGCCATCGGTAATTGGAAACATATTCAGTAGCAGGCATGAATTCCCTCACACTGAGCAGGTCAAAAGTCCAGCTAGACAACCGTTGGCTTTCCCTATCCCCATCCCCGAGATATAACTGCCACACATTGCACCATTGGGGATCTTCTGGCAGACTAGCCTCTGCTTCCTAGGCTATAAAGCTAGGTAGGACTATTGATTGCTTCACTCCTTTGGCAGCTTGTATAATACCTTCAGATATTGTGGGAGTTAATCTTCAGAGAAGAGGCTTCCAGGTCAGTTCTAATTTGGTTCTTAAAAGTCCTGTGTCCAAAGTGACTGGTGTCTGCAGCAATAGGGGCTTACCTTCAATTTCCGGGAGGCAACCAATTGGAATCGCAATAGCCTATATTATTTAATTTAAAGTCTCTTGGAAGCCCCTGACTAACAACTCAAAAGAAGGTTCCACATGCCTGGGACTAGGGTTTTGTTAGAGAATCTAGGGCTTTTGTGGGGGCACATTATCACCCCATGTGAATGTAAGTTTAAATAAACTTATAAAATAATGTGTTTCCCTGTGGATTTTTCAAACATAGTTAGTGTCGTTTGCTCTCCTCCTTCTCTTTCCATATTACCCTTCCTCCCCTCTCCCCAGTTAAAGTATCCCACCCACTTTCCCCTTTAATAATATCCATGCCCTACTATCCCCCTTTAAGCCTATCAACAACATATATTTGAAAAAGGAAAAAAAAAGTAGGTTGCCATATAGGCATTTCAGGTCTGCCATAGCACACATACACACTTGCATACATATACACACACAAATACACACACACACACACACACACACACACACACACACACACACACTTTAGAAACATCTCTATGCATATTGCCAACTTTTATTACATTGATATTCATTAAAATTTGCACACAGAATGAAAACAATATCATAATATCTTCTAGTGCTTTGAATTTACCACTTCAAAATTAATATTATAACTTACTATGCTGCTCTTCATGAATTTTGGAAGACAGGAACATTATATACTTTATGAAAATTAGGAACAATTTAATATAAGTGATTCATAAGTAAGTAAAATTCAATACATTTGGGGCATGTGAGGTCAATCTGGATGATAGTTTGTTGTACTGTTCTGTGTTTAGATGTATTTCAAGTTTTCTAATGTGATAGAAACTTTCTTAAAAAGCTAAAATCATGCCATTAACCCCTTTTCTTTTTAATAGATGAATGAAACATTTCATGGATCAAAACTGAGAAAGCAGTACGTCAAATCCCACACTGTCCAAGTAAGGTATGCATAGCAGCGTGAACAACAGTTTGACCTTTACTCCTATATTGCTTTCCAACAAAATGTGTTTCTGTCTTGTGTAACTTTAGGTTTGAAATAAAATTGTATTTAGTGTAGTAAAAAATCCCCATGCTCCATATATACAAAGGAAACATCTTATCATTTTTTTAGGAAATGATTACAGGGCTGAAGAAGTGGCTCAGCAGTTAAGAGCTCTTGTTGCTCTTGGAGAGGACCAAGGTTCAGTTCCCAGCACTCACATGGTGGCTCAGTACCCATCTGTAACTCCAGTTCCAGGGACCCCTCTTCTGACCTCCATGGGTACTGCACACAAATCATTAATATTCATACATACATGCAAGCAAAAACATTTATATACATAAAAATCTAAAAGCAGTAAAAATGTAAATTGACTAAACTACAATCATGAATTCCAACTAATTATGAGCATCTGGTAAAGGTTAAGTGGTCTGTTTTTATTTGAGCATACAAAGTCAAAAGGCAAATATGAAATTGTGAGTATACTTAAAACTATTTAATATGAATAAGAGAGGGCCATTGACTCATAGGGTAGAAGTACTGAGGCACAGCCTGGTGACCCAAGTTCTAATCTAGGATCCCAGAGAGATGTGACCTAGAGAGCAGTCCTCTGACCTAATATAGACTCTGACATAATGTGAAAGCTAACATATGCATGTGTGCATGCACACACATTGAATAAAAAAATAATTTACATTTAAAATAAAGAGAACATGTGCAGAATGTCTGGATTCATTTAGGGAAATTACTTTGGGGGCTTGTAAACAGATTAAAAACTGGATTCGATATTGATGTAGAGATACTTTACATAAAAAATGGATTTAGGGATTTTGATTTGAAAATCAAATTCACTTACCACTCTAGTCCTCTGACCAACATGGTAACAATAGACGAAAGCCGTTGTGGCATCATGGAACATTCCTATAATCCCATGACTAGGAAGCTGAGGAAAGGAGCAGGTCACAATTTCCAAGCCAGACAGGGATACATATTGAAAGCTTCTCTCATTAAGAAGTACATAGATAAAATAAATAGGTAAATAATAGATGGGAAAACACCTAGGAACTGCGTGTTTAGCAGTATGCAACAGACTCTAAATATTCACAAAATACATGCATAGGGCATATTTGTTTCCCTCCTTCACAGTTTGGGAAACCTACAGAAGTCAAGTTTCACAATTCTATCCATAGTCAAAATATCGATACATATATTGACAATGAACAAAGAATCAGGGGGGGGGGTGGTATGCACAGGAAGAAGCTTGAGCAGTTAGGAGTTCACATATTTGACCATGTGGGGAGTTATGTCCGTAGGGCCCCACCTCTGTTGACTAGGGAGTTCCTGGAAAGGAGAGCTGATGAAAGAGACAAATTTTTTGCCATGAAGAAACAGAACCCAGTTAACAGCGGTTCTTCAAAAACTATTTGCCACCTATGCATCCCTACCTCACTAGAGACAGGGATTCTCTGTGTAGCCCTCACTAGATTTTTTTAACCCAACAGGAAATAATATCCAAAATATTCTGTCAATAAGCTTAGAACAAAGCTATTATAATTAAGTTTTTAAATATGTATTAATTTTTCATCATTTCAAAAAAAACTGCTGTGAGCTCTTCTGGTCATTAGGAAGTTTCAGTAAGAATGAAATACAATTAATGCTCTCATTGCTAACTGAGAAACCAATTACATAATTAAAGCATCATTAGTGCCTATGAAGGTCCAAAGTATATAAAACTGATAATCTTCATACTGGGGACCTTTAGTTTCTAAATTCTAGCATAACACAATCATGTAGACAAAACCCCCCACAGACTTTTGGTGGACCCCAGATGGGAGCCGCGCTGTGATCACGTGTTAGAAGCATAAGCCTGAGCAAAACCAGGAGGCCGTTACTTAACTCTGCCTTAGAAATGATACCCCTGAAGTAAGCTAATGATTATTCTTTAAGTAAGACAGTCTCCCTGTAACACAAATAATATAAACCCAGAGATAGATATTGGGGTTCAAGGTGAAGATCAGAGAAGCAAAGCAACCAAGCCACCAGAGAACTCTTACCTTTAGCAAGGCTGGAAGGGGGATCCTGTCTTCAACGTGGCTAGAGAGTGAATGCCCTGCTCCTATTTTATATTCCTCTCTAGTGGTGTGATTAAAGATATGAGCTCTGTTTCTCTTTTAGACTGATTCACTCTCTTGTAGCCCAGAGTGGCCTTGAACCCACAGATATCCATCTGCTTCTGTCTCCTGAGTGCTGGGATTAAAGGTGTGTACCAACCCTTCCCGACCTCTATGGATGGCTAGTGTGGCTGGATTTGCTTTCTGATCTTCAGTGACTTTATGAGATTATAAACAATATATCATCACATCTCCCTATTTGATTATATGTCCCTTGCTACTTAAATATCATATCACTATTAAAATATATTGAGAAAATCCTGTGCATGATGTTATATGGGAACTATATTGTTAACATCCATGGAGACACAATAGTTTGCCTTTTTTGCACTGTGGAAAACAAAACTCAGTTTTAGACATACACAAAAGCATAAAACTAAACTTTGTATTTCAAATGATTCTTTGGTATCAATTAATTCTGGTGCATTCTTAAAGTCACGGTGTTCTCAGGAAAGAAGAGACAGCATCCAAAATGAGTTAATCAATCATTCATGTAGGGAAAACCATTCTTGAAATGGCAGTAATTCCACATACTGTGAGAATAATCATGCAAAAATCCAGAAAAAGTTTCTAAACCTTCATGATCCACAAAAATGCCCAGCATTTTTAAACTATATTAAATTTAGCTGGGTATATGTGAGACTATATAAATGCCTAAAAACTTAAATTTTTCTTCTTTTCTCTCTAGCTATATTTAAAATAAATACAATCAGAAGTTAGCCTGAATATATTTAAGTCTCAAATTTAAATTAAGATTAATCAAGCCTATAACAAATTAAAATTAATTCTCCAGTAAGGAGTAACATAGTAGTCAGATTTATTTAAAATATAACAGAAGAAAATAATGGAAGTAAGGTTTGTAGCCACTGATAGAATCCTGGATCTTGAGCATGGTTTCCATTTTGTATGCACATGTTCTGAAAGTTTGAAAGAGGGTGTTATAGGGATCTAAGTTACATAGAGCTTCAGGTTGTTGATTTTCAGATGCATAAATGTAGGTAGGTTCTAGGAAGACATTGTAAGGCACAGAAATAGAAAGCTGTACACAATAGGCCTTCTCTAGAGTCAATTACATTTACTCCCGTGTAAAATACATAGTTTATACATTTGCATCTTCAATTCAGGATGAAAGTAAAGTGATTCACTCTTTGTAACACTCAGTCCTGATATCCAACAGGTAAATAGACAATGGCTCACTATTGTAAGATGTGACTCCACTGAAAACAACAAAACAAAAGATAATAAATGATTCGTTTTCACCTGTTTCTCCATATGTTATTTTCTATTAGGACTCTAATGAGTTCATATTGGATTCATAATACATTTATATTAACAAATAATTTTCACTCACTACTATGATATTCAAAATTATCCTATATTCATTAATAAGAAGCTCTCAGTCTGTAATGTTTTTGAAAAAAAACTGGTAAATACGATTATCTTCCTAATTTGAGGATGAGAGCCAGGAAAAGCAAATGACAGCAACTTGCTATATAATCACAGTGACAGACACTAGATAAAAAAATTCAAACTCAATTTCCCTGTATCAAAAAAGAAAAACCCTCTTTCATAATGTCCATAGAATGTTGTCTCCTCGAAAAGGGGTCCAGACCAGGCTGGTGAAATCCACAGAAACCTGACCTGATCTGAACTGACCTGAACAAGGGAGCTCTTGGTCCCCAGACTGATAGCTGGGATACCAGCATGGGACTGATCCAGACCTCATGAATGTGGGTGTCAGTGAGGAGACCTCAGAAATCTATGGGGCCTCTTGTAGTAGAACAGTACTTATCCTTAGCATAGGAATGGACTTTGGGAGCACATTCCACATAGAGGGATACTCCCTGAGCTTAGACACACAGGGGTGGGCCTAAGCCCTATCCCAAAGGATATGACAGACTCTGAAGACCCCTATGGAAGGCCTCACACTACCTGGGGAGCAGAAAGGGTATGGGATAGGTAGGGTGTTATTTGGGGGGTGGCAGGGAAGGAGGGGAGGGAGCGGGAACTGGGATTGACATGTAAAACAATCTTGTTCCGAATTCAAATTTTAAAAGAAAAAAAAGAGAATGTTGTCTCCTCTCTTTTGGGACTCTGTAGTTCACAAAACAAAATAGTTCTATTCTATTATGTCAATCATTGTATATTCTATATGTCAAATCTTTACGAATTCCCCACCCCAGACACTAAGAATGATAGTGGTTCCATTGTGAAATTATCATCTGTCTGTTTATGTTTTACAGCAAAGCCAATGGGAAAGTGGTGATACATGCTGTCCTGAAATTTAAAGCCTGTTATAAGAATAATATAGAAAAATTCTGGGACAGCATTGAAAGCATTTTGTATCAGAAGCTCAAAGGCCAAACTGGATTACTTATAGATCCTTCCTCATTTAAATTTTCAGGTAAGAATATCTATGGTATGGAATGACTTTCATCTTTTAATCAGAATGTGGTGTTTTGTTATACATACAAAGAATTTCTCCCTTTAAATATTGTACCACATATGACAGTAGCTATGTTTGTGCACTATGAAAGTAACCAGTTTCTTAAATAACATTTTATTTATTTGTTTATTGTGAAACACAGCAGCCTAAACATGGCTTACTATGCAGCCATGATGCTCCGTTCTGTTCTGATAGTCTCAATAATGTAGATTGCCAGGACTGATGGAACTTTTTAAAAATCTATCTCCCTTCTTGACTTGCATTTAATGGAACTTGTCTAATATGATCACATATAATGTGATTCTTATTCTTAATGAAGAAACAACTTATCCCTGGTTTGTGAGAATAACTTGTAGTGCAATAAAGTACAGTCATCTCTGAGATAGGCTGTCAGTTCCAACTACAAATCCTGTTATAAGAATCATACAGAAATCTATGGGTCTTCTAGTACTGGATCAATATTTATGGACTTTGGGAGACCATTCTACATATAGGGATACTCTCTCAGCCTAGACACACAGGGGAGGGCCTAGGCCCTGTCCCAAATGATATGACAGACTTTGAAGTTCCCCATGGAAGGCCTCATCCTCCCTGGGGAGTAGAAAGGGGATGGGATAGGGGGTTAGTGCAGGGCAGGGATGGAGGGGAGGGAGAAGGAACTGAGATTGACGTGTAAAACAAGCTTGTTTCTAATTTAAATAAAAAAGGAAAAAAAGAATAATGCAGAAAATTGGGGGGGCGGACAGAATTGAAACAGAAAGTATTGCCACTACTACAGGAAGGCTAAAAGATAAGGGTGGGGGCTCCCAGGGCAAGCATTCATTTTCACTGAACATCAAAGCATAAAAGGAAAAATCTGACCATGCTTCTCCTGGGTAAGTGGCCATCACTGCTGAATTGTAACTTCCCTGAGATGTTTGCTCTCACAGCCTTCCTTCTCAAATGGTTCATTCTATACATAGTAGCCTCAAAAAAGGCAGGAAGAAAGCAGCCTTCCAAGTTGTAGAGAATTAACAACCAAAGGGATAATTTTAGAAACTCATCCACTAACTACATAAACTAAAAAATAAAAGAAATATTATATTCCAAGTGTCCTTCCAAATTTTAAAATATTATATAAGATCTCGGTGAAATATACACTCTTGTGATTTCTTCCAAACAACTGTACCCTAATACAACTATCTGAAAGCATAAACACATATCAGCCATGTGAAGATAGACAGAAGTGGAGCAACCATTGTAAACCAAGGAACACCAAGGAGTCCTTGGAGGGACCAGATGCCTAATAGAAATAAGGAGGCATTTCTCACCAGAGACATCAAGAACGTAACCCTGTTGCTATATTGACTTCAGACTTTAGCCTTTATAACCATAAGAGATAAAACTACGTCAAGACACACCATTTGTGATAGCTTATTACACCATTCCAATGAACCTAATAGAGATAACTTTCTGAAGTCAACCACATCCAAAGTGATGATTATCTAAGAGTTCATCAAATACAATGTGGCATCCTACTGGGGAAGCCCCACAGTGGAATCATAGTCTTTACCAGTTAGACTGAATAAACTGATAACATTGAGGAAGGAAACATCTTTGACATTTCAAGATTTGCTAACTATCCAAAATTAGGCCAAACAAGATTTTTCTGCTCCACTGGCTCCCAAGTGCCAGTGTACTACATGTAAAACCTTAAATTTCTATGTCTCTAAGAATGAAAATCTATCACAGCAAGTCAATAAAGACCACTCAATGTGCTTTGTAGCATGAATCACTGTTAAGTGACAGAAACCAATTCAACTTAACTTCTATTGCTTCATACCTCTATGAGAACCAGGATACAGATTGCTTCAGTAGGGTATATTCAGGGGCTCTAAGTAGGTCACAGAGAACTGTTTTTCCATTTCAGCTTCATTTTCTGGAAAACTTTTCCTGCCAATACTTCTAAAAGCAAATCTGGGTATCAGCAGCTCTCAACTTACAAAATTCTCAAGTGGGCAATTCTAATGAAAGAAGAAATTGGTGTTGTTTAATAAGCCAAAAAAATTCTATGTGAAGAGCTGCTTTCCCCTGCTAGATAACCAGTAAATGTGAACAGGATGGCAGAGAATTCTGTACATCTCAGGTTACATGACAGCTAAACTACATGGATGAAGAATGAGGAGGGACATTTCTCCCATGAAATCCTGGCAAACAGCAGATACATTCATCTCTTGTCAAAACTGTCATCTGGGACTATCCTTGTACTTACCTAAGTACTTACCCTAAACCATGACTGGTTAAAGAGAAGCTGCAGATGCTGTAAAAGCAAAAGAAAACATAGAACAATGACCTCCACAAGCAGGATGCTGACCCTGACTCACACCAAGGGTTTTCAGACAGCAGCAGTGTTTGGCCTATTGCTCATGAGCAGCTGGCTAACCCTGGGGTATGGACTGAGTTAGCAGAACATGCATGAGTCAACCTTGAGACAAGGAAAGGCTTCACTGTGTCACATCTTAAATCACTGAACTAACCCATTATCTTTTGATAAATCTTTAAAGACATTTGAAAGAATATATGATTATCAAAATGTGCTTTCTTAGCTAAGAACCAGTTCTTAGCTTTAAGAAGTCTATTTTATCAGCAAAGTGTTTCTTAAAATATTTCAGTTAGTATAACACCTTAACCATCCACATTTCCTTGGTAATGGCAATTGTTGGATAGGCAAAATTTCAGAGTAGTTAATAATTTGTCATTTAAATAAAATATATTAGTTAAAACATTGTTTTTGTAAAACTCTCAAACTTACTACAGACTTCCCTACATCCCTAGAAATATCCATTAATATAGGATGGGTATTGTGGTAGCCTCATGGCATTTAAGAAAGTATAGGTTACTGACATCTTAACTAAATTCCTTGAATATGTGGAGTTCTGAGTCCTCATATTTTTTCTTTATACTTTATTCCTTTTTCATCTTCCTGTGTCAACAAGATATTTTACTGTCATATCTGTTTCCTCTATGCTCTCACCTAAGTTCTTTCTAATACATCCCACTTCTTTCAGTATTTTATAGTGGTTTATATGTAAAAAATTATAAAAGCAAACCTCTCAGTCAAACTGAAAACATAAGGAAATGCAATTATTGAGGGTAGATATGCAGTCAAGTGGCCAACCAAAACCTATAGGAGGTGGAGCATTCTGGTTCTATTCAAGCATAATCCACACCCACACTCGGCTTCTTTGCTTTTTAATACAGGCCAGTTACATAACTCTGTATGTGCTAAATTATCACAATGAGTAACACCAGGGTAGGAAATAATTTTTGCATCATTAAACAATTATACTGTATATACTAGGTAAAAAAATCTATATACATTTATGATTTTAGAGTTTTCCAAAATCCACCAGTTAGACATTTTTAAATGTTACAAAGAGTTTGTCTGAATTCTCCTACCTAGAAAAACCCAGGAAACACATCTCAAAGGTAGAATTAATCAACTTCTTTAGAATTTAGAATTATGTGAATTGATAATTTCATCTAATTATAAATAAAGTCCATGTTCTATATGATTAACATCATGGATGAACCTGCTACTACTGTAAAATAACTCCTCATTCTCAGAGTGTTACAGTTGGTTTTCATTATCATTATCTGTTTCAGAGTTCTTTCAAGGGAAAATGTTCATAGAGTCAGGTTGTAGAGTAGTCTTCCATTTGTAAATCTTTCTCTCTTTCTGTCTATTGTATTTATTATTTATTTATTTGATTGATTGAGGCAGAATTCACTATGTAAAGGTTAGGATTAAAGAGTGTAATGCTATATGCTACCACCAAGAGCAGGAGTCCATTTTTGTTGTTGCCTCTCCCTCCTCCTTTCCCTTCTCTTCCTTCTTCTTTGGGACACAATCTCACTCTGAACATTGGCTGGCCTGGAACTTGCTTTGTATACTAGGCTAGCTTCAAACTCACAGAAATCCATGTGCCTCTGTCACTTGAGTGCTAAGATGAAAGGAGGGCAACACCATACCCAGGATAGGTGCCCTCCTTCTTACAAGTCCATCCAAATTTGCCACTTGTACTTCCTAGCTATGTACAGTAGACATAGGTGTTCTACAGAACATAGAGAACATGTTTCAAATCTAGTATTTACCTCCAACCAATTTCTCTAGCCTTAAACTAAATTCCTTGACTTCTTCCCAAAAGAATATTTTGCCAGCTATTCCAATCCTCCCTTTTTGCTTAACAACTTTTGTTCATGCATTCAGTTGTCTACAGGTCAAGTCTGCCATTAAACCTACCACAGGAAAATGGATGGAATCAGAGGCTATTTTTAAATTATTATGAATTTTCATCTCCATTGCCACCAAAGTGATTCACATGTCTATGCTTTGGTACCTGTGTCCTTGGAGAAGACCAATGCACATTTGTTGAGCTGTTTGTTTTTTAAATTTCTTTGTCCTATAAACTGGTCTGGCCCATCCTCACTCCTTCTGCCTCAGCCCAGGAGTACTGGAATTACAGCCACCACTCCCAGGATTCTTTGTATCCATTTCCTCCTTGGCACAGACAAAGCTATTGTTTTCCATCACTTCCTTAATACAGTACAATGTAAACAGAGTGTCTTAGGTTACACTGTTGAATTTATCATTGTGAGGCCAATCTACACAATTTCTAACCTCTGAGTGTCAGTCAGGGGACTTAAATGGCAAGGAAATACAGACAGCCACATGTGTGACTCAATCAGAAAGACAAATGACAAGTCATTTCTCAATTTGTGATAGCTTATCTTCCGCATACCCAAGTGATAATTATTCCATTGAGATATGGGACAGCACAACTTTTAAAAGCAAACTATAGGTTCAAGACATTTGTTTTCTTTGACAAGGAATGTATTAATAAAGAAAACTTCAAGAAAGGAAGAAACTTGTATGAATAACATGGAGCTTTAAAAATATTAGTTCTTTGAGTATAGGACATTTGTCCAGTCTATTTAAACTTTTGTTCCTAAAAATCTTCACATGGTTTGATATGTTATCATGCATGAAAAATTCAAAATATATCATATCAAATAAAAATGGCCTCTATAAAGCATAATAAAGGGTAGGTATATGAAACTATGGCAAATTTCTCTTTGAGTAGGTGTGCCCCTTTCTTCTCTAGCCCAGCTGACTGTTGAGTGTCCTTGCCTTTTGTTTAGACAGGTCAACATCTGGTAAAGGATTCTTTTACTTCCCTGGTTTATTGTGCCACCAAATGTAGAATTGTAACTATGATAGACATGAAAGATTGGGTACTTCTTCCTTGATTTATAGAAATCAATATAAAATGAATCAACATAGACGTGTGTAGTTGACCTCATGCTGCAGTTGATAATGCCTTTCAGAACTCTTAAGGAGAACTAGCTAGAGAATTTACAGTTTTCTACATATGAAGTTGGAAGTATAACGCATTTGTTTACTCTCTCCTCATACTTCCCCATATCAATTGAGATAATTTGCAGTTCTGTTCACAAATGGGTTACATAGTAAAACTATCTAGTATAAATGACTTCTTTTCAAATCTCTGAAATGATTTATCTATACAGAAATGAGAGGAAGAAATTAAGCTATGCCTCATTGCCCAATTAAATTCTTTTGACCCAAAATAAATGGGAAGTGGGATGGCAAATAATTAAACCATAGCACAAAAAGAACATAAATTTTCAAATAAAGTAAAATGCACTTAATACAAATAAAGGCACTAAAGCTAAAGCCAGAGCTACTACCTCTTCCACTCCTGGACACACATCTAAAGGACCCTAAATCAGCATTTCCATGTGTACTACAGCACTGTCCACTAATGTGGACCAGTATGTGTATATACCTGGACTAGCCTAGATACCCATCAACAGATGACTAGATAACAAAAGTGTGGGAGCTACATGAAACAGAATTTTGTTCTGTGAAGAAGTCAGACATTATAACATTTGCAGGAAAATAGACGCAACTACAGATTATCATGTTAAGTGAAATAAAACAGACTCAGAAATACAAATACACATTTGTCTCTCATTTGTGAAACCTTGATTGAAAATGTGCATGCATGTGTGTGCCACTGTGTGTGTACCTGTGTGTATGTGTGTATACCTGTGTGTGTGTGTGTGTGTGTGTGACTATGTGTGTGCCTGTATGTGTATATACCTGTGTGTTTGCCTGTGTATATGTGTGTATACCTGTGTGTGTGCTTGTGTGTATGTGCCTGTGTGTATGTGTGTATACCCCTGGGTGTGCCTGTGTGTGTGCATCTCTCTCTCTCTCTCTCTCTCTCTCTCTCTCTCTCTCTCTCTCTGTGTGTGTGTGTGTGTGTGTGTGTGTGTGTGTGTGTGTGTGTGTGTGTGTTGAACATGAGGGCAAATTATGAAAGAGAAGAAAGAGGTCTAAAGGGATGAATAGAATACAGGAGAGGGTAATGGAATGTGTGCCGGGAAAGCAGAAATGAGGCCAATGTTAGGGGGCAAAGGGAAAGAGGAGAGGTATCCAGAAGACAGACAGGTAATAACAACAAAGTATAACTGTATGTGTATGAAAAATCACAGTGAAATCTGTCTCTTTATATGTTAACCAAAAAATTAATTTTAGAAGTGTGGTAAAAGTAACATCCTAGTTACTAGGATTATCTGTTAAGGTATGTTTTAGGATTTGGTGAAAGGTCACTACTCACATATTTTAGGACATTTCAAGACTAAACTGCTTTGCAAATAAATTATAGTTGGGAACATAATATTTTAAAAAATAAGTATAAATATTTTATGTTTCTCTAATCTAATTCATGAACAGAACTGGTAATCAATATAGATAAATGTTTACAGGATATTTCCAAAAAACAACATGAGTATCATTAATGTTAAAAATAAAGTGTGTTTATAAGTGTAAACATTTCATTTTCTTGACTTTTAGACATTGCAATGCCGATAGCAGAAGATCTTCTCAATACTTGTAAGTTTATCAACAACGTTATTTTCCATCACAAATTCATCCTTAGAATGCCAAGGAGGCCTGCAGTTGAGGTGCAATAAGAAGCCTGACTTTCAGATATGTGTGTAAATGCTGCTGTAGTTGCCCTTAAACTGACTGATATCATGGGTGTAAAATGAGGAGCATTATCACATGCCATAATGGCAGAGGGGACCGAGGGACAAGCAGTGGTAGTTAAGAATTTCAAGTCAAAATCAGCTACATGTGCATTTGGGGTTTCAGATCTGCCAAATTCCAGAGAGAAGAATTAGCATAAGTTCCTTAATATTCCAAAACCCTTAGTTTCAAATTAGTGTGAAGGTAAAATATGGTAATAGGAATAAATTACTTACCAGAGTACATGAGCTGACAGTTAGCCCTCAGCATACGTCAGTTACTTGTGTTTTCTGTTTCACCTATAAGAATACCAGGCCTAGGAACTCTGTCTGGAATTCTAACCCTAGCAAGTAAATTTGTGTGCAGAAAGCTATATTCTTTATATGAAAACCACTTCTTCCTTGATGGGCAAGGCATTGTTTTCACCCCCACCCCATTACTTGTCTTAGGAAATATGATCCTCAAAGTGGCTGGAGCAAGCTGTCAAGGAAAGCATTACATTTGTCTGGGGACAAAGAGCTAGGTGACACTGACCCAGGCTGCTTGCTCTTTTTATCCCTTAGTCACCGCTTTGGTATTTAGGGGAAACTTGGGCAAAATTTAAACACAAAGCTATTTAGGTTTTCCTTTTTGTAGATTTTGATTAAACAACCCGCAAGCAACTTAATAAAGCATCATAAAACAAATTATTCCAGTGAAATCCTCAGTATCTATTCACTGAAAATCCCCAATTGGAAAGCTATCAGTTCATAGAAATCTTTACAAGTTTGTGGACAGTGATAATAAAGATATCATCCAATTTATCTACTTACCAACTGGAACACTAAGACCCTTTCATATCAGAATTCAGAATTTGACTTATTCCATCTAGGGTTCTGATTACATTTGTAATAAAAAGCAGAGGGTATTCAGAAAAACAAAATAAAATTAAAGAATAGAGCATCACTGTGTGACACAATAAAGTATATTAAAATATATCAGAAGTAAAAGAGTAGGATGCCAATAAAACCCTTGTAGTTTCCATGATTTTTCTGAAAGTATCAGCCAGCAATCTTTACTATATTTTTTTTTATTTTTTCACTGTATTCTTTAAATCCTTGAAATTTGCCATCTGCTCTCTCTTGATATAATAAAGCTACAAGGCTCCATGTAGGACATGAGCAGAGGTAATAACAAGGGAAGGCTACAGAGGCGGCAGCTGAAAGCTTAACAAACACACCATGAATAAATGAGAGCTTTGGATGGAAGTTGACAAATGACTAGAAATTAAGAATTATGAGTAAGATCAGCAACAGTGAAGTCAAGCCTCATAAGGAGGCACCTATCCCACAGAGAAAGACCTTTGTTTTTATATTTCTCAGAAGGAAGATGAGTAAAAGCCAAGTTTCTCTAGGAATAGAACAAAACAGAAAGGAGGATAGGGAGGATCCATCATTCCCTAGTCTCCGGATTAGTTGCTTTATCCTCTGTAGAGTCAATGATGTGGGAGTAGAAAGAAAAACAGAAAGGAGTGACATCCAATGAGTCAAGGTGAGGTACTCATTAGACATGGCAGCCACAGCTAAGTGACTCAAGGAAGATGCTTTAACCTGAGGTTAGAAACGTGTTAAAAGCAGTACCCAAACCAAAAGGCTTTGGGAGGTCAGTTAGGGCTCTTAAAAGTAGACATGACTGCTGAGCTTCTCATGCCATCCTCCTTCAGGAAAGAATATCTCAAAGTCTACCTAGCCTCTATAATCATTCATCAATTGTGAAGCAACTGACCAGCTAAATTTTCTAATTTATTTAAGAGTTTAAATATTCTTTGACAGGGTTTCTCTGTGTAACCACTCTGGCTGTCCTGGAACTCGCTCTGTAGACCAGGCTGGTCTTGAACTCACGAAGATCCACCTATCTCTGCCTCCCAAGTGCTGGTGTTAAAAGTGTAAGTAACCCCGCCCAGCTAAACATTCTTATTCTTGGTACAAGCCAATTATGTTATCTAGTGTGTCTTACTATTAACACTTTTGACATGAGGTCAGCTAATGTTTATTCTTTGTTTCAGTGGCTCTCCAATTTACTATAGGGTAATTAGCAATATTCCTGGCCTTTGTTCACTGACTATACAAACACACTTCCCCCAAGCTCCCACCCACTTAAAATAATACTAAATGTCTCCAACATTGCCAAATATTAGCTACTGCCTTAATTTATGCCTTGGATTGATTACAATTTTTTCACTCACCAACTGAAGTAGTAGACAAGTATTTTTATTTCAAGTTTTACAGGCTTTATTTCTACAAATCTTTATTGAGTTCCTTTTATGTGATGTGTTCTCTATGATATATATATATATATATATATATATATATATATACATACACTAATCTTTAAAAGTATTTACTGATTAGAAGGTGAGCTCTAGTAAAAGACACAGACTTAAAGGACAAATTCAGCACTTTATTGGTATAAAGTTAAAATAGGCAAGGGAACCAGGACTAGTCTGATGAATAACGAACTATACTATTACTACAAATTTGCTTTGAAGTCGTCAAAGACTAGATGTCTCTATGCTTCTAAACTGGCAATAATGTACAGTCCTACCTTATAGAAGCATGAGACTTTGGAAGTTCTGGCTATCTTCATGCCATTTCTTTTGTCTAACTACTGTGTATCGGGACTTCTATGTACTATGTACTTCTATGTACTTTATCTCATAATATTCATATTCACTGGGCATTGGTGGTGCCTGCTTTTAATCACAGCACTCGGGAGGCAGAGGCAGACAGATCTCTATGAGTTCGAGGCCAGCCTGGTCTCCAAAGCGAGTGCCAGGATAGGCTCCAAAGCTACACAGTGAAACCCTGTCTCGAAAAACCAAAAAAAAAAAAATTTCATATTCACTCACACTTTAATATGAATATTTTCACTGCATTCATTGCTTTATAACCTTCACTAAAGTTTAAAACCACATATTTCCTTGTGCAATGTAGTAAGGTTGGTCTCTTCTAAAACCAAACCTATAATTCTCCCTATGCCATACATTAAGTCATAGTAAGACAAGACAAACACAGAGTTCATGGGGAATGAGATGTCAATGTACCTGGCATATATTTTCAGGAAATCATATCAACAGTAAATCCATCCAGATTTCTCCAAGACAATGGGGCTTTTCTCAGTTACCAGTTAATAGGGACGTATGTTATAGGTAGTATATCTACCATAGCATGACACATGCATAAGCATTATCAACACTGATGAGCTCTCCTTTGAACAGGCTGTGGACGACGCACAATTACTCCCTTAGGTCACAAAATAGCAGGAGGCCAGGATTCTGAGGAAGGAGAATGGCCCTGGCAAGCGAGCCTTCAACAGAATAGCATCCACCGATGTGGAGCCACTCTGATTAGTAACAACTGGCTTATCACTGCCGCTCACTGTTTCATAAGGTATGGTATGATCTGTGAAGGCATCAAAGGCATTCAAGTACTAAAAGTCTAATTATATCTTCCTATCAGTGTGATCATGCAACTATGTCTCCAACTACTTCATGCTACAGTGAGATAAAGCCTCAAAATTGCTCAATGATTTATAAGTAAAATAGTAAATACAGTAGTCATCCTACAGAACTTTGTCAAAAGTAGAAATTATTGACATTTTGTACTAGATACAATTGTTTGTTGTGGAAAGCTGGCCTGTGCTTTGTGGAACACTTGGCAGCACTCCTTCCCTTAACCACCAGTGTTATGTGTCAGTATTAACAATAATGGTGTCTCCAAAACATTGGCAAAGGAGAGTTGGCAAAATGGTCTCAATGACAGAGTGGCCTCAAACTTGCTGTATACCTTGAACTGCCCGCAACTTGGAATCCTCCGGCCTCTGCTTACTAAGTGTTGTGATTGCAGGTGTGGACTACCACACCCAGAGGAAATAATGACTGCTTTAAGGAGTGTGTGACTGCACCAAGAGATCTCCACCTCTCTAGCTACCCTTCTTTTCTCAGTACCAGGGACTAAACTCAGGGTCTTGGGCATTCCAGGCAAGCACCCTACCACTGAGCTGGATAAAAGCAGAATTTCATCTCTAACTTGGTCAGCCTTATTCAAAACCATCCTTAACATTCCAATAGGGCTACTTTTCAGAAAATAGCATACAAAGTAGCCAACAACAAGTAAAGATAGAAGACAAAAGTATTTTATTTGTTTGTAAACATCCCCAGCCACAATTTATTAGGCCTTGTCATGTTTGTCTTCCTAAATTCTCTTTAATATTTTCTATTCAAGCCAAGAAATAAAATGCACTTTCTATAAATTGCCTTTTCTCTTTAATTACTTTTAAGTTAAAGTCTCACTGCACATAGCCCAGAATGACTTCAAATTTACTGTGTAGCCCAGAGTGGCTCAAGTTCAGCATTATCTTGTCTCTGTCCCTCAAGAACTAGGTCCACATGACCAGCTATTGATTATCTTTTAAGGCATGTTTTATAGAGTTACTCAAAATGTATACAAATAATAAATAACATTGTTTCATTTCTTCTTTTCTATTCAGTTTTTCAGGGAGTAGTGTGGGGGGGAGCTTGCCATAGTGGTGTGTGCCTTTAATCTCAGCATAAACTTAGGAGGCAGAGATAGATGGATCTCTGTGAGTTCAAGGCAAGCCTCAAACTTGCTTTTATATAGCAAGTTCACGTCAGCCAGAAAAGTACACTGAAATCATGTATCAAAAGGAAAGGAAGAAAGAGAAAGAGAGAGAGAGAGAGAGAGAGAGAGAGAGAGAGAGAACAAAAAGAATAGAAAGAAAGAACTATGGAAATGCAAACGTTAAGTGACTAATTCCTTTAGCTCTAATATATAGAAGTTTTAATAAATAAAATCTATTTCCTTTAGGGATGCAAATCCAAAAGACTGGAAAGTTAGTTTTGGGCTTCTTTTAAGTAAACCACAAATACAACGAACTATCAAGAATATTATAATCCATGAGAACTACAGTTACCCTGCACACGATAATGACATAGCTGTTGTGCATCTGTCTTCGCCAGTATTATTTGCAAGCAACATCCGAAGGGCATGTTTACCAGAAGTGACTCAGAAGTTCCCACCCAACTCAGATGTGGTGGTCACTGGATGGGGAACACTAAAGTCTGATGGTAAGTTCCTCACATCTCTCCATTACAGGACTCCAGCTTTAGGAATTAAAAAGAAATACATTCAGAATTACAACTAAATGTGAGAAAATACTCTTTCTAGATCATTTAAAGTAGTATAATGTGAAATGGACTGAAAATTGTGCCCAGTATCATTTATTTAGAAACTGTAATTTCATAGAGCTGTTTGCCATAATGTCCTCATAATGGCAGCTATCATAAATTTCTTTTCATTTGATACATAATTCCCTCTGTGTCATTAATTCACTCAATAAATATTTAATTTTCATTGAAGAGGTAATATTTGGACAAACCCACTTATCACATGTATGCCATGACCTTAATCCTGCAGAGAGTTAATGCCAAAATCAATTCAAAATACATTTTTAAAGCAGGAAAACTGACACCCAAGGGGTGACCTATGACCCTAACATCCATGCACAGGTATGCATGCATACACACATGTGTTCTCACACAGTAAATAGACACATGAATGTAAAAATTTAATTTTTAGTTATATGATATTATTTCTTCAGGAGAAAGTCCTAATATACTCCAAAAAGGAAGAGTGAAGATTATAGATAACAAAACCTGCAACAGTGAAAAGGCATATGGCGGTGTGATTACACCTGGAATGTTGTGTGCTGGGTTCCTGGAGGGCAGGGTTGATGCCTGCCAGGTAATTCTTCCCTCTCTCTCTCTCTCTCTCTCTCTCTCTCTCTCTCTCTCTCTCTCTCTCTCTCTCTCTCTCTCATTTTTTCTGATAGCTTTCTATTTCTAATAGACAGTGCAATTTTCTCAATCTTGAAAGTATGAATGTGTTTTATGGCCCAATCATCTAACTAAAATGTATATTGATATCGGCTAAAATAGTAGGATTCTAATCAGCAGTTTTGTTACAAGAAGCACTGTGTGGAAGTGAGGAAGAGACTCAGAATGAGCAATTAATAGGTGAAATACATTGCTGATAATCTTAGTTTGACTGGTCTATCACCAAGAAGTCTTCCACTTACTCCAATGCCAATCAATTATGGAGCTTTCACAAGCTGGCTCCAACATCTTAATTGCTTTATTTACTTAACAACTTCTAAGTGAAATCCCACATATGAGGCATGACTTTAAGATCATCAAGAATATTCCTTTACTTTAGTCGTGGTTAATCTTCTGCAGCATGTTTTAGTTTGAAACCCATTTCTGATGAGTTCAGGCAAAGAGACAAGGTAGCTCATTTAATTAAACTGACAGAGTAGGGACTTAAACAGAGGAACTTTGATCTTGTGACCATTCTCTGAACTCTAAACCCAGTTACTTTTCCTTATTAACATGCTTCTAATCCCCCTATCTTGTTAATAAGTAATATTTCTGGAGCTAACAAAATACACAAAAAAAGTAGTCTACATCGGCACAACTAGTGATAAACCCAGGAAGAAACTCATTTTATTCAATCACTGTGTAGAACTTATTTTTTGTACTATATAAAGGGATATTGAAATGAATAAACATATTCCTATACTCGAAGAACAAGAAGACATACAAAAAGTATTTATAATACACAATTGTCCTCTCTAATCACAAGTTTTCATCTTTCCAGTTTTCAAACTAATTAAACCTATTCTTGGAGATGGCGAAGAGCTTAAAACCCATTGTGCTTAATTGGTTAAGTACACTGTGTCTCCTAACCTGCCACAGCCTAAGACCCATGCTTCAACAACTGTATTTACTGCAACCTCTGCGGCTTCATCTTCCACTTCCCCCACACCTATCTTAATAATCTGAAATCACAGTGAATCACAGAGTAATCTGCCAGGTTTGTCAGCTACTGTGGGCTAGATAAAATATTGTCTTATTGTAAACCTAAGGAATTTAATAACATATGAGACCTTACTTATGTAACTCTGGCGTATCTTCCTGTGCTATGTCAAACCTTCATCCCATTTTTTCCTTCACAGTGCACTATGTCCCAATCTTTAGAATATTACAGTTTTCTAAAAAACTAGAAAAAATGAAGAAATCCAACGAAACCACTTTAATTTACTTTCTTCGTGATACATTTCTGCCTGTACCCATGTTCACCCTCTGGTTTCAGCAAGTGTCTTTCTACTCTTTAAAATTAATCACTCACCTGTTTTCTTCACTGTCTCCTCTCATCTACCCAATTATTTGCACTCTCTATTAATGTTAGCTTCCATATTTTAAAATTCCCCATTCTTTTGAACCCTTCTGCACATTTTATAAACATTATCAAGTCCCACATTCAAATCAAATCTTAGAAACTTCCTGGATAGGTAGGGTGTTAGTTGGGGGGGGGCAGGGGAGGGAGAGGGAACTGGGATTGATATGTAAAATAACTTTTCTAATTCAAATAAAAAAGAAAAGAAAAACTTATCTGGCTACCAGAAAAAAGAAAGAAAGAAAGAAAGAAAGAAAGAAAGAAAGAAAGAAAGAAAGAAAGAAAGAAAGAAATTTCCTGTAACTCACATAAACCAATGCCGAAAGCAACATTTTCTGACTTCAAAATGGAAAAGTGGCCTAAATACATATTTTTCCAAAGAAAAAATGCAAACAGGGTCCAGGTACATAGCTTCACCACTCAATCATGGGGACCTGAGTTGGTATTTTCCTGGAACCATGGGGTGGGGAAGCCAGACATGGTGATCCAGATCAACAATCCCAGCACTAGGGAGATAGAGAAAGCAGGATCCCTAGCTTGAGAGTCTAGTTGCATCATTGAGCCCCAGGTTCAGCAAAAGACCTGTCACAAAGAATAAGTTGGGAAGTGATCAAGGAAGACACTTGACATCAACTTGTGATTTCTACATGCACACAAACATCCACATACACACATACATGTGCTCACACAAAAAAACACAAACCTTTTCATATGAAAATGTGCTCAAAATCAATAACCACAGAAGTGAAAATTAAACACAATGAGATGTCACGTTAAGATGATATTAGTTATGTCTATAATAAGAAAAAATGTCTGCAAGGATATAGAGAAAATACACTAGTGATATGGATAGAAAAGGGAGCAGTAATGATGGGAAACTTCCCCAAACAAACAAACACAAAACAAAAAAAGCCTACAGAGAAAGTCAAAGTCAAATATCACAGGATCTCATGGAATTTTTAAAGACTGACTCACTAAGACAGAATATACTGATGTCTGTCAAGATTGGAGAGGTAGCTTAGTATTTAAGAGCATTGACTACTCTTGCCGAAGACCTATTCAGTTTTGCTCTCAGCACCAATATAGAGTGGCATACAGCTGTCTCTAACTCCAGATTCAGAGGACATAACCTCCCTTCTGTCCTGCACAGGCTCTGTATACACACAATTACACAGAAATAAAAATACATCTTTAAAACAAAATAATAATAATAATAATAATAATAATAATAATAATAATAAATGGTTATCAAGAATGAAGAGGTGGGAAGAAATGGGAGATAACTGTTCAAATCAGGGTACAAATTTTGCTTTACAAAGATTATTAGTTTGGGGATCTAATATATAGCACAATTACTTTATAATAACATGTCCACTTGAAATGTGATGAAAGAAGAATCTCAGTACTCTCATATAAGAAAGTAAATATGTGACTTAAAAAGTTACTTTCCTTAATATAGGGAATGGAAAACTATGGCCAATCTTAATGGAGGATGAATATATACACTTTCCTTTCTCCTCACAATAACAGTAATATATAGGGAAGAGTATTCCTCAATATAGTGGTGACTGCATAAGAGGAAATACCTTCAACAACTCCTTAATTGATAACTAAGTTGAAACATTTTATACTAATTACTCACTATTACATTGCATTAGCCAAAGATGTATGCTGACATACTAGACTTTAGAAAATAATAATGGAACAGAAAAAATATGTTAGGCTACCATCATTTCAAGTATTAAAATAGTGAAAGAAAGAAAGAAAGAAAGAAAGAAAGAAAGAAAGAAAGAAAGAAAGAAAGAAAGGAAGGAAGGAAGGAAGGAAAGAAGGAAGGAAAGAGGGAAGGAAGGAATAGCCAAAGTATAGGATTTTTGTGTTTTATCTTGTTCTTATTTTTGGTGTTCCCTGGCATTTCTACAAAAGAAAAACAGACACAATGTCATTCATTTATATTATTGACTATATATTTTTTTCTTTCCAGGGTGACTCTGGTGGACCACTAGTTAGTGAAGATTCTAATGGCATCTGGTTCCTTGCTGGTATTGTAAGCTGGGGAGATGAATGTGCACTTCCAAACAAGCCTGGTGTCTACACTCGGGTGACATACTATCGAAACTGGATCACATCCAAAACTGGTCTCTAGTGTGGTTGTCCTCTATAGATTGAAGTTCAAAAGTTATGTATCTGTTAAATAAGTTTCTAATCCCCAAATCACATTTCCTTAGAAATTTCTCCTCTTCCACACATTTAGACAGAAAATTCAAAGGCAAGAAATTTTACATTTAAGACTTTTTAATTAAAATTTGATAAGTCATTAGGGAGATTATGAATCAAAATATATCATTTTCTTCTTTACTCATTTTCAGGATGGATATAATTGTAGGAGTGAATATGGTTTTAGTTTGTTAAGGAACTACTTTCTGCTACTTTAGGGGAAAATGTTTGGGTAATGTATCATATGAGAATTAGTTAGTTATACATGTTTCTGATTGTATCAGCCATCTTCTGCACTGACAAGTTCTTGTGTTCTCCAGGATCAGTGTGTTTGAAGATGGGGGTATTGCAGTAATACTGACAATAAGATTTACTCAGAAAAATATATCTATTTCCTTACTGGTCTCTGCATCAAGACTAATTTTCCTAATTTGTTCTCATCTTAAGTGATAGAAAACAAATTGACAACCCTGTGGGATATATTAATAGATGACAGTATTTACTGACTTTTTATTCTCTCAGATTTCTGAGAAGGTGGTTCTCATGCAACTGCAACATCATCCATGGGCATATTAATCTTGTTTCAATAGGTGGCTTTAGCCGGGTGGTGGTGGCACATGCCTTTAATCCCAGTACTCGGGAGGCAGAGGCAGGCAGATCTCTGTGAGTTTGAGACCAGCCTGATCTACAAGAGCTAGTTCCAGGACAGCCTCCAAAGCCACAGAGAAACCCTGTCTCGAAAAACAAAAAAAAAAAAAAAAAAAAAAAAAAAAAAAAAAAAAAAAACTGCATCAAGACTAATTCTCCTAATTTGTTCTCATCTTAAATGCTAGAAAACAAAATGACAACCCTGTGGGGTGTATTAATAGATCACAGTATAGAGTAGGCCAGGAATATTCTGAAGAGCAAAGAGTGTCTAATTGCCTAAGCTGGGATTCAAATCATACAACTTTATTTCAGAGCTCACACTTTTAACAGCTTGCTATTTTATATAATATGATTATGACCTAAATATTCAAAAAGAAATTAGGAAACAGAGGTTGATATATATATATATATATATTTTACTGGTAGTTTAACCAGACTCTCTAGTATCATTTAGTAAAGTGTAGAATTTTTCAGAAACATGTGGATAAATTGTAGGTTTATTACATAGATGCTTTTATAATATTGAACTTATCATGTTACATATTCCTAAGAATTAGTATTTCTATTATTTGCTGTATTAGAAAAACACATAAACAAAATGGCTATTGGTCAAGACTGAACTAGCATGACATTGTCCATGGAAGAAGTGGGGCTTTTGGTTGACAACCACTCAAATTAAATACAGGCAGAGGCAGAAAAAGAGATTAAAAATAGTTATCTACAACCGGGCATTGGCGGCGCATGCCTTTAATCCCAGCACTCGGGAGGCAGAAGCAGGTGGATCTCTGTGAGTTCAAGGCCAGCCTGGTCTCCAGGGCGAGTGGCAGGATAGGCTCCAAAGCTACACAGAGAAACCCTGTCTCGAAAAAAACAAAAAAAAATTAGTTATCTGCTACCCTATGTGAAATTTATGTCCTGAATTAATAGAATATTACTCAGAATCATATAATGTGATAAAGACTATATTGTGTTTATTAATGCTAAGTTTTAAGTGATAGATTCTGCATGTTATGTATATTCTGTCCTGTTGGAAAAAACTCAAAACACACTAATGGTTTAAACAACCCATACTCTCTCTCCTTCACTTCATTTCTTAATATGCACAAAGAGAATTAACTGCCAATGTTAGAAAAGTATAAAATATTTCATTTTTGATTCAGGAAACATTTTCGCATGATGACACATGTATTGTCAGCAAAATTTCAGAGTATACCTTCAAATAAAGATGATTTTAATGGCCCAGCTGCATGATGATACACTGTATAATAATAGATTCCCTTTCCTCAATATGAGTCAAAACAGAAAATAAAAACAGTAATAATGGTTTCTCTCCATCTGGACACCAGTGTTATAATTACTGGGTCTCCCTTCAGATACAGGTATTTCTACTATAAAAAGTCTCTGGCAAGACTCCACGACAAGAACACATGTAAGGAAATTAAACTGGAGCTTTTCTCAAAAGCTACTCAAGAGTGAAGACTTACACATGACATCTGAAACTGCAAAACCCCTGTATTTACATATAGGCACAAGACAAAAGGCTCCTTAGCACTAGTTGGGCAGTGATTTCTGTGGGTCTGAGACCAAAATCTCATACTACAATAAATAATAAAATGAGTAGTAAAACTGCAAAACTAAAAGGCTTCTTTCTGTACAGCAGTCAACAAAATGAAAAGGCAGCCTACTAGATGAAAGAAAGCGTTTGTAAGCCATACATCTGACAAGTATATAATAAATAGCCAAAATATACACGAAAACAAGAAGGCCCTGTACCAAAAGAAACAAGAACCAACAGACCAATTTCAAAATGTATAAATGTCCCAAATAGGCCTTTCTTCCAGAGATATATATATATATATATATATATATATATATATATATATATATATCCAGCAGGTAAAAAGAGAGTATCAATGTCAACACTCAACACAAAGTAAAAATTAAACCACAATCATTACCACCTTACACTTGTTAGGATGACTGCTATTAAAAAGAAAAGAAGTAAAAAGACTGTTAATGAGTATGTAAATTTATAAATGCACTGTGAAGAATAATATGAAAGTTTCTAAAGAAATTACAAATAGTACAATCATAGGCCAACAATGGTATTAGGTATATATACAAAGGAATAAAATCAGTATCTCAAAGAGGCCTCCAAGGGCACCAGGCACATTCATGGCACATAGACACAGATGCAGGTCAAACACCCATATATGTAAAAATAATTTTTAAAATTTAAAAATTAAAGAGAATGAACCTATATCACATTATAATAAATGAAATAAATCAGACCTAGTAAAACAAATATGGAATCATTTGTTACATGTAGAATATTTTAAATTAACTGAAATAGAATAGTGTTGGCTATAAGCTGGAGATTGCCAAACACATATAAAGTCATTTTTATACTTTGAATGTATATGATCTTTATCAATTAAATAGCTAAAATAGCTTTCATGACAACAAGGAAACTTGTTACCCTGGATATAAGTAACTACTAAGTTTATTACATAGGTGAGCACTATCAGGAGGTATGGGGGCATGAGCCCATTGGAAAGTTCCAGGTTCTTGTAATTGGACTAGAGATTGGAAGGAATTACATGGATAGTAGAAACACCAAAAGTTAATCAGAAAAAAATATGTAGTTCCATGGGAGAAAGTGGGTTGAGCAAAAAAACAGAAGTGTAATAGTTAAAAATGATACCAGTGTACAAAAAGTTGGGATTTTTATGGCACATAAAACCTTCTCTCTGTGCCTATTTACACTGTGTGCTTTCTTGGGCTCTATCTGCGACAGGCAGTTCTACATACAATTTACTGTACCATGTTACATGAATATCTCAAGTCTCTACATGGGGCTATTCACGTTAGTATCACAGTGAGCCATGCATCACCTTCAGACTCAGGAGAGCTTCTACATGGGGGCCAAAGCTCCAGCCAGAGCCAGTGGGGCTGGTGTCCAGAAGACCCATCTGTTGGTTCCCATGATATGCTGAATTAGCCACACTTGTGCAAGCTCTCCTGGACCTCACTCTCCTGCCCCACCGATAGCACTACAGGTTCTGCTGTGGAAGTGTGCTTTACCACTCCTCTTTACTAGTAATGTAGCAAGCTTTGAATGAGCTGAAGATTTGATGTTCTGCTTGATTCTTCCTTCACTTTTTAAACCTGATGCATTTGTGAGTGCAGTCACTTTGTGAGTGCCATTCAATGTCACTACCTTTGTGACTATTTGTACCAAGCTATGGCTTATAGACTCCTTCCTCAGATGATTCAATATCTAGTAATACCAGTTTTGTTACAACTTGCTGTGTTCACTAACAATTCTACTTTGATCTCTGATTTCCCTTATTTAACTCTGCTGATTTTACTACTTTTCAGGTTGTTGTTGCTTTTGTTTATACAGGAAAGTACATGTAGACCCACTCAGAACCATTCTGGCATAATGGGTTTACTTCCCCTCAGAAGGTAGTTTAAGTAGAAACAGCTTTTCAAACAGAAAACTTTTCATCTCAACCTTCTTAGTGCTGCCACCCTTTAAAATATTTCCTCATGTTGCTTTGCTACTTCATAACTGTAATTTTGCTACAGTTAAGAATTGCAATGTGAATATTTGATATGCAGGATATCTGATATGCAACCCACAGGTTGAAAACCACTGCATTAAGTAAACAACACAAGACGAAAAGCAAATCAAAACTTTTCTCTTCTGACTGTTCATACTTGCTTTTACAAGAATTCTCTTGATTTTTAAAAAACAGCCACACCACCTTGATTTTCAAATTTAAAAGGATAGAAGAGAGGTGTCAGTGAAATCAACACATCTCTCAACTCAGAAAAAAATTAGATGCAGTGTGTTCTTGTGCCAAAAATGAATGACCATGGCCTGGGAAAAGGCAGGAGTTATCCCAGATACAATGTTCCAACACAGTCCTTTCTTACGTTGATAAAAAAAGAATCATAGCTCTCACCTCAAAATGAATAAGACAGCTTATTTTGGTACCAAATATAATGTTTGGGAACACATATTTAGGTTGCCCAAAATACCATCTTCCAGCATGGTAACAGCTTCATGAAGTTTTTCTAGATCAAGACACTTTTAAATACATCAATAGATTCATGAGGTAGACAAATTACAACAGAGCAGGGGAAATGTCTACTATAGGTCTTAGATGCTATTTGATAACATTCTTAGATTTTGATTTGGTGAAACCTAAAGGCATGTCTGTACATTCCAGAATATTTTTTACATGTATTTATTTATAGTGTGGGCTGTATGAGTATGTCATGGCATGCAACGCAGAGCAACACTACAGGAGTCAGTTCTCTCCTTCTATTGGGTGGGTTCTAGGGATCACCGTGATCTAAGTTGATCCTTCTTGGTGGCAAGTACCTTCTGATGATCCATCTTTCTGATCCTTTCAAATAACACATTCTAGTAGAATAAGAATAATTAAAAATTTTAGAAGTACTTGACTAAAAATGCTTTACAAATGCCTTGTTATTTAATGATAACATCTCTGGGGTTTTTATTGTATTTATTTATTTTTAATTATTTTGTTTTTCTCAACATAAAGTATCACTATTTATCCCTGGATGCCCTGGAACTCACTATGTAGATCAGGACAGCCTCAGATTCATAGGGATGTACCTGCCTCTGCCCCTAGAGTACTGGGATTAAAGATGTGTACCATCATGTCCCACTCAACTATGTTTTATTCTTATGCCCTATTTATTATTTAAAACTGTGCAATGAAAATATGCCTTCAAATAATGTCATTGGTCATTGATTCTGAAATAAGTATTTATGATTTATGAGGGAAAAAGTCATGCCTACAGGTGGGCTTTTTATACATATCCAAACCATTTCTGCTTCCTAACAGCTATGTGATTTGGAGCAAGTCACCTAACAATGGTTTCCATTTCCCCACTGTAGAATTAGAGTAATAATAATTTCTACCTCCAAAGGTAGCCATGAGTATTGAATACAAGTTTTATGAAACACTGACATATAATTCTTATTTTGGTACTTGTTAAAAAATTGTTGAAATAAATATTATAATTGTGATACTGTCAGTTTAAATTTATACTTTCTTGATTGTAACTTTAAAAGAGAATGACTAAGGCAGGAAGGACAGCTTAAGGGTTGAGAGGACTTGCTGCTCTTCCACAGAACTGGGCTTATTTCCCAACAACCACATGACAGCTCACAACTATCTGTAACTCCAGCTCCAGGGACTTCTTCTGATCTCATTGGGCACCTCTACAAGTGTTTTTTTTTTTTTTTAAGTAAAAGATGAAAAGCTCCAAAAGTTAGTGAACATACCACTTTTGAAAAGTAAATGCCATGCCATCATTATGCTTATTCTTTATTTCTGATATTAATGATTTATGTTTTTCTTGAATCTGATTGACAGAAATAGTATGTGAGTTCCCAACCACAATCCCTACAATTTATACTTGACACATCTTACTGAATTTAGAATTACATCAAGGTGTACTTTCAGAAAATGCTAGCAAATATGACATTTTAAACATTGTATATAAATATCCTTTTAAAAATATGAATGTTTTTTAGGATTTATTCCTTTCCTTCCCAGTATTTTTACATAAATATTTCCTTATAATGGGCCACATTCCTTCTTCACATTTGTCTAATAAAAGATGAATACATTTTTTTCTTTTTCTTATTTCACAGTTGTCATAGCATCATTCCTTTAATCTGATATTACATTGTATCTTTGGAAAACTGTTTTAACCAAATACATTTCCTCTATTCTTCTTTGAAAGACTTGTCTTCTTCTCTTTCCTTCTCATTGGTAAGGATATGTGAAAAGCCTATGGCTTGATGCTCTGGATCCTTTCCTAACCATCACCCCTCTCTTCCTTTAGATTCTGGATTTAAATTAAAAGGAAAAATAGCCAATTAGGGTCAAGAAGTAAGAAAAATATGATCCAGGACCAATTCAGTTCTGTAACTGCAGAAGATTCATCATTACTACAGCTGCCTATGTTTCTGCTGGCTTCTAGAAATTGTGTCTAATAAAAAAAAAAGACTTCACACTCTTTAAGAGGGTCTCCTTTTAGTAAGTTAGCTCCTGTGTCAATGAATGCAAGGCTATTCCCTTCTTTCTCTTCTATCAGATTCAGTGTGTCTGGTTTTATATAGAGCTCTTTGATCCACTTGGACTTGAATTTTGTGCAGGATGATAGATATGAATTTATTTGCATTCTTCTATATGCAGACATCCAGCTAGACCAGCAACACCTATTCAAGACGCTTTCTTTTTGCTATTGCATATTTCTTGCTTCTTCATTAAAAATCAGGTAAGATCTACAGTTAGTAAGTGGGACCACATGAAACTGAAAGGCTTCTGTAAGGCAAAGGACAGTGTTAATAGAATAAAATGGCAGTTTACAGAATGGGAAAAGATATTCACAAACTCCACATCCAATAGAGGGCTAATATCCAAAATACATAAAGAACTCAAGAAACTAGACATCAACAAACCAAATAATAGGGTTTAAAAATGGGGTACATATCTAAACATAGAATTCTCCATAGAGGGATCTCAAATGGCTGAGAAATACTTAAAGAAATGTTCAGCATCCTTAATCATCAGGGAAATGCAAATCAAAATGACTTTGAGATTCCATATTATATATGTCAGAATGGCTAAAGATCAAAAACACAAGTGACAGCTTATGCTGGAGGGGATGTGGAGCAAGATGAACACTCCTCCATTGCTGGTGGCAATGCAAACTTGCACAGCCTCTATGGAAATCAATATGGCAGTTCCTCAGAAAATTAGGATCGATTTATCTCAAGATCCAGCTATGCCACTCTTGGGCATATACTCAAAAGATCTTCCACCCTACCACAAGGACACTTGCTCAACTGTGTTCACAGCAGCTTTATTCATAATAGCCAGGAACTGGAAACAACCCAGATGTCCCTCAACTGAAGAACAGACAAAGAAAATGTGGTACATTTACACAATGGAGCATTACTCAACCATCAAAAACAATGACATCATGAAATTGACAGGCAAATAGATGAAACTAGAAAAAAATTATCCTGAGCAAGGCTACCCATACCCAGAAAGGCAAACACAGTATGTTCTCACTTATAAGATATTAGTTGTTAAATAAAGAATAAGCATGCTACAATTCACAGAGCCAGAGAGGTTAAGTAGCAAGGGGCTCTAGGGGGAGTGCATGGATCTTCCTAGGGAGGGGAAATAGAGCAATTTTGTGGTTGGTCTGTGGGCAGGTGAGAATCAGAACAGGAGGGATCAGATGGTAGCAAGAAAGAGAGTATGGGGTGAGACAATTAGAATTGGGGAAGGATGTGAAAAACTAGTGCAGTGGAAACTTCCTAAAATGTAGGAAAGTGACTCTAGCAAGCACTCCTAGTAATGGGGGATATGGAGCCTGAACTGGCCATTTTTTGTAACTAAATAAGGCTTCCAGTGTTGGGACTGGGAAACCAACCCAGCTACCAAACCTTTGACTATACATCCCATCTTATAAATGAATGCAAGGGTCATGAAGAATTTGAAAATGATAAAAGACTTTTGACAACCAAAACTGAATTAAATAATCAGTCCTAATCATAAATTTATTTTTCTCTATAACTTAATATATATATATATATATATATATATATAGTTAATGTGAAAAATAACGGCTTACCATGTTATATCACATGCCTTAACCACAGCCTAGTTCTGAACATACAGTATGCACACTTTGTACTCTAGTATGTAGTATGTAGTCATCCATGCAACTTCAACAAATGTTGTCTAAGACACCTCAGGTCAGATACCAGGTTACTGTATTCTCTGACTTTAAAATTTGCTGTTTGATAGACTAAAGGTTAAACCATGTGACTCAACAGGTCATACTATAGCTTCCAAGACAAGATTCCTCTTTTTTTTTTGTTTTTGTTTCTGATTTTTCTTTTGAATTTTATTTTGATTGGGGAAGGTTTCAAGGGCAGAGGGCAGATTAAGGAAATTAGGAGATAAGTGGGATTGGAATGCATGATGTGAAATCCACAAAAAAATCAATAGAAGTTAAAAAAAATCTGCTTGAGTTGCTGACATAGATTTCATCTTAAGAAATTATTAAATGAATTTTGGCTTACGATTAGGAAAGGATTTCAGAAATGACATTTTATCTTTAATTATGCATTTATGTGAAGAAGCAGCATTCTCAGCATGGACTAAAAATATCAGTGAACCCTGAAAACTGAAGATGTTTTACATTCTGTACTATCAAATACTGAACAAAAATAAAATTCTCTATATAAAATGAATAAGCACCCCAGTGTGTGTGTTTCCTTTCCCACCCATCTCCTGTATTCTTGCCAAAATTCTGCTGATTACAGTTTCTTCCACAATAAAGGAAAGAAAACAAGCAGAGAGGAAGAGAAGGGAGAGAAGGAGACAGACAGTAGAGACTGAAAGAAGAGATATCAATGGGAGAGAAGGGGAAAGGAAGAAGGGAAGGAAGGAAGACAGAACTAACAGAGTAGCTCAGTAGCCTTCCCTTGGTTCACTTGCCAGCTCTGCAAAATGAACAAACAAAAAGTAGAAAACAAAGGGCAAAACCTACTTGGGATTTTTAACATGAACATTTGCCCTTTCATTTTGGTTTGGTTTGGTTTTACTTTTGACTTTGGTTTTGGTATGATTTGTGTTGCTGGCCTACATGTCCTAGCTTTACAGATTCATAGATCCAACCCAGTGATTATCTTGCTATTCCTTTTATTTTTCCTTTGCTGCAAGAACATGGCCTTGATCAGATTAACTGAACTGGAGCATTTTGAGTTCTAAAGAAAAATAAACTATAACAATTAGGACTGTCTTCTCACAAAGAACTCATAATAGCTATGATAGTAGGTATATTTATGGTTGCAAATGTTTTATTTATATTCTATGTAAACAGGATTTTACTTTCTAGATTAAAATCTCAATATCTGAGAGTTCATAAAGTGATATTTCTTTTATAAACTATTTTTGTAAACTATACTATTATTAATATTATTTTATAAACTATTTATAAAATGTTTGGAAATTTTTCTATTTCTAATGTTACGAGTGCTTTGCTATATAATTTACTTGACAGATTTGGTAGAATTTGAAATTTCTTCAGTTTCTTTTGACTACTCTTAATTATTTCTGATCCTCCTTATTGAAAATTCAATAAAAATTTTATATTTGCAAATGTATTGATTTGCTAATGTTCACTTGCAATCCAATGACAACATTCTTAGTTATGAACAACTAAGAACAAGAAGTTATGAAAAATGATTCATATGCACAGCCACCTGGTACTTACAAATGAATTCTAACTTTGGTCCCCGCTTTTATTCTGTTTATTGATGCTAAATCAGAAAGTGGGGAAAAGTATCATCCCTGGCAAAAACAAAGATATAATTAAGATACATTTGTGTATCTCAATCTAACTGTCAAAGTAATGAAACAACAGACCCTAAAGAAATAGGAATTTCTCCAGGGATCTCATGCTAAGAGAAGAACAGCACCAGCTAGATAGGTAACTTGTCTTCCTGACAGATTTCACACAAGATGAGCCTGAAACTCAGGGTTGATGGTGGGTGGAACTATACTAGACCAGACTGCTTAGATGAGCAAATCCTTGTCCTATAATCTTCTCTCACTTCAGAATGGATTTGTGGGGTTTGCTTTTGTCACTCTCCCCATGTGGCCACATTGAATAAATCTCCTTTTTCTGATTTCACTATGAATTGGCTCTTCTTATTGGCTTATTGACAATCAGAGCTGACTTGGGGCACAGGTTACCCCTAAGATCAGTTAATGCTTCCATCATCCTCACTGCCTGGAAACATACAGTATGACCAAAGAGGCCAGCTTCCTGACACAGTTTCCAAGCTGAAAATGAACAGGGTAAAGGTCAATGTCAGTTTTTCTCTTCAGTTCTCACACTGCAGATCAGCAGCCCTTTGGTGGTGTTTTTAGTGTCCAGCTCTTCACACTTCTGAGCTTTGTGTTAGTGGTTTCTCTATTTGAAATGGTTTGGAAGTATGTTGCTAATATGCTTTGCTACCCAGTGGGACGATGTACAAAAGAGTTCTGATGCACTATATGGAGAAAACCCACCGAGGAAAAGAAGGAAAATGTTCATGGGGAGAGAGATAGTGGTGGGGGAAGAGGGGGAGAGAGGGGGGAAAGAGAAAAGGAAAAGGGGGGCGAAAGGCCACAGCACTCACCTTAAAGAAAAAAGGAGTTTATTCCAGAGCCATTTTGAGTGACCATGTCCCAGGAACACAGTTTTAGGTTACCCTAAATTCCATGTTCCAACAAATAAGCAATTTCATGAAGTTTTATAGTTTTACAGAACAAAGTAATTCATAAATCAAGGTATGTTTAAAATGCACTGGTGGGTACATCAGAGAGGTGGCTATGGCAAGATAGAGGAAGCTTTTCCATAGGCCTCTGATGGCATTGTCGGTGTTTCTGGTTAGTGGAAACCAAGTTAATGTATTTCAAGAGATATTTATCTATTTGTCAAATGATGTTAGTTCTGACAGAAAGGTGAGTAAGGAATGGCTATCAGCGGGGTGGAAGGTACCAAGATAGGAAATTAGCCTCTTGACTTGCAACATTCCAACCTCTCCATATCACTGTAGTTTTAATCAGCCAATATGTCTGTGCAGGCACAACTCTTACCAGGAATTCTCATTCATAAAACTCACGAGTCTGCACAAGACAGATTGTTCCAGAAAGCGAGAGATTTACTCTACATGGTGAAGCTCTGGAAAAGTGGCTAAATTCCTCATTCATTGCAAGAGATCTGTTTTCTATTTTTGTTGTGTCATTCTGTTTTATAATGCAGTGAAGAACATTCACACAAAGTTGAAAGCCCAAGATATTCTCCGTTGCGTATTTCCTAAAATAAGGGATGGAAAATGTTATGCTTCCAGGTGAGGCAAATTCTGCCACTACAAAAGAATTTTTTAAACGCCCGTTACTTGTGCTTGGAAAGCGATATGGAGAGCAAGTTTTGGTTCTGATAAGACCAGTGGTTTTTACAGGGCTTTGGCAATCGGCCTTGGTTCTAGGACCTCATGCTTTGTTTCACTAGGAATCATAGTTGATGTTCACTGGCTCAGTGTTTCCAGAAGTTTATAGAACATAGCCATGACAAAAACATTGAGAGCCAACTGCACGTTTGTACTGCATCTGTGCTTAATAAATGAGATAGATGAGATAGTGGGCAACTGGTTGCAACTAACCAAAGCTTACACCTATTGAAAAGTTTCCCCCACCTTGCTGTAACTGCCTCTCTGATGTACCCACCTGCATATTTTAAACTTACCTTGATTTATGACTTTCTTCATACTGTAAAAAATATAAAACTTCACAAAACTGTCTTATTACCAGCAAAAGCTAAAGAGGTCTGTGTAGTAGATATTCTGTAACTCATCATTAAATAAATGAATAGCATACAGTATAAAAAATAATAAACCAACAAAAATGTACCATCTAAACCAAAACAGCTACCTGTATCCTAATAGTGTCCCTGCTTTGGATGTGATGGAAGCAAAATAGATAGTGATCTGATAACAGCAAATTGTGACTTCCTAAATTGCAATGAAAGCCATACCAATATTCCTATGACTAAACATTATCAAGTAACACATAGAAGGATTCTAAGTGACCTCAATGTGAGGTGATTATAGGACATATAGGGCTGCAAATAATCATATTATGTAATTAATTCAGTTACAATAATTATGCAAGTATCTAGTTTTTCTCTAGTATCTAGTTCCCCTGTCAATTTTGTGTAACAATGACAAGTACAGCACTTACATAATTATAAAATCAAGGCAATAACAAAAAATATTTTACTATAATTTCAGCATGGATATTCTGATAACTAAAACTGATTGATAAACTTGAATCTAGATTCATTTGTATTAGAGCAGGCTGCTTGTGACAGTTGAAGTACTAGCTCCATGCCTTGGGTAGGATAGTTTTAAGTTAGCATATATGTCCATCTGTGACTACTCAATCCTGTTTCTTTAAAAAAAAAAATTGTTGGGCTGATGCCCAAGGGAAGCCAGCCCCTTTCTGAGCCAATACAGAGGAGGGATGGGTTGGGAAGGCTACAAGGGGAGGAGGGGGGAGGGCATAGAGGATGAGGTCAGGGTGTAAAACAAATAAATAGAAAAATAAAGAAAAACTTATTTTGAGAAACGTGATCTTCAAACAACAGACTTTTCTATAGGATCTAGGTCTTTAAATTATTTTATGTATTTCACGTTGCACCTGTCTATTCACAACAGTTTTTAGAAAATGTATTCATTAAAGTTAATTGAACAGTATTATGAGTCACTGTTAACGTCAAAATTAGAGTTCAAGTGTCCTTCTTCATCTAGGATAAAACACTGTGAGCAACAGGCCATCTGCTGAGGTGGTACAGTTACACTTGGCCTTCAGCATGTGCCTGGCATCTTCTGTTAGCACTCTTTTAGATTACAAACCCACCAAACAAGTTCACCTTGATCTTTCACATTAAGTCCAGACTATCTTGGGGAAAATAAATTTGACATAAATGTAAACCTGTGACGTTTCTATCTGAAGAAGGCAGAAATAAAACAGCTCTTTTGTGCTCAGTTACAATAAAACATCAGACGTAACAGAGACTCTTAAAACCTGTCATTGGAGAAATATGGCTAACAATGCCTCTCTTGAGCAGAACCAAAATCCCTGCTCAGCCATCAACAACAGCATCCCTTTGATACAGGGCAAGCTTCCCACTCTAACCTTATCTGGAAAAATCCGCGTGGCAGTGACTTTCTTCCTTTTCCTCCTCTCGACTGCCTTCAATGCCTCTTTCTTGTCGAAGCTGCAGAAGTGGACTCAGAAGAAGGAGAAAGGGAGAAAGCTCTCAAGAATGAAGGTGCTCTTAAAGCATTTGACTTTAGCCAACCTGCTGGAGACTCTGATTGTCATGCCACTGGACGGCATGTGGAATATTACAGTACAATGGTACGCTGGGGAGTTCCTCTGCAAAGTTCTCAGCTATCTGAAGCTCTTCTCTATGTATGCCCCAGCCTTCATGATGGTAGTGATTAGCCTGGACCGCTCCCTGGCCATCACTCGGCCCCTTGCTGTACAAAGCAACAGCAAACTAGAACAGTCCATGATCGGCCTCGCCTGGATTCTCAGTATTGTCTTTGCAGGACCACAGGTAAACCATTACTCCTGAATTTGGTGGATATGGTTATTTTGTATCTAACCTTGAATCAAGGCAGCGCCTACCGTGTGGCCTTTAAGAACTGGGTCTCTTGAAAGTCAGAGTAGTAGACTTTAACCCTGACTATTTTGTCTTCTCAGGAAAATTTCTTAAGCTCTCTGAGGCTCTGTTGATTGATTCATAAAATGGGATAAATGCCTATTTCACATGCTTTCATGATGGTTAGATGAATGATGTATTAAATTATCTATTGTGATCTGTACTACATAGTAAATGTCCCCTAAAACCTCTTCTCACAACTGAACATATGCGCAGCCCCTCCTACTTTCCCATTCTTTCTCTTCAGTTGACTTGAAATATGTTGCCAAAGCTGTTCTCAAACTTAAATCCCCCTGCCTCAGCCTCCCAAGCTAAAGGGATTGTAGGTGTTCTCCCTTTGTGCTCAGCATCTTCTGTCTTTCCTTTTGCTCTGGTAGAAATGGATTCAGTGGTTAACCAAGAGACTGTTTAAACATGAGACTTACATAGATGGAAAATATTTATAGTACCTAATAGGATACTTAATAGAATACATTTTAAAACTTAGAGTGTGTATAGTTTTATGTCATCGATTAAAAATAATGCTAGGCATGGGGATGAGTACTTTTTACCACACCCTTAGGATGCTGGGACAAGGGGATCACAAGTTCAAGGCCAGCCAAAGTTATATGGAAACTCTAACTCAGAAAAAGACTGGTATGTAGCCAGGGGAATAGCCCTTGTCTGAAAGTCTTATGTCCAGTCCCCAGCACTAATGAAGGTAATATAATTAATTTTTAAAGATATAACAATAAAATATTTGATCTGTAAATGAAAGAGAAAAAATATCTTTAATTATATAAGGTATTGATATACTCAAAAAGCCTTAAATCTGTGAGAAAGGCTGGTAGCCTTTACGTGCTCTATATAAAAAAATGTAGCATTTAAAATTTTAGTTGTAAAATTATAATTGTGCATATCCATACAGTATAATGTGATATTATGATACATCATATCTTATGAAAATTTGATGGGGGACATAAAGTAATTATAATTTCAATCTGAAGTAGCTTTTTAAAATGAAAATACTTTAACAAAATATATGTAGGTTCAAACAGAGTAGAACAAGACAAAAATAGTTTTGACCCCAGGACAGGCTCCAAAGCTACAGAGAAAACCTGTCTTGAAAATTTTTTTTCTTTTGAATCATCGAGCAATGACATGATGAGACTGAGGTTAAGATGATATCAGAGGAATCAAACACTCTGCTAACATGTCCAGAAAACTCTCACATGCTTTATCTTTTTATTTGTTTGACAGAAGGTCTTATGTAACCCTGGGTGACCTCAAATTAGCTATGTAGCAGAAGATAACCTTGAACTTCTGGTCCTCCTGCCTCTATTTTCTGTGTGTAGGGATTACAGGTCTATAAAACCACATGTAGTCTGTGTAATGATGGAGATCAAACTCAGAGCTTTGTACCTGCTAGCCATGCCCTTTCAGCTATGTGACTTCAAGAATGCCACTTAACTTTAAGTTTAAAGGGGTAATTAAAAACCTGGTACACTAGTGCATTCTTTTAATACTAGCACTTAGGAGATGAGATGGTAGGATGGAAAATTCAAGGCTACCATAGCTAGATGGCCCAAAACAAAAATATATATATAAATTCATAAGCCATGCTAAATGTAAGTTGTACTATATATAAAACTAACTACTGTCATTCTTTATTTTTAAAGATTAGATTAATAGTCATGTCTGTTTGAAGTTAGCAAGAAAAAACTGAAATATGAAAAGGAAATTGTTTTTTTCTTTAAGAAAGAGCTAAAGAAAATAGTTATATAGAAAAGAAATTATTCAAATTTTTCAAAATTTTAGCTTGTATTCTTACTAATCAGTAAACTTTCTTAAGGCACACAAAGCCACGCTACTCACTGAAAACTGTGTCAGAACATGATAACAGAAATCTTAAAGTTATCATTTCCAAAAATAAGTTAGAAGAGGAAATAAGAAGGAAAAATCTAGGAGGGAGACAGGGACGAGGATATCCCAGCAGTCAAGTCTTGGGAGGAGCTTTTATTTATGACCAGTCATTTCCTAATTTAGGTGTGGCTGAACATAATTGAAAATCACATTCCTTAATGAGAGTCATTTAAGACCACAGGAGTGCAGAGTTGCAAAGTATTTGCAGGAAGAGTTTATGTTCCTGGTTTATCTTGTTCATGTGGAGTATTACCAAAACAGCTTTTAAATTGTATAGTTAACACAAGCCTGTAGGCAAGAAACATGGGCCACTCCTTAGTTTTTGGAGTAAAGGAGCATGGTCTGAAGATATGTAGAGACTTGCCTGGACACATGAGCTAATTTACTGAGTAAAATGCACTTCTGAACTTGACAAACAGCTTAAATTCAATAAATCCTCAACCTTCCATGAGCAATACTCCAAATGGTGCTTAAAGCACAGTAATAGCATGCTAGACTCAGTAACAGCAATAATAATCAGATGGGAAATAATAGTTGAAGACAAAAATCCGTGTCAGAATTATGCTAAATGGCTTTGTATGCAATAATTTCATGAATGTTCCCTATAACAATATAAATTATGTATATTATTCTTATTTTGTGCAGAAAGAAATTAAGCCCATGAATATTATATGAGATGCCCAGGGAATGTCTAATGAGTGAAAATGTCAATATAATACAGTTAATTCTATAGGCAAGGTCTAAATTACACTACTCTATTTTGTTCATGGGGCTATTTACATATCTATATCTAGTAACCTAATTAATACTAGACAGAGTTATGAGATAAGTATAGAAATTATATTACATTGCATGTGCATGGGGATGTTTGCTCATATGATCTAGAAATAGATACATAAGGATACAAATACAAATACAACTTTCTTAGTATGTTTTATGTTACATACAAATATATGATTTCAGGAATGAGCACTTTCTTAGTACTGGGTACTACACAGAGAGCTCATTCCTTGTAAAAATTAATTCTCCCTCTCACAATTGTTGTTAATTGCCTGAGTTCTTTGTCTAGGAGTGGGACATATGAGATTTCCCCCCTTCTGGGTTAGTGTGTCTATTGATGTCATCATTTTTCATGTCTTTTTACACAGCTCTATTGTTGGGGTGCCATGGATGCAGTTAGGAGACAAACTCTCACAACAGACTTTCTGGCCCTTTATTTTTTTTCCCAAGAGAACATCAAAACTTTACTGATCTTTAAAAACCCAAAATAAGCAGCTAAGCCTCAGGATTAAACCAGTCCTTGATACTCTGAGATTTAGCACTCGGAACTAGAAGTCTCAGGTGTTAAGTGTGGCTGTGAAGACCCTCTGGAGGCCTCAGCATATGTCCATGGGCCTCCTTGTGAGTAGACAACCTGCATGTTGTCCTGAGCCCTATGCTGTACTCCAGTTTCTCTGCTTACAGAAACCCAAACCTGTACAGGGTAGGATACGTATAGTCTCTGAACTTGAGGTGGAGACAAAGGATGATGTGTTGAAGGTCATCCTTGATAATACTGTGTGTTCTAGGCCAGCTTGGCCTTACAGCCTGTCTAAAACCAACCTAAACACTAGAAATCTGTGGTTCCCTTTGTAGCACAGGGCTTTGGATTCATTATTCTCCCGTTTACTGTCCAATGCATGGGCCGTAAGCACACACTGAAGACTAACACAGTAGCTGATATGTTAAGGGTCAGGGATATGTGAATGGGGCCCACAAGTGCTTATGGACCACTATGGCCAGAGGTTTTAGCTACTATACCTTACCATATCAGACAAATCTATCCCATAGGAAAGAAAGCTTAAAGTAACAAATATATATCCAGAGGGAAAACATACAGTATGTGTTTCTTGAAGTATAACTAAATATTTATGGATACAAAGAAAAGTTGTGTGCTTCAATTTTTTATAATAGTGATGACTGAGATTTATCCAGTGTTAGCTTTGCAGGCACTATTCCAGGGACTTTGCATGTAGCAACTCCGTTGTCATGGCATCACTAAAGTAGAGATTCTGTTATGATCTCTACTTTAGCTGGAGAAACTGAAGCTAATTACATTTAAGAAAATTTAGTATTTACTACAGTTGCCTTGGTAAAGTGTGGATAAAAGATCATATTCTAAGAATAAATAAGTACCTTCAGTTGCTTCCAAAGAAGGTAAACAGAATGTTCTTGATTATGGCAAAGTGACACAAACACTGATAAGGGCAAGAGTCATGGATAAAGGAGGAAAAAGAAAACAGAAATTGAAGAAAGAATCCAAGGACAAAAGAACCACTGAAAGCAAAGCGGATCCCTATATTAATCCCCCAGAAGAGCACAGTGAAGAAAATAAAAATAAATTGAACCACGGCTAAAGCAAATTAATTCATGGGTAATATTCTGAATCCCCATGTGCTTTCTTGAACTTCTGGTTTTAAACCAATCAGTTTATCATGTATTAAGATTGTAACATTGACTCCACAGTATCCTCTTACTAAATTCCTGTCTGTGGGCAAAGTATCATATGCTAATAAGGAATAAGTATCTTCAATTGTTTTTAAAGAAGGGAAACAATATTCTTAATTATGGCAAAATAAACACTGTTAAGAACAAGACAGAGAGAGAGAGAGAGAGAGTGTGTGTGTGTGTGTGTGTGTGTGTGTGTGTGTGTGTGTGTGTGTGTGTTTGATCTACTTTAAAACTACAGTTTAGGCCTGGAAGTAGTGGCACACACCCTTGATCCCAGAACTCAGGAGGCAGAGACAGTTAGATTTCTGTGAGTTCAAAGCCAACCTGATCTACAGAGCAAGTTCCACGACAGGTTCCAAAGCTACACAGAGAAACCTTGTCTCAAACACCACACACACAAAAGAACCCCACAGTTTAAATAAATTCAAGCTGAAAAGTATGGGATAAGAAAGACTCAGTCTGTAATGTGGGAAAAAGTTGACTTGAACCTTAGAATAAAATTAGCAGACTTGCTTGGGTTTCTTGGATTTGAGACTAATGATATAATCCTTTGTCGCCCTCTAGTGGATTAATTTAAACTTCCTTTTCTTTTTTTTTTTTTTTCCCAACTTTTTTTATTTGAATTAGAAACAGGATTGTTTTACATGACAATCCTGGTTCCCTTCTCCCACCCATCATCCCCTACCTCCCCCCCCGCCCCCGCCAACTAAAACCTTATCTGTCACATATCTTTTCTGTTCCCCCTGGATGGTGAGGCCTTCCATAGGGTGTCATCAGAGTCTTTCGTATCCTTTGGAATAGGGTCTAGGCCCACCCCCGTGTGTCTTGGCTCAGGGAGTATTCCTCTATATGAAATGGGCTCCCAAAGTCCACACCTATGCTAGGGATAAATACTGGGCTTCTACAGGAAGTCCCATAGGTTTCTGAGGTTTCCTCACAGAAACCCATGTTCCTAGGGTTTGGATCAGTCCCATGCTGGTATTCCATGCTATCAGACTGAGGAGCAAGAGTTCCTGGATATTCAGGTCAGCTGTTTCTGTGTGTTTCACCAGCCTGGTCTGGACCTCTGTGCTCTTCACTAGTCCTTCTCTGCATCTGGATTCCAGTTCAGATCAGTGATTAGTTATGGGTGTCTGCTTCTACTTCCACCAGCTGCTGTATGAAGGCATATAAGTCAGTCATCAATCTCATAATCAGGGGAGGGCATTTAAGGTAGCCTCTCCTCCACTGCTGAGATAGTTAGCTGGTGTCATCTTTGTAGATCTCCATACATTTCCCTAGTGCTTGGTTTCTCTGTAAACCAAAAATGTCTCCCTCTGTTATAATATATCCATTCTTGTTATAGTGTATTTTGGAGACTTCCTAGGGGCAAGCTAAACTTTATTTTCTACTTGATAAAAGATTGCAAATTGAAAAACCAATACTGTAATTACAAATATAAGATACAAGTTTTTTCCCTCCAATCTACAAAGAAAGTAATATTTCAGAATTCTTTTAAAATGATGACATTCAAAACCTCCCAAAGTAAAGAAATCCAGGAAAATGAAGTTTCTCCAGGACACACTCGGGTGTGCTTCCATCATAGATCCTTCACCCAGCAGCTGGTGGAAGCAGAAGCAGAGATCCACAGCTAAGCACTGGGCCAGACTCCTGGAATCCAGTTGTAGAGAGGAAGAAGTGATGAGCAAAAGTGTCAAGACCATGATGGGGAAACCCACAGAAACGACTGACCTGAGCAAGTGGGAGCTCACAGACCCTAGTCTGACAGCTGGGAAACCAGCATAGGACTGATCCAGGCCCCCTGAACTTGGGTGTCAGTTGGGAGGCCAGGGCAGTCTATGGGGCCTCTGGCAGTGGAACCAGGATGTATCCCTAGGGCATGAATGGGATTTGGGAGCCCATTCCCTATAGAGGGATAGTCTCTTAGCCTAAATACACAGGGGAGGACCTAGGTCCTGCCCCAAATGATGTGACAGACTTTGATGATGCCCCATGGGAGGCCTCATCCTCTCAGAGGAGTGGATGGGGGTGGGCTGGGGAGATGGGGGGGTAGTGGAAGGATGGGAGGGAGAGGTAACTGGGATTGGTATGTAAAATAAGATTGGTTTTAATTTAAATAAAATTTATTTTAAAAAAAAAAGAAATGTGCTTCATGAGTCAGGAAAAATAGAAAGTCTACCTAGAATTTACTCACTGATTTGTTTTTCAAGCGTCTTTGTATGTGGCATGCCCATGTAGACCACAAGAGGGCATTAGAGCCCTGAAGCTACAGCTACATCTCCTAACCCTTCCAAACCATGCAACTGAAGAGTAGGCATGCAAATATATGAGCCTACCAGGGGCATTCTCGTTCAAGCTACCACAGTTATTGTCACTCCTAAAGGGTTTTTTGAGTTCTTTAAAAGTTGGAGATACAGCATTTCTTTACCAGTCTTGACTTCACTGGGTATTTAAAGAGATCTCACACACCCCATAGGAGTTAGCACTAACGGGATGCTATCACTTCCTCTACATGCCCTACTGAAATTGCATTTGTCATCCTAGTTATTTCCTGCCCTCTAAAAGAAATTAAGTAAAAAAAAAAAAGCAATATATTTTGATCACGTTTTCTTCTTCCTCAATTCCTTCCAGTTCTCCAATTTATACCCTTTTAACAAAAGAAAACCCAAGGCGATGTGGTGGTTCCTGTGCTGTCACCTAAGTCATGTTTGCTGGAACTATTCCAGACTTCCTTCATGATTCATAAAAGTGATATTTTGAAGAGTACAGGCCATTTGTACATTGTTCCTCAGTTTAGGTTTATCTTAGATTTTCTCAAAGCTGTATCTTAAGTAAACATACTGAAGATGTAATGCTGGTTTCATTTCAACGAGTTGTCTAGAGAAACAAATGATGTCAACTGGTCCCATAATCTATAATATTAATTACATAGATATTTCTCCTTTTATAATCTTTCTCTTTATAATGAATAAGTGTCTAGCAGGTAGATATTTTGATATTTTTAATGTCCTATTCTCAAACTTTCACCGATTGTTATTCCATCTATTGCTGATTTTTGCTGAAGCCAGTCAGTAGTATAACAATGAGCAAAAACAGAACAAAAAAACTCCACTTTATTTTCCCTTTATCAGTTAACATTCTATATTAAGGAAAAGTTTTCAATTATACCCATTTTGTGGTTGTATAATTTATATTCATATAGATCCATGAATTCTTGCTTTAATTGATAGTTTGCCACTGCTTTTTGCTTGTTATTTTGTTAGTTTGTTTCTTTAAAACAGGGTCTTGTTACAAAGCTTTGGCTGGCCTGGGACTTACAGAGGTCTGCCTGCTTCTAACTCCCAAATGCTAGGACAAAAGGAATGTGCCACCACCACACCCTGCTTTTATCATTACTTTTAATTTCTTATTTATTTATCTATCTATCTATCTATCTATTTATTTATTTATTTATTTATTTTTTTATTTATTTTGGTTTTTTGAGACAGGGTTTCTCTGTGGCTTTGGAGGCTGTCCTGGAACTAGCTCTTGTAGACCAGGCTGGTCTAGAACTCACAGAGATCCGCCTGCCTCTGCCTCCCGAGTGCTGGGATTAAAGGTGTGCACCTGGCTTCTTCTTTATTTTAACTATTAAACTTTCTCAGATTTATCCAAATAATTTTTAGTCTTTCTTTCATATTCAGTTCTTCTCTGAACAGTCCCAGACTCTGGCACAGTCAACTGAACAACATATTGTATTTTGTCTGCCGCAGGCTTTGGGCCATCTACTCCAATGAGCGCTGTATCCTTTTGGTAAAGTAAGAAATTTAGAAGCCAAGCCATTTCTAGGCTCTCCTCATAGGCAGGGCTGAAAATAAATATAAATATACAAATGCACAGACACATGCAGGGTGTAGGGGTGACAAAGGGATGGCATAATGAAGGAAGCTGGGTCTTTTAAGGAGGCGGGTGCTTGTTTAGTGGACACGTGTGGGAAGCTTCCCAGTTGCCTTGGTTCTTCACACAATGGGAGAAACCTATCTGCAACCTCAGAGTGTTTAAGTACAAAGAGCTTTCTTACTCCAAGAGATACAGCCACCAAGATAAAATTTTGGTTTTCTTGGTTGCCTCAGCGCTAACTTCTTTCTGAGACTGCTCAAAGTGACAATCATTATTGAACTCACAACTGTCGACCAGTCAAAACTTTTTTTTAAAAGATTTTATTTATTTATTATGTATACAACATTCTGCTTCCGTGAATATCTGCACACCAGAAGAGGGCACCAGATCTCATAAAGGATGGTTGTGAGCCACCATGTGGTTGCTGGGAATTGAACTCAGGACCTCTGGAAGAGCAGTCGGTGCTCTTAACCTCTGAGCCATCTCTCCAGCCCCCAAAACTTTATGTATTTAAAACTGAAGCTTTATGCGGAAATGTGGTGCCTATGTTTTATAAGAACTCTTCAGGCAGCCAGCACAGGTGGCGCACGCCTTTAATCCCAGCACTCGGGAGGCAGAGGCAGGTGGATCTCTGTGAGTTCGAGACCAGCCTGGTCTACAAGAGCTAGTTCCAGAAACCCTGTCTCGAAGAAAAAAAAAAAAAAAAACTCTATGAGAAACAAGAATGGGGCTTATCTTCCACCAGCCCCCTTTTCCAACATCTCTGCTCATGCCTATCTTCCACTTAGAACAGGGGGAGAAGCCTCTAAACCATTTATGTGTTTTGACCATTTTAAAAAGTATACCATATTACTACACCTTTCAATGTCTAAAACAAATTTAATATGTATGCTTATGGCACAGTTTTAAACACTGTGGATATAGAATGAACAAAATCACTTTCAACAAGGCTGCTCTGGGGAACTGAAAGTGCAAGTGAAGTTTAAGTCTTTAGGTGATCATTGTTCTTCAAGGCTGAAATAATTCCACCAATTACAAAATCCTACAGGTCATCCAAGCTAACACGAGCGTAGTTTAAGCAAACCTCACTTACAAGTTTCATACAATTGTCAAAGTGTAATGCCTAGGGATTTAGAAATTGCTTTAGGTAGGAAGACTATCGGCATAAAGGAAGGAAGGAATGCTTTTGGAAAAAGACACAAATTTTTTGTTGCTTTTTCACAGTTATATATCTTCAGGATGATCTACCTAGAAGATGGCTCTGGGCAAGCGGAAGTTTTCTCTCAATGTGTCACACACTGCAGTTTTCCGCAGTGGTGGCACCAAGCCTTTTACAACTTTTTCACCTTCAGCTGCCTCTTCATTTTCCCTCTTCTCATCATGCTAATCTGCAATGGCAAAATCATCTTCACCCTCACAAGGGTCCTTCATCAAGATCCTCGCAGTACGTATTCCTTAGATTTGAGTAATAACTGTAGACAGGTAATATTTTTAACTTTAATTGATTTGTTGTGAATTTTACATCATGCATTCTTATACCACTTATCTCCTAGTCTCCTTGCATCCACTCTCGGCTATTGCAACCTCCTCTAAAAACAAACCAGATTTAAAAGAAAAACCAAACCAAACCAAACCAAACAAAACAAAACAAAACAGAGAGAGGAGGGAGGGAGGGAGGGAGAAAAAAGGGGGAGGGAGGGAAGAATCTTGTACTAGAAATTATAGTGTGGTCACACAGTTTACCCTTTAGGCCATTCATTGTTACTTGCAAGTGTTCATTGGCCGGAGGCCTCTGGCTATACCACCTATAATGGGTTCTCACTGGGGCTCCTCTTGAATATCCTGTTTTTGTCCTGTGTCATGGAGATCCTGCTGTTTTGTATCTGTAGGTTCATCCAGCTCCATGTTCCAACAGTTAACAAATGACATGGATGTTGGAGTGCACCAATTCATAGCCCTGGATTCTGGGTCTGGGTGGTATCTGGGTTGGTCAACCTGCCAGCTGTCCCTCATTGTCTCTACCTGCCACTACCAAGGCAAGAGCTAGCTTACCCAATGCAGCCTGCAACAAGCAACAGGGCCAGTTCTCCTGCTCTCAGGTCCCCAGATCCAGTCTACTCACACTCACACTACCAGGGCCAGCTCTACTGGAAAACAATATTTAAAGAGCGACAGTTAGGCAGAGTGGTAGTATATTAGATACTATGGCAAGCAGTTCACAAATTTTAGGTTATTTGATAATTTACAATTGCCCCTTGGAATAATAGTTTTACAATATACTCAATTTATAGATGAGATCTGCTAATGGTATCTCATGTTATCATTTTCCACCATGGAATAAAATAAAACAAGAAAGGATAAGGGGTGGCTCAGAAGTCTCCATACCTTCTTGAAGATTTGTGCACAGTAGAAGATTTGTGCACAATAGTAGATCAGGAACAGGAAAGACATTTTCTTCAGTGGTGTAGTTACTTGTTAAGGTGCCATTACTCCTATAAGCAAACTTAACGAAATTCATTAGGTCATTCAAAACGGGGGAAGGCATGAACGTAGAAATGGGACCATCTGGGAAGAAGAGACAGGAGTAGGAAGGGGACAGGAGAGCTATGGAGAAGGGGATGAATATGATTCAAATAACATTAGATAGATAGTAGATAGATAGATAGTAGATAGATAGATAGATAGATAGATAATGATAGAATCACATATAGATACATAGAGTTACATAGATACATATACATATATATACAGTTTTATATGGAATTTGGATATAGACATTTATGTACATATACAGATATATATCTCAGAATGAAGGCACTATTATATGTAATTAACATATACAAATAAAAACATTTTTAAAGGAAGAAAGGACAATTACTCCATTAAAATTCAGGATAAACGGGGCTGGAGAGATGACTCAGAGGTTAAGAGCACCGACTGCTCTTCCAAAGGTCCTGAGTTCAATTCCCAGCAACCACATGGTGGCTCACAACCATCCTTTATGAGATCTGCTGCCCTCTTCTGGTGTGCAGATATACATGGAAGCAGAATGTTGTATATATAATAAATAAAAAAAAATTCAGGATAAGCATGAAAACATGCTCCTACTGGCTACTCCACCAAATATCTGATATCTAGCATATAGCAAACAATCAATTTCATGTTTTATTGTGTGAATACCTCCATTTTTCAAATCCTACTTAGTTTAATTTTAAGACTGCTCTACTCTTCATTCTTTCCTAGAAGAAAACTTGCTCTAAAAGCATATTTTGTTTCTTTGCTGAGACAGTTTTATTACATAGCCCAGGTTAGCCTTCTGCCTTTGCTCCCTTGGTAGTAGTACGAACGAGTACTACTACACATGGTTGGGGTAGGGCAGGAATCTTTTAAAGTAAATTATCATTATTGGAATTGTTTTTCTTATAATCAATAGTTAAGATTCATGAATCTTTCTTCCATTTACATCCTTTTGCTTTTGTGAGAAAGCTGACTTTAAACACTTACTCTTTTTCTTTATTTACTAGAACTACAGCTGAATCAGTCCAAGAATAATATCCCAAGAGCACGGCTGAGAACCCTAAAGATGACAGTCGCATTTGCCACCTCGTTCATTGTCTGCTGGACTCCCTATTATGTCCTAGGAATTTGGTACTGGTTTGATCCTGAAATGTTAAACAGGGTGTCAGAGCCTGTTAATCACTTTTTCTTTCTCTTTGCATTTTTAAACCCATGCTTCGACCCACTTATATATGGATATTTCTCTTTGTAATTGAGAGACTACAGAAGAACAAATATAGAAGTAAGGTAACTAATTTCACTAGTTGAGAATACGCTTGCAATACACCTATATACAAGCAAGGCAGTGTTTAAGCTAAGGTTATCAACTTTGTTCTTGTAGACAGTCTTTTTGTCAGAGCCTCACATGAAAGGAAAAGACCTCAAATAATATTGAAATTTGTCCTTAATCATGAGTTTCTAAACTAACCTCTGCCTTATCTGTAATAAAATATGTATATTTTATTACATATGATTTGGACTTCTTTTCACTTCCTCCTTAAATAATAAAGTATAAATACTTAAAATAACCATGTCCTAAAGTTAAAAGATACCAAAAGGTAAGACTAGGAAACCGCAATGTGTTTATAACATCAGCATGGTTTGGGGAGCTTTTTTTTTCCTCAAGGGGCTCAGCATCGATAACAGACCGACACTATCATAGTACCTATGACATGGAGACAGAATCACGTCCATATGTCAGCAGCAGCAACAGACTGATGCTATCATAACACCTGGAGCACAGAGACAGCAGAATCACATCCACAGGTCAGCAGCAACAATAGATTGATGCTATCACAACACCAGGAGCACAGAGACAGCAGAAGTATGTCCACAGGTCAATTTTCAACTCCCATTTTCCCTTTGGCTTTAAAAGGATTTTGATTCACCCGGGGTTGGTGGTGCACGCCTTTAATCCCAGCACTTGGGAGGCAGAGGCAGAGGCAGGTGGATCTCTGTGAGTTTGAGACCAGCCTGGTCTACAAGAGCTAGTTCCAGGACAGCCTCCAAAGCCACAGAGAAACCCTGTCTCAAAAAAAAAACAAACAAACAAACAAAAAAAAGGGATTTTGATTCTTATTCAGCAGCCAATTCCATCACCTGGCAGGATTATTGATATGATACAAACTAATCCCATTACATGTTGCAGATTGGGACATACCACTGCACAGCAGAAGCATTAAAGGGGATAGATTTTTTTTCATAGGCTATTAGAATATTACAAAGACTGTATAATATATGGGGTTTATGTAAACTGACTGCCATGAATACTGATTTAATACAATTAAGAAAAAGCACATACTAATTACCTTGTAAGCATAATATACAATCCATTTTAATAATATGGTGGAATTTTTTGCCTATCTCCTTATCCTACTAAGTCATTTCCCACAAAGAAATGAGGAAAGTCAATGAAAAACATTAAGGAAATACACAAACAAAAAGAGGAGGTTTGACATGTACACAAACAAAAGAGGATGTTTGATGGAATTCAAGATGAGAAACCGTACAACTTCCCCCTACAAAGATGACGGGCAACAGCAGAGAATATTGGGGGGGGGAATAAAGCTGCGAGTATGAAACCAACACCTACTGCTAAAACAATTGCAGTTCCCAAAATATGTCTTCACACTACCACAGGCTTCACTCAACTCAGGTCAGGCTCATCTGTTTCATGACAAATGGGAGGAGGTGAAAATAAAAGGAGTACAGCATTCACTTGGTGGTAAAGTATGAGAACTCAAATTCAATAATTATCTAACAGATATTCATGTGAACTATGTAATGCTATACAAAATATGAGGGTAATCTGCAAATATGCTAGGCCATGTGTGGTAATAGAATGCAAACTACTGACCAATGGCAAATTCCTTCTTCCCTTCCCTTTATTATTTTCTACTTTGTGTTTTACTGTAGTGTTGGGTATTTTTTCAGATTCCACATTACTTTCCAATATTCTCTCTTTTTATCGTCTGTGTTAATCATACTTTCTATTTAAAAAAAAAAACTGGCAGAAGTCACTGATAGAGTTCCATATTCAACTGAGTGGAACGCTAAGTTTTCCATGCATTGTAAGAAATTCTCTAAGTTTACATGTGTACTCATACCAAGACTGTATAGATGACACAGGACATAGCTATGTCACAATAACACCAATGCATACCAAGCATCTTCATAACATACTCATTCCTAAAATTATAATAAATCTTACTTCTGGATTTAAATATATATATATATACATATATATATATATATATGTGGTAAACTTAAGGGCTTTTTCTTATCTCTGTTTAAAATGCACATTGCTCAACTGGTTTCTTATGTATTCAAGAAACTGTTCTAGTCAGGTATTGCCTTGGGCATTTAAAGATATATTTGCTATAGGACTGTCTGGATACAGAGGCCCTTAACTTATGTAGCCAATGAATAGAATTATATGTCAATGTATTTTTGTTCTAGTTATGTTTATATTATTTTAGGCATTTGTCATGATTATACAAAGAAAGAATTTGCTAACTAATCCAGACTGCCAAAAAGGTACAAAAAAGTATAATAATCCCAGCTTGATTATATGTATGGAAATTACTATAATAAAATATATCCCTTATCTGTGTGTTCATATACATGCATACAAGTGTTGATATTGAAACTGCATCACTTCAGTATGTTTAGTCATTCTTTTAAACATTTAATCTTAAGATTCAGTATATTTGGGAAAATTCACAAGAAGTAAAAGTTCTATGTCAATATTGTGTATGGTTTAAATCCATACAGATATGGATTTAAACTAAAGTTTACAGTGTCAATTTAAACATGCCCTTTAAATGAAAGTTATATCACTCAACAGAGTATTTCAAATCTGATATTCCATTCATGTATTGTACTATTATAGAAGATGAAAATTATTCATAGAAAGGAAATGTTATGCAGAGTAAATCCAATATGTCAGATAATTAAACTCTCTTATTTCTTATCTTTCATTTAGCCTACTGAATTAGTTAAAAACATGTATTTCTTTAAGTAATTCAGTTTCTTGAAGAAGTTAAGCAGACTAAATAATAATTGAGCAAATGTTGCAGCAATTCATTTTCAGACTCAGAGAGAACAATACCTTGCAGAATGGAGTCATAAGAATCCTAAACAGTATGTCCCAAGGACTAGAACTGAGTTAGAGATTCCTTTCATGAGTCCATTTCAGAACCTGCATGGTTATCACAAAGAAACTGCATTTTCTCCATAAAAGATACTTTTAGAATTTGTACTAAGATGTACTCTGCTGTAAGGAATGGAAATATCAAAGCAGAAGGAAGGGAGGCAGCACTGGGAAAGCAAATGCAGAGCGACTAACCACAAATTGAGACCAGCCTGGGCTACAGTGTGAGATCTTGTGTCAAAAAGAAAAAAAACCAAGAAAGTAAAGAAAGAAGGAAGCAAGGAAGGAAGGAAGGACAATAAGAAAGAGAGGGGTGTGAAGACATCTCCAATCAGAAGGAGCATAGTCCCACCTCATGTCAGGACACATCCAAAAGTAGCCATAGAAAACTTGGTCACCAGAGTTTTGCATTAGATTCTTTGCTCACACTGGACTTCTTTTATTCTGTCTAGAAGTTATTTGTCACCATTTCAAGGGCCAAAAGGCAATTTCTCATTGGGAAGCCCTTTTCCATGACAACAGCATTTTATCCTGTATCAAACTGTATCATGACAACCCTTAAGCCAAAATCTCTGGGCGAGGGGGCTGGGGGTATCACTGATTATGTTTTTAAAACAAAATTGAAACTGTAAATATTACAAGTTTAAATAGCACAGGATAAAGAACACGGCTTAAAGACTAAATGCTGCACTTGTACATGCTAATTGCATAACACACATAGCTTTAAGAAAGGCTGAGAAATGACCCACCAGTTAAGAGTGCTTACTGTTCTTACTCAGTTCCCATCACCAACATCAGGGGCCCAGAACCTACTGAAACTCTACCTCCAGAAGATCTCATGCAATCTTCTGCCCTAAGGGTACTGCATTCATGTGCACATAGCCTCCAAAACACACACAAAATTAAAATTTTAATGAAATCTTTAGCCAGGCTTGGTGGCATAAACCACCTGGCATTCAGAAGGGAGAGGCAGGTAGAACTTTGTTAGTTCAAGGGCAGTCTGGCCTGCATAGCAAGTTGTAGGCTAGCTAGGGCTACATATTAACATGGCAAAGGTGACTAAAATAGCAATGTTTAGCAATATCTCAGCTTTATCTGCTACCCTCCATTTCTCTACTCTCCTGTTGTAGAAAACTTCAAGAGTTGTCTGCACCCGATAATATTCCTTTAAACCTTAACACCTGATAACTTAATCCTGGTCTTACTAATATTCTTGTTTAGGTCATTAATATTACCTGGCTAGTAAAACTAATAATTTGACTTATTGTAATGTTCACTAGTATTCCATTGATGATCATCCATTCTCTCTGAAAAGAAATGTAAAGACGTACTGGGTTATCTCTTAATGAATGCTCTAGAATTCCAGTAGAACTGAAATTGGCTGAGTGAAAAAGCAAGAGGATCTAAGTTGAAAGAGGCCATATGGCAAGAAGGTCAGTAGACGATCTCAAATCACTGCACAACTACATGAAAGCACAACTGGCAGGGGAAATGGGGGAGGAACTGGGAAGGGGGAAGAGAGGGTAAACTTTGATTGGGATGTAAAAATAAAAAAAATATAAATAACAACAACAAAAGTACAGCTGGTGTCTTAGCAAAGGCTACAATAACCTTTTGGCATAGACTCCATGGCTTAAACAAAAGACATTGATTTCGAAAAACCTGGAGACCAAGAAATAAAGAAAGCAGGGTTCCAGCATGGCTGGGTTCTTTTGAAGGCTCCGTTGCTGGTTTTCAGTGGTCATCTCGCATTGCATCTTAACAAAGCAGACAGAGAATAACTTCTTTCTTGTGAGGGCCCAGGAATAACCCCATCATAAGGATCCTTTCAGAACCATGTCTGAGGCTACTTGGTACCCAACTCCCAACTTATCCCATCCAATCAGGGGTTCTGGGCTGACAAAGTAAACTAGATGGTGAGAAGTGACCTTCCTGAAGATAACTCTATGACTCTGCCTATGGCATAAAAATAATGCTTTTCGCACATAGGATAGCTACACTCCTGTTGGTGATTTTAGTTTACAGACCAGTGCTTCCCTCACTTTAAGGTCACTGTCTTTCAAAAGCCTCACTCTGATGTTCTAGAAGATGCTGTCAGAGCAAAGAAGGGGAGTATTTTGAATTATGCATTTGTCAAAACAAGAACAACAGCATAGCTCTCCCCTCAAAGAGAATAAGAGATCTGGAGCCAAATATGAATGATCATGCCCTGACAATATGTATTTAAGTTACCATGTGGTAACAGTTTGAGTGAAATTTTTATAGTTGTAGTACAAAAATGTCACAAATGAAAGTATTTAAAAGTATACTGGTGGGGTTCTGCCTTCATCCAGTAGCTGATCAAAGCAGAAGGAGGCACCCACAGCTGAGCAGTGAGCCATACTCCCGGAATCCAGTTGCAGAGAGGAAGGAGAGAGGAGCAAAAGAGCCAAGGCATGCTGGAGAAACCCGCAGAAAACAGCTGACCTGACCTAGTGAGAGCACAGAGACCCTAGTCATAAAGCTGGGGAACCAGCATTGGACCTAACCAAGCCCTATGAATGTGGGTGCCAGCTAGGAGGCCAAGTCAGTTGATGGAACCTGTAACAGTGGAGCCAGTCTTTATCCCTAGAGCACAAATGGACTTTGGGAGCCCATTCCCTATGGATGGATACTATTGCAGCCCAGATACAGCAAGGAGGGCCTAGGCCCTCCCCCAAATGATATGATGGACTTTGACAGTCCCCTGTGGAGGGTCTCACTATCCCTGGGGAGGAGGTGGGGGTGTGTTAGGGGATTGGTGGGGAGCATGGGAGGATGGGAGGGTGAGGGAATGGGGGGAAGGATATGTAAATATGAGTGCCTCTAAAATAAAATAAAAAAAGTATACTGGCGGGAATTGCAAGGACTTGGGTTACAGCAAAGCAAGGACATCTCTGCTATAAGCCTCAGATGCTATCTGTCTCTTGCTCTTTGTCTTGGTTGAATCCAGGAGTCCATTAGTGCATTCCAAAATGTTTCATCTGATAGTTAAAAGGATGTATGGTGAAACACGGAGGTAAACAAGGAACAGCTAGTAAGAGGGATAAAGCTAGGCCAAGATATACCTCAACACTTAACTCTATATATACACTTAAATTCTAACCAGTTAATCAGCCTTCTAGAATCTTTAACACAAAATGGATCTTATTTTCTGGAAACTTTAGTTGACACATACTTAATAAGAGTATGAAGATATCATAGTGGATTCAAAAGTTTGGGGGAAATGATAAATAGACACACAAGCCAGCAAGCAAACAAACTGGAGGGAACAAAAAGAGAAGTATCTTCATTCCCTCCTTTGCCATCTCTAGTTTTTAGTTGTCTTCAATTTAAATCACCAGTTAGCTGTTTAGATGCTTTTAAAATTATGTGTGTGTGTGTGTGTGTGTACACCTTTAATGTGTAGTTTATACCACTCTTGGTCAATACTAATTACTCTCTCCCTAGAATATATAAAATACCCTGTATATTGCCCAGTTATAATATATGGTCTTACAGCAGATGCATTAAATCAGCACAAGCAAAACAGGAAATTTCTCAAGAAGAAAACAAAATTGGAAAGAGGTGTCATTATTCAGGCAAGATTCAAGACAGAATTCAGAGAATGAAGCCACAGGTCAGAGCCAAAGGAACAGAACTACACACACACATATCAGGATAGAGACCAAAGACTGTTAGAAGTCAGCAAAGACAAGAATTCAGTAGTAAGTCCTACTTATACACAAGTGATACGCAAACTATGAAATAGAGGAAGTAGGTTAGACAACACAAAATATGATCCTATCCTACAGCCCCACATATATAACCAGGGAACACTACTAGGCATGCAAACTCTTAGCCTCATGCCTAAGAAGAAACACGACTAGGGTCTATCAAGTGTACTTTGACATGGAGGTAAAGATGGCCTCTGGGCTGAAGGATCAGGCTGACAAGCCAAGTAGAAAAGAAGCTGAAGATAAGAAAGATGACCTGCAGACTGTTTCAGTCAAATGGAGGAAAAGGCATGGGATGAATCCGCATTGGTGACAACAAGTAGAGACTGGTCAGGCAGTTTCAGGACAGGGACCTCAATTCTTATTTTTTGCCAGAAATGTACTTGATTCTCTTCTGTTTGAGTCGATTGTTCCTAATCTCATTTCCTATTATCTTTCTTCTCATTTTGTACAACTTAAGTGAGCACCACTGCATGGAAAAGACATATGACATATGACCAAAGCTGAGAAGTGCCTGGAAACGTCATGGTACTGATTGACTGACTCCCCCTCCTCATCACCTCTCCCCAGTTTCTGCCCTAGGTACTATAAAAGCCCCAAGTCTAGGAGCTTGAAGGTGCCCATTTTCTGGGACCTAATCCTGAGACACCGGAGCTCTCCTTTGATCTTTCTCTTGAGGTCCCACCTATAATTATATCTTCCTTTCTAAGCTCATTTTCATGCTGTCTGTAAAATTCACTCTTCTAGTTTGGAGTAACTATGGTGGTCATTGATTTTGTTTTTCACCAGCTTAGCTCTTTGAGCTACAACTACCTTTAGCAAGGAAGCCTCCATTTCTCCCAATGACAACCACACTTTTTGTACAAGCTTAATCTACAAGTGAGTCTACTGGTGGGTGAATAGTGACTGTGGCTAAAATCTGAATCTCTCTACTAGAGCTCCAAGGGCACTTAAATGTCTCCAGTTCCCCTCATCAGAACAGATCCAGATGAATTTACAGAATACTACATAGAATAGCATGAGAATTTGAAGCCCCATTTAGGAATTTTTAGGCTTTTCATCTGTTTTCTGTTCTTATTGGTTAATAGTTAAATATAGGAGCATAATTTTGCTACGTTTTTCTTCACAGTCACTGTTGCCTACGAAATTAAGAAATTTAAATGTTCTGGAGGGACTGGAGAGATGGCTCAGTGATTGAGAGCATTTATTACTTTTCCAGAAGACCTAGGTTTAGTTTCCAGCATCCACAAAGTGGCCCACAAACATCTATAATTATAGCTTCAAGGTATTTGGTACACCAGTAACACATGTAGTACACATACAGACAAAATACATACATAAAATAAAAGCAACTGTTTTCTTCAGAATGTGCTTGAAAATTGTATTTCATTTGCAAGATTATGATGATTTCTCTTCTCTTATTCTATAAGCAATATTTTTAAAATATTTTTAGAAGTCTGATCTTTACATTGCAGGCTTCTACATAAACCACTATGCTCTACTTACAAAGAACCAGAAGTTCATTATTCACACTCTCCCAAAGCTACAAAGGTCTCACAAATTCGATATCTAGGGCAAGGTCCTCTGTGGTTCTGAGAAGAGCATCTCTTGCTATGCCCTTATAGGACCTGAAGGATGACAGGGATGTCTAAGTTTTCAGCTCTGATAACTGCAATCTTCAAATTCCATCACTGCAGAGACTCGGTTTCAACATCTGAATCTAGATGACATAAACACTGTCTGCAGCATGTGTATTCCAACAGCCCACAGCCCATAAGTGAATAACTATTAAGATTTTAATAAACTTGTTCCCTTTGCAAAGGAATCTCCTCTGGGATTTTAAAATAATTAGCTTCCAACCCATTCAAATTTTAGGACAACTGCCTTGGACAAAGTTCAGGAAGCTATGTGCTAATGTGCGGACTTGACTTCAGTAACTAATTTTAGTTGAAATTTGTGGTCAAGTCTCTAAGATGTAGATATAATATACCAGAAGAACAGAAGTCTAGGAAGAACTCTAGGTTCTAGCCCTAGTTGTAGGAGTAAAATCATATGAATTTATTTGTGCCATTTAATCTCTTTGAATCATCCTCTGTAAATCAACAAAATTGTATATTGAGCATCTTTACTGTGCTATTATTTAATATTGCAGAAGTATGAATGTGTTCTATAATTATAAAATAATATGAATGCTGTTGGCTACACATAATTTCCAATGTAAACAGTTTTATTTATAGAACTCACATATGCTTACATGTTTCAGGAAGATACACATCACAATACTCACCTACAAAATTTACTAGGATCAGGTAATCCTAAATGCATCCTCATATCCTAGAACGGATTCTGAAAGGGGCAGGGGGAGGAAATCACCAGAACAGACTGGTATCCTAGTAAAGTATATGGTTTTGATAGTATTGCATAAATATCAATTTTTAAGTTTTGAAAAATGGCAGTCTACATAATGGTATCTTTTGGGCAAGTTATTTGAAGATTTTAGATAAATTCTCTATATTACTTTGCAAATTTTCTGTAAATCTGAAATTCTTCAAAAACAAATGTTGGCAAGTAAAAATATTATGCTGCAACATTAGGGACCAGCCATGCATTCACATATACATACATGTACACAGACACATAGCACAGAAGAAATGAAGGAAACAGATAGTGCACACCAGTGTGGATAACAAATGAGTGAGGGACATTGCAAGCATCGAACCACATTTGGTAATACTGCACAACAGGAACAGATAGAGTTTTAAGTTAAAAAAAAAAAAGTTTCCCTTAAATCCATGGGAAATAAAGATCACCTTGGACTATGGAAATAAATATCCACTTTCCATAACAGCAGTAACAGATAGTGATAAAGTCTGGCATAAAGTTAGTAAATCTTATTTTTCTTAAGAACATACTTGAATGTATCACAGAATCCTCTGTCTTGAGTAGCTATGGACTTCACTGACAAAACCCTTTAATCTAAAATCATATAGATTATCAAACACTTTACTGTTTGAATTGTCCACATTAAGATAAATCTATCATTCATTGTTAGAAGATCCAAATCACTTTGTCAAAGAGAAATAAATAGCTTCCACCTCCAACAAGTTGCAAAACCATAATCAAGAAATTTGTGAACTTATTTCACATCTGTATTTTTTAGTTTCCAAGAAAGCAATGTAGACCCTTTAACTAGAGCAGGGTTTTGTTTTTTGTTTGTTTGTTTTGTTTTGTTTTAGCCTATGAGAATGCTACTTCATTTTAATGTCTCCTAAAGTCCCACAGCAAATCTGCTCTAATCCTTTGTTTGGAAAGGTAATCTATGGTTCCTCTGGGAAGTTCATTCCTCCCTGAAATCGGCTGTTAGGACTGCCTCTTGCAACTCAGGTCCTCAGAATGGATTTGTACTTACTGAACTCAGATTCCTACCCTGTTCAGTTCAGCAATAAGGACCTGTCAGACAAGTGAGCAATAGAGTATCAAGTTCAAAAGGAAAAAAAGGAATGAAGAACATAACATCAACACAGACAATGAAAACAATCCTGAAAGAGGTGCTTCAAACTCAGAAATGGCAAGATAGAACCTGAGAGAATTAATAATCAAGAATGAAGTAGGAGTAAGACAAAAGCTAACACAAACAATGGATTATGATTTGCTCCCCAGAACTTAAGGCCATTCCCAAATAAAGATTTAGTTACTTTGGTGGTCAGGATATTCCCTAACATTAATTTATGAAGGACTCATGAAGAAGATAGTTTATCAGTTGCTGATAATCACATGTTGATAACAGTGATTATCATTTGAACATGAGAGTTGATTTTACTGGGTACAAAATAATTGGCTTGTAAATTCTGCCTTTAATATCTAAATGTACTATTCTGATTTCTAATGGCATAAAACCTCACTGTCAAGATGGCTGGTGATAATTTTTTCCCAATGTATAAACATGGAAAAACAATTTAAAAAAACAATGGAATCTTGAAATTTGCAGGAAAATGCATGGAACTAGAAGAAACCATTCTGAGCGAGGGTAACCCAATCACAAAAAGACAAACATGATATGTACTCACTCATATGTGGTTTTTAGACTTAGAGTAAAGGATTACCAGCCTACAATCCACACTGCCAGAGAAACTAGTAAACAAGGAGGACCCTAAAAGAGACAAACATTGTCCCCTGGAGAAGGGGAAAAGGTCAAGATCCCCTGAGCAAATTGAGAGCATGGGAAGAGTGGGAGGGAGCTACCAAAATGAGAAGGAGAGAAGAGGAAGGATGCAGAGGTCACGAGGGAGCAGAAAGTTTGAGTCAAGTGAAGAATAGAAGAAAGGGTATGTGATAGGTAGGGTTTTAGTTGGCGGGGGGTGGGGGGTGGGGGGTGGGGGGTGGGGGGGGGGGAGGTGGGTGGGGGGTGGGGGTGGGGGATGGTGGTGGCAGGGGAAGACGGGAGGGAGAAGGGAACTGGGATTGTCATGTAAATCAATCTTGTTTCTAATTCAAATAAAAATATGATAAAAAAAGACATTGAGATTTGAATCACCATTTTATCATGTGTTTGTAAGTATGCTGCATTTCATCAAATGTAAGATACATGCTACTGTGGTTTGGAACATAAATACGCTTTAAGACCAGTGTGTTAAATGCTTTCTCTAAAATCCATGGTGCTATTGGGGTGGGGGTGAATAGTAGAACTTTTAAGAAGTTAGATCACTTGGAAATATGCTTGTAAAGGGAATACTGAAGCCTTGAACATATCCTTCATTTGTTTTCTAGCACTCATGATGTGTCCATCACACTTTGCCATATGCTCTGGTCATGATATATATGTTGCATGGTCCTAAAGCTAGGACCTCAGAAGCTAGGAGTTATAATAAACTCGTATTCCTTTTAGGTTGATCAAGTCAGAGGCAGAAAAGCTGACAATGATTCACAGTCATATTCTATATTGATAGAAGATAATAATCTAATGCCAAATATATTAAAGAACCATGGGAGGGTTTTAGACATAATACAATATATTTTTTGTTACTACACAACAAATTTCCATAAGCATAATAGCATTGTCTTACTTAAGGGTTTTATTGCTGTGAAGAGACACTGTGACCATGGCAACTCTTATAAAAGAAAACATTTAATTGGGATTGGCTTACAGTTCAGAAGTTTAATCCATTATCATCATGACAAGAAGTATGGAGGCATTCAGGCAGATGTGGTTCTGGAGAAGGAGTTAAGAACTCTATATCTTGATCCACAGGCAGCAGGAAGAGAATGCTGCGCTAGACTTGGCTTGAGCACCTACGATCTCAAAGGCTACCCACTTCCTCCAATAAGGCTAAATCTACTCCAAGAAAGCCACTCCACTTAATAGTGTCACTTCCTATGGGTCTATGGGGGCCATTTTTATCCAAACCACCACAAGCATAAAAGAACACAATTCTGTTAACTTATCCTGCAGGTCAAAATTTGAGGTACAACGTAACAGACTGCTTACAGACTTACAAGACTGAAATCAAGACATTGATTACATTCTGTTCTCCAGCCAGTCATTTTCAAGCATGTATAGGTTGCTGATAAATTTAATTCCTTATAGCTGTATGCCAACATGCTCTTTATTGTTGGCTGGGGACACTCAATTCTTAGGTCATGTGGAAACCTTCCCTCTTCAAAGTACACAATGAAAAAGTCTCTGTTGGTATTAAGGCATCTGAACTGGCCTGTCCTAGGAGTTCTGACAGGATATGCCCTCAGCTGTAGACACTAAGAGCACCAACTGCGCACATTCAGGCTTTTCCCTATTAAATTCCCTTGTATTTTTACCTGACTCGGTATTGGTAATATCCCACATTACTGTGTTCCCTTTTAAAAGGGTCGTGCCTACCTCCCATCCTTCTCTCTTTTCCCCCCTTTCTGACTGTCCCCCCTTCTCCTTATCCCTCCCTCTCTCCCCCTCTTTCCCCTCTCCTGCTGCTCCCATCTCTGGAGGCCGGTCTACCCTCTTCCCTTTCCCCATTTTATGATTTTTGAACTCTGCCACATGGCGTCTTTCCCCTCATATGCCACTTTTCTTAAATTAGAACAGTTTCCCTTTTGCTGAATGTCCTTTAAATGCTGATTTTTTTTCTTTTTTCCCTCTATGAAAAGCCTAATATGTTTTGAAGAAGTGAATAGTATGTAAATACCAGGAGGCAATAAATATTTTAAAAGGAAGAATCTTCATGTGTCCAACACATTGCCATGATGAAAGAGACTGAAGCTCAGTTGGAGTGTTTTTTGTTTTGTTTTGTTTTTTCATAGCAAAGGTTGGGATGAGGGATTTCTAAAGTTCAGAACCCCTGATTGGCTGACATTTGTCTGGGGTGAAAGGGGATGGGTGTGTGTGCTGGGCTAAGGGACATCAGGTGATCCTATGTACAAAGGTTGGAATGTTAGGAATTTCCTTTGTAGCCTTAGGTACTTTCCCCTTGGATGGTCTGTTCCTGAGTTTTGCCTGCATAGCCTCAGTCTGTGGTCTTTTCTGGAACCAGGTATTGCCTTAGGGTAATCTGAAACTCAGGCCTCTATTGATCTTGTCATGTCTGGGCCGTACACTAACCCACTGCCCCCCCCAAAAAAAACCCTTTATAATAAAAAGACAGGATATATTTAGTGCTAGAGCAGAACTTTGAAAGAATAAGCCACAGCTCAAGTATATTTAAATGTTAAAGTAAAGAAAAAAAAAAAGGTCCACAACTGGATTGAAAAAATTCCCATCCTACACATAGTCAACTTAGGCTTCCAAGCTTCTTGAGATGCTCAACTTTGGAAACAGCATGGATGGACACATAGGATAACAGGCTTGCAGGACTCTCATTTCAAAATATTAAGACAATTTTGAGCTAAAAATATTTTACTTTACAGAACATTGTATTATATCGATAGTCAAAGTAAATGCCAAAATTTTCAATTGGGCTGATGTTTCTTCAAATACACAGCTATTTAGAAAGATTCTTAACTATATTGTGTCCACACAATTGTTTTCTAAAAATGGTAAGATAAGAGTCAATGAAAACAGAATTACAGGAGAATCCTTAGACACTAGCACTGGTAATCTGGGTTATCGGCTGTATGTCTCCGACCAAATCATTAACTGGAGCTCTTTTTTTTTCCTCCTATAAAATGAAAGCGGAAATTTTGCAGCTCTGGAAAGTGACTACAGAAATCTGTGTCTCACGTGTACTGGATGCCCAAGACTATTTAAATGGAGTCTTTAAGTGGAATCCCAGCCAGGCTGTCTTGGGTTTGGGGAAAATGATGTCCTTTAGGCACGCTGACACCCAAGGATTTACAAAGCAAACTCCGTCACCCCGGCGGCTCCCCAGCCCCTGGCGCGTTTAGCTCCCGCAGCCGGAGGTGACGTATCATTTCAGTGGTTCTGTTCCGTGTTCGCCCCTCAGCGCTCAGTCTCCTTCACTTAGCCACGCCCCTCACCTGCAAGGAAGCTCGCCCAGCTGCCCCACCTCAACCGGAAGTCAGGTGTCCCAGGGGCTGACAGGAAACGCAGTCCAGGGCGCTCTTCCTAGCTCCGCCTCGGGTGACGTAGACGCCCGCCCCTTGACCCTCGCGGCCCCGCCCCCTTTCTGCCTCCCTGGCTGCTGCGGAGTGTCGGAAGGCGATGAAGAGGTCCGAGCCGTTGGCTGCTCTTCACCGGGAAGAGGCGTCCTGCTCCTCGTGGGGAGATTGCAGGTGAGAGGCCTGGCCCGAGCGGGCTGGGCCGAAAGAAGCGGAGGAACGTGGACGCGGGCTCTCGTCTTGCTCCCGGACGTCTCGGAGCGCGCGGAGGCCACGGGGCCGCGGGGAGCCCCAGGGAACGAGTGAGCGGGCGAGCGGGCGAGCGGGCGAGCGAGCGGGCGGTGGGTGTGGCGGCGTGGGCGATGGCCCTGCAGCTCGCCTTCGCTGAGGAGATTTGCTCTTCTCGAGTCTTCCCAGTTCCGGGTCGGGTCCGGCATCCTCCCCTCAGGTCACCACTTCTGTCGGGCCTGGTCAAGAGTGGGTTGTGGCCCCTGTTGCTTGGCACCTCTCTTTAAGAGGCAGCTGCAGCGCCCCTGTGCCCCATCCTGCTGTGCCACCTTACTACTTGGAAAACTGTTTGTTACTTGAGGGAACAAGTTTGGATGAATCGGTTGCAGTTTGGACACCCCGAGAACCCCATGTTGACTACGGGGGGGTGCTGGGGCACGGGGAGGAGCCCAAGGCTCCTATGATTATTTCCCACTTAGGGGTCTTGTAGTTTTTCTTTCCCAGCCCGCAAGATTACGGGGATGGGGTCCTGGTATACTCTGACCGATGTTTGGGATATTTCTCCTTCAGTCATCTTAGAATGCATAAAGCCCCACTTGTATCCTGCCCCGTATAAGAATACTGTATACTAAGTATAGAAGCGACGTGTTTATTAATTTCAGTTGACATAGCCTTGAGCATTACGTTGCATATTGAAAAGGAGGCTTCAAGTATGGATTTAAGTAACTGTAGCGTCTGCCCAGGTGAATGCTGCTAAAATCGACTTGAGAAATATTACTTATTACAAATAACCACCCCTTAGTCGGAGCATTTTTATTGTCTCATAGGTGTCATTATTGTTAATTATTGTTGGTTTTGAGGCTGGTTGTAAGCCTTCTAGTTAGTCAAGGATGGCTTAGAACCCCAGATTCTCTCCCCTCCTCCCCTGGAGTTTTGAGATTAGAAATATGTGTAATTAGGCTTGACTGGTTTGATCATAATCTTTGTTTTGTCTTTTTGAGACAGGGTTTCTCTGTGTAGCTTTAGAGCTTGCCCTGGAACTGCCTGTGTAGACCACGATGGCCTCAGACTCACAGAAATCCATCTTTCTCTGCTCCTAATGCTGGAATTAAAAACACCTGCGCCACCACCTGGCTGAACATATTCTTGAAGCAGTCAGTGAGACAGAACTTTTTGGAAAGCTAGTGCCAGGCATAGCCATTAAGTGGCAGAACAGATGTTCTCATTTGTACTCAGAAATTAAATCCACCAAATTAATTTTGGCCAAAATAAGACAGAAAGTGAAAGTGTAGTAGGAACAAGATGATAGAAAACTGTGTCTCTGTATGTGCATACATGTGTGTGCACACGCGCGCGCATGCACTTTTATTGCCAGAATAGTATGTTATATGAATACGCTGATTTTTATTAGCTAGATGATGTCGTAGGTTGCAGTTACTGTCTGGTTGCTCTAAAATCTCAACTATACAGCCTTACAGAGCAGCAATTAGTGAAATTGACTTAAGCACATTTAAAAACCTGAGAAGTTGACACCTAATAAAACATACATTTGTACATAAGGACCTTTAGTAACTTGTGAACCTGGTCTCTTTGCATGACTGAATTTCACATTATAGAGTATTAATATTCAAAAGCAATATTTGATCTTTAAAAGTTAGTTTTTTTTTTTCTCCCTAGTGCAAGTAAAAAAATACCCACCATGTCAACAGAATCTGTGGAAATCGATGATGGATTATACAGGTAAGAACGTCAGAGAATCAAACCCACCTTTTCCAATCATTAGTTCAGAATATCATAGTGTGTTTGAAGAGTATGCTTGTGCAGAATTTTGTGTGAATATTCTACAGATTCCTTTCAAATTCAAATTGGGATTTTTATGGGGTTTTCTCATGTTATATATAGTATGAAAGTTGTAATGTTATGTAAATAAACTCAAGTTTCTTTAGACTTAAATGATAGGAGTAAGAAGTATTTCATTGTCCCATATGAAAGTAAATGTATTGAATTTAGATAAGAGGCTTTATTAATGTTCTTGATAGTGTAGGAGTTTCTTCAGCTACTTGAGTTATGTAGTCAAATTTTAGACGATGATCATTTCAGTGTATTCTCAAAATATAAGCTATAGAAAATGGAGAAATGTGACTGAGTTATAATTTGAATGGGATTTAATGAGTTGAGTTTTTGTTTTGTTTTGTTTTTTAATGAGATATGGCTCAAATAGGAAGAGTCTTCCACACATTTGTGGATCCCGAGGTGGCAGTACTTTGGGGGGAAATGTAGACACTTAGGAAATGGGACCTGGGTACATGAAGAATAAATCACTTGAAGTAGTAGATCACTTCTGAAGGTTGTACCTGGCCGTTGGTTCCAGTCTGTCTCTCTGCTGCTTGTTGTGATTTGTTACATCTGGTGGCTGCATGAGACCAAGCAACCATAAGTGAACTCTTTGAAACTGTGAATCAGATAAGTCTGTTTTTCCATCCAGTATTTTATCACAGAAATGAGACAAATAATCTTACCAGGAGTATGATTTTATACCAGGAATGAGTCTAGAGAAATAGAATTTCCAGACTGAGTTTCCTTAATTGTGTGTGTAGTTATTAATTTGATTAATTTTAAAGGTGGTAAACGCTCTCCTGATAGTACTGATAATCTGTGCTATTAACTATTTAAAGAAATCTGCAAGTCAGGTGTTGGTGGCCCACGCCTTTAATCCCAGCACTTGGGAGGCAGAGGCAGGTGGATTTCTGAGTTCGAGGCCAGCCTGGTCTCCAGAGCGAGTGCCAGGATAGGCTCCAAAGCTACACAGAGAAATCCTGTCTCGAAAAACCAAAAAAAAAAAAAAAAAAAGAAATCTGTAAAGTAAATGCATTGATACTCCTAACTTAGCAATTTGAGAGTCAGAGAATTTAGTGATTGTTGAGAACCTCTAGAAAACTAAGAGATATGGTGGTGGTGAATTGAATTGTTGTTTCTGGCATCTTAGGATCAAATAACAAAGTTTCTCAGCTTCAGGTGAAATAAACACAAATCTCTCAGGGCTGGACACATGGTTCACTGAGTTAAGGCACTTGCCATCAAGCCTCACAGCCCAAGATTAATCCGCAGTACCCACATTGTGGAAGGAAATCACCTACTGCACTAGCTATCCTTGAACCACCATACACAAACTGTTACACAATTATAGCAGTTCAAGCATACACACAATGAAATAGTTTTAGTAACAAAGTTTAAGAAAATTAGAATTCTAAAATAGATTTTCTATGTAGAAACATATCCTCTATATTGTAGAGATCTGGAACATTTGTCTATCAATACTTTAAGAAACATGTTTGTGAGGGGAGCACCAACATCCATGAAGAGCTCTGTCACATCTCTACATGTCAGATAGTACATGCTGTCCCTTGACTGGGAACTTAATTTCAATGAGACCTTAGAGTGGAAGGTCAAGGTCCTGTGGGTAGCATGTGACAGGGCAATGCTCAGAGCTGTGAGGATGAAGTTTAAGCTCCAGGCAATGACCTAGCTAGATTGATGGAGATGCTGGTACAGGAAATGTCTCTTCAGGAAAGCTGCAGGCAATGTGCAGAACCAATGGGAAAGAGCCATGTAGTTCAGCCAGTTAGACCATGAGGGCGGGGCTGGGTGAATATGAGACCATATGCTGGACAAAGAACTACCGGTTTTCATGTTGGCTCTGTTTGCTGTTGCTTTGTCCTTCCCTTCTCTGTCCACGATGTTCCCTACTAGGGTGCAAGTACTTAGTCTGCTATTTATCTTAGAAGTATATAACTTTGTTTTTTATTTTGCAGCTCAGAGCTAAGAGTTTGCCTTTAGTTTCCGAATATGCTGTGGACTTAGACTTCTAATACTGTTGTGATAGAACTGTTGACTGCGGAGGATGAAGCATAATGTTATGGTTTGAATATGACATGTCCACACACACTCACGTAAATACTTGGTTCTCAGTTGGTAGTGCTATTTGGGAAGTTTCTTCCTTCTGCCATGGGTGCCAGAGTCGTCTTGCTTGTGCCTAACACTTTGCCTGTTGAACCATCTCGCCAGCCTTGCTTTTTTAGTTTTACTTCATTGCGTATAATTAGCATTAGTTTTATACAATATATGGTATAAAAATCATACAACAGTATGCTGCTTTTTCCTGTTGGAAGATTTGTGCTATTATTGTCTTACATTCAGTTCTATGTGCATTATAAATTCACACTATCATTATTGTTACTTAAATAGTTATCTTTTAAAAATTAAGGTTAAAAAATACGTATTTATCCATACTTTTTGTCATTTCTAATATTCTCCATGCTTTTTGGTAAATTCAGATTATTGTCTCTTCCTGTTTTCTGCCTGCTTAAGTGACTTAACATTTTTTATATTAAGGTCTTCCAACAACTAATCTTTTCAGGTTTTATATACTTGAAGAAGTCTTTATTTTACTTTTTATTTGGAGAAATATTTTTGGTGGGTGTGGGTCACTGTGTTTTGATGCTGTTATTATTATTACTATTATTTTTTCTAACTTTCTGTACTGTGCTTCTGATTGCCTGGGAGGACAGCTGATGGGGACTCTTCCCTTTCCCGCATTGTCTCTAGCCACTTTGAGGATTTTACCTTCTTTCTAGGTTTGTGATATAACATGGTGCAGTTAGTTTTCCTTATAGTTCTTATTTGGAAATTGTTCACATTGCAGTATGTGAGTTTAGTATTCCTGAAAAAAAGTTGACATCAATCACTCATCTCTTTTTTTCTTCCCTCCTTTCCATATTCTGTTTTAGGAATTCCAGTTTCACATATATTTGGCTAAGAAGTTGCATAACGTTCTCGGGCTGTGTCTGTTTTCATGTTAGGAAGTTCTGGTGCTGAACCTCAGGTTGTTAGTTCCATCCATACTGTTTTTATCTTAGATTTATATTTCTATCCTCCAAAGGTTTTTTTTTGGTTATATTGTCCTTTTCCTTCTTGATCATGTGGATCATATTTATAATTGATGGAATGTCCTTGTCTTTTAATTCTAGCATCTGTTATTCTTGAAAGTGCACCTGTTGATTATGTTTAGTTCATTATGGGATATATTTCCCTACTTTTTGTATACTGGTAACTTTTTTATGGATGTCAGACTTTGTAGATTTTATGTTTTTCTGGATGCTGGGTAAGTTAAGATTCCTAAAATATTCTTTAGCTTTATTTAGGAACACCATTAAATACGTAAAAACAGTGTGTTCCTTTCCTGGCTTGCTTTTCAGCTTAAGACCAAACGAGTCTTCAGTTAGTATGGAGCAAAATTTTCTTCATATTAATGTAATATTCTTAATGATGTATCTAATGCTATTTATGTTGTGAGGTATTTTGTGCTTAACTAAAGCAAAACACAAAGTTTTGTGGCCTCTATTTTAATAGTGGTGATGTTGTCCTTGTCCTTTGAGATGATTTTTTTCCAGCTGTAGATTTTTCCACATGTGTTTGGTAATCTATGCTAAAATTAGGTTGGAGAGCCTTCTGCTAATTTCTGGTCTTCTACTTTAAAAATCCTAACGTTCTTTTTAATATTTTTGTATATATTTCCATGTGTATATGCACTCATGGCATATGTGTGGGTCTCAGGGATTGAAATCAAGTCATCAGGCTTGGTGACAGGTGCCTTTACCTGCTGAACCATCCTCTGACCAAACTCTAGCTTCTTAAATTTACAGCTCTTCCGTTTAGGGAGACTACCAGATTCCAGTTGCATTTCCCTCCCTCTGCTGAAACCTACAAATCTTCAGGCTATGTTTAAAATAAGGCTGTGAGTGTGATGGCTCTCTCATTTAATCCCAGTGTGCAGAAGGCAGAGGCAGAAGAATCCCTGTGAGTTCTATAGTCTACAGAGCTACATAGTGAGACCCTGTCTCAAAAGTAAATAAATAAAATGAGGCTCAATTTGTTTTCTATTAGAGTTTTTTTTTTCCAACTTTTTTTATTTGAATTAGAAACAGGATTGTTTTACATGACAATCCCAGTTCCCTTCTCCCACCCCTCCTCCCTTACCCCACCCCAACTAAAACTTTATCTGTTACATATCTTTTCTGCTCCCCCTGGATAGTGAGGCCTTCCATAGGGTGTCATCAGAGTCTTTCATTTCCTTTGGGATATGGTCCTGGCCCACCCCCATGTGTCTTGGCTCAGGGAGTATTCCTCTGTATGGAATGGGCTCCCAAAGTCCACACCTATGCTAGGGATAAATACTGGGCTTCTACAGGAGGTCCCATAGATTCCTGAGGTTTCCTCACAGAAACCCATGTTCCTGGGGTCTGGATCAATCCCATGCTGGTATTCCAGCTATGGGGAGCAAGAGTTCCTGGATGTTCAGGTAAGCTGTTTCTGTGGATTTCACCAGCCTGGTCTGGACCTCTGTGCTCTTCACTGGTCCTTCTCTGCATCTGGGTTCCAGTTCAGTTCAGTGATTAGTTATGGGTGTCTGCTTCTACTTCCACCAGCTACTGGATGAAGGCTATAGGATGGCATATAAATCAGTCATCAATCTCATTATCAGGGGAGGGCATTTAAGGTATCCTCTCCTATGTTGCTTAGATTGTTAGCTGGTGTCATCTTTGTAGATCTCCAGACATTTCCCTAGTGCCTGATTTCTCTGTAAACCAAAAATGTCTCCCTCTATTATAATATCTCCATTCTTGTTATCATGTATTCTTCCCCTGACTCATACTTTTTGCTCCCTCATGTCCTCAGCATCCCTCTTCTTCCCTTCTCATTCTCCTAGCTCCCTCCCCCCTCTTCCCGTGCTCCCAATTTGCTCAGCAGATCTTGAACCTCTCCTCTTCTCCAGGGGACCATGTATGTCTCTCTTAGGGACCTCCTTGTTTATTAGCTTCTTTTGCATTGTGGATTGTAGGCTGGTAATCCTTACTCTATGTCTAAAATCCATATATGTGAGTACATACCATGTTTGTCTTTTTGCGATTGGGTTACCTCCCTCAGGATTCTTCTAGATCCATCCATTTGCCTGCAAATTTCAAGATTCCATTGTTTTGTTTTGTTTTGTTTGTTGTTGTTGTTGTTTTGTTTTCCTCTGAGCAGTACTCCATTGTGTGAATGTACCACATTTTCTCTATGCATTCTTCGGTTGAGGGGCATCTAGGCTGCTTCCAGTTTCTGGCTATTACAAATAGTGCTGCTATGAACATCGTTGAACAGATGTCCTTGTTGTATGATCTATTTGAGATTGATGTCTTGAATTACTATTATTTAGTGCTTGAAATATTTTGTTTCTATTTTACCAGCTTTCAGTTATTTAAAACAAAATAAAGGTAATTCCTATTATTTCACATTGGCCCAAAGTAGAGTCTCCAAGCTTGGCTGGCCATAAACTTAGATAACTGAGGATGACCTTGAATTCCTCACCCTCCAAGCCTCTGCCTCCCAGGCACTGGAATAGGCATGCAACACCTGGCCAGTTTGCATAGTGCTGAGGATTGAGTCTGGAACATTGTGCATGCTAGGCAGTCATTCTACAGAGTCACATCCCTGTGCTTTTCCTATGTTGATGAACCTTTGAACTAATACTAATTCTTTAGAAATCAACCTAAATGAACCTCATTTTGAAGTTCCTCCATTCCTAACCTATTAATACAAATAACCATCTGTATTGCTGATGTCTCATAGCTTCTGGTACTTCTGTGTATTGCCTTATACAGTATTTGATTACCTCAGTGGCATGTCCTAGATATTTTGTTGAATAGGTTTACATTTTTTATCTTTTTACCATGTGACCCTTAATGAAGTTCTATTATTTTCTCTGTACAATGAAGCTATCCAATGCCTGCAATATTATTTGTAAAATAATTAGATGTTTATATTTTTATGTATGGAATGTTTTTACCTGCATGTGCATGTGCACCACATGCATGGCTGGAGCCTGCGAGGTCAGAAGAGGGCATGGGATTCCTTGGAATTAGAGTGGTGCCCAGAACCAAACCCAGGTCCTCCATTACAGTAACAAGTGCTCTTAACTATTGAGGCATTTCTCTAGCCTTCTAGAATACTGTTTTTAATAAGTAATATGGACACAGAGTAAATTGAAGTGCATCCTGGAGAAAATGTTTAGAATATTGAGAGGGACTGGAAATGAGTTTGTTTTAGGAATTACAGAATTGGAGATGTTAAGAGAGAAGATGGTGAATTGTGAATACAATCTACACATCTTCAAAGAGGGACTAGATGAGTTCTGTGTGGCTTCAGGGAAGTAAAACTAGGGTTACTGTGTTAAAGAATGAGAACATAGTGTTCCTTTAGCGAAGATAGAAATTTAGTAGCTAGGAATTTCTCAAATTACCTTGGTGATTTCTTTTTACTGGTCATATTCATTGCTGTGTGACACACCCATTAATAGTGTCACCAGTATAATATACGTCAGAAAAAATTAAAATGATTGACCATTTAATGTAAATCAATTAATGTAATCAAGATGACTGAATCTCATAAATGTGCCTAGTGAGATGGCTCAGTAGTTAAGAGCACATACTGCTTTTGCAGAAAACTAGAGCTCACTTCCCAGCACCTATATCAGGCAGCTCACAACATCCTGTAACTTCAGTTCCAGGATATCTGATACACCCTTGTAGCCCCTGTGGATATACTTACACAGACCCCACACATACATGTACATAAATCATGTTAACTTCGAAGAGGGAAATCTCAAGAGATCCCAACCCTAGACAAAAAACAATAAGCAACTAAGGAATGCCAAGAGTGGGAGAAATCTTATCCAGGAAAGAGTTCCTCAGTTGGCTATCTAATGCTAAGTGGTTAGCACTGAACCTATATACATATGAGTATATGAGTATTATTATTCAGGCTGAGCAGATTGTTTTCATATACTTATAAATATTCATATGTGTGTGTGAGAGAACAACAATTAGAAAGATGCCAGAAGCTATGAATTTGTGAGATAGCAAAGTATGGGGAGAGACAGGGTTATAAGGAAGACTGAAAGAAAAAACTATGTAACTTTTTTTGTTTTGTTTTGTTTTGTTTTGTTTTTTTTTTTTTTTTTTTGTTTTGTTTTTCGAGACAGGGTTTCCCTGTGGCTTTGGAGGCTGTCCTGGAACTAGCTCTTGTAGAACAGGCTGGTCTCGCAGAGATACGCCTGCCTCTGCCTCCCGAGTGCTGGGATTAAAGGCATGCGCCACCACCGCCCGGCTTATGAAACATTTTAATTAAAAAAAAAATTAAAGTGAAAAACCATAATCTCAGGAGAATCTCCTGTAATTTCATTAAAAAGAAATAAAACAAGACACACATTCAAAATGTTGTAATTTATATAAAGTTGAAAATAGGCCAAACACACTCTAACAGATATTCAATGAAAAGTAAATGTACAGTTTTCACTTCTAAAACTAAAGTCGTAAATACTGATTGAAAAAGTTTTAAGCTTTAGGGACCAGTCCCCAGCACTGAAATTTCAACTATGTACAAAACATTCTGGTTTTATTCTGTCGTTTTAGAGAACAATGAAGGAAATATAAAGATAACAATTTTCATCTAACCAGACAACACTTCCAGGCTTTTAAAATATTAAAATATGCAAATTATTTTTAAGATACATTAAGTATTTGGGTGTTTTAAATCCAGAAGTAAATACTTATAACCAAAGGGTTATTACTAAAACTATTTGTTGCTTACACCAAACTCTTTTATGTCTGTTTCTCATAAGAATTTTTTGAAACTTGTATTATCTACAAGGACTGGTATATTACTGTTGCCTATTAATTCAGATAAACTATTGCTACTGACTTGTCAATATAGCAGACCTTTTTTAAATTTCCAGTACACACATATTTTTTAAATCCTTGGCCTGATCTTGCTTCTTCTTAGGATGCATAGCTCAACAAGCTCCTAAGTGTTCTTTACCAGGTCTTCTTCTTCTTCTCTCTCTCTCTCTCTCTCTCTCTCTCTCTCTCTCTTTCTCTCCCTCCCTCCCTCCCCTCCTCCTCCCTCCCTCCTCCCTCCCTCTTTCTAAGATTTTTAAGTTAGTTTTTATTACTGTGAATAAATAGGTCATTATACCTTTAGGGATGTATAAATTTTAGTCCTCAAACATTTACCATCTGTAAGTTTCATCTTTCATCCTCCACAAGCCTTGTATAACTTTAGTCCTTCTGTGAATTTAAGCTTTTTTTTCTTTAAAATTTTTTTTATTGATTTTACATAGCGACCACAGTTTTCCCTCCCTCCTCTCCTCCCATTCCTTCTCCCAACCTCCCCGCAATGCACCCATCCATTCCCTCCCTTTCTATTCAGAAAGGATAGGCCTCCCATGGGAGTCAACAAAGCATGGCACATCAAGTTGAAGCAGGACCAAGTTCTTATGAGAACTGAATTTTTCCCTCCAAAATCTTGTTTGTAGTCAGTTTTAAAACAAAGACAGCAGAATCAAGTGCCTGTAGAGACCACTGAAATGATTAAATGAGTAGAAAAGGAGGGAATGGAACTATGACAAGTCTACTCACATAATTCCATAAAAAGGACCATTCCTACTCAACTCTGCCTTGCTTTAATGTGGATTGTGGTGCCAGACTACATTCATTTTTCAAAGTGTTTTATATAGTTAGGAACTCAGTTGGTTAGCTTTAAACGCTGTACAAATCATCTAAAACAACTCGAGACAGACTTGAGTGTCATGATTGTTATTTGGTGAAACTTAAAAAGTATATTTTATTTTGAAGAAATAATTATTTTTCTTTGTGTTTTACATATAGTCGACAGAGGTATGTTCTTGGTGACACAGCAATGCAGAAGATGGCCAAGTCCCATGTCTTCTTAAGTGGTATGGGTGGTCTTGGAGTTGAAATTGGTAAGCAATATTTTTTCCTATAATTTCTGTGATACTTTTGAGTTGCATAAGATAAAGAATATAACTCTATTTTCTTTAGAAGAAATTAGATTCAAAATATTGTTCAGATATTTTTGACAAAATATTTTGTAGCACAAGTATGGTCTTCCACAGAAAAGCAAAAATGCCTCTCATGTGGCAATCTTAATAGCTATTAATTAAGTCATCATTTATTTTGTTTTGTTTAAACAGGTTCTCACTATTTAGTCCTGGCTGTGTGGAACTCACTATGTAGAACACATTGGCTTTTAATTCACAGAGATCTGTCTGTCTTTGCCTCCTAGTGCTGGGACTAAAGGCATATGCTACCATACCTTGCTAAACGATAATTCTTAATTCATTATGGTTTCATAATATATTCATAAAACTGATAAATGAATAGATATCGTTAAGTGATATGAGTATATAAAATTGTATCAATTCAGATTTTCTCCTGGATTTTCTAACTTAAGTAAAAAAAAAAGTTATAGTTACCCAGAAATATGATGAAGCTCACATTTTGTATGTATTTTGTATGAATTTGCAATGCTAATTAATTCATTTTCTTATTCCTTTATAGCAAAGAATCTTGTTCTTGCAGGGATTAAAGTGAGTATATACCCACAGTATGAAAAGTGGTTCATGATGAACTGTCTTATTTTTACTGATTTGTAGTGACAATGTACTTTGTCATATAGTTTCATTTTATATAACAGAATCAATAATGTTATGTTGTTCTTTTCTAAATTTATTGAAAATTAAACATAAAAGAGTTCTTAACACATTCTTAATTACCTGTCACATAGCTTTAGTTACCAACTCAATGTACATTTATGTTTCATATATTTGCTTCCCATTCCCTACTGGCTGCAACTGTTAAATTCTTTAAGAACTTAAGATATTTTATTGTTCTTAAATATTTTAGTATACATCTTTAATATAACCATAGCTTAGTAAGATTTTAATACCTTAAAATCTAATAATTTATTAAGATTGTTATATTAGTTTTTTTATTGCTATAAAATCATTTACTCCAAAATTTAGCAGCATCATTTCTTATGTCCTGTTTGCATGGGCAAAGATTTTAGCTTGTTCTTCTGTAAGGATCTCTTACAAGGCTGCAAACAGTATACAGAGGAGCTCCAGTCATCTTGGAAGTGGTTTGTCAAAGAATTTGTTTACAAAGCTCATATTTGGTTGTTCCCAGCTTTCTTTCTTTGTAGATTGTAGGACTGTAGACCTTAGTTCTTTACTAAGGACCAGAGGTCACTCTCTGTTTCTAGCCATATGCCTGTCTCCATAGTGCTGCTCACAATATGACAGCTAGCTTCTGTAGGCACTATACAAAGGAGGGACTACACTTAACAAGACAAAGTCTATTCTTTAGCACCTAAGTCCATAAGTAAGTCTAGCCCATAATCAAGAGAAGGGATTACCCCAAAGCCCAAATATCAAGAAGTCTGGATTGCTACATTGAAAGCTTGCTAACATAAACGTGAAATTTCCAATTGAGAGTTCAATCTTGTTTTCTTGAGAAGTCTTTTTTATAGTTTATTTTGTTCTAATCAGGAACCAAGAGAATCTGTACACTGCACCTTTCTTTTAATTTGTAGGTTTTCTTCCCTGATTATTTTTTGTCTTCTCTTTAACGAAATTTATTTATTGAAGAAAGTAGTCATTGTGTGACACATATAGTGGCATATGTCTAAATACAGCACTTCAGAGGCAAGAGGCAAGAAGACCAAGCCTGTCCTAGTCTACCAAGTTAGTTTCAGACCAGCCACAGGTCCAGAGCAAGACCTATCTCCTACAAAATAGAAAGAATGAAAAAAATCTTTGTTGCATATACTTGCATCTTGCATTTTCCTACAAACTGGTAGCCATATCCAGATTCAAATTGGGATTTGATTCCTTTGACAAGACTATTTTGTAGGAAATACTATGTTCTTTCAGGAGGCAATAATATTCTGTTATTCTCTTTACCCTTATTTCATCTATTAATCATCATTGTCTATATTCATTACTTCATTAAGAATTAACAATTTCTTCCTCATTTATTAGCTATAATATTTAGAAAGAAAATTTTTTCTTCATTGCTTACTAAATTTCACTAAAGTGTAGACTGTGTGTACAAAAGGCAGGATAAATATTATACTGAATTTTCCCCTGTTTGCCCCTTCCAAAAGTCATCCTTATCATCCCTCAGCTATAGCTAATGAACTTTATCTATTCCATGACAAATTTGTATATTTAAATGTACCATTGTTATATTTTTATGCATTATACATTCTTTTTATTACTACTAAAATTGGTTCATCTTTCATTAATGGGATCTTTATTTTTCTGACTTCTTTTGACATAACCCCATAGTTTTGTCACTTTAAGTCTTCTTGAGGGAGAGAAATAAAAACATTAATTAATCATCATGAAGCACTGAAGTGTATTCAAGTTTAATTTTATAAGTTACTACAAAAATTTCTAATTCACTATAGGAATGATGATTACTTTCACTTCCTGTGTTTGTATTTCCTCTTATGTAAGATTCATAGATTTTAGTGACAGTCTACTTATTTGTCCAATATTATATTTACCTTGTATGACAGAGTTTCAGAACAACAATTTCAATATTACTAACAAATTACTGAAAATTAGTATCTTTTTTTATTATCATTTTTTTAAAAGATTTTATTTATTATGTATACAACATTCTGCTTCAGTGTATATCTGTACACCAGAAGAGGGCACCAGATCTCATAATGGATGGTTGTGAGCCACCATGTGGTTGCTGGGAATTGAACTCAAGATCTCCCGAAGAGCAGTTGGCGCTCTTAACCTCTGAGCCATCTCTCCAGCCCCGAAAATTAGTATCTTTTATCCTTTTCTAAAACCCCTTGCTTTTGACTGATAGCTTTTTAAAAGAAAATCATATTCAATAACTCCTCAAGTTAATCATACAAACAACTGAAAAATAGTTTGGATTATTTCAGGTTGGATTTAATATTACTACTATGGGTATTTATTTAATTCAAAATTAGGCATAAAATAAAATATTTTCAGGTTAGTCTGGTTTCTCTCTACTTTGTTCTCCCTTAGACCATTCACTTTTAAACTTGATTTAGTCTTCATTCGTCTTTAAATATAAGCAAATACATGCATGCATAAATATCCTGTTGAAGTTTATGAATCTGTCTCTTTCTGTGTTTCTTTTTTCCTTATGCAGATTTTTTATTTAAATTAGAAACAATCTTATTTTACATATCTATCCTATTTCCCTCTCCCTCCCATTCTTCCATGCTCCCCACTGATTTCCCCCTTCCATCCCCCATCGACTCCCCAGGGAGGGTGAGGCCTTCTATGGGGGATCATCAAAGTCTGTCAAATCATTTGGGGCAGGGACTAGGCCCTCCCCTGTGTGTCTAGGCTGAGAGAGTATCCCTCCATGGGGAATGGTCTCCCAAAGCCTATTCGTGCACTAGGGATAAATACTGATACCACTGCCAGAGGCCCCATAGATTGCCCAGGCCTCCAAACTTTAAAGCTTCTCACTAAGTAGTTTCTCCATCAAGTTGTTGCAGTTTGGGGGGTGTTTATAGTCCTGTCTTCTGAATAAAGGTGTAATTGTATACCCTTTTTAGTTCTTACCCCTGCATACATAGTATTGTCAGTATGCTGTAAATAGCCTTAGGGGTAGTGTGCATCCTGGTTCTGTTTGGACTTACCGTGTATTTTCCTCTTATTTTGAAGGCCCTGACAATTCATGATACAAAGAAATGCCAAGCATGGGATCTAGGGACCAATTTCTTTCTGTGTGAAGATGATGTTACTAATGAGAGAAACAGGTAAAGATATTTGATATATTGTCGTGAGATTTTTTTTAAATATTTATATTCAGAATATTTTCTATATCAAGGATGTCAGTTTACTCATAGTGTTTACTTTAACAAGTAAACACTGCTTTAGATAAATAAGTACTGGCATATATTCATTTCCTTTGTCAAGGTTTTGAAATGAATTTGACATCATTAAAGGAAGTTTTTTTTTTTTTTTTTCCCTTAGCAAAGTAATGGGTTTTATTGTGGCATGTTTATACACATCTACCATTGTAGTTTGCTTTTATATCCTGGCCCCACACTCTGACTTCCCAGCCCTCTTCACCTTCTCCTCTTTTGTTTAGATTGTCCTTCCTCCTCCTTTTATGACGTACATACTCCATTCCCTTTTTCTGTTCCCTGCCTTGATGATGCTATATCCTCTTCGTTCCCTCTGATAGTCCCTTTCCACTCTTATGTCTAAAGAAGTCTGTAGTAGTGCTGTCATTAAGAAATTAAGCTTGTAGATTAGAAGTAAAAGGGCATATGTAAAGATTGTTAGGCTTGCTGCAGAATATGATTATAGTCTTAAGATTGTGTAGCTATATGAAAAAATGAATCTGTGTTTATCTATGATTCATTTAGTTTTCCTTAAAATTTCATGTGCTAGGTCTTCCTCATGTTATTCAAGTATAGTAAACAAGAGATTGGTAAATGTATTTGTTTTCTAGGGCTGAAGCTGTACTTCATCATATTGCAGAGCTAAATCCATATGTTCATGTCTCATCATCCTCTGCCCCATTTGATGAAACCACAGACCTCTCCTTCTTGGAAAAATACCAGGTTAGTATTTTGTATTAAGTGTTATTGATAGATTCCAAGGAAGTTATATAACTAGTTTAACCTCATATATTGAGGAGCAGAATGAAAAAAGTCAAGTTAAAATAATACCTATTAAAATGGTCCTTTTGAGAGAAAAAGCCCTAGTAACTCCTGAATGTACATTGGGTATTTGGCAATAATGTACATTTGAAATTCAGTGGTTTTTAACAATATGCATTTATTTGTTCCTACTCTTTTAAAAGTTAAAATTTACTTGATAAACAGTGCTTAATAAATATAGGAGAGTTGAAAAATAAGCATGAGTAAATTACCCTGTAGAACACAGAAATAAGGAAAACTTTGAGTAAGAAATAAAAAGAAAATTCAGCTTAGCTGGTAATGGTGACACATACCTCCAGTCCTATTATTTTAGAGACAAAGAAAGGAGGATTGCCATAGCTTAAAAAAATGCTGGGTTAAATAGTGAGTACAAGGGCAGTCAGTTCTACAATTCACTTTGTGAGATTAGATATATAGAAATAGTAAAAGTCAATGTCAGGCTGGAGAGATGGCTCTGTGGGTAAATTGCTAGCTATACAAGAAAAAGAAGTAAGTTCAGATCCCTAAGACCCATGCTGATCCCCATTGCTTGCTGGCCATCCAACCTAGCTAATTGATGAGCTCCAGGTTCAGTGAAAGACTGTCTCAGAAAAATATAGTGGAAAGTAATAGAAGATACTAGATGTCACCTCAGACATCTAGTATGCAAACATTTAAGAAAGTTTACATACGCATACACTATATATAAGAAAGAATTAATATTGCTAAAAAGTTTTAGCTGAGAATTCTCTAGCACCTGGTGAACACAAGTTTTCAGATTAAAAATATGCTGGAGCTAGTACTAGATTTTATATAATTTATACCCTAATATATTAGCCTATAATGTTTCATAAATACTGACAGAAAACATCAGGGTGTAACCCATAAAAATAACCCATCAGAAACATAAATTTTAACATACATAGGAACCCAAGAAATAAGAAAAAAAGTAATTCACCTAGCTTTACTATATACCTAGAAAGCCTATCCTACTAAGATGAAAAAGTCATTTCAGTATTAAAAAAAGTTGAAGGAATTCATTACTACTGGACAAAGCTTCTAAAAGATGCTCAAGGGAGGTCATATCCAGAAGCAAAAGAACCATACACATGAAATACATGAATACACATGAAAGTATAAATCTTGTTTGTAAAGAGTACACAGAACAGAATGAAAAGAGCCAAACCACGAAGATGAACAAATCACATTTAAAGATATGCTCTTTCAACAGCCAGTAAACTGTCCAACAAAAACCTTACATGACCAAGAGGGAATGGAATGGCATGTTTTATTCCCAAGAAGACAGGCAAACTAAAACAAGTGGTATTCAAGACAGTTAGGAAAAACCTAAATCCTTACATTGTATTAATTTTAAGTATAAGTGGACTATATTCCCCAGTTAGATGACACAAATTGACTGAATCAAAAACAAGATTTGGCAGTATACCGTCTATCAGAAACTCACTTGAGTAATTAACACACAGAGACTGAAAGTGAAAAGATGGGGAAAATGTTCCACACCTAGGAAGATAAGCATAAGAGTGCTTTCTCTGCAAGCATGTGGAACTGAATTCTTATCCCTAGAACTCAGATAAAAAGAACTCAGAACATGGCTTTGCCAGCATTGTGGTGGGAGTAAGATGAGGATTCTGAGAACTATCCTAGCTGTCTGCGCTGTCTTAGCTGAACCAGTGAGTTCTGGCTCAGTGAGAGACCATGACTCAGGGCAATATGGCAGTCCTCTTACAATAAAGACACCCCAACATCCTTCTCTGGCTTTCAAATGTGTGCACGCATACACCCGAGTTCACACATGTATACACACACACACACACACACACACACACAAATGTAAACCAAAAGTAAGCAAAAGATATTTTTACAAAGAGTAACAGTGAGATGGAAATAGTCATTTAGTTAAGGGATCAATTCAGTAATATCTAAGAAGTAGGAATCAGTACAGTGTTAGAGGGGGACTTCAACACTGCAGTTTCATCAATGGACAGATCATCAGACATAAAATTGACAAACAGCAAGCTGGTTATGGTGACACATACCTCCTTTCCTATTATTTGAAAGGCAAAGAAAGGATTGCCATAGTTTAAAGAAATTCTGGGTTAAATAGTGAGTACAAAGCCAGCCAGTTCTACATAGTAATCCTTACATTGTATTAATTTTAAGTAATGTAGACACATTGTTATAAGTACTATAGATAATTACTGAGCAGCAGACATTTACAGAACATTTCATCCAAGAAGTATAGAATATATATATCCTCAACAAATGAAATAGTCTTTAAAATACATTATGTAATAGGGCAAAAAACAAGATTCACAAAAATTGCTATAGTGGAGACTAGGCATGTAGTTTAGTTGCTAGATTGATTACTAACATGCACAAAACTCTGAGCTTGATGGCCTGCATCAGATAAAACTACATGTAAGACATGCCTATAGTACTGCCAGTATAAAAATGGAGACAGGAGAGTCAGAAGTTCAATGTCATTTTTAGCTACATACACTAAATTCAAGACTACCCTGGACTACATGTCTCAAAGGAAAAAGAAATACTGTGTGTTCTTTTACCACTATGCAAAAAAAAGGAAAAATAATGAAATAAACTTCAAAAATTTCATGCACCCCAATTAGAAAGCTATTATTTAAAAAAATACAATGACATGCTGGCAAGAATCTACACCAAAAAGGAATTCTCATGCCATATTGGCAGAAGTATAAATTACACAATTCTCGCAAGAATGATCCTCAAAATTAATAATCATGATTGGAAAATTGGTTCAGTAGTTAAGAGCACTCTTGCAGTGATCTTGGGTAGTCAAGTCCCAACACCTACATGGCAGTTCACAATCTATAACTCCGGCCCAGAGAATCACAGGCTCTTCTGGCCTCCTCTGCCACCAGGCATGCAAGTGGTGTACAAACATGCATGCAGGAAAAATAACCATGCACGTAATTTTTAAAGTAAAAAGTTAATTAATAATCTGTATGATGTAGTTATTCCACTTATAGGTTTATAACCAACCTAAATGAAATCATCTTACCAAGAACTGCAAGCCATGCTCATTGTGGCACTGTTGAGCTTGAATATATGTAATCAAACATAAATGCCCTTCCTTCACTGTATACATTGATAAAACTTAGTTTGTGAGTATGTGTGTGTGTCAGTCTTAACACAGAGACACAGGTAGGTGTGGGGAAAGGTGTAAAAGAGAGGCTGGATTTCATCAGTATATACATGCTATAACACAGCCTACTAATATATGCTATTTACATGCTAATCTACACTAATGTAAAAGTTTTAGGGTTAGGGCATTATATTACATTATTTTTTTACTACCACAACGCTGCCCTTCCCCTCCCCACCAGTATAATGCAGAGGACTCAGTAGATGCCTGCTTGAGTACTGGGTAGTAGGTTTGCTTTAAAGGACAATGTGGAGCTAGGGAACCTGCTGTCTTGCAGTAAGTAGTAAGCCTTTTATCCTGAAGGAGATGTTACCTCTTGCCTCAAGTCTGCTTTTTTTTTTTTTTTTTTTTTTTCAAGACAGGGTTTCTCTGTGTAGCTTTGGAGCCTATTCTGGCACTTGCTCTGGAGACCAGGCTGGCGTGAAACTTACAGAGATCCACCTGCCTCTGCCTCCTGAATGTTGGGATTAAAGGTGTGCGCCACCAACGTCCGGCTTGTCTCAAGTTTTTAAGAAGGAAAATAAAATTCTGAGAAAATAGAATGGCTCCAAGTATAGAGTGGCCAGGACCTTACATTCATGGCATACTTAGTAAGAGTACAAAATGAGAGGCTTTGGAGGAATGTCTCACTGTAGGAAGCACACCATATTTTACACCCACACTTGCAGTAAACTATTACTCAACTTCTGTGTGTAAGCACTGAGAAGAGAATAGACCTGATAATATATTTCTGATGTTTTTCAGTCTATCTTTTAATGTTTTATAGGCAAATGGTTTTCAAGAAAATATTTCACCTCTTTTAAGTATAAAGTAATTATATTAAAATCTTGTTTTCATACCTACTTGTATCACAATGTTAATAAAAAATTAAGCATTGAAAATTATTTGCTATTTTAAATAATACTGTATAACATGATATATTGTTAATAGTTAATAATACAGTAACACTGATATTAATGTAAAGCAAAGACTTATTTTGTGAATCTGTTGAATGCAGAATTAGACAGTTAATATCCCATATCTTTTAAAAATGTAATTGTCATTCAGTTTGTCTGAAAGTAATGTTTTGGTGGCCATGTCAGTGATTTCAGGACAGTGACAGAAAAATCTCCAGCCCTCTTTTGGAAGACTACAAACACGATATATGGTGTTAAGGTTTGCTTCCAGTTGAAGTCCTTTATTTAATATGAGCATATGTTCTCTATATATTTTTATTTTGGTTTTCCATTTTGTACTTCTATAATTATTAACCCTAGAACAGAAAACAATATAGGATGGTAACTTTCTTGTGAGGATAACAGTAATTCTTTGGCACAATTTATTGACATGCTAATTGAGAAGTTTGTATTTTATAAAAGCAATTGTGTACTTTCTGATCCTTATTGTATTCTCAACAGTGCATAGTATTGACTGAAATGAAACTGACATTACAAAAGAAGATCAATGACTTTTGCCATTCTCGTTGCCCTTCAATTAAGGTAATATAATTGAGTAATGACATTCAGCTAACTAAAGGGAGAACATTTTCTTTTTTTTAAAGATTTTATTTATTATGTATCCAACATTCTGCTTCCATGTATATCTGCACACCAGAAGAGGGCACCAGATCTCGTAAAGGATGGTTGTGAGCCACCATGTGGTTGCTGGGAATTGAACTCAGGACCTCTGGAAGAGCAGTCAGTGCTCTTAACCTCTGAGCCAAGGGAGAACATTTTTAATACTGAAGTTTGGAACATTTCATTGTTAAAAGCTCTATATGTGTACAGTCATAGTAAGTTTTTTTTTTTTTTTTTTTGGTTTTGAGACAGGGTTTCTCTGTGCAGCTTTGGAGCCTATCCTAGCACTCGCTCTGGAGACCAGGCTGGCCTTGAACTTACAGAGATCCGCCTGCCTCTGCCTCCCAAGTGCTGGGATTAAAGGCGTGCGCCACCAAAGCCTGGCTATGTTCTCTTTTATAACACTGTCCATTGCCTACATTCAGACCTTCCTCATACTTCAATATTTATATCTTCATGTTTTCTTTTCCACATTTTATACTATCCCACTTGCACATTTATTTACATACATGCATATATTATTATTGGCTAGATTCTGCATATGAGGAAGAATGTGTGTATTTTTCTTCTGAGAATATGTAACCTTTATTGTTGTTATACATTTCAAGTCCATCCATTGTTACACAGATCTTGTGACTACCTTTTTTTAGAGCTGAATATATTTGTAACAGATGTAGAAAGAGCTCTAAGTACAAAAAAATAATTTATTTGCAGATTTTGGGATGGAGACAGTGCTGTTATTATAAAAATTACTTTCAGTAAAGCATTTGTAATTGAGTTAAAGAATCTCATGTGTACCTTTCATGGCTTGTTTTGCACTTTGATGTCTATGACATTTTTTTCTGTAGACTACTCCCAGCTTAATGCCCTTTTCTCATTTCTGCTAATTAATGCTTTTGGTGAGTGTACACTCATATCTATTTATGTAAAATAATAAGCATCCGTTCCTAGACCATTATACCAAGATAGCTGCTTCTTATGTATTGAACTTGAAATTTATGACCAAGCCAGAATTTTTGATACTGAAACAGCATACAGTATACAATGGTGATCTATTGAGGGTACTTCTGATTTTATGTGTCAGGTACCCACTCACCAAATAGTGCATTTCTTGATTCCCAAATTGATCTATGGATGACTCATTCTGTACACGATTCATGTTACATTTCAGAGAATATACTTAATTCTAAATGAAGTTATGAAACAGTGTAAGATAATTGAGGTGTTTTTTTTTTCCTATTCACATAAACAAATTTATTTCTGTCTTTTCAGTTTATTAGTGCAGATGTACATGGAATTTGGTCCAGGTTGTTTTGTGATTTTGGTGATGAATTTGAAGTTTCAGATACAACAGGAGAAGAACCAAAGGAAATTTTCATTTCAAACATAACGCAAGTATGATTATAGTAATTTTAATAAAATGTTAGAGAATAGAAATGCCAATTTTTTAAGATTTATAGACTATTATTTTTTTAAAAAATAAAACTTTTCTGATAATAATAGTATATAGAAACTTGGTTTTCAACTGAGCACTCTTATTTTTAGGCTAATCCAGGCATTGTCACTTGCCTTGAAAATCATCCTCACAAACTTGAAACAGGACAGTTCATAACATTTCGAGAAATTAATGGAATGACAGGTTTAAATGGATCAGTTCAACAGATAACTGGTAAGTTATGTGTGTTATTAATTCCTATTTAGTTGTTCAGCATATTTATAATCATATACTTTATTCAGTATTTAGAACATATCATCTCGGACCTGTTTATATCTCTTAGCCTCAAATCATTGTACAAGGGAGGATATACTAAACAGTGCTAATATTAAGAGAAAGAGAGTAAAGAAATACACTGTGAGATAATACAAGTTGAAATTTTAAATATTAACACATTTCAGAAGACAGTTATGAAAAATGTTAGGTGAACAAAGATTTACTTGAGCAACCTACTTCAGGAGTGTATGGATTGGGCTCCCAAAGCCCACACCTATGCTAGGGATAAGTACTGAACTTATCTACAGGACATCCTGTAGATTTCTGAGGTCTCCTCACTGAAACCCATGTTCCTGGGGTCTGGATCAGTCCCATGCTGGCATCCCAGCTATCAGTCTGGGGACCAAGAGCTCCCCATTGTTCAGGTCAGCTGTTTCTGTGGGTTTTTCCAGCCTGGTCTGGACCCCTTTGCCCATCACTCGTTCTTCTCTGCAACTGGATTCCAGTTCAGTTCAGCGATTAGTTGTGGGTGTCTGCTTCTACTTCCACCAGCTGCTGGATGAAGGCTGTAGGATAGCATATAAGGTAGTCATCAATCTCATTATCAGGGGAGGGCATTTAAGGTAGCCTCTCCTCTGTTGCTTAGATTGTTAGTTGGTGTTATCTTTGTGGCTCACGCGTTAAGAGCACTGACTATTCTTCCAGAGGTCCTGAGTTCAATTCCCGGCAACCACATGGTGGCTCATAACCAACTTGAATGAGATCTGGTGCACTTTGCTGGCATGCAGGCAGAAGACTGTATACATAATAAATAAAAATCTTTAAAAAAAAAAAAAAAAGAAGAAGTTTGCTCAGGCTGGAGAGATGGCTTAGAGGTTAAGAGAATACTCATTTTTAAAGGGGAAAGATGGCCAGATATTTTGCCGGGCCCATTTGAGGTAATTAATTCATATCACTATTAGTCTACATAATTTCTGTTTTTTACCTATAGTTGTGTTTAGGACATAAAGGCTGTGCTAGTCAACACACATGTGGTTTTTGTGGTGTGTTTATGTATTTGAAGGAAAATGACTCAGTTTTATCTTTAGGACTTTTGACAAATACAGTCGTGTATGGTTGCAACAGTTGACATAATGACCTGCAGGGAGTAAGAGGCCTCTTTCTCCTCATCCTTACCAGCATTTATCATCATTTATTTTGCCTCATTTTGTTTTGTTTATTGGAAATCTATTTTAATTCACAATTCCCTTATTGCCAATATTTTTGTTTGTTTGTTTTTAGAAAAATGTTCAGCTCATTGACCCATTTATTGAGTAGCAGTTTTATAGTTTTGTTTTATATGGTTGAAATTATTTATTCTCAGTATTAGACAATTGTGAAATACAGCTATCAGATTAGTTTCTTCTCCTCTGTGGGCTGTCTGCTTACCCCGCTTATAGTGTATTTTGTAATGAAGCTTATCAATGTGATGTTTGAGTACATCTATGTTAAACACAGGTTCAGAACATAATAAAGAATTTGTATTTGTTTTGGGAGTTGACTAACTTGATAATTTGGGATTATATTTGTTTACATTGGTGACCATATAGGGTTAGATTGTGGTGATAAGATCAGATTCTTAGAGCTACCTATCTAGGAAAATGTTGCCTGGTATCAAAGAATGAAGTTTTACTTATTTATTTTTGATTGTTGGGCTGTTTGTTTGTTTGTTTGTTTGTTTGTTTGTTCAAGATAGGGTTTCTCTATATCGCCCTGGCTGTCCTGGAGCTCACTCTATAGACCAGGCTGGCTTCAAACTCACAGAGATCTGCTGGCTTTTGCCTCTGAGTGCTGGGATTAAAGGCGTGCACTACCACCCCACCACTCAGAAACGTTTTTTTTTTTTATTTTAAAACCCGCTTTTTTTGGGGGGGGGTGGTTTCAAGACAGGGTTTCTCTGGCTTTGGAGGCTGTCCTGGAACTAGCTCTTGTAGACCAGGCTGGTCTTGAACTCACAGAGATCCACCTGCCTCTGCCTCCCGAGTGCTGGGATTAAAGGCGTGCGCCACCAACGCCCGGCTTTTAAAACCCACATTTTTTTTTAACCAAAAATTTATGTTGGGGTGAAAGTTGCTTAAGTTGAGATGTTATTTAAAAAGATCAATTTTAACATTTATTACTTGGTACTTGCTTCCTTAAGATAATTTTGTTGTGTGAAAAAATTGTTAAATACTTCAAAGTAAAACATGGTTATTCTAGAACAGTATATTCATATTTCATACAATGTTATATAAATACATGTGTAGATATTTGTACACATGCATTCAAGTAGGGTTAGAATTAAGTCCCACTTTATATTTCCTCCATTCTCCAAAAAAATGCAAATAAGCTTGGTGTCTGCTTACTTTTTCTATTTAGTGTTATTACTATTAACTATTTGCTCATGTATTTGTAAGTATAAAGAAGCTTATTGTTCAGGTTAATTTTTTTTAATTTTTTATTACTTTTTTCTTCATTTTTTAATTTAAATTAGAAATAAGATTGTTTCACATGTCAATCCCAGTTCCCTCTCCCTCTCCTACCCCCCACTAACACCATACCTATCCTGTACCATTTCTGCTCCCTGGGGAGGGTGAGGCCTTCTATGGGGGGAGGGTCTTCAGAATCTGTCATATCCTTTGGGATAGGGCCTAGGCCCACCTCCATGTGTCTAGGCTGAGGGAGTATCCCTCTATGTAAAATGGGCTTCCAAAGTCCATTCCTATGCTAAGGATAAGTACTGATCCACTACAAGGGGAGCCCCATTGATTTCTTAGGCTTCCTCACTGACACCCACATTCATGGGGTCTGGATCAGTTCCATGCTGGTTTCCCAGCTATCAGTCTGGGGACCAACAGCTCCCTCTTGTTCAGGTCAGCTGTTTCTGTGGGTTTCACCAGCCTGGTATGGACCCCTTTCCTCATCACTCCTCCTTTTCTGCAACTGGATTGCAGTTCAGTTCGAGGTTTAGCCGTGGTTGTCTGCTTCTACTTCACCAGCTGCTGGATGAAGGCTCTAGGATGGCATATAAGTTAGTCGTCAATCTCATTTAAGGTAGTTCTCTACTGTTGCTTGGATTGTTAGTTGGTTTCATCCTTGTAGATCTCTAGACGTTTCCCTACTGCCTGATTTCTCTGTAAACCTATACTGGCTCCCTTCTTATGGTATCTCTTATTTTGTTCTCAATTCTTCCCACTACACAACCTTCCTGCTGCTCCCTTATTCCTCCTCACCCCTCCTCTTCTCCCCTTCTCATTCTCCTAGCTCCCTCTCCCCCCTCTCCCCATGCTCCCAATTTGCTCAGGAGATCTTGTCCCTTTCCCCTTCTCTGGGGGACCATGTGTGTCTCTTAGAGTCCTTGTTTCCTAGCTTCTCCACACCGCCAGATAATTTTTTGATTATTAAATGGTCCAATAACAAAGTGGATCAACAGTGTAAATGTTTTTGCACATCCTTGGTTATTCTTCCTGAGCAGTTAGCCAACCATCATGGGTTTATTATGTATCAGTAAGGGGTTTCCTTACACTTTCTTACACAGAAAGCACCTATGCTTTGTAGCCTTTTGCATTTTCATATTATAAATGAGTTTCAATATCTTGAACTTTGGAGCTGTTTTCTTCCGCTTTAATGTGAACAATATGTGTTTTACTAGTTTCCTGCTGAACTGCTGGCCATCATCTTCACAGTTCCCAGGACTCTTAAAAAAAGCAAACTGCATGAAAACAAAGCCACATAGCAAAGTCAGAAGGTAATTGTCAAAGTAGGAGTACTACTTTGCAATAAAGGTTAATTGAATACTGACAATAACACATTATTAGTGAGAGTCTCCACTCTGCTATGGTAGGTCTGTTTTCATGCAGTTTGTTTTTCTATCACAAACGTTTCAGGGTTAATGCTTTTTGGGTGTTTCAAAAGAGCTTCCTCCTGGTTTTAAAGTAGTTTTTCTCCTGTGCTTTTATATATGTTTTTAAAGTTAGCATGTTTTAATATTTAAAACTCTTATCCAGATGGGATATTTCTCTTTTTTTGGTTTATCAAGACAGGGTTTCTCTGTATAGCTTTGGAGCCTATCCTGGCACTTGCTCTGGAGACCAGGCTGGCCTCGAACTCACAGAGATCTAGCTGCCTCTGCCTCCCGAGTGATGGGATTAAAGGCGTGCGCCACCAACGCCCGGCCAGATGGGATATTTCTTTGCAGTTTACTTGCATACAAATTACTAAATAATCTTGTTTTTCCCCACTGATTTAAGGTTCTACCTTTATTTGCTACTTTATTTTGTCTCTGTGTACTTGAATGTATGTCTTAGTTCCTCAGTTTATTTCTTTTATATGTTCATGTACCAATAAAATTTGTATTAGCATGATATAGAGGTTTTAATATATTTTATATTTCATAATAAGTACTTCACATTTCTTTACTCAGTGGTTTTCCTCAAGTATTTTTAAGTACCAGAGCTCATATTGGAAGAAGTACTTGGTATGGCTCCTAGCAGATCCCCAGCCCAGTAAAAAAAGAAGAAAAGATCTGTTTTAGAACCTTTTATAAATGGAGAATAATATCTATCTGATAATATATATTAAAATTTAAATGCCTGTGTGTAATGCTTATTTTGTCTTTTTCCTCAGTGGTCTCACCATTTTCCTTCAGCATTGGTGATACTATAGGACTGGATCCATATTTACATGGAGGCATAGCTGTACAAATTAAGACTCCTAAAACATTTTGCTTTGTAAGTATTTTTTATCATAAAAGTTTTTTCTATTAAAAAAGATAATAACCCAAAATAATAAAATGCTCATTAATTCAAATTAGCTTAAAAATATACTGTTCTTAGTATTTTTTCAATTTATAACCAACTTGAAGAAAATATAATCAGCTTAGAGACAAACTGATAATATAAAAATTGCATACAGGCATAGGGCTGTAGCTCACAAACTTCCTTAGTATGTACAGTCTTCTGTACTGAAAAATTAGGTGAATACATATAAGCTTATACAATTTTATAACAAGAGTAACTTATATGATTGATGCATGTGACTATACCTCAAAGGCGCTGTATCCTCCTATATAATGAAAGTTTATCCTACTTATTATTTACTGCCTAAGAAAAAAATAAAATATTTTTAAAGATTTTATTTATTTATTATGTATACAGTCTTCTGCCTGCATGGCAGCAGGAGGCACCAGATCTCATTCAAGGTGATTGTGAGCCAGCATGTGGTTGCTGGGAATTGAACTCAGGACCTCTGGAAGAGCAGTCAGTGCTCTTAACTACTGAGCCATTTCTCCAGCCCAGATTGTTACTTTTTATTACTCAGTTGTTTGTTAATATATATTATTACTGTTTTAGTATTTATTATAAGTGTTATTATGTTTGAAATGTAACATAATTCCCATTGGCGATTTGTAGTGAAGAAAAACTAACTGCTAATTGGAGTGTAGAGGCACTTGTATCTTAGAACTACAGAGTGTCATGCAAATTCAAAGGCTGCTTCTGTTGTGTTTAGCATGTCTTTAGTTGCTGGGATTTTATTGATGATGATGTTAAAGGCTTTAAGGAGCCTGTTTTATTTTCTCAAGGTTTTATTTTTTGTTTTTTTTGTTTTTTTCTTCAAGACTTCACTCAAATCAAAATGGGACAGCTAGGCAGATCTGCTTTTGAATACTTGTCTTGCTCTGAGATTCCTAATTTTTTATTAAATAATTTTGTTAGTCAAATAATTTCATATTTAAGGAATTGTTACTTTTCAAATTTTTCTTTGTTTTGCCTATAGACACCCATATGGATTTTAACTTGGGATATCTACCCAAGTCTTAACCAGGCATAACTTGTCTCAGTTATTTGATGATATCAGAATACATCGTAACTTTTACACTACGACACAGTTTGGGATTATGAAGATAGTTTCACTAATTCTTTTGAAGTTGCTATGTAGAGCAACTGGGTTTGGGTACAGTAATAAGGTAGTAGTGAACAGTTCAATTTATAGCAGTCCAACCTCAAATTTTCACCCTTGGAGAAAGATCACTTGCTTTAATTGTGCTTATGTATTTTGTGAAATAATCACTCAATTTGCTGTAAAGTGATACTGTTTTGCTTGCTTTTTTTTTTTTTTTTTTTTTTTCCTATTAGGAATCCCTGGAGAAGCAGATAAAACATCCAAGGTACCTTATTGCAGATTTTAGCAAACCTGAGGTAAGTATTTACTTTGCAGGTTTAAAGCAGTCAGTAGAGTGGTGAATGGGATTAGGTAAATGATTCAAACCTTCATTTTAAGGGTTTCTCTGTGTAGCTTTGGAGCCTATCCTGGCACTCGCTCTGGAGACCAGGCTGGCCTCAAACTCACAGAGATCCGCCTGCCTCTGCCTCCTGAGTGCTGGGATTAAAGGCATGCGCCACCAACGACCGGCTCATAGTGTACTTTTTACTGGGAGGGTGAAATTAAATAATAGTTGAAAAACATTTAGTCTATTCCATAGTACTTAACAATTGTTGGCCAATTTTTCATGTTCAAATAGGCACCTCTTCAGATTCATGCTGCTATGCTTGCCTTGGACCAGTTTCAGGAAAACTACAACCGTAAGCCAAATATCAGGTAATGCTTTTTGTTTAATATAACTTCTCTTTTTATGAAAACTGTATCTCAGAAATTATAGGTAAAAAAATAAAACTAAGCCTCTTGTAATTACATTCCTAGTAAATATGCCAAACTGCATAAACAGGCCATTTAGGGTGATTTATTGGTGAAAGGGAAAGATTAGTTTGTTAGAGTAGAATCATACTGCATGGGAGTTTTTAATATTTGAAGACTTTAAAATCTATTGCTTTTAAAACCAAAACCTGCTAATTGTTGAATTGTTAATTGTGATAATGTTTTCTAGCCTAAGTCAGAAATTACAAAAAGTTTTTACCTTATATGTTTATTAAATATAATCTTATGAGCTGTCTTAGATGACCATGATTTTGAAGTAATATTTTTATAAAGCAGTTAATTTGAAGTTAGCTTAAAAACAAAGTTTACTATATAGTACCAGATTTTCTCATTCTTATTTATATATGTGTCTTATGATTTAGTTTTAAATATGATCTAGGCAGCCATTCAAAAAAATTGAAATTGAGATATTTGGTTTCAAATTGTAGATGTCAGCAAGACTCAGATGAACTGCTGAAACTAACAATAGCTATATGTGAAACCTTGGAAGAGAAGGTAAATACTTAGAAAATTAGGGTTGACTGAGTATTTGTATATAGCATAAATGTTCTATGTATTAACATCCCGTACATTCAGATCTCCCTATGCTTACTGATCCTTTGGCATTAACCAAGTTCTTTGCTTTCTTTGCTTTAGTTTGTGTATGTATAAAATTTGGTTAACTCACATGTGTGGACATTAAATAACTTGGTTTCATAAAGTACTTAGAATATTATGTGGCGTTTAACTATTGCTGCTTTTGCTTTTATATTCAGGTTAGCATTGTTCTGTGAATAAAGCTACAAATACATACAGAGTTTTGTGTGGACAAATATTTTCATTTCTATTGTGAAGATATCTATAAATATATTGCAAAGTCATGTAATAGAAGTAAAATAAAATGGTTAATTTGTAAGGAATTGCTTGTTTTGAGACAGGCTTTCACTATGTAGCCCTCTCTGGTCTAAAACTCAATCTGTATGTAGGCCAGCATCAAATTCAGAAATTCACCTGTCCTTACCTCCTAAGTGCTGAGATTAAAGGTGTGTACCTTATGCCCGATCATGTATGTTTTCAAAACAGCTGGACAATTTTGCTTTCTCATAAGCTCTGGATCACTTTCACTTGTACCAACCTCTTGAGAGCTCTATGTTTCCTCTCAGATTGTACAGTTTCTGTTTGAAAATGTAGTGCATAAATTTGATCTGCATTTCACCAAAGCAACAATGAATTTGAGCGTATTTTTGTGTGACTGTACATTTCTTTGGATACAGTAGGTTTTCAAAGCTTTGCCTATTTATAATTTTATTTTTTTAATGATCAGAAATTCTATGGCTATGTTTATAGTTTTCATGAGTCTTTTTTATGTATGTTTTAGAAATATTCTCTTATACTTATCTTTTTTTCTCATCGTTTGTGCCCAGTTTTTTCTAAAAACTTTAAAATTTTGTAGTGGTACTTCAATCCTAGGACTTTATTCATGCTAGGGAGGCACCTACCACTGAGCTACATACATAACCATGAACATATTAACCATGGTCACAGAGTTATTCTTTGCTCTTCTAAAAGTTTTATATTTTGACAGAGTTATAGTTTTCTTCAAAACCTGGTGGAACTCATCAATACAACCAGTCCTGGGCTTGGATTGGATTTGCTGGGAAATTGATTGCTTCTGCTTCAATTTGCCTTCTCAATGTATATCCACTTAGTTGCTTTTGTGTCCCTTTGGTTCCATTTTGATAGGTCATAGATATCTAGGAGTATGTTTATTCTTTTCTAGATTCCCTAAATTACTGGTGTGTTTTTTATAAGTATTCCCTGTTACCTCACATTTCAGTTTTATCTGTATAAACATCACGTTTTCCGTTTTAGTGATTTGGGTACCCACCCCTTCCTTTTGGCTATTTTGGCAGTATGTCAACCTTTTATCTTTTCAGAGAATCAACTCTTAGTTTCATTATTTTGGTTTCTTACTTTGTTCATTTCTGGTCTGCATTACTTCTGTGTTACAACTCTGATCTGTGTTACTTCTAGTACTACTTCACTTTCCTTAAGTCAGTTATTGGCTTATCTTGCTGTTCATATGCCAGTTATTTTCTTATGTAACTGGCATTGTAGGACCGTTCTTTCAGCAAAAGCTATAAATTGATAAATTGTAGGTATTCATTTTACCCGAAATGGTAGTCTAGAGTACAGTCAGAAAAGCAAAAATGAATAGAGACTAGTAAAATAAAAAAAAAAAAAACCCAAAACTTAAGCCAGCATGATATTTTTATTTAGGAAGGAAATTGAGTAGTTTGGGGGTTTTTTGTTTGTTTGAAATTAAATTCTAATGATATTGGCCGTTAGTCACTGAAGTCACAGGTATTTTGTGACTACCGTTAGTATCACTGTGGTTTCTGGTTTGTGTTTTAGCCTGAAATGAATCCTGACATTGTGCGCTGGCTCTCGTGGACTGCTCAAGGCTGTTTATCCCCACTTGCTGCAGCAGTTGGTGGTGTTGCCAGCCAAGAAGTATTAAAAGCTGTGACAGGGAAGTTTTCTCCTTTGTGTCAGTGGGTCAGTTCAAATTCTTTCCTGTTTCTTTACATTTTAAATTGAGTGTTCTATTTACAATATTATAACATTGTATAATTGTTAGTTATAATATTATATAAATATATTAGAAAAGAAAAGGCAAGTGACATAATTCTATAATTAATTCAAAAACTTAATTCTTTAATTGAAACTTAACAGGTGAATATATTTTGTCTGTTGGGATATATGTAACCCAGTTGTTCTCTCAGATGTATTTCCTATCATGTAAAATAAAAATAATGAGTTTGCTATGCTATAATGTTTTTTCTAGTACCACTCAGCATTTTGAGGTTCCCAGTACTCTTAAACTTGTTCTGTAGAAATTTTGCCATCACGGATCTTCAGGTTTTATTCTTGATACTGCCTGAAGATGGAGAATATAGGAATGGTTTTTAATCCATGTAAGATAAAACGTCACAGGAACTAAAAGCACTCCCATCTGTTTCCAGAAGGAAACTGATTAGCAAAAAAATCTACAGACATTCTTCAGGTCCTTTTTGTTTAAGTTATTTTGAATATAACATTGCACCCACACAATACCATTTTTCTGCTAAATTATTTTAAATAGATAGCAGGTTAATTGGTGAAAGTCAGTGTAGTTACAGCATTAACATCATATGAAATATAAATTGTTTTTTTAACAGTTATTTTACAAAGGTAAACATTTGGTTGTGTTCAAATTTAAAACAAGTTATTTAAATGAAAATATAAGTAATGCTAGATTCCTTTAATTGTTTTTGAAATTATTTTTTGTACTAAAAATGTTGAAAGTGTCTTCCTGTATCTTTTCTTCTATAGCTATGTATGTGGTTAAAGATGACATAAAATATATACAGTGGGAAAGTAAGTACAGAGTAGGTACTTCCTTCTCAAGCTAATTGTACTCCTTGTTTAAAATTGAATGGGGCTTTGGAATTTTTCTATAGTTAAGAAAAACAGATTTTGAGGTAAAATTTCCTCTGAAGATTAAAAAAAATTATCCTTAGGATGGATAAGTGACGTGAATTGTAACAGTTCTTCCAGGTTTCACAATTGTCTTAAGGATATATATTTTTCTAATATTTTACATTGAATTTCCATTTTGTTATTTCTTCCCATGATTATTAAACAACTATAAGAGAAAAGTGGGGATTTTTTGTGATTTAAGTTTTATGGATAGTTATGTTTTTAATCTTTTCTCTAAGTTGTATCTTGAAGCCGCAGATACTGTGGAATCCCTAGGCAGTCCTGGTCATGAGGAGTTCCTCCCACGGTAATGCTGAAGTCTGTCTCAGTTTTTTCTTAGTATCTCTTTAAGAAGCAGAGATTGAGCAATTTTGTGTAAGCACCTGTCTGTGTCAGGTGTCTCTCTTCCTAACGTCTTACTTCTTGGCTTGTATAAGAATGATTAGCATTCAAATGTCATCATATTAGTGGAAAAGATTGCTGTATGTGATTTTTTTTGGTGTATAAATCACTTTCCATTTGAGGCCATTAATTTTTTTCAAAGTCAGTTAAAAGTCTAGAGATTTCATTATCCTAGAAAACCACATAACCAAAGAGTCCTGCTTTCAGTTTAATGAGCTAATGACTCTAGGTACCTCCCATAGATTCTGCTAAGAACCTTTTAAAAATATTATGATCTTAGAAATTATTTCTCTTGAATACAGTAGTCCCTCTTTATCTGCAGTTTAATTAAAAAATGGAAAAGTACAGAAATAACTATTGATGAATTTAAATTACATATAGTTAGGTATAGAGTGATGACATTGCACACTGTCCTTTCTTGGACATGAATCATCCTTCTGTCTGTCCATTAAACCTTTGGAACTTATATCAGAGTTTCACACGTTCAGAGTAAACTTTGAAGTAAGCAGTGTGCTTCAAATGTGTGGTAGTAGTGATGCTGGCAGTGATAATATACCAAGGAGAAGAAAGTAAGATATAGTCTTTATATGAAAAAAAATGAATGTTTTTAATCTAAGGGAAAAAAAAAAGTTTTATGCTGAGGTTGTAAAAATTTGGTAAGTCTAGCCAAGCGTGCCAGCCATGCACATAATTAAGTAGGGGTGCAGAAAGGTGTTCCTGACAAACCTGGGAATCATAAGCAAGACCCTGTCGCAACGCAACAAAAAACAACTAAGCCAAAACTAAATTAAGTAAAATTTAAGCCAGGCGTTGGTGGCGCACACCTTTAATCCCAGCACTTGTGAGGCAGAGGCAGGTGGATCTCTGTGAGTTCAAGGCCAACCTGGTCTACAGAGCAAGTTGCTGGACAGCCAGGGCTACAAAGACCCTGTCTTGTAAAACCAAAAATAAATAAATCAGTAAATTTTAAAGAAAGGGAAAGAAATTTGTTAATTTTCCTTACCCCAGTGTCTGGTGTCATAAGTTTATGCACATACTTACATTATAAAATTTGGTGTATTTAGGGATCAGTATAAGCCAAAGTTTCAGGCATCCACTGATAATCTTATATTGGATCCACTGACTATTGTAAACTAAAGTCATCTTCGCTTAAGTCATTTGGATATTGGTAGGGTCTTTTTTCTCTTTCAAAGAAGGTAGCTCTTCTCATGAATGGACGAAAACTTTTTTATATTAAAAATGTTTAATTAAAATATAATTACATCGATTCCCCCTTCCTTGTCTTCTATCCAATCCTTCCCTGTCAAATTGATGGCCTCTTTCTTTATAATTGTCTTTACATATATGCTTAAATATATAGACACAGTCTTCTTTCTAAGTCCAATTAGTGTGGCTTTTGTGTGTTTGAATTCAGGGCTGTCTGTTTTGTATTAGATAACCAATGGGGGACTCCTCTCTGGAAGCTGACTCTCCCTCTTAGCAGTCATTAGTAACCTAGTTCTTTGTTTAGGGGTAAGGAGGGATGGAGAAAACTCTTACAGTATATTCTACTTTAAAACACAATACTAAATTGTTACTAACAATAATGAAATGCATTTCTTATATCTTTCTGTTTCCTTGGAAAATGTTTCTTCAGAGGAGATCGATATGATGCCTTACGAGCCTGCATTGGGGATGCATTGTGTCAGAAGCTACACAATCTGAATGTCTTCCTAGTAAGTATGAATAAGGATGGGAATATGTAGTATGCTCAAACTGCTGTTGACTGTCAAGTTAATTGTTTAAAGTCAACTGGATCTAAATGAGTGATTGACAACTCATAATCTCCAGAGCTTGAAATATTTACCGTCTGGCCCTTTACATAAAAAGTTAGCCAATTCTGATCTGAAGAATTTGTGCATTTCAAAATAAAACATGAATATTATAGCTTTCAACATTAAATGATTTCCTATTAAGTACTATTAAAATGTGGGTTTTTTTCTTACTAAATTAAGAAATGAGTAAATGTATTCTCTTTTTTTAAATGTCTTAGTATATTTTGAGAGAAATTTTTCTCAAGAGCAGAAAACATTCTTGGCCAGTCTTAAAAAATAATACTTGGTTTTAATAATCATTTTTGTAAAGTAATATTTTAAAAAGTAACAATTGCTACTGATATTTTGCATATAGATGGAAACTTTTATAATTAAGTTTCAAATATCTGGTTTACTTAAAATTCTACTTACCTCACCTTTCAGATAAGCTGAAAAATGTCCAAGAGATTTTTTTCATATTACCTAGTTCTGGGCCTGAGTGGTTTTTTTTTGTTTTTCTGTCATTGTTTTCTGTTCTCTATAAAAATGAGTTCTGAAAAAAAAAAAAAATGAGTTCTGTGTTCAGCTTTTGCTCAGAATCTTCAAATGTTTTTTGTTTAAAGAAATTATAAGTAGTATATTTTCCTTGTTTTGTGCTTTTTTTTCTTTAATTAAGACACTTATAAGGTGTTATGAAACCTGTAAAAAGTAAAATCTCTCACAAGTGAATCACAAATGGTTATTTTTAAAAATAGTATTCACTGTAATAACATTTAAAAGAAAATTGAATTAAAATTCTTTGTTAAGTAGACATTATAGTTTTATTTTCTGACATTTATACTCTTCTTTTCTTCAATAGGTAGGATGTGGCGCCATAGGCTGTGAAATGTTAAAAAATTTTGCATTACTGGGTGTTGGTACAGGCAGAGAGAAAGGAATGGTAAGATACAAGGCTTTTGAGAGTTAAACGTACATATTTCTAGTGTTGCCCTGTTTTGAACTGTCTTTGACTATACCAGCCTGTGTTTCAGGTAGCTCATTAAACTGAGAATTGGAAGATTTTCATTGTTTTCTGGTCACTTTTTAAGTGACAAATTCTCTGCTTCCTAGTTCTTAACTTTCTGAAATACTCCAAAACTGAAAATGGACTATCTTTTGTAGTAATTGTCAATATTAAAATTAAAAAGAACCTTATTGTCAAAGTTTTGCAAACTGAAAACCATGTTGTTATTTTTTATACTATTGTTAACTAAATATTAACATGAGAGATGACATTAGAAAGTTGGAAAGTACTAATGTAGTTTAAATGATGAGTTTTCAAACAGTGGGAATAATACATACTTTGGTATACAGTTAAAAGTCTTCCTACTGAATTCATTGCAAAATGATGTCATTTAAAATACTTTTCTTTAGTGTTATTTTACTTTTTTGTTTTGTTTTTGTTTTTGTTTTTTTGAGATAGGGTTTCTCTGTGTAGCTTTGGAGCCTATCCTGGCACTCGTTCTGGAGACCAGGCTGGCTTCAAACTCACAGAGATCCGCCTGCCTCTGCCTCCAGAGTTCTGGGATTAAAGGCTTGCACCACCAACGCTCCGCTGCTATTTTACCTTTTAAAATAAAAATTTTCATTAGTAACTTCATATTTATTGTAGTAACTAACAATAGCATTATACAAGTAACTACAAAGTATATGGTAATCCATATTTTAGCTTATTCTCATTTTAAAAGGGACTTATTGTTATTACAGTTATAGGTAGGTATATGTTTATATTATCCATGCTTAGCATTTCCTAAGCTGTGCTCCATAAACCACAAGTCTACTGGCTTAAAAGTTATTTGATTTAAAAAAAAACAAATCCCTTCTTTACTGTAAACTTGTGGGTCACCTGAGTGTTTTAACTGTATGGACGGTCACAGTGCTTTTAGTAGGTAAAGGTCTGGACAAGAACTGTAGTGAACAAACCCATTAACATCAAATAGCAAAACAAAGCATGTAATGTGGACAGCCACTGTCACTCTGAACACAGACTTTCTGTAACAAATCTGTAATTGTTCATAGACACAGCCAAGATGGAAAGAGAAATCTCCAGGTACCTAGAATCAATGGAGAAATGAAATGTTTTTTTCTCTCTGCCTTTGATGTCTAAAACTTTAAATAGAAAAGAAATCACTCACCAGAAAGTTAAGTCTCATAGACCTTGTTCCATACTCATACATGGATCCAGTGTTATTTTGGGTAACATTTCAAGCAGAGATATTTATTATAGGAAGTTCACACTCATTGAAACCTCCAAAGCTCTTTAAACAGCTATAAAATTCAGTCCTAACTGTCTATATGAATCCAATGCACATAGACTTTGCAGAATAAACATTCTCCATTGATGGTTCAGATTTTAAAAAAATAGAACTCTGGCCAAATGAGATGGCTCATGAAGTAAAGATACTTGCCATGAAGCCTGACAACCTAATTTTCATCCCAAGGACCCACATAATAGAAGGAGGGAACTGACTCGCACGAGTTATTCTTTGGCCTTCACATATGCACCCTGGCCCATACAACATGAACATACACATACAGGCACACTTCACATTTATGCCCTACTGTGGCTTGTGCATTTGTACTCACACATTCAAATACATATAATTTAAAGAAAAAAAATAATGCAGTAGAGAAGGAACCACTTTATAGAGGAGTCGGCCATCACAGAGGAATGAAGCACCCTGAGACATATAAGAAAGGGAGTACTTCTGGGAATAGAAAAATATACATTTAAAAAAAACTTCAAATTTAAAAACAAAGATACAGAGAAGTAGGAACACAAGAAAACAGAACATTGATGATTTTCCCAAAATATATTCTGTATGGTTAGTATACTTAAAAGCCAGATGTAGTGATAGTGAAGTTAACAAAGTATAGAAGGAGGTTATAGAAGAGACATACAAGTAACAGGCAGTGCGAGACAGTAATGGAAATTAGCTTTATAATGAAAGGAAAAAATGGCTCTCAGCCTACATGTCTGTATTTAATTATCTTTCAAGGAGGGCATAGTAAAGTATGTGACATAAATGAAAAATCTTAGATGTATAGGCATGGTGAAGGATAAGCCGTGAGATTTATGAATATGCATACATAGGTTCAAGTAAGTGAAATGATTTATTTTTTAAGAATTACTGATTTAGGCCCAGCGTTGGTGGTGCAAGCCTTTAATCCCAGCATTCGGGAGGCAGAGGCAAAGGCAGGCGGATCTATGTGAGTTCAAGGCCAGCCTGGTCTCCAGATCCAGTGCCAGGATAGGCTCCAAAGCTACACAGAGAAACCCTGTCTCCAAAAACAAAAACAAAACAAAACAAAAATTACTGATTTAAAATTGAAAATGATTTTTACAAATCTTACTAAAGTGTTTTGTTAGAATGTGGAGAGTTTAGATAACTTAATTAAAACTAATTTTAGAGTTATTTCTCTGCATGGGGAATTGAACCTAGGTCCTTGCACATGCTGTTCATATCTCCCAAAACTAAGCTGTATTCCTGCCCCCCCTTTTTTTTTTTACTTAGAGATAGCATCTTGTTGATCTACCTAAGCTGGCCTTAAATTTACTTTGTAGTTTCAGTAGGCCTTGTAGTTAAAATTCTCCTGTCTCAGCCTCCACAGTAGCTGGGATTTCTAGAAGAGAGGTATGTGTCCCAAAATTTGGAACCAAATAAAAATGTTTAATTTACAAATCTAATGTGAAACTTGTTGAGTCTGGTAGAAGACAAAGTGGAAAGAATAAAACATAGGATTTCAGGAAACAAAAGTGCAAAACATCATTAATCACAATGATTAATTAGGAGGTATTCTGAACCTTGAAAAGACAAGTACCTGGGAAAAACATTCAAATGAGGGAAGATGTGTTTTGGTCGTGGTTTTAGAAGTTTCAGTCATCAATCTCTTGACTGTCATTGCAGGCTTACAGTGGTGGGAATACCCTAAAGCTTCTCACCTCATAGAAGTCCAGAATCAAAGACACAGTGAGCCTTTTTGCAGATACTGTATCCAACCCTATTATTTGTAGTTGTTAAATTGAAGGAGATATCCTCTACCAAAAAAATTCCACAAAAAAAATGTAGGCACATTCATGAGGAAAATGATTAAAGGAAAATTAGTGTGTGAACACTAGTCAGCCCCTGAAACTGGAACCTATACTGAGCAGTACTGTACCTGGCTGGTCTTAAGTCTAGTTGAGTAGCACATAACATATTCTGCACATTATCTTGACCTTTTTTGTTTTCTTTCATCTTTTAGGATTAGAGTCTAAGCTTTCTTAAGAGGCTAAATTGCAAGTATTTTAGGCCTATAGATAAATTACCTGAGACAGCTAGTTGGCTCTGCCCTGGAAACATGCTAATAGCCACAGACACAAAAATTATTTAAAAAAATATTAAACTGCCTTGTAGATTATAGGTCCTGCCTTAGTTGGACTAAGTTGCTCATTGACTACACATTAATTGAATTAAATATGTGATAGCATATTGGCAATCATTCAGAGTTTTTTTTTTTTTTTGAAATGACTTTTACTAGAAAAAATAATGTGAGGGTACTGTTTCAGTCATAGTGAGAAATGCAGATTCATTTGTTTTGTTCTCCTTTGATAAAAGGTTACAGTTACAGATCCTGATTTGATTGAAAAATCCAATCTGAACAGACAATTCCTGTTTCGTCCCCATCACATACAGGTGGGTCACTGTTTTTTTCTCATAAATAGATAATGGTTGCAGGGTAATTCTGTCCTTTGTTAGACTCTTAAGAGAAAGAACAAAATGTTCTTTGGAAAGAACAAAATGGAGAAGATAAAAAATTACCTTTCATGCATAATAAAGTTGGTTTTTGCATTAAATTTTGGATGTTAATATTTGAGTTGCAAAACGTGAGAGTACTTTTCATTTTGTAATCACCATAAGCAAGTCCTCTAATTTGAGGTTTTAACAAAGCACAGATTTTTCTTTGTGTTATAAAACAGGTAGGGTTTAGTATTTAAAATTGCTGTACTATTTTTATTTAACATCCTCTTTTATTGTAAAAGACTTCTTAGTTTTCTCAGAGATTAAAACGTTAAAATAAGGAAAAGAAACAGGCAGTGCATGGTAGCTCATTCCTTTAATCAGTGTACTCAAGTCAGAGGCACGTAGAGCTCTTGAGTGCAAAGCCAGGCTTGTCATCACAGTGAGCATCACAGTGAGCAATAGGCTAGTGAGAGCTACATGGTGAAACCCCATATCAAAAAACAGTGCAAAAAGGAGTAAAATGTGTTAATCATAACATGTGCTTTAGGTTTAAAATTTTCCCTTGTATTGTCAACTCATTATCAGTCTTAAGGACATGAAGCTTAGTTATGTTATAAACAAGAATTGACTACAGTAGGTTTCATAGTTAACCCAATATCCTCTTATATAAATACAAAGGCGATGGTAATGGAGCCTCTTTTGAATTATTAATATGTCCTATTAAAACAGTTCACTTTGTATGTTATCTCTACATGGACAATGAAGATCTATTTATTAATTCCCTAGTAAGAGTAAAACATGTTAGCCTCATAGAGCCAGAAGAGACAGAAAGACCATTAACTCAGATGCACAAATCCAAAGGATGTTCTGCTCTAAAGGAATGTAGATTTAGAGCCAGTATTCAAAATGGGCCTTCATAGCACCTGAAAATGACACAATGATTCTGATAACTAAACCTTTTATAAAAAAATTATTTTTAAGGCATAAATACTATTTTTTAATGTTTTAATAACTCTAAAGCACTTTGCTACACAATTAAGGTTGTCTAGATTGTTAATATGTAAATTATTTGAGCTAGTTTCATTATCTTGCTATCACCTCATATATATTCCAAATGAGTAATATTTGTGAATTCAGTTATAGTTCATCTTTTCTGTTTAACATTTATTCCTTCTGTTTTTATTTGTTAATTGTTTAGAAACCTAAAAGCTATACTGCTGCTGAAGCAACTCTGAAAATAAATCCTCAATTAAAAATAGATGCACACCTGAACAAAGTTTGTCCAGCCACTGAGAGTATATACAGTGATGAATTTTATACTAAGCAAGATATCATTATTACAGCACTAGATAATGTGGAAGCCAGGAGATATGTAGACAGGTATGTTCTTAAAATTCAAATGCATAAAGAACTGCTTTCATTTTTATTTTTGTTTTTCACCCTCACTTTTGAAAAATTACCAAACTTTCTGATTATTTTTTATGTCACTAATAGTACTACTCAAATTCAAGCATGCTAGTGATTTCCTATTTGAAAAATTCATAAATGATAAAGCATCCTAAATGTTTTTCATGCAATACCTACCACCTGGACATTGCTCCCACTTTAAATATGTCCAGTCTTCTCTGGCTCTCCTTATTCTAACCATCTATTTATTGCCTCCTTTAGGGTCTTCAAAAGCCTTTTTACTTTAGAATCTAAATTGGTTTTTGGCCTCAGGAAATTGTATTTCTCTTCCTCCAAAATTCTTCTCCCCAAATATACCTACCTGCCCTTTCCTTTAAGCTGTTCCTTCATCTTTCAGTTTCAGCCTAAATATCTTTTTTAAAACAGATATTATCTTCCTTTCTTAATACATTTTCATTGTGGCACTTTTTGTTTGTTGACATATGTCTGTATTTAATGTTTGTTTCTTTACTAATTCCTTCATCCAGAGACCAGTTATTTCCACCACTGTATCTTCAGTGCCACTTATGTGATTTCATTCAGTGTGATTTATTAAATCAGTAATTGAATGAATCATTATATGACTACAATGTTAGGATACTAGAGCATATAACAGAAAGTTGACCAGTTGAGAAATGAGAAAGAAGACGAATCTCGAGCAGAAGAAAGAAAAAAAATTGGAAAAATATATTGCATTTATTGTTGGGTGTTTATGTGTTAGAAGCACCATGTACAAAAATATAAGAAAAACATTACCAATGAAAGTATTTAGTTAATACTGTTTGGGATAAAGACTAATTGAGAAAATGCAGTGTGATACAGCTTAGAGTCAGAAAATAACCAAACAATAAATAGAAAATAAGTAAAAAAAGAACAATGCTGTAGTTAATAATTAAGGTGGAAATAGAAGTTTAAAACCCCCAGGATTTGGTAGAGTTAAGTAGAAAGAAACAGAAATTACTATATTGAACAACAAATTATATATATGTGATAGGGCTGGGAAGTAGAACTGTTGTGTGGTTCATGTTCTATTCCCTACAACACTGGATTCAGAAATTATCAGCATGTGGAACATTAAATAAATAGCAGTAGCAGTCCTCTGTTGACTTTTTATTACTCACTTGTGTATTTTATATATATATATATATATATATATATATATATATATATATTATTTTTTTTTTTTGTCTCCAAATAGCCGTTGCTTAGCAAATCTACGGCCTCTTCTAGATTCTGGAACAATGGGCACAAAGGGACATACTGAAATTATTGTACCTCAGTTGACTGAATCATATAACAGTCACGTAAGTCAGTATATTGAATAAATGTCTTTTCATGTCATAATTTTTGTCTTCATTGAGGAATTGGTGAATTTGCTTTATTAATCTGGGTGTAGCTGTGACTACATATGTGCACCAGCATTTTTAAATATGTTGAATACAGGTTTTCAGTGTGTGTTCAGGGTGTAAGGGGATATACCTTTGGAGAGGTCAGAGTTCCATGTCAGGTATCTTCCTCTGTTAACTCTACTTTTTGGGACAAGGTCTCCCACTGAGTTCTGGAAGTCTAGATTTGGCTCAACTGACTGGCCAGGGATTCCCCTGCCCCTCACTCCCACCCCACCCCTGTCTGCCTCTCCCTGCTAGATTACAAGCACATACCTCCACACCAGCTTTTACATGGGTCCTTTCTGGAATAGTATTCTTTACTATTTCTCAGAACTTTTTTGTTTTCTTTTGTTTTTGGTTTTCGAGACAGGATTTCCTTGTGTAGCTTTGGAGCCTATTCTGGCACTCGCTCTGGAGACCAGGCTGGCTTCAAACTCACAGAGATCCGCCTGCCTCTGCCTCCTGAGTCCTGGGATTAAAGGGTTGTGCCACCAGCACCCGGCTTCCCAGAACTTTTTTTTTTTAAGATTTTATTTATTTTTTTATGTATACAACATTCTGCTTCCATGTTTATCTGCACACCAGAAGAGGGCACCAGATCTTATAACGGATGGTTGTGAGCCACCATGTGGTTGCTGGGAATTGAACTCAGGACCTCTGGAAGAGCTGTTGGTGCTCTTAACCTCTGAGCCATCTCTCCCGGCCCAGCTTCTCAGAACTTTTAAATTTTCTAATAAACCTAGGTTTTAAAAAGCTTCTAGGAGTGGTTTTATTGTGTAAGATATTGGACGATATATAAAGAATGAAGGGTACAAGTATAATAGCTGTGTACTAATTTCTGAAGTTTATCCTCATAAGAATGTATGACCCAGGCATGCACATTATTAGAAATATTTGTGAAACCTGATAAAAATAGAAACCTGGTAATTTACCCAGAATGTTGTGTGTGTGTGTGTGTGTGAGATACATATATATACCACACGTGTGTGTGTGTGTGTGTGTGTGTGTGTGTGTGTGTATATTAGGTAGATCATAAAATATAGCATTTTGACTCCCATAAATGATTTTAAAATATTGCTAAAGTTGAGACTGTTTCTAGGAAATAATTGTGGGCTTTATAATTTTAAAATGTACAATTCAAGTAAAATAATTCATGGTATATGTTTTTTTATAAATATCAGTGTCCCTTGATTTAAAGAATATGTTTGAGATAGTAAATTTTTTTAATCCTTAGGGTTCAGTGTTTTCCTGTCTTTCATGAAATACATTGATACATGTAATGATGATAATATAGTAGATTAAGGTTTGTTTAATCAGTGTATTAAACAGAAGGGAAATGATATGCAGAATGCCATCGCAAGATTTTCACAGTAGGGAATTCTTTCATCTACTACTTCTGCTAAAATTTCTTTTATTTTTTTATTTCAAATTCTTATAATCTAATCTTAATAGTGTCCCTTTTTGATATATAAAATGTTAGTGAAAGCTCATAAATCAGCAAATTAAAATACATATCTCTAAGTAAAAAAAGCATAAATTTTTGACTGAGTAGACCAGTAAGCCTAGGTTGTAAACACAGCCTCTAATAGACAAGATCTTCAGTGGTACTTCCTCTAATGAAACAACTTAATCATTCCCCATTTATTTTATACCTGTTTTCTCTAGGAGACTACCAAGAGTTCTATGCTCAAATGTTTTTCTTCATGTAGAGATCTGGAGTATGCTGAAAACATAGATATTAAGGATTCTTGGATCACTTTCCAAACTAGGAAGAAATCTTATAAAATTTTACATGTCATTTTTGGAGAATTAAAAAAAAAAGTGAAGAATGTGTGGTGATCTGCCATTAGGACTTTCTGCCACACCACACAAGTACTCAGCAATAAATAATAATGAGATCTTTATTTTTCAATAGCGGGACCCCCCAGAAGAGGAAATACCATTTTGTACTCTAAAGTCCTTTCCAGCTGCTATCGAACATACTATCCAGTGGGCAAGAGACAAGGTAAAAGTTGTTAATGAATTTGTCTTCTCTGAATTAGAAAAGGCAGTATTATAACTTCTAAATATATTTGGGTTGTGTTGTTTGTTTTTTTTTTCCTTTACAGTTTGAAAGTTCCTTTTCCCACAAGCCTTCATTGTTTAACAAATTTTGGCAAGCCTATCCTTCTGCAGAAGATGTTTTACAGGTAAAAGTTAATGCCTTTTACTACAGACCTAATACTTTATGTCATGATAACCTTATTTTCTAGTTACTTGAAAATAAAACCTTTCTGCAGAAATAAGAGTGGCCCAAATCTCCTGAAATTAGGTCACTGATAGCCTTTTTAAGGTTAATTGAACTGTATGTCATTGTCACTGCTTGACCTTCAAACCTTAGCTTTTGTTATTCAACCCAATGAGGATGTGATATAGTAATAAGAGAGCAACAGATAATCAAAGGGTTTTGTAAACTCCTTGGGAAAAACTTCAGGTCAATTCAAGTGAAAATAATCATGACTGGACAGTAATCTCATTACTCTCACAATAAGGCCACCTTCGAAGATACTGCCTTACATTTCTTTAGCATATATAAGTAAAAAGGTCAATTTTGTATTAACTGTTATTCCTAGGATTCCATATACTAAGCACCACTTTGGTATGTACTATCTTACACATAGGAAAACGTTGTGAATTAAGGACAATTTCATTTGCTGTCCCCAGCTATTCTGCTCATAATGAAAGAAGAATGAGAGATAAGGGCTTGAGCCAAAAAAAAAAAAAGAAAGAAAAGTCCATGAGTCCATCTTTCAGACTCCTCCTTTTGAAACGTATTTATGTTTATAATTGAATGTATTTATTCTTTGTTTTTGTCTTATTCTAGAAAATAGAAAATGGACAGAGTTTAGATGGCTGTTTTCAAGTTATTAAGCTACTTAGCAGAAGACCTAGAAATTGGTCCCAGTGTGTAGAATTAGCAAGACTAAAGTTTGAAAAATATTTTAACCATAAGGTAGGTATACGTTCTAAGACATTAAGCAAAGATCATGGCTTATTTCTTTATTACTAATGGCCCTGACTTAAAGTGTCTGTTGGTTTCTTTCACCAAGCCTTTCACAAATTGATAGTAAGTTAGCTGAGAGTAAGTCTAGGCATATGACCAGTTTCACTTTGAATGTTACTAATTAAAACATTTTGCTTCTACTTACTGGCTTGATTGTCAGCTATGCATTGAACTGACTCTAAATACAAAGTTGGGTTTTGGATAACTTTTCTCTCTAGGTAATAGGAATGCATTAATTTCCTAGTCTAGAGAAGTTTGTTCAAAATAGAAACAAGAGACTGATAATTCAGATGGAAATTCTTTTTGAATTTTGCCTTTTCCAACCATAACTCATAAACACATCTTACGTGTTTTCTTTGAAAATCTAAAATGATTAAACGTACATTGCACAGTAGTGGTAGGCATCAAATAAGCTAATCCATATAAAGCATTTAGGGTAGGCCAAAGCACATAGTTAGTAATATACTACCTATTATTCTTGATTGCAGTTGAGTAGCAAACAGACTATATCCTGTACATTTTTAATCCCTCCCTTAGGCCCTTAATTTATTCGCTCATCTTTTAATTTAAGTTTTGAGTACACTTGTCTTTTCACTTCTTATACAGTTTGCTTTTTACAGAAATGTTCTAAGCTTGTGTCTCACCAGGAAATAGGACTTGTTTCCTCCATACTCTACATCATAATTATCATTGACCTTTTGTTTCTCTTTACTCTTCTTAGTTTATATCTTTTGTGATTGTGTTTTTGTTTAGTTGGGGTTTTATTTTTATTATTACATTTTTGATTATTTGTTTTGAGGAAGGGTGGTGTGTGCTTATGCCACAGTACTCATGTGGAGGTTAAAAGGAATCATTTCTATCTACTGTGTGGGTCCTGGGGATCAAATTCAGGTTAACGTGCTTAGCAGTCAGTAGCTTTACCTGCTACTGTTTGGTTGATTTTTATTATCATCATCATTATTGAAATAAAAATTAATGGAAATAGTATAGAGCACCAGTCCTGTTTTAGTTTTTATTATTATTTATTATTATTATTACTATTATAGAAAAAAGAACCATGGAAATAAAGAGTATAGTGTTGATAGTAGTCATTATTTACTTTCACCTAAATTTAAGCTTTGTTTACAGATCTGTATTACATTTTCACCCTCTTCCAATCATATATTAAGTGTATAACTTTGAAATGCTGAATGCCATTTGTTTTTATATTTATTCAAAGCATTAGCTCTTAGGAAAAAGCAAAATTATGAATAAAATATGCTGTTTGTACAAAAGTTGTGAGGTAAAGAATATTCATTCACGTTTGCTATGAGAAAGCTGTAACAGCAGGACAGGAGAAAACAAACTGACTTGTGCCTACCTATGAGACCTCACTGTGTCTTTTAAAGTTTGTTTTGTTTGATTTATGAAGCCTGAGAAAATATGAGCAAAGCATATTTTCTTAATTTCATGTTTTTTTTCCTTAGGATAGCAACAAATTACAGGGAATTTTTTTTTTCTTTTTTTTTTTTCTCTTTTAGGCTCTACAGCTTCTTCACTGTTTTCCTCTTGAAACACGATTAAAAGATGGCAGTGAGTATAAGTATTGAGAAGAAATTATAATGTTCCATACTGGATATAAACTGTATTTATTGAAAGTAATATTTTATGTTTTTACCAGGTTTGTTTTGGCAATCACCAAAAAGGCCACCTTCTCCAATAAAATTTGATTTAAATGAAACTTTGTAAGTATATATGTATATTTTCACTGTCAGTAGCTTAGCTGCACCATGTGGGTCTTCAGTGTTAAATGATTAAAACTTTTTTTTTTTTTTTTTTTTTTGGTTTTGGTTTTGGTTTTTTGAGACAGGATTTATCTGTGTAGCTTTGGAGCCTATCCTGGCACTGGCTCTGGAGACCAGGCTGGCCTCCAACTCACAGAGATCCGCCTGCCTCTGCCTCTGCTCTGCCTCCCGAATGCTGGGATTAAAGGCGTGCGCCACCAATGCCCAGCTGATTAAAACTCTTAACTCCAAAGTTAACAATTCATTCTAGTCAGCAGAGCCAGCTCCAACCTTCCTATATAAATATGCATCCATTTATTTACATGGTAAAAACTATTGTTTGAAATATCGACTCCATAAAAAACTAAGTCACCCCTACTTTTACCCATAAGGAAATAAAATGATAACAAACATTCTTAAACTAAATAAACCTAAGATACTTTACTTAAGGTGGAAAAAGCAGTTAATACTAGTTGCCTAAACTAATACAGGTGATGATTTAGCTTGTCTCTGTGTTTGCACTGTTTTGAGATTCGTACTTAATGTGAATTAATTCTCATCAGACACCTAGCTTATCTTCACTAACCTCTTTTCTACAGATAGCACTCTGCTTAATTTTCCTGGCTGTTGCATGCTTCAGAACTCGAGTTACATTATGATAAATTGCCTTTCCAATGCAACATTCCTACTTTTGTTTTAAGTTAATTATTTTGCTTTGTTCAAACCTAATGTATTCTCATTCATACCTGATATTTTCTCATGAATTCAAAGGCGTTTTCTCCAAGTATTCTAATAGTTTTACCTTTTTTTATTCACTTTTCATGATATTGCTAGTGACTACTTGAATATTATGAGTATTTTTGATAAGCATTTTTGTATCAAAAGAAAATTTGGTATTTTCTTCTATGTTGTTTTAGTCTAGACAAGAATTTCATTGTTGTAACTTTAAAAAGGGTAAAAATTAATTATGCAACAAAAATTCTTAAAATGTAATTCATAGTTTTAATCCAAAGGTTATGTTTCCTGCTGACTTAAATATCTTCTTTAAAACTGCCATTCAAACTGCTTTTTATTTTCATTTCAAAAGGCATCTCAGTTTTCTTCAGAGTGCTGCAAAACTATATGCTATGGTATATTGCATTCCATTTTCAGAAAAGGTAAGATTCTGTCCAGGCTCTAGCAGTTGATTCAAAACGATAGTTAAATTGGTTGGTGGCATTGAAGTGTGTTTTTAGCTCATAAGCCGTTCTTTCTTTTGTTTGTTTGTTTGAGATGTGAGCTCACACAGCTGATGCTTGTCCAGAGTTCACTGTGCATCTGGAACTCACTGTAAGCTCCACTTCTTCCTGCTTTCATCTCATAAGTACTCGGATTATAGGCATGCACCTTCATGCCCAGCTAGAATCATTCCTTTGGATCAAAAAGAACAGTGTTACATTTTTCTTGTGTTATTGTCCACTCTAACTTGCAAAAGCTGTTTACTTATTGCAGTGCTGGTTAATAGAAACTACTAATTTTCTTTCTGAATTTAAATATTGAAGTAATATTTGTGAAAAGCAGTCATACTTAAGTAATAAACTATTTGTAGTCTGCTTACCTATTTCTCTTTCTGGAAAGTTAAACACCACATAAAGGCCCAGGAATCAATAATAGTGTTCAGTCTTGTATTACAAGCCTGTCCTCAAAAAGCAGTGTTTTTCATAGTAGCTTCCATGTAGATGCAGGTTCATCCAGTTCCACTTGAACTATTATCATTTCTTGCTTCATAGTGTACGAATTTGATTAGTTTTTAAAAGTATAACATTACTCAGGAGAGGTCATCCTTTGACAGTGAGGATATGGGAATATGGACCTTTTTTTAAACCTGTAAGAAGAAAGAAAAATTTTAAGTTTGTTAACTAAAGTACATTTTCTCTCCAGCCTCCTTTCCCCCACTAGTCTTTAAGATAATTCTGGCAAAATGGAGGTAAATGTTTGAAATGGATATAAATACACAAGTGATACGTTGTTTAACTAAGTTGCTAAATAGTGTGATAAAAGGACTGTTTTTTTATAGTTTAACCTCAGATTCAGAGTTCAAAGACATGTGTTGATAAAATTAACTTTTTTTTTTTTTTTTTTTTTTTTTTTTTTTTTAATAAAACAGGACTTATCAGTGGATACCCTCATGGATATTCTTTCAGAAGTTAAAATTCAGGAATTCAAACCTTCCAACAAGGTAAGATAGAAGTCCATTCACTTAGCTAGCTAGTGGTTATTAAACTGCTGCTTATAGCAAATCCCATTCTCAGCATGGAGAATCCCATAATGATTAGCCTTTGTCCTTAAGGACATTTTATTCCAAAGAGGAGATGGGCTACGTATAAACAGAAATGCACCTGGAGCCTGCTCCAGTAGACCTGCCACTTCGACTGCTGCTGACCAGACAGAAGCAGCTGTTTGCCTTAATCAGAGAAGCCTGTCCTTATAGTGAATGGTGGTGAATACAGGCATAGCGGAAAAGCTGTCAGTTATTGCAAGAACACAGGCAACAGATGTCTGGGGCCTTAGAAGTAGCTAATAGGACAGATGAGACCGAACTGGATTCCCTGTGTACATTGCTGTAGTCCTGACAGAACTTCTCGGGGAAATTGAAGGGAGCTGAGGAAAGATGGCTAGTGTCGTAAGTGGAATACGAAGTAACTAACAGTTGAGGATGAAGCTAGAAAGATGAAGATAGAGTGAGTATATGGTAATTGAGACCAGAGTAGAAAAGTCAGTTGGATGATGTAGGGCAGCACTGAGGATCCATATAACACCAGTGTGATGTGTTCTATTATGGATTGCCATTATATTCAAGCACATTTAGCTTTGGTATCACTGTGGCACTTGTGTGTGCTGACAAATAATAGATGGAAAATTGGTTTGATAATTATGCCCAGAAAATATCTTAGAAAGTGTCAGAACCTGTGAAGTTGTCAGTAAAATAGGAAAATTTGAAGAAGTAGATGTATAAATGTTTATATGCATATATAAAGTATTTTTTACAGGCCTTTCTTTTATATACTTTAAAAATTAGCCACAAAGATGTGCTGTATACAGCTGTTTTACCTTTTTATTTTGTAGGAAGGCATCTTTGTAGCCAGTAGAATTTTGTGTAAGTGAGTAAGTTTTTCTAAGTAAAATATTCGTGACATGTAACCTATAACTAATAACATAGTATTTAATTAAAAAAAAAGCAGTGTCATTTGTAAGAAAAGTTTCCAAGCCATCTTTCTCATTGGTAAAACTAGAGTAAACCCTAGTAAACATGATTCAGTATGTTTTCTGGCTTTCATTGCTTCTATCAGTACAACAGTTCAGGGCTAATAGGTTTCCCTGAGTAGTTTAAGGTTTTAATATGAGTTATGGTCTGTTTTACGACTCTTTAAAATAGCTCATACTGAAGCTTTAAGACCAGCATGCCCTTGTAGATATAGATGTGACAGCCAGAATATTAATTAGACATGATGGCAGGTAGAAGTTTCTGTTTTATTGATTCTTTAGTACGTCCTAAATGTTTGTGATGTTTAATATCTCAGAACACGATTTGGTGAATTTTTAAAGTAAGTAGTACTTTAATAATTAATGATGGAGACATTCTTTTGGTTTGAAAACATCTCCTGATTATGTGTACTGTCTATTAGGTAATTCCCAATCAGTTGTGGTTTATGCTGCATTAATGATGCTGTACTTAGTATATGAAGGAAGATGTATTCTTTATAAAAAGAACTACTCAGTAATCAGCAAGTATTTTTAGCCCCTATTACATATTTTGCAAATATTTTCTTTTTTGTCCTATATGAATCGGCTACTTTGAACTATACAATTTTAGTCAATGTAGACCTGTCAGAGTCAAAACTTGAATATCAACTTCATTTAAGTGTGGGATTTTAAGATATCTATATAATCTGGCCAGTATAAACAATATTCCAATAAGAAAAATAAATTGTTTGAGATATACTGGAGGCCTTTCAGTGACCAAGGTGAAGAGCCTGGTTATGGCATATACCTGCCAGCATATGAAGATAGGTAGTAAACTATAGTATGAGGGAAGAGATATATTAAGCCATAATGATTAATGAACAAAAGGCATTGACCAAATATTTTCTCTTATCATTTGATTAAATAGATAAACAATAGTTAAACCTGGATGTAAAATGTGATAATAGTAATAAACCTATATACATATATGTTTAAAGGTTGTTCAAACAGATGAAACTGCAAGGAAACCAGACAATGTTCCTATCTCCAGTGAAGATGAGAGGAATGCTGTTTTCCTACTAGAAAAGGCTATTTCATCTAACAGAGCTACCAAAAGTAAGGCAATCCTTTTCAAATACCTTGAAGTAGATGATAGACTTACTTCCTCAGAGAGCCATATTGACAAGGGGACTAATTCTTTTTTTTTTTTTTTTTTTTTTTTAATACATAGCCTTTATTTCTTCCAGATCAGGAATTTTTTAGGGTTTAATCATATAAAGATGAAGAATCAAGTTTAGCAACCTAAAATACTTACTTATTAAAACTATATTAATACTTTAGTAAACTATACAAAAAAGGTAAGGAGATAAACATGTACATTTATAGAACTGCATGTCAGTCATGCCAGATCCTGTAGAGGGAATTCCCAACATGACCTCATTCATCTGTGAGGACACAGAACAGTCCTCGTTTAGACATACACCATCTTGTCCTATGTGAGCTGCTCTTCACCTCTTGATGGCTTCCTTCTACACATGTGTATGTTTAGTTGTCTGCTTCTTAGAGCAGACATTTACCTTCCTCATCCACCAGCCATTGGAGGACTGCTGGGGCCTTAAAGATGACTGATTCAACCCATTCTTCGTGGAGGATTTCCTGGTGGCCCTCTTCCATCATCGTATCTGAAATTAGATGAGCTTCCATAGCCTCTTCTTTTTTTCACATCTTGCTGAAGCAGAGTTTTGAAAAAAAAAAAAAAAAAAACACAAATTCTGCTATTCCCCAGAAAAAATCTGTTATAAAAGACAATCTCCATGGGGACTGATTTCGACTGTCCAACACTTGTCCATTCGAGATGTAAACCATCATTCCTCCGCTTGCCCGCTTAATAAAAGACTTGACAAGGGTACTAATTCTTAGTCATCATAGCTGATGGGAGTGGGATGGGGATAAGGTGAGAGGAGAGGGAGAAGTAACTGGAGTTGCAATGTAAAATAAAAGTTACTTAATGGTGGGAAAAAAATTTCTGTCCTTTAACAATGACTAAAGTCATCATTTTTTTCCTCATGTATTTGCCTTCAAGTTTTAAAAACTAATTCTCCAAATTACATTAACTGCTGTATTGTAATTCTTACTGTTTTTATGCTTCAGATATTGAACAGTTCTAAAAACACAAGCAAATAGCTTGTTTTTAAGGAGCAGAAGGTTCAGATTAGCTGGACTTACTGGATCAGCAGGATCAGGGAGTCACAGTTATCTTAAGCTACATAGTGAGACCCTATCTCAAAATAAAAAAATAAGCTTAGTAACCTATTCATACCTTTAAACATACCACTTTAGGGGAAAGAATTACCAAAAGTCTCAGAGAGAGGGTGAGTATGTGTATGTTAGAGAGTGTGTATGTGAGAGAGAAAGAGTGTGGGTGAGGGAGTGTCGGGGGTGGGGTGGGGGGGAGTATAGATGAGCGTATGGACATGTGCATGCCATGGCACACACACGGAGGTCAGAGGATAAACTTGGGTGCTGGTCCTCCCTTTGCTGGTTCTTCTGATGCTTGCACCAGGCTAGTTGACCTACAAGCTTCAAGGGCTACTCCTGTGTCTGCCTTCTCTCTCTGTAGAGGCACTGGGATTACAGATTTTCACATTTGTGTAGATTCTGGAACCTCAAATTAGGTCCTCATGCTGTGTATCAAGCTCTTTACTTACTCTTAGCTTTCTCAGGTTTTACCAGGAATAAAATCTGACTTTACAAACAACTTTGCTACAGCTGAACTTTTAATTCTTTAAAAGCAGCTAGTCGTTCATCTGCTTAGGCATGCTTACCATCTTTTGTTAGATAAATCAGTAATTCTCAAAGTTCTGTGATTTCATGTGTGAACCAGTAAAATTTCATTATATGTCATGTTAATAGTCTTGAAAGTGATATTGGAAATCACTAATCTGAAATATTCAAAGAGATGCACAAATGATTTTGTTAGTTGTCAGAGAGAAAATGTTTCAAAGTAATATTTATGGGTTAAATTTTGAGTAGTATCAAAGATTTACTTTTATAATCCACATGGCAGCAGCTAATGTCACAAATGGCTTTTCTTATTTCACTATTTACTGTTTTTTATACACTAACTTCTTTAGTTTGGTGGTCCTAATGCCATTGTTTTCATGTTCTTTTATAACTTCAGTTGCTTATTTCTTTATACATTTTCATTTTGTTCATAACAAAAATGGTTATGATTAATATTTTTGTTAACTAAGCAATGCTTTCAGTGGGTCCTTCAGCTTTGTTACTTGTATATTTCTTTATTAGAAATCTGGTTATTTGAAAATTTTATACGTGTACATTTTTACCTTGCTTTTTATCTCATAAAACCTTTACCATAACTAGCATGCGCTCTTCTGATTACTCTGGTCAGGTGACCTTCAGATGGCAGTGCTTTCATTTGAAAAAGATGATGACAATAATGGACACATAGATTTCATCACAGCTGCATCCAACCTTCGAGCCAAAATGTATAGCATTGAACCAGCTGACCGGTTTAAAACTAAGCGCATAGCTGGTAAAATTATCCCTGCTATAGCAACATCTACTGCTGCAGTTTCTGGCTTGGTAAGTTTATTCTTCTAAAAAGTCTCAGATCTTCCCAACATCACACCAACTTTAGCTGGCCAAGCAGAATTTAGAGATGAAGGGATTAAAAAAAAAAATGGATCTTATAATTTAAACTTTCAAGATATTTCTGAAAATATAATGAGGTATATCTCTAAGTCCTAGGTCCTATGTATAAAAATAGTGTTAATAAACTCAAGATAGAGTATAGTTGTTGTCAATGACTTTTCCTTCCCTCCTGAGTTTGGGGGCGGTGGAAAGAAGGGACCCAGCCCAACAGCTAGCTCAGGAGCAGGTCCTGGAACCCAGGAGACCATTCTGGAACCTTAGGAGTACTTGATTGTGAGAACCCAGGGAGAGACAACCAGACAGACTCAGAGGAAAGATGTAGTATACCATCCTCCTAGAGCACAGGGCCAAAGGCAGCAACACAGGATCACCTGGCCATCCTGTCACTTTCCCGTCCACCCTCCACAGAAATCATGTCACTCTCCATGTCAAGTAGATAGTCTCTTGAGAAAGATAATTAAGACCATTTATTATATTGTACTCTATCAGTACTCTACAAAATTGGAGTTAGTTGTCTGTTCCTTTATTGGTTAAATTGCTTTAGTTTTGAGTTATGGTGTCTGCTTTGAAAATAGGATGATTAAATAGTGAAATAACTTTGTTCACTATATATATATAGAATAGACTGAATATTAAAAGTAAAATGTACTAAAAATGTCAGATAAATAAGAAATACATTTTACTGTAAGTGTATAGCTGTTCTTACTATTTACAGAGACATCCAGGCTTGAACCTTCACAAGGAACAAGACTGATAAAATCCCAAGAAGCTTTAACTTTTTGTTCTCTAGGTAATCATGTCACCTTCTCTTATTTAGGTTGCCTTGGAAATGATCAAAGTAGCTGGTGGCTATCCCTTTGAAGCTTATAAAAACTGTTTCCTTAATTTAGCCATTCCAATAATAGTGTTTACAGAGACATCTGAAGTAAGAAAAACTGAAATCAGGTATGTATAAAAGTCTGTTTTTCTTCCATAATGAGAAAGAAAGTACATTCTACCCTTAGGAAGGAAGCATACTGGTTTTCATCTCTATTTCTTGTTAATCCTTTCTGCTATTTCAGGACCCAGTCAAACGTCATCTTGATGAATTATTTCCAAGTAGACTAGCTAGAGCATCCTCACAATAGTTGTTTTCTCACACCATTTACGATTATACTTTAGGGTTCCTAACTTGGATAATTTTGAAGGCATTCTTGTCTGACTATACACTGTGAAATTTAGAATCTAATTCTGCACATTTATAACAACAGAAATCAATTCCTGAGTGTCTGTTTTTGACATTTCAGGTTGGCCACAGCCAGAAATGTGAGTAGAAGTATCTTGTCAGGAAGAGCTAATCCTCTTACCACCCTCATACATTACTTATGAAAACACAAAATAAAGTAATCCATATAAATGAAATAAGGTGCTATTGCACACATGCCAAATTACATATATTCCAAGGTGATCATTCTAGCATACTTATGACAGCCAATGATTTGGACACTCCAAATGTTCAGATATTGATAACTAGAACTTCCTCATCATTAAACCCCTACAACTATTTAAAAATAGAGGGATGCGGGGTGAGGGGAGGGAGAGGGAGAAGGGATTAACATGTAAAACAAGCTTGTTCCTAATTTGAGCTAATAAAAATAAATAAATAAAAAATAAATAAAAATTAAAGGGATGCATTCGTGTCCATGCATACACATGCACATACATGGAGAGAGAAATACAACATAACAGACCTATATATATAATATGTAAGACATGAAAGTAAAAGAGAGACAGTGAGTGGAAGGAGAAGATCAGAAAGAGGACAAAGGAGAATGATGTAAAGAGCACTGATACACATGCATGAAAATGTGATAAACGCATTACTTTGTATGTGAACTTACAGTATTAAAGAAAAAATGAGGAGTACTTTGTATGTTATATTTGAAATTAAGACACTGAAAAAATACACAAAACATAAAAGTGGTTACCTATAATATTTATTGAATATTTTATAAGTTATATCCCCCCACCACCCAATAATTTCTAAGCATATTACAAATAATGAACTGCAGTAAATTTTTATTACTACATGGAAAGAGATTTTAATGCTTGTATTCTTAATATTAATATTTTTCTGTAACAGAGATGGAATATCATTTACAATTTGGGACAGGTGGACTGTACATGGAAATGAAGATTTTACCCTCTCAGATTTCATAAATGCTGTTAAAGTAGGATATTTTTATTTTCTTGATTTAATTAGTACCTTGAAATCTGCTTTCTGTGTAATGTCATGCCTCCTAATTTGTAGGAATTCCAGTAGGACCTTGTAATTATGTTAGTACTGAATTCATTACTTGGTTCATTTCTGTATGTACATACCTAATGTACTTTACAAATAAGACATCGTAAGAGAATAGCAAGGGTATTATATTAGAACCCATGCTATAATAACAGCATTTCTCTCAAGACTGTTTAGCTTATTTTACAGTAGATCTTAACCTGAGCCTCTGAGTTTTGTGTGGTTTTTGTTGTTGTGTTTTGTTTTGTTTTTCTTTCCTTATGATATTGAGAGCTGTCTACTTTGAAAGGAAGCACTTTATGGTTTCCCTTTGGCATGTCGGAATTATCAGCCTCACTATTGTTGCACCTTGTGCCTTCTATTAATCCAGTGGTTCTCCACTTTCCTAATGCTGTAACCCTTTAGTACAGTTCTTCATTTTATAGTGACCCCAACAATAAAATTATTTTCTTTGCTACTTCATAACTGTAATTTTCCTACTGTTATGAATTGTAATGTAAATGTCTGTGTTTCCTGATGGTCTTAGGCAACCCCTGTGAAAGGGTCATTTGATCCCCAAAGCTATCACAACCCACAGGTTGAGGACTGCTGTATTTTGAAAAGGTGTTTACTTGAACAATAGCTCTAGATAAGTAAGTCATTCTAATAACAAAGACAGATACTTAAACAGCTGAAAGGTAGACAGTGTGGATGTCCTAAAACCAGCAAATGAGTCACATTTGGGTAGCTTCAGACCTCACACTGCCTGAAACGGCATATAATGTAAAACTTAACACATTTACTTCTAAGTGCTGAGGCTGTGGCTTGTGGAAGAGCCCCAGGCCGACATCCCTAGTCAGTCTTCAATACTGGGGATGAACATAACTGTGCAGTTCTGAGACTTTCCATTTAATATTTTCAAGTGATGGTTAACTGAGAAAAATGAAACCATGGATAAAAGATCACCACTATAGTTTTTAGTCTTTAAATTTATGGAAGGATATAAATTGTATTTTATATAAGTCTGCCTTCTTTTAGGTGAATATAAAATATTTTTACCTGTGTACTTTGCATATGAATGAAGCTTTGATTGTTTCCTTTGGGGTGTTTACCTTTAGGAGAAATATGGAATTGAGCCGACAATGGTGGTACAGGGAGTCAAAATGCTTTACGTTCCTATAATGCCGGGTCATGCAAAAAGGTTAAAGTTAACGTAAGTATTTAACATTATGTGCAGAAGTGTCACAAAAATCAAAACATAAGTAAGATACACATTGGAAAGTTAAAAAAGTTAGTAGAATCTATACAAAAGGCATTACTCTTGCCTTACGCTGTAGTAAAGACTGAATCTATTAGGGGACAGCCAACAGTCCAACTCTCAAATGAGGCCCATAGAATTACACCTTTGTAAATTTATTATAGACAAGTCAAATCATTTTCAGTTAGTAGGCTTAGAAATTTGATCAGTATACTGTTAAGTAAAAGTAATGCATGTCTTACATGTAAACATAGAAAACTGCATTTATAAAATTGAGATATAAAACAAGAGTGCCAAATATTGTTTTTATTTATTTAGTGGATTTTTGCTAAAGATGCCTGCTATGTGTCCAGCCTTGTTTAAAGCATTGGGGATACAGTTGTGAACAAAAGCCTTTCTACTTGAGGAGTTTGAATAAAAACTACATACGGTCAGGTAGTGGTAGATGCTATAGAGAAAGTGAAGGATGAAAACGGGAAGACATGTAAGGAGCGGGAAGGTTGAGTTGTTATATTTAATAATTTAGATTTCCCCACTGCACGTTAGATTCTTACCTGCTGATACTGCATTTTAGAGGAAGAGAAGTACCAAAGAAAAACAAAATCTTTATAATTGCTTGCAAGGCGCTGGTTGACCTAGCTCCTCTGTATCCTTGTATGTCCTTCCCTATTTCCTTCCTTCCCTCTACACTGGTCTGTGTATTTCTGTAATACTACGGTCGTTCTCTTGTGATGGCTTTGCTCTAGTTATTTCCTCTGCTTGAAGATTAGAGAGTGGGCTAATGAATTCTCAGTTTTGGTCTTTGCACTTCCTAAAGAGACCTTTCTTGTAGTTGATTTTTGTTTTTTTATTCTTTGTTCTTTTTCTCTTGGGAGGAGTTGCCGCTCAGCTCCCAGATAAATACATGGAGGCTTATTCTTTCTTATGAATGTGCAGTCTTATCTTGGCTTATTTCTAGCCAGTTTTTCTTAAATTATTCTCTTTACCTTTTGTCTCTGGGCTTTTCCCTGTCTCTATTTCTGTATTTCTTTCTTTACTTCTTACTCCATGGCTTGCTGTGTAGCTGGGTGGCTGGCTCCTGGAGTTCTCTCTTCTCTTTTTGCTCCTCGTTCTTCTCCCACATTTCTCCTCCTATTTATTCTCTCTGCCTATTAGCTCCGCCGGTCCTTTCTCCTGTCTTGCTAACAGCCATTCAACTCTTTATTAGACCAATCAGATGTTTCAGTCAGGCAGTTAACACAGCTCCACAGAGTTAAACAAATGCAACACAACATAAAGAATACAGCACATCTTTGCATTATTAAGCAAATATTCTACAACATAACAAATGTAACACATCTTAAAATAATCTTGTACAAAAATTTCTGAGTTATATTTAATATTCCACAACATAAACAAATGTACCACATCTTAAAATAATCTTCTACAGTAATTTCTGAATTCTATTTGACACTGGAAACTCTCCAGCTTTAGGTTAGTATGCTTGCCCTGATTTGCTCTTCTTTTTTAAAAACATTTATTCTTTCAAAATCTGTAATGTATAATATACTTTGATCATATTCCCCCCATTATCCTCTTGTCTTCTTCTCCTCCCATTAAATCCATTCTTTTCCTAACATTCCCCCCTCCTATTTTGATATCCTTGTCCCTCAAATCCTTTTATTTTTAATTGTGTACACACATTCACACATGTGAACAACCAAAGTAGAATGTTTTCTCTTTCTCTCTTTTGACATGGGTTCTGGGAATTACCAGGGTTGCATAGAAAGCTTCTTTACCCACTGAGCTAACTCACTGCTCCCCCTCCCTTTTAATTTAAGTTACTTGCATTAGCCTATATAAGGGATTATTTGTTTTGTGCTCAGGAAACTTACCAGTGAGTAATGTGACTCCTTTTTCTCCAGTAACCATAGCTACTATAAGAGCCCTTCCTCGGCCGGGTCTTGGTGGCCCATGCCTTTAATCCCAGCACTTGGGAGGCAGAGGCAGACTGATCTCTGTGAGTTCAAGGCAAGCCTGGTCTCCAGAGTCAGTGCCAGGATAGGCTCCAAAGCTACACAGAGAAACCCTGTCTCCAAAAACAATAAATAAATAAATAAATAAATAAATAAATAAATAAATAAGAGCCCTTCCTCATTAACTGTGGAACATTGATTGGCCGGTTTTGTACAGCCACTGTTGCTGTGTCCAGACGATATCACTACACAGCATTCTTTCCCATCCTCTTGTATTCTTTCCATTCCCTCTTCTGCAGTGTTCCCTGAGCTTTGAAAGACTGCTGACTGCTCAGTCATCACTTATTCCCAACACATGGACTTTCTTCATTAACTTTTGCACACTGCTGACAAAATCTTCTCTGACCAAAACTGAAACAGATATTTAGGAGGTGGTTTAATACTTTGTCCAGTTAGCAAAGCAACAGTACTATGTACTGTTTCACATAGAAGTAGATGCATCCAGGGCCTACAACTTCCCTAGCCTTGAACTAAGCATGAATTTCTTCCTGTGTAGTAGGGCCTGAAATCAGTAACAATACACTTGGCTATCCCACTAACAGTCATGCCACTGTTGTGCTATTGGGCATTGGGCACATACTGCCTGGCAGGTTGGTATTATGGTTCAGTTTTCAGAGCTGAACCCCTAGAAGTCTGCATAGCACCTACCCACACTGTACAACGTATCCATTAGAGTGGATCCTTCCAGCTCACTTCTAGCTTCATTTCTCTTATATCTTTCAGCCAAAGAAGGTAGTATCTTCAGAAGTAGGATCATATGTAGCTCATGTGGACATCCAAAAGAAATGGCATTGTTTCAGAGGCCTGTGGGCCTCCCTGAGCAACAATTCATAAGAAAATTTAAACAAATGCTAGGATTTTTGTTTAATAAACTGTGACATGGGCTAAGGAGATGGATGGCTCAAGGGATAAAACAGATTGCCACACAATCCTGGCAACCTGAGTTGGATCCTCAGAACCCACATAAATGGGAAAGAATGACCTCCACAGTTATCCTCTGACCTTCACACACATATGCCCTGGCAGAAACTTCTACACACATGTACAGCACATATATACATGGGTATACAAATTAAGAAATTCTTGAATAACTTAATGGTTTCTGGAAACAACATTGTCCACTTACATATTTCCATTTAAACTCTTATGTGTTTTTAATTAGCTTAAAAAAATAATGTTTCATATGGTTATTTCATGAATCCTGAGTTTCAGTTAACCATTCCTTTATAACATCCCCACTTATAACTTTACACTCCTAACATTTTCTCCTTTTCTATCACATGTTTTGTCTTCTCCCTCTTAAGGCCTTTCCCTCCCACCCTCCATCCCTTAACACCTTCTTGTTTCGTGGCCTCTACAGGCAGCATATGATAAATACAAATCTAAGAATTTGAAGGTAGGATCTGAATATGAAAGAATATCTAAATATCTGAATATGTAACATTTGTCTTTCTGGGTCTGGGTCACCCAGAAAATACACCCTTACTTAGTGTATTTTCGAGTTCCACCCATTCTTCTGTAAATTTCATAACTCCCCCCCCCCTTTTTTTTTTTACAGCACATATATAAATGGATACACAAACTAAGAATTTTTTAAATGTACGGCTTCTGGAAACAGCATTATCCACTTATGCATTTCCCTTTAAACTTTTACTATATTATGAATGTACATTTTCATAATCCATCAGTTGATAAACATTTAGACTGACTCCATTTTGCAGCTATTGTGAGTAGAGTGAGCATGCTCTGTATGCTCACTGTATGTCTCTGTAGTAGGATGTGAAGTCCTTTGTGTACATGCTGTGCAATGGTCTGTAGTAGGAGGTGAAGTCCTTTGTGTACATACTGTGCAAGTGTCTATAGTAGGATGCAGAGTCCTTTGTGTGTATGATATACAAGGGTTTATAGTAGGAGGTGAAATCCTTTGTGTATGTCTAGGAGCAGTAGAGCTAACCTGTGTGGTAGTCCTATTTGTGACATTTTGAGAAACCTCCACACTGATTTCCATAGTGGTTCACTTGCTTATACTCCGGCCAACAACAGTGAGTATGTGTACCCATTTCCCTATAATCTCACCAACATTTGTCATTGTTTATATTCTTTTTTTTTATTAGTTCAAATTAGGAACAAGCTTGCTTCACATGTCAATCCCTTCTCCCTCTCTATCCCTTTCCCCCACCTCCCCACCACCACCACCACCACCACTCTACTCCCCAGGCAGGGAAGGGCCCTTGACGGGGGCTCCCCAAAGTCCACCACATCATCCTGGGCCGGGCCTAGGCCCTCCCCCGTGTGTCCAGGCCAAGAGAGCATCCCTTCCCTTGGGATGGGCTCTCAAAATCCCTTCTTACACCAGGGAAAAATACTGATCCACTACCAGGGGTTGCGTAGAGTGCGGAGGCCTCCTCATTGACATCCATGTTCAGGGGTCTGGATCAGTCCTGTGCTGGCCTCTCAGACAGTAGTCTGGGGTCCATGTGCTCCCCCTTGTTCAGCCCGGCTGTTTCTGTGGGGTTCACCAGCTTGGTACCCACCCCATTGATCTTCATTCCTCCCTCTTTGCAACTGGGTTCCAGAGTTTAGTTCAGTGTATATCTGTGGATGTCTGCCTCTGCTTCCATCAACCACTGGATGAGGGCTCTAGGATGGCATATAAAGTAGTCATCATTATAGGGGAAGGGCATTTAGGGTATCCTCTCCACCATTGCCTAGATTTTCAGTTCGTGTGATCCTTGTAGATCTCTGGAATCCCCCTAGTGCCAGATCTCTCCTTGGAACTAGGAGGTCTCCTCTATCCTTCTCCCAACTCAACATTTCTGCTCCTCCATTTCCTCTTCTCCCCTCCTCTTCTCCCCTCATTCTGCCATCTCCCTCTCCCTTACCCTCGTGCTCCCAATTAGCTCAGGAGATCCTGCCCCTTCCCATTCTCTGGGAGTCCATGCATTTTTCTCTTAGAGTCCTTGTTTCCTAGTTTTTTTGGTGAAGAGGATTGTTGGCTGATAATTCTTTGCTCTATGTCTAAAATTCATATATGAGTGAGTACATACAATGTTTGTCTTTTTATGACTGGGTTACCTCACTCAGGATGGTTTCTTCTAGTTCCATCCATTTGCCTGTGAATTTCAAGATTCCATTGCTTTTTTTCTGCTTTTTTCTCCATTGTATAAATGTACCACATTTTCTCTATCCATCCTTCAGTTGAGGGGCATCTAGGTTGCTTCCAGGTTCTGGTTATTGCAATGTTGCTATGAACATGGTTGAACATGTGTCCTTGTATGGACGTGCATTATTTGGGTATATGCCCAAGAGAGGAATGGCTGGATCTTGAGGTAGACTGATTCCCATTTTTCTGAGCAACTGCCATACTGATTTCCAGAGTGGTCTTACAAGTTCGCACTCCCACCAGCAATGGAGGAGTGTTCCTTTTTCTCCACATCCTCTCCAGCATAGATTGTCATTGGTGTTTTTGATTTTAGCCATTCTGACAGGTGTGAGGTGGTATCTCAGAGTTGTTTTGAGTTGCATTTCTCTGATGGCCAAGGATTTTGAGCACTTTCTTAAGTGTCTTACAGCCATTTCAGATTCCTCTGTTGACAATTATCTCTTTAGTTCTGCACCCCACTTTTTAATTTCATTGTTTGGTGTTTTGGTGGCTGGCTTCTTGAGTTCATTGTATATTTTGGAGATCAGCCCACTGTCAGATGTGGGGTTGGTGAAGATCTTTTCCCATTCTGTGGGCTGTCGTTTGGTCTTACTGTGTCATTTGCCCTACAGAAGCTTCTGAGTTTCAGGAGGTCCCATTAATGAATTGTAGATCTCAATGTCTGTGCTACTGGTGTAATGTTCAGGAAGTGGTCTCCTCTACCAATTCGTTCAAGGGTATCTCCTACTTTCTCTTCTAGAAGATTCAGTGTGGCTGGATTTATGTTGAGGTCTTTGATTCATTTGGACTTAAGTTTTGTGCATGGTGACAGATATGGATCTATCTGCAATCGTCTGCATGTCCGACCAGTTGTACCAGCACCATTTGTTGAAGATGCTTTCTGTTTTCCATTGTATAGATTTAGCTTCTTTGTCAAAAATCAGGTGTTCATAGGTGTGTGGGTTAACATCAGGGTTTTCAGTTCAATTCCATTGGTCTATCTGTCTATTTTTGTGCCAATACCAAGCTGTTTTCAGAACTATGGCTCTATTGTAGAACTTGAAGTCAGAGATTGTGATGCCTCTAGAAGATCCTTTATTGTATAGAGTTGTTTTGGCTATCCTGTGTTTTTGGTTTTTCCATATAATGTTGAGAATTGTTCTTTCAAGGTCTGTGAAGAACTGTTTTGGGATTTTGATAGGGATTACATTGAATCTGTAGATTACTTTTGGCAAGATTGCCATTTTTGCAAGTTGATTTTACCTATCCAAGAGCATGGGAGATCTTTCCATTGTCTTTAATTTCTTTTGGTATATTCTTTAATTTCTTTCTTTAAAGACTCATTTACTGTACAGGTCTTTCACTTTTTTGGTTAGTGTTACCCCAAGATATTTTGTGTTGCTTGTGGATATTGTGAAGGGTGATGTTTCCCTGATTTCTTTCTTATTGCATTTATCATCTGTATATAGTATGGCTACCGATTTTTTTGAGTTAATTTTGTATTGTGCTACTTTGCTGAAAGTGTTCATCAGCTGTAGGAGTTCCCTGGTAGAGTTTTTTGGGTCACTTACGTAGACTATATTATCTGCAAATAGTGAAAGTTTGACTTCTACCTTTCCAATTTGTATCCCTTTTATCTCCTTTTCTTGTCTTATTGCTCCAGCTAGAACTTCAAGTACAATATTGAAGAGATATGGAGAGAGTAGACAGCCTTGTCTTGTTCCTGATTTTAGAGGAAACGCTTGAGTTTCTCTGCATTTAGTTTGATGTTTGCTGTTGGTTTGGTATATATTGCTTTTATCATGTTTAGATATGTTCCTGTTATTCCTGTTTTTTCCAAGATTTTTATCATAAAGGGATGTTAGATTTTGTCAAAGGCTTTTTCAGCATCTAGTGAGATGATCATGTGGTTTTTCTTTTTCAGTTTGTTTATATGGTGGATTATATTGATGGATTTTCATCTGTTGAACCATCCTTGCATCCCTGGGATGAATCCTACTTGATCATAGTTGATGATTTTTCTGACGTGTTCTGGGATTGGATGCGCCAGTATTTTTGCATAGATGTCCATGAGGGATATTGTTCTGTAGTTCTCTTTTTTAGTTGTATCTTTGTGTGGCTTGGATATCAAAGTGATTGTAGCCTTGTAAAAAGTTTGGCAATGTCCCTTCTGCTTCTATTGTGTGGAACAATTTGAGGAGTACTGGTATTAGCTCTTGTTTGAATTTCTGGTAGAATTCTGCAGTGAAGCCATCTGGCCCTGGGCTTTTTTTGGTTGGGAGACTTTTGATGACTGCTTCTATTTCATTGGGATTATAGGTCGATTTAAACTGCTTATCTGTTCTTGGGTTAATTTTGGTTAGTGATATCTATCCAGAAATTTTCCGTTTCCTTTAGATTTTCAAATTTTGTGGAGTACAGGTTTTCAAAGTATGACCTGATGATTCTCTGGATTTCCTCAGTGTCTGTTGTTATATCCCCCTTTTCGTTTCTGACTTTGTTAATTAGCATGCTCTCTCTGCCTTTTGGTTAGTTTGGATAGAGATTTGTCTATCTTGTTGATCTCAAAGAACCAACACTTGGTTTCATTGATTCTTTTCAATGTTTTCCTACTTTCTAATTTATTGATTTCAACCCTCAGTTTGATTATTTCCTGGCGTCTACTCCTCCATGGTGAGTTTGCTTCGTTTTGCTCTAAAGCTTTCAGTTGTTCTGTCAATTCTCTAGTGTGACTATCTCCAGTTTCTTCGTGTGGGGACTTAGTGCTATGAATTTTCCTCTTAGCACTGCTTTCAGAGTGTCCCATAAGTTTGGGTATGTTGGTCTACATTCTCATTAAATTCTAGAAAGTCTTTAATTTCTTTTTTTTATTTCTTCCTCAACCCAGGAATGGTGTAATTGGATGTTATTCAATTTCTATGAGTTTTCTGCAATTTGTATTGTTGTTGAATTCTAACTTTAAAGCTTGGTGATCTGATAAGATATAGGGGGTTATTTCAATTCTTTTGTATCTGTGGAGGTTTGCTTTGTTGCCAAGTATGTGGTCAGTTTTAGAGAAGGTTTCATATGGCTCTGAGAAGAAGGTGTATTCTTTTGTGTTTGGATGGAATGTTCTATAGAAGTCTGTTAAACCCAATTGGGTCATAACTTCTGTTAGATCCTTTGTTTCTTTGTTAAGTTTCTGTCTGGTGGTTCTGTCTAGTGGTACAGGCAGGGTGTTGAAGTCTCCTGCTATAAGTGTGTTGGGTTTTATGTGTGGTTTGAACTTTAGTAATGTTTCTTTTACAATTGTGGGTGCCTTTGTATTTGGGGCATAGATGTTGAGGATTGAGACTTCATCTTGATGGACTTTTCCTGTGATGAGTATGAAATGCCCTTCTTCATCTCTTTTGATTGATTTTTAGCTTGAAGTCTAATTTGTTAGATATTAGGATTGCTACACCAGCTTGTTTCTTGAGCCCATTTGATTGGAAAATTTTTTCCCATGCTTTACTCTGAGGTAACGCCTGTCTTTGAAGTTGAGATGTGTGTCTTGTAAACAGCAGAAGGATGGATTCTCTCTTCGTATCCATTCTGTTAGCCTGTATCTTTTTATAAGCAGATTAAGACCATTGATATTGAGGGATATTAATATCCATTGTTTGTTGGTTCTTGTTTGTTGTGGATTAATTGTTGGTGGTGTCATTGTGTGTGGATTTTACCCTCCTGTTTTTTTTCGTGTTTGGTAAAATTGAATTTTCTATTGCCTATGTTTTTGTTAGTGTAGTTGTCTTTGTTGGGTTGGAGTTTTCCTTCCAGAACTTTCTTTAGTGCTGGATTTGTGGAAATGTATTGTTTAAGTCTGGTTTTGTCATGGAATATCTTGTTTTCTCCATCTATAGTGATTGAACGTTTTGCTGGGTACAGTAGTCTAGGTTGATATCCATGCTCCCTTAGTGCTTGTAGGATGTCTATCAAATACCTGGCTTTCAAAGTTTCCATTGAGTTGTCGGGTTCGATTCTGATAGTTCTCCCTTTATATGTTACTTGGCCTTTTTCCTTTGCTGCTTTTAATATTTTCTCTTTATTCTGTAGGTTTAGTGTTTTGATTATTATGTGTCAAGGGGACATCTTTTTGTGTTCCAGTCTGTTTGCTGTCCTGTAAGCTTCTTGTACTTTCATAGGCACATCCTTCTGTAGGTTGGGGAAGTTTTCTTCTATGATTTTGTTGAATATGTTTTCTGTGCCCTTGAGCTGTATTTCTTCACCCTTTTCTATACCTATTATTCTTAGGTTCAGCCTTTTCAAGGTGTCCCATATTTCCTGGATATTTTGTGTTAGGGATTTGTTGGACTTGAGATTTTTTTTGGTCGATGACTGTATATCCTCTAGTGAATCTTCAACAACTGAGATTCTCTCTTCCACCTCTTGAATTCTATTGGATATACTTACATCTTTAGTTCCTAATCCTTTATCCAGCCTTTCTATTTCCAGCATCCCCCCATTCTGTGTTTTCTTTATTTTTTCTATTTCAGCTTTCATGCCTTGAAAAGTTTCAAGTGTTTGGCTTGTTTGGTTGTTTTTTTTTCTTAGCTTTCTATAGATTCTTTAAGAGATTTGTTTATTTCTTAAAATTTTTGGGGTTGTCTTTTCCTCCATTTCATGTAATTTTTTTCTTCTATTTCTTTAAGGGGTTTTCTTGTTTCCTCTTTAAAGGTGCCTATCATCTTCCTAAGATAAGTTTTTCAGGTCCATCTCTTCTTCATCCTCTGTGTTGGGCTTTTCAGATCTTGCTGCTGTGGATTCCCTAGATTCTGGTGGTGTCATATTGGTCTTTCTATTGTTGAGTGTGTTCTTATTCTGTCTTCTTCCCATCTCTTCTTCCAGTGGGTGCAGGTTGGGTCTCTTTATCTCCTCTTGTCAGCTGGTGGTGTGTGTGGGCCAAGACTTCAATGTTCACAGCTCTGGATGGTCTTGCCTCTCCTGGTAGTCTCCTCACTCAGTAGGGGTCAGAGAGGGAAGGAAGAATGAGGTGTTTACACACTCAGGGAGCTCCTTCCTGCCTGGGTGGGTCCACTCTAAGCAGGAGTAGGCCCAGAGAGATCGGGGTGAATGGGACATTGGGCAGGAGTAGGGCAGGGGCAGAGGGTACACTCACCTCTGTAGGGGTCAGGCCAGCGGCCCCTTGTTTATATTCTTATTGATAGCCATTCTGACTGGGATAAAATGGAATCTCAGAATCTTTTAAATTACAGATACCTGATGGTTAATAATTTTGAATACTTTTTTTTAGCCATTTGTATTTCTTTGGAAACTCTTGTGTTCAGTTCTATAACGAATTTTTTAAAATAGGGTTATTTGCCTTTTTTTTTTTTTTTTTAGGTCTTTGTGTATTCTAGATGTTAACCCTTTTTCAGATGTTTAACTGGTGAATATTTTCTCCATTTCTGTAGGTAGATTGCCTCTTGAGTGGATTCTGTTATACAGAAGCTTTTTATTTCATGAGGTCCCCCCTGTCAATTGATGTTATTTCCTAAGCTAGTGATGACCTATCCGCAAAGTTGTTACCTGTGCCTCTAAGCTAAATCCCTGCTTTTTCCTCTGACAGTTCTAACGTTTCAGTTTTACCCTAAGGTCTTTGTTGCAGTTAGAATTGATATTGTTGTGTAAGAAGAGAGAGGATCTAATTCCATTCTTCATCCACTTTCCCCAACACTGTTTGTTGTGAAGATGTTATCTTTTCTCCAATATGTGTATGTCAAAAATCATGTGGCTATATATGTGGCTCCTCTGTTCTATTCTGTTGATCTACATGTCTGTTTCTGTGCTGGTTTTACTATAGTGGCACTGTGCTATGACTTCGAATCAGGTGTTATGGTACCACCCCTGTTATGTTTATGTTATTTGTGATACCTCCACTGCCCAAGATTACTTTGCCTACTCAGGTTCTTTTATGTTTCTATATGAATTTTAAGGGTTTTGTTTTGTTTGTTTTTCTTTTTCACTGAAGAATGGTCTTGGAATGTTGATGGTGATTGCATTGAAGCTGTAGATTACTTTTGGCAGGATGATCATTTGCTCAGAGTTTATTCTTGAACATGGGAGTCTTTCTATCTTCTGAAAGTATATTCTTCAATTTCCTTTTTCTGTGTTTTAAAGTTTTCATTTTAAAGGTCCTTGGTTTCACTTCCTTGGTTTCACTTCCTTGGTTTCACTTCCTTGGTTTTGTTTATTCTAGAGTATTCTGTAGTTTTATGAATGAAAGAGTGACCTTTGTTTGCTTTTCAGTATGTTTATCATTGGAAGGCTGATGAATTTTTTCATGTTACTGTTTATCCTGCCACTTTGCTGAAAATGTTTATCAGCTCTGTGTGATTTGTGGTGGAGCATTTAAGGTCTCTTAGGTAAAGAATTATTATTTTGCAAATAAGGATTTTTTTGCCTTTTGTATCCCTTTTGCTTCTTTGTCCTATCTTATTGCTCTAGTTAAGACTTAAACACTGTATTAAACAGATGTCTTGTTCCTGAACTTGGTGGGAATGCTTTAAGTTTTACTCCATTTCCCACTGTAGATTTGTTACATACAACCTTTATTATGCCGAGATATAGTCCTCCATTGCTAGTCTCTTCCAAGTTTTTGTTACCAAATGATTTTACTGTATCTATTGAAATATGACCATGTAACTTCGGGTCATGAGTCTACTTATGTGATATATTACATTTATTGGTTTGTATATGTCCATCCTTGTATCTTTAGAATGAAGCAAACTTAATCATAATGAGTGATCTTTTTGATGTGTTCTTGAGTGCAGTTTGCTGTGTTCATCAAGAAGACTGATCTGTAATTTTCCTCTGTGTGTGTCTTTATCGGGTTTGGTAACAGGGAAATACTGACTTTGCAAAGTGACTTTGAAGGCATTTCTTCCTTTTCTGTTTCATTGAATAATTTGAGGATTGATAGTAGTTATTCTTTAAAGCCTGGTAGAGTTCTGCAGTGGACCATTCTGGTTCTGGACTTTTTTTTTTAAAACACTTTTATCTTGATGTTCACTATATGTTTAAACTGTTTTATCTCATTTTGGCTTAATTTTGGTAAGTCACATGCATTTAGAAATTCATACATTTCTTTTGGATTTCCGAACATAGTTAAATATAAGTTTCTAGGATATGTCCATAGGATTTATGATTTAATTCCTGTTTTGTTGTAATATTTCCTTTTGTCCCTTATTTAATTAATTTGGGTCTTTTTTCCCTTTGTTAGTTTGACTAAAGAGTATGCCAACTGTGTTTATCTTTTCAGAAAACCATCTTGTTTCATGTGCATATGAATCTGTATGTACACATAGAGGGGTGAGGTGTGTGCTCTAGCATATGTAAAGATCACAAATTAATGTCAGTGTTGGGAGCAATGTCTCTCACATAACCTAGAGCTTGCTGTCTTGGATAAGCTGCATAGTCAGTGCCTGTAAACCCAGTCCCCATTTCCCCAGTACTGAGACTACAAATGCTGCCACTTTTAGCTTTTTTAATTTGGCTTCTAGTTATCAAACTTGGATCTTCATGCTTGCACAGCAAATATTATTTTCCTTAGCCTCTCCTTTTTCTCTTTTTCATAACACTTACTGTTACGTTACAGCTGCAACATATTTGCCTGTGTTATTAATGTCTGTCATTATTCCTACCTCTCACAGTAGAATATTAAGATTCACAATACATAAATCTTTATTTTATCTCTTCATTGTTCTGTGTCAAGCAGTTAGACCAATACTTGTCACAAAATAGGCATCAGTAACAGCTTGTATGAATAAGTAGATCTCAATATGATGGTTTTCTTTAACATGATTATCAGTTGAAGTTAATCACTTGTGTGTGTCATAATTCTTACCTTTGCCTTAAAAATTGTTATATTAGGTAAACACTAATTTTGTCTTGCAGTTGCTTTTATTAGGACACTTGAGTATTATTTAGAGAACTTGAAAGCTGTATTTGAAGTCTGTTACGATAAATCTTTCTGCCAAAAGCCGCCGAGCCCCACTGCCACATGTGTGCTTTATGCCAGCTGCCCGCCTGAGTTAGGGCCCAAATGAATACACAGAAACCTGTATTAGGTTCAAAGCTGCTTGGCCAATGACTAGAATTTCTCATCTGTTAGCTCAGTCTTAATTATCATAAATCTCTATATATTTTATAAGACTTATCGGATGCCTTATTGGCATCCCTCCTTGCCAGTGGATCACATTGTGCCACTGGAGCAATAGCGGAGGGGAAAAGAGAGAGACCCATCCTGTTTCTCCTTCTTTAAATATGAGTCTCCTTGCTATGTCACTTCCTGCCTGGATCATCAGTTATCTACTACATTTCCCAGAATCCTCTTTGACTCCTAGTCCTGCCTAACTTGCCGTTTCATTGGCCAAGCAGAACTTTATTAAATAATCAATAGGATAAACATACACAGAAGTACTTCCCCCATCAGAAGTCCTTGTGATGTGTGCCACCTAGATGTGAGTGAAATGTGTGGTCATGTGTTAATTAATGTAATTTAAAATTGGCTGCAAAAAATAACCTGTTTTGAGAGTTGTCCAGTATATGATCCCTGTTGCATGAGATGCTTTATGAATTATATTTCTTATGTTCTACATTTTTAATTTAGTGGGTATTTATTTATTACTTAAGTGCTGGACACTTTAGATCACTCAGTAAGAGCTTGGTAAGAGCATGAGCTTGGCTTTATAAAGACATGTTCACATGCTTGGGTATTTATTAATACTTGTTTTAGCTCCTTGAGTAAGTTTGAAAAGATTCTCTTCCATGTTTGTTCTCACAGCTACTCAGTGTTAAAGTAATAGTAAACCCTAAAAATGTAATAGTACAGGAGTAGTATTCTGTAATTGCTAGTTCTGTTACTTATCTTGTTATTATACAAATAGCCCTGTTGTAGTCTACTCAGAGAAACTAACACATTGGTTATTAATTAAATGTAACTAAAACCATTATAATAAAGATGTCAATATTGCACCATAGACTTTCTTAACTCAAACCTCGATTTTGGGTTAGATTATATTGAGCATTTGACGGAGGATTATTATATGCAAAAGCAAACAGCTTGCGCATATACATTTAGCTTAAGAAGTAAAAAAGTACACTTGATCTCTCTTTGGAAAGTCAGATGATATGGATATGAGTGATAGAAAGAATGAAGACCAAGTATCCTTGTCAAATAGAAAGAGCTATGTGGGGAATGAACTAGTAACATAGCCAGAGCCTGACATGAGGTAACTCCTCAATTTACATTTCAGGAGAATTCTGACAGCCATATCATAGGAGAAAGAATAGATGGGGACAGCTTGTATTTTAGAATTTTAATGAAGCTTACCTTTTCTCTTTAAAAGAGTGCTAGAGGGGGCTGGGCATTGGTGACGGACGCCTTTAATCCCAGCACTCGGGAGGCAGGTGGATCTCTGTGAGTTTGAGGCCAGCCTGGTCTACAGAGCAAGTTCCAGGACAACATCCAAAGCAATACAGACAAATCCTGTCTCAATAAACAAAAACAAAACAAAACAAAAAAAAAAACAAAATCAAACAAACAAAAAGAATGCTAGAGGGTCCTGATGTTTCTAAACTTGAAGAGGTGTAGGAAGAAGGTCGGTTTTTCAGATTCACTGAATACTCCTTGGGATTTTTTTTTTCCTTTCTTTTTTCTCATTACCAGCAGAGGTCATATTAGATAAGTGTTTTCAATATGGAGCTTTTAGTACTGAAAAATTAATAGAGCTTAGGCAGATTATTATAATTTAAAGTATATGTACAAGTCCACAGTCTCTGAATAGTACCAATTAAATTAGCAAAGTATTTCATTTTACTGAATTACCACAGTATTCATCCTTGCTTATTTTTCTTAGAATGCATAAACTTGTGAAGCCTTCCACTGAGAAGAAGTATGTGGATCTTACTGTGTCGTTTGCCCCAGACACTGATGGAGATGAAGATTTGCCAGGACCTCCAGTAAGATACTACTTCAGTGATGACACTGATGAATAAAAGTTGTCATAGACTTACTCCAGGACTACTTTATTTTGGAAAGTGTACTTAATTCAGAAGCCAAAATTAATCAGCTCATAATACTGTGGATTTCTTTTTGCCTTAAGTTTAAGGGAAACATCAGTAGGAAACTTAACTACACTGAAGAATTACAAAACATTTTGGAGCATAGTACACATCTGTTGCTTCATACAGCTATGATCACAGCAACTTTGAACTGGAATACCATTTTCTAATGCTTACAAGTTTGTATATTAAACATGGATGGAAAGAAGGAAAAAAGAAAGCATTTATCTATGGCCAGAAGAAATAAAGATGAAGAAATAGAAAATAGTGAATCCCGGCTATTCAAAAAGCCAAATCCTGTTTTATCGTTTTCTTTTTTATTTGGTATTTGAGACCCAGTTTTTCAATATAAACAGTGTGATAATGTACCTCTGACACAATTAGGCTTTGGAAATTTCTTAGCACTGAGAGGAGGAGGGATGGTAGTGATAGATGAAAGAATGGAGTTTATAGTTGTGTAGCTACAGTTGGCGTCCTGTTACCTCTGCTAACAGAGTTTGTTACATTACTCCCTTCCCTAAATCAAGAGTTTTGCTGTATGATCAGTGTTGTAAACCATGATGATGACATGTTAACTTGGACTAATTGTTAACAGTGTTATATGCACTCTGAAAACTCTCAGAAAAATCCATAAATGTGAGCAGATCATTTGATTGTTAATATGCCTTTATTTTATTTATCTGAAACTATAAACTAGTCATAGTATATAAGACTGAAAAGTTTTATAAAGGGAATATCCTTAGAAATAGATGAAAATTTAAAATTAATACTAGTAGAGTTGGCTTTTTTTTTTCCTTCCAGCAATGTAATGGAGAAAAAAATAGTATTTTTTTTTAAAGGAAGCATGTCATTTTACTCTTCATTCCCAAAATGGGAATTGACAAGAGATAGAAAAATTATATTTTTTTAGGTTTTCTTCATTGAGAGAAATACTGTTTCCTGATATGAACAATTGCAATTAATAATATAATTGGGTCCATTAAAAGATACAAACAGTGCTTGGCTGTGAAATCAGTGAAAACAAGGGACTCTTTTACAAGGGTTATCATGCACTTGAAACAGCAAGTGCTTCCAGCCTCCGAAAGTCACTGCCTGGAGCTCCTACTCTTGTTCAGACCATTAGTAGCTACTTTGATGAATTAAATACATCAGTATTAATTCCAACGGTCTCTCTTTAGACTCTGTGCTTACTTTCCATTTACAAATAATTTAAAATCTTTATGTTAACCAACTTTTGGCTTCCTCTTCTTATGAAGTATCCAGTTGGGAAATGGGTGACTTTCTAATAAAATATTACGTTCATTGAGCGATGAAGAAAAGTGGCAAGATCTATTTTAAAGAAATGACTAAATTTGAAGTAAACTATTGTTTTTATCATATCCTACCTCTTCCTTTGTGCATATTCCTAGTATCGTCAAAATTAATGTTACATAAAACTGAATACAGGAAAAAGAAGGCTCCATGGCTTAGAACCTAGTGAGAGTCAGAACAATAAAAGGAGTTTTGTAAAAGAAGCCCCCTTTCCCAATTTTTACTTTGTTTTCTGTTCTTTGGTAGCAATATGTTTTCTAGTTAACCATTCAGCAATCTTCAAACATGAACCAGTAGCTTGGCTATGTTTACCTAAGTCCACGTCTCTTTGGAAGTAAATGAGAACCGTGCTTTGTTGAGTGCTTCAGTGAACAAAATCAACTGGGATTAGGCTTATTTTACAATTAAACCTACAACCATTTCGTCATTTGTTTTTTTTGTTTTGTTTTGTTTTGTTTCCTGTAGGTAATGATTATTGCTATCCTGGTATATTACTAAATTGGAAAGCCACAGTAAAGTTAATGACAACTTTTTTCATTGTTATTTTGTACCTTAAGATTATTGCTACTAAAATATAGCTATTGAATACTGGGTGTAAAAAACAAACAAAAAAAAAAACAATTGGTGTTACTCCATTCAATATTATATATATATATATATATATATATATATATATCCTAAAAATTAGTCTAAGAAATTTCATAAACCATGCTCTGTGCTTCATTGCAGAGATTTTAATTATACTTCTTATTCTGTGGTTAATACTGCTTCTATGCAAACTAGTTTGCAAGCAGACTAGTTTGGGGCATATAAGTCAGAGGAGCAGAGTGTTCTTAACAAGTTCAAAACCCTAACTTTAGTCCCCAGGAGCAAAAATAAATGAGAAAACCAGGCAGAATAGCCACTCCATGAGAAACCTAGTTTGGGGTTTCAAAAGTCGATTCCTTATAGGATTTGAAGCAGTTGTATTATGTGTCTTAAGTTCTTTACACATTGTTCCAAAAGTAGAACTTGATAAAAATATTATTATAGTTTACCTTTCATGGCGCATTGTTGGGACAATGTCAAAGTACAAACTACAACCATAGTTGGGGTTGTATGTAGCTCTATCTTAGAGTACTTACCTAGCATACACAAGACTCTGGTTTTTTGAGTCCCAATTCAAAACCAGAAACCAGAACGTTTAGATCTAGGGAGTCAGATGAAGAATGAGCACGCAATTTGTGTTTTCTCTTGCTGTTTGTTTGTTTGATTGTTTTTGTGACTGAGGATTATGTGTCTATGCACTACACGTGTGCAGTGCTCATGAAGCCAGGAGAGGGCGTCAGATCCCCTGAGACGGGTTACACATAGTTGTGACCCACCAGGTTCTCTGCAAAGGCATCCAATTATCTTAACCACTGAGCCATCACTCCAGCCCCCAAAGCTTCCTGTCTTAATTGAGAAATGCACATTGAAAGTATATAAAATGTGAATATACAGTTTAAGGAATAATGTTAAAATATTTGCTTATCCAAACAGTATTGAAATTAATAGATATCAATATCAGAAACCTTCCTTGTCACTCCCCAGTCACTAAATCTTAAACCCCTGGTAATTACTATTGTCCAGTTTTTTTTTTTGTATTAACTGTTACCTTGTTCTTGAGGTAGTACCCCCCTCTGTGTGTGAATCTAAACAGAACAGTTGAATTCTGCCTGCTTTTGAACTGTATGTAAAGAATCATTCTACATTCTTTTATGTCTTTCACTCACTGTGATTCACCCATCTTTGTTGTAGCCATATTTTATTTACCATTGCTGTAATAGTTTATCTTTGCATTAATATACCAGTTTATGTTATATTGACTGTGAATGAGAAAGATGTATTTAGTTTGAATAATTACAGTTCTATAATAAATGTATTTTGTTTCTCTTTGATTCCAAATAATATGTCTAGGATCAAAATTGCTTGATTGTAGGTATTCTTTTGTAATATTTTAGTTTTGAAATTAAAATATAATTACATCATTTCCTCCCCTTCCATTTCCTCCTTTCAACCCTTCCCATATACCATCCTCTGAGTGCTCTAATGTTCCTTTTCTCCACATTGAGATCAGTTTGGATTGTTTTTGTTTCTATATTTTGACAGTGTGGTGGATATTCAGTTGTATTTCATTGACTGTTTCCTCTATACTCTTATTCTGGCAAGGTGGGGAGTGGCAGAATAGGCACCCTTCACATGGCCATTTCCACTTTCGTTTTTTGAAAAAGTGTCTTGTCAAATCTGTTACATAGCTTTTCCTCATTTGGTACATGAAAAGTCTATAAATCATGTTCTTATTGTCTTTATAGTTTTAAATGTCTTCTGTAGCTAGATATCTAGCAGGACCAGTCTTTTGTTCCATAATTACAACTTCATTCTCAGCTTGTGGGATCTTGTCTTCTAAGCACTTTAGTTTTGCCTTTCAGGCTTAAGGTATAATTCACAAGGAGTTAATTCTGAACATAATGGCTAATACTTGACCAGTAGTACTTAGGTAAAGACTGTTCTTTGTTTCCCTACTTCTATCATAGTAGCATTAGAAAGTATGTGTGTCTCCTATTGAACCTTCTGTTCCTTTCCTTTTGTGTCCTAATGATAATGTATTGCTTCTGTCACTGTAGCTGATATTATTTTTATGTTTGGCAAAATTCATCCTCCAAACTTTTTTTCTGTTAAAATGTCTTTGATTGTTCTTAGCCCTTCTATTTTTCATTCTCAGATTTCTTTGAAAACTTGCAAACTGATCACTCTGGCAGTTTTTACTTTTCTTACCAAAAAAACCCTTAATCTCTCGTTTATGTGTGTATGTGGTGTGTGTTTCCAAGCATGTGCACACCTTCCTCTGTTTATCCATATACCATGTATATGCAGGTGCCTGTAATGGCCAGAAGAAGGCATCAGATGTCCTACAGGCATTTGTGAGTTGCCCAAGAAGGGATGCTGTGAACCAGATCCTAGTCCTCTACAGGAGCAGCAAGTGCCCTTAGCCATGTCTCCAGCCCAAGCAGCATAGTCTGCCTCATTTCAGAATCTAAAGCCTTCCTCTGAGTCTGTTACCTGACTTTTGTTTCTTGTGTTCTTTCTCTGTATCCAGTATGCTTTTAATACTTGCCAGTATTTTACTTGAAATTGTGCAGAGATCATTTGTTAGAATAATATTTTCATTCTTCAAAGACTTGGTTTTGCTTCTGCCTGGGGACTAAAATCACTTTGATGGAATTTCAGGCACTCGTAGTTCCTAGCCCTTCTAATGTGATTCAAGGTTGAACTTCAGACTACTGTTCTTTTATTTCTTGTCTGCCCTTACCCTTAAAGTTCATCCCTTCAAAGTTCCAAATGTGGTTTGAGGTTAGCAGGGTCCTCACCTCTTGAATGGCCCTAAAAATTAGTAGATCTTTTTTTTTCTTAACCAAAATCCAGCTAAACTGAAACTCAAATGAAAAGGTTATTACAAAAGCCTTATGCTTGGAAAATACTGATGATTTAAAAACCCAGTTTTTAAAAACATTCTAATGATCTAGGATCACTGAAATGTAGCACTGCAACCCTAACTCACATCCTTTTACTGTTGTTTTAGTGGGTCCCTAAAGAGTACACGTTTGGAACATAGTCCCAAGTATCTATGCTATTGTTATTTTTAGGTGATACTTTAAAAGGTGATTACGTTAGAGGAGATCATGACACTGGGAAACAGCCATAGCACCAATCATTTCAAAGGTGGAAGTGACTTGACTTAAGATGATTTTTCTGGCTCACATTGGAGGTCCTGGCCAGGTTGAGACCCAGGAAGAGTTCCTACACAATTTTCAGTGCTGTACATTTGGTCTTCCAGTGTCCACACCCATGAACAAAATAAGCCTTCACTCCTTTAACATAAAAAAAAAAAATCCTAATGAAAATTTAAAAGATTTTTTTAAATTCTTAAATCCATTTCAGACTCACTTTGTGGTCCAGTATATGACAGTTTTTATGAATTTCAAACTAATACATTTTGTAGTCAATAGGAGCTGTGTGCTGTATATGTCAGTGACATCAAATCTCTTAATATTATTAAATTTTCTATATCCTTATGTGTTTTTAACAAACTATAATGTGAGTTAGCCAAAGAGTTATATTAAAAATCATCTGTTTATTTGCTTTTTACTCCCAGAGAATGCTTCTGTTGTATATGTTGAGGCAACATTAGTAAGTGCATCTGTGGTGGTTTGAGTAAGAATGGCTCCCATAGGCTCACATACTTGAATGGTTACTCATCAGGGAGTGGAACTATAAAGGATTAGAAGGATTAGGAGGTGTGGTCTTGTTGGAGGAAATGTGGCACTGAGTGTGGGCTTTGAAGTTTCAGAAGCCCATGCCAGGCCCTCTGGGTGTGAGTGTGGTGGGTATGTGTGTGTGCTCATGCACCTTCAGATCAGATGTAACTCTTAACTAGTTCTCCAGTGCCATGCCAGCCCCCATGCACCTGATAATAATAATATACTAACTTGTGAAACTGTAAGCAAAAAATGCTTCCTTTCATAAATGTTGCTTTGGTCATGTTGTCTCTTCACAGCAATAGAACAGTGACTAAGAGTGTAAATCTAGTTTGTTATATTTTCCTGCTGAATTGTATCTTCTCAATGTGAATTATCTTGTTGTGCCTTAAAGTCTTATCGTTAACCTTCTTGGAGTTCTTTTTGGTCAGTATTCTCATGGAATAATTTTCCTGTCCATTTAGTTTGAACCTTTGCATAGTCTAATTTTTAGATGTTTGCCTAGTACATACCACAGTTGCTAGGATTTGATGGTGATTGTTTGGCAGGCTATAGTAGTTTTCTGCCATCTTGCAGAATATTTCTCCCAGCCTCTATAATGTTCTAACCTTCCTTTTTTAGTTGTGTTTTATGTGGATATTTCCATTTCTCCCAAAATATGTTCACCAGTTTTTATGTTAAATTCTCTATTAAAATAAATCATGATTTCTGTTTTCTTAAAGGATATGCATTGTTTTCTCTTGACTAGTGGGTTTTACTATATTAAATTCTGTCTACTTGCATAAAATGAAACTTACCTTAACGTTACCATATGACAGACTACATATTCCTCAAATGTTACCACTCCCAGCCCTATTTAAGATTATCATGCTTGGGTCAAAGCACCCTTACTGGCTTGATGTCATTCTGTTGCATACCATTTCCCTTGTAAAACTTACTCCTAAAAACTTACTCCTAGAATCAGTTTGTGAAGAAAACCAGAGTAGCCCACGTGAATAATTGAGTCTGTCAACAGCCTCAGGTATCAGACTTGTGAGCAAAAAGCCTCTAAAGTGAGCCTAGGCCTTGACTTTGTAGACCAGAGACTAGCCATTCCTTCCTGAATTGACCTGCCAAATCCATGACAATGGTTAAGTTTTAGAGTTCTATAATACAGGTATAGACTTTGTTTTTCCAACTTAGCATTTCATCACACATTTTTTATATATTATTTTAGTTCTGTTGTTGTATACTACAGTCTCTGAATTCTATAAGACAATAGTCAATGCTTGTATTTTTATGTACGTATGTAACTTTCTTTGATCTTTTTCATATCCATTAGCACATTGAAAGTATTTATTCTGGGCTGGAGAGATGGTTCAGCAGTTAAGAGTATGGGCTGCTCTTCGAGAGAATCCAACTTCATTTCCCAGCACCCACATGGCAACTCAAACCTGTCAGTAATCCAGTTCCAGGGGATCTGGCACATTAAAATACATAAAATCTTTTTTTAAAAAAAAACGCTAATTTTTAGATTTTAAGCACTGTATTTTCTTGGAGGAATGATTGACTTAACAGTTTCAGATGTTAAGTTAAAGTCCATCAGTTGGTGCATGAGCTAACACAATGCTAGGTGTTCATTATCAAATTCTCTAAATATTACCTTATGCCTCAGACCTAAGAACTCTCATTAACACTAACTCTCCATTTAAAAGAAAACCTTGCTTGATTTTTCATATATTCTTACACAGAAATTCAAGATAATCTCAAACTTTATTGTGTGTAGTAATTACCTCTGGCATATACTAAAAAGGCAAACTTGAGGACTAACCCTCAGAAATTCTAGTTCATCAAGTGGAAGGGAGGCTTAGAAGATAGCTCATTAAATTAGTTTACTAGAGCTCTACAACAAGTATACAGTTTAAGACACACACACAAATATTTTCTCATAGTTTTGAGGCTGGAAGTCTTAATGTCTGATTGATTTCTTTTCCCCCATAGGGTCCTTTTTGTAAACAATAGTGTCCACCTTCTCCCTTAGTCTCATATAGCTTTTGCTGTGTGTCCTAATCTCTCCTTAGCATCTTTATAAGACGTTGCAACTAAGAGAATCTTAATCCATTCTATCCATTTTTAGGTGAGAAAAACAAGATAAATACCAAATAATTTAAACAAGAGTAGGATAGACACCAAGTCATTTCATTTTGAATTAACAAGATTTTTTAATTTTGTCACCATAAAAATCTCTGAGTGCTGGGCAGTGGTGGTGCACACCTTTAATCTCAGCACTTGGGAGGCAGAGGTAGGCAGATCTTCTGCGTTTGAGACCATCCTGGTCTACAAGAGCTAGTTCCAGGACAGCCTCCAAAGCCACAGAGAAACCGGGGCGGGGTGGGGGTGGGGGGTGGGGTGATGTCTCTGTGAATTTGAGACTAACCTTGTCTACAGAGTGAGTTTCAGGACAACCATGGCTACACAGAGAAATTCTGTTCAAGACATCTAGTCTGGATGGGAGGCTCTGTATTTTTAAAGTAATGAATCACAATAATGAGCATGCATAGCATTAAATTTGAAACAAGGTGTTTATTTTGTCATCCTTTAGTTTTGAACTAGTAGAAAGATAGTGTTAAGGAAGAACATAAAAATGAATTGCATTTATTTCCATAAACATAATATGTGGCATATAGCATTTCTACTAGATGGACATTTCCTGATTCATTTCATCTTTCTGACCACCAACTAGTTAATTTAAAAACACTTGCACTTGATTAATTGGTCCAATCAGATTTTACCAAAAACCTAGTAGGGTTTAGAAGATAAGTAGAATTTAGAGGATCTAGATAATCTGTGCAAATTGAATATTTGAAATGTATTTAATTGAAGAAAAGGAGAAACAAAAATCTGGCTTTAGAAAGTAAATTTTTCCACTTAATACAGAGAAATGCATCTACCAAGGTACTCTACAGACAGCTGGTGGTAACTAGTAAATTGGTTTCCTGCTGATAGAACAATGAAATTATATGGTATGACATTTTATTCTTGTGCCTAAATAAGTGATTTGGAAACTAGGGTCAGGGAAATAGAGATAATTATCTTTAAAAGTGAAAGCCTTTCAAAAACAATAAATACCAAGATATCTGGAGGCAGTTTTCATGTTATTTCATGACTTGTATGGATTTTTCTTAAACTTCTCGATTCTTTCTTCTGTGTTGGGCTCTTGACCTAGGAATTACGGGTGGAAAATCTTGATGAGTTAAGGAAGTGATACTATAGGACCAAGCTTTTCTCTACTCTCAGCAGTAGTTGGTTTTCTTGTGTGTTCCCAAAACATTGGTGGTGTGTCAATAAGTTTTGTATAATTAGGTGTGGAATATCCAGATTTCTTTTAATATTTTTGTAGCTTGGACCTAACATGTCATGTATTTTTCTTTACCTTTAGCTTAATGTTCTGTACACCTTTCATGCTATATTTTGAAATGACTTTTAAGCTGGTATTTTCTGATCTCGGGAAAATAAATTGAAAGAATATCTCTTGTCTATTTTCTATTGCTGCTCTTGCCTCTTGGTATCAAAGAGAAAGCCACACACTAACATAGGTCAGAGAAGATTCCAGGTTCTTTTCATTAATATCCTATCCACATCTCCAGATCCTTGATCCATTAAATACCCTACAACTCCAGTTTCTAACTCAGGCAAATTAGACTAAGTGCTCTAGCATTCACACTCTGCCTCAACAAGCAAGTCCATGGCCCAGAATCAAGCACCAGGTTCACAAAGTTTTCTTCAAAGCCAGCATTTAGTGTTTGGGGGCATGGCTTTTCTGAGGAAGCCCTATTTTCCTTTTCTTTCTGCTTTTGAAAATATAAATATGCTACTTTGCAGAAGTTCTTCAGGTTTGAAAAGGTTTCCTGAACTTCTGTAATTTACTTGTTCTCCCTGTCAGTCAATAACCCTGGTAACAAAGGAATCAGATACAAGGGTATTGAGTAATACTCTTGATCACAAAGCAAACCAAACCAGTTAATAATAATCTGGTGTTCTGTTTTTAAAACCATTTAAAATTTAAGTCAGCAGTCCATTTTCAGTTTTTTTCTGTCGTCTGTTTTCTTCTTTCCTGGTCCTAACCCCAAAGAAAATCCTTTGTCCATAGAAACGAAGAAAATTGTGTCAGAGAACTGAGAATGGGAATTGCTTCTGTATGTTTCCTTCTTTAACTTGTTTGAAAAGACACAGCCCCTAGCTCTCAGGAAGGACAGCAGGACAGCACTGGCTAAGCTCTCAGGGCACTTGTTTTACCTAGAAGGAACACTGGTCCTTACTTAGTACAGCCAGAGACTTCCTAGAGGAAGAACTGGGAAACATCACCACCTAGTGTTAATCAGCCCTGGCACAGATTCTAGGCTTACCAAGAAGCTCCTTGTGCACATAGACCCCAGAGGCGGCTTCTGTTGTTCCAGACAAGAAATTTTTATTTGACACTAAAATTTTACAAAGATTCAAGTAATGTTGAAATAAAAAATGCAGCTAAATGTAACTAGCAAAGGCAGAAACATACTTCTGAATCTGCTTTGTATTAGTTAAAGTAGGAGGTCAGGTTCTGGATATATTTTTCTTCATGGGAGAAAGAAATTATGTATTTATATTTTAGGTTTTTTCTTTTAGGAAGACTTTCAAACTCTGTGTGCCTCTCCCTAATTCATGATTTTCCTTTAATATTGTTACCCATATATCCATATGTACATATGTGTATCTACTGATACATAACTTACTGTGTTCATTTACCTTTGCTAGTATGTGCATGTGTCCAGGGCTGAACACTTGAGAATGGACAACATGTCTGCAAGCTTCTCCCTGCAGGACACTGATTCTCCCTCTCTCAGTAGTCATTGACCACCTGTAGCTCTTCATTTCAGGTTATAATAATTCATCACAGAGCTGTACTAATAAAAGCATGCTTCAGGAGTCTGTGAACACCATAACAGAACTTGCCAAGCAAGCTGTGTAATCACATCTTAGAGACACTTCCTCTGCACAGGTGGAGATCTCACATGATTGTTTCCTAAAGCTCTTGTGGACCCTTGTAAATTTTTTTGTATCATTATGTAACATCCAAAGATAAACAGTGATATTTTAAGAACTTAGACTTAAACCTGCTGTTGTTTTAATTAGTGAAACTTTTCAGATATGCCCCTGGTACAGGTAGACCAAGTTGTTTTCTTTTATAACATGTAGAAAAAGAAACTGTCTTTGAATAATGAAACCCAAACTAGATGGAGATGCTTAGAGCTTGCCCAGTGACCATATGTAGACTGTTAGATAGAACTGGCATTGGATAGCCTGCTTCATTAAGGCGAAAACTAGAATGCAGATGGAGCTAATTTAATGAAAGTATGAACTATACTGTTGACACAGGTCTCATTGCTCAGTTTAATGAACTACTACTGTTTTAAAGTTCTTCCTTTATATAAAAAAAAAGAGCCCACCAATTTTGAAGCTGACCCCAAATGTAATTTTTGTCACTAGCTCCTCATCACCTCTTCACTCCTATAACCTTGCCACCTGACTCCTTTATCCTCGTAGCAGAATAGCACTATATCAAGGTCATTTACTACCAAGTGGCCAATCCCCCACAGCCTTGGTTTACTCTCATGCATTCTACCCAGTTTCAAGCATCTGACATTGTTGTGGTCCCGTCTCTCTACATTTCCTATTTGCTACCCATGAGTCTATACTATTTTGCTCTTCTGTTGTCCCTGAACTTGTTTGATAAATTCTAACAGAATCGTGGAATAACGTTAATAATCACAATGCATGCACTATCTGGAGGAAGATGCTTTTTCTCCCCAGACAATGAAAAAGATGATCAACTAATGGGGAGCTTTAAATTTTAAAAATTTAGTTTGTACCTTATCATGTTTGGACTTTGGTTTTGTTTGATGTAATAGTAAAGTGAAGGACATACCAAGATTGTCATCAGTTGAATGTATAAATGGTCTCAGATTCCCTCGAGTCTCCTTCACAAAATAATCAATGACGCTGAAAAGGTTTGGGAGTGTTACCTGTGTAAAAGAAAGTGAGAGATGGCTCAGTGTGTGGCTGAAAATAAACAGGAGATGCCCCCCTGCAATAGAGTGGGGATTGTTGTGTATTTCCTGACCTCCAGTCAGGTCAGGTAGGCATCACACTTCAATGACTTACTGAACGCCCATGACTTTCTTAGCCATGTCTGCTTTTTCTCCTTTTTAAGGACTGTGTGGCCATTCTTTGGTGAGGAAATGCTCCCTTAGCATGGGTACAGTCTGGTGAATGATATTTAGGTACTTTGTCTTCCCTCAATTAAAACAGAAAAATGACTAAATTTAGGCCAATTTTTCTCTTGCTGAAATTGGGCAAACAAGAAAAAGTGGCAGCTCATAACCAAATGTTTCCCAGTCCCTAAGAAGTGCTAGCCTTCAAAATGTTTACAATAAGAACCTTCTATGGGCTGATAACATATTTTCCTAAATTGGGCATAATAGATTTCCTCTGCTTGAAACCAGAGAATTTAAGCATTTTAATTCAGTATAACAGAATAATTTAGGGTCTGTGGGTCATTAAAATCTCTCTATGCCATAAATCAATAATTTTTTACAAGTTAAATCCTACTATACCTTAATATCTCAAATAATCTTGGTGTAAAATAACTCATTAAAATTATGAAGGGCAGGATAACTGAGGAGTTTGAAAGGTGAAAGAACTATCCAGCCTGTCCATTTTCCTTCTACTGTGGACTGTAGAGGCTAACCAAAAGGAGTCCAGGTCTCCACTTATAAAGGTGCAGGAGTAGATTGTTCCTCACTGGAACCACTTCTGGCCACTTAGTTTTATGGATGCTCCTTCAGCAATCTAGACCTTTGCCTGCTTAGTTAGAACTAACCGTACAAAGCTCAGTTGGAGCCAGGCCTGGTTGGTGCATAGCTATTGTCCCAGCACTTGGGACAGAGAGGGGAAAAGATCTTGTGTTTACAATGGACTGAGATACCTGGCTGGGTCCATAGAAGTGAATCTGAAAAGTTCTGGAGACATTCTTCACTCAAGTGAGCTGTGTGAATCAGTGTCTCTCTGAGACTTACAGTTAAAACATGAGAAATTCTAAATTATACATTGATATACAATGGGCCTGGAGAGGCAGAGGAACTGGAGTTAACTTTAAAGAAACACAGGCCACATCCACATTTTCAGTGGTTGAGACTAGTCTAAATGTCAGCTTACTCCCCTGTATAATAGGCATAACAATATCTACCTCATGGAAATAGAAAAGATTAAATTACATACTTGGCTATGTGCCAGATATTGTGCTGAAGGATAAATCTGCCTATCATTGGCTCCATGATATAATAACTAATTTTGAAGAGGGGTTGATGACAAAGAAGAAACAGCACCTTCTGGTGCATTGCTGTTAAGAGGGCATTGTTGGACTTCTTCGTTGTAGGTATTAGAGGACAAGGCACTCAGATTGCTTCCCTTCAGATATAGAGTCATTTGAATATTTGTAAACAGAGGGTAAATATTATACAGACACTGCATAAAAACATTTTTCTTTCTCTGAAACAATTACACTGAGGAATCATGTGCAGAGAAAGTAAGGGAGACTGCTTTTAGAAGCAAGCTATCCTCTAGTCAGTCTCACCTGCCTGTTCTTGCAAGTCTCTCACCTTTCCCATCTTACCTAGAGGTGCTCATCGCCCTTTGACATCACTGTATCTGTTGCTGAGGAAGACTTCTGTTTCCCCACTTTTCCCTGGAGTCTATAAAGGAAGGTTTGGAAGGCAACAGGAGGAAGTTTATCAACAACAAAGAACTGCCTACGTACAGGTTTCTCCAGTTCAATGGTGTAGTTCTTCCCAGTGTTCATCACTTTGTAGTGCTTGATTCTTGGCATTCTAAAATGAAATACATGGTTGACCTCCTTTTGATTATACAGTTGACTCAATGACTGCTACCCTTTAGGAGCTTGATGGGACAGTTGGCTTAAATTCTGTTTCTGTCATATGTGCTCTCTAAACATCCTCCCCACCGTGTGTGTGTGTGTGTGTGTGTGTGTGTGTGTGTGTGTGTGTGTGTGTGTGTGTGTGTGTGTGTTGAGAGAGAGATAGGGAGCATATGTGTGCTTTTAGCCTTCATTACATAATGGAGATGATAAAGCTTTACCTCTGAGGGCTGTTGTGAGCTAATACTGGCAAGGCCCTTAGTATAGCCCTTTACATATTTAAGCACTCACTAAATTATACTTATTTTATCTCCATTTACTATATAGATAATATTTCTTGCTTTCTGCCAGTCTAGTTTGTAAAGCATGGGCAATACTATTTGTCTCAATTATTCTTTTGTGCCTGTAGGATATGTCTGTAGCACTCAACACAAGGTACACAAAGGGTACAGCGATTGGTGATAGCCATCACATCATATAATAAACTCAGAGGGGAGTGGTGAGATGAAAACAGACAGGTCAGTAGGAGCTATTGGAACTTTTGAGTAATGGGACTATATTTTAAAGTCAAAGGTTATGCAGAAAACAGTGGCCCTGAAATCTTGTAGGCTCTGTCTTTTTAAACTATACTTTTCTTCCAATTTTTGTTTTGCAAAGGAAAAAAATGGGTAAAATTTGCTACTTAAAGCATTGTGGTTATGATATAAAAAAATAGAGCAAGTAAAATGAGATGTGGCAGCACACACCTGTCATCCCAGCACTTAAGACGCTGAGCCAGGAGAATTACAGGTCAACCTAAGCTACTACACAAAAAGAAAAGCTAGTCCTTAAAGAAAAGGAAAAGCCTGGCTTTAAGTGTAGTTCTGAATATGTTTTCTTAGGTCCTGATCTCAAGTTTTGCAAAAGGATGAATTTGGGGTAAAGACTTTCTACTTCCTCCTTAGCCAATAATGGCTTACATGACTATAATGCTAGCATGGCACCTAGTCAAAACAACTTCAAGGAAAAACAAAGTGTGAGGTTTGTTGTAAAAATAGCTTTATGTCTTACGCGTTTCGTGCCACTGAGCTGATTAAAGATAGATGATGCCCTGCTCTGAGAGGAATCACCTGATGATGTTGCACTGGCAAGCTCTGTTTACTCTTGAGAGTAGCCTTCCTTCCTACCACTGATCTGTCAACACCTGGGGGAAAATTACTTTCAAGTTCTGCTTTGTAAACCAGTTTGTCCTTCCCATTGTGTTTACCAGACTCACTCATCAACTTGCATGGCTGAGCATCAGTCCTGGGACCTCTCTGAAAGAAAATGAGCTTGTTTTGTGGGAAACACAGGTGTTTCTTAATAGTCTAGATTCCTGCCAAAAGCTGTACGTTAAGCTCTACTAGCAAGGCACAATTCTGATCCTCTCTCAGATTGCTGTCTCTAAAGATCAAGTGACATATGAAGTAGAAGATATTAAACCCCAAGAGCAGGGTTGAATTTTCTGTTTTTCAAGGGTTCAGGACTGCCCAAACCCGAGCTGAAAAAGGACAACACTGATGGATGTTCCAAGTGTATGGGGTAGGCGGTGAACCCAGTAGGCCTCAACCACAGAGAATTGTAGTCATCTGAGGAAATCTGCGAATGGGAGAAGTGGTCCTCCCCAGGGAAGAGCACATCATTTGGTTGTCCAGTGTCAAATGATCAGCCTTGAAAACATGCTTGCAAGTAACATTATACAGATTGGACAGATTATATTTAGCAGTATATACATATATATATGCATGCAATAACAATTGGTGGAAAAAGAGGCCTTGAATTTGAAGGAGAATGTAGAATAGTATATGGGAGGGTTTGGAAGGATAAAAGGGAAGGAAGAATGTTGTGATTACATTATAGTCTCAAGAGAAAAAGACCTGTATTGGCAAAAAACAAAACAAAGCAAAACATACTCATTGGCAGCTATAACCTATACTTCTTTTGGATATGTTTTGAGATCTCTGATTAAATTAGTAGCCAAAATAAATTGTAAATTAAAAAATCTATACTATTTTATTATAGTCTAATGGAGTTGAAAATTTGTTGCTAATGTTTAGCTTGTAAAAGCATATGCCATTATAGCATATGGTATAAGCTAAAAAATGGAAATAAATATATATAATAAGTAGGAAACATAAGGAATCCACAAGAAGGTTGACAATTACCGTGGAGAAATCCAAAATTACACACAGATACTCGCACAGATTTGGGAGCACCAGGATCTAGTTTGTCACCTAACATTCTTGCCACCTATTCATGGCTACTGTATGAAGACAAGAGTCTATCTATATTAACTGGCAAGTAAATGAAGCTTCCAGGGCCATGGCTCATAATACTAATTGAGCCATACTGCCATGATTTTAATTTTTTCTCTAAGATACATTCACTTTTTACTGTTTATCCACTATTGTCTTCATATTCCATCTATTTAGAATGACAGAGATTTATGAAAAAAGTGGTAGATTTATTTGTAGATGCATAATAGTAAATATATTGTGATACTAACAAAGAATCATAAACTCAAAAAAATCAATGTTCTATTTATGCTTTTTATGAGACATAGTCACTTATCTAATATTTAAATGTAGGCAAAGGCTTCTATACTTGAAATTATATTGTCAGTTGTGAGTGTTACCTAAGCTAGAATGTCTATTAAAATACAGAGATTTTTATAGACTCTGAAAGTTAGAGTGGCCTTAGAAGGTCCACCTACTCTGATTATGTATAAAATTATTTTGCATGTATATTTGTGTGTGGCTGCACATGAACATGTGTGCGCTTACTTGTGGATTCCAGAGATCAACCTAGGATGGACCCTCAACATTCTTTTTCAGAGAAGGTTTCTAACTGGCCTGCAACTTGCCAAGAAGGTTTGGCTGGCTGGCCAGCAAGCCCCAAGGATCTGCCTGTCTTTTCCTCCCCACTGCTGAGATTATAAGCACGTGTCATCTTCCTTCCTTCCTTCCTTCCTTCCTTCCTTCCTTCCTTCCTTCCTTCCTCCCTCCCTCCCTTCCTTCGTTCCTTCCTTCCTTCCTCCCACCCTCCTCCCATCCTCTCTCTCCCTCCCTCTTCCATCCTGCCTCTCCTCTCTCTTTTATGTGAGTTCTGGAGATTGAATTCAGGTTCTCACACTGGCATGGTTTGGTCCCTCACTTCCTTTCAGTCTCTGCTTAAATGTCAGTTAACTGAGTGCCTTTGTGAACACTGTATCTTAAAACAATAGCAATCCCAGATCTGTTCTCTTTATTACTGCTATGGAAGGGGTTTGCTTACGTCATACTACTTTCTCATGCTTGTGTTTATATTTGCAGCCCTAACAATGCATAACAGGTACAACTGGAATACTGTGCTCTTAGCAGTATGCTAGCCAGATGAATTGAACATACTCTATTTCCTGACGGATAGTGATGGAGTAGTTTTTACTGTCACTTCCTGGCCTCAGGATCATATTTCCCCAAGAAGGATTCTTCTCCAGCATTGCAGTTGCTTCTTTCCGGGAAACTGCATAAAAACATCTACAAATGTGAGATGAAAGAAAAAGTTATTATTATTTTTTTAGTTAAACTGATGAAGATTATTACTTGAAAATAATGCTACCTAAACAACTTGAGATACAGAGTTATCTTTTAAACAAAGATAACTTGAAAAGCAATCTACTAATCCATGTATAATCACCAACACCACAGAGAATCTTTGACAACTAATAACATATCCCCAGTCTCGATACACACCAGGTCTTAGATTAATTTGTTGGTGCTTTCCTTTCAGGACTCCAAAATATCCAACATTCTCTTTGGGAATCTGTTTTTGTTGTTAATCTGTTTATTTGTTTTGAGATAGGCCTCCCTATGTAGCCCTGGATGTCCTGAAATTCACCATATATAGACTATGCTAGCCTTAAACTCAGAGATTCACCGAGCCTTTTTTTCTCCAGTGCTGGGATTAAAGATGTGTGCCACCACAGCCTAGAGGGACTCTGTTTTAAACACTGACATTAAGACTATACCATTTGGTATAATCTGTTGTTTATAGGGTTTTGTTTGTTTGGTATTTTAAAACAGAGTTTCTCTGTGTAGCCAGATAGCCCCAGTTGTCTTGGAACTCAATCTGTAGACCAGCCTGGCCTTGAACTCGGAAAACTGCCTGCACCTGCCTCTTAAGTGCTGGGATTAAAGGCATGCCCACCACTCTTGGTTTATAATTTGTGTTAAAATGGCACTAGTAATAGTTTAGACACAAAATTAAGAAATTAAGCACTTCCTGTTTTTATAATACATATGATATTTAGTGAAATATAATAACCATGTACAAATTTGATGGAGTATATGATACATCCAAAGTTTTAGTGGCAAATATCTTCAGGTGTTGTGACGTGAATTAGTTTCATTCTTCTCTTTATTTATCTGTAATAAACTCATTACTTCTTGTACTGGGGGAAAAGAAAAAGAAGCAGTCCATGTGATTTTTATTCTGAGTTGGTCTCTTGTCTAGTTTGGGATAGCAACATTGATAAGCAGGTTCCAGTGGCTTTAGTACAGGAGATTGTGTATCAGAGCCTGATGTCAGAGATGGAGCCAGGACACACTTTAATGACAAGAGCACCACAATCTCCAGAGGAAAAGGCCCATAATATTTTCGGCAATAAAGAAGACACGTGTGGGATGCTTCAGCATCCAGATGCTGTACCATTACTATTTTGAACACTTTACACAAGGCTTTCCTCAGAGGGCAAGCTCAATGTTCACTCATCAATCAACTGAATACAATATTCTAAGACTTTAAAAAGATTTGGTATGAATGATGATAAATAATCCAACTATGAGGACACACACACACACCTTTTCCTTCCTTCTTCATAACAGCTTTAATTTGGGTTTGAGCTCCGGAAAGACATATAAATTTAGTCTAGATGTGTGGGTAGAAGGGGATTTCCTCTGTGGTAAGAGTTAGTTCAAGTGTGCATGATGCTGATCTTGTCGTAGGAGAGGAAATGTGGCAGGGGTTCAGAGACATACAATTAACCCCCGAGATATTTAGTAACCCTGGTGTAACAAGTCCAAGTAGGCAGTGCTACCTGATAATTAGAAATTAGTCTTAACTGAATGAGTCAATGGTGCACTTACGCTGGCATAGGGTTTGGTACATCCACATCGTGTTGTACTGGCTCCTCTTTCTCTGCAGGCATAATGGGCAGCTGTTCTGTCTCAAGCCTTCTTTTCTTTTCTCTCTCTAAGACTTCATGTAGTCTAATCACTTGCCCAGGTAGAAGTGACACGTGTTGAGGAACTGACAGCTGAAACCAGTTAGAACAGTAGGCAAACTAAAACCACAGCCAAGTAGCATCCTGGCTTTAGTAAAGATGAACTTGTTGGCTGTGAAGAGTTACTTGTCAGAGATGAATGGATAGAATAATAAATGAATTGTAGTCACGTCTCAAATGAAGTTGGGAACAACCTATGCCATGTCTGGTTACAATATGACCACCAGAGGAAAGTGAATACTCACCAGGAGATAAACAAGAGAATCCATGAGTGTAGGAAGAAAGCTTTCAATTTAGCTCTCTCTCTCTCCCTCCCTCCCTCCCTCCCTCCCTCCCTCCCTCCCTCCCTCCTCCCCTTCCCTCCCTCCTTCCCTGGTAGTATGCATAGCTATGCATGTATGGGGAGTGGGCTTGCTCATGAATGCATATGAGGAGGCCCCGGGTCAACACCGGATGTCGTCTTCTATTGTACTCCACATTGTTATTATTAGTATTATTTTTCTAGTGTGACTAGATCAGATGGTCAGCAAACCCCAGGGATCCACCTATGTTTTCCTGCCCAGCACTGGAGTTACACATGCTGACTTCTATGTGAGTACTGGGGATCCCAGCTTAGAGTCTAATGGTGGCACAGCAAAGAGTTGACCCAGTAAAGTTTTGCCCTAGTCTCGTGCTTAGTCAATATTCATTAATTCATATTGTTCTTTGCATTTGTGTGTATCTGAACATGAAATTTAGATAATTTACTGAGAGGGATATACAAACAAAAAGATTTACATAAATCCCATTACTGTATCGAATAGCCAAAGCAAAATAAATGGAACAATTACTCCTTATTTTGATATTTCTTTTTTAGCTAATTCTTATACATCAATTGTATCCCAATCACTACACAAATGTTACCAAGATACAATAATCCTACAAGGCAGGTATTGTTATTTGCACTTTATAACAACAAAAACAGCAACAACAAAACAGAAAATATGCTCAGAAAGATTAAAGTCCAGAGAACCATTGCTAGTCATCTGTGAAATTAAGACTCAAAATCAGGCTAGTGTGATTCAGAGATGAGGTTGCTGCTCTGTCTACTGTAGTCTCTTCGACATGAACACTTCTACTAAAGATCTAAAAATATTACTTATTAGTTGGTTTTGTTGTTACTACTTTTTCTAGAAGTGTGTTTTTGTTTGAGTCACACAAATATGTTCTACTGTTTTCATACTCCAGTCTAGTGCATCATTATGCTGTCTTGGAGGAATAGTCAATATGTTGGAATATCTTTAGAAATGATTTATTCACATACAGTGATTTGATATTATGCCCCAAATATTTATAGAGCATAAAATAGTAGTGTTTTAACTTGAAAATTCATATGACATATATTATATATGTTATATGATATATCAATGTTTGAATTAAAATCATTGCTTTTTACCTTTAATCAAGGAAAAATATAAATGAAACGGCCAAAACTTCAAGTATTATTAGTGTATCAAGAAGAGATGTCTAGATTTTTCCAATGGGTTCAGTGTTTATTCCTAGTCACATACTCATGGGGTACTTACAGACACCCATGGCAGCCTGTGGGACCTTACTGTAACAGAGGGAGAAAGCAGAATTCTTCAAATGGTTTCCTCTCCAACCCCATGAGTATATCCTTCATGTGTTTAAAAGTCTCCTTTCAGGCCTCACAGGGACACCCTATCTGGCTGTTGAACCTCTACTCATTTTACCTGTAAAAGGGTGATCCGAAGAACCTGCACCCAAAGTCTTGGCAAAGAGTCCAACTTATTTTATGACCACTAAGACTTTGTTCAGAAACTCACTGGGGTAGAACAGGCATTTTCTCCTAACCTGGAAATTTTTCACGTGTTCTAAAAGTTTTAAAGAACATGGCGCTTTCAGTTAGCATTTGTGCCGGTTATCAAAGTGTCTTGTGTTTGGAAGACTACTGTGACTTTATTCAAATTAATGGTACTTTATCTTGATGCCATAGTTCACGCTAAGCAATGGGCCTTACTATTTGACTCTGATAATATGCTGCCTTTGAGCAGCAGATAAGCATCCTTCTGTTTTAAGACAAATGTAACAAGTGTTTAAAGGGAATTTTTCATTTTTGATGGTTTCTATATTTCATGGTGTCTGTTTCATTCACAAAACCAGTGCAGTACATCATTTTATAAATTTAAAAGAGAAATGTTGGAGATTCTTTTATAATGAACTACAATAAGTACACATGTCAGTATATACAAAGAACCTTCATGTTAAAAAAGTAAGACAGTAGGGCTTAGCCATGAGGCCTAAGCTAAAAGATGACAAAAGTAGGTCTCCCTCACCCCCGACTCACCAGTTTCACTTCAGAACAGTTACCTCAAGGTGAATTGGGCTTGGGCGTTCACTTAGTAGTATCTTTAGCCTTCTCAACCTACCTGATGAAAATGTAAGGTTTGGAAACAAAAACATGGATTTCTATCTGCATTTTCTAGTTTTTATATCCTCAGCCGCTTTAATGTCCATAGTTGTGGTGATGCTAGTGACTATTTAACATAAATGAATCAACAGGCTGTAATGCTCTTCGGCTGGGAATGGTGACTCACTGTGGTAATCTCATCCACTTGGGAGGTTGAGTAAGGTGGATCCTAAGTTTGAGGCCACCATGGGCTATTGAGACCTTGTTCAACAGAAGAAATGAATGGCTTTCTTACCTCTGTTACTGTAAGAATGAAACCCCTCCATTCTTCCCCACTTTCTGTGTTTTCTGTCTAAAGATGAAAACAAAGGTAAAGAAGAAAATACATAATTACTTAAAGTTAGTCACAAAAATTTCAGATGATGATTATCTGACAAAATAGGTACCCCATCAAAAGCACACAAAATTGCAGGCTAAGGAGATGGTTCTTTGGGTGAAGCATTTGTCACAGAAGTGTGAAGACTAGAAGTTTGGACCTCTGGAACCCGAGGAAAATGACAATGAGCAAGCATGACAGCTCAACTGTAATCCCTGCACCAGGGAGTGAAGACAGAGGATCTCTGGAGCAAGCTGGCTAGCTAGATTAGCCAAACTGGGAAGCTATGGGTCCTTATGAGAGGTGTTGCTTCAAAAAAAAAAAAAAAAAAAAAGATAGAAGTGAATGAGAAAATACTTGCTGTCATCTTCTGGCCACCCCATACATGAACACACACATGCATGTACATCCACATACATATATACCCATGCACATCCAGATAGCTGTGCACACATGCACATATATCACACACATATATACATGCAAAAAAAGAGAAACTAGCATGAGTGGCCAAAAAATGCATATTCTCCTGCTCAGGCACTTAGTTAAATAAGATCATTTGAAAAGTTAACTGCATAAAATCAGCTGCAAGGAGAAATAATTCATTTTCCTTTTTGCTTAGAATTATTAACATGAATTTATCACGAAATACTTCACTCCTTTTTTTTATAGGTAAACTGAAATATAAATGATTAGGGGCGGGGTGGCTCAACAAGTAAAGCACTTGCTACACACTTGCTAAGACCTGAATTCAAATCCCCAGAAGTCACATAAAGTCGGGCACAGTGAGACACATAACCAGAGTATGCCTATAGACAGGAGAAGCTCCTTCCAGCTAACCTGGCATTGTCAGCATCGAACAACAAAGTGACTCTGTCACAAATAAGGTGGAAAAGGAGGACCCAAGATTGTCCTTTAACCACACACTCCCTGTACAACACATGCACTATGACACACATGTACATGCATTCACACACAAAACCATATGCGCACACACAATTTTTTTAAACAAAGCTGCAATGTATACATTTAAATCATTTGCTTACTAAACCAGCACAATTGTACCAATTTATGCTTAACTGAAAAAAAAAAAAAGAAGTGTTAGTGAATTTACTTCTACAGTATGCCACTTAATGCCTGCTGTCTCCATTGGCTTGCTTGGGAAATTTTTTACATTGGGAAAACCAATGTAAAAAAATCTGATTCTTAGCTTCAAAGGGTATTACTTTAACTGCTAATAATGATAATACCAGTCAATTTCTTTTGAGCACTTACAATTCAGCTACTGTGCTAAGCATTCGAGGTATCACCTGCTTAATCATGTCAAAGAAACATTATAGGTGGCCATTGTTTCCAGGCTTTTGCATTGAGGGCCTGCATGGTCTACACTAGAAATAAAAATGGAACCACCTGTGGTAATGTTCCACATCACTAAAGCAAAACTAAACTGTATCTGGCCTTTTGGAGAAATCAGGAAAGAAACGTAACAGCCACATTTCCCATACAGACTGACTTCAATTTGTTCCCTCTGCTTCCAAAAAAAGTAACCTGAAGTAATCTTAATGGCAATCAGTTATTTTCTACCACTTGTCTTCCTATTTCTGCCTACCATGGAAATGTTTGAAATGAGCAACTAACTATATTACTGCTTTTAAATTTGTTTTGCCTTTCCCTGCCTATGAAATCAATTTCTTCTTTTCAGCTGACGGGAATATTTTATTCTATGTAATAAAACACACCTAGTTCTTGGTTTTATCCTTTGACAATCTTCAAGGTAATTCAGCAAAAAGGTGTTTTTAATGTCATTTTATCTATCAGTTCAATTGAAAGCTAAATATTGTGTATTGTTAAGTGTAGGTATTGGGAACAAAACAAAGATCCTTGTTCTCATGGAATTTGAAATACAGCACTTGGGAGGCAGAGGAGGGCAGATTTCTGAGTTTGAGGCCATCCTGATCTACATAATGAGTTCCAGGACAGCCAGGCTGTTAACACCGAGAAACCCTGTCTCAAAAGATGAGAGAGAGAGACAGAGACAGAGAGAGAGAGAGAGAGAGAGAGAGAGAGAGAGAGAGAGAGAGAGAGAGAATATAGCAAGAAAAAATAATGTAATAGTGCATTTGATATTGTTGGAAGGAAACAAATAGGAAAAATAAAATGGAGAGAAAGTGTGACAAAAGAGCAGTTGTCTTAATTACTGTTCTATTACATCGGAGGACATCATGACCAAGGCAACTCTTTTTTTCTCTCCATTCTTTAATTTAAATTAGAAACAAGATTGTTTTACATGTCAATCCCAGTTCCCTCTCCCTCCCATCCTCACCTGGCCCCACTAACACCCTACCTATCACATATCCTTTCTGCTCCCCAGGGAAGGTGAGGCATTCCATGGGGGTCTTCAAAGTCTGTCATATCCATTGGGATAGGGCCTAGGCCCTCCCCCGAGTGTCTAGGCTGAGGGAGTATCCCTCTATGTGGAATGGGATCACAAAGTCCATTCCTATGCTAGGGATAAGTACTGATCTACTACAAGAGGCCCCATAGATTTCTGAGGGACCAAGGCAACTCTTATGAAAGAGAAAGTATTTAACTGGGAACTTGCTTACAAGTTTAGAGGGTTAGTCCATGATCATCCTGGCAGGAAGCAGATGAGCATGGTGCTGGAGGAGTAGCTAAGAGCTCTGCAACCCAATTTACAGACAAGAGAGACACAGAGAGACAGAGAGAGACAGAGAGAGAGACTGAGACTGGACCTGGCCCCAGTGTGGGCTTTTGAAACCGTGACACATTTCCTCCAACAAGGCCACATCTCCTAATCTTTCTAATCTGCTCAAACAGTTCACCAACTGGGAACCAGGCACTCAAACAGAGAAACCCATGGGGTCATCCTCATTCAGACCACAACAGTAGGCTAGGTAAACAAGATTACGATTTTGATCAAGTGTTCCAGGTGGTCTGCAATGAGAGGCTTACATTTCAGCAAAGACTTAACTTATAATTCAAGAAACTAATGAGCAAAGTGACTGGCCTGTGATACACAGCTACTGCATAAAGCGGCGAATGTCGACCTCAGCATCTGACTCCTTACTATGCCTTACTCTTCCCCTCCATGTCCAAGAGTTCTACCGGAGAGCTTGCTTAAATGCAGAGTCATTCAAGACACCGCAGCTCTCAAAGTCAACCAGCAATATTCCTCTCCAGTATTAATTATCTTTACCAATTCCAAGTTGTTCTCTGTGTTAAGACTGTAATTGTTGGGTAATTTTTCTTAGCTCACTAGGCTAATTCAGGAACAACCTTGAAAAACACCAGGTGGGATCCTTGACTTTGTCAGAGGATAGAAATCTAGAAGTCTAAAGTTTCATTGTGCTTATATACTAAACAAGTGAATATGCTCTGCTAAAATGTAGCTCAGAACAATGTAATCCTTGGCAAAGGGCAGGAAATATTAGTGAAGTATTAAGACTAGGCTCCTCTTGGAGTTCCTCTTCATTCCAAGCACTGGATGTTAAAGGGAAAGCGTATCTATGAGCTTTTGTCTCTACAGATTGCTACCCCTCCTCACTCACCTGCAGTTGCACTTCCTCTTTAGGCAAAACAAGAGTGAATTTTGCACAACTCTTTTCAGTTGAATTTTGGTCAGTAAGGCATACAAGGTCTATTATGTCTAACTTGCCAACATACTGCAAAGATAAAGGAAAATAGTGTTAAATTACTTCCTGGGTAAGATACATTACTTCCTGGGTAAGTTCTAGCATGGAGGAAAACAATGGTTTTTACACATAGTTGCACTTTGCATGATAACCTGGTCTCCCCAATACCAGAAAGTGTGTGAAAATGTGTTTGTTGCTGTTTGCTGGACTTAACCCATATACATTTGCAAAGGCCAAACTTAAGTTTTGAGAATTTCACAGTTGATCAGCATAGCTATTATTAAAACTTAATTATATTAACATGCCAGTAAGGGAAATATTACTTTAAAATAAAACTTATAATATAGTCAAAATTCAAATTTCATTATTTTCTAATATATTGCAATATTTTACTGTCTATGATCTCAGCATTATTTACATCTTTGTTCTGTGTGGCACAAATACCATTTAATAGTACTTCTGTACATGTCTTCATCCTCCATGCTCAGTACAGTCACACTGACAGGTTTAATCAGTCGTAGCAGGAGTGTTTACAACATGGAAATCAGTAAACCATTTAAAAATGAATGTATATTTTATTGGTTTGTTGCTTTTTCCAGAGGTAAGCCTTCTAATAATACGTTATTAGAATGGTCTGTATACATTATCCATTACATATTTTTCTGTTTTTGCTTTTCCTTTATAGAATTTTGAAAATGTAAAAAAAAGAAGATAAAGTGATTTGTGCAGTGATATATAAAATCAAGCCATAGGTCAAATTTGCTTCTAGGTCTACTGACTTTCTGGCCCTTTGACTAAACTACAGAAAATAATAGAGAAAATATTAATAATCCATATGAAAGTTCATTAGTTCATTTTATCTAAAGTTGTTTCTTTGTAAATGGGGAGGGTTGTTGCAAAATACTTTTTCAGAACTCAAAAATAATGTCTAATTCATCAAAGGAGCCATTTAACAAAAATCAAGGATAGCATTATACTCATACATATAGAATCAAATTTGTCTATACAATAAAGAATTATTGTTTTAATAAAGAAGTTATAGTAAACAATATTACATATTTTTCCAATTGAGTGCTGTAAATCTTTTCACAAGTTGTTTGTATTTTATATACATATATTCATATGTAAACTTAATTTTAGAAAGTCACCCTTCATCATAGTCATTAAACACCTCTGGTTACAAAGTACCTATTAAGAAATTTCTGGTTTTCACGTGCAACAAAACATTCTTTTGAACAATTGCTTTATAGACAACAGTTCAACTTTGCCCTCCAGCATTAGAAAGACCTAATGTAATAGGGGTTTATGTGTTGTTTGGTAGTTGTTTTTTGACAGATTAGCCCATTCTTCACTTCTTTTTCTCTCTTCTTAGTTTTTCTTGATTGTGCCTAGTATAATACACTGTACTACATCTTATATGTCTCATTTAACTTTCCTGGATAATGTAGGGCTTAAAACAGATAAATAGTTTTCCAGAGCTATTTCTGTATTGATGAGGTTGAGGCTAAGCTTGGTTTGGCATAATTATTTTCAAGGGACAAAGAAAAGTTAAAAATGGAAGGATAGGAGCAACAGAGGTCAAGATCATGATGGAGAAATCTACAGAGACAGCTGAAACAAACTTGTGGAAACTCATCAACTCTTGATTTACGACTGTGGAGACTCCAGGGAACAGAACTAGGCCCACCATATATGGGAGACAGTTGTGAAGCTTAGACTAGCTGAGGGGTCCCTGGCAGTAGGACCATGATTCAAACCCAGCACATGAGCTAGCTTGTTGGAGCCCACTCCCTATGGTGGGATGCCATGCTCAGCCTTAAAGCATGGGAGAGGGGTCTGGCCCTGCCCCAACCTATTGTGACAGACTATGTTGACTTCTCATGGGAGCCCTTACTTGTGAGGAGGAGTGGACTGAGAGTGGGCTGGGGTGGGGGAGGTAAGGGGGAAGCAGGGGGAGGTGTGGGAAGGAGAACTAAGATTGGAATGTGAAATGAAATTAAAAAATAAAAAATGACAAAAAAAATGGGAGGAAAAACACAAGGGAACAAACCCAGAACTTAGACATGTCTTGTATCGTGGACTGTAAGGCTCAGTGAGTTTTGCTGTAACAAACAGTGCCAACACACCAATTACAGAAAGGGAAGTCATATCTTCTAGTTTTAATTGTAGGTTGTAAAGAGCCTTAAAAGTCATCTGTGTAAGCCAGCTGTTTGGATCTGCTCTCCATGTTGTCCTCATGCCCACAGTTGAACATCTATAAAAACAGTGAACTCACATGGCTGAAATAGCCCTGCCAAGTGTTCCTTGTATTGAACTACATTTTTTTTCTAGATACCACCCCATCCATTGGTCCTGAACTCTTTTCTCCAGCATAACACTTAACAAATTCACTGACCTTTTCATGTGACTTCTTTTTTTAGCCTTTTAGATATGTAAAGCAGCTTTAAATTGTTCCATGCTGTTGGCCATTCACATGCCTGAAGTTCTCAGCTGGTCTATCCCAGCATTTCTACTGAGAACTGTTCCCCAGAAGATTTCCCCAGTCTTTTCATCCTCTTTTAACAACATTGTTAGGTGGACTACTCTACAGCCTGTTGTTGTGACCTGAAAAAAGCCACCAGTTCATAAGCCACACCCGGGCCACACCCCCTTTTACTAGCTATATAATCGTGTACCAGTGTGTGTATATAAATTTTTTAGGGGAAAATGTCAACTCAGTATTCCACTAACACAAATTACACAGTCAGTTCCTCACACTTGGCACATTTGGGGAAATTTCAGGAGTTGGCAAATCTTGAATACAATGGAAAAGGCTTGTCCTTGGAAAACCACCTCCATGATGATGCTATCAACCTTACCAGGTAAGTATGATTGTATACAATTGCTTAATCCTTAAACTTGAGAGTGTTCATTTATACACAGGGATTAAGTGGTGTCTGGTGGTGTGCATGCTTGCATTCTCAGCGCTCAGGAGACTGAGGCAGGAGGATCATGAGTTAAGAGGGAAGCCTACACAGAAGGCCTTAATCAAAAAACAAACATAACCATTTTCCCCATAGAGGAATACTCTCTCAGCCTAGATACATGGGGGAGGGCCAAGGCCCTACCCCAAATGATCTGACCAATTTTGATGATCCCCATGGAAGGCCTCGCCCTCCCTGGGGAGTGGATGGTGGGTGAGATGGGGGAGTCAGTGGGGGGCATGGGAGCATGGGAAGGAGAGGGAACTGGGATTGATATGTAAAATAACATTGTTTCTAATTTAAATAAAAGTATATATCTATATATATATACATATATAGATATATATCTAATATATATCTATATATCTATATCTATATCTATATATATTTAAAGAAACCAAACCAAACATAACAATGATAACCAGAATGCAAATTTACAGAGTTTTTGTAGGAATTAAATAATGGGTGTGTGTGTGTGTGTGTGTGTGTGTGTGTGTGTGTGTGTGTGTGTGTAAACGATGTAAGTGCTTACTGTGTAGTCTACTGACTGAAGTCCTATTATTTCCTGTCTCATTTGATTATTTTTATAGCCTTATGAGATAGACTATGGATTTTATCCTAAATACAGAGATTTGAGAAATGGGAGTATTGGAAATTTCCTGTATGTCTCTTTGTTATTTGTTCCTGCAGATTCAATTGTACTCTTTGACCTCCCAAAACTACATCACGAGGATGTCTATGACATCAGAGTTTGCCCTACCCTTTGACTTTTCCTTGAGTTGGATCATTGGGGACCTACAGCAGGAGGTCAGAGTGAGGACAGTGTTTAGGACTCTGTGTGGTTGCTCCCTCCCTCAATTAAATGTCATGCTCCCCTTAAGCATCACAAGCTCTCCCACTCCTTCCTCCCACACCTCCTGTGGCAATTCTGCACTATTTTTAGCCTCAGAGCACTGGGCTTCTGTCTATTCTGCCCACTGCTTACAATATTTATAAGAACTTTATTAAACGTTCTTCAAATTGCCCAATTTGAAATACCCTCTGTTTTCTACCATGCCCTGTTTTATGCACTGAGTCACAGAGGGGTTAGATCGCAGTTAACAACAGCAAGGCCAGCATTAAAAAACCAGGTAATCTTTCTGGGCATACCAGGCTCTGGGTCACCAAGCTGTACTGCCTCTTGTAGTAATAAGTGAACATGGTTACTGCAAATCACACAAGGTTTAGGCCAGAGTGTTTGCTTTCCTGGTGTCATTGGAAAGTTGCAATACACACTAAGACGCTTAGTCTGCAAATAATTAATTGAAGAATCACTTCATCATTCTAGGAATGATGTTTTTGTCTAGGAAAATTAAATTACGACATCGTATGTTATGATGCTACAGGAATCATCTTGTCCCTTTCAGATTATGATTGCATTCCATAGTGTGCTAAGATTTGCAAAACACAGAAGCTATCATTTTGCATTAAGTAGTTTATACTGGAGTACTAAAATTTCTACTTCTAAGTTTTTATTATCTATGTCAGGTCGATAAGAACAAGAAGTTAAATACATGAGTTATTACCTTTTGAATTGTTCAGATAATTGTCACTCTGATTCCCATCATAATTTATGGGGTTCTCGGATTTACATTTTAACACCTTTATTTTGGGGTGATAGAAGGAAAATGGATTATATGCCAGTGGTCTATTGAAAAGCTGAACCAGGTGAACATGTCAAACTACTTACTAGTGTGCTTTTTTTGTCCGTATAAAAGAAAAGTGTGGTTCCTCTCAACTCTGTCCAGTAGTGTCTGTACTCCTGTGTGAAGAAAGAAATTATAAACACAATTTCATAAGTGCACACTCAACTTTTTATTTTCTGTTTTGTAATTGTATAATATAAAGTTATTCTTTATCCTTCGTAGTTTGCCTAATTTTAAAAATTATTTACTTTGTGTGTGTATGTGTGTGCTCTTGAGAGCACAATCCATGTGCACTGGCAAAGTGAAGCCAGAAGAGGGTGTTGAGTGCTGGGAACTAGAGTTACAGGAGGTTGTAAACGGCCTGATATGTGTGCTGGGTACTGAACCCAGGTCCTTTGCAAGAGCAAGTAGTGCTCTTAACCATTGAGCCATTACACACACACACACACACACACACACACACACACACACACACACACACACACCCTTCCTTCCTTTTCTTTCTTTCTTTCTTTCTTTCTTTCTTTCTTTCTTTTTTTTTTTTTTGATAAATGATCTTACTAAAAATCTCTGCTGGCCTGGAACTTGCTATGTAGACCATGTTAGCCATGAACTCACAGAGATTTGCCTGCCTCTCTGCCCGCCAAGTTCTGAGATTAAAGTTGTGTACCATCATACCTGACTATTCACTTAATTCTTTTGCCCATAAATTCTTTTAAATTACAATACATATTATCATTGTATGGCATTCAAAGTGAAGGGACCAGCCCCCTGCTTTAGCAGCCATGACAGGCTTCAGGAAAGACTCAACATGTACTTGCTTGTTTGCTTGCTTGCTTGACCTTGCTGGACCTGCCCTGGTCACTAAGAGGTCAGATACCCTCCTCATAGAGAGGAACCAATCAGAAGTTAGATGACAGAGTTGTGCTTTAGGGCTCTGGGTGTGCTTCATAGTACAAGTGCACAGCAGTGACATGCAGAGTATAGCAACCATCCTGGGAGGGCCTATAGACCATAACAACCAATTGACCAATCAACACAGAACAGGTCGCCCAAGCCTGGAAGGGCACCATCCTGAGACTGTTGTGTACCCCTTGCTCTACCCAATATATTCCCTGCCTCATGGTTTCTTGGGGTTCTTCCCCTTGTTGTTCTTGCTGTTGTTGTTGTTCTTCTCTCTTCTTCTCATTCTTTTTTGTTTTCTCAAGATAGGTTTTTTATGCAGCTACAGCCTTCCTGGAACTCCCTTTGTAGACCAGGCTGGCCTGGAAATCTACTTGTCTCTGCCTGCAGAGTGCTGGGATTAAAGGCATGTGCCACCACCCAGCCAGCAAGCATTCTTAACTACTATACTTCTCTCTAGTCCATTTCTGGTAATGCTTATGAAATTATGTGAATGAAGTTTGGGTAGGGTGTAGTTGGGAGGCATGTAAATCTCTGTGAGCTCAAGCCCACCCTGGGCTATACAAGAGTGAATCTGTCTAAAAGAATAACTTAGTTCATGTCTTTAATCCCATCAATACAGAGGTATATAAGGAAGAAGCAAAGGGTCTCATTTGAGATTCAGTTTCCAGTCACAGGGAAGATCTGATCTCTGTTTCATCCTTGGTAGAGCTAAGAACTCCTGGCTGGCTGCTTTGCTTTGCTGATCTTCAACTTGAACCCCAATATCTGTCTCTGGGATTTTATTATTTGTGCTACAGAGAAGAATTTCAGAAACCATCTAGTTAAGCACAAGTCAAACATTGTACTAAGATAAATTTGAAAAAGTTTTAATCCAGAATTAACCACAGGGCTGCAGAAATGGCTCAGTGGTTAAGAGCACTAGCTGCTTTTCCACATGACTTGGTTTAATTCCCAGCACCCATATGATGGTTCACAACTGTAAGACAATTCCAGGGAGTCCAGTGTCCTCTTCTGGCCTTCTGGGATGCCAGACATACAAGCAGTGCTAATAAAATACATGTGGGTGCTAAAATGCTCGTACATATAAAATAAATTAAATATATCTAATTTTAAAAAGTAATCAACTGCAAAACAAAGCATTCAAGTGTGGATGAACTTTTGTTGTGGCCAAATTCTGAAACCCCCAAATCACCAAGTGACCCATTTTGATGCAAAAGCAGAGAGTCTTTTATTGTTGTTTAACGAGCTAAATATGGGTCCTGGATGGCAATGCGTCAAGCAGGATGACTGGGCATGAAAAGTGGAACAGACAAGAAATAAAGAAGACAGAAGTAATAGCTGGGGACCAGGAGGTCTTGTTTAAGCTGATGACAGGCCAAGTGTTTATTGAAAAGTACAGTATCAGCCAGTGGTGGTGGCGCATGCCTTTAGTCCCAGCACTCAGCAGGTAAAGACAGGAGGACCTTTGTGAGTTCGAGGCCAGTCTGGTCTACCGAGCCTCCAAAGCTACAGAGAAAACCTGTCTTAAAAAACAAAACAAAAATAGTACAGCATAATGTATAGTCCTTTTTATGGGGAAAATGGCTAAGGTCAGCTGAAAGTTAAGTCAGACAATGTTGGCAAAGAGAACATGGCATAACTCAGACACAGATGCCTAAAGACTGTGACCACAGCCAACAACTAAGAGTCGTGTCTCCAAAAGCCACAACATTGATTTCTCTGAGGCACTGGACTCCAGCCCTAGACTGACTGGTCTTGCCAAGTCCACTCCTGGACAAGGACAGAGAATTAAAGTTCCCTTTTCCCTTTAATCAAATAAAGTCTTAGGTTGGTCTGGCTCACACATAGCGATTTGTTTATTTTGGAAATAGCAATAATAACTTACTGGTTTGTGAATTTTGTTTTGTTTTTTGTTTCTTTTTTAATTTTTTATTTAATTTTTACAAATTATAATTTTACATGCCAATCCCTTCTCCCTCTCCCCCCCCCTCAATCCCCCACCATCCCCTTTCCCCCTCCACTTTGTTTTTTGTTTCTTGAGACAGGGTTTCTCTGTAGTCCTGGCTGGCCTGGAACTCACTCTGTAGACCAGGCTGGCTTTGAACTCACAGAGATCCACCTGCATCTGCTTCCTGAGTGCTGGAATTAAAGGTGTGCTCCTTTAATTAATTCACAAACCGGTGGTTGTGAATATTTTTAAAACCACCAACTAACAGTTGTCATTATGTATGCTGTGTGACAGTTCACTGATAGGAGATAGATCATAGAAGTAGATGGTTGCTGTTACTTCACAGAGTTGTTGAAGATTTGGTGTGATGATAATGCATATAAGGATATAGGAGCTGGAACATAGCAAATGTTACTAAGTGTTCATCACTTGATCGACAACAAAACAGCACATTGCTTTGATAGTCACGGTATTGACAGGTACTTTGCATTTTCATTACCTATGTAACGCTCTTTAAAAATGGTATATATGTAGCAGGGTGGTGGTGGTACATCCTTTAATTGCAACACTCTGGAGGCAGAGCAGGTGGATCTCCGAGCTTCACGTCTACTGATTAAGTTCCAGAACAAACCAGGGCTACATAGAGTGACCCTGTCTCAAAAACAAACAAACAAACAAACAAAAAACAAGATAAATAAATAGTATGCATTTGGGTGTTTTGCCTGCATGTGTGTGTGTGTGGCACTTCAATGCCAGAACAGGGCATCAGATCCCCCAGAACTGGAGTTACAGATGGTAATGAGCCACCATGTGAGTGCTGGAAGCTGAATCTGCATCCTTTGGAAAAGCAGCGGTGGCACTCTTAACCACTGAGTCATCTCTCCAGTGATGCTTTTTTAAGTAGTGATGTATATTGTTATCTGAAAGAATGGTGATATGTTTTAACGATGACTAAAAATAGGTATATTTCAATGAGACTGTGGAAGAGGACAGGTTATCTTAAAGAATAGAATAAAGAAACAAATTGTCATTCCTGCACAAAAGCACTCCTAAAGATTTCCTTTTAATTATTTTAAAGCCTTCCTTCCTTCCTTCCTTCCTTCCTTCCTTCCTTCCTTCCTTCCTTCCTTTCATGCGTGTGTGTGTGTGTGTGTGTGTGTGTGTGTGTTTGTTATGCGCGTAAATACCATAGTGCTCATGTTGGGGTCAGAGGATAGCTTGCTGGATGGAAGTCCATTCTTTCCTACCATGTAGGGTTCTGGGCTCAAACTTGGGTAAGCAGTGTTGATGACAAGTGCCCTTTGCCACTGAGTCATCTCTCAGGTCCTTAAGTTATTTTCTTACATTGGGAGATGTTTTAAAGCTTTCAGTGAGAAATTTCACTTCAGAAGTTGCTAGTATGTACTAGCCCCTCCATCAGTTGGGGATTCTCTAACCCTGAAGGTACTGAGTAGTCTTTGCCACTATTGAAAAAGCCTGAATGAACATGGTCTTGACCTGCAATGCATTAACCAAAACAATTTCATCTGAGAAGCTGGACTGTTTGATTTACCATACTGGTGGTAGTGATGGGGGTGGGCTTTCATCCTCTGTTCTGTCAGTAAGTCTCTGTAATGAAAGCAGGAGGTCAAAGCTATTCTGTATTTTGGATCTAGGACAGCGATAATGGAGAATGCTATAGAAGCAGTTGAAATGCAGGTGCATCGTTTAGGGATCATAACCATTAGTGACATGCACATATCTAAAATGTACAAGATCCATTGGGAAACTCAGAGAATACCTACTTATATTATTAATCTATTTCTTCTTAGTTTCTTTTGTATATGTTCAATAATTTACATAGAATATTAATAAAGGGGTACAGATGTTCATATTCTCATAGTTCTCATAGTGGATATCTATGTTTCAAATGTTTTCCTGGAAAAGGCATGCTATTTTAAAATTTTGGAGTTTTATCGTATAGAGAATTGTGTTTCAGGACACAACTGAGGTAATAGTAAACACTTCATAAATGTAAGGGCCAACAGAGAAGTGACCCTTACATACATTGTGATGATTACACGATTATGTTCAGGCTGAGAGGATATATTACCTTCTTTAAAGCTGTGTACATCACAGATTAAAAGAACAATGGGCTGTTGTCTGAAATTTCTTGTATTTGAAGTTCCAGGAAAGTTGACCTCTTTTCTGATTTATAAATCTGTGATGCATTTTGTATTTGATTGTATTTTAATTATTGAATACTTCTTCTAAGTCAATATAAAATCCTAATGTAGTTCAAGTAAATCTTCCCATATCTTTCCCTTGAAAAATACTTTTCATAGATTCTTGACCTGAAATGCAGGGTCCTTCTAGAATTGTATTAATGTCAGCATATGTTGGTGCATTTTCTTTTAAAGTGATTGCAACAATTGTTTGTGCGATCCTTTTCCTTGAACTGGGTTGCCTCATCCAGCCTCGATATGATGGTATGTGCCAGGTGTTATTGTGACTTGTTATGCTGTGTTTGTTTGATGTCACTGGGAGGCCTGCTCTTTACTGAGGAGAAACAGAGGGGGTGTGGATCTGGGGGAAAGGGGAGATGGGAAGGAGAGGCAGAGGAGGGGAGGGGAGGGGCGGGAGGGGAAACTGTAGTCGGGATATAATGTATGAGAAATAAAAATAATAACCCTTGCAATGAGAGCATCTTGCCTTGTAGTTTCTTTATTGAACATGTTCTTAAACTACGTTTTCTCCATTTTTATCTTCTGAATTTGTTTTCAGCAGGGACCTCTGCATAGCCTCTCCATGTCATTTGTGTCAAGGAACTCCACGGCTGACCTGGCAGCAATGTTCTCAGCTCACCTTGCTTCTAAATGCTACCTAGCATTTGCTACCAGTTGTGGAGAAATCCCACCTTTTTCCACGAGTATTTCTCTCATAGTTTCTATGTTTAAGTCTGTGAGCAGCTATGGAGTTCCTTTGAGCAATTTTATTTACAGACCTCAAACTGACTTTAGAATTCTAGCAAACAAATAAGTAAATAAGAAGAAAATGAATCTCATCTTAAGTGTGAAGCTGGTGTTTTATATGGCTATCATTTCCATCTTGAAAACCATCACGTGCCTTGACATTGTTGCTATTCTCTAGTTCCTCCCCTGTTTAATACACAAGAGAAAGGGACTTGGTAATAAACTCAAATGGGTAAACAAATTGGTTTTCTCATATACACGTACCACAATTATTTACATTTGCACGCTCCCATTGAATCCAGGGCCCGATGTGCATTAGACAAGTGCTCTACCATTTTGCTAGATTCCGCAGCCCTTATGAGAAATACTAGATTATGGTTCATTCTATTTTAAAGCATGGTTTCTAAGAAAAACCAGAGTAGGAGTTAGATAGATAAGAAATTGTAACTGATACGAAGCTAAGCCTCGTGTCCTGTTTGTCGAGTACAAGATATACAATAAATGCTGCTTAAAAGTAAATTGATTCAGGTCTGTACTTTCTTATCCCACAAATAATAAAGAATACAATACAAATAATAATATATTATGCTAGCCAAGTAGAATTTTTTTCTCTTTGCAGTTGAATAAATTGAGTTCAGGGGAGATGATGGAGTAATTTTCACAAGATCACAAGGTGTATGTGGAAAACCATCAAGTGAAGACACGGTTTACAGCTACTCTAAAATTGTGGAATTTTATCTGCTAACCATGCCCATATAAGCCTTCTTTAAACACCTTAAGATATTGGTATCAGGCACAGTTATCAGAGACACTCTGGAAAGAGAGTCAGTGACCAAATTTAAATTACCAACTAGAAATTTACTTTCTTGTTACCCATTGTTGATGAAGTAAAACCATGTAGTTGAACTGTGAGTGATCAATAACAACAACAAAAATTCCAAAATAGCTTGAAAATGTACTAAGAAATGTTTAACACCTACAACAAGAATTACAACTTGGCTTTCAAATGGCAAATATCTTTATCATGTACATAGAAAATATAAATGTACTGTTACAATATTTTCATATTCATAATTTTTCCACGAATGTCAATGAATCATCTGAAACCTTGACTTATCATCATTGAACATTTATTGTTATTTCTGTAAACACTTAAGTCTTTGCTAGCTTCAGCCTATATTAACATTTCATAACATTTTACTTGCATCAATGGCTTCTTTTTTTTTTAGTAACATGATTTCATGTTTATTTCTCTAATTAATTTTATGTTGTCCACAATTATAACTTTAAAAGTAGTACTTTTGATAACTATAATTTGAAATTTTACATTTAAAAATATGTGGAATACTTTGTGAGTTTTCATAGAGAAAAAGTACTTTTTGAAAAACAAAATTAGTGTATTCACTATTTGCAATAATACCCTAAATGCTCTCTTTTAAAGCCAGTATCGTGAACAGTATTTTCAGAATGAAACAATAGTAAGTAAACATCAAATTTTCACAACTTTATCAAAGTTTACCATTTATTACAGTTTGGTCATTAGTTTACCATTTATTACAGTTTGGTCATTATACACTTCAGTATGAGTGAGAGTAGGAGAAGGTTAATTTCATCATAAAATCACCTTATCTTCATGTACTTCATCACCACTGAAGCATAATATTTGATTGTTGAAAAAACATAAAACAAAATTATCTTGCAAGCCAAAATCGTATGTGATGCTCAATGGAAATTTCATTGAGTTTTTCAATTATAGCTAAATATTAAAGACCTTATTATACATGCTTATGTATGCATATATATGCACAGTTTATATATATTTAAATATATTATAAGTTTAAACTGTACATTGTATTTAAGCTATTCAAAATTAGAATAGTTCTCTTCACTTAGGGAAGAGGGTATAATCCAGACAGAGATAGGAGGCATTGTCATGAAACAAGTTTTATATTAAGTGAAAACATTCAGGCTTAGAATTCTCATCTACAGACTTACCTGGTGATTAGACCGTTTGACTAACAAAAACCCTTCAAAGTACAGCGGTAGAGCAGTGATCTTCAGCCTCTCCTGGAAGATCCTGCGGGGCGCTGGTTTTGGGGGCTTCTTAGCCATCATGCCCGTGGCCTTGGCGTTCGGGCTCACTTTCAGCCTCAGACAAGATGAAATCTCCGTTGTATGAGAGGAGAGGCAACTGTTCAAAGAGGAAGTCCCAACTTGCTTTTTAACCACCAACAGGACGGGGACACACACACACACACACACACACACACACACACACACACACACACACACACACACACACCCTTTACTTCTTGTGAAGTAAGAAAGATCAGGCACAGACCAACTTTTAAAAGGCAACCTCTTTTCAGGCTTCATGTGCGTAGATTCATGGTAGCAAAATAAACAGCAGATTATCATCTAAGGATGAAAGGAACAGGTGCAGGCACCGTGGGCTTGGGGACAGACACCATTGTTTGGCTTTTCCAACTTTTATTACTGTTTATTGCTTTCTGTCTTTATTTCTAAAAGACATGACTTAAACTATTTATTGAATATTATTGTACATATATATATAATATTCTATAGAGAGTTTTTAATTTTTTTTTGTTTTGTTTTAAAACAAGTCTCATTTTGTAGCCATGACTGGCCCGAAATTTTACTCTGGAGACCAGATTGGTCTCAAATTCAGAGATCCACTCACTTCTGCCTCCAAAGTGCTGGGATTAAGGCTTGTATCACTAGGCCTAGTCATGGCCATAGAGTTTTATAGGAAAGAGAAAGATGGCCTCCAAGAAAAATACCGAAAGGAATTTTTTGACATTTACTTAGTGTGTGAGCATGTGTGTGAGTTCACACTCAGGCTTATGTGTGCAGATTTGTGGCAATTGGTTCTCTCCTTTTACAATGTGGGGCTCGAGTATTGAATGAACCCAAACCCTTAGGCTTGTCAGCATGACCCTTAACCTTCTGAGCCATTTCAACAGGCCTACACAGGGATATTCCTGTTAAGTAAACATCTGCTTACTTATGTCTTTTCGTTTTCCTTTTAAAAAGGAAGCAAAAATAAATAAATAAATAAATAAATAAATAAATAAATAAAAGCTAGTTCACCAAACAAGGAGGTTCTTTTGGTCTGTTGATTTGTAAGTAAAATTAATCCTTAATATACCAAGAACCAATGATGTCTCCTTCAACCATCTCCCCCAACTATTTTAAAACTCCAAAGTTAAACATTATCTTAATGGTTAATCAGTCTTAAACATTATCAGCCAGTTAGACATGTCCATATTCCCAACATCACTGTACCCTGGCACTACTGCAGTAGAAATCCTATTACAGATAGATCAAATGTACTCAATAGTCCCCATTATTTTTCTTTACTCACTCACGTGAAACACTTCCATAGTGTCTAATAGATCCTGGCTGCTTTTGAGATTTCTTTTTTCAACTTTTATTCAACCTTAAATATTTGTGGCACCAGCAACAAAGCCAACCAAAGCCTTTTACAAACAAGTACCTGCTACTATAGTCATTACTCTTGTTTCTAGATGGCTCAAAGCCCTTGGTCTTTCTTCTCAGAGCTCCCTGTACTGTCTACTCACATGCCCTTCTTTCTGTTATCTATTTGGCAATGTCTTACTCATCTTTCAAGAGCCTGGTGAAATCTTTCTGTTACTGGGAATCATTACTATCTGCTTATTAGTATTGCTTAAGCCAGCAAGTCTGAATAGAAATGTCCAATCCTCATCCAGTATTTCTTAGTTTCTGTCCCTTAATATTATTAACTTATTACCATATGCATCATGATTCATTGTGATAGATTTAAAAGATATTGGCATTGAATATAATTGTGTTGTCAGGTGTGGTGATGCATGCTTTTAATCCCAACACTCAGGAGGCAGAGGCAGGAGAATTGCTTAGTTTAGACGAGCTTGGTCTGCAAATGAATTCCAGGACATCCAGAGCTACACAAAAAAACCTTGTCTTGAAACACACACACACACACACACACACACACACACACACACACACACACACACACACACAATGTTTACAACAGATAACTGAAAAAAGCTTTAATTTTAACAACAAAGAATACATGAAGGAGTTATTAGTCATGCAGTCTTATTTCCAGTCTGTTTTTATTGATTTCAGTAGGATAAAAATGATTTCAGTAGAGAAAATGAATATTGTAACAATAGAATCCCAGAGATCCATAGGCACTCAGCATGGGGTTTCTCCCCTCCTTTTACCCAAGAGTTACTGACACAATGAGCCTTTCAGAAAATGCTTTCCAGAAGTATTTGGGTCAGAAAAAAAATGGTGTAAGATCACTGCTACTGAAGTTATACTGGAAGCACTGATTAATAATTTAATTTGTTAGCCTTAGCATTTTCAGTTATGTGTGAACAATTACTTTTAGCTGTTAAGAACTTTTCCTAGTTATGTGTTCACAATATTTTTAATAATGTAATTTATTATTTATATATATTTTGGAGATATAGTTTCTGAGCTTATGAGTGCCCCCTCCACCCTTTTGAAGATAGGGTCTCATTATGTAAGCTTGTTTGGTCTGGAACTCACAGAGATCTGTCTGCCTCTGTTGGGACCAAAGGTGTACACCACCACACTCAGTTGAGGTTGTGAATCTTGATTAACAAGTGATTGTGGAATGCAGAAATTAGCAAAGGATAATTCTGGATGTGTCTGTGAGAAAATTTATAGAAAACAGTAACTAAGAGGAAAAGATTCCCTCTGAAAGTAGGTGGTACCGTCCCACTCACTGGGGACCCAGATGGAACAAGAGGCTGGGAAAAGAGGGCTATGAGCTAGGCATGCTTTCTCTCCTCTCTGGCGTCTATGGTAGGTGTGTTCTGCTGCACCATATCCCCTCCCCTGTGTCATAATGAAGTGAGACTTCTGAAAACATGAGCAAAATCAACCCTTCCCTCATTAAGTTGTTTTCTCAGGTGTCTTGCCACACTGGTGAAAAGTCTAACAGAGGCCAATATATATATATATATATATATATATATATATATATATATATATATATATATATAATACCAGTTCCCAAATGAAGTCAATAACAAGCTACTGCTAGCTCCAACAGAAACTAGGAATCGAGAATTATAGATACTTCGAGGCTAGAGTCATAATAATATTATGAATCAAATTGGTTTAAAATTCATTCTATGGTTACAAACTCAATCTATACAAAATTCAAGCCTCTGCTTTTCTTTTAAGATGATTTAGTTGGCCATACTGGTGAAAGCAAAGTAGACTGATGCCTCACATCCATTCCAACCCTTCCTAGTGTGTCGTTCTTCACTGTAGAAGCTGTAAAGATAACAAACAAACAAACAAAAAACCTCTGCATTTTCCAGAAAATTTTCCAAGTAAGATTGGGAGAATCATGTGATGGCAAGGCAGAAGAGAAGCTGCTTTTGAATTTTCTCACCAAAGAAAAGGCAGGAATGGTTCATAAGCATCTGATGTTTCCATGGTAATGTGATGGGGTGGTACAGTGTGTGGTCACTAGCTTTATGGCTGTTGACAACCTCGCCGGGGGACATCGGTTGTGCTGGTGTGTATCAGCTGTGATATGGCATTAACTCAGATGCTATGAGCAGTCTTGATGTTCACTGGCGTGTTATTTGTGGACGCTTCCGTGAGGTGGCAGTTTTGTAATTGTGGTGACTTCCTGATTGTGTTGCCTAAATGTTCTTAGAGACTGACATTATTACCAGGTTCCTAGTTTTTCAATTTGCTTCATGATTGTAGAAACAGTGGCCTAATTCTACACCTCGTCTTTGAGCATGGTTCTCCAATATCTTTCCCCATAATACACATTTTTTTTTTATCATTCCTCCTACATTTCTGTAAGCTGTTAAATGCCTGATGGTGGATGAGTTCTAATCTGAACTAATGATTGATTATACATTCTTGTTCTTTATAACCAATCCTAGATTGATAGAGTCCCTCATTGGCCATGGAATTAGTGAGATTTTATTCTAACATTGGATGTGTCCCATAATCAGATTCCGTTTTGCTAATGTTAACATTTTTCAATATGAGTTTTCCCTATTTCAGCAATATTTCATTTCTGAAACATAGTTCCTCTTTTACACAATCTCTTATTTTTATGTACTACCTATAAGATAAAGTTTGCCGTTTTCATCGTTTATGGATTTCTATAGTCATTTTGAATTAACAAATACTGAAAGTTGATCCAAACATAGGACATAGGCATTTCCCCTGTGACACCATCAGGAAAATCTTGAAGTCATTTATGCCCAATGTGTGTATGATCATACACACAGTCATTGCTGCCTTCAAAGATTTCGAAATTAAACTCTGTGAACTGCCATTCTCGTAGGTCAGACAGGTGAAGTGTTGAGGATGTGGAGGATTCCAGGTCCCAGCGCATGTGCCCCCTTTCTGGCTCTCTTAGCTATAAACTTGATGAAGTCTTTAGAAAATAGATGCTTTTATCTCGGCGGTCTCCATTCTCCTTATTCCCTGGCCGACTTCAGCCAGAAGCAGTGGCTGTCCTGGTCAACCATCTTCAGTATGTGACCTTTCTGAAGGTTTCATACGGACTTTTAAGAGCTTCATACTTTCCAGGGGACAGGATGTTTTCATCTGCGTGCAGGTCTTCAGGGTTGGATGCATCCAGGGAGGTGGGGGGGAGTCAGCTTGCAAGTCATCTTTGATGGCATCACTACCGAGAGCGCTTAAAACCACTGTATTAGTGATGTTCTCTTTGTCTTTTGCAGCTGGGAGACAGAAAGATTCACTGTCAACTTTGTTTATTCTCCTGGAGTTCAGAGGTTGCTTATGCTTTTTGGTTCCCAAGGTTTCGAAGCAAAAATCCATTTTTATCCTAAACATTTAATCTGACTTTCTGGAGTAGATTCACTCTCAACTGCTTCTCCAGCAAACAATGTCTGCATGTTGAACAATTCAGAATCGTATATTTCCATTCGGTCACAGGTCTTTCTTGTTCAAAATGCCCATGAAGTGCAGTGTTGCATTTTAGGACAACAGTCCCCAGATTTTTTTCCAGCATAGAAGAAAGACTGCATTTCAACTACCATGATCAGCTGGCTCTTTGAGGTTTGGATAGTCGTTGTGTTGTACAAGGTGTAAACTGCTTGGATTCAGCAGCTTTCCATTGGAGACTAGGATTAAGAAATACCACTCAGGCCCTTTGGGTTTGCAGCGCCTCTGCTGCCCCCTGGCGGATCTGGCCGGCAAGCCCGGTAGATGTAGGCTCAGCCATGAGTGCAGCTGGTAGAGAACCCCATCATCCTAAAATAATCTCCAGTTTTAAAAAAAAATGCTTTATAGGTATGGGCGTTTTGTTTACATGTATACAAGTGCATCGCGTTCATGCTTGGTGCCAGCTAAATTCGGAAAAAGGCGTCGGATTCCCTGGAACTGGAGCTGCAGTTGGTTGTGAACTGTTCTTTGGGTGCTGGAAACCAATTTAGCTCCGTTGAAACTGCAGCAAGAGCTTTTGATCACAGAGATAACTCTTTAGCCCCTATTCATTCATTTTTTTTTTTAAAAGGGCGTCCTGTCTTCTCAGGATATAGAGCAGCTAGCTACAGGCTGCAACTATGTGACTGTAGGTGACCCAGAAGTGGTACAGGATAGTTCTCAGAACATCGGTTTGTTTTTCAATCTGGACCATTACTTTAACTTTGCATAAGACTGAAGCAACCATTTTCCCTTAATAAGTCGATTTAATAACACACACATATTTATGCAGATTATTTTATCTTCAATGATACTTCATAAATAATTTCTACATACTTGAAAAAAGGTACAAGACATTAGTATTATTTTCAGAGATAATGGATAGATGAGTTGGCCTGGCTGCAGCTGACGAATCTGTGTAGTGTAATCTGTTCAAAATGTTTGCGATTTTTTTTTTTTTTTCCGAGACAGACAGGGTTTCTCTGTGTAGCTCTGGCTGTCCTGAAACTCGTTCTATAGATCAGGCTGCCCTCGAACTCAAAGACTCGCTGGACTCTGCCTCCCGAGTGCTGGGATTAAAGGCGAGCGCCAGTACGGCCCGGCTCTCTAATCCTTCTTACTATTGCCTATTAATCAGTAATAAACTGCTGGGATGTGTTATACATTTATCTCAAGGAGTACATATGCTCGATATACTGGCCATGTAAAATCAGACATGCGCACAGGAGCGCAACCCTAGGGGAGGGCGGGGCACCGGGCAAGAGTGAGAGGCAGGGCCCCGGGCGAGAGGCGGGGCGCCGGGCGGGAGGCGGGGCGCCGGGCGAGAGGCCCGGAAACCCGAGGGAGGGAGAGACAACCGGCCGGAGGGCAGGGCGACCTGAGAAAGGCAGGTTGATAGGTGGAGTGACGGACCAGGGGGCGGGACGAAGGGTGGTACTCTAAATAACGCAAATAACGGCCCGTGTTCTATTCGTTGCGCGGTTTTTTTTGCGCATGCGCAACTCTTTTGAATCTCCTTTGCGCTGGTCTCTGGTGTTTATTTAGGGCGGAAGTCTCAAGTGCGGATCCGGAGGCGCCTAGGCCGCCTCCCTCCGCCGTCTAACCCCAGGCGGACGGCTTTTTCTCTTGACCCTCCTGGAACCTTGGCCAGCTAGGGTTTCCCTCTGAGGCCTCCGTCGGGCATCGTGGGCCGGAAACATGGCTTCCTCCTTCCATCTGGTAAGTGCTGGCCTGGGCTCGGGCTGCGAGCTGAAGCGGGCGGTCCTGGGGCGAGCGGTCCTGACGCGGGGTAGGTGCTGTGAGCAGCTTGTCAGGGGCGAGTGCTGAGAGCGGCTTGTTAGTGTGTCAAGGTGGGTTGGGGTGGGTGCTGAGGACCTGTCAGGGGTGGGTCGGGGTGGGTGCTGTGGTCCTGTCAGGGGTGGGTCGGGGTGGGTGCTGTGGTCCTGTCAGGGGTGGGTCGGGGTGGGTGCTGTGGTCCTGTCAGGGGTGGGTTGAAAGCAACACAGGTAACAAGCCATAAGTGATTGTGTACCAGCAGCAGGAATAAATCTCATCGTAGTCTCATCTATGCCTGTTCTTTTCTCTGAAGAGACTGTTCCCGTTTTTACATTTTAGCCTCTATTACCTAGTCTTCCAAATACTCCAAATACTTCCAAATACATTTCAGTCTTGACCGTCTGGAAGAACTTGAGTATTAATTTCTCCCTAGAACAAATAAACAAAAACCACGGAAGAAATACTATATTGTGTGAGGTTTCTAATATTAATGGGACACCTGTTATTGATAAAGCTGTTATTCAGGACAACCATTTTTTTTTTAAAGGTGCCAACTTTGAATGTCTGACGTGGATCAGAACTTGCCACTTTATATTTCTTGAAACATTGATATTCATTAGTCTGTCAAATTTCTAATGATTACTATGCCCTAACTTAGCAGTTCTATTTCTCTTTTTAAGAAAACTTCATTGATGCTCTCCTATAATGTTGTTGTATATGTATGTTTGAACATGTATGAAAAGACAATATAGTATGTATTCTGAGCAATCATATATAAATTATATTGCATGTGATCAGAGGAAAAAAAATCACTAAAGCCACAAAGAACGAAACTTAACAAATGCTTGCTATACATTATCAAATACATGTTATTACCCTGTAACTGATTTGAGCTTAATAGTTCTGGGATTCTGCCAAGCATCCTACAACAAAAAGTCATTCACTCCAAATAGAGGTTGGCAAATCCTACTGTGTTGTACTTTTTTTTTTTTTTTTTTTGAGAACTATAGTCTAGGTGGAAGAAACTCAAGTTGAGATAAACTGAAGGATAAATTGAAGTTGGTAGGTTGTACATTCAAATAGATATTTTCTAGATTTTAACTCAGAATTGAGGAACCTTATTTTGTCTTGGTTATTACCTACTTTTGAGTGTGCCTAACACTCGATGACACTCTAGTAGTTGTTCTGTATTCATGAGCAGGTGACCTATCCTGTCCTAGAAATATTCCTACTTAGCAAAGGAAGAGGTAGTATTGTACAGATGTTTATATTTTTTTAAAAAAGTTTCAGTGTGCAGATTTTTGATCCTTTTTTTACTGAAATGAAATTTACTGAAATGAAAAGAAATTTCATAAACTAGGGTTCGGAAGCTTGTGTAATTTAACATCCTCAGGATTGGCTTTTATTTCAGTCTCTCACAGTGCTGAATACTAAAAAGAGACCTATGTGTTTGCTTTAAATGTTTCCATCAAATGAATAATAGTGGGTTTGAGGTTGTAAAATAGTGGTATAGAGTGTTTTCCCTGCATTGATGGGTCTTAGGTTTAATCTTAACACCAAAAGAAAATTTGTAATAAAGCCAAATTGTTAGACATCTCTTTTCTTTAGTTTGCTGCCTAAAAAATAGATTCCATCTTTTACTTTTTAAGTACTTTATGAATTTTATGGGTTCTCACCTTTCTTTAAATATTTATATTTACTTTTTTGTTCTTATTTGGCATATCTTTTTTGTTGTTTGGTGTTGGGATAGTGTCACATGTAACCAAGGATGGCCTTGAACAAGAACTACTATGTAGGCAAGGATGACTTTGGACTCTTGCATCTGTCTCCCAAGTAATTGGGATTATAGGTCTGCAATACCACCATGCCCAACTTTTGGCATGCTATTTTGGTTTTTTTGAGACAGGATCTCATGTTTTCCAGGATGGCTTCAAACTCTCCTGTCCACTCTTCATAAGTGCTGGTCTTAGAGTTTTACCACCTCCTCATGTGGTATTCTAGGGATTTGATCCAGAGATTCCCGAATGCTAGGAAAACATTCTCCCAACTGAACCCCATTCCTGGAACAGCTGTTTTTTTATGTTAATATAGCATATAGTTTAATTGAAAAGCTCTGGAAGGATGATAAATTATCTCAAGACAAAATCTTTGCCCCACGTTTATGTTTTATGAAAAAAGTTTTATTTTGTGTGGGGGTGTGGATGTGTTTGTTGGTTAGAAGGTTCTCCACCTTTACATGGATCTGGGAATCCAACTGAGGTTGATAGGCCTCACAGCAGTATTTTCACTCATTGGGCCATCTCCATGGCCCTTCCAGGTTTCTTTACATCTATTTCGTTTTTGCCTTTTCTTCCTTTCCTAAGCAACTCAGTATGAATAATATTAGGTGTAACCAAACAATATGGGTATCCAGTGAATGGGATACTCCAGTGACTTAGGAGCTGGTGTGTAGGAGCAAGCATGAATTGGGTTGACAGGATATAGCCCGGCTTACAATGTGAGGGCTTAGATGTTGAGATGGTAGTATCCATGTGCTAGGGGACAGCTTATGTAGCCAGTGAGTTCAAGTTTGGAAATAGAAGTGGTTCACATAGGAAGATTTTTGGTGAGGAGTGTAATCCCAGCTAGAGAGCAGTGAATGTTTCAGTGAGAAGCAATCTGGTGTGATATGAGGAGGGCATCCATGGTGGACTGTTGGCACAGTGAGTTAGAATCTTGGTGGTGTCATGGGATATCTTCGTAGGACAGTAGCTTGTAACTAGGTGAGAGAGAATGAGCAGTAGTAGGGAGAGAACATGGGGAAGGTGTGGCTGAGACCCATATGGGAGAGCTTCCTTAGCAAATAGGAGTCTGGGAAGTTTGGTCAAACAGAGTGAGGTCAGTGTAGGGATTAAGACAACTAGGCCCTCTGAATGTATGTGGCTTGATCTGTTGGGTGAGGAGTGGGAAGCCTAGCAGTGGGTCCAGGACCTATCCCAGGTGTATAATCTGGCTTTTTTAGAGCTCATTCCCTATGGTGGGATACCTTGCTCAGCCTTGACACAGTGGGAGGGCCTTGGTCCTGCCTTACTTAGTCTGCCAGACTTTGTTGATTCCCCAAGGAAGGCCTTACCCTCTCTGAGGAGTGGGAAGGGAGGGAAGTGGAAGGGGACAAGAGAAGGGGAGGGAGGGAGGACTGGGGTTGGTATGTAAAATGAAAAAAAATTTAAATAAAAAATAAAAATAAAGACAAGCTTTGTTAATCAGCTTGGAGGATGATCACATATATTCTTTCATACTTTGGAGAAGAAAGAATAACATAGAATGATGTTGTTGGTTGTTTTCTACTCTTTTGTCTCTTTGGGAGGTCTGCCACCCAGCTCCCTAATAAATCACATGGAGGCTTATACTTTCTTATAAATGCTCAGCCTTAGCTTGGCTTATTTCTAGCTAGCTTTCCTTAACTGAAATAAATTATCTCATCTACCCTTTACCTCTAGACTTTTACCTTTCTCTCTCTCTCTCTCTCTCTCTCTCTCTCTCTCTCTCTCTCTCCCTCCCTCCCTCCCTCCTCCCTCCCCTCCCTCCCTCCCTCCCTCTCTCTCTCTCTCTCTCTCTCTCTCTCTCTCTCTATATATATATATATATATATATATATATAATATATATGTTCTTTTCTTCTTATTCTGTGGATGGCTGGGTGGCTAGCCCCTTCTTTTCTCACTCCTCAATTCCCTCTAACCTGATTTCTTTTCCTATTTATTCTTTCTGCCTACCAGCCCCTCCTATCATTTCTCCTGCCTTGCTAATGGCTGTTCAGTTCTTTATTAGACCAATAAGGTGTTTTACACAGGTAAATTAACACAGCATCACAAATGCAACATAAAAGAATATGACATCTTTTCGTCATTAAACAAATGTTCCACAGCTTAAACACATCTTTAATATTCTACAACAGAGTGGATCCTGTGATTTTTAGATTGTAATTGTATGGATCTGAACTCAGATACAGAGAAATACAGGTGAACAGAACACACATACATTCTCTCCCTTGTCTTACAGGCTGAAGGACAGCAGCTTCCCCAAAACAAGGACTACATGTGGCATCCAATTCATTCCTGCTTTCTAAATTAAAACTAAGGAAGCTAAATATTTCTTCAAAAATTGTGGCTTTCAGAGCTGGTGCAGCTAACATACAAATTAGCCTAGAACAAGTAGAATATTTTGCTATTATTTCTATAACATTGGATTGAATAAAAGTGGGGCTAGGTAAACAACTGGTGTTGACAGTGCTAGTCATCATCTTACAGAATCCAACTAGAAGGGTTTCCTTTATAGTTCTACTATAGTCCGAAGGCCATATCACCATTTTATGCTACTTTATTTTTTATTCCCAATTCCTGCCATTTTGTGGGAGGTACAGTTAGTTTCATTTTTAAAATCATCTTAATTTTAGGCAATTTTGTTTTTCATTATTAAGAATTCTTGCTGTCTGCTTATTGTAGATAATATATAACCTTAGATTTTTATTTTTATTATTTAAGAGAGAGGGTTTTGCTATGTGGCTCAGGTGACCTCAAATTTACAGTCCTCTTGCACAGGCTACCATAGCAAGCTCTATTTTAGTTTTAAGAGTTCTGCATTTCAGTTATTTTTTGAAAGTATTAGTTTTCTTATTTTTAGATTTTCTTCATTTTTGTCTTTGTAAAATGTCCCAAGAGAAAATTAAATTTAAAAATTTATATCTTGATTTTCTGTTTCTGCTTTAGAGACTTAAATGTCCAGTAATCTACAGATGTTGGTCATATTTGAGACTTAGACAACCATACTTTTTGTAAGATATGCTTTTTGTAAGGTCAACTGTCCTATGAATATGCTTGTTAGGTCCAAAGGAAACTCCCAATTCCTCAAATTCCAAAAAGCAGTCCACATTTCCAGAACTGAGCTCAACTAGGACTATAGGAGGATTTCTGGCAGTTAGATAAAAGTCAGCATTCCTCAGGAACTTGTGAAGGTGGTTCCTCTCTATCAAAAGGAGTCATTTCCTTTATGGTAAGGGATATATGGCTACCTGTGGTACCTGTCAGTATATCAGCTTATTCTGGCCTCCAGTCTCCCTCAGGATCACAAGCATGTTAGTATCCCAGGACTTCTTACCACCTTTTCTATCCTAAACTCCCTCCATCTTATAAGCTTCCCTCCCCACAGATACTCATTCTCCCCATAACCCTGCCATCCTCAATGTTTTTGTCTCTATCTGTGCCCTGCTCCTGGATCTCTCACTATGCTTTCTCTATTGTCTATCCCTTGCTGTTCTACTCTCTTCTATTTAGCCTTCAACAGGTCCAGTCTGCTGACCATGTATAGTCTGCTGCTTTCTTTTAATGTTTTGTGCTCTTCCAGAGGCTTCTGGCTGTTTTAACTCACATCTACAACAAAAACCTTCCTCTTAACCATATCATGCCAGTTTATACTGTGCTTTCCTTTAATCTCTTCTGCCCACATTTATTGAGACAGAGTCTCACTATTTAGCACAACCCAGGTTGATGTTAAAGTTGAAATCCTCCAGCTTTAGCCTCATCAAATTTCTGGGATTGCTCTATTACTATTTGCTTGTCTTATTCCCTTTGTTTTATCTGAAGTTCCTTGTCTGCATCTCTGTGACTTTCTCTTAAGCAGATTGGTCTCCTTCATTGAGGATATCCTCAATAAAGTATATTAATATATATTATATTAATCTAGTCAATGAAGGATATTATATATTAATATCACATATAATAAGGATATAATGTATATCCAGTAAAGTATATTAATATATAATATCTGATCTTTAGGTTGCTACTGCTTTTGTTATATTTCATTACTTATAATGCCTTATCTATTTCCATCTTTCAGAAAATCATTGGTCTTTTTTGCACGTGGTTTTCTATTTCATTCCATTATTGCTTTATGTCTTCCTATTTCATTTTGTGTGTATGTGTACTTATATGACATGTGAATATCAGGGACTTCTTGGAGTCAGTTAATTTTTTCTTACTTAACTTGGGTTCAAGGATCAAACTCATGTCATCAAACTTGTTTTGTGGGTGGCAAGCTCCTAGCTAGCCATTTTGCCTGTTTTTAGAACTCTTTATAGTATTATATTGAACAACTAACAGATACTTGTTAAATGAATAAATTGAAAAACATGTTCTTTTGTTAAACTGGTATTGAATTGGAAATATTTTGAAGATGAGTTTTATTTGATTATGGTTTAAAAAATTGATAGTTAACTTTTCTTTCAGGATCATTTGAAAAATTACCGCAGAAGATTTTGCCGGCCTTCCAGGTAGCATGTTTAGACTTGAACTTTTAAAATGATTTATTTTCATCTTCAGAAAGTGGGTTTTTTTTTAAGATAGAAAAATCTGTTACCTTTTGCAGATTGATTTCTATGCATACTGATTGTTTAGTCTTTTAATTATTTTATATAAGAGAGAAATATTAGCACAAGTCATGTAATGACAGTGGAAGTAAGAAAAAATACTTATATAGAATTGTGAACAAGAAGAATTGAACACTGAATTATTAGCATTGAATGGTAATATTAGTGAAATATACTTATTACTATAAGTAGTGAAGTATACTTATTAAGTTTTTTTTATCATAAAGAGCTTGCATTTTGTGTGAAAGATTTTCTTTCTGTACTACCAGTAAAATTACTTAATGAATAAAAATATTAATTATAATAAGATAATAAAGTATATATTATATAAGATATATATAATTATATATCTTATATATATATTATATATAATATATATATATAAGATATATATATTATATAAGATATATATATATTATATAAGATATAAATATAATAAGATAATAAAAATATAATAAGATAATAAACAGTTTATATCATAAAAGGTTTATATCTAATTTAGCTATTAAATGCAGCCAGCCATGTAAGAAGTTATATGGAATTTGTGTGTTTTTGATATTAATGAAACATTAAAAGTTTAGTGTAATTTTAAGCAAAAGTATATTAACCCTCTGTAGAGCTGCATAACCGCAAAGTGCACTTGAAAAGTTGTAGAGAAGACAATGTTAGTTGGAGATGTTGAGATTGGTGTCTATAAAATCTTCATTGCGTTTAGTGCCTGTAAAATATTTCAGTGGTAGACAAGTTGGCCTGTAGTGCTAGAAGTCCTGGGTTTACTTCCCAAAACAAAAGGAAAACATTTCACGACTAATTGAGTTTCTTCAAAAACCAGAATTGGTATTCAAATTCAAATATAGTAGTTGTCTGAACCAATTTTAGATACAGATACTGAAATTTGAGTAGACATGTGTAGATAATAAAATAACTTCTCTTAATATTAAATACAAATGGAATGTTTGATGGACTCAGACTATCAAGTGTTTAAATAGTAGAGATAATTTTTCCTATTTAAAGTTAACATTTTGTGTGGGAGTTTCAAATGGACAATAACATAAGTAAAAAACATCTTACAGAAGTTATATATTTACTTTATTTTTTTTTTTTTACTAGAGCCCCCAACATTAATACAAGACAAGGCCAGAATGTGCTGGAAATCTTACAAGACTGTTTTGAAGAACAAAGTAAGGCTTCATTTCTAGATGAACTTTCAGAATTGGTATAGATGAAAATAGAAATCTATCACAAATGTCTAATGTAGCAGATATGTTCTAGCATTTAAATATATAGAGCAATTTCTTCTTAACTTTGAGTATATATAACCAATCCTTCTTGTACCTTTTAGTATATTGAGGAGAATGTTGAATATTACTGATACAGCCACAGTAATATGTCATCTTTAATTCACACTGGATTCCTATAATCTGGAACTCTATAGATCAATACTTTGCACAAAAGAATATATTTCCTTAATGTGAAAATCTAAAATCATAAATATTTGGAAATCTAGAAGTTTGGATATGAATATCATGCCACAAATGGAAAGTTCTATGAAACCTTATTTTATGCACAGAATTACCTTTAGTCTTTGTGTATAAAGTGCATGTGAAATGTAAGTAAATTTGTGTTTAGACTCAAGAAAAATCTTGAGATGCATGTGTAAATATTCTAAAATCTGCCTAAAATATGGAATTAGATAATTATAGATCCAAGCATTTTTATAAGGGAGAAAGTATAAGGGATCATTTGCATTTGAAGTAATTTTGGTAATTTACATTTGTTTATTACAAAGTGGTGAATTAGGGCAAAAAACGTTCTGAGGCTGAACATGAGTAGATGAGTAGAGAGATGCTAGATGTTTTTGTCTAATGTCATCTCCCAAAATATGGGTTGGAACATTGATTTCCAATGCTGTAACAGTGTTTAGAGATGAGACTTTTGCGGTGTGGTTAGATCATAAGGTTTTTGTCCTCATGAATGAATTTAAGCCAACCATGTAAAAGGTCTTGGGAGCTATGTCAGATCTGTTTCTTAACTTGCTTGGGAGAAATAAATGACTCTTGCTATAAAATCTTGATACAAAATCTCTGAAATCTCTGTGTTTTTAAAATCATTCAGTTTCCTGTATTTATTTTGCAGATCTGGGTTTTGTGGTTGTTAGGCAAGCACTCTATCACTGAGCTGCATCCCTAATTCAGTCTTAGGTATTCTGTTAGCACAAAAAGTAAGATAGCAGAAAAACTATCTGCATTACAGACTGAAAGAACTGAGTTCCCCCTTCCCCCTTAGGAATTTTGTTTGCTTTTCTGTTTCTAGTGTTTGTAGGAACACTTGAATATTACATTGATATCTCTATTTCTTTAGGCTAGTTGTATTTTGAAGAGTCAACTGACAGTTCTTCACAGGTCATATAGAGCAATGGTCCTCAACCTTCCCTTTAATATAGTTCCTCAGGATGTGATGATGTCCTACCATAAAAATTATTTTTGTTGCTACTTCATAACTGTAAATATGAACCATATTGTAAATATCTATGTTTTTCAATGGTCATAGGTGACCCCTATGAAAGGGTTAGTTGACCCCCCAAGGAGTTATAACCCACAGGTTGAGAGCCACTGATACAGAGCCATTCAGTTAGAATATTTCTTTCAAGAGAGTCTCAGTATGTTGATCAGGCTAGCCTTGAATTAACAGAGATCTGCCTGCCTCTGCTGAGATTTTAAAAGTTGTATTCCACTTTACCCCGTTGGGTTTTTAATACATTTAATATGTTTTAAGTCTTGTCAATGGTTTTTATTACAGATTCTACAGAGTCATTGCTTTGTACCACTCCTAAAGCAAAAGATAATTGTAATCAGTCAGCAGGCAAAGAGGTAAGTCTAACAGGAGAACTGATGGAGGTTTGGTACTTTAATGAATGATGTTTAAGCAGTCTTCTTATGTATATTTTAATTGCCTTATTCTTTAAAAAGAATCCTATGCTTCTCTTGCTTTCATAAAACTTGGAGGTATTATAAAATTTTGGTTTGATATTTCTAGTATTTGACATTGGGAATATACAAAATTTATAGTAATCCTTTTTGTTTCTTCTAAACTAATACTTAAGAGTTCTAGGGAAATGGGTAGCTTTAAAGTTTAAAGATTGACAAATGTGGTTGTTTTCAGAAGACTGATGGGACTGGTTGCTGGCCTCAAAAACTGCTTTTGGTTGACTGTGTGCTTTGAAGGGTAGGTTGATTTATTATCCAAAAGTAGTATAGTTTTAGTTAGATTTTTTTTTTTTTTCAAGTACTGTATTTGAACCCAGGGCCTTGCACATGCCAAACACAGTGTTGAATCACTGAGTTATACTCCTAGTGGTAATGGGTTTGAAGTTAGTGGCCCAAGACATGCTATTTGGAAGTATAGTACTAATTAGAAAGCTCATAGAAGTAAAGTTCGTTAAAAACCGATAAACAGTGTTCTACTACAAGCTGACCTGGAACTTAGCTATACTGCCCAGGCTGGCTTTGCGCTCACGATCCTGAATGCATTATCTGTATAGATTATCTTTGCTTTAAGGAATGAAGACAACCAGATCTTTCAGAATTTGACAGACCTTTTATAATATGAGAAATCACATTGATCTTTGAAAATTAAAATCAACTTTAAATTTCCTGGGAACTTGACTTGATCATTAAATTCTTAAGAAATAAGTTTTTACTTTGACAGTTTTTTATATGTGTATAATGAATTGATTTTTCCCCTAAATTTAGTTTGATATTTGAGATGTTTGCATCCATATTCACAAATATTGTTCTCCCCTCTCCCCTCCTTAAAATGTTTTTATAGGTCTTAACTTTTGAGGTTCCTTTTCTAGGCAGAATGAAGTATGTTACAGCAGTCCAGCAACACTCTACTGTGACAACTAGTTAAGCATAAAATGTAAACAAATTAGAGCTTTAAAAGATAATGAAGACAGGTTTAGCAATATATAATCTGCAGCTAACTTTCTTCACTTCTGAGGGAGAAAAAGGTTCTTGTATGTCTACTGACTCAGAGAGGTTTTCTTCTCTGGCTGGTAGGTGGTATGGTCATTAATCTATCTTCTGTTTGGCTGAGAGGAGTATTTCTCCCCAGTCTCAGATGGATCTTTTTCTGGCCTCGGTATGTATGTATGTATGTATGTATGTATGTATGTATGTATGTATGTATGTAATAATTAACTAATTTGAGACCCTGTCTCACTTGAACTTGAATATGAGCCTCTTGCCTCAGTTTCCTGAGTGCTGGGATCACAGATGTGTACCATTGTGCCTGGCTTAGATGCATACCATTGTGCCTGACTTTAAAAAACTTCTGAAACAAGGGCTGACCTTGAATTTGCTGTGTATCCAAGAATGCCCTTGAACTCCAGATCCTTCTTTTTCTCTTAAGTATTGTGTTTATAGTTGTATACTAGCTTGCCTGATTTAAATGCACATTTTGGTGAATTTTTATAACCATGATCTAGATCAAGATATACATTATGAAGGGCTGAGATTCTATTATAGGTAGTTGTGGTAGACAATTGAGGTTTTCTTTTTTGTTTTGTCATTTTCAAATTTATTAACAAAGTTGTTAATGATTTTCTAAAACTTTGTTTTTAGGGTCTGTAATGTCCTCTTTTACATTTTTGACATTGGCATTTTTACTTTAGTATTTTTCTTCATTAGTGTGGCAGGACTGCCACTTTGGTCTTTTGGCAAAAGGAAGTTTAGTTTTGTTGATTCCTTCTTACACTTGTTATTAGTCTCATTATTTTTCCCTTATATAATTTCTCCTGTGTTAGTTTTTATTCATATATGTGTATGTGTATTTTGTCTTCTGTAAGAGATATTTCAAAACAGTAGAGATTTTGTATATGCTAAATTATTTTATCCAGATTGGGACTTTCTAACCTACAAAGTTAGCTGTCAGCTTCACATAAGAAATGTAATTTGGGGGATTTGAGAGATGGCTTAGTGGTGTAAGAGCACTGTTGCTCTTCCCAAAGGATCTGAGTTCAATTCTAGCACCCAAGTTGTTGGCTCAAAGCTGCCTAACTCAAGCTCCAGGAGGTCTGACACACTCTCTGACTTCCATACTATCAGCATACATGTAACATGCACATTCACACAGTCATATGTGTAAATAAGATAAAATCTTAAAACGTTTTTTGTTACTTTTAATTATGTGTATTTATGTATGTGAATATAGCTACTTGAAAGAGGCAAGGTGTGGGTTCCTCTTAGAGCTGGAGTTACAGGTGCTTGTGAATCACGTGATGTAGATGCTGCGAATGGGGTCCTTCGGAAAGCACTGTGAGCTCTTAACTGCTGAGCTATCTCTCCAGCTCAATAAAACAAACCCTAAAAATATACTAGAATAAAATTTGAGTTTTATTACTGCTATGCAGGTAGGACAGGTAGCTAGCTTCATAAGGGGAGAGGACATCAAGTCTAGATATCCATATACAGGCTCCTATATTATCCAAGGAGCCATGAATGTTAGATTTGAAGAGTAATATGCATATGTACACAGATACCCATCACGTAGTGTACCATCAGTCCATTTTTATTGGATTCTGCTTCCATGGACATTCCCTGTCTATCAAACATTATAATCCTAGGAGGAAACAAAACAACTGTTCACCATAATCATGTTTTGTAAAATAGCTAGGGCAGGTTATCACAACAGGTTCAAGCTTACCACTTGTTAAAGAAGAAGCATTATACAACTCAGTCTGTAGGTTCCTGGCAATGGCTAGCCCTTTAAATGATTAGGTATGCTGTGTTAACACTTTATTACATAGAGTGAATTCTGAAATATTGTATTGTTTTATACTTTCTTCTATATTTTTGAACTTTACCTTAATGGTATCACTATGGATTTTCATGAACTTGCTTTTTTTGTTAATGTAATCATTTGTGGTTTGTGTTAACTCTGGTGTTGTAACTTTTAGAGATATTATATGATGTTCCATAGTTTGTTTATTCCCTCTCTGTTCAGTAGTTCTTTAGTATTACTACCAGTGCTTTGTTGTTTAAAACTTTCCTCCAATTTTAAAAGTGTGCATCTAATCACAATTGACAGTATAATAAAGAAGATCAAATGTATTTTTTTTGTGCTCAATGCCAGGCATCACATTCAGAATCAGTACCAGTTTCTTCAAGGAAGAAAGGCACTTTGAAGGTTGCTGCAGAACCAAGTGAAGCTGCTTGTGGATCAGGTTGGTAGCACACTCATGGCAGTTTAAAAGCTGAAATGACATACGTGGTGCACACGATGTGTAAGGTGACAAGATTAGTGTCAGATTAGGTATATTGAATCTCAATTTTATTTAATACACTTTTGAACTTTGACCTCATTTGGTTTTTACTGTGTCACTATAATGTTACACTCTAGGTTTAGAGTATGTGTGATTCAAAGCCCAGTGTTCTCATTTATTTGCCTATCATTCACAAAATTTTTCTCTGAATTTTCAGTTTTATTTAGTTAAAATTCTAAGTAGAATAGACTTTGTGTAGTACATTTGTTTTGTTTTGTTGTGTTTTGTTTGTTTGTTTGTTTGTTTGTTTTTCAAGACAGGGTTTCCCTGTGTAGCTTTGGAGCCTGTTCTGGAACTTGCTGTGTATATCAGACTGGCCTTGAACTCAGAGATCTGCCTACCTCTGCCTCCTGAGTGTGTGATTATTAAAGGCTTGCATTACCACCGCCCAGTGTAATTTTTTGATAATCATTTTTCTCTCTTCCTCTACAACATGTATTTACCTTTCAAAAATGCTAAAGTTTGAAAGGCACTGTAAAATATGTGAGAGGATAACTAAGGTATAGTAGAAAATGTATGCATACCAATTATCTGACTTCTCTTCCATAATACCCTTGTCCCATTGTACAAACTAGCACTTTGCTACTTTGCCACTATAGGCAGAACAAAGCTCCCATGGCCCATGTTCTAGAGCAAGTTTCCCTCTAGTTTGTGTTCTGCTATGATTTTGAGAGAATGTGGGTTCTTTCCTTTCCCTTTGCATAGTGTTGTTTCTGGGTTGCAGACATCTCAGTCACCTAGTTGAAGGACAAATGGGAAGTGAACAGGAAACCCAGGAGACCATATTGTGAATTGTTCCTTAAGTCTTCAGTTTTCCAGGTAGATACCCTAGTGTCTCTTAGGTTTCAGAGCCCTATTATTGTTGGTTGATGGATGATTTCTAAGGAATTTAGTTGCATTAAAAGGGAGAAGCATAGAACTGACATCTTACCTTTGAACTAAAAGCTGTTTTTTGTTGTACTTAATTTTTTAGATCTTTGTATTTAAGAACAATAAGTTAGTATGAATATTTTCTAATTTTTCTTTGACATTTGAGGACTGAAGGTGATTTTATGTAAGTATCTATCTATATATATATATGTATTTATATGTATATATACTCTATATGTATATAGATACTTGTATGCACATGTTATATGTATGCATGTTGTATATGTATGTATGTTCATCTAGCTACATTAGCTTACACGCTCTTAGTCTATCCATAGCAGAATCTCATAATTTCTGTATTCTTCATATTTTAGCTGTGTACAAGCTTTACATCTCAAGACTTTGGGCATAAATTTTGGAGTTTCTGTGTTTGAGGATTTCTGTATTTCCATAACACAGATGGTGTGGACCAAGTACATGTTCATTTCACTAATTTGGTAAATCAGAATTCTTAAAGTAATTAGGTATTTTAATTATAGATCTTTGATTCTAAACTTAATGAACTATGTGTTTCTTGAAAGCTTCTAATTCTAAATATGGTTGATTTTTAAAAGTACATTTGATTTAAATACTATTTAACTACTGAGAACTGTCATCATATAATTTTCTTTTAGTTCAGGCTAATGAAGTTCATCAGAAAATTCTGGCTACTGATAATGTTTCTAAAAGTACCGTGGACTCAAACAGCATGTCGAGTGAAAAAACAAATGGTCACCACAGGGCCACCAATGATAACTTTTGCTTATCCCGTGGCTCCCCTGTGGTTCTTTTGGATGCAAAAACATCTGAATTGCAGAATGTTATTTCATCTCTTGGACAAAGGAGGGTGACTTCTGTCTTAAGAAATTCAGTAGATAAGAAATCTTCAAATACAGACATTTCTCTTAAAACCAGGAAAAGGTAATTTTTGTTTGAGTAATAATAATTAATTACAAATGGTAATTTAGCCTTTTATGTAGATTTGAAGAAAGGGGTTAAAAATGCATTTTGCTTAGCTTTAGTTTTTAATTAGTTGCAAGGAAGGCATTAAAGTTTATTTCAGAGATATTTGGAGGTTAACTTTTCTATAGTCTGTAGAAAAATGTTTTCTTTGTGGGGCTGGTGAGGTGGCTCAGCAAATTAAGGCAACTGGTGTATAAGTCTGGTAACTGTAGTTCAATCTCTGGAAACCAAATAAAGATGGAAAGACTCCACAAGTTGTCCTCTAAAACGCCCATGTATATGCCATGTGTACATACATCATGCATGCACATACACAATAAGACCAAGTTTTCTTTGTGATAGTAAGTTTTCTGTAATGTCCTTTGTTTACTTAAGATTTTTAGTTATCTTACAAAACAATAATTTTCACTGACATCTTTATATATCATTGTACATTGCTTACATTCTCTCCACCCCATTATTTTTAACTTCTTGAAAGAAACAATTTATATTTCTTGCATATTATTTATGATTGCAAGGGTGAGTATTAGGTCCTTTCTAGGATGCAAAAATTTGATTATTTAAGATACTTTGTTATTTTAAGACCTTTGTAAGAAGTAAAAATTTACCTTATGGAGAATTTGGCTTACCTTTTTAACCTCTCAGGCTAAACTTTGAAGATAAAAGTATTTTGAACCAAGCAGAAATAGTGAACAGTGTATTAGAAGTAGAGGATAACATATCAGAAGGACAAGAAGAGATATCATCAGGAACTTTCCAGGAAAGAGGACAAGATCTGAGCTATGAAATTCAACAACGATCTAAAAAGAGTTTTTCAGCATTGTATTTAGAAGCTGTCAAGAGGAAAAATGAATCTAGGTAAAGTTATTACAAAACTATCCTTTTGGATTTTTTTTTTTGATTCATTCTGTGAACCTTATCTGGGTGTTCTATGTTATTTAATTTTAATATAGAAGTCTTTTTATTTTCTTTTTTATTGAATTATAAAATTTTTATTAGAATTTTGTGCAATGTGTCTTGATCATTTATACTCATCACCATTTATACTCCTCCCCAAATCTTGCCAGATTCATGCCTTTTCTACCCATGTAGTTTTATGGCCTCTTATTTTCTTTTTTAACACCTGTTAAGTCCATTTTGTGCTGTGCATATATTCTTGGATGTGTGACCTTTCCCCAGGAGCATGGTTTACTTACTAGGGCTATATTCTTAAAGAAAACCAAATATCTCTCTGCCAGCAGCTATCAGTAGCTCCTTGGTTAGGTGTGGGACTTATGCCCACCTTGGCTGGCATGAGTTTGCACAGGTCTTTTTTTTTTTTTTGGTTTTTCAAGACAGGGTTTCTCTGTGTAGCTTTGTAGCCTATCCTGGCACTCACTCTGGAGACCAGGCTGGCCTCTGCCTCCCGAGTGCTGGGATTAAAGGCGTGTGCCACCAACACCCGGCCCGAGTTTGCACAGGTCTTAATGTATACTGTCACAACCACTGTGAGTTCATATGTACAGCTACCCTGTTCTATCTGGAAGATACTGTTTCTTTGTAGACATCTGCTGCCTTTGGCTCTTATATTCTTTTCACTTCTCTCCCACAGATCATCTCATGATCATTTGATCACTTGAGAGAAGGGAGTGTGATATAGATATCCCATTTAGGACAATCCATGATATCTTATTCTCTGTACTTGGACCACTTATAGGTCTCTCTCTCTTTCTCTCTCTCTTTTTTCTACTACAAATAGTAGCTTCTCTGATGAGGGTTGAGAGATACATTAATGTATGGGCATAACAAAAAAGCAATATAGGACTTAGTTTAATACTATGTCCATTTAGAGAATAATAGTAGCAGGTTGTCCGCTAAGGCCTATAACCCCAATAGTGCTGCCTGGTATGGGTTTGGTCTTGTGTAATCGGAGAATAAATCCAATCAAAAAGTGTTTGTTACTTCTGGGATTCATGCCATGATTGTACCACTGAACCTGTTATGAAGCCATTATTGTAACTCAGGATTCACAGCTGGGTAAGACTGACCATGAAGAAGTGCTGCTTCCTAGTTTGCTCCCTGATGGCTTGCTTAGCCTGCTTCTTAGACTATCCAGAACTACCTGCCTAGGAGTGGTACTGCTCCTAAGGGACTGGGCCTTCCTACATATCAATCACTTATTAAGGAAATGCTCCATTTGCCAATCTTATGGAGACATTTTTTTTTCCAATTGTGTTTTCCTATTAGATAACAGTAGCTTATGCCAAATTGACAAAAACAAAACCCATAATACAAACAGAAAACACAGAGCAATCACTAAATGTGTGAATTGTCTAAGATGTACAGATACGTTCTATGAATATTTTAGTGATTTTATAATTCTTTTATAACTGAGTATATGCAAGTATGATAATGCTTTCTTACTAAACAACTTAGGGTTAGCTGTGTGGGGAAAGAGGGCTGTAACAGTATAACATTATTTGACCTCACGACAACAGATTGTGTGGCATTGTCTCCTTTGTAATAAGAATCATCTTTCCCTGTTTTCATAGCACTGGATATCTTGTGTCTGTGGTATCCTAAGTCAACTTAATTCTGAGCCATTATTATAATCCTGAAATATGTGTGAAAATAAGCATGAGATGTTAGAACTTATGAAGTTTTGTGTATCATAGTTCATTTATTTGAATAATTATTATATTTCTTCACTTAACATCTTTGTATTTGGTGCTATTATGAATGGAATTATGTCAGATATAAAAAGGGTAAGAAGCCATTTAAAATCAGCTATTATTGTTCTCTTAAAGTGTTAGATATGATGGTTTATTATATGTACTATTATTAATAATTTTGATATGAAGAATCTATACAAATGCAGATATCTGTACAAATATTTTAATCAAACTTATATAGATATGGCATGCACTTTCTATTGTAAGTAAATATGTTTGGCTTATAATTATACAGTTGTGAATTTCAAGGTTTTAGCATGTGTATTGATTGAGGGGCATCAAAATAGATGCCCAGCTTTAAATTCCTGTGATTTTAGTATTATAAAATTGGAGGGAAGGATTAAGAGAAAATTGAGGAGACATGTGATTTTATTTCCTGTATAGATTATTTTATTCACTAAACAAAGATGAAACGTTAGTTACTTTAACTATTAAAATAATGTTTTGTTTCAGTTCCATTGTTAGGCATACAGCAGCACTTCCTCTTTCATCTCCTCCAAATGAAGCGAAATTATTAGAAGATGAATTTATTATTGATGAGTCGGATAGAAATTTTGCCAGTCAACCTTTGGTGACAATACCAAGAAAAGGCAGACATCTGAGACACAACTTGCCATCCTCTGAAAACATTGTAACTCCTGAAGATAAGAAGTTAAGAGAAAAACCTACAACTGTGATAAGTGATTCACAGCCTCAGAAATCTCCCTCAATAGGGAAATCTCAACCCCCTGTTGAAAACATCCTCGGGACTAGTTGTACAGATGAATTAGAAAGTGATTGTAGATCTACAGAAAATAAAATGCATTCTGAGAATGCCAAAAAAACATCTGGATGCAAAAGGACTGTAAGACAGAAGCAGAGAAGAGTATCAAAGCCTAATGTAGTTGAAGAGAAGCTTAATGTGGGACAGGGTAAAAAGGGAAAGAGGAATATGTCAAATATTGGCCAAGACAAGTTACAAGTAAATTCAAAAAGAACTAAGAAAGACTGTGAAGATTCGAGAAATGAGCCTACTCCCAAGAAACAGATGCCCCCTATTGGTAAGTGTTTATATTAATTCAGAGTGTGAGTACTCTTGCATTATTTTATAGTAGTTATTTTCTTCCTTAGCTTTGGGAGATAGGCAAAGGAAAGTTGCCTACAAAGATTCACAAGACTTTTTGGTGTTCTTTTTGAGAATTTCTCCAGGTTTAGTTCAGTGCAGAGTCACTTTTTAAAAAAATGACTTAAATAGATCCTAAGGCAGAAACACACATGGAGAAAGTGAAAGACTATAAACAAGTTAATGAAACTATTTCCCATGCTAACATTATATTTTTTGGGAGAGGTATGTAGATTGACAGATGCATATGTGTGTATATATGGGATGAAAGAAGAACAGAAAATAAGTCTCTACCCAGTATTGCCATAGATTTTTTTTTTTTATCTATAAATATTTTTGAGTAAGGACTGGTTAATAAATAATGGTTTGATGTGTTGCTACACTGATTGTGAATTTCCATTTTTGTTATCGACTACCACGCATTTAGTAGCTTAAACAACATTTTTGTTTAGCTCTATTTCTCATGTGTCTGTAATAGGTCCCTTCTTACTTTTTCTATCCTTTTGAACTACCCATAATCCTAAACTGATGGACCTTCTCTGTCATCAAAGTTAACAATGTTTCATTTCTTCTGTCACTGATTTCTTACTTCTCCAGATATCATCCCAAGTTCTATTTGATCCCAAATTTTAAGGATATATGTTTGAGCTAATAGGGCTAATCAAAAGTAATCTCATTTCAAGGTTTATTGTTTAGTCATACTAATTTCTTCTTCCAAAATTAGATTTCAAGACAATTAAAAGGGAAGGCAGTAATTACCTGTTTTATTTTTGTGTAGTGGTAAGTACAAAGAAACAATGTTTTGTCTTTCAAAAGATACTCAGACTAGGGAGATAGCTCAGTGCTTGTCTTTCAAGCAGAGTGACCTGATTTTGATTCCCAAAACCCAAGTTAGAAAAATATAGCTGTTGTGGTTTCTTTTTTTTTTTTTTTTTTTTTTTTTGTTTTTCGAGACAGGGTTTCTCTGTGTAGCTTTGGAGCCTATCCTGGCACTCGCTCTGGAGACCAGGCTGGCCTCGAACTCACAGAGATCCGCCTGCCTCTGCCTCCCGAGTGCTGGGATTAAAGGCGTGCGCCACCAACGCCCGGCGTGGTTTCATACCTTTGTAATACCAGTACAGGGGAGGCAGAGATAGACAAATCCTTGGGGCTTGGTGGCTGGTCAGCATAGCCTAACTGGTGAGTTCTAGGTAGTAGCTCTCTCAATAAAATGAAACAAAATAAAAATAAATAAGAAGAGATGACATTTAAGGTTTCCTCTTTTTTCCATACATGTGCACCTGTATGCATGTGCCTGCATGCACATACACACATATTTCTCTTTTAGTTTATGACGAGCAGTGTGAAGCATTTACTTGTAATTGACAGAAAATCAGCCAATTGAAAACACATGGCTTTTTAAAGAAATAGATGTGAAAGTCACCCATGAGATAAAACTTCAGATGTTTTTTGTAATTGAGTTTTATTTATTTAAAATATGTTGTGAACTTCAGAAAACTGTTATTTTGAATAGTTTTTATGGGTTTTCTTTACATTAGAAAACAAGAAAAACCAGCATAGCACCCCAAAAGATAGGAAAAAATCCGGAAAGAAATGTTTTTCTGGTGAATCCAGGAATACATTTGTGCCTGAAGAAGTGTCTGTGAGTGTCAGGAGAAGTCATAGAGTTTCTCAGCATCCATCTGAGTGGTGGCTGGTAAAACCAGAGAAAGGTAAGTATTTTAATTTAAATCATCTTCTTTGAAAGGTCCCTACAATCACTCTCTATGGGGTTATTTGTGACTTATTCCCATTATATAGAAAAAATTTATAAAGACAAAGTTAAATAGGTTCATCAACAGAAATGTTGACAGTTATGAAGTATAAAGTTATACAGTGTTCTTTGTGGAGGCATGTGCTATGGACAAACATATCCAAAGTCAAAGCTCTTTTAGTTAAGAAGGTTTATGTTATATGAGGGAAGACAGCATAGATAAAATAATTCATGAAATAATAGATAGACTTGAGTACTATTTTAGTACAAGATGCTATGGTGCCACTCACATGGGTGTAGGTGGATCTTCTCGCCTTAGTTAACACAATCCACATAGCCTCTTTGTAGGCATACCTAGAGGCCCATCTCCTAGGAGATTTAGATTCTGTTAAGTTGACAGCACTTTACAGACAGTCAGGTGAGTAATGAGCAGAGCCTGAGAAAAGATTGTTAAGGAAGTTTGTGATGGATTTAAAAAGTCTAGTACATGTCCTGTAAATACAATTCAAATACAAGAATTTTTATGTGAAAACAGAATTAGCTTATGAAATTGGTATGTATATTTCTATGTAAATATAATGACATTGATATTTCAATGAACCAGATCATTTGAAGAGACATTCTAATTTTAAATTGCCATTGAATCTTTTCAGGTTCTGTTGATAGAAGTTCTTCAAGAGCAAATGAATCGTTAGTGGTGCATCGCAATAGAAAAAAACGGACTAAGAAAAATCAGTTATCTAAGAATGCTGGGAAAAAGCCTCTTCCATCAAAAAGACAGAAGACAGAGAACAGCTCAAGAGTACAGAAGTCTTTAAACGTTAAGGGTTCTAGAGAAAGTGTTAGTAGTCATGATGAAATTTCTGGAAACCAGAGTAAGCCATTGGAAAACAACGAGGCAGACCTAACTCTGAAGAGAAGTCTTAATATTTCTGGGTAATTTCTGTTGTATTTACAATATAGCTGTTTTTCTTCCCTCATTGAGATTTTAGTAGTTTATCTGTGTTATTCAGTATTCATAGTGAGAATAAACATAAAGGACTTGGTCAAAACTGGTATTAAATCTGGGCTGTGCACTTAGCTAGATGACACCTAGGTGTACAGTACCACACTGAACTTGTTTCCTCATTGTAAAATTGGGAATGATGGGTATTTAGTTGCCTAGTATATGTCATGGACTGTTAGAGCTAATGTCACTCAGCATCTCTTTTCTATTATTCTCAGGCCAGGTTTGTACAGTTTGTTTGTTTGTTTGTTTATTTATTTATTTACTTATTTTTGAATTGGGAGTCTTGGTAGACTTAAAATACCTTTGTGAACCTAGCTGTAAATATTAAGGTCTGATACTTGTTATCTATTGCTAATTTTATATTACTTGTATAAACATTTGTATATTGTTTCTAAAAGAACTTTTGAAAGATAATTTTAACTTTTTTTTTTTTTTTGTAGACCTACAGGAGGCTCTAAGCATCAAAGCAGTATTATGACTTCACAGAATATTCATTTAAAATCTCATACTGGGAAATATACAACTAGATCAATGGAGTCTAATTCAGGTTCAGGAGAGCCTAAAAATTCAATTTGGGAAGAAAGGTGTGTATATCGTGTAGTGAAAATAGAAGTCACTCACTATACTAGTGTTCATTTCTATGTTACTCACAAATAGAATTTATTTTTGTTATTGGTTTGTAGATGTGTATTACATTATAGTTTTGGGGGGCAAGGCTTAGCTGGCTGTTTTGGGTAGGGAGGGTCTTTCTCTTTGTATCCCTTTGATGACTTGAATACAACTAGAGGATCCATTTATGGCTTACGTGACTGTTGATTGAAGGTTGTAATTCTTTGCTGTCTTTTGGTGATCAACCTTTGTTTCTTGTCATGTGGCAGTTCATTTCCTACAAAGGAAATGATCTGAGAGAAAAAAAGTGACCATAAGGAAAATCAAATGCCTTTTAATTACTTAACCTCTGGAGTTCTCCACTCACTTTTATGGTTTTCTGTTCATCAGACACAAGTCATCACAATTCCATACCACACTTAGGAAAAAGAATATGAGACTTTGTCTTTTGAAAAGATTGTCACAGAATTTGTGGATGTATTGTTAAAACATCCACTAACACTGAACAAGTAAGATTAACCTGATTGTATTAATTATGAACTGTTAAAACCTTTAAAAATGCAAGACTAGTAAATTAGAGTAAACCTTGGCCATTGAGGGAGGACTATAGGTTCTTTACTGTTTGAGAGATTATAATTAGGACTTGGAGGAGGAAAGGAACCTGGGACTACCATAGTTTAAGTCAGCTATGATGATTTTTGGACTACATGCTCAATTTCATTTTTTGTAGATGGTTTCTTTTAAAATTAGGATATGCTTGCTGGTTTCTCTTATTTGTGTGAAAGAATGTTGCTATTGGACTTGACTAAATTCATAACTGATCCATGAATTAATTTAAAACATTTTAGCTGTGCTTAGTAGTTCATGCCTATAATCCTAACACTCAAGAGGTCAAGGCAGGTGGGTTGCAAATTCTAGACCAGTTTAGGCTACAATAAGAAGGTACAGGGTCTGAGCTACCTCTCTCTCTCTCTCTCTCTCTCTCTCTCTCTCTCTTGAATATAAATTTGTATTTATCAAATTTGACTCAATAATGGGATCAAAGCATGGTCCTTGCTTTCTGCTACATGGAAATACATTTTTTTTTTTTTGGTTTTTCAAGACAGGGTTTCTCTGTGTAGCTTTGGAGCCTATCCTGACACTCACTCTGGAGACCAGGCTGGCCTCGAACTTATAGAGATCCGCCTGCCTCTGCCTCCCAAGTGCTGGGATTAAAGGCCACCAATGCCCAGCTGGAAATACATTCTTGATGATCTGTTGCATCACTTTTAGTTTCATAAGAAAGAAACTGATGGCAGTTTTAAGACATGATCATGAAATTTAGATACATAAGGATTTATATTATAAAAGCACAAATTTTATGGTTTGTTTTGTTCTTAAGTGGACCTTCCAGGTTCAAGGATTGTGTATTATCTGGAAGCAATAATTTTGGAGTGAGTGATGAAAAGGAACAGGAGAGTTTGGGTAAGTTACTATTTTCTGTTATCTTGGTTTCTAACTATGAATGTAAAGTAAGGTATTCTGTATTTATTTAAATTTTCAGTAATAGTAAATGTGGATCTATTTCTGAGATCACTGCTTTATAGTTGGAAATTATTGAAATGGTCCAGATGGGTAAAGGCACTTGTTACCAAGCATGACAGCCAGAGTTCAGTTCCCTAGAAGCTACCACAGTAGACTGAGAGAAATGATTTTATCTGTTCTCATATGCAACAGAATAAATAAATAAATCTGCTAAACTGATAAAGAAATACTTAAAGCAACACTAACTGTATATTGATGGTTACTGATAGTAGGTGTTCAGTATATTGGGTTCATTATAGTGTTTTCCTTTATTTTAAATAATTTTGAAAATTCATGTCTCAATAGAGATTTATACATTTTTTGAATATAAAATTATACTACCTTTTTCCCCCCTAATTCACTGGTTCTTGTTTTCTTTTTTCCTATCTCTGGATTTATATATTTCTTTTTAAAATTTAAATCTTTCTATATTCTTTACTTTTATTTGGTGAAGAAGCAGTGAATTTGCCTGAGTACAATTTTGATGTGATTCAATAGGTTTCTTAGATAGTATTATTGTAATAATTCTTTATTTTAAAATATATTTTTTAAAGTATTAAGATTTTTAGCTGTATTTATTTTATAAGTGTTTTGTTTGCATGTATGTCTGTGTACCACATATGTGCCTGGTGTCTTTTGAGGTCAGAAGAGGGCATTAGATCCCCTAGAACTGGAGTTATAGATGGTTGTAACCTATTGTGGGTACCAAGCCCTGGTCCACTGCAGGAGCAATAAATGGTCTTAATGCCTAGGTTATCTCCAGCCTCTTGTAATTTATTCTTATTTATAAAGATTTTTCTGTTACCGGGGAATTAGTAAAGGAGGACATAGAGAAGATCTTGCTGTCTAGCCCTTGGAGTACATCTGCTTCTGCTCCTTATTAGCTCTTGTCTCGAATACAAAAATTCAGTGTTTGTAACTTCAGTTCACTCATGTATAAAATTCTGGTATTGCTTCCAATTAGTATTAGCTTCTAGTCTAAGAAGCTTGGGTATTTTTGTTGTTGGTTTCTTTTTATTGATAGTAAATTTTGGAAGGCAGAGTCAAGAGGAGTTCTTGATGACTGGATTAGATGTGGGAAATAAAAGGTACTGGAAATAACTTTAAGGTTGTTGGCCTAAGCATCTGAGAAAATAGCATTGTTATTACCCCAATTGGAGACAAAAGGAGGAACAGATATTTGGGGGAGGCAGGGGAAACAGAATCTTAGATTTGGACATGGTAAGCCTGATATTATTGTGGTAGTTTGTATCCTTTTTGACTAGCAATCTGTTAAGTACTAGTAGAAGTGAAGTGAATGTTCACTGCAGCAGTATGTCTGTTGGTTTCCCCTTCTATTCTGCGTCTTTGTTGTATATATACCTGTTGGTACACTGTAGCCTGCTTTGACTAAATTTTCTTGATACAAGTAAATGCATTTATTTACTTATTTTAATCTAACAATCTTATGAATTTTACTTTAATCCCCTCCTTCCCTCTCTTTTTTAATAGTGCTAAGGAATGAACTCAAAGCCCTGTGCATGCTGGGCAAGCACTTTACCATGGATCTATATCCTTAACATCACCTTGTTGACCTTGCAGCCTGACTCTTTGGCTCTGGAGTAGGTGAAATTGCAGTCCTACATCACTAGAACTGGCAGACTGTTGTTTCTGTTTCTTTTTGTTTAATTTATTTGTTTATGTGTTTTATATAGATGAGTGTTTTGTGTGCATATATGCCTGCAGACCAGAAGAGAGCATCAGATTCTATGAGAATTATGTGGGACTACAGTTACAGCTGGCTGTGTGCTGCCTCATGGTACTAGGAAATAAATTTAGGATCTCAGGAAGAGCCACTAGTGCCTTGAAACACTGAGCCATCTCTCCAGCCCAGTTCTTTTTTTTTTTTTTTTTTTTTTTTGGTTTTTCTGAGACAGGGTTTCTCTGTGTCGCTTTAGAGCCTATCCTGGCACTTGATCTGGAGACCAGGCTGGCCTCAAACTCTTTTTCAGCCCTGTTCTTATATTATTTTCAGCCCTGTTCTTATGTTTTTGCTGTATTTTTTAATTCCCAAGGGAGTTCTGGGGATTGAATGTAGGATCATGCATCCTAGAGAACCCTCCCCTCCCCTCCCCTCCCCTATCCTCCCCTTTCCTCCCCTCCCTCCCCTCCCCTCTCTGCCCCCAAAGAAGCATGCAGACATTATATTAATCATAAAGCTGTTGGCCGCTGGCCTGGCTTCTTAATTATTAATCTATAACTACTAATCAATGTATTTCCACATGGTGTTACTGGAGAAACGTCCAGAGACCTGTTACTCCTCTGGCGTCCTACATGTCAACTGTTCAGCTTGTCCACAGAGAAGAGAAGAGCGCGATTTCCTGTTTGTCCTTGCTTATATTCTGATTCTGCCCAGCTATGTCACTTCCTGGGATCTCATGATGACTCCTCTCTGCCTATACTTCCCAGAATCCTCCTCATATCCTAGTTCTACTTATCATCCTGCCTGGCCAATCAGTGTTTTATTCATCAACCAATAAGGCAGACATATGCATAGAAGAACATTCCCCATCATCTCCTCCTTTCTGTCTAATAAAAAGAAGGGTTTCAACTTTAACATAGTAAAATTACATATAGCAAACAGTTATCAAGTAAGAACTATAGTTTACAGTATTTAGTCCATTAACATTTAGCAAGATTTAAAGAAAATATTCTATCATCTGTCTTTGTGAGTCTAAAGTTTTATATGTAACTTAACTATTATCATAACTAATGAAACCATAACCATAACTATCTGTCTTCAACTCCATCAAAGACCACAGAAGGATAGTATATAAACTCTAGAATTGACAGAGACATCTTGCTGCCTGGACAGTTATCCAAAGTTCGGTAGAGCATGAGACTCTTAATTTCAGGGTCATGGGGTTGAGCCTCACATTGGGCACCAGATATTGTGCTTAGAAATCAGGATGCTTGACCAGTAAGATGAAGTGGACTTTATTAAAAATAACTTACACAGGAAACAAATGACAGTTGTGGGCTCCCGCTCTAAGCATGCAGACTCTGCCACCCAGATGCTCTCCAAGACCCGAAGAAGGGGCTTCCCAACCCCAATTCAGTCTTTTTAACCGGACATGTCTACACCTGTGACTACAACCAAATGGGAGTGGTCAACACTATAGGTGGGGATGGTGGTGGTGGTGAATATCTCATTACACCTCCGTTTCCCCCTCCTCTCTCATCATCTTCCTTCTCTCTTGTGTGTGCACTTCTGTATGTGTGATCTATGCAGCTGTGGATGCATATGTACAGATCAGGTTGATGCTGGAATAGCTTCTTCTATTTCTACATGTTTTTGAGACAGGCTTTTTATTTTATTTTTTATTAAATTGGAAGCTTGCTCATTTGGTTAGACTGGTTGGCCAGCAAGGTCTGGGGGTATACCTGTGCACTATGTCCCCCAATGCCTTTGATCAGTAAATAACTTTTAGGTGGGTGATGAGAATCCAAACTCATGTCCTGATACTTACATAGCTGATACTTTATCTACATGGCCATCTTCTCGGCCTCTTATTTAAACTTTGTTAGAGAAGTAAAAATATCTTAGAAACAGAAGACCGAATTGTTACTTTTTAAATTTAATGCATCATCTTTGAAAAATATTTAGTTTTTACTCTGTGGTGTTTTAACATTTACCTATCATTTATTCTAATACTCAAATAGTGATAGAGCTCATCATTTACTGTTATATTAGCTGGTTCCTTCTTTTGTCATGAATCTGTCATTTCTGTCATTGGGAGTTGGGGGACATAAGTTGTTCCATAAATGTGCTTTTAATTCTGGAATCAATTGTTTCTCTGAAAACGTCTGATTCATTTGGTGGCCCATGGCATTTAGAGTCCAAGACCAGTGTTTTTTTTTTTTTTTTTTTTTTTTTTTTCTTTTCTGAATGGGATAGAATAAACATACACACACACACACACACACACACACACACACACACACACACACACACACACACACACAGTAGGGAAGGAGAGTGACTGAGACTCTGAGACTGATTATATATAGCAGTTATCATCTATGTTAGGTTTTTGCTGTTGCGATAAAACACAATAGCAACTTGGGGAGGAAAAAGTATATTTCAGCATATAGTTCCACATCATAGTTCATCTCAGAGGGAAGTTAGGATAGGAACTCAAATAGGACAGAAACCTAGAGGCAGGAGCTAATGCAGAGGCCCTCCCATATTAATCAAGAAAATGCTCTGCAGATTTGCCCACAGACCAAGCCTATGTAGGCATTTTCTTGATTCAGATTCCTTCCTCCCAGATGACCCTAACCTGTGTCCAACACAACTACTATATATGTTTATATCTAGAAGCCACAGATTTACATCAACACCTTCAATTCCAGAATAATATAGACTTTATCTTTTCTGATTGTATAAGCTCTTTCTCAAATAGTAAGAAACCTCATTCCCATTATTATCAATGCATTCAATTATCTATCTACCAGATGCCTTCAAGGCTCACTGCTGTGGGAAATTTTTTAGCAAAGATTAAGGTATCTACTTACATGCCGATTACATGGGGAATTGGATTGGAGTAGAGGTGATAACAGTTTAATTTTTAAAGGTAAACTTCACATGTCATAATTAACTTATAAGTCAATGGTATGTAGTCATCATTGCAGTTGATTTTAGAATATTTTATCATTGTCACTGGCCTTGTTCCAATGCCATATCCTTAACCAGCCACCTTCTCTTTTCCTCTCAGGCCTGGGCAAACACTCATCTGCTTTTCATCTCCACATATTTATTTAGTACAGGGCAATTCAGTTTTATGGACACTAAAGTTCCTTCAAAAAATTCTATATTTGATTTAGTAAGATTTTTTTGTTTGTTTGTTTTTTTGGTTTTTTGAGACAGGGTTTCTCTAGCTTTGGAGCCTGGCCTAGCACTTGCTCTGTAGACCAGGCTGGTCTCTAACTCACAGAGATCTGCCTGCCTCTGCCTCCTGAGCATTGGGATTAAAGGCGTGCACCACCAACACCCAGCTGATTTAGTAGTTTTAAACAATATTTTGTTTTCTGAAAGTTTGGACCAACTTTTTAGGAAAATGTATATATTACAGTCAACATAAGGAGCTCATGAATATGAAGTATTCCAACCATTTATTGCTTCATTGTTACCTCAAACCTCAGTAACTTAATATAGCTATTGATTTATTTTACATATTTCTGGTAATAGACTTGATTTGTCTAGGCATTTCTTAGGAGGATACGTTTATGATTTAATAGTTAGATATGAACTACTTACCTGCAATTTCTGCAAGTTTAATTGAACTAGATATTCAAAATGAGTTCCTCACTTCTGTGTTTGGCACCTATCTTGGATAGACAGAACACAGAGCTGTTTCAGAATCTTTCCCTTGTATGGCCTTTTCATGTGGCTGTCTTAGGTTTCCTGAAAGCATGGCAATCTTGGGTAGTTGATAGTATTATTGTCTTCTCCCCAAAGTTTGATCCCCTAATAAAATTTACATATCTTGTTAGGATTTTGGATGTAACCACATTATTACATAAAGTAATTTTTGTGTGTTCAATTAGTATACCAAATCACTCTGGCCAGCAGAAATTCAAGAAGGAAACGAAACTTGCTAAGGCTTTTTTTTTTGCCATTTAAAAAAGATGAAATATAATTTCATAATTCCCTTTCCCTCGTAATTTGGATAAATGTAGAAATTTGTCCATTTATTTTAGATTTTCCAACTTAATGGAGTATTTTTTTTAAAGTATTCACTTATAATATTCCTAATATCTTTGGTGTCTGTTATGTTTCCTTGTTCATTTCTGATTTTGTTAATTTGGGTACTCTCTTTTTTTTGGCTAGTTTGGTCTGGAGTCTGTGAATGTTATTTCCTCAGAGTTCCAGCTCCTATATTTGTTAATTCTTTGTATTGTTTTCATTGCTTCTATTTCATTATTTTCAGCTGTTATTTATATTGTTTCTTGCCATAGACTTGATTTATTCTGGTTTGAGTTGTATCATTAAGCTATTTGTGCTCTTTTTTATTTCAAAATGTGAGCACTTATAAATTTCCCTTGTAGGTCTGCTTTCAATGTGTCCCACGGTTTCATTTTGATTTAGTTCCTGAAGACTGTAGAGTTTCATGTAGAAAGCAGAAAGCTGGGGTTTGTTTCATAGTCCAGTCAGCCAGCCTGTCTTTCGATTGTAGAGTTGAGACCATAAATACCATAAATAGTTGTTGTTAAAAGGTTTGTGGTGATTTCATTCTTTGTTTTTTTTTTCCTTCTCTGTTGCTGTTTCTAGTTGTAGTTTGTATTTCAGTAATTATACTTCTATTTGTTTTGTTTTTTTATAGTCTCTTAATTATGCATATCTCTCTGTTTAGAAATAGAAGTGTTGCTTCCAGTATTCTCTTTAGAGCTGGTTTGATGGACATGGATTCTTTTAGCCTTTTTATATTATGGAACATTTTTCTTCTTATACTATGGCTGCTAGTTTTGTTGGGTGCTATAGTCTACTTTGTCACTCACGATCTCTTAAGACTTGTAGTTCTTCTGCTGTTCGATTTCCATTGAGAAGTCAGCACTCACTCTGATGTGTTTTCTTTCTTTTTTTTCAAAGAATTTATTTATTTATTATGTATACATAACAGATGGTTGTGAGCCACCATGTGGTTACTGGGAATTGAACTCAGGACCTCTCCAGCCCTGATGTGTTTTCTTTATGTGTATTTTTTTTTTTTATTTAACTGTATTTATTCTCATGGAGCTTTAAATATTCTCTGTTCTGCATACTTAGTGTTTTAGCTATGTATCTATATGGGTATGTTTTTTCTTAGTTTCTTAGGACATTTTGTTTTATTATCTTGTTAAAGATCTGGTCTATTCCATTGACTTGGGATATTTATTCCTCATATATGCCTATAATTTGTCTTTTCATAGTGTCCGACAATTTCTGCATGTTCCCTTCCTGTAGTTTTCTTTTTATTATTTTTTTCATATTTGCTTGTGTGGTCTAATTCTTCTACTTTATCTTTGAGTTCTGATAATTCTATTTTCTGTTTGATTCATTCTACTGGTAAAGATTTCTCCTAAGTTTTCTTGCTGGGTTATTAAGTTGTTTTTTTTTTTTTTTTTTAAACTCGTCTTCATTTCATTTTGAGTCCTCTTCAGTATACATCTCTTTATTGAATTTAATGTTTGAATTCTGGGATGTCTTCATCATTTTTGTCAGCCTCATGTTTCTGTTTTATTGGGCATCACTTAGGCATTTATTTTCTTTAAGTTCATTGAGCTGTTTCTTCTTTAAATTCCTTGAATTCTTTGCCGTTCTTTTGAACTATGTGCCCTGGAGTTCATCTAAATAATTTTCTTTTGAGAACTCCTCTGTAGGGCTTGTGGTTTGAGAGGTAACATACTGTTTTGATTTTCCATATTTTTATTTTGTGGGTATGTGGACTTCTTTCACTTGTCTGTGTCTTATGTGAACACAAGAGTCTGGGACAGAGCATAGCATGTGGAAGTTGGATATGGTGTGGGTGGGTTGAAAAGTATTAGGGACATGGATGATGCTGGGGTAGTACACAATATGTGCATCCTAGCCCTAGCCTGGAAGTTGAATAGCACATGGGACTAGGGGTGGGGGAGCAACAGAATAGGCCTAGGCACTGAATGTTGGATTGTGGCTAGATCTTGGGATTGGGAATGTGGGTTCAGGGTACAATTTGGGCCCCTGCACAATATTGGACTAATTCTTAATAAAGATCACTTGTGTATATGACAGGAAAAAAATTGATGACAAAGAAATCTTTTGGTGTTTTAGCATATTGCTAAATTGAGAACCTGGAGTGATTTTATTATTAGAACTTTAAGAAGAAAGTTGTGGGTATATTGTAGGTAACATTACATATTATTTACTAACCATTATGCCATGCATTTTAATTTGCTAAGTGGCTTATTTGCCATTCATGAATAATAGAGAATGTTTGTTTTTTTATTAATTTTAATGGTTGTGCTCTTTAAATATGCTTATTGTATCAAAGTTTAAAGAGTTGTTTTGCAGTTTTTTTCTTAGTTTGTATTTTTTTCAATGAAAAAATGAAAGTATATATTGTATTTTCAGGTTTTAATCTTATTTGTAATACTTAGTGAAAGCTGATCATATAATACTTTAAGTCAATATAGAATTAGTAGGCATTGTTGCATTGCTTATAATATTACCTTTTATATTTTACAGATTTAAGAATAAGTACTTCTAATGAGCTACCAGACACAAATATACATCACAAATTAGGTAAAATATTTTATTCTTACAATATTTCCATTGAAGAAAATGGTATTATTGAATCTCTCTAAATATAACTTAATTTTTTTTAGTAGGGAATCTCATCCAGATTTGTATTACATATTTAGTTCTCAAAATTTCATAGTATATTATGAAATCTCAAAGTAATTTCAGTTTGTATTTCCTCGATTGTTAGGGATTTTGCCCTTTTTAAAATAATTTCTCAGCTATTTGTGTTTCATCTTTTGAGAACTGTTTAGTTGTATACCTCATTTTTAAAGTTGGGTTAATTTGTTTTCTTGATGTTCAGTTGTTTATTTCTTAATATATTCTAGATACGAACCCTCTGTCAGATGCATAATTTGTAAAAAAGTTTTTTTCCCATTTTATTGACTACCACTGTTCTCAAATTATGGTGTCCTATGCCATATAGAAGCTTTTCAGCTTGATGAGAACTCATTTATTGTTGGTCTTTGGCTTAGCTATTGTGCTATTGCTGTGATGAAACACCAATGCCAAAATAATTTATAAAAGGAAGCATTTATTTGGGGGCTTGTTTACAGTGCTTTATTACAGGGGGATAGTCCATTTCCACTGTGTTGGAGAGCATGGCGGCAGGCAGGCAAGAGTGGTGCTGGAGCAGTAGCTGAGAGCTTACATTGTTATCCAAATTCTGTAGGCAGAGAAAGAGAAAGATGGCCTGGCATGGGCTTTTGAAACCTAAAACCCATACCTGGTGACACAATTACTCCCACAAGGTCACATCTCCTAATCCTTTTCAAACAGTTTACCAACTGGGAACCAAACATTCAAGAATTATGAGCCTTTGAGGGCATTCTCATTTAAACCACCATAGTCTTAATCCCCATGCTTTTGGTGTCTTGTTCAGAAAGTATTTTCCTATGCCAATGAGTTCAAGTTTATTTCCCTGTTCTCTGTCAGATTCAGGGTATCTGGTTTTGTATTGAGGTCTTTGATACATTTGGAGTTGAATTTTGTACAGGGTGAGAGAGATAGATCTATTTTCATTCTAAATGTAGCTATCCAGTATAACCAGCACCATTTGCTAAAGATGCTGTCTTTTCCCCATTGTGTGCTTTTTGGCTTGTCAAAATCAGGTGTCCATAAGTGAATGGAGTGATGGCTGGATCTTCAGTTTGATTCCTTTGATCGATATATCTATTTTTATGCCAATACCAAGGTGTGTTTATTAACGTAGTACAACTTTAAGTCTGGGATTGTGATAGCTCCATAACTTTTATTATTCAGGATTCTTTTAGCTATCCTGGGTTTTTGTTTGTTCATTAGCTTGTTTTGTTTGTTTGTTTGTTTTGGTGAGTGTGTTAGAATTTTGAGGGAGACTGCATTGAAAATATAGATTGCTTTTGGTAGAATAGTCCCTTTCATATTAATTATACACACCCATCAGCTTGGGAGACCTTTCCATCTTCGGGTGTCTTGTTTCTTTCTTCAATGTCTTAAAATTTGCATTGTCTTTGACTTGCCTAGTTAATTATCCCCAATTTCTTTTCTTTTCTTTTTTTTGAGGCTACTGTGGAAAGCACTCTTTTCCTGATTTCTTTCTTAGTCCTTTTTTTCATTTGTATATAGAAAAGCTACTGATTTTTGTGTGTTACTTTTATATTCTGCTACTTTGCTGAAGATTGTTTATCAACTGTAGGAGTTTCCTGGTAGAATCTTTAGGGTCTCTTGTGTATACTGTCTTAGCATCTACAAATAAAGATGCTTTGACTTCTTCCTGTCCTATTTGTATCCCCTTTATCTTCTTATTTCTAAGATGTCAAGTTCTATATTGAGTAGGTATGAGGAGAGTGGACATCCTTGTCTTGATCCTGATTTTAGTGAAGATGCTTTGGGCTCCTCTCCATTTGGTTGATTTTGGCTGTGGGCCTGCTTTTAATTGGCTTTATTATGTTGAGGTATGTCCCTTGTGTTGTTACTATCTCCCCAATTTTTGTCATGTTAGATGTTTGTCAAACTCCTTTTCATGTAATGAGATGATCTTGTTATTTTTGTCTTCCAGTCTGTTTGTGTGGTAGACTGCATTTATTGATTTACATATGTTGAACCATCCCAGCATCTCTGGGATGAATAGTATACTGGGTTATAGTGGATATTCTTTTTCATGTGTTCTTGAATTTGGTTTGCCAGTATTTTGTTGAGACTTTATGCAGCTGTATTCATAAAGGAGATTTTCTTTTCTTTGTTGGGTCTTTCTATAATTTTGGTTATCAGAATAATATTGGCTTTGAAGGATGAATTAATTACCTTGAGGAATATTGGTGTTCATTCTTTCAGTTTATGGTAGAATTCTGTATCCATTTCTCTGTGGCTTTTGTTGTTATTTGGATGTGAGGCTTTTAATTATTACTTGTATTTTACTTGGTGTTATGTATCTGTTTAAATAGTTTCATTTCAGTTTTACTTTGGTAGGTTGTATATATCAAGAACTTTTCTTTTAGGTTTTCTAGTTTGAATTTCTTTTATGGTCCCACATATTTGGTGTTCTATATGCTTCTTGTACCTTGATAGGTATTTCTCTTTAAATTGGGGAAATTTTCTTCTATGATTTCATTAAAAATGTTTTCTATGCCTTTGACATGGGTTTCATCTCTTTCCTCTATATATGTGGTCTTTTTGTAGTGTCTCGTGTTTCCTGGATGTTTTGTGCCTTGGTATTTTAGATTTTAACATTTTCGTTGGCTGAGCTATTTCTTCTGTTTTTTTCTTCATCACCTGAGACTCTCTTTTCCATGTATTTATTGGTGAGGCTTACTTCTGAGGATTTTGTTCGGCATTCTAAGCTTTTTAGTTAAGTTTTATTTTTGTTTGAGTTTTCTTTAGTTGTTCTTCTTTGTCAAATTATACCTTCATGTCTTAAATTGTTTTCATTATTTCATTCAATTGTTTATGCTTTCATCATCTTTATTCATGTCCTCTTTAATGTCTTTGAACATATTTGTTTAAATGCTTTCCCTGGGGCCTATTACTGTAGGGTTGCTAGGGTTGCTAGCTTCTGAAAGAGGCATCTGTTGTCTTGATTATTTATTTATTTATTTATTTATTTATTTATTTATTTATTTATTTATGTCCTGGGATCTAGGTTTCTGAAGTTAATGACTTTTGAAGTGATTCTTGACATAGATACCTCGTTTTTTCTTTGTTATGTGGTGGGTGTTCTGTCTTGGTTGCTATTGGCCATTCTGGTTCCTAGCCAAGCATGGTTTATTTGGAGTCCCTGATTCCCAGCTAAGTGTGGTGACTGTGGGGTCCCTGGTTCTATTGGTCAGTGAGAAGTCACAAAGGAATGGATAAAAGGAAAGGCTGAGAAGTGTGGTGAGGAAGAACTCTGCATCAAGAGTCCTCCCAAGGGCTTGGAAATGGGCTAAGAGGCATTACTCTGGTGGGCAGGCTGCAACAGGCCTAAATGTTGGTCTAGAGAGACAGGATGGAGAGCAAGGAAGGATGATAAAGTTCATCCACCTGGGACCTAGCTAAGTATTGTGATTGAGGGTCCCTGATAGAAGTGGTTCTGCAGGTTAGCAGGAGTCATAAACTAATAGAATCTCAAATTATAACAACAGATTCTGTTTAGTAATGAAGTGTAGCATTGATCAGATAAGATAATACTATTAATATTCTCACATGTGAGTATTATCAAATTTTTATTTCTTGTCCAATCTAGAGGTTTTATTTTCCATGGACTTTAATTTATTTGCACAAACATCTGAAAATTTGGGGATTTTTATCTCATCATTGAAACATTATGTTCTAAGTGTTGGTGTGTATCTTTACTAAGATTACTCACCTTTTTTTTTTTTTTTGGTTTTTTGAGACAGGGTTTCTATGTATTGTTTTGGAACTCGTCTGTCCTGGAACTCGCTCAGTAGACCAGGCTGGCCTCAAACTCAGAGAGATCCCCCCGAGTGCTGGAATTAAAGGCGTGCACCACCAACGCCATGCTCACCTTTGAATTTTTATTTAACTTTCTGACAGTACTGCCGTCTAATTCACCAAATGTTCGTAGAACAAAGAGAATACGTTTGAAACCTCTGGAATATTGGCGAGGGGAACGGATAGATTATCAAGAAAGGCCATCAGGTAAGACTTCATTTAGATGATGATGTCTTATAAATGAAGGAATTATTGCTCTAATTAATTTTATCATATTGACAGGCACCATCCTACACATTTATATACATTACCTCATTTAATCATTACCCCCCACATACAAACATCTAAATATAGGATTTTAATTTATTATTTTATTATTTTAGAGGTGTTGGTTTTTTTCTCCTTTTTTGTAACTAGTTATTTGACTGTGTCACTTTGTAGATACTGTCACTTAAATATCTGAGATTTCTGACTATGTAAAGTGAATCATTTTTAACTTGTATTTAAATTATATGTATTGGGTGGGTGTGAGGATGTGCACAGGGGCAAAGAATCATTGGATACCCCTGGAGGTGGAGAGACCAAAATGGTTATGAGTCACACATCATGTGTGCTGGGAATTGAACTCTGGTCCTTTATAAGAGCAGTATAAACTGGTGAACTGCCCTTTCAGCCTAAAATACGAGAAAATATCAGATAAAGATGGTATCTTTCTTATTCTTATTTATATAATTCTCTTTATAGAGAGTTAACAAGGAACTAAGTGTTAAAAGTTATTTCCCTATTTAAATGGATGTAGTTATTTTAAAGGACTCTTAAATGTGACTTGTTCCTTCAAACTGGTTTCTAGTTTCTACAGCATTTTCTTTTTTGTTTTTAACCCTTTATTGACAACTACTGATTTCAAGTCAATATTAGGTTATTGAGTCTTGTTTCATCAGTGTTTCTAGATTTAGAGTCTTTAGTGATACAATTGAATTGTTTCACCTTTGTGTCACTTTAACAGCTGTAACATGTAGTAACAGCATTTCCCTTGGGACTTTGAAAGGAAATATATATTTAATTTTTGAACTCCCCAGGATTGTTATTTTTACCGTTTTTGTTCAATTTTAGGAAGAATTGTGATTGGAATAGTATCCCCAGCTCCAGTATCACCCAAAAGAAAGGCTAAAGGAAACCTGGGCAAAGTCACCAAAAAAGCTAACAAGAAATGGATCCGTCCTGAGAACCATGAAAGTATGCCCCGTTCTAATTAACTTTGCTTTCATATCTCTTAAAACTTTAGACATAGTATTCTCATCAGTAAAAATCACTTAATTTTGCCCTCCAATTTAGAATGTAAGACAATTTTATTCTTATAAAAATAGCTGTATAGTAGAGTATAAAATATAGCTGGGTGTTGGTGGCACATGCCTTTAATCCCAGCACTCGGGAAGCAGAGGCAGGTAAATCTCTGTGAGTTCGAGGCCAGCCTGGTTTCCAGAGCGAGTGCCAGGATAGGCTCCAAAACTACACAGAGAAACCCTGTCTCGAAAAATCAAAAAAAAAAAAAAAAAAAAAAGTATAGTATGAAACATTTCCTTATGAATACATTCCCTAGTCATATGACTCTACCCTTTTCCATGCTCAAAATATGGTTACAATAGACATTTAATGAGCTTTTTCAGAACTTTGTCATGATTGCAGTTCTGAGGGAATATGCAAATCATCTTTAGTCTTTTGTTGAAATGAAAAGTTTATATAATGGCTCACAGGGGCATTGGCTTTATATTAAATCATATGTCTTAGAATTTGAAACTTTATTAGCATACTAACATATGATCAGAAGAGGTTGCTAAAACTTTGTCAGCTTTCTTTACAACTTGTCTTCAAATGATATTTTGCATTGGACTTTTTTTTATATGGAGAGGAATTAATTCAGTAATTTTGTTTCATTGGTATTTGTTTTCCAGAGGATAGGTTAGTGGTGAATCTGGATATACCCCTAGGAGATCCCTTTCAGGCAACATTGGCAAAGGACCCAGAAACAAGGGAGATTATCCCTATGGGTAAGCTTCGGAATGATACTGAAAATAATTTAACAGTAACTATTGAATGGTTACGTATATGTGCTTTCTCTTTCTCCCTCCCTTCCTCTTCTCCCTTTCTCCCTTTACCTTTTCCCTCCTCCTTTCCCCTCCTCCTCTCTCAGCACTAAAATCTATTCCAGTAAACAGCCTCTATGAAAATAATTATGGATGAGCATTTATGTCAAATATAGTATCATGTGTTTGTGTTCTGAATTCTAGAGTTTAAGTGGTGCTATTACCTACCAGGTATGTTATCTCCTCCAGCAGGTGTAGGCCTTCTATAACTGGTAAGATTCATGAGGAACTTTCTATGGGAAATTATGGAAAGTTAACTGGTATGCCCCAGGATATACTCCATGTGACCAAGCAGAATTTGGACAAGGGCACATACTATCTTCTGAACTTTGGACACCAATAGTGGTATCTGGGACGTGAAACCTTTGTGAAGATGACTGTTAATAGCACGAATCAGCCATACAAATATCAGCTTTAATGTTAAGAGCCTAGAAGCCTCATGCTATATGACACAGACATTAAATGTATAGTTTCTGGGAACCATACACAATTCTAGGGAATAAACTCTAGTGGTATGGGGTCTAAGGAATACTTGGGTAGTTACCAACTGTGTTAGTTAGGGTTTCTGTTACTGTGAAGAGATACTGTGACCATGGCAACTGTTATAAAGGAAAACATTTAATTGAAGTAGTGACTTAGTTTCAGAGATTTAGTCCATTATCATCATGGCAGGGAACATGGTGGTGTGCAGGCAGACATGTTGCTGGAGAAGGAGCTGCTACATGTTGATATGCAAGCAACAGGAAGTAGACTGTTTCACTGGGCATGGCTTGAGCAAAAATGAGACCTTAAAGCCTGCCTCCACAGTAACACATTTCCTCCAACAAGACCACACCTACTCCAACAATACCACATCTACTCCGACAAGACCACACCTCCTAATAGTGCCATTCTCTTTAGGGTGTTAGACCCCCGGAAAACTCAGGTATCCAGGTATCCGGGGTCCCAGGCCACGTTCGCGGTCACCCCAATCACCAGGCGGATTCGAGAGCTTGTTGCAAACTACCTGAGGCTTTATTGTAATTTAACGAGCTAACCCCATGTTAGCTCGGGTCTTTCACCCACCCGCCATGGCGGATGGCTACAAAAGACAGCTCGAACCCACTGCATACAGATCTTGTAGGGCAGCGTAAGGGGAGTTTCTATGGGTATGCACAGGCTCACGATTGGTGTGCCTCCAGGCTTGGAGGGCTTGCCCTGTGTTGATTGGTCAACTGGTTGTTATGGCCCATAGGCCCTCCCAGGGTGGTTGCTATGCTTTGTGTGTCATTGCTGTGCGCTTGTCCGTAAAGCACACCCAGAGCCGTAAAGCATAGTGCCACCAGCTAACTTCTGATTGGTTCCTGGTCACCAGGCAGGCATCTGACTTTCTAGTGACTAACTAACTTCTGATGGGTTCCTTGTCACAAGGCAGGCATCTGACCTCCAAGTGACCAAGGCAAATTTATGGCAAGCACGTGTTCGGCTGTTATGGCTGCCTAAAGGGGAGCTGGTCCCTTCAAGGGGTCATGCTCTTTCAAACCACCACACCAACCAAGCAGTATTTACATGTAGGAAGTATTTAAATATCTTAGTAACAGTTAGGGCTTCATCTTCTACAAGAAGCAGAATATATGCTATAGCTCAATAGTCACTTTCTCATTTCAGGTTTCCTTTATACCAACGAACCTTTCCAAGCCTCTTAATGCATTCATTAATGCTTCTGGCTCTATATCACTGAAGTTATGTTCAGGAAGCGGTCTCCTGTACCAATTGATTCAAGGGTATTTCCCACTTTAGCTGCTGCTTCTTCTTCTTCTTCTTCTTCTTCTTCTTCTTCTTCTTCTTCTTCTTCTTCTTCTTCTTCTTCTTCTTCTTCTTCATCTTCTTCTTTGTTATTATTATTATTATTATTTTTACTAGTTCAAATTGGGAACAAGATTGCATCACATTTCAATACCTTCTCCCTCCCCCTCCCTCCCCACCCTTCCCCCAAATCCCTACCTGCCCCCCACCTCATCCACCCTTCATTCCCCAGGCAGGGTAGGGCCCTTGATGGTGGCTCCCCAAAGTCCACCACATGATCCCGGGCCAGGCCTAGGCCCTCCCCCATGTGAACAGGCCAAGAGTTCATCCCTTCATGTGGGATAGGCTCTTAAAGTCCCTTCCTAAACCAGGGAAAAATACTAATCCACTACCAGGGGCCCCCTAGAGTGCATAGCCTTTCTAATTGACATCCATATTCCGGGGTCTGGATCAGTCCTGTGCTGGTCTCCCAGACAGCAGTCTGGGGTCCATGTGCGCCCCTTTGTTCAGGCCAGCTGTTTCTGTGGGGTTCACCAGCCTGGTACCGACCCCTATTATCTTCATTCCTCCCTCTGCAACTAGGTTCCAGAGTTCAGTTCAGTGTATATCTATGGGTGTGTGCCTCTATTCCATCAGCCACTGGATGAGGGCTCATATTTGTCTTTTTGTGACTGGGTTACCTCACTTGGGATGGTTTCTTCTAGTTCCGTCCATTGGCCTGCAAATGTCAAGATTCCATTGTTTTTTTTCTGCTGAGTAGTACTCCATTGTGTAAATGTACCACATTTTCTCTATCCATTCTTCTGTTGAGGGGCATCTAGGTTGCTTCCAGGTTCTGGCTATTACAAACCATGCTTCTATGAACATGGTTGAACATATGTCCTTGTTGTATGAAGTGCTTTATTTGGGTATATGCCCAAGAGAGGAATGGCTGGATCTTGAGGTAGACTGATTCCCATTTTTCTGAGCAACCGCCATACTGATTTCCGAAGTGGTCTTACAAGTTTGCACTCCCATCAGCAATAGAGGAGTGTTCCTTTTCCTCCACATCCTCTCCAGCATAGATTGTCATTGGTGTTTTTGATTTTAGCCATTCTGACAGGTGTGAGGTGGTATCTCAGAGTTGTTTTGAGTTGCATTTCTCTGATGGATTTTCATATGTTGAACGATCCTTGCATCCCTGGGATGAAGCCTACGATCATGGTGGATGATTTCCCTGATGTGTTCTTGGATATGATTTGCCAGTATTTTATTGAGAATTTTTGCATCAATGTTCATGAAGGATATTGGTCTGCAGTTCTCTTTCTTAGTTGTGTCTTTTTGTGGCTTGGGTATCAAGGTTATTGAAGCCTCATAAAAAGAGTTTGGCAATGACCCTTCTGCTTCTATTGTGTGGAATACTTTGAAGAGAATTGGTATTAGCTGTACTTTGAATTTCTGGTAGAATTCTGCACTGAAGCCATCTGGCCCTGGGCTTTTTTTGGTTGGCAGACTTCTGATGACTGCTTCTATTTCATTAGGGGTTATAGGTCTATTTAAGTTGCTTATCTGTTCTTGATTTAATTTTGGTGAGTGAAATCTGTCCAGAAAGTTGTCCATTTCCTTTAGATTTTTGAATTTTGAGGAATATAGGTTTTTGAAGTATGATCTGATGATTCTCTGGATTTCCTCTGTGTCTGTTGTTTGTTGCCCTTTTCATTCCTGATTTTATTAGTTTGCATGTTCACTCTCTGTTGTTTGGTAAGTTTGGATAAAGGTTTGTCTATCTTGTTGATTTTCTCAAAGAACCAACTCTTCGTTATATTGATTCTTTGTATTGTTCTCCTAGTTTCCATTTTATTGATTTCAGCCCTCAATTTGATTATTTCTGGGCGTCTACTCCTCCGAGGTGTATTGCTTCTTTGTTTTCTAAAGCTTTCATTTGTGCAGTTAATTCTCGAGTGTGATTATTATTCTCTTTCTTCATGTGGGCATTTAGTGCTATGAATGTTCCCTTAGCACTGCTTTCAGAGTATTCCATAGGTTTGGGTATGCTGTGTCCACATTCTCATTGAATTCTAGGAAATCTTTAATTTCTTTTTTTATTTCTTCCTGGACCCATGAATTGTGCAATTGGGTGTTACTTAATTTCCATGAGTTTGTAGGTTTTCTGTAATTCATGTTGTTGTTGAATTGTAATTTTAAAGCATGGTGGTCTGATAAGATTTGCTATGTTGCATAAGTATGTGGTCGATTTTAGAGAAGGTTCCATGTGGTGCTGAGAAGAAGGTAAATTGTTTTGTATTTGGATGGAATGTTCTATAGATGTCTGTTAAGTCCAATTGTGCCATAACTTCTATTAGTTCCTTTGTTTCTTTGTTAAGTTTCTGTCTGGTGTTCCTGTCCAGTGGTGAGAGTGGGGTGTTGCAGTCTCCCACTATAAGTGTGTGAGGTTTTATTTGTGATTTGAGTTTTAGTAATGTTTCTTTTACAAACGTGGATGCCTTTGTATTTGGGGCATAAATCTTGAGAATGGAGAGTTCATCCTGATGGATTTCTCCTGTGATGAGTAGGAAGTGACCTTCATCTCTTTTGATTGATTTTAAAGTCCAATTTATTGGATATTAGGATTGCTACCCCTGCTTGTTTCTTGGGTCCATTTGATTAGAAAATCTTTCCCCAACCTTTAATTCTTAGGTACCGTCTGTCTTTGAAGTTGATGTGTTTCTTGTATGCAGCAAAAGGAAGGATTTTGTCTTCTTATCTATTCTGCTAATCTGTGTGTTTTTATAGGCGAGTTAAGACCATTAATGTTGATGGATATTAATGACCATTTATTGTTCATTCTTGTTTGTTTTTGATTTGGTGATGGTGGCGAGATTATGTGTGGGATTCTATCCCCTTTTCCTTTTGGCTGTTGGTAAAGTGGGGTTATCTATTGCCTATATTTTTCTGGTTGTAGTTAACTTCCTTGGGTTGCAGTTTTCCTTCCAGAACATTCTGTAGGGCTGGATTGGTGGATAAGTATTGTTTGAATCTGGTTTTGTCATGGAATATCTTCTTTTCTCCATCTATATTGATTGAAAGCTTTGCTGGGTATAGTAGTCTGGGCTGGCATCCGTGGTCTCTTAGTGTAGGTAGAATATCTATCTAGGACCTTCTGGCTTTCAGAGTTTCCATGGAAAAGTCAGGTGTGATTCTGATAGGTTTGCCTTTATATGCTACTTGACCTTTTTCCTTTGCTGTTCTTAATATTTGCTCTTTGTTCTGTATGTTTGGTGCTTTTATTATTATGTGATGAGGAGACCTTATTTTTTTGGTTCAGTCTATTTGGTGTTCTGTAGGCTTCTTATATTTTCATTGACATGTCTTTCTTTAGGTTTGGAAAGTTTTCTTCTATGATTTTGTTGAATATGTTTCCTGAGCCTTTGAGTTGGATTTCTTCACCTTCTTCTATACCTATTATTCTTAGGTTTGGTCTTTTCACGGTATCCCATATTTCTTGGGTATTTTGTGTTAGGGATTTGTTATATTTTGTGTTAGGGATTTGTTGGACATAAGATTTTCTTTGGTTGATGAATCTATTTCCGATAGTGTGTCTTCCACTCCTGAGAGTCTGTCTTCCATCTCTTTTATTCTGTTGGTTATGCTTACATCTGTAGTTCCTGATGGTTTACACAGCTTTTCTATTTCCAGAATTCCCTCAGATTGTGCTTTTTTTTTTTTTTAATTTATTTATTAGTTCTAGTTAGGGAACAAGCTTGTTTCACATGTAAGTCTCTTCTCCCTCTCCCTCCCCTCACCCCCATCCATCCTCACCCACCCCCAACCTACCCCCCACTCCATCCACCCACCACTCCCCAGGCAGGGTAGGGCCCTCAACAGGGGCTCTGCAAAGTCCACCAAATCTTCCTGTGCTGGTCCTGGGCCCTTCCCCATGTGTCCAGGGCCAGAGTGTAACCCTTCACATGGGATGGGCTCTCAAAGTCCCTTCTTGCACCAGGGAAAAATACTAATCCACCACCAGAGGCTCCCTGGAGTGCAGAGGCCTCCTTATTGACATCCATGTTCAGGGGTCTGGATCAGTCTTGTACTGGCTTCACAGACAGCATCTGGGGTCGATGTGCTCTCCCTTGTTCAGGCCAACTGTTCTTGTGGGTTTCTCCAACCTGGTACAGACCCCTTCGCTCTTCATTCCTCCTCTCTTCAACTAAATTCCCATTTCAGCTCAGTGTATATCTGTGGATGTTTGTCCATCAGCCACTGGATGAGGGCTCTAGGATGGCATAAAGAGAAGTCATCAATCTCATTTTAGGGGAAGGCTTTTAGGTTATCCTCTCCACCATTGCCTGGATTGTCAGATCGTGTCATCCTTGTAGGTCTCTGGAGATCTCCCTGGTTCCAGATCTCTTCTCGGACCTATAGTGGCTCCCTCTGATATGGTATCTCTCATCCTGCTCTCTCTCCTCTATTCTTCCCCCAACTCAATATTTCTGCCCCTACATTTCCTCTCCTCTACTGCTCCTCTCTTGCTCTTATTGTAGCAGCTCCCTCCCCCCTACCCTCATGCTCCCAATTAGTTCAGGAGTTCATGCCACTTCCATTCCTGGGGACCATTTATCCCTTAGAGTCCTTCATGTTTCCTAGTTTCTTTGGTGAAGAGGATTATAGGCTGGTAATCCTTTGCTCTATGTCTAAAATTCATATATGAATGAGTATATACCATGTTTGTCTTTTGTGACTGGGTTACTTCACTCAGGATGGTTTCCTCTAGTTCCATCATTTGCCTGCTAATTTCAAGATTCCATTGCTTTTTTCTGCTGAGTAGTACTCCATTGTATAAATGTACCACATTTTCTCAATCCATTCTTCAGTTTAGGGGCATCTAGGTTGCTTCCAGGTTCTGGCTATTACAAACAATGCTACTATGAACATGGGTGAACATATATATGTCCTTGTTGTATGAACCTGCACTATTTGGGTATATACCCAAGAGAGGAATGGCTGGATCTTGAGGTAGACTGATTCCCATTTTTCTGAGCAACTGCCATACTGATTTCCAAAGTGGTCTTACAAGTTCGCACTCCCGCCAGCAATGGAGGAGTGTTCCTTTTTCGCCACATCCTCTCTTGCATAGATTGTCATTGGTGTTTTTGATTTTAGCCATTCTGACAGGTGTGAGGTGGTATCTCAGAGTTGTTCTGAGTTGCATTTCTCTGATGGCCAATGATTTTGAGCACTTTCTTAAGTGTCTTTCAGCCATTTCAGATTCCTCTGTTGAGAATTCCCTATTTAGTTCTGCACCCCACTTTTTAATTTCATTGTTTGGTGTTTTGGTGGCTAGCTTCTTGAGCTCCTTATATATTTTGGAAATCAGTCCTCTGTCAGATGTGGGATCGGTGAAGATCTTTTCCCATTTTGTGGGTGGTTGTTTTGTCCTACTGACTGTTTTCTTTGCCTTACAGAAGCTTCTCAGTTTCAGGAGGTCCCATTTATTAATTGCAGACCTCAATGTCTGTGCTACTGGCGTAAAGTTCAGGAAGCGGTCTCCTGTGCCAATTTGTTCAAGGGTAATTCCTAATTTCTCTTCTAGAAGATTCAGAGTGGCTGGATTTATGGTGAGATCTTTGATCCATTTGCACTTAAGTTTTGTGCATGGTGACAGGTATGGATCTATCTGCAATTTTCTGCATGTCCGAATCCAATTGTACCAGCACCATTTGTTGAAGATGCTATCTTTTTTCCATTGTATAGATTTAGCACCTTTGTCAAAATAAGGCATTCGTATGTGCGTGGGTCAATATCAGGGTTTTCAATTCGATTCCATTGGTCTATCTGTCTATTTTTGTGCCAATACCAAGCCGTTTTCAGAACTATGGCTCTATAGTAGAGCTTGAAGTCGGGGATGGTGATACCTCCAGAAGATCCTTTATTGTAAAGAGTTGTTTTGGCTATCCTGGGTTTTTTATTTTTCCATATAAAGTTGAGTATTGTTCTTTCAATGTCTGTGAAAAACTTTGTTGGAATTTTGATGGGGATTGTGTTGAATCTGTAGATTGCTTTTGGCAGGATTGCCATTTTTACTATGTTAATTCTACCTATCCAAGAGCATGGGAGATCTTTCCATTTTCTGGTATCTTCTTTAATTTCTTTCTTTAAATTCTCAAAGTTCTTATTGTACAGGTCTTTCACTTTTTTGGTTAGTGTTACCCCAAGATATTTTATGTGGCTTTTGGATATTGTGAAAGGTGATGTTTCCCTGATTTCTTTCTCATTGGATTTATCATCTGTATATAATAAGGCTACTGATTTTTTTGAGTTAATTTTGTATCCTGCTAACTTGCTGAAGGTGTTTTTCAGCCGTAGGAGTTCCCTGGTAGAGTTTTTCGGGTCACTAATGTAGACTATCATGTCTGCAAATAGTGAAAGTTTGACTTCATCCTTTCCAATTTGTATTCCTTTGATCTTCTTTTCTTGTCTTATTGCTCTAGCCAGAACTTCAAGTACAATATTGAAGAGATATGGAGAGAGTGGACAGCCTTGTCTTGTTCCTGATTTTAGAGGAAACGCTTTGAATTTCTCTCCACTTAGTTTGATGTTGGCTATTGGTTTGGTGTATATTGCGTTTATCATGTTTAGATATGTTCCTGTTATTCCTGTTCTCTCCAAGATCTTTATCATGAAGGGATGTTGGGTTTTGTCAAAGGCTTTTTCAGCATCTAGCTTTCATGCTTTGAACTGTTTCAAGAGCTTCCTTCACTTGTTTGGATGTCTTTTCTTGGGTTTCTTTAGATTCTTTAAGAGATTTGTTTATTTCTTGAATTTTTTGGTTTGTCTTTTCCTCCATTTCGCATAATTTTTTGTTTGCTTTTTCTTCTATTTCTTTAAGGGATTTTCTTGTTTCCTCTTTAAAGGTCTCTATCATCTTGCCGAGATAATTTTTGAGGTCCATCTCTTCTTCATGCTCTGTGTTGGGCTTTTCAGATCTTGCTGGAGTGGAGTCCCTAGATTCTGGTCGTCTGAGAGATTTGTTGATATCTTGTATTTTTTGGTTTGTTTTTTCTTCCATTTCTTTAAGGGATTTTTCTCATGTCCTCTTTGAGGTTCTCTATCATTTTCCTGAAGATGTTTTTAAGGTCATTCTCTTTTGCTTCATCTGCATTGTGATGTTCAGGTCTTGCTGGTGTATGATTCCTAGTCTCCGGTGGTGTCATATTGGGTTTTCTGTTGTTGGATGTGCTTTTACCTTGTCCTCTTCTCATCCTTTCTTCTCGTGGGTGTAGCAGGAGTCTCTTGCTCTCCTGGTGGTTATGGGGCTAAGGTTCCCTTCTGGTAGATGGGATATCCAATACTCTTATGACTGTCCTTTTCTCGTGGATGGAGTTGGAACTGCCACTGGGGCCTCTGGAGGGTCTGGTGTGTCGGATTCCGCCACCGAGTTCTGATCTGGGCCAGTGGATGGAGGCAGAATTGCCACGGGGGCTTAGCTGTATGGGATCCCACCACCAAATTTGGATCCGGTGCACGCTGAGCAGTGACATGTTTTTTACTTTTTGATTTCCTTTTACATTTCTACCACAGTTCTCCCTCCCACCCCTCCTCCAACCCCCTCACTTTTTCCCATCTCCCCTCAACTCTCCCACCCCCCCCCCCCAGTCCATTCTTCCTCATGGGTAAAGGCTCCTATGAGGAGTCAATATAGTCTGGCACAATAAGGTTAGGGGCAGGCCCCCTCTCCCATGCATTAAGACTAGGCATGGCATCCCACCATAGGGAGTGGGCTTCAACAAGCTAGCTCATGTATTGGGATTATATCATGCTCCTACTGCCACTGAGCATGACATTTCACCCTAAGGAATAGGCTCCAATAAGCTAGCTCATGTACCAGGTTTGTATCATGGTCCTCCTGCCAGGGGCCCCTCAGAAAGTCCAAGCTAACAACCGTCTCCCACATATGGAAGGCCTAGTTCGGTTCCCTGGAGTCTCCACAGTTGTAGGTCTAGAGTTCATGAGTTTCCAAGAGCTTTGTTCAGCTGTCTCTATAGATTTATGTTAACCCTTTGATGTTCACAGAAGCTGTTTGAACATAGGTGTTGGCTCATTTTTACAGAAAGGAAATGGAGGCTTAGAGAGCTTAAGTAGTCCAAAGTCATGTAATTTATGAGCCAGGCAGAATAGGACCTTTACCATCCCAGCTCCAGAGTCAGTCATCTTCACCCTGTGTAATAGAACTTCCTATATGTACGTATGGTCTAAATGGCTCTTAGAAAAATGCTTATTCACTAAACACTACTATTGCAGTAGGGTTTCCCATGTGTAACCCAGCTGGACTTCCAGTTTGTGACCCTCCTTAGTTCCCTACGTGCTGAGATGACTGTCACAGGCTGGTATACATGTTTAGCTTGTGATTGCTTTATATTTGTATTATTGTTTTCCCCCTAGATCTTATAAGACCACGAGATACATACCAGTTTTTCGTGGAGCAACATGGTTTGAAAGTTTTTAAAACATTGGATACAGCATTTTTTTCTACTGGAAAATTGGTTTTAGGACCCTATGAAGAAAAAGGAAAGCAGCATGTTGGCCAAGATATATTGGTGAGTATATTTCTCCATTTCTGCTTTTCTAGAAGTACAACTGATTCTTTTTCTCAGATGATGCATTAAAATTCTATTTACTTGGTAGTGACATCTTATTGTTTATTACATAAAGAAATCTTTTCCTTTATTAAATGTGTTTCAGTTAACCAGTCAGTAATTATTTAAAAATACCTGTACTGGGCATAGCACAACCTTAGGTTCAGTGGTTTATGGTGTCATTGTTTCTTAAGAGAATCTTAGAATATAGATTTGCTAATAAAATTGAATTTTAGAGCTGAAGATTATGGAGGTTATGTCTTGTGAACTTCTGTAATCATATGGTTGAGGATCAGAATAGTTAAAAAATGACTTAACTAGTTAAGAGTGCCCTTCAGACAAAGGGCTAGCTGCTCCATTCAGTACCAATAGGCTATTGTACTTGACAGGGTCTGAAGTTACAATGAGATTTATGATGAGTTGGTATGTCTCACTCTTTTCCTTCCTCTCTCCCTTCTTCCTTTCTTCCCTTCCTCCTTTCTTCCTAGCCCTTTGTCTCAGTATCTGCTGTATACACATGTCTGCTGTGCATGTTCTTGAGTGGTAATAACTTTCCTTATCTCTGGTTCATCATTCCTGTTGACAAGTGTGTTATCCAGAAAACATGTAGCCTTTGAAGAAGCTTGTATAACATTTCTCTTTTTTTAGTAAAGTTTACTGGTAATGCAGTACTGAATTTTCATGACATTGAATGAACAAAATTGAATTCATATTAGTTTTCTATTATTGACCTAACAAAGTACCACATACTAGTGGCTTAAAGCAGTTACCTTCAATTATCTCTCTTTGCATAGTTATACATGTGACAGGCTTGATTGTATAGTATATTTGTTCAGAGTATCACAGGTCTGTAATTAAGATGTTGACAGGTTTGCTTCCTTTCCTGAGGATGACTCTGTCCACTTCCCCCCAGTTTTATTGGCATTGTTGGGAGAATTCAGTTCCCATGTGGTTATAGAACTGGCATTCTCATTTTTCTCAGGAGGTTGGCATCTTTTACAAATAGCCTGATCCTTGGCTTGTGGCTCCTTCTTACCACCAGGAAGAGGAGAAAAACCTTATGATTAAAATTGCTTTTCTGCCTCATTTTTCTATTACCCCCCTCTTGCTCTGTGTGTGTGTGTGTGTGTGTGTGTGTGTGTGTGTGTGTGTGTGTCTGTGTGTCTGTGTGTGTCTGTGTGTGTCTGTGTGTGTGAGTCTGTGTCTGTGTTAGGATATATTTGTATAGGGGTTGGTGGATGGTATGAGGGAGTTATCTTTAAGGGTATGTGTGTTTAGATGGGATTCAGTTGAAATTAAGGATTACTCCACATCTCAAGGTTCTTTTGCCACATAGGATTTATTTCCAGGTTCTGCAGATTAGAATACAGACATCCATGAGGAGTCATTATTTTGCCTGTTGAATTTCAGTAGTATATTTGTTGTGGTTCAATTTAAAATGAGATTTTTATTTTTAATTTTACAGGTTTTTTATGTTAACTTTGGTGAACTTTTATGTACCTTACATGAAACACCATATATGATAACTACTGGTGATTCATTCTATGTTCCTTCAGGTAAGAACAAGGAAAGCATTTTGATTCATATTGTTACAATGTCTGTATAGTTGCTAATGAATGTGGGAGCTACAGTGGTCAAAATGAACTACCATGTTATTGATGCCAAAGCAGTTTGGTACATATTTTCCTTTCATTTTATCATTAAGTAAGTATATGTTAGTGTTTGGATGTGTGAAATTCCAACATGTTTGTTGCTAAATAATAAAAACATTAAGTTGGGTTGCCTTCCCAGCAATAAGGGAAGTTATTTCCTATGACATTATATAGCCCTTTTTAGTTGTTTAACTATACAGACCAGTGTACTATTAAAAGATTACAAGTAATCTGTAATAGGTATTTTAATTTATTTGCTTGCTTATTCCTTCAGTCTGTAAATATGAGTAGCAGTGTACTGTGGTGCCAAGTATTGCTCCTTAGGTTTGGGATAAATAAATGGAAAAGAGAAAAATCCTTATGTTTACAAAACTCACATTGTGGTGAAGGCAATAGCAGCTATATTTATATACATTTGTCTTACGGTGCTGGGACTTGAACTGAGGTCCTTTTCTTATTACTGGGCAAGTGCATAGTGAGTGCATCCCCATCCCTAGCACTGTAATTACTGTGTGCTAGCACTGCTGTGGAAATGCTATTAATTCTGTTAGTTTTTATGAATACCAGTTTCTAATATAAAGTCACAGTAATAATATTTAATGCACGTAAACCTGGCATATGTGACACTATCCATCTGACACTCTGTTATATTACCTAATAGATTAAAAGCAGTATTTGCCTTTTAACATTATTTTATATAACATTGCACCTTTTATCCTATGTATGTATGTATGTATGTATGTATGTATATATGTATGTATGTATGTATATATGTCTGGTTTATAGGAACCTACAACATTTCTAAAGATCATTTATACATTGGTTTCAGAATGGTTTTCTCTTGCACACATTTCTAATTAACTCTGCCTTTATTAGAGCATGATGGGAAATTTCTGTTCTTTCAGATCCTCTCTGAATCAGTAGGTGGTTATTAACTTTGGTGTCTTTGTATTCATGCAATTAAAATTAAATAAAATAAGTTACTTTAAGTTAGATAAATTGTTTCTGTTTTATATTATATGCAGTATGTGACAAGTGGTGAAGAAATACTCAAAAAGAAATTATGCTTATGGAAACAAATATATCTTTTTGTTACTTGAAATAATTATATTTTTTGTTACTTTACTTTTAGGTAATCATTACAACATTAAAAACCTCTTGAATGTGGAAAGTTGTCTTCTTTTTACTCAAATAAAGAGATGAAATAAGTGTATCTGTATAAAATAAGTTGTTTATTGTAAATTTTTGTAACTATGATTATTTTAAAATAAAACTTTTATTTAGTTTTGAGTAAACTTGAATTAGATAATCATTTCATCCTCCTGGTTAAACATTTCATGATCTTGCATGAATTCACATACTACCTTTAGAATTGCTGGTATTGTTTTAATAATATTGAAAAACCCAAAATCACTGTTACTAAATATAAAACACATCTGCTGTAAAAGAGCTGATTAATATGTCTACTCATTTACAATAGTTGGTTCCAAATATTAAATTTAAATCATTGGTCATTGAATAATCTAGTAGAAAGCTGAGGTAAATGTGCTGAATTAATTTAAATGGGCTATTGTAACAAAGTGTTTTAAAACAATGAAATCTGGTTTTATGTATTTTTTTCCTCAGTTATTTGAGGCTTGAAGTGCAAATTCAAAGTGTCATCAGGGCAATGCTCACTTCTGTAGAAGGGACTCATTTCTTCTTTTTACTATTTAATTTGGTTCCTGTCTTCTTTGGCTTTCCTTGTCTTGTACCCTAAACACTTCAGTCTTTACCTCTTATCAAATGTCTCAGTTACTTTTCTGTTGCTATGATAAGACACCATGACCAGTGCAACTTATATAAGAACGTGTTTATTTGGGGCTTACAGTTTTATAGGGTTAGAGTCCATGACTATTTTACAGGGCGAGTTTAAATCTAGATCCATAAGCATAAGGCAGAGAGAGCTAACTGAGAATGCCGTGTGCTTTCGAAACCCCTGGGCCAAGTCCCAGCAACACACCTCCTCCAACAATGCCACACCTCATAATCTTTCCTAAACAGTTCCACCTTTGAGCAGCCGTGCAGATTACTTCTGCACTTAGCCTGTGGCTCATTAAATACTCACTGATTGCATGGGGCAGTTGATAATGGACCAGTATCCCTGCATGGTGATAAACACATACCTCACCAGGATGAGGTTGGGAATTGTCTAGGCCCAGATTGTACTTTTAATAGTTATTTTCTTAAAAGTTTGGCCTTTTCTTTGTAATCCTGGAGTAGCATTTGCTTATTAAGTATCTATCTTATGGAAGTAGAAGATGAGAAGTGGAAGTCTGAGAAATAAGTGCATTCAAAGTAAGAACCTATTGCTGAAGACTCCCCACCATTTCAGATACAAGATTTGGAGGAATCAAGCTGGAACTGATATAGAAGCCTTGTCTGAAGACTATAGCTCTCATAGTACCAAGAGGAGCCATGTAAGTTGCCAAGGGAGAAATGTAATCAGTAGTCCTATCTAGCTGTAAAGCCAACAAATCACAACCATAACCAGCATGGCATGGTACTTCAGTAGTGGCACTTGTATCCTGAGGATACCCAACAGCTTTATTCCCACAACACTAAGCAGTTTCTAATTTCTACTTTATTTGCATTGTTTGTGGTTTGTATTTTCTCATCCTAAAATGCTTTATGAATACAAAGGTTTTAAAATTGTTCTTTCACTATTCTCTTAGGATTTATTTCTATTCTGTAATACAATACCACAAACAAACAACATGAGGAGAAAATGGTTATTCTACCTTACACTTCCAGTAACAGGCCATCACTGAGGAAGGTGAAAGCAGAAACTCAAGCAAGGCAAGAACCTGGAGAGGGAAGAACTGAAGCAAGAATACTCGAGGAGTGTTGCCTACTGGCTTGTCACCTCTTGGCTTGCCCCCCTTTCTTTCTTTCTTTCTTTCTTTCTTTCTTTCTTTCTTTCTTTCTTTCTTTCTTTCTTTCTTTCTTTCTTTCTTTCTTTCTTTTCTTCCTCCCTCCCCCTCTTCCCCCTCCTCTCTCCCTCCCTCTCCCTCCCCTCCCTCCTCCTCTCCTCCTCCTCCTCCCTCCCTCCCTCCCTTCCTTCTTTTGAGACAGGATTTCTCTGTGTAACCCTGGCTGTCCGGGAATTCTCTGTGTAGACCACGAGGCTGGCCTTAAACTCATAGAGACTCACCTGTATCTGCCTCCTGAGTGCTGGGATTAAAGGTGTGGGCTACCACTGCACGACTCAGCCCATTTTCTCTTTCTTTTAATTTAATTTTATTTAATTAACAATTTTTCATTTATTTTACATACTGGCCACAGTTTCCCCTCCCTCCTCTTCTCCTTTTCCCTCCTCCTGACTCCCATCTCCTCATCCATTCCTCCTCTGTCTCCATTCAGAAAGGTCAGCCCATTTTCTTATGGCTTCCAGAAGTACTGGCTCATGGGTAGGTAGCTGGGCTTTCCCCACATCAGTCAGTTATTAAAATACACTACAAATTTGCCTACAGGCCAATCTTTTTTTTCCCCCATTTTTAAAATTTGAATTAGAAACAAGATTGTTTTACATGTCAATCTCAGTTCCCTCTACCTCCCCTCCTTCCTTCGACACCCGCCCCCCCAACTAAAAACCTACTTGTCACATAAGCTTTGTGCCCCCAGGGAGGGTGAGGCCTTCCATAGGGGGTCTTCAGAATCTGTCATATCCTTTGGGTTAGGGCCTAGTCCCACCCGGGAGTATCTTGGCTCAAGGAGTATCACTCTATGTGGAATGGGCTTCCAAAGTCCACACCTATGCTAGGGATAAGTACTGATCTACTACAGGAGACCCCGTGGATTTCTGAGGTCTCCACACTGTCACCCGTGTTCCTGGGGTCTGGATCAGTCCCCTGCTGGTTTTCCAGCTATCAGTTTGGGATCAAGAGCTCCCCATTGTTCATGTCAGCTGTTTCTGTGGGTTTCACCAGCCTGGTCTGGATCCCTTTTCTTATCACTTGTCTATTCTGCAACTGGATTCCAGTTCAGTTCAGTGATTAGTTGTGGGTGTCTGCTTCTATTTCCACCAGCTGCTGGATGAAGGCTATAGGATGGCATATAAGTCAGTCATCAATCTCAGTATCAGGAGGGCATTTAAGGTAGCCTCTCCTCTGTTGCTTAGATTGTTAGTTGGTGTCATCTTTGTAGATCTCCAAACATTTCCCTACTGCCTGATTTTTTTTTTTAAACCTAAAATCTCTCCCTCTATTTTGGTATCTCTTAATCTTGTTTTCTTCTATTCTTCCCCAACTCAACCTTTCTGCTCCCTCATGTCTTCCTCACCCCTTCTCTTCTCCCCTTCTCATTCTCCTAGCTCTCTCTCCCCTCCCCATATGCTACCAATTTGCTCAGGATATCTTGTCCCTTTCCCCTTCTCCAGGGGATCATGCATGTCTCTCTTAAGAGTCCTCCTTGTTACCTAGCTTCTCTGGCAGTATGGATTGTGGGATGGTAATCTTTTGCTCTATGTCTAAAATCCATATATGAGTGAGTACATACCCTGTTTGTCTTTTTGTGATTGGATTACCTCGCTCAGAATGGTTTATTTTAGTTCCATCCATTTGCCTTCGAATTTCAAGATTCCATTGTTTTTTGTTTTTTTGTTTTTTCCTGCTGACTAGTACTCCATTGTGTAAATGTACCACAATTTCTCTATCTATTCTTCGGTTGAGGGGCGTCTAGGCTGCTTCTAGTTTCTGGCTATTACAAATAATGCTGCTATGAACATGGTTGAACATATGTCCGTGTTGTATGAATGTGCTTCTTTTGGGTATATGCCTAGGAGTGGAATTGCTGGATCTTGTGGTAGACTGATTTCCATTTTCTTGAGAAATCACCATACTGATTTCCAAAGTGGCTGTACAAGTTGGCACTCCCACCAGCAGTGGAGGAGTGTTCCTCTTTCTCCGAATCCTCTCCAGCATAAACTGTCATTGGTATTTTTGATTTTAGCCATTCTGACAGGAGTAAGATGGTATCTCAAAGTTGTTTTGATTTGCATTTCCCTGATGACTAAGGATGTTGAACACTTTCTCATGTGTCTTTCAGCCATTTTAGATTCCTCTATTGAGAATTGTCTATTTAGTTCTGTACCCCACTTTTTAATTGGGTTGTTTGGTGTTTGGGGGACTAGCTTCTTGAGTTCTTTGTATATTTTGGAGATCAGCCCTCTGTCAGATGTGGGGTTGGTGAATATCTTTTCCCAGTCTGTGGGCTGCTGTTTTGTCTTGCTGACTGTCTCCTTTGCCTTACAGAAGCTTCTCAGTTTCAGGAGGTCCCATTTATCAATTGTTGATGTCAGTGTCTGTGCTACTGGTGTAATGTTCAGGAATCAGTCTCCTGTGCCAATTAATTTAAGAGTATTTCCCACTTTGTCTTCTAATAGTTTCTGTGTAGCTGGATTTATGTTGAGGTCTTTCATCCATTTGGACTTACATTTTGTGCATGCCGATAGACATGGATCTATCTGCAATCTTCTACATGCCAGCATCCAGTTATGCCAGCACCATTTGTTGGAGATGCTTTCTTTATTGCATCTTATATATTTAGCTTCATTGTCAAAAATCAGATGTTTGTAGGTGTGTGGGTTAATATCAGGGTTTTCAACTCAATTCCATTGGTCTACCTGTCTATTTTTGTGCCAATACGAAGCTGTTTTCAGGACTATAGCTCTGTAATAGAGCTTGAAGTCAGGGATGGCGATGCCTCCAGAAGTTCCTTTATTGTATAGGGATGTTTTGGCTATCCTGGGTCTTTTGTTTCTCCATGTAAAGTTGTTCTTTCAAGGTCTGTGAAGAATTGTGTTGGGATTTTGATGGGGATTGCATTGAATCTGTAGATTGCTTTTGGCAAGATTGCCATTTTTACTATGTTGATCCTACCTATCCAAGAGCATGGGAGATCTTTCCATTTTCTGGTATCTTCTTTTTAGAGACTTAAAATTCTTATGGTACAGGTCTTTCACTTTTTTGGTTAGTGTTACTGCAAGGTATTTTATGTTGTTTCTGGCAATTGTAAAGGGTGATGCTTCTCTGATTTCTTTCTCCACCAATGTGTCATCCGTATATAGTAGGGCTACAGATTTTTTTGAGTTAATCTTGTATCCTGCCACTTTGCTGAAGGTGTTTATCAGCTGTAGGAGTTCCCTGGTAGAGTTTTTCGGGTTACTTATGTATACTATCATATCATCTGCAAATAATGAAAGTTTGACTTCTTCCTTTCTAATTTTTATCCCCTTGATCTCCTTTTGTTGTCTTATTGCTCTAGCTAGGACTTCAAGGATGATATTGAAGAGATAAGGAGAGAGTGGACAGCCTTGTCTTGTCCCCGATTTTACATGAATTGCTTTGAGTTTCTCTCCATTTAATTTGATGTTGGCTGTCAGCTTGCTGTATATTGCTTTTATTATGTTAAGGTATGTACCTGTTAGACCCTAAAAGAGAAAAACTTTTCCCCTGGAGTAGGGTCACCATCCCCTGAGCAAATTGAGAACATGGGAAGAGGGAGGAGGAAGCTATGAGAGTGAGAAGGGAAGAAAAGGAAGAATGCAGAGGTCATGAGGAAGCAGAAATTTTGAGTCAGGTGTAGATTAGAAGAAAGGACATATGACAGGTAGGATTTTATTTGGGGGGTGGTGGTAGAGGAGGAAGGGAGGGAGAAGGGAACTGGGATCGTCATGTAATTCAATCTTGTTTGTAATTCAAATATAAAAAAAAAAAAACGTAAAAATTGGCCTTTATTTTCTGTGTGTGTCCCTGTGTGCCTGCAAGTACATATGGAGGTCAAAGGTCAACATCAGTGGTCTTTCCTCTATTGTTGAGACCTTGTTAATAAAAAAAAAAAAAAAAAAAAAAAAGGTATGTTCCTCTTATCCCTGGTCTCTCCAAGACCTTTATCATGAAGGGGTTTTGGACTTTGTCAAAGGCTTTTTCGGCATCTAGTGAGATGATCATGTGGTTCTTTTTTCTCAGTCTGTTTATATGGTGGATTTCATCTGTGCCTGTTGTTATGTCCCCCTTTTCATTCCTGATTTTATTAATTTGTATGTTCATTCTCTGCTATTTGGTAAGTTTGGATAAATGTTTGTCTATCTTGTTGATTTTCTCGAAGAACCAACTCTTCGTTATATTGATTCTTTGTATTGTCCTCCTAGTTTCCAATTTATTGATTTCAACCTCCAATTTGATTATTTCCTGGTGTCTACTCCTCTGGGGTGCATTGACTTCTTTGTTTTCTAAAGCTTTCAGTTGTGCTGTTAATTCTCTAGTGTGATTATTCTCCTATTTCTTCATGTGGGCATTTAGCGCTATGAACTTTCCTATTAGCACTGCTTTCAGAGTATCCCATAGGTTTGGATATATTGTGTCCGCATTCTCATTGAATTCTAAGAAATCTTTAATTTCTTTTTTTATTTCTTCCTCGACCCAGGAATTGTGCAATTGGCGTTATTTAATTTCCATGAGTGTGTAGGTTTTCTACAATTTGTGTTGTTGTATTCTAACTTTAAAGCATGGTGGTCTGATAAGATACAGGGGGTTATTTTAACTTTTTTGCACCTGTTGAAATTTGCTGTTGCCAAGTATGTGGCGCTGAGAACAAGGTATATTGTTTTGTATTTGGATGGAATGTTCTATAGATGTCAGTTAATCCCAATTAGGTCATAACTTCTATTCGTTCCTTTGTTTCTTTGTTAAGTTTCTGTCTGGTAGTCCTGTCCAGTGGTGAGAGTGGGGTGTTGAAGCCTCCCACTATAAGTGTGTGAGGTTTTATGTGTGATTTGAGTGTTAGTAATGTTTCTTTTACGAATGTGGGTGCCTTTATATTTGGGGCATAAATCTTGAGAATTGAGAGTTCATCCTGATGGATTTCTCCTTTGTTGAGTTGGAAGTGACCTCCTTCATTTCTTTTGATTGATTTTAGTTTAAAGTCCAATTTGTTGGATATTAATATTGCTCCCCCTGCTCCTTTATTGGGTCCATTTGATTGGAAAATCTTTTCCCAACCCTTAACTCTTAGGTACTGTCTGCTTTTGAAGTTGAGGTGTGTTTCTTGTATGCAACAGAAGGATGGATTCTGTCTTCTTATCCATTCTGCTAATCTGTGTCTTTTTATGGGTGAGTTAAGACCATTAATATTGAGGGATATTAATGACCATTGATTGTTCATTCTTGTTTGTTTTGGATTTGGTGATGGTGGCGAGATTATGTTTGGGTTTCCACCTCTTTTTTCTTTTGGCTGTTGGTAAAATGGGATTATCTATTGTCTATATTTTTCTGGTTGTAGTTAACTTCCTTGGGTTGCAGTTTTCCTTCCAGAACATTCTGTAGGGCTGGATTGGTGGATATGTGTTGTTTGAATTTGGTTTTATTATGGAATATCTTGTTTTCTCCATCTATATTGATTGAAAGCTTTGCTGGGTATAGTAGTCTGGGCTGGCATCTGTGGTCTGTTAATGTAGGTAGAATATCTATCTAGGACCTTCTGGCTTTCAGAGTTTCCATGGAAAAGTCAGGTGTGATTCTGATAGGTTTGCCTTTATAGGTTACTTGACCTTTTTCCTTTGCTGCTCTTAATATTTTCTCTTCATATGTTTGGAGTTTTGATTATTATGTGGCGAGGAGACCTTTTTTTGTGGTCCACTCTATTTGGTGTTCTGTAGGCTTCTTGTACTTTCATTGGCATGTCTTTCTTTAGGTTGGGAAAGCTTTCTTCTATGATTTTTTTTGAATATGTTTACTGCACCTTTGAATTGGATTTCTTCACCCCTTCTTCTATATCTATTTTTTTTAGGTTTGGTCTTTTCACAGCATCCCACATTTGCTGGATATTTTTCATTAGGAATTTTTTGGACTTAAGATTTTCTCTGGTTGATGAGTCTATTTCTCCTAGTGTATCTTCAACTCCTGAGATTCTTTCTTCCATGTCTTGTATTCTGTTGGTTATGCTTGCATGTGTAGTTCCTGATTGTTTACCCAGCTTTTCTATTTCCAGCATTTCCTCAGATTCTGCTTTCTTTATTGCCTCTATTTCAGTTTTTAGGTCTTGCACTGTTTCCTTGAAAGATTTGTTGGTATCTTGTATTTTTTGTTCTTTTTTTTTCCTTCCATTTCTTTAAGGGATTTTCTCATATCTTCTTTGAGGCCCTCTATCATTTTCATGAAAATGTTTTTATGGTCATTCTCTTCTGCTTCATCTGCTTTGTGAATATCAGGTCTTGCTGGTGTAGGGTCCTTAGTCCCTGGTGTTGTCATATTGGGTTTCTGTTGTTGAATGAGCTTTATATTGTCTTCTTTCCATCCTTTCTTCTGGAGGGTGTAGCAGGAGTCTCTTCTTCTCCTGGTGGGTACGAGACCATGGTTTCCTTCTGGTAGATGCAGACAGATCCAATACTCTGATGACTGTCTTCTTCTCGTGGATGGAGGCAAGACTGGTACTGGGGCCTTGGCAATCTCTGGGTGTGTTGGATCCCACCGAATTTGAATCCCATGAGCCGGCCTCAGGTGTCCCCAAGCAGGGCAGCGGAAGCCGATCCAGAAACAGCCCTACACTCTACAGGCCAATCTTATGGATACATTTTCTCAACTGAGAGTCCTTCCAGAATTGATTATAGCTTGTGTCAAGTTGACATAAAACTAGGTAGCACAACTATGGAGATAATAGGCGGCATAAATATGATGTACATCTGTTGAATGTACTGAGTTGAACTGAGTACTAGTTCTCCTTGCTATGGTTTGAATTCACATATCTACCCTAAAGTTTGTGTGAGAAGCTTAATCCCCAGCCTTGGGAGGTGAGTCCTAATGGCCAGTATTTAGGTCAGGAGGGCTTCCCCTCAGGTGAATGAATGCTACTATAAGAGAGTTTGCAGTGAGTGCACCCCCTTTCTCTTTCACACCCCTGTGAATCCTACCATCTTGTGATATAGCAAATAGACACTCACCATATGGGACCCTGGTTTTGGATCTTCTCACTTCCAGATCTTTTATGGGCCACATAATTTTGTGTTCCTTATGGATTACTCAGCCTGCTGTATTCTCTGCTGAGACAGGAAAAACAAAATCAAACAAACAAAAAATTAAGACACTCTTGTATTTGGTTCCTAAATTTCTCTCTGAGTTTCTTCTTCTTCTTCTTCTTCTTCTTCTTCTTCTTCTTCTTCTTCTTCTTCTTCTTCTTCTTCTTCTTCTTCTTCTTCTTCTTCTTTTTTTTTTTTTGTCCTTCTTCCCCTACTCCCTAGTGCAGCTGTGAACTTTGGCTTTCACACCTTGTCTAATCACAGATCCCTGAGTATTGATGTTTTATCTAAACGCTATCTGCCTTCTTCAGGACACTATCACTTTTGGGTCACCAACCTTTATTCTGTCCTGTCTCTGTTATTCCTTCTGTCCCCAGTCTCATATCCAGGCCACTCTTGGCAGCTTTGTCTTGATGCATCTGTCACATAATCTGTCTATTAAACAAGTTGTCACTCACCACAAATGTTAGCATATTGAATGATCCTATTTACATTGCAAGTATTCTTAGCCCAACTGGAGTAAGGCCATTCAGCATATGTATTTTTGGAAGGTTTTCTTTTTTTCTCCTCCAAGTAGAATGAGAGGCAAAGATAGTAGGAGAAATGAACATTTGACATAGCAATTATATGGTAAATCCAGGGAACTCCTCACTTACCATGTTTCTGGTTTTAAAGAGCTGACAGGAATTCCTTTTAGATCACTTAGCCAATTGCTTTAATTTATGGAGATGAGCAAATGAATGCTGTACTACAAATAGCTAGTTCTAGGTCACAGTCCATCACTGCAGCTGATAGAATACAACAGAAGGACAGTATGCCAAATGTGAGCTGAAGCATCAAATCCTTGAATATTTCTCAGGCTAATTCCAAGTGAAGGCCTTGTCTTAGTTAGGGTTTCTGTTGCTGTGAGAAGATACCATGACCACAGCAACTTTTATGAAAGAAAATATTTAATTGAGGCAGCGTACAGTTCAGAGGTTTAGTCCATTGTCATCATGGTGGGAAACAGTGGCATGCAAGCAGACATGGGGCTGGAGAAGGAGATGAGTGAGAGTCCTACATCTTGATCCACAGGTAACAGGGAGTAAACTGTCTGCCACACTGAGTGTAGTTTGAGCAAAAGAGACATCAAAGTGAACCTCCACAGTGACATACTTCCTCAAACAAGGCCACATCCACTCCAACAAAGCCACGCCTTCTAATAGTGCCTCTCTCTTTTGGGGGGCATTTTCTTTCAAACCACCACAGCCTTAATATGGAAACTTGCATGAGAAAAATCCCAGCTAGTCCACCAAATGAGAGAGCACACAGAGCACAGAAAAGCTGTCTCAGCTGAGGCCAGGCTAGCCCAGCTAGCTTCAAACCTAACAAACAGGCACTGGTTGTGTATTGTGTGAATCCACTGAACACCAGAAGAGTCACCTGCCTAAGGCCACCTCAGTGACCTGTAGAGTTATTATTTCAGTCACTTCTGAAATTGGTTCATATTCATCTGGCATAATATACAACTAACCAATTATTAATACAATAATTAACTGATGCTGAATAGAAAGTCTTTAGTGGACTCATTTATTCTCCATGTCTGAGCACAGTTGGGTATTGTTTAAGGATGGCCGATTTTGTAGTCCAATGTTTACTCTTAGATTTCATAGAAAAATGATAGACTTGTTTTAACTGTGAGTTCCAGTTTTTGTTTTTAGAATGGTACTCCTTTTTGGAACCGTGGAAAAACATATTCGTTTTAAATGTCCTATGCAAATAAGGTTTTAATTTAAGGCTGTGATGGAAATTAAAATGCATGAGGAATTAAAGAATTGAGTTTTTCTTGATCTCAGCACTAATATTCCTAACCAATGCATAGGACTGCCAATGAGCTTTCTTTCAGGCACTCTCTTTGTTAGCAGTTTGAAGTGAGGAAATAAAGGAAATGGCCAACTGGACAAATACAAGAAAAGTTAATAAAACAACAATTTGTTGTCTTCAAGTTAAATGACCTAATTGTGCTGATTGAATTCTTTAAGGATGTCATTGTTTTTGGAAAAACAGTACACTGGCTTAAAAATAGAATTATAAAGAACTCTGCAGCTTTCAGCTTTTGTAAACGCAGCTGTTTCACACAACATCTGCACGTATAAACAAATGTATAGGAAACAGTCTCCTGTTTTAGAAGGTTGTGGAAACTCAATGTTTGGGTATCTGGCATTAAAAAATGCAGTCATTATTTTTAAGTATTAGTTTTACATAGACATGCAAATATTGCAAACTGATTATATATATGTAGTATATATATAATATAGTATGTATCACATATATTCTACCATTTATAGAGAAAAGCTGTGTAACACATTGCAGTGTGGGAATTAAACCACAAGATGGCAAAAGAGTATCTCTAATCTCAAAGGTTTGGCTTTTGTTTGCTTGGTTGCTTTTCTTTCTTTTGCCTAAACTAGAAGAGCTAATTAACCCTGCCATTCATTTATTGCAAGGGTTAATTAGCTAGACATAAAATATCATTTCCAAACTATTTTAGCTGTTTAACAATTTGCATTTTATGTCCAAAGAAGAGTCAGGATTGAGAATTTAGTTTGGCAATAATTAAATCTGCACTTATTTTTGGTTTAAAGACTAGAATTTAACACTTATTGTCTGTTACAAAGGTCAGTTATACTAAGATGACCTGAAATCAAAGGAAGATATGTGTCTTACTTTTTTGGTCCTGAAGTTAAAATAGGAAGAATGGATTTGGAGAAATGAAGTCTCCTTTGTTGAGTGAGTTTGGAAAATGTTGATTCAGGAGCAATTTAGGTATAATTACCCACTTCAAACTATGGCTGAGGCAGGTTAATATATGTAGGAAGACAGGAAAAGGAGAGAGATGACAGGAGGCTGAGCTGATTACAAATAAAAGGGAAACTTGCTGATGCATTGCTGTGACCTTCCATACATCATCTCCTAATCTCCCTCTGGTTTGAGGAGAGTACTGTTATTACCACCTCTGTGTTTTTTGTAAAAGAACCCAAACACCAAAATAGTAGCAAAAATCATGTCAGTGAGGATAGTCAAGTTCCAAATCCTTATAACCTCTGAGCATATGCTAAAAATCAGCAGAGCTTTAGTTCAGATGTGCTTGCACACACCTGTAATTCTGGAGGTGGAGGCAGGAGAATCTTTGGTAACTTAGTGAATTTGAGGTCAGCCTGAGATCCACAGGACCTTGTCTCAAACAAGTTAAATAAAAGAAATGATGACTGTAAATACAAAAAAAACTGTTACCGGTAAATTCAGTGGTCTGTGTTTGTGTACAGAGTAATGGTGTTGAAGGGTGAAGATGCTGCTGAAACAGGATGAACTGTGAGTTGAGTTGTTAGTTGCTAAGGAAACATGGGGGTTCATCATCTTCATGTTTTAGTTTTTAATTTCTGTGCTAAAAACAAGTATCAGCCAGGAGGTAGTAGTGCAGACCTTTAATCCCAGCACTTGGGAGGCAGAGGCAGAGGCAGAGGTAGAGGAATCTCTACCTCTACAGCTTTCATGGCTGGCCTGGTCTACAGAGTGAATTTCAGGACTGCCAGGGCTACACAGAGAAACCCTACCTCAAAAAACAAACCAACCAAGCAAAAAGCAGGAAGTATTTACAGACTAAATCCAACATGTCTGAAATCCCCCCCCCCCCCCGTGTGTGTGTTGTGTGTTGTGTGTGTGTGTGTGTGTGTGTGGTGTGTGTTGTGTGTGTGTGTGTGTGTGTGTGTTACTCTGTATATGCAACTTGTTTGGGTAAAATTTATAGGTGCTTTCCTTGGTAATTGACATCACAGAAACTTTTACATAGGTTGAACTGTCAATAAAATCTCAATTACATTATAAGAAGTTTACAAAGATCTCAGGAGAGTGGGGAAGGAAAAATAAGGAGCAGAAATGGTTAAACAGGAAGCTTTCTAGGCTGGTGTCCACTATAGCTTATCATTTTGTTGATTATATCTTCTAGAATTGGTTTGTTCTCACACCAGATCTTAGGTTCCTAACACATGGAAGTTTGTGGAACATGCTTCCTTAAAAGATGGGTCACAGCTCCACTGTGGACTAGCTTCTTAGGACTATGTTACCATGGTCCTATACTTGTAACATCAGAAGGAAGAAGTTCCTGGGTCAGTCTGGAGAATTGCCACCTACTTCTCTGAAATGAGGGACATTTCTCTTCAACATAATGTTATTATGTCCATCTGTGAGTTACCTCAGAGTACAGGATGATTAGTGACTACATGTCTAATGATAAGTTTCTAGTTGTAAGACCATACTATACAAGTGTGTGGAGTGCCTTTCTTCATATCACAGTCTGGGGTAGATACAAGCAATACAGTGAGCACAATACAGCTGTCATGATTGTGATTGGAGTTCATTCTCTTACAAGAAAGCTGGCCAAATACACATACTCCTCAGAAGATGAAGTTCAAGGAATAAGGAATTCAGCCAAAACTTCAAATACTGCTGCATGTTGGGCTATAGAGTTGTCTGGCCTAGGAATCTCCCCAGGCTCTCATCCTCAGGAAAGAATTATGTATGGAATGTATTAAACTTAAAGTTGTACCCTTTCTGGTGAAGTAAAGTTTTCAAATTGCTTTAAAAAAAAGTAGCAACATTCTAAATACAGTAATATGATGCAGTATAATATATAGTACATAATAAATAATGTGCTAACACATACTATGCATATTTAGGAAAGGAAAAAAGTATCTTTTCAACCTACCCAAAACAATTAAAAGAAAAACACCATTTAACCCAAGCTCTAAGTACTACAATCTTCATAAGGAAGTAAGACCCCAATACATGATATAACTAACTTAGTAATGTTATACTAGTTTTGATACAGAGTAGAACATCATGGGAAAAATATGGTAAGACAAAAGGGTATAAGCTAAGAGCAGTGCACTAGGGAAGCTGCAGTCACTGGGGGGTTAGCCTGCTCTCTAAAGGATGCTCCTTCCTTCTAGGTTAGGGAGGCCCTTCCTGGGAGAGTCTTAGGACCTGCTTCTGGAGAAGGCCTGCTCTTCCTGTACTTGCTGGTTCACAAACTGCCTCAGCAGGAATTACATAATGAGATACCCTGCTTTGGGATAACATGTTCTTGGATATATATGAAATAACACTGATGACAGTAAACTAAAATATATTTTTCATGTAGGTGACTTCTTTTTGCAAAGCAGGTGAGGCTGAATTAAAGTCAGGAAAGAACACTTATTACTCTTTGAAGACCTGAACTCAATTCCCAGCATCTACATGGCAGCTTACAACTGTCTGTAGAGTCAGTCCTAGGGAATCTGACACCTCCTCTTGAGCTCTCAGGGCTCCACACACATGGTGAACATAAAAATGCCAGGAAATCTTAACTATTACTTTAGTAATAAACAAAATTCCCCCCAAGACTTTGGTTGTACTTTTTGAAACTGAAAATATGTAACATCTTAACATTGGCCAGCTGTGTCATGTACCTCCAGGAATGAACTTGAAATCTTTCCAAGTTCAAGGTTTTTGGATTAGTGTCTGCATGTGTATGTGTAAATGTAGGTGTCTCCTGGTAGAATTTATGCTTTGGAGATTAGGGCTGAAAACTGCACCCTTGGCATGACATATATGAATATGAGAGACAGGGTGGGCATTTGTACACACACCCACCTACATAGCCTTGGTTGCAAGAGGTCCATATATTTTGGCACTGGTGCTATCTGCTGATGCCATACTGTAAGTTACCCATTACTTACCCAACAGGCCAATATTACCTGATCAGTTGATGAGAAGTAAATCCTTGACCAGGCCTGGTTGGAGAGATTACAGCAAGACTGAGGCTGCGACAAGTTTATTGCAAGCAATTAGAATTTTTATCCCCTTATCAGAAACAGAATACAATGGAACTTGCCAGGATCAATACAACGGTAGTTTCCAGGAAACAATGACATTTGTAAGGTATACAGGGTACATAAGATGAATGTCTAAGACCAACTGTTCTGTCACGCTTCTACATGCTTCACTGACTTTTAGGGACTACAGAGAAACACAGGTAGCCTGAATGCTTCACTGATTGAGGGAGGGCCTTGGTTTCTCGGAAACTGAAAGGCACACATGCACCAAGAGCAATTGACTGAAAAACTTAATGATGTATGCTTCTTATGGCAGCTAGATCAGGCCAACTACATGGTTCCCTGCACTATACTCTGTTTTTCTTGTCATTCTCTCTCTCTCTCTCTCTCTCTCTCTCTCTTCATATATATATGCCTGCATGTGTGTCTTCACTGTGTGTGTGTGTGTGTGTGTGTGTGTGTGTGTGTGTGTGTGTGTGTGTGTGTGTGTGTGTGTGTGTGTGTCCATGCCTGTGCTGTGGAGGCCAGAAACAGACATTGTTTTATGGAACTGGAATTATAGATGGTAGTGAGTCACCATGTGGGTATTGGGTACTGAACCCAGGTTCTCTGGAAAAGCAGCTAGTATTATTAACTGCTGAGCCATTTCTCTAGTCTTTTTGTTACTTCTGTTCACTTTTTGATTCCTGTAGATTATCTTTGTTCCTTGGTTCTGTTGACTCTTCAATATACACTGGGTAACTCCTCCAGTATTCTGCCCCTGAGGTCACCTCGGTGCACACTGGTACACTGTTATCTTTTGAGATACTCCAGGGTGGGTCTTGGAATCATTACCTATTATCTCGTGGGAGCACTTATTTTCTCAAGGTCTCTAGAATCTTGTCGTCTTCCCTCTGCTTCCCCCATGTCTGTTTTGCTTTTTCTCTTGCCAGGCTATATTTCTTACACAACATTTTTATTCTCTTATTTGTACTCTGTTCACTTATTTTTCTAACAAATTTCAGAAGTCACCCTATTTTACTTGGTGGGGTGAATTGCCTGTTATTCTACTTCCTGCAGTGCCAAGTTGCAAGGCTTTGAGGGAGTGGGGTGTCTTAGAAAGTCCTGATCTGAATCAACTCCTAGTTTTTTACATCCTTCTTCAGATGAAAATATAAGTAAACTCTTCACTCTGCGTTTACTGCTTGCCTCTTGGAAGGGAGAAGGATTTCTTGGTTATCACAAGTTTCATGGCTGTTGCCTCTAAGACAGATCAACACTTTCAAGTACACAATCTTACACTTTTTTTAAAATTTAAGTTTGATGAGACAGGGCATCTTCAGAAATGAAGATTCAAAGACACTAGGTCATCCCTGTGGATCCCATAACATTTCCCCTGTGCCAGACCTCTCTCCAAACCTGTACTGGCTCCCTCTATCAAGGCACGTCCTCTCTTGCCCTCTTCTCTTCCTCCCCTGTAGTGTTTTCTTTGCTTCTACTTTATTGATTTCAGCCCTAAATTTGATTATTTCCTGGCATCTACTCCTCTGGGATGAGTTTACTTCTTTTTGTTCTAGAACTTTCAGTTGTCCTGTTAATTCTCTAGTGTGACTATTCTCCAGTTTCTTCATGTGGGCATTTAGTGTTATGAACTTTCCTCTTAGCACTGCTTTCAAAGTGTCCCATAAGTTTGGGTATGTTGTGTCTTCATTTTCATTGAACTCTAGGAAGTTTTTAACTTCTTTCTTTATTTCTTCCTTGACCCAGGAATGGTGCAAATGATCATTATTCAATTTCCATGAGTTTGTAGGGTTTCTGCAATTTGTGTTGTTGAATTCTAACTTTAAAGCATGGTGGTCTGATATGATACAGGGGATTATTCCAAATTTTTTTTTATCTGTTCAATACGTTGCCAAGTATGTGGTCGATTTTAGAGAAGGTTCCACGTGGAGCTGTGAAGGTATATTCTTTTGTGTTTGGATGGAATGTTCTATAGATGTCTGGGTCATAACTTCTGTTAGTTCCTTTGTTTCTTTGTAAAGTTTCTGTATGGTGGTCCTGTCTAGTGAGAGTGGGGTGTTGAAGTCTCCCAGTATAACTGTGAGGTCTTTTGTGTGATTTGAGTTTTAGTAATGTGTTTTTTATGAATGTGGGTGCCTGTATATTTGGGGCACAGATTTTCAGAATTGAGACTTCTTCCTGATGGATTTTTCCTGTGATGAATATGAAATAACTTTCTTCATGTCATTTGATTGATTTTAGTTTGAAGTCCAATATGTTAGATATTAGGATAGGTACACCAGCTTGTTTCTTTGTCCATTTGATTGGGAAATCTTATCCCCAACCCTTTACTCTGAGGTAATATTTGCCTTTGAAGTTGAGGTGTGATTCTTCTATGCAGCAGAAGTATGGACTCTGTCTTTGTATTCATTGTGTTAGCCTGTGTCTTTTTATAGACCATTAATGTTGAGGGATTATATTATATTATATTATTATATTATAATGTTGAGGTCATTATATTAATGACCATTGATTGTTAATTCTTGTTTGTTTTGGATTTGTTGTTGTTGGTGGTATTGTGTTTGGATTTGCCCTGCTTTTTCTTTTGGCTTTTGGTAAAGTGGGATTATCTATTGCCTATGTTTTTTGTGAGTGTAGGTAACTTCCTTAGTTGGAGTTTTCCTTCCAGTACTTTCTGTAGGGCTGGATTAGTGGATATGTATTGTTTAAATCTGTGTTTTTTTTTCCAGTGGAATATCTTGTTTTCCCTATCTATAGTGATTGAAATCTTTGCTGGGTATAGTAATCTGGGCTGGCATATGTGGTCTTAGTGTTGGTTGAGTATTATCCAGGACTTTTGGCTTTCAGGGTTTCTATGGAGAAGTCAGGTGTAATTCTGATAGGTTTGCCTTTATATGTTACTTGTCCTTTTTCTTTTGCTGCTCTTAATATGTTTTCTTTATTTTGTATGTTTAGTGTTTTGATTATTATGTGATGAGGGGACTTTGTGGTCCACTCTATTTGGTATTCTGTGGGCTTCTTGTACTTTCATTGCCATGTCTTTCTTTAGATCGGGAAAGTTTTCTTCTATTGAATATATTCTGCAACTTTGAGTTGGGTTACTTCACCTTCTTCTATACCTATTATTTTTTAGGTTTGGCCTTTTCATGGTGTCCCTTATTTCCTGGATATTTTTTGTTAGGGATTTGTTGGACTTGCAATTTTCTTTGGTCCATGAATCTATTTCTCCTAGTGTATTTTCAGTGCCTGAGATTCTGTCTTCCATCGCTTGTATTCTGTTGTTAATGAGTGCATCTGTAGTTCCTGATCATTTACCCATCTTTTCTAACTTTAGCATTCCCTGAGACTGTTTTTTTTTAATGTTTCTATTTCAAGTTTGATTTTTTTTTTTTTTGCAATTTTTGATTTGACTTTTCTTCCATTTCTTTAAAGGATTTCATTTCCTCTCTTAGGGTCTCTCTCTGCTTCATCTGTGTTCGGATGTTTAGGTCTTGCTGATGTAGAGTCCCTAGACTCTGGTGGCATCATATTGGTTTTTCTGCTGTTGAATGTGTTCTTTTTATTTATTTATTTATTATTTATACAACATTCGGCTTCCATGTACAGCTGCACACCAGAAGAGGGCACCAGATTTTATAAGGATGGTTGTGAGCCACCATGTGGTTGCTGGGAATTGAACTCAGGACCTCTGGAAGAGCAGTTGGTGCTCTTAACCTCTGAGCCACCCCTCCATCCCGTTGAATGTGTTCTTATATTGTAGTCTTCCCATCCCTTTTTCCAGTGGGTGCAGGTGGGGTCTCTTCCTCTCCTTTTTGATACAGGTCCAAGGTTCTCTTCTGGTGGATGCAAGCAGGTTCAATACTCTGATTGGTCTCAAGGTGGGGTTCGTGCAGGTGGGTCTGAGGCACTCCCTCTCCCTGTGAGTGGGAGCGGGACTAGCCCAGTGATATCAGCAGACTCGAGGTTGCTTGGTTCACTGGGGGTGAGTCGACCTGCCTGCAGTCCCCAGGCCAGGAGATCCAAGCTATCATTTTTCTTAAAAAGTAAGGTTTTTTGTTGTCATTTTGGTATCTGGTGCTAGAAACTAACTTTGGAATATCTGCTGTTTTCAAGGAGGTTCCATTAGCTTACACATTAGGCCAGTAGGTGGCACTCCAATCTTGTTTATTAAGTGACTCAACTTATGACTAACTTTATGGGGGTGTTGGAAGTATATACATTACATCTACTTTATTGGATCTGTGGCAGTTATGCCTCAGTTATCCTAAGAAACCTTGTGAAAATGGAGAAAAATTATTTAAGGATTAGCAGTAAAGTGTTGGAGGGAAGCTTTGGGCATTTGTTTATTCTTGGGGAGTACTTTGTGTATATAAGCTCTTTGAGAAGTACCAAATTATTTGGTGCAGAGAATTTCAGTCCTTCATTTTATGCTCATAGCGAGGTCTCCAATTATTTCAAAACATCGTAACAATCCTTTGAAGCTATTTAATTCTAAGCAGAAATATTTATTTCAATGATGTTAGGGAAGAGAGGAGGCTTCTTGTTAATTTGTGAAGAACTGAGTTAGGTGTAATGGCTCATACTTGTAATCCCAGCACTCAAGAGTCAAGACAGTATAACCAAGAATTCAAGGCCTGGGCTATGTGAAACCTGTCTTAAAAGGAAAAAAAGGGGGGAGGGGGAAGGAAGACAGCAGTAGCAACTGAGAGACCCATTCTTTTCCCATCTAAAATGTCTCCCTGACAGGGGCAGCACACGTGTATTGCACAGTATGGCCAGCGCTGGATACCTGCCACTCTATATGACACAGTAGCATCCACAGTGTCATCTATCCCTAACCCCCTTTCTTTTCCAAACAACACAGCAGACAGAAGAGAGGGCAGAGGAATGAAATGATAGACAAGGAAAAATTAGTAAGGCCCTTTCATGTGTATACTCAATTAAGAAAAAAAAAGTATGAAAAAGAATAAAAGCATTTTTAATCTTTATGATTGCATGACCAGAAAAGCTGTTGAAATGTAGCAGAAACCTGTGGGCTTTCTGTGTTCTTGGTGAGCCACCCCATTAAGGTGGGAGAGAAAGGAGAGAAAGGAGAAAGGAAGGTGGAAGAAAGCCATCATTCATGGGTGGGTCAGGTGGAGGCAAGATACATGAGTTACTTTTTTTGTTGCTGTGACAGAATACCTGCCTGACAAGAACTGTGAACTTACTAAAATCCAAACTGATGGTGGAAGTAGAGGAGGGGTGATCTTTTCCTTCTATTGGCTGTCATCCTGCCAAAAAAAAAAAAAAAAAAAAAAAAAAAAAAAAAAAAAAAAACAGATAAAAGCATGTAAGCCTGCTTGATGTCAGTTTTGTTTGACATAGGAGTCTTCAGAAGAAAAAGACCACCAAGAAACTGGCTAGACACAAATCTGTTTCTAGCATGTTTGGAGAAGTGCAGAAAGTCATGGGCAAATGTGAAAGAGCCAGGAGTGAGTGAAGCCTGTCTAATCAGGGTCCTCTCTGGGTCCCTTTATGGCTGGAAGTAAGAATGCTTCTTCGCTGTGGGTGTGTCAAGATGTGTGTCAAAGGAGAGATATATGTCCAGCTTCAAGGGAAGGTCAGAAGTTCCCTCCTGCACACACAGTTTCTCAGATTGCTTTATTAAAATAGCCAATATGGGAAGTCATATTTTGAGATACCATGCCAGAGCTCTGTCAGGAACATTATTTGCATCATAAAATAACATGCTAAAGGAATTACATAGAATAAAAACTTAATAAAAGTTGTCTGAAAATTGGATAAATTGAATCATGCAAACATTTATTTATAAGAACATGTTTGCTTTTATAAGAAGCAAGTATATATATATGTATATATATTTATATAGATATATATGCTAGAGTCATTCATAAAGATAATCTGTGACAACACTGAAATGCTTTACACAATAAAGACTTGCTTGCCATATAGCAGAATGCCAGAACAGACCACGAACACACTTATATGCATCCAAATAATTAACAGCAATGATAGTGTACCAGTAGGAGGCCCAGAACTACAACCAAAGCAGTTCCCTTTTTCTTTTAGGGGCCTCCACTCAGGGAAAGCCAAACCCTTTACTGTATCACAGAAAAGAATTACAGGATAAGCGAGCACAAAGCAAAGTTGGAGTTTATTGAAAATCTGAAGGTACACATGAGTATGTGGGTGTGGCCTTCTCACTGGAAAGTCTTAGCCAGAGCTATATGCCACTTTGGTGTCTCTACAGTTACAGCTCAATGGGTTGCTGATAATTTTTTTTTTTCCTTTCTCCCATCTTTCAACAAATGAGATCGTAGGGTGGCTCTGGAGTTGCCTTGGACCGCATTAAAATCTGATAAAAATAAAACCAGGAACCACTAAGGTTTCAAAAGGAGGTTAAGGAAATATGGTTTACTCTCTGTGGGGTTTCTGGTGATTATTTATTTTTTTTAATTAGCTCAAATTAGAAACAAGTTTGTTTCACATGTCAATCCCTTCTCCCTCTCCCTCCCCTCACCCTCATCCCTCCTACCCCACCACAACCGACCCCCCCACCCCATCCACCCTCCACTCCCCAGACAGGGTAGGGCCCTCAACGGGGGTTCCATCGCAAAGTCCATCACATCATCCTGGGCTGGGCCTAGGCCCTTCCCCATGAGTCCAGGCCAAGAATACATCCCTTCTCGTGGGATGGGCTCTCAAAGTCCCTTCTTGCACCAGGGAAAAAAAAAATACTAATCCACTACCAGGGGCCTCTTAGAGTGCAGGGACCTCCTCATTGACATCCATGTTCAGGGGTCTGTATCAGTCCTGTACTGGCCTCCCAGACAGCATTTGGGGTCGATGTGTTCCCCCTTGTTCAGGACAGCTGTATGTGTGGGTTTCTCCAACCTGGTACAGACCCCTTCGATCTTCATTCCTCCCTCTCTGCAACTAAGTTCCAGAGTTCAGTTCAGTGTGTATCTGTGGATGTCTGCCTCTGCTTCCATCAGCCACTGGATGAAGGATCTGAGGCTAGGGCACCTGCCGCAGGACGGGTTTCTGGTGATGTTACTAGAAAAATGAAGGTTTACAGCTGGGAAAGGAGAATGGCCATATACACTTAGGCCTTAAGAATGGTTAATTGCTTATATACCTCTATATAAAATAAATATTCCCCTTTGGATCTTTAGTCTACTGTGTTATATCTACCCTCCCTTGAAAGAAAATCACGATAACCCCTTACTAAATTCCTGACCTCAGTGAGTTTCCAAGATGGAACGCATATCTGAAGATTATAAGCTAACATCCACAAATTTGAGAAAATGTGATATTTGTCTTTCTGTGTCTCTGGATCGCCTCACTCTGGATGATTGCTTCCAGCGCCATCTAGTTACCTGTGGATTTGATTATTTCATTTTTCCCAACAGCTAAATAATATTTTGTTGTGTAGATGTGCCTTGTTTTCATATCTATTTCATCAGTTGATGGACGTCTAAGGTGTTTCCATTTCCTGGCTAATATAAACAGAATAGCAATAAACATGGAAGATCAATTCTCTTTGCAGTAAAGATGTCCAAGAGTTGGATAGCTAGATCTTCTATTTTAAGATTTTAAAGGAATCTCTACTTTGTTTCCATAATGGTTGTAACAGACTGTGCTCCTACCAGATGTGTTCTTTTCCTACATCTTTGCCAGCCTCTGCTATCCTTTTATTTTTTTCTAGGCCATTCTGGCTAGAGTAAGATGAAATATAAATTTAGTTTTAGTTTGCATTTCCATGATGGCCAAATATGTTTCCTCTTTTGAGAACTCCCTGCGTAGATCCATGCCCCGTTATTTTGCTTTGTTTATTTTTTAATGAAAATATAAGATGCAATATATTTATTTTTTCTTAATCTACTTAGCCTTTATAGTGAGAAGAATGAGTGATTTAGTCTATAATTTATAATGAAAGACATAAGCTTTGAAATAAAAAATTCCAACAGGAAACAGATATTGTTGGAGATGAAGAAGAAATTGACCTAAAATCTATGATAATTGAAATGCCACAGAAAAAATGTATAGGGGAAAAAAGAAAGTTAAATGAAATCCAGATATAAAAGAACCAGAATTTAAATGAGCCCATGATTTCCTCCTCTCCATAGTTTCTTTGGGAATATTTTCTCAGAACCATCTGCCAAAAGTCAATTTCACTACCAGCTACAGACACAGAAAGCTTGTGTGAGTTCAGTTGGCCACTTGGTGGACTTTATTTTGGAATGAGTTAACTAATATTTGGGAATTTTAAATGATTGTAACCTTTTTTGTTGGATATGAGAACTAATTCTTTACCATGGAGATGGAATTCTTCCTATGTGTAATTTGAAACATGACTTCAAGTATCTAAACAATGACTAGAACCTCTTTTAGTTCCTATGAGGTGAGGAGAACAGGAAATTGGGAGAATCTCCCTCCATCTTTATTTTTTTTTCATGTTTTGATTTAATTTAATATTTAACCTTTTTTCTCCTTTTTTAAAATTTGAATTAGAAACAAGATAGTTTTACATATCAATCCCAGTTCCCTCTCCCTCCCTTCCTCCCCTGCCTTCCCCCAACTAACACCCTACCTATCCCATACCCTTTCTGCTCCACACTCCCTCCATCTTTATGTTCATTCCATGCCCTATTTTTTAACTGGGTTATGTGTTTTCTTGATCATTAGCTTTTTGGGTTCTTTGTTCTAGATATTAAAACGTCCTATCAGATGCATAAATGGAAATGATTTTCTCCCCATTCTGTAGGCTGCCTCTTCTCTTGGATTATGGTGTCTTACTATACAGAAGGTATGTGGGTAGAACTGGGCATGAAATCCTACCTTGAGCTGAGAGCTATTGGCATCTGACAGCTGCTGGGAGAGTGAGAATCAGTAATCTTAAATGATATGACCCTATGTAGGTTGACCATACTCCAGTGCAGGCCCAACTCCCAGGAGTAGTTGGGTAACACAAACTGAACCTGGATGAGGGGAGGAGAGAAAACTCAGTGTGGGAAGAGAGGGGAGGGTGTAGAGAGTGGACATGGGAGAAGTTGGGGAAGGGAGGTAAATATGGTAAAAATGCATTGTATAAAATTCTTAATAAAATATCTAAAAGGGAAATACGTGTCAACAACAGTTACTGCAGATGTCAGTTGTGTTGTAATCCCTGACTCTCAGTTCTAAGAGACTTCAGAGAGGGCTTCTTTCCTTTCCCATGTTCCCTTCATTTCCTGCCATTCTCTCCTGCCTCAGCACAGATGTTAACAACTTATGATCTTTCAGGATTACTTGTCCTCCATAGTTTGTGAGTTAGTAATTAATACTGATATCTGTCTTCCTATCACAGTTTCTTAGATTTGTAGCACTTCTGTCTTTTCAAATATGAATAATGTCAGTGAGGGTTTGTGAGTCTCTTTACACAGAGCAGGAAAAAGGATGGTGCTTGAGGCCTTGGTGAGCTGGAAAACTCTGTGACAGACATTCCACTCTCCAGAGGCAGGACAACTCTTCACCATTACCATGCCCATCAACTTGTCCTTTGTGACTTTGGAGGTTGAAAGCTATAACTTAACCATGTAAATCTATGATCACAGCACACTCTCCATCTGCTCAAGTATTGCTGTATGGCTCAAAAGAGAGAATGCATGCTTCAGAAGTGCTCTGCAAAGTGTGAAGTGCTGGTTAAATGTGGGAACTATTATTCTACTCAGGAAGAACACTTAGCTCATTGCTTAGTAATGGCGAGGCAAACAGTGTCACTAAATAAGACAATATAATGGTCTTAAGAGGCTCTAATTCAGTTTCTCTTTTTATTCAAGCACACAATTGCATTCTAACACTTCACAGACAGCCTGAAATGGGTCCTGTGGAGGCTGATAAGGAAAATTAGAACAAGGAGCTATTTGAGCCCTCATTTTAATAACCAAGTCAAGGAGCAGGCACTTTAATACTGGAAAGAAGGAACACTTTCTCTTAGTCCTCAGCAGGATAATGACTCCATCACTAAGTGTTCTTTCCATGTAGCTTAGGAAGGAGAAAGATGCCAACCTCATCATGGCTAAAAGCAGAGAGTTAGTAGGGATGATAATGGTCATTTTCACAGACTTAAAAAATGGGAATCTCTGGCTATAAATGGGCCTTAGTTTCGCAAATACCTGCTGGATATCAATGCCTTTTGATTGAATTTGCCTTTGTTTGAATGGATATTTAACTGAGTTTCTTCATCGTGTGTGTGTGTGTGTGTGTGTGTGTGTGTGTGTGTGTGTGTGTGTGTGTGTATGTGTGTATGCATGTGTAATTGTATGGGAGGCCAAAAGAGTTTGTGCCTTCTGTAGGGATCACAAGAGAAGCCCAAGACTGGGTTTGTACAGGAGTTTGTATGTGCATGGAGACAGGGACATTTTTCTTTCTGTTAATACTGAATCTCAGTGAGCAATGGTCTGAAAAGCTTGAAATAAAAAATTAAGTGCTTCTAAATGGACTGTTGAGAGCACCATTAGTACCTACCACCCAGCGCCTGGAACAGAACAGACTTTCAGAATATTTATGACAAAGTGAACAAATACATGAGTGACAGCTTCATTCTGCAGTGACAAGGAACAAAGAGTGCTATACTTGGCTCCTAAGCTCATTACGTACTACTTCTACAAGTTTTGCACAAGAAGGGTATTATGTTCTTATACCTAGTGTTCTTCGTGATGATAATTCCTTTTTCCCATTTAGTTTCAAATCTGTAAGCTAACACAGACCTCTCAAGTCAGTGAGTCAGTAACAGAAAATGCTTGGGGAGGAACAATGGGACATCCTGCATGGTGAGGGTCTCCTCACCATGGTTTCAATGTGTCCCTCATAAAGAAAGGTGGTGAAACCTAATCACTGAGGTAGAGGTATTTGGAGATAGGGCCTTTGTGGGGAGACCAAGTCACTATAGCAGAACCGTTATCAATAACATCGGTGGTGTACTAATGAAAGAGGACAGAGAACTGCCTTGTCTCCTTCATGTGAGCTAAGAGTGAGGTATTATCTTGGTGCCAGCACCAAATATACCTATGGGTTTGGCCCTCACAGCTCCAGAACTTGTAAGTGTAAGTTTCTATGCTACCTCATCTATAGCATTTTGTTGAGTGCTCCACCACTGAGACACTTTCCTTATGTGTATACAGGTGCTTCTGAGGTAATAATACAGTTAGCAGCTGGTACCTGGAAATACAAGCAGGCTTTTGTTTGGCTCTTGGTTAGATCCTAAGCCTGCTCTTTGATTGGAGCAAATTTTTTAACTTCTGTGGGCCTCCTTGTAAAATCTGGCTAAGAGTAGTGCGTTGTGAAAACTTTGAGTAGATGTATATAGAGAACTTCTTTTTTTTTTTTTTGACCCAATACTAAGTAGTTTCCCAAGGCGAAGTTAACATGTAGCTGCTTATGTGACACAGAATGACTTCTGTAAAAGTCTGTTATTCCCTGCCTTTCCCCTCAGAATCTAGCACAGTGTCCTTTGCTGAGAAGGATAGACTTGACTAAAGAGGCAAGCTGAGTAATAGTAGGCAGCACAGCTTTTAAACCTCACAGCTGGAAATGACACTCTTCTGTAAATAGGGTATTTTATACATAAAATGTATTTCTTGGAGCATATCAAAGATTCTAATTTATATCAGGAAACTTATCAGACTTTTAAACTTCTTTCATTGCACATTTAAAAATACTTTTCATTTTTACAAAAATTTACTCTAGGTATCTCTCGAAGTAGACATATAAAAAGAAAAATTTAAACAGACCTGTGCTTTCACAACTCCAAAACACTGAAGCATATTTCTCATAATGCTGTTTGGATCTGCATTTGTCGATGAGATATAACTAAAGTAGACATATTGTTTCTGACACTTTCATTAAACACATGATTATAAATGCCGTAGTTAGCTTTCTCCAGTCTATATAAATGATAGTATTTTATTTATTCAATTAATCCTTAGAGTTTACTTGTGCCCTCTTGAGTACAGCTCCAGTAGGTATGATGGCAGATGAAGAATGTAAGGGACAGAAAGGTTGAACTGAAAGGGTACACTAAACTCAAAGGCTTCACTCCTAGGAATAAAGGGACCAGACCCTCAATCAGCCCCCTGCTTTAGCAGCCATGATAGGCTACAGAAAAGACTTGTAGGCCTCTGACACAATGAAACTCTAGCTCTTCTGGCCTCCCAGAGCCTAGGGCCAAAATTGAACACAAAGAAACTCCAGACCACTCTACCCCCACCCCCAGCCTCTTAGGTACCTAGTTCCAGGGAAACTGTTTGGCCACAAAAGAAACTCCAGGGAAGATCAAAACCTCCCCTATAGTCTCCAGGATACAATTCTGAAAACTATTGGTATCTATGAACAACAGACCACCTGCAAGTAACAAGACAAAGCCATTGAGACCAGAGAATGTTCCCTCTCAGCACTGATCAATAAGAATAATTGGTACACAGGTTATCTCATGCCAAAATATGTCTTTTGAGAAATTCTCCTGATTGTTCCCAAATGTCAACCAATCAGAAACCAACCTGTCCCTACTGATGTAATCCTGTAACTTTTGTCTTTAAAACCTAGCAGTAGACAGGGAACTTCACTCTCTCTGGAGGCTGCTGCTTCAGATGGGGTCCCTCCTGTGGTAGGATAGAACGATTAACAAACATTTCCATTGGTGGTCTGTCTCCCTGGTCTCTTTGGGGATCCTTGTAACTCAGGCACAACATGAACTACTTGGTATAGTTCCATCAGTTTGTAAGGTCAGAGCCAGGGTTTGAATATACTGTCTCCCTACTAAATTTTCTTCCCTTCTTCTTCCAAATGATGGCATGCTTTATTGTTTATGTGCATATCTCATATGCTCTGTTCATCCCCAGGGTTTTCCTGAATACTTGGTAACAGAGTTTTTCTCCTTGCATTCTGCCTGAAAGTGCCTTCTAGCATATCACCATTTATGGCATGAAGTGTTCTGGGACATTTGTGCTTCTGCTATCTCTCTCTCAGCTCAGGCTGCTAAGAGGCTACTGCTACTCTTTGTTTTATTTCCTTTTCTCAGACCTTTCTCTTAAACTCTCACAGTGTAAACCAGGCTGCCTCTTGGGGAGAAATTTATTGAATTTCAGAAACAAATACAAGGAAAGCCAACTCAGAATCTCACTTATAATTGGCTTCATCCATGCTGGTACTCAAGCGGGTCCCCTTGGCCAATCCTCATGCTCTGGAGGAAGTTTCCTTCTTGCTGAAGTTATGGCTTGTCTCCTTTGAATGGGTGTCAGTTTGCAGCTCACCATGCCTCTGAGTTCACACATTTATCTCGGTGTTTGTCTTAAGTGGCCTTTTTAACAGCATGACTGAAGAAACAGCAGCTCCTTTATGGAGGAGATACTCTACTCCCAACCAGAGCATTGGGAAGTTTACATAGAAAAGTCACAAGATCAGAAAGTACAGGCTAATGTCTCTTATTAACATAGATATAACAGTTTTCAACAAAAGATGTTCAGAGGGGCTGGAGAGATGGCTCAGCGGTTAAGAGCACTGCCTGTTCTTCCAGAGGTCCTGAGTTCAATTCCCAGCAACCACATGGTGGTTCACAACCATCTGTAATGAGATCTGGTGCCCTCTTCTGGCCTGCAGGAATACATGCAGACAGAACACTGTATACATAAAGAAAAAAGTTCACATCCCTAAACATAAGCATAGATATATCATGACCATATAAGTTTACTCTAAGCATGCTGAATTTTCTTACCATTGTGGAATAAATCCATTGAGCCATCAATGGATTTATTGGAACTTTCTAAACTGGAACTCACAAAGATGAGCCAGTGTTTAGCTGAGTGCCAAGATTGGGAAGCCCAATGGCAAGAAGCTGGAGAAGTTGAGTCCAGTGTCTCTCAGACACTGTTGGAGCTGGAGATGAACTCAGACTTCAAGGCATGGCTGTAGGAACTCAGTGTCACTATGACAGAGGAAACTGAAGTTGGTGATGATTGGGAGGCTTTCATAATTTTTGTACCACTTCCTCAGCTGAAATCCTTATAGAAAATTCAACTCTGGCTAACAGGTGAATAGGAGAAAAAGTTGAGTGGGAAGTCCATAATGTCTTTGCTTGGAGGAGGATTTTGCCTATGTCAATTCAAAAAAGTCACACAAAAACTAAGCAAAAACTTCCCAAAAGTCATATTAACTTAGGTGCACAATGCCACCCTTGAGGACTTGACCTTCCCAAGAGAAGTGAGTGAGAGGATCAGAGAGTAATTGGATAGTGGCTGGCACAAGGTTTGGTTATACAGAGTACATCCAAACAATAGGGAGAGAGAGCAAGGTCCAAAGTGTTTCTGTAAACGAGAAACTTACCAGCAAGGGTATTAATGTTGAATTCTCAGAGTTTAAATATAAACAGAAATGACTAAATAAAATGTCACCTCAAGGAGGAGGAAAAGTGGGAGGGGAGTAAAGAAGGAAGGGAGGGAGGGAGGGAAGGAGGAAGGAAGGAAGGAAGGAAGGAGGGAAGGAAGGAAGGAAAACTCAAAACACAAACAGTATGATCACCTCAATAGACAACACAGAAATGTGAAAAAAAATCCTACATTTGGGGCTGCAAAGATGGCTTAGTGATTAATCTCTTTTGATGGTCTTTCAGAGAACCCAAGTTCCATTTACAGAATATTGATGCCAAAGATGGGAGGAGAAAGACCACTGACCCAAATCATCATGACCAAATTAATTAAAGCAATCTTTTTTATTTGTGTATATAAAATACCTGCCTTCCCTTAAGGTGGGGTTCAAGAGGTCAGCATCTCTTCTATCCTTAATTCTAAAGCCAGAACCATGTGGCCAAAGCTGCCAAGTTCTGCTGCTTATGGTGACTGGAACATGGCCCCCTTGTTTAATTATGTTGTCACCAGCTTTCTGTTTTCCTTTACTGCCTAAGCTTGGCTGTCGCTGAACTTGATCTTTAGACCAGGCTGGCCTTAAACTCAGAGACCTACCAGCCTCTGCCTTCCCAGTGCTGGGATTAAAGGCATGCACCACCATACCCAGTTCTAAATTTTTCTTTAATTCCTTTCCACAGTTGGAAATCCAGCTGTGTGGATTTTTCCCTGAGGTCACCACTACCTTTATTCCATTTCTTAATCTGTTTATCTTCTTGAACAAAGAATTTAGCTCCACTCTGCTTTCTGGTGCTCTTTTTCTCCTCAAGGTATACTTTTTGTAATTTACTGTGCTCAGCTTGCTCCTTCTCATATGTATTCATTACAGTTACCACTAATATCCACACAATAGAGTCTATACAAGGCTGTTTTGAGATTTCTTCTACCAATGAATTTAATCCAAAATCCTTCACTTTAGCTTCATGCAGACTCTTTGGACAAGGGCAAAAGGCAGCCACCAAGTCACAAGAACAATTTCTAGGCAACAGACTAGAATTCTTCTCTTAGCACCTCTGTCTTCCATGCCCCTACTAGTATGGCTCATTAAGTAGTGGTTAAAGCATCCCACTGCTTTCATAACCCTAAGTACTAAAGTCCAAATTCCTCCAAAAAAACACATGGTCAGGTCTATCACAACAATACCCCAGTCCCTGGTACCAACTTCTGTCATAGAGTTTTCAATTGTTATAAAGAGACACCTTGCACACGGCAACTCTTAAAAAGAAAACATTTGTTTGAAAGTTGCTTTCTTACAGTTTCAGAGATTCAGTCCATTATGATCATGAAGGGGAGCATGGCAGCATGCATAAAGACATGGTGCTGGAACTGAAAGGAAGTCACTGTCACACTGAGGGAAGATTGAGAAAAAGACTCCAAAACCCACCCCCACAGTGACACACTTCCTCCAACAAGGCCACACCTCCTAATAGTGCTACTCCGTTTGGACGCCATTTTTTTTATTTTCTTCCAACCACCACAGGTGGCTCCTATAACCCTAACTCTAGGGAATAAAATGCTTTTCTTTCAAATCACCACAGATAGCTCCTGGAACTCCAGCTTTAGGGAATACAATGCTCTCTGCTGTCTTCTTCCAGCACCCTCACACATGTGGTATACACTCACACACATATTCTCACACACAGAAAACTTCAACTCCCCCTCCCCCCAAAAAAACCCAGTATTTTCCTCCTAAAATACATAGTGAATTTGCACTAAATGGGATTTTCTACTAAAGGGTGATTACTTACTCCCAGCACTCGGGAGGCAGAGGCAGGCAGATCTCTGTGAGTTTGAGGCCATGCCGGTCTCCAGAGCAAGTGCTAGGATAGGCTCCAAAGCTACACAGAGAAACCCTGTCTCAAAACAACAACAACAACAACAAGAAGAAACAACAAAAATGGTGATTACAAAACCTTTATGCCTAACATCAAGTATAATAGTGAATGCTTTCCCTCCAAGACCAGAGACAAGGTTTATCATTCTTACCACTTCTTTTCAAAGGAGTAGGGTCCTAGCCAAGGCAATAAAGTGGGAGTGGTGAGAGTAAAAAACATCATAAATGGCAAAGAAAAAGCTATCTTGAGTCCAGTGCAAAAAATAAAAAGAAACCCAACAAAATAATTAAATTTATCAAAGATGAAAGATAAAATTAAATGATCATATACTAGCAATGAACAAGTGAAAACTGAAATAAGAAATATTGCTCATAATTATATCAGAAATATAAGAAACTTATGAACAAATATATTAAAAGGTATATGTGTATATCAAAGCATACAAATTAAAGAAAACCCCCATAAATGAAATCAGCAGTTTTCACGGGTTGGACTACAATATTAAAATACATATATGCCGTAAAACTGAGCTTCAAACCTGATCTTTTAAAATATACAAAAATGCACTTAACAGAGGCTGAAAGTTAAGACATATTTCTAGAAAACTTCTAGGAAAAACTTGAAGATAAATTTCGTGATCTGGGTTAGAAAAATAATTCTTAGACATGAGACAAAAGTCTAGATGAGTTATGCTGGCCTTCATGAATTTAAGAACCTCTTTTGATAAGTACTATTAACAAAGTAAAAAAATCCACAAAGTGGGATAAATGTTTGCAAATAATAAATATAATGTTTATATTTAAAAATATATAATAAAAAAAGAATATGTAAGAGGTACTGTTGCAATAGCTAGGTGGACACAGGTGTGTGCTTTGATTCCCAAGACTCACATGGTAGAGGAGAGAACCAATTCCCAAAGACTGTCCACTGATTTCCACTCTTGCACAGTGGCATATGCATCCACTCTTCCCTAGTAAGTAAATACAGTAAAAAGATGAAGCAAAGTGTATATGGCAAGTCTGTGGCTATGTTGCTGTGCTTCCAGAGTCCTAGGATTCAGGAGGCTGAGTCAAGAGGATTAAGACCAGAGTGGAGGACAAATTAAAGATAAAGAATATATAATATATGATCAACTAAGCAAAAGAAATTAAAAATCTCAATTAGAAAATAGAGAATAATCTGAATTCAGACTGAAAGACCCCCGCAGAGGTACTTTCGTAGAAGGAGACCCACACCCAGGAATCAGCGAAACCACGAACTTTGGATGCAAGAACAAGAGGATTTATTAATAACACGGATATCCGGGGCTTAGCTTCTGTTTTGCCAAGCCCCGAGCCCCGGAAGGAGGGTCCTTTTTATAAGGGAAAACAGGCACAGTACAGAAGCGAAAAGCATCAAATCAGCATTTTCTCAAGGTTTAATAGCCAGGCGAAATGGCCTTATCTTCTGCCGGTCCAGATGGCTGGCCTTGGGACGGAGGGGGCGGGGAGTGAGGGCCAGCAGCTGCAGAGATCAAAAGGTCGGGGAGAGTGCTAAGGAGGGAAGGATGTATTCGCGAGCCCCGCCAGCTGCCGACCAGAGTAGAAAGGCTACGGCCCGGGGGGGGGGGGGTCTTTCAAGACCAGAAAGGTGGTGGTGGCTCACACCTTTAATCTCAGAAATCTTGGGAAGTAGAGGCAGGTGGATCTCTGAGTTCTAGGCTAGCCTAGTCTACCGAGCAAATTCTGGGACAACAAGGGCTACACAGAGAAATCCACACAAACAAAACCAAACAAACACAATAAGACATACTCCAACTGAACCTTTGAAACACCTACAATTGTTGATTTTTATCCAGGAAGTAAGAAAAACACTTAGGAATTAAATAATTGAATTTCTATAGTTTTGAAGCAGCAGGTTTAATCATCAAATGCTTTTCCTGTTCTGGTTCCATCACTATTTGTCTCTGTTTTTGGGTTTCAATGGGTGCTCTGATAAACTTAAAATAATAATAAAAAGTAAATGTTGGAAAGTATTGGAAAGATGGCTCAGTGGTTGAGAGCATTTGTTGCTTTTTCAGAGGACCCAGATTTTTTTTTCTAATTTTTAAAAATTTAAATTAGAAAAAAGCTTCTTTTACATGTCAATCCCAGTTCCCCCTCCCTCCCCTCCTCCCCTGCCCCCCTATCTCAAACCCTTTCTGCTCCCCAGGGAGGGTGAGGTCTTCCATGGGGGATCTACAAAGTCTGTCAAATCATTTGGAGCAGGGCCTAGGCCCTCCCCTGTGTGTCTAGGCTGAGAGAGTATCCCTCTATGTGGAGTGGACTCCCAAAGTCCATTTGTATGCTAGGGGTAAATACTGATCCACTACCAGAGGCCCCATAGATTTCGAGGCCTCCTCACTGACACCCACATTCAGGGGGTCTGGATCAGTCCTATGCTGGTTTCTCAGCCATCAGTCTGGGGTCCATGAGCTCCCCCTTGTTCAGGTCAGCTGTTTCTGTGGGTTTCACCAGCTTGGTCTTGACCCATTTGCTCATCACTTCTCCCTCTCTGCAACTGGATTCCATAGTTCAGTTCAGTGTTTACCTGTGGGTGTCTGCTTCTGCTTCCATCAGCTACTGGATGATGACTCTAGGATAGCATATAAGGTAGTCATCAATCTCATTATTGGGGAAGGGCATTTAAGGTAGCCTCTCCACTATTGCTTAGATTGTTAGTTGGTGTCATCCTTGTAGATTTCTGGACATTTTCCTAGTGCTAGATTTCTCTTTAAACCTGTAATAGCTCCCTGATTATGGTATCTCTTTTCTTGCTCTCCTCTATTCTTCCCCTGACTCAACCTACCTCTTTCCTTATGTCAGAGGACCCAGGTTTGTTTACTAGCATCCACATAGCTTATGACTCTCTATAACTTCAGTTAAAGGGAACTAATGCCTTATTTTGGCCTCTGAGTGTACCAGGTATATATTCAGGCAAACACTCATACACATAAAAATAAAATCATTATATTATTTTTAAAATCCCAACTCCAATATTGCTGGGAACCCAAAAAGTCACAACAAATTAATACTTCCAGGAGACTTCAATCAATGTATATCCCCAAAATATGAACATACACATTATAAAGATTATTAAAGGATACACATAGGAAACCTTCCCTGATTATTTGAATAACTTTGGAGAATATTACAGATGTGAACCTTAGAATTGATGTTAATGAATATATTCATTGACATAGAGCCTAAGTTGTAGTCTCAGGCTCAGAATTTGGAGCTAGAGCCTGTAATAGATTTTGCTTTTGCTCTGTCAGAAGCTGTCTTTGTGGGGCTACAGTTGGAGCCAGCCAACTTGCTCAGGTAGTACCTTAGAGGGGCAGTGTGGATTGAGAAAGAGTAGGTAAAGATTTTAAGAGAAAGAGAGAGACACAGGATAGAGTCAGGAGGACATTCCAGTGAATACTGAATGCCCCTAGTTTATTCTTCAAAATTCTTTAAGTACCTAAACAAAAGGGGGGGCATGGCAGAAGACTTCTCGTCTCATGTATAAGGAGCAAACAGACTTATTTCCTTTAATCCTCCAGGCATTTGGTAGCCACACCTGTTGTTAGGCCTTCAGGGTCAAGAGTAAAAACTCTTGAGCCCAAGTCTGTTGTTATTTAGATAAGACATCCATTACCAAGGCCTAAACATTCTGCAGTAGTCAAGCCTTAGACCTTTATTTTAGGTCTTTTGACTTACAAGGACAGTTTTGAACTCTCTGACCTTGAGATGAAGCAGACCCATCTTTATGGGCCCACACATTGTTCAAGGTTTGTCACAGAGAACTTAAAAAGCACAGGTATTTTTAGCAAGAATATCATCGAAGATAAATGGGTGTAAATAAGCTTCTAAATGTGTTTGTCATTAATTGTCATTGTCAAAGTTAAGTAAACTGAAACTGTTAAGTAGCACTGCAGATTTTTTAGAATGGTTAAAATTAAAAATAACATTAACAAATGTGAGTGAATATGTGAAGTGACACAGTATTGCTGAGTTGAGCCTGAAACAGGCATTGCTGGTGGGAATAAGAAATGGTACAACCAGTTTGTCAACAGCTGCCCAGGTTTTTAGAAGGTTAAACACACATATGTGTAATTAAGTTATTTTACTATTAGGTATTTAAAAAGCAATAAGGAAAAATACGTACATAAAAAGACTTTTATATGAATGCTTATATCTGGTTTATTTGTAATGGCCTCAAATTAACATCAACATAAGTAGTCCTAGGTGTATGGGTAAATGTAATTCATGCTCAACAGCACAGGGAGATGAAGAACTGGATAGATGCTACAACATGAATAGTTCTCAAGTATAATATGTAATTTAATTTAATTTAAATGACATTATTGAAAATAAAACTATAGCCAACAGTGGATGATAGTCTGCCTGAGGATGTGGGGCAGGAGGATAGGAAGGAGGAATCACAAAGAGGCACAGTAGAACATAGAGGAGGTGATGACAAATTCATGATTTTGATTGTGGTATTGGCTTCACAGGCACACACACACACACACACACACACACACACACACACACACACACTCACACACACACACACACTCACACACACACACATACTCACACACACCCCCCAAAACATACTGTGTATACTTAGGATGCAGTATTTTGTTTATTCATTCTGAATCAAATATACTAAAGAGAATTCTACTTTCTGCCCTCAGAAAGGTCATATATACCAGCTTTATCTTTCAGTTTATTATTCTTTGCTTGCACTGTTTCTAATATGTCTGTCTATGTGAATAAAATACTTTACCTCACTCAAAATTTTGTCTGTTTTTTTGTTTTCTGTGGTTTGAGTTTATGAGGAAAAGTTTTTCAGTGTTTGTCTTGCCTGGTGTTGTCTGATTTTGCTGGCTGTGTGGATAGGTGTCTGGCATATTTTGTTAGATCCCTGGAAAAACTCAGGTCTCCGAGGTCTCAGCCCACGACTGCGGTCACCCCAATCACCAGGCAGATTCCAGAGCTTGATGCAAACTGCATGAGGCTTTATTGTTTTTTAAGGAGCTAACCCCATGTTAGCTTGGGTCTTTCACCCACCCGCCATGGCGGATGGCTAGCAAAGACCCCTCGAACCGGCTGCCGAGCAATCTTGTAGGGCAGCGTAAGGGGAGTGTCTAGGGGTACGCATAGGCTCAGGATTGGTGTGCCTCCAGGCTTGGCTTGGAGGGCTTGCCCTGTGTTGATTGGCCAATTGGTTGTTATGGCCCATAGGCCCACCCAGGGTGGTTGCTATGCCCTGTGCGTCATTGCTGTGCGCTTGTCCATAAAGTACACCCAGAGCCGTAAAGCATAGCGCCACCAGCTAACTTCTGATTGGATCCTTGCCATGGGGCAGGCATCTGACCTCTTAATGACCAAGGCAAGGTCATAGCGAGCATGTGTTACTGTCATGGCTGCAGAAATGGGGGGCTGGTCCCTTCAATTTTGGACAACTCTTAGTGTTAATACTTTAAAATTTTTTCTCTGCTTTTTTTTTCTTCTGACATATATAGCTAGGCGTATTGTTTCCCTTGAAATTATCCCACAAAAAGCCAAGTAGTTCATGTCTGTCATACCTACCCTGGAGATATTAAGGAAGAAAGATTATGAGTGATGCCCTCCTGGGGTACATGGAAAGTCTTGGGTTTTCTGAAGGGACCAGGGTCAGTTGCTTTTTTAAGGGGCCAGTTTGCTAAGACCTCTGCCTCATTACCCATCTTCCTACATTGACTTATGTCTGACATCTACCAGACCCTCAGGAAGTACATTCAGTCTGGTGGCCAGTCAGGGTCCTACCTGACCACAAGCAGGAACTGTTCTTGCTATCTTCAGTCAGTCAGATTCCCAACACAACAAATAGACCTCTGACACCACAACCACATTCACCAGATGTCACTAAATGACTTCTGTACCATCCAGGGCCTACACCCAATCACTTCCACACCTAACTACAGCTGGAATTCCCTTAAGCGAGTTTACTCTCCCTTGGAGTCGATGCCATTTTGGTTGGACCCCAGCATGCTGGTTTTTCTGTCTCAAGAACAAAGCTGCTTTCTGCTATTGCATATCAGGTGTCTTCTGGTCATTTGGTGTGATCTAAGGACCCTACATTTCTATCTTCAAAATACATATTTTTTCTTTTTGTTTTAATTTGGCAAGTTTGTATTCACTATTTTCAAGGTCACCAATTATTTGTCTGTGTCCAGTGTTCTAGTGAGCTTGTAGAGACATTTTCTACTTGTTTGGTGTGGTTTATTTTGGGCATATTTAGCATTATCTGAGTTTCCACGTCTCTGCTTGCACTGCCCACCTGTTCTTGCATAGTTTCCTTTTTTGTATGCAAGCCCTGAATATATCATGGAGTTATATAAATTCCCTGCTCAAGAACCCCAAACACAATTTGTGTCTCCATATCTGATTCTGTTCTTCCGACCTTTGGTATGTCTTATGATTTTTTCTTTGTGTGTGTGTGTGTGTGTGTGTGTGTGTGGGCAGTTGAACATATTCATTGAGTAGCATGTTATCTATTATTAGTTCAAAGTATGGATGGTCTTTCTTTACTGTTTGCAGTTCCTGTAGGTATTACTGACTCAAAATTATCCACATGTCCTTAATTTTCTCTCTCTTACTGTTCCTTGGTCTTTTTAGTCTCCTCCTCCAATAGTGTCATCATCTTGCAATCTTTACAGTTGTAATGCAGCCCTGTTGGTGTGGTGGTGAGGAATGGGCCAAAGAAAGATTCTATAATCTCATGATTTAATTTCAATCTTTTAATAAGTCTGGACTATCATCTTTACAATGTCCAGCAGTTTTTGCATCTTCAGTTAGACTGGGATATTACAGTGGGTTGGAATTAGCTGGCATATTTTATCCACTGGTGGGATAAGGCTATGGTGTGGTCATTTTCCCACAAGAGAAGCAGGCCTTGTAATGGAGAATGCTTCAGGCATTTTTCAATGATGACTTTCTTCTAGCCTCTGCTGAGGCCATAAAAGATCTTTCTTGGCTTTTTACTAGGAGACCATAGTAGGGTTCCTGGATATGAAAGCCATGGATATGTAGGGATGGGCATTTCCTTAACCTGCAGCTCTCGGGCGTCTCTTACTCTTCTGCCCTCTGTTTCAAGCATTTCATCAAATTTGTCAGCCACCCAGTTTATGGTTCCAGAAGTGTCTACTCCAAGCAAGCACGTCTTAATTGTAACTCCTCTTGCATCTGTTCATCCAGATTTTAGGATGCTGGTTTTCCTCACAGCTTCAGTTCTCTGATGTACCCATGAAAACTCACTGGGTTTTTATTTCCCTCACCACCTTCTTTTTCCAAGAAGCAGAGTGACAGCCTCTTGACCACTTGTGTGTTGGCAATGAAACAGAAACATTCATTTCTCCAACTTTGGACATTTTCTCTGAACTCTGAAGTCAATGTGTCAAACCATGCCACTGGAAATTAGAAACAACTACTTCACCGAATGAAATTCATTGCCTGCTGTAATATGATGTTTCTCTGGCCTAGCTAGGTCCTGCTGCCCTTCTCTGCCCTAAAGATACATGTAGACACTATATTAGTTATAAATACTGTTGGCCTTTGGCTAAAGTTTCTTATTTGCTAGCTCAGTCTTAATTATTAACCCATTTCTAGTAATGTAAGTATTTCCATGTGGCCTTATCTTACCAGAGATAAGGTCTGGGCCTCTTACTCCATTGGGGTCTACATTGTGTCTGCTCAGTATCTCTGCAGAGAAGAGAGATAAGAGTGATTTCCTGCTTGTCACTGCTTATATACTGATTCTTCCCTGCTATGTTATTTCCTGCCTGGATCACATGGCGACTTCTCTTTACTACATTTCCCAGAATCTTCCTCGACTTGTAGTCCCACCTATCTTGCTTCCCTATTGGCCAACACTGCTTTATTCAACAATTAATAAGATAAACATATACACAGAAGAACATTCCCCATCATCTCCTCTTTTTTGTCTAAATAAAAAGGATTTTAGATTTAACATAGTAAAATATATAACAAAAGTTATCAAGTAAGATCTATAGTTACAATGTTTAGTCCATTAACATTTAGCAAGATTTATAGAAAATATTCTATCATCAATCCTATCTTTGTGAGTCTAAAGTCTTATATATAACTTATCTTTAATCCTAACTAAGGAAAACTATAGCCATGACTGTCTGTCTTCAACTCTATCAAAGACCACACAAGAATAGTATATAAACTCTAGAATTGACAGAGACATCTCATCTGGACAGTCACCCAAAATTCCTCTGTAATGTTGGGGCATCCATCTTCAGCCTATAGGCCACAGTGTGTCTGGAAGACTTCTCAGCAAAGCAGGAAATTTAAACTGACTACCTGCATTGGAAGTTTGTCAGTCATTTTTCTGTGTCCTGAAGAATGTCTGGCAGACTCTTCCATGAAGCAGGAAACCTTAGGACTTTCCCATCAAATTCAGCAGTCACTTTCCTGTGGGTCCTGCATGTCCAGTTTATCAAACAGTCCAGGCAAGAACAGTTTCTTCCCCAAATGGCTAATCTTGCCATGTTGAAGGCAAACTCCATATTGGGTTTCTTCAATGTCCATCCTCCTTTCTGACACAATTGTTGTGCCAGAAACAGTTGTGTCTCACTGTCATGAAAAACCCTCTTGTTTTTTTTTTTTTTTGTGGTTCTCTCCAAACTGCTTCCTGCTGTTCAGGGGCACTGTCATGCAGATCCCAAGAAGACCCAGAAATCCTGGCTGTAGTGGTCTGTAAAGCTGCCTTGTCCAAGCTGTTTTGAATATTGGATCACCTGGGCCACTGCTTCAGGGGATATTGCTTCATCAAACCATATTAGTCTAGAAGGAATTCACAGCTTTTCATTTTCTGTGGAAATACAAATAAAATCTCTTTTCCAAAGTAACATGTCCTTAAATTTAAATTTTGAAGTCAAAACATTTTTAAAATATGTAAATTAGATTAATCCAGCAGCATTTATAATCAAATATCTGTTAGCAGTTGTTGGTCTTTCCTCAGCAGTCAAATAATTTAAAGACAACACAATAGCTGTCTGTATACTTTCCATCTTTACATGGCTTTTAAAATTAGCCAGCAGCTAAAACAACTGCAGCTTTAATTTTAGTTAATTGGGATCATGAGGGTAGGGAACAGGGAGCTTCCAGAATGAGAGGAGGAGAACAGGAGGGGAAAGGAGGAATTGGAGGAGCATAAATGTTGAGTAGGGGGAATAACAGAGGAGAGCAGGATGAGAGATACCATATCAGAGGGAGCCATTATAGGTCCGAGGAGAGATCTGGCACTAGGGAGATTTCCAGAGATCTACATGAATGACAGGAACTGACAATCTAGGCAATGGTGGAAAGGAAAACCTAAATTCCCTTCCCCTATAATGAGACTGATGACTACTTTTTATGTCATCTTAGAGCCCTCATCCAGTGGCTGATAGAAGCAGAGGCAAACATCCACAGATATACACTGAACTGAACTCTGGAACCTAGTTGCAGAGTGGGAAGAATGAAGATCAAAGGGGTCGGTACCAGGCTGGTGAAACCCACAGAATCAGCTGGCCTGAACAAGGGAGAGCACATGGACCCCAGACCGATGTCTGGGAGGCCAGCACAGGACTGAATCAGACCCCTGAACATGGATATCAATGAGGAGGCTTCTGCACTCTAGGGGGCCCCTGGTAGAGGATTAGTATTTTTCCCTGGTGTAAGAAGGGACTTTGAGAGCCCATCCCACATGAAGGGATGCACTCTTGGCCTAGACACATGGGGGAGGGCCTAGGTCCGACCCAGGATGATGTGGTGGACTTTGAGGAGCCCCGTCGAGGGCCCTACCCTGTCTGGGGAGAGGAGGGTGGATGGGGTGGGGGGCAAATGGGGGAGGTTGGGTGGGAGGGTTTGGGGGAGGGGAGGGAGAAGGGATTGACATGTGAAGCAAGCTTGTTCCTAATTTGAACTAATAAAAATTAATTAAAAAAATATAAAAATTTTAACGTGTTACCTTTTAAAATTACAAATTGTCCTTTTATAAGAGATGCCCTTTTAAATATAAAATTAAATTAAAAAATAATACACAAATGAGCCAACTTGCACAGAGGAAGATAGGCGATGGATGGAGATAAGCACAGAGGAGAGTAATGTGTTAGCCCACAGAGATGGGGTAGAATCCAGAGGGAGCAAGCAGGCAAAGGAACAGGAGGCACCAAAGTAGGATCCTGTGAGAGTAAAGCTGATGAAGACAAAAGAAAAAAGGAAGAGCAGTACAAGAACAGTAAATGCAGGTGAAACAAAGGTGAACGAAGAAACATTTAATATATCATTACTGTTTTTTTTTTCTACTTTGCTTGTATGCAATGAGCACCCATTGTTTTAAGGTACTTAATTTAGAATACTTTTTGCAACATAGAGAGCATTTGGGAGTCTGTCACCTCTACACTCTTTATAGCTACCTTAACCCAGTACAATTAAGACATTATTTTCTAAGACCTTATTTTCTATTGAATCATAAAATGAAATTGTGATACATCTATTTCAATTATGATTGCTTTCTAACATCTTCATTTATGAGGTTATAAAAGGAAAGGGAAATCTTTAATTTTCATGTGTTTTGAGACTTTCTTTTGTGAGAAATACTTTAAGCTAATTAATGAGACTAATAAGAGAATCCTGCAACTTGCAAGATGTTCAATTAACCACAGCTGCCCTCTGGGAACTCTTCCTCGACTTCACTGATCTGCTGAAGGTTTTGAGAACCTGAGGCAAGACTCCAAGCCCAAGATGGGAGAGGATTGTGTAATAGAACAGTCCAGTAGTTGCTTACCTTGAATTGTATTTTCACTTTAGATATTTTTTTTTCTGCCTGACCTTGGGCAAACTGCATAATCTTTTGGGACTTCTCTATCTTTTAAATGCTGAGAATACTTGCTTGATTTTAGGCCTTTTAAAGGTCCTTGGATAGAAGTTGTTCTGTGTTTTGTATTATCAGGAAATGCCAGATTTACAAGTTATTATTAGCTGTGGTAGGCTTGTGAATTCACGTCCTCCCTCCTCCAAGAATAAAAGAACCAACCATCAAAGTTCAACTACTGGGTTGCCATGGGCACAAGTTTCTTTCCACGCTATGCTGTAGAGCACTTAATACTCAGTAGTTATTTATGGGTAGAAGCAGAAGTAGAAGTTGTGTTTTCGCTATTCTTTTCAGGCCAACATTATTTATTCATTGGCTTCAGGCCTTGCTAAATTCCACTGGGTGGCTTTTACAAGTGTCACTCCCATAAGCATCTGACATTGGTTTACAATGTTTTAGAAATAATCTGACAAAAGTGTGGAATCTCACATGGTAAATAAATGACACACTCTAAAAACCAAAACACACTAAAAATTACAGAGCAAAGAAAATAATCGGTTTCTAGTAGATAGCTTAAAAGCAAATACACAATGCTCCCCTGGCCATAACCAGGGACCCATTCATCATGACCTCTACAAAGTTTAGTCAGATTGGTAAATATTTATGCTGGTAGAAAAAGCAACACTATTCATGTCATCTCATTTATATTCTGCAAAACTACTGTGCTTCTTTTCTGACATTATTTGTTAATGTGTTAAAAGAAGACAAAGTTATTAAGAGTACTGTTGCCAAATTCTTTGAGGCAAATGCTTCCAAAGAAAGCAAGCTCTTTGTTCCTGAACTCTTACCTTTTCCCTTTCTTCTTCTGCTATTTGTTCATTTATGTAGAACTATAAACATGGTGAGTGTAAGGCAAAAAGACCTATTGACAAGCAGTCAACAAGGACTGGTCTCAATGGGAAGTGATGTTTCTTTCACAAGGAGTAGCATCCAATCCAACGAGGAGTGACTCTGTTGATGCTTACAGACTCCAAGGAAGATTCACCATACCTTTCACGTTTTCTTAGTCATAAAAATGCAAAGAGTTCTAGGAGATCTACAGTTACATCAACTTATTCATGCAAATACTGTTCTGGCTGGCGTTTTGTCATCTTGACACAAGTTAGAGTCAACTGGGAAGAAGAAACTTCAGTTGAGAAAATGCTCCTATGTGATTGGCCCATGGACCATTTTCTTAATTAATTATTGACATGCATCAGTTTAACTTACCATGGGTGGTGTCACTCCTAGATAGGTAGTTCTGGGTTGTATAAGGAAGTATGCTTAGCAAGCCATGGGAAGCAAGACTGTAAGCAGAGTGTTTCCACAGCCTCTGCTTCAGTCCCTGCCTCCAGGTTCCTGCCTTGACTTCCTGCTCTGACTTCCATTTGATGATGAACTGTGATGTGGCAAGTTTTAGTGAAATAACACTGAGAAGAACATATATTCTTTGCTGAGAAGAGTTCTGGTGATGAGTCTTCATGTTCAGAAGGTTGTCTCCACTGGAGGTTTTTTTTTGGTGGGGGAGGGGGTTGGGTCCTTTGTTCTGGTCTGGCCTTCAGTAGAGCCGAAGGCTTCTTGGGCTCTGGACCTGCCTGTTCTCCAGTAAAGCCTGAGTTTTCTTCTGGGGTACTTAGGACCAGCCTGGCCTCTTTCAGATGATGTGGATGCATGTGGGCCTATGGTGTCTGTTCTTCCAACTGTTGTGGGCTGTGTCTGGGACTGGAGTCTGTTTGGAATTCTGTTCTGGCTTATGTGGCTTGGGCCCTTTCTGGCTGGTGTGGTTTGTGGCTCAGTGGCAGAAGTCCACTGGGAATGGGGGTGGTTCCCAGCAGTAGCAGGACCGGGGATGAGCTGGGATGGTGTTGGGATCAGGAGGGGTTGCAGTATGGACATAATTGATGGGGGAGTGCAATTCTGCTGCTAGGTGGGTCACTCACCTGTTCTGGCTGGTATGGCTGGGAACTAGTTGGTGGAAGTCTTCTGGCTTATCCTGTTGTTTAATGGAGGATTCCTGAGAGTGATTCAAAAATAATCAGAATTAGTCCTTTGCTTTGGTTTTTGTCCTGGCTAGTACTACTGGTGTTTTGTGAGAATGGGAACAACGTTCTTTAATGTACCTAAAGAATTATGTGGGATCAATTTCTGGAAGTAGGTAAAAAGTGCCAGTATTAAAAAAGAAAAGGAGATAGAAGATTTTAGGCGGAGGCATAAGAAGTGTGCATCATAGGTTTTGAACTGTCACATAGACTATGTCTGGGAGGCAATCAAGTGATGATAACAAATGGGCAGTTGGAATTACAATTCTGTTACAGAGGAGAGAAATGTGTACTTTCACTTATAAGCCTGTAGTGGCTGTATGTACCATGTATGTATATTGTTGAGACTGCTCAGAGAGTGTTCAGAAAGTGGAGAAAAAGGAACACATTGCAGAAAAAGAGTATAGCCTTGTCTTTAAAGCTATGCTTTGTCAATCAAAAGAATAGAAAGAATATTGAGATTAATAGCACTTTAAGTTGGAAGAAGTGTAGGGATTAAAATCAGGGTGAGTGGGCACTAATTTAGAGTATTTGTTAGCTGAGGATACACTTGAATGACTTCCAGTTTTGTTAATGTCTGCCCCTTCTAAATAGAGAAGCATGCTAAGGGCAAGTCATGGGAATTGTTTCCCTCCCAAGAGTCTGTACTTTCCAGTCTCATGCTTCTGTTACCTTCTCCATTCCATATAACTAAGCCACACCAATTCCACTCTTTGCATTTTGTACATATTAACTGAACACACAAACTGGAAGTTGCCTATTATGCCATGTTGGTCTTTATCATGTGAAGGGCCTTGGATCATGTCTATTTTACCTTTCCATTAACGAATTAAAAGGCATGAAAAGCTGCAGTCACAGCATGCAGTCGTGTTTTATCAAAAGTGAAGGTACACACAACAGTCAACACAGCAGAGAGACAGGGAGGGGATCTGCAGCTAGAGCCCTTTCCTCATATGGGGGTCAGGGATTTATGTCTGGGACCTGGGGTGAGGTTCCTTTTCTACTTTCCAGATTGCTTGGTTTGGACTATCATGGGGGTTTGAACAAACTGAGAAAAGCTGATTGGCTCAAGTCAAAAGAGCTTGTCTAGCAGATTAAAAATCACATTGGAAAAGCCTATCAGTCAAAATTTGCCCATTGATTCTTTGTTCTGGGGGAGAAGTACCCAGAAGTCTGCCATCTTATTGTAACTGGGATTAAAACAAATGAATCTCTGTCTGGCCATTTTCCATGCCTGTGAGGAGGTTATCTGAATTCAGTATTCCCTCACCATGGGTAGAATAAATAAAACTGAGAAACTGAGAAGATGTTTTTGGTATTAGCAATTTAAGTTGTTTTGCTAGTTTTGTTTATTTTTTGCTTCAGGTCTTTCAATGTTTATAGCTCACACTGGCTTTTACTGACTTTTCATTGTTATCAATATATTTACTTTTAAAATTCAGATATACAAAACTGCATAAATCATAATTACTTCATGTCCTGGTACTTGTATATTTTATTTATTCACGGTATTTCCGAACAAACTCGAAATTGAGAACATTACTAGTTACTATATTTATTTATGTATTTTTACTCTCATCTTTTTTCAACTTTCAAAGCAACTGCTACACTGAATTTTTTTGTTATTACATCCTTGCTTTAAAGTACACACATTTTTATGCTTATACATTTACCTATATACTCATATATTTGCATGCCTGTATATTTTTTGCTTTATTTCACTATATTTGCATATACAAGTAATATATTTCCTCTGTTTTCTTTCAAAAATTTAAAAAAATTATCAAAGTGTATAGTTTCCTAGCACTTGATGTTTTCCACTTTATTATGTTTTTAAAATTACCATATAAGTTTGTTGTATAAATAAATTTTACTTCTATGAACTATTTTATTGAATAAACATAGGATTTTTCTTTCTTTTTTTAATTTTAAAGATTTATTTATTTATTTATTTATTTATTTATTTATTTATTATGTATACAGTGTTCTGCTTACATGCATGCCTGCAGACCAGAAGAGGGCACTAGATCTCATTACAGATGGTTATGAGCTACCATGTGTATAATGGGAATTGAACTCAGAACCTATGGAAGAACAGTCAGTGCTCTTAACCTCTGAGCCATCTCTCTAGCCCAAGGATTTTTTCTTATAAATCATATTTGCTAGTGGGAATTTGAGTTGCTTGGAGATTTTTACCATTATAGACAGTTGAACAGTGCTACTATGACCATCTTGTACATGAGCTAATATTTTCTTGAGAACTGTGTCAAACAGGATAGATTATGTTATAATAAATAATTTCTAGACATAGAGGGCCTGACACAATGAAGTTTCATTCTTGGTGAAGCTTGCCAAAGACTCAGGCTGGCAGAGGCCAAGCCATGTAGCTGTGCTTTTGGTACCAGAATTTTAGGGTAAAACTATGGTTTCTTGTGTTTTCGTTTGTATATGCTATCCTTCATCTGTATGTGGTAATAACATTTGATTTTTTTCATTCTAACTACATTTTCCCATTGTTTAAGTGTGTCACTGTGCTGTAATTTCTTTGCCCCCTCTTTATTTTTATAGGAAGGGGTGTAAGACGGCCCACATGGCTCAGATTATTTTAACCCTTTGAGTGATTCCACAGTGGGCTCATAGTCCAATGAGGTAATCAGAGACCAAATGTAAAATTCTGTTAATGGATGTTCAGAAGAAGGAAAGAGATACTGTCGTTTAGCAACTTAGAATTTCATGGCATGTGTATTTCTAGAACTGTCATTCTCTTCAATAGCTACCTTAAACACCCTGACAGATAAAGCCAATTAAAAAAAAATCAAAGGAAAGCCAAAGGAGTAGGGAGTAGAGAGAGAGTTCTAGTAACGTACTTTGATATTGATGTAGGTGTGTCTAAAGAACAGTTTCTGGATTTTTGTCAACAATTTTATTAACCTCATTTTCATGGATGGTCAAGAGTCCTAATCATGCACTTATTAAGAGGGATAGATAGAGTCAGTGTCATTAATCTCTTGGTTGGTTGGACATTTACACCAAAGCTTATGGTGTGACTCTTGGCTCTGCACATTACCAGCTGTAGTTTTGTGTTGCATTCTGTAAGTAGAGACTAAGAAAACTGGAGGATGAGGAAGGTTTTAGGATCTCAAGAAACCACTTGGAAGGTTATATAACAGTGTGCCATAGCACAAGTTAATACACTAGACAATTTTGTCATTGCTCCCAAATCTAGAAATTGATTCTTGAATTTGATGGTTCATGGAACTATAAAAAGTTACACATATGTCGCTTAACACAAGATGGTGAGATGGTATCTTAGTACTTACATCAAGTGACAAAGAGTTAATTGGACACATAAAACATTTTCTAACATAGTTTATAACTGGATATTTTGCTGCTGACAGAAGAGTCTCAGAAGGTCCAGGAGTCTGAATACTAAATAAATCCAGATTCTCTCTACTATCTTGATAACACCAAGTCAGCTTGGATGCCAATAAATCAAAACAAATTTACGATCAAGTACACAGAGAAGCACTAATTTCCATGCCTGTAAGAGGAAAACATGCTGAAAGCAGAAATCTTGCATGTGTGAAGTAACAGTAGTCTTTGTCATTGACTAGGGTGATTGCATTGCTGCACATTGACCTTGTCCCAGCAAAAGTGCTAATCATCAAGATGAGTGTTGTTTGATTTTTTTTCCCTGTGTCAATGTGAGAAAACATCTGTTCACCTAGACAGGGCAATGATTACAGGTAAAATAAAAGATTCTAAGTCTTACTAGGTGAACTAATGATCTTATTGGGGATACTGGAAGCACTGGTGAATGGGAGACTCTATGTCAGCTGTATGGTCAAAAATGCCATCACTGGAGTTCCACTGAACTTGAATGCAGACTCACCAGAGCCTTCTACTTCTCAGAAATCATTTTTCTTCTTATGTAACTTTGGGGTGACCTCATGAGTCTTGTTATTTTCTGAGCTTCTCGAGTCTTGGAAGTTGGATGAGTTTTCTGAGCCTTGAAAGCTTCATCTTCCCTCCAGGAGTGAACATTTCAGTATATAGGTAATAGGTACTTAGCTTTGGGGCATCAGATAGAGGTTTCCATCTCCCATTTACATGCAGGGATCTTATACTTGCCCTTCAGGATGAGTTGTATTCCTCCCAGTTAAATGTGACCATCTAGAATTTTCAATTTTTTTATACATGTTGTCTTAGTTACTTCTCTCTTGCTGTGATAAAATACCATGACCAAGTAATAAAAGAAAGCATTTAATTTGGTTAATGGTGTCAGGGAGTTAAAGTCCATAATGGTGGCACAAAGGAAGAGCTGAGAACTCAGTCTTTATTAAAATGCTTACAATCCTGAGGGAGGGAGGGAGGATAGGAAGGAGAGAGAGACAGGGAGACAGAGACAGAGAGAGAGAGACAGACAGAGAGAGAGAGACAGACAGAGAGAGAGAGAGAGAGAGAGAGAGAGAGAGAGAGAGAGAGAGAGAATGGAGAATGAAAACTGGGAATCACATATATGAGTCTTTTGAAACCTCAAAACCAACCCCCAGTGACACACTTCCTCTTACAATGACACTTCTCCCTAATCCTCCCCAACTCTTCTACCAACTGGGTACTAAGTAATTCAAATATATGAACCTATGAGGCTATGGATGCCACTCTCATTAAAGCCACTAACCATGTGTAATTGGGAATAAGGAATGCTGAGGCCCAATAGGAGCTCTATTTCCTCAGTCTTATCTCATAAAGAGGTTTTGTAGACAACCAAGACTAGCTTTCACATATACTGAGTTATGGCTCTGAATGTTTATCTTAGTCCCTGCCTCAGAATTTCTACTTCTTTATTTTATATTTTTTCATTTTTATAATTTTAATTAGACCAATTTTAAATTAGAAACAAGCTTGTTTTACATGTCAATTCCAGTTCCCCCTCCCTCCCCTCCTGCCCCTCTATCCCAAGCCCTTTCTGCTCCCCAGGGAAGGTGAGGTCTTCCATGGGGATCTAAAAGTCTGTCATATCATTTGGAGCAGGGCGTAGGCCCTCCCCCTTGTGTCTAGGCTGAGAGAGTATCCCTCCACGTGGAGTGGACTCCCAAAGTCCATTCTTATGCTAGGGATAAATATTGATCAACTATCAGAGGCCCCATAGATTGTCCAGACCTCCAAACTGACATCCTAATTCAGGAGGTCTGAAACAGTCCTTTGCTGGTTTCCCAGCTATCAGTCTGGGGTCCATGAGCTCCCCCTTGTTCAGGTCAACTGCTTCTGTGGGTTTCTGCAGCCTGGTCTTGACCCCTTTGCTCACCGATCCTCACTCTCTGCAACTGGATTCCAAAGTTCAGCTCAGGGTTTAGCTGTGGGTGTCTGCTTCTGCTTCCATCAGCTACTGGATGAAGGCTCTAGGATGGCATATAAAGGTAGTCATCAATCTCATTATCAGAGAAGGGCATTTAAGGTAGCCTTTCCACTATTACTTAGATTGTTAGGTGGGGCCAACCTTGTGGATCTCTGTACAATTCCCTAGTACCAGATTTCTGTTTAAACCTATAAGGGCTCCCTGATTATGGGATCTCTTTTCTTGCTCTCCTCTATTCTTCTCCTACACAACCTTCCTGTTCTCGTATGTCCTGCTCACCTGTCCTCTTTTTTCCTTCTCTTTCTTCTGGCTCCCTTTCCACTCCTTCATGCTCCCAATTCTCTCAGGAGATCTTGTCCCTTTCCCCTTCTCCAGGGACCATGTCTGTCTCTCTTAGGGTCCTCCTTGTTTCCTAGCTTCACTGGCAGTGTGGATTGTAGGCTGCTACTCCTTTGTTCTAGATCTAAAATCCATATATGAGTGAGTACATACCATTTTTGTCTTTTTTGTGACTGGGTTACCTCACTTAGGATGGTTCCTTTTTTTCAGATTTTTTTTTATTTGAATTAGAAACAAGATTGTTTTACATGACAGTCCCAGTTCCCTTCTCCCTCCTGTCCTCCCCTACCACTCCTCCCAACTAAAACCCTACCTATCACATATCCTTTCTGCTCCCCCTGGATGGTGAGGCCTTCCATAGAGTGTTATCAGAGTCTATCATATCCTTTGGGATAGGGCCTAGGCCTACCCCCATGTGTCTTGGCTCAGGGAGTATTCCTCTATGTGGAATAGGCTCCCAAATTCCACACCTATGCTAGGGATAAGAACTGAACTACTACAGGAGGTCCCATAGATTTCCGTGGTTTCCTCACTGAAACCCATGTTCCTGGATCAGTCCCATGCTGGTATCCCAGCTATCGGTCTGGGGAACAAGAGTTCTTGACCTTTTTACTAACTGCTCTTAATATTCTTTATTCTGTATGTTTGTGGTTTTGGTTATTATGTGGTGAGGGAACTGTTTTTTTTTTTTTTTTGTGGTCCACTCTATTTGGTGTTCTGTAGGCTCTTGTACTTTCATTGGCATGTCTTTGTTTAGGTTGGGAAAGTTTTCTTCTATGATTTTGTTGAATGAATATGTTTTCTGTGCCTTTGAGTTGGTTTTCTTGACATTCTTCTATACCTATTATTCCTAAGTTTGGTCGTTTCACGGTTTCCATATTTCCTGGATATTTTGTGTTAAGCATTTTTTAGACTTAAGATTTTCTTTGGTTGATGAATCTATTTTTCCTGGTATATCTTCAACATCGCAGATTCTCTCTTCCATCTCTTGTATTTTGTTAGTTATGCTTGCATCTGTAGTTCCTGATTGTTTACCCAGCTTTTCTATTTCCAGAATTCCCTCAGTTTGTGTTTTCTTATTTTGTCTGTATTTAAGTTTTCATATCTTGAACTGTTTCCTTCATCTGTTTGATTGTTTTTTCTTGGCTTTCTTTAAGAGATTTGTTGATTTCTGGTTTGTTTTTTTTTCTTCCATTTCTTTAAGGTATTTTCTCATATCCTCTTTGAGGGCCTCTATCATTTTCATGAAGTTGTTTTTAAGGTCATTCTCTTCTGCTTCATCTGCATTGGGATATTCAGGTCTTGCTGGTGTAGAGTCCCTAGACTCCGGTGTTGTCATATTTTCTCCCATGCCTCCATACCTCATAGAACTCATTCCCAAAACCTTGGCTGCTAGTTGAATAAAAATTACCTACCTATTTTATGATGGTACAAATTAGTCACTCAACAGACATATTTGGTAAGAGAGTCTGGCTAGAGACTCATGACATAGATTTCCCATTTGCTTTATGGGAGCAATTGTATGTAACTTCTCACTTGTTCTACATGGTTGCCTAATATTTCTAAGTTATAGTCAGTGGAATATAAGAGGAAGAGATGGATGCATTTTCATCTTCTAATACCTCTATGCAGCTTCCTCATTGACTTGCTCTTGTGTTCACTATCACCGGATGTAGATGACCTAGTGGAAGATTTGGAGTCCCTGGATGAAGGAGAAACATGAACCAAAAAGATCCAAGGGTCAACAGAGAGCAGAATTGTGGCTATTAGGCTTAATGGGGAAATGATTGGTTTAAGGATATAAAACTGCAGTTGGACAAGAGGCATGGACTCTGTGAAGTCTTGAGACCTACTGAGAGCATGATAAATGTGGTTGATAACAATATGCTGTTTTAAAAGTTGTGAGATAGTATACGTTAAGTGTTCTCAAAACAAAAATGATGAATATGTGTGATATAACATGTTAATTGGTTTAATTTAGCCATGGCATTGTGAACATACTGTACTGTGTATCATAATTGTGCATGACTTTATTTATGAGCTAAATAAATGAGTGGAAAAAATATCCAAGGGTCTAAATCACTGTGCAGATATCAAGCCTCCACTATCCACATCCAACTGTGGATATATATATATATAATATATATATATATATATATATATATATATCACTAGCATATGGAAAACCTATAGATGAATTATTTTACATTAATAGATTCATGTAATAGATATGTCCTGGTGATTTTCACAGCATTAGATTCAGTGTGAATACAGTAGTGGAAAAAAATATAAACTCCATGCTGATCTACAGCTGATTGATGGGAATGTGGATTGGCTGTTGGTGGGAGGAGATGGAAACCACAAAAGCAAGATTTAATTTCTGTAGGAGGAATCAATATCTACAGAATTGGATAAAGAAATTCTTTTTTTCTGGGGGCTGGAGAGATGGATCAACAGCCAAGGGCAATTGTTACTCTTGCAGAGGACCCAGGTTTGATAACCAGCACCCACAGGGTACATTAGGGCTGCCCTTAAATTTAATTGTAGGGGATCAGATTCACTCTTCTGAGCTTTGTTGATACCAGGCACACATGTGATGCACATACACTCATGCAGGCAAAACATTCATACACATAAAATAAATAAACCTATTTTTTTGTGTAAAAGAGAAATTTTCTGAGGTATCGTGATTATCACTAGAATTTTGTATGAGTTAGTATGTACAGGATTGAGCATTTATGTGTACTAAAGGGATTTTTGGACAAAGATGAAATTACGTAGAAGAAAACCAACTATATTATGGGAAAAGAACAAAAAGCATACTAAGTCTTTACTAGGTGCTAGCTGATATGAGCATTCTTCTGCTGATTTCTCTGCTTATTATGAAGAAGGTGTTTTCTCTGTTTTTCATCACCACGACTGAGACTTAAGATAGATTGTAAGCTCTTGTCTGAGAATGTGTAGCTTCTTACCAGCAGCCCTGGTACTTGAACCTGGGCTCTGTAACATTGTGCTTTTAGGTCTTCATCAGTGGACTGTTAGAACCCACATAATAAGCACACTGATAAGACAGTCTTGCTCATTTCTGATGTGGCAGGCTTCAATGCTGGGAGTGAGAGCAAGTGCAGATCCTCCCTTCCCCACCTCCAAAAGATACTCACTCCATTAGTTTTCCATTTGCTAGAAGGATTGTGTCTTTAATATTTTTCTTTGTGTTTATATCAGGGGAATATCAATCTGTACAGATTTATTATTAATTCCCTGGTAACATGCTTAGCTGATCAAAGTTTTTCACTGTTGCTGTAAAAGAAGGCTTGGCTGCCTGTTCTTGAAATTTCAGGGACTTCCATCACTCAAGGATGAAGTACTACCTTGAGAGTCATTGTGGGAGAAGAGAAAGGACAAGAAAATAACTCCTCTTCTTTCCACCCCGCAGTCTCTTCTGAGGTACAAGCAGTACATGCCTTAACAGAGCCAGCTCTCCCAAGCTTCTGCAAAGCTAAGGACACAGTAAGACAAAACGACCTATGCTATCTCTCAATAATGTTTCCTTCCAAGGACTGTCAAGTGTGGACTTAACCCTTCCAGAAGAAGGTCTTCCTCTTGTCAGAGGCATTCACTCCCTCCCTTCCTCCCCTCCCTCCCCTCCCTCCCTCCTCCCTTCCCTCTCCTCCCTCTCTTTCCTTTTCAAAAGTGAGTCTAGTTGCTTAAATGCATTATTATTTTTTTGTCCTTTTTTCCCCTCCATTTTTTTTTATTAAATTAGAAACAAGTTTGTTTTACATGTCAATCTCCGTTCCCTCTCCCTCCCCTCCTCCCTTGCCTCCACTAACATCCTACTTATCCCAATCCCATTTCTGCTCCCCCCAAGGGGTGAGGCCTTCTATTGGGGGGGGGTCTTCAGAGTCTGTCATATCCTTTGGGATAGGGCCTAGGCCCTCCCCCATGTGTCTAGGCTGAGGGAGTATCCCTCTATGTGGAATGGGCCCCCAAAGTCTATTCCTATGATAGGGATAAGTACTGATCTGCTACAAGAGGTCCCATAGATTTCCAAGGCCTCCTCACTGACACCCACATTAATGGTGTCTGAATCAGTTCCATGGTTTCCTAGCGATCAGTCTGGGGACCAATAGCTCCCACTTGTTCAGGTCAGCTGTTTCTGTGGGTTTCACCAGCCTGATCTTGACCCCTTTACTCATCCCTCCTCCTTTTCTGCAACTGGATTTCAGTTCAGTTCAGTGTTTAGCTATGGATTTCTTCTTCTACTTCCATCAGCTGCTGGATGAAGGCTCTAGGATGGCATATAAGTCAGTTATTAATCTCATTATCAGGGGATGGCATTTAAGGTAGCCCTCTGTTGCTTAGATTGTTAGTTGGTGTCATCCTTGTAGATCTCTGGACATTTCCATAGTGCCAGATTTCTCTTTAAACCTATAATGGCTCCCTCTATTATGGTATCTCTTATTTTGCTCTCCTCTATTCTTCCCCATACACAACCTTCCTGCTCCCTTATGTCCTCCTCACCCCTCCTCTTATCCCCTTCTCATTCTTCTAGCTCCCTCTCCCCTCCCCCCATGCTCCCAATTTGCTCAGGAGATCTTGTCCCTTTCCCCTTCTCCTGGGGACCATGAATGATGTCTCTCTTAGGGTCCTCATTTCCTAACTTCTCTGGTGGTGTGGATTGTAGGCTGGTAATCCTTTGCTCTTTGTGTAAAATTCATATATGCCTGAGTGCATACCATGTTTGTCTTTTTGTGACTGGGTTACCTCACTCAGAATGGTTCCTTCTAGTCAGTCTAGTTCCATCCATTTTCCTGCAAATTTCAAAATTCCATTTTTTTTTTGCTGAGTAGTACTCCATAGTGTAAATGTACCACGTTTTCTCTATCCATTGGTCAGTTGAGGGGCATCTAGGTTGCCTCTAGGTTCTGGCTACTACAAATAGTGCTGCTATGAACATAGTTGAACAGATGTCCTTGTTGCATGAATGTATATGTATTTTGGGTATATAAGAGTGGATTTGCTGGATCTTGTGGTAGACTGATTCTCATTTTCCTGAGGAATCATCATACTGATTTCCAAAGTACCTGTACAAGTTGGCACTCCCACCAGCAGTGGAGGAGTGTTCCCGTTTCTCCACATCCTCTCCAGTGTAAGTTATCATTGGTGTTTTTGATTTTGGTCATTCTGACAGGAGTAAGATGGTATCTCAGAGTTGTTTTGATTTGCATTTTAGGGTATTTTTTACATGTGAATATAGCTAAACACAATTTGTTGCTTATTCTGAGTAACTAAGGCTTTAAGGTGAAAATGCCAAGAGTACTAACTTCTGTATATATTCATCCATTTATTTAGTAATAACTGATATGTTCAGTGTTTCCAAGACTGGGTGCTTCTGGGAACATGACTTCTGCCTCCATAAAACTTAGAGCCCAGTGGAGCAAGAATGTTATGAAAATGCAAACATAAGTACACCCATTGATAATTTTATGAAACTATTGTTAAAATTTTTCTTATCTGTTGAACTCAGTAGGGTACAAGCATAAAATAATTTCTTTTCAACACATTGCCTTTCTCTGTTACAGAGAATATGATGGGTTAGCTTAATGCCATCATGAATTAGAATTACAGTTTAGATTTTGAGTTTTAATCTTTCCCTGGTTTAGGAATATGTACTCTAGTTCTCTCTTGGTACCTCAAGTCACCACAGGACCATGGGGTAAGGATGGGCTATTCTGCAAGCCACCACATGCCAATATCCAGTACTTAGGCAACTCAGTACAATATTCACTTAAATATTTTCGGTTTATGATTGGAATGCAACTGCATCTTAGTTGAACACCTGTATTTCTCAACTATCTTTTACCTGTTCTTTAATGGTGTTTTACATGGATGTCATAACTTTCTAACTACTATCAGAATGAACAGATTTCAGTCCATGATAGCTTAGAAACTTCTTTTCTTTTCTAATATATTGTTTGTTTCCCTCTTCCGTTGGGACCTGGCTGTTGGTGAGAGAGACATGAGCTGGGGAGGCTTACTGGTCCCCCCTCTTCATGCTCATTCCTGACTCCAGCCTGTTGATCAGTCAGTAGTATGTGGATAGTGGAATGCTTGGGAAAGGAAGCCATATTTATTCAACAAACTTCACAGCTTACTGCCTTTGGCCTTTCCTCCCTCTCTTTGGTACATTTGGTACCCTTGTGCTGCTAGGATCCCCTTACCTTCAAGACCACTCACTACTTGGGCAGGATGTAGTGACATCTCAGCCTTAGCCAACTTTTACAATGTTTATTCTGCACATGGGAACTGAGTATATGTACATGTTGAAGGGATGATGAGCTTATTAGAGCCTTAGACACTGCACTCCCTGCCATATGCTTTCAATTATTCATTTCTCTGTTTATTTCAGACTAGGCCAGGAGATGTACTACCCAAGGCCTAAAAAGGGGTCACTATTTCCTTTTCATATACCACCTTAGCCTATGTGAATGATTCTTTTAACCCATGCACTTGACTTTGGGGTAGGGTTGATACAACACTTTGTAACCTCCAAATTTCAAGTGAATGACTATATGGGATTGAATATGGGTAAGACCTGGTAGCTGGTTATACTCATGGTAGAATGTGGATTTCTTTGTACCTATGCTGAGATATTGTGCTAAGGACAGGTTCCACCAGTAGTCATCTTAGGAGTGACAGGCTGCTGACATTTATCCTTTCCACTCACTACCCACCCAGCAATGTGTTGTGGAAGCTCTTCTGCAGGCAGGTGGAGTGGAGCTCCCTCTAATGATTACAACCCCCACTCTTAGAGAAGAGGTTCCATTTGTGGTAGCAGGCTGAGAAGACCAAAGTCTGTCCCTGCTCCAATTTGTTTGTAGTGCAGACATTGTACCCTAGGAGAGGCTAGCCAAGAAGCCCAAGGCTTCTCCTACCACACTGTGCCCACTTACAATGCTGGGTAGTATCATTCTTGGAAGAGTTCTGCCTTAAGTTTGAGACAGCTGCACAAGACGAATAAGTTCAGAGGCCCAGAGAGGATGAAAGGTTCCTTTTGCAAATGCTGAAACTCTATACTTCTTTCTCTTTTTAACCTAGATATTTGAAGAATGTAAGTTATAAAAACAAGAGCACTAAGTGCTATTAGAGTTGATAGATGTACAGACGAAACTTGTCACAATAATAGCACAAACAAAGCGCGATAGGTAATGAAATGATGCAAAAGTCACCATGCGTCTGTGTTTCTTATAACCAATTAGTGCATGTTGTTACCTTTTTCCTAGCAATAATTGGCTTCCTTATGGTATTTTGCATGCGCGTGCGCACATGCACGCATGCACACACACACACACACACACACACACACACACACACACACACACGCACGCACGCATGCACGCACACACACACTGACATGCACACACATACTCAAACACACAAAATGTATTTTAGTCATGTTCACCCTCTTTGTTTCCCATTCTTGTCCCCCTCCATGTTCCTCTTCCTATTCCTTAATAGACTTCCAGGGGTTCTGGAATGGTCCAGACCAGGCTGTTTAAAACTACTTCTATATGTTTTGGATTCCAGTTCCTTAGTAAATGTAAGAGAAGAACTATTAAGGCACAAATCAATGTGTCAAAGATTGGGGACATAACTCAGCAGTAAAATTCTTGCCTAGCATGTGTGAGGTTCTCTGTTCTTAGAGGGAAGGTAGGAAGAGGGAAAAAAAGAGATCTGTATCTTTACAAGTTTTAAAATTAGCTTTTGTTGAATATACAGACTTAGATACACACACTCACATACACTCAAAGACTCACACACATATACTTAGACACACACTCATATACACATATACACACACACACACACTCAGACACACATATTCACTGACATATTCAGACACATAGTAACTCATACACACAGAGACACACTAACACACATTCAGCTAGCACACACTCAGACACACACACACTAACTTACACACACACACAAACATACTAGCATACTCTCACACATACTCAGACACACATACTGACACAGGCAGACACTCACTCATATACACATAGACATACCAACATACACTCAGACACATTCAGACTCATACTTACTCATAAACACACAGACACACTAACATACACTCAGATAGCTTCAGACACACATAATCACCAACACAGACAATCATACTCACACATGTACAACCAGACTTTCACACACACTCAGACATATACTCAGACATACTCTTACTCACACATTCTCACTCAGACACCCACATTCATACACACACGTGCGCACGCGCGCGCGCGCGCGCGCAATTACACACACACATACACACACACACACACACTCAGACATACTCAGAGACACACACAGCCACACACCATTGCCTACTTGTTCTAGTTCTCTGGAGATCTCTAATTTGTCTTCTAATAGAGAGAGGATGACATTTCTATTTTCAATGTGAATTCACGAATTATTATGGGATCTTCTTCATAGTTTTCGGAATCCTGTCCCTGTGAGAGGGGTTCATTTAGGAGTAAGTCTGAGACCAGTATTCTTCATAAAGTAATCTTCATAAGCAAATTAAGAAAATCTCTGTGAGTGAGACATCTTGCAGATACTTTGTGTGAGTCCCAGTTTTCCAAACAACTTCCTAGATCACATTTCTGTTTCAATACACATTTCTTTCTATAACATGGTTATAACCTTTCATTCAAGCCTAGTCATCGGTTAGTCCACCTCTTCCTTCTAAGAAGTGTATACAGTTCTGATATTATTTCAGTTAAGTGTTAACCACTTATTATTTGTCAGTCATAATAAAGATTATTAACTTAGTATGTTTTCTTGTGGTGCTGAGGTTAGAACTCAGGATTTTGGACTGGTGAAATAACTCAGTGGTAAAGGCACTTGCTGTCAAGCCTGGCAAGCTGATGTGGGAAATACATAGAGAAAATAGAGAACCCACTGCCGCTAACTGTCCTCAGAGAAAAGAGAGAATCTACGGCTGCTAACTGTTCTGTGCTGTCACACACACACACACACACACACACACACACACACACACACACACACAAACAAGTGTACTTAAAAATTGAATCCAATGGCTTGCATTCAAATGTTTTTCTTGTCCTCCTTCCTGCTTTGAACTTCTTACCTCTGTCAGTCATCTTCTTTTTTCTCCTATGACCATCACCTTTACTCTTCCCCACATTACTGCCAGATGGCTGAGTTTTTTTTTTTTTTTTTTTTGCATCCCTGAAGCACATGAAGAATCCATTGATAGTATGTTTGATGTTTGTGAAGCATTATCAATCTGTTATTTTCCAGAATTAATCTAGATTAATGGTTGCTGCCTTATAAACACTTAGTGACAATGAGAAAAGATACCAACTGAAGTAAGTTGTAAAGAAACGAATAAGGAACTATGGTGAACTATGATTTTTTTTTTCAGTGGTTAACTCTACTTAAAATATGTCATGCACCAATGTATAAACACTAACACATAGTGACTTGAGTAAAGACAGGTATGGAGAGGCCATTTTCCTGAGACTACATGCCCGTAACACTGAAGCTACATACTTTGATTTCGGAGTTTACTTTGGAGTTAAGAGCTGTTTTGTATTCTTTTCCCATTAGATTGAGAGAGGTCAGAAACTGTCACATCAATTTTATTGCTAATCTTTAGAGATCAACTTTTTAGCGATATCTGCAGGGGCAGAATTGAATCAATTTCCTTACGGGTTCCTCTGAGTTTGCTTAGAAACTACCCTGCAATAAGACAGAGATATTTCTTTTGTTTTTCTTCTGGCTGGAGTTCAGATAGACTCCTTCCCTAGTACTAGCACTTTCCTTTTCAAATTGCTTTTCTTTCCCGGTGGGACTTGCCTACTTCCCTCTACTACCTGTTCATAGTATTTGCACCTTATGAAAATCATTCTATTGAGAGAGATCAAAACACACCTCTTCAAAATATGAAGGATCATCACATCAAAGGCAATTGAGAAGAAGCAGAAGCTTGAAAGTTCTCTGTCCTTTTATTTGCCTAAAAGAAGGACATACATTAACAAAAACAAAAGGTATTTGATGGCCCGCACCACACACATAAAGGAAGGAGAACAACAAAGCTTAACCCAACTGTGAAGACAGCCTTAGACCCTCACGGGCTCTGGTATGATAGCAGAGGGCTCTTAATTAGATGCCTTTGCTAACTAAATTTTATTTCCCATCTGTCTTTTACTCAAAGTCCCTTTTGTTTGTCTTCTCATATCTGTAAACACCATTTTTTTTTTTTTACTGAAGAAGCCATATAAACCAGGGTTCAAAGTCACCTCTGGGATTCACCCCTTTTCTGGGAGTGTTTCATATATATATATATATATATATATATATATATATATATATGTTCATATATTCATATATATATGAAACCTCACATATAAATAAACTTTTTTTATCTTGTTAATTTATCTTTAATATCAGGGACCTGTTAGAACTATGATACTTTTGGATTATTATTTTTTCTGTACATATTAAAGATCAAGGAAGCCAAATAATTACTCTTAGTTGTTTTTATTTGGTGCTGTTTTGTTTTTAGAAGGATAATTCTTCCAAAATTTTAAGCATTGTTTAAAATGTATTTCATAAACAAAAATAATTTTTGGTAAATAATAAAGAGTTCATTTATTTATCGGCATATTGACAATGAAATACCTATTTGGAAATTTCTCATCTTTGAAAATATGTTGATGATTCATAATCCTTTATTAGGGTTTTCCAAAGCAATCACGTATCTTTGAGTTTATGAAAATCTTGATGATTGTTCTTATAGTTTGCTTTTCAAGTAAATTAGCTACTTCTGTTTCTGAGCAATTATCAACATTTCCCTGATTAAGGCTGTAAGACTCGCATCCTAGTAGTACTAGAAGTGACCTCCAAATGCTTGGAGGACAGAATGATTATCTTGGAAGACAAAGACAGAGGAGAATCTGGAAAAATAAACCTTACTAAGTTCATCCTTCTTAATCATCATTGGACACACCCATCTGTGTAAGTATACATCTAGATGACTGTTCACTCTTCAGTAGACTCAGGCATCAAAATACACAGTATTATTACATACAAGTAATAATATGTGACTGAGCCAGTTATACTAGTTATTTGCAGTAACAACTAGTGAAAAAAGAGACCATGAGTTTGAAGGAGAGTGGAGAGGGACATATGGGAGGGTTTGGAGGGAGGAAAGGAGAGGGAGAAATGTAATTGTATTATAATCATAAGGACAAAAATAAAAAAATACACAGTGTTTGAAGTTTCTTAGAGTCTTTTTTTCTTTAGGTAGCCCCCGCATCTTCTCAAACATATTAAATACATTCATTTTGACTTGTTATGTATTTTTTAAAAATAAGAATCTTTAAAATAAAAATCTAGGGATAAGTCTCAAACACTGTCTATTAATAGCAAATGTTTACCGGACTGCTTTTGACTGTGTTAGTTCAATGTTGCCTATGATAGAATTTGCCGATTTTAAAGGTTAGGTACTTTAAGCATTCTATTTTTATGATATATAGTTTTTATTTAAATTTACCTGCAAGGTGAAAACTAGGAGGAAAACATCTAAAGTAATTGTGGCCTATCTTATGGATGAATTGTTACTTTGCTTTTCGCTTTAAAAGAATAAACTTGCAAGGCCATTTTATCTTTATTGGTTTGGTACGTTTTTCTGAGTTAGAACCTAGTTATGCTTATGTGTGGCCTCATCCATACACACATCACAAAAGGTGACAAGCAGAAATGTATTGTGCTTAGCACCTGCCCTACAAGTCACTCTCTCCCAGAAACTTTTCTAGCTGGAGAACAACTCCACATCTCCTTGTATAATTAAACTGAGTATCATGTTCTTACTTGAGAGAATTTAATGCTGAAATCTCAGCCTTTTTATTTATGAACCAGTTGCCTGTGAAATATGCACAGGCATTTGAAATTAGCAATAATGAATAGGATATATACATATTTAAAAAATACATGGATCATTTCCTGTCATTACTGGTGGTTAAAGCAAAGTAGGACAGCCACAGCCTCCTACAGCTGCCATTATCATTCCCAATTTCTCTTTTATTGCCCATCAAACATGTATGGATTTAATGACCTGGAGAGAGATCAGTGAAATTCCTCACAGTGCTGCATGTTTATTAATAGGCCTCCTGTTCGTTGTGACGTGATAGTGTTAGGATTATGTCAGTGATATGGCAGGCAGCAATTAAGAGTTTCTTTAGTTCTGAAAGAAAGGAGATTAGCCGCTGATCAATGACAGAGACAACTCAACATCTTGGAAAGTGTATGCAGAAGGGAGAAAGAAACAAGAGCCATGAAGAGGCAAGATGAAGGGAAGATATTTGATGAATTTTTCTCTCTTGTAGGAAATGACAAGGAGGGACAGTAGTACTTTGGGAAGTGAAACTAATGAAAATAATGACATGGAAAAGGCTTTATAAATGGGTGGGATGGAAATCTTTGTAAGGGCTCCATTTCCTTCTACAAGGAGATTCCCAGTTCAGTAAATTAAATGTATTTCAAGATCAAGAATGGCTTCTGGGGGCTTGTAGTGTGCATGAAGGTCTGGGCTGTACCCACACCACCCAGTGTGGTGGCATCTGGTGGCTCATGCCTATAAATCCTAGCATTTGGATAGTGGAGGCAACAAGATCAGAAGTTCAAGATTATCTTTGGCTGCACTGTGAATTTGAGGCCAACCCCCTGCAACTTGAACTTGTTATTTTTATTAGTAGATAAAAGGTTTTTTTAAATTAAATTAATTTTTTAAATTTCATTTTACATTCCAACCAAAGTTCTCCCTCCCATCTCTCCTCTTGACCCTCCTCACCTCCCCCAAACCCACCCCTATTCATTGCTCTCAACAGGTAAGGGTTTCCATGGGAGTCACAAAGTCTGGCACAGCAAGTTGGGGCAGGACCAAGCCCCTCCCCCTACGTGTTAATGACATCCCTCATAGAGAATGGGCTCCAACAAACTAGCTCATATAATGTACCCGATTTGAATAGTGGTCCCACTGCCAGGGGCCCCTCAGATAGCTCAAGCTTCACAACTGTCTCCCACATATAGAGGGCATAGTTCAGTCCCATGGATGCTCCACAGATCTAGAGTTTCTACAAGCTTGGTTCAGCAATCTTTGTAGATCTCTCCATCATGATCTTGACCTCCCTTGCTCATGTATTCCCTCTTCCCTCTCTTAGACTAGAAAAGTAATTTATTTATTTATTTTTATGTGCATTGGTATTTTGCCTACATGCATGTCTGTGCGAGGATGCCAGATCCCCTGGAACTGGAGTCATAGACAGTTGTGAGCTGCCTTATGGGTGCTGGGAATTGAACCCAGCCAGGTCCTCTGGAAGAGCAGTTAGTGCTCTCGACTTCTGAGTCATCTCTCCAGCTCTGTATAAAGTTTTTTGAGGGACTCCAAAATAATTACTAAATAGTAACTACTAATTAGTAAATACTTTGACACCCACTGTTGTCAAACAGAACAAGAACTCTCAGGTAAGAATTTACTAAGAGTTGGGGCAGGAGGCCTATCATCTGATTCAGGCAGTCAAGCATTTGTTCAGGAGCTGTGTAGACTATTTTACTGAGCATGGTCGAGAAATGTGAAAAAAAGCACACTGTGTCTCTGTGCTGAGGTTTTCATGCAGATTGAAAACACCACACATTTTCTTAAAGTATGATTTGAGGTCAGTCAGTGAGAGAGGGGTGAAAGGTCTTTCTATACCTTTGTTTTCTTTGTTCAGCAAGTATTAAGTGCCTAATATAAGACAGGAGTGCTCTACATGCTGAGACTATATATCAGAGATTCTGGACTTGGCTTTAACAGCACAATTTCTTTTCTTATGTAATCTCCTTTTTACTTGCTTCTTTTTCTTCATACCTTAAACACCAATGAGGAAATCCTAACCCCTGGTATCTCAGAGGACTGAACTTGGAGATAGGAGCTTAATGGATGTAGTTAATGTTAATATATTCTTTGAGATAGTCCTTTAAAAGGTATGAAAAGTTGAGAAATGAGGGTGTAGATGTACACAGACGGTAGGTCCTGAAAGCTTGCAGGGAAAATACAAAATCTGATATTTAGAGAGGTAGAGGTCAGAGAAAACAACCACGATGGTATCTCAGCCTTGGACTTTTGTAGCCTTCAGAACAGGGAGAAAATACATTGTTTTAAACCACTATTATGGCAATCTCAGAAAGGTAATACAAGCTTAAAATAGGAAACTGTAATTCTATTAAAAAACTAAATATGTTCAGAGTGAGATAAATTTTTATAACTAGGGAGCAGTTTTCAGAATTCAGAAAAAAATCCCCATAATCACTAAAAGATTTAGTAATAAGTACATATTCCAAAAATTTAAAAAAATAAGTACATATTCCTCAGAATACTTTCAATAATCCTGAAATTTTATTTTTGTTTCTCCCAGCCTCCCCTGAGACAGTTTCTCTACGTAGCTCTGGCTGTCCTGAAACTCACTCTGTAGACCAGGCTGGCCTCAAACTCAGAGATCTGTCTACTTCTGTCTCCTAAGAGCTGGAATTAAAGGTGTGAGCCACCAAAATAACCCCCAAATTTTAATTAATGGTAAATAATATGCATAAGTGGCTAATAAATGCCAAACAAACAATCTTGGAGCTTTAAAATTCTGTATAAAAGTAAATAGTTGTATATCAAATTCAGATCTCAGCCTCAAACTTGGAGGAACACATCATAGATCTCGTTCTGAGGAGTGAGCCAAAGATGCCTAAGGGACCAGTAATATCTCACATCAGAAGAGGCCAAGAGGACCATGGTGTCTGTACAGATTGCTGGTCCATTTGAAGAGGAAAGGTGGGGGCCATTGGTTGTAGCTGAGACTGTAGGAGAGAAATGGGCCAAGATTCTTGGAGAGATTTGAGATCAAGCATTGGCCACTAAAGCACATTGGAAAGCAGTTTCTAGGACTCTTGTGTGGTCATTGTTGATTCGGACTGTTTTTGTTCCACTTTACCTTTGTTATAAACCATGTGTGTTAGTTTCTTTTTTGTGACTAAGATAAAAATGCCCGAAAAAAGCAGCTTAAAGGGCTTATCCTGGCTTAAAGTCTAAGGGTGTAGTCCATTATAGTGTGGAAGCCACAGTGGTGGGAACTTGGAGTGACTGGTCAGATTGCAGCCATAGTCAGGAAACAGAGTGATGAATGCATGTGATCAGCTTGCTTTCTCCTTTATATTCACCCCAAACTGTAACCTATCTAGGGAGAGTCTTCCAATCTCAGCTAACAGACTCTAGAAACACTTTCCCAGACATATCTACAGTACATTTGTATTCTAGGTGATCCTAGATCCTTTCAAGCTGACAGTCAATATTAACTATCATAACACGAGTGATTGTTTTAGATTTGGCTATTGATTCATGGCATAAGTTTCAAGTGTTAAATTCATTAGGGAAACCTTTTTGATGTTGACTTCAACATATTTGCCTTTGATGTGAAGAGGATTTAATCATGGTCTTTAAATTCTTTCTGGAATGCTGATAATGGGATGTTTTCAAATGAAAACATTTGGAATTTCTACTGTTGGTGCCTTATTAGCATGTTCTTATTCTAACTTCATTATGTGGTCTTATTGCAGAATTTATGAATACTATACTAGACAGCACTTGAGAGAGCGAATTGATTGGGAAATGACAGGGAGCTGTGTTTATTGAATGGCTTTGGACTGGCCTTAATCTGACCCAAATCAGAGTCTTCTTGGGGCAAAGCCTCAGTAAGACGTTTTAGGAAGACCCGTGGTTGAACTGGCAAATGTCTCTGGAGAGGTAGAACTGGTCCTGTCCTCATAGAAGATAGCTTTTCTTTTCAGAAGTTATTACTTTTGGAGACTAAAATTGCTGCAACCACAGTGGGTTTTAGTTATTAAAAGCTAATTTGGGCTGATGTTGGTGTACTTTTATACCTATCAGTTCTATCCAACATATGTATCTGGGGACTTATTTTGTTTGTTTGTTTATCTAGTCTATTTCACCTACGAGAGTTGGAGCAAAAGTAAGCCTGGCCTCAAAGAAAAATATACTCCCAGCTTTTTTTTGTTGTTGAATAACAATAACAATAACAATAACAATTTGCTTCTCAATTTTGTTTGAATTTCTGTTATACCCATAGCACAGTGCCTCTTTAGTTTGCTCAGGAAGTATTACATTGCAATTACATCCTCTGAAGGAAAACCATATTCTGTATAGGGACCATTCCTGAATTAGCCAAGTGTTACACTCAGAATAGAGAGAGATAGAGAGATACAGGTAGCTATTTGTGCAACTTTGATGTGCTTTCAAATATCAGCTAGGGCTCGTGGTCACATGGATCCCATTGGTCCAACACAATGTGGTCCCAGTCCCGCCATCGTAGATTTGTATTTCTTCCTTGTGGCCCAGAGTCCCATTGTTCCTACTTACTTTCTTACACCCCTTTTTTTTAACCCTGTAGATTATTTACATGATGGTGTTTATTATTACTATTATTATTATTTTATTATTATATTTTAGTATTTTACGAGTCTTGTTTTCAGGTTCCAAAAGTTATTCCAGTGTGTAGCGGCTTTCATTGACTGTCTAAGCAGCAGTTTCCTGAGCAGTGAGCAGCCCTGGGAGTAACATTTAGAATGCTCTGGCTGATGTGCTGGCCCACCCGTTTGCTGTACAAATGTAATCAAATCTGCTAATGCCTTCGTGGATCACGTTTATTTTCTCTTTATGGAAAGCAGTTCATCAGCAACTATGCAAGGGAACAAAGAGGTTGATGTCTGGTGGGTATAGATGAGGGCGTTTTCCCTTCAATTGACTCACAAATCACGGGCAGTATTTTTTTGTTTAGCAATAAACTCTTGAGCTGAAACTTGGGCCGAATGTAATTTTCTCGGGATGAGATAAGAATGTGCAGGGAAATTAGTTATTTGGGGAGGGAGATGTGTAAAAGGATTTTTCCGGTACAGTTTCTATCTAGAATCTCAGGAGATGTCAGGCTCTAATAATTGGCATTGAGGTTGACTGTCTTTCTTGTCTAAGATAACTTTAAATCAGGTTTTAAAACAAATTTAGCCAAATTATGAGAGGAGTTTTATTACTTTCAATTTTCTATGTGCAATTATATTTTCTACTTTATAAGATTGTTTTGGGTCCAGGTTTTGCTGACATTTACCTAACAACGAAGTAGTAAAAAAATAGAAGACAACCCACATAACCGAATTCAGAATTGTTGGCTCTCCATGACATAGTAACATATGTCCACTAGAGGGCAGTGAAAGGCAAGCGAAGGAGAAGGCTTTCAGTTTTCCCAAGGTGGTTTATCAGATTCAACACCGGCTTTTTGAAAGGCTTTATTTCAAAGATGGCTAGAGTGGTGTTCAAGGTTTCATGGAAGAGGCAGCAACATAAAGAATGGCACCTCCGAAAATAAAGAAACCGTGAAAAAGAAATGTTTGAAGAGGTTTCATAGTAGGCAAGCTTTCGTTGCTCCTGTGATGTGTTTGCTTTCACTGGACTTTTGGGTGTAGGCTTGAGGGGTGCAGTGAACTCTTTGCTTCGTTCACTCAGAAGCTTCCTGCCCCGCTGGAAGGCAACTCATTGATTTGGCACATTTTACTTTACTTGTCAAACATAGCTGTCACACTGTGTATCATTTTTCTTTCCACATTCATACCTTTCTCTTTTTACTAGTTTGCAAGCTTTGTCACAACAGGAATAGTTTCTCAGACATTTAAAAGTTTGAAAGATACACTTTGAATAAAAGAGTTAATGAACAGCCTACTAGAGTCATAGCTACTTGGGGAATTGGAGGGCAGTGGTAGATTGCTTCAGCTCTAGATTTTGAGACTGGCTTGTAGCAACATAGTGATGGTACCTGTCTAAGAAGAAAAAAATATCATACATATGTACTGTGTACAATATGATTTCTTTTTGTATACATTGCAAAAATCCTCAGTATTTGGATACAGCTCAGCTGTATTCACATTGTAGGCAGCTAAAAATTGTTTCTGGAGCATACATGGATCAATGTGTAGTATGTTTTCCTTATTACTTTCAAACTACAGTATTTTTTGTGACTGTGCCCTGCTCTCTGTTGGAGCATTTAAAGTGTAGAAACCCCTAAAAGCTGCATTTCTTTCCATATAGTTAATCAGAAGGATTCTGTTTTAATACCGCCTGGTTACATTTCAGTTTCAGATCAAATTCAGAAGTGTAAATTGCAGGAACAAATAGATTATGGTCACATTAACTATATCTAACTTCCCCACATGAAATCCAGACTGATGTCAGATTCTCCCAAACTGATGGGTGTTACTCTGCAAGCATGGAATTCTGGCCCTCAATTCTCGAGTTGTCAGACAGTTTCAGAGACCTGCTGCAGGATGCAAGGCCTTTGAACATTACCCACACATGGCCCATTATGTTATTTTCTTTCAGCAAGCGTTCGGCGGGTGCTTTTCCTTTGATAGGTGCGCTTGAGGTTTTCCTTGCTTTGTGCATATGGAAATCCCATTGAAGAGGCAAGAGCCCACTCTGGAAAGCACAGCCTTCTCCACTTTGCCTTCCACCTCTTTCAAGGTAGGCGGTGCAATGCACAGTCCCAGTGGGAACCCTATTATCTGCTAAATATTTCTGGAAATGTTTATACAGAACATGGAGCCCAGCAGGCTCCCCCAAGCCCTATCCTGACAGCTAAGCTTTGAAATGGCAATTGCATAGACCTCCTAAGTTCCCCCACTTGGCTCCTGCTGTTGACATTTTCAAAGTTAACATATAAAATGATTCCATTGAAATAATATTTTTGAAGATTATGCTGCTCAAACTTTATCAAGGTATGCAATTAGCTCTGAGACGACATCTGACTTAGAGAGGCAGTAGGGATTTAAAACAAAGATGACAGATTATGTTCAAAGACTTCCTGTTATAACATCTCGAGTATGTTGTTCATCCTGTCTGAGTGAGACTACTTTCTAATGTCACTTTTAGACATTCAGTCCTAATACCCCAGAGTAATACACATAGCACTGCCTAGCTCTTCAGGAAGATGATATCTGTACTTCAGAGGTAGGGAAATCAAGGTTTATAGAAGATATTTGAAATACTTCAGCAGTGGGGCAATAGACATATGGAGGGCATTTCCTCCACCAGTATAATAAACTCCTTTTAAATACAGTAACTGAGATTGGCATGAGTGGTGTCTGATGATGCCAAACCATCTTGACCCCATGGGGAACAATAAGGGAGCTGTCCATTGACATGCACCCGCAGGATAGACAGTCAAATGCTATGAACACATTAAAATCACCCCCTTTCTTGAAAGGTAGTGAACGTGTTTAGATAAGCTTGATAGGTGCTAAAGAAAATCTGATTTCAAGGTAGAATTTATATTGGGAGTGGCAGCATAATGAATAAATAAGGAGTGCCTCCTGCAATGTTGCCCCAAGAAATGAGTAAAATGTAGGGGTGAGATGACCAAGCAGAGCTGCAGGTCTCTAATGATTGTTGAAGAGTGTTTGCCTTAGATTTTTAAGGATAAAACAATTTTAAGAGCAGGTTTAGGTTCATAAACTTTGAGAGGAGAGCGGAGACATTTTTCACATCCTGTCTCTACACATACATAGCCTTCCTATTATGTACACCTCCCACCACATGTGGTGCAAGGTTGTTTTTGTTTGTTTTTTTTTTCAGTGAATGCACCTAATTTGACATATCAATATGCTCAAACCACATTTATATTGAATTCACGTTATTGGTCAGCACATTGGCTTTGCTATACATTTACCTTTGTCATAGACTAGTTTCACTGTGCTAAATAGATCTGTGCTTTGTCAGCTCACCTATATCCTCGTCTCTCTCACTGCCCTCATAGTTTTGCCTTTCCCAGAGTACCATATTGTAAGTGGGCTCATTTCACTTAGTAATATATAGCTAAGATTCCTCCATGCCTTTGTTATGATGCAGTATTTCATTTAGCACTGGATACTATTTCATTGTCCAGATATGTTATAGTTTATCTGCCAACAGGGCATTTCAGTTGCCTTTAAGTTTTAGTACTGTGACAAAAGGTGTGTACCTGTGTGCATATTTTTGGATAGACAAAATGTCTCAGCCCCTTTGGACACATAAGAAGGTGTGTGATTACTGGTGAGAATACTATGATAATGTCCATGAACAAGGGCAAAGTCCTGGTGTTACTGAGAATGCACTGTCAAGTTCAACTTAAGCAAAGGTTTATCATACTTCTCATAGTCCACGTTGTACATCATACACACTCACAATTATGTATGGTACCTATTATACACAAGGGTGCAGCTCAGTGACACAAAAATGCCCTTAGGCAGTGTGCTGGTTAGTTTTTATCAACTTGTCCAAAGCTACAGTTATTTGGGAAGAAAGAACCTCAACTGAGAAAGTGCCTCCATCACATCTGCCTATAGGCAAGTCTGTGGGTCATTTCTTTGATTAATGATTGACATAGGAGTGCCCCACCCATAGTGGGTGGTACCATCTCCAGGCAGATGGGCCCTGTGTAAAAGCTTGTGGAGCAAGCAGTGTTCTTCCATGGTCTCTGCTTCAGTTAGTACCTCCAGGTCCCTGCTTGAACTTCTATCTTGGTTTCCATCAATGATGAACTATGATCAGGACATGTAAGGCAAGTAACTTCTCCTCCCCCAGCTGTTGGTTATACTGATTATCACAGCAACAGAACCCTAAGTAAGACAGGGTAGTCATCATTCCTTTTGGTAGAGATAGACAGTGAAAAATAAGAGAAGCGGTAACAGAAATGTTGGGCAAACAAGGAAGGCAAGTGGGGTGCTGGGAATAATGGTGATATCTTATCACAAAAGTCATCTTGGGTATTGTGATGGGGACTTGAGTGGGTATTCAAGCAGCTGTGAAATTTCAGTTGCTTTCCTCTGGAGAAGTGTCTGTCCTGACAGACAAGGATTTTGTAGTCTCCATAGCCTCTGGGCACTGTTCAATCATACTTTCCCCAGCAACAACCAAGTTATGACCCCAGGCCTCGGCTTCCACTGCCAGCTACCTCTCTCCCTGTGCCTAAGAAATCACGTGATTCCTGCTACAACTCACATACCTGGTGCCACATTAACCACAGTGGTCTAGTTTAGCTCTTGTGTATGAGTCACACCCAAGAGAACTCTGTTGGAAGCATTTCTTAGAAATGGTGTTCCAGCAGTATGGATTAGTGTTGAGAGCCTGAGAAGAGAGAGAACACAAGAAAACAAGTTTATTCCAACGGCGTCCTTGTGCTTATGATGGGGAGCCAGGAAGGTGATGGGAAGCCTGGGGTCTACGTTTTCTTAGTTCCAGAGTTAGCCATTTGTGAAGGAACTTACCACACCTTTAAATTTTTCTTAGTTATAGCCTCAGAGAGTTTGCAAGAAGATATTTTGGTTGAAATATTTGTTCTGTATAGGTCAAGTAAGTACCTCTTATGTGGATAATTTTTTAAATTAATATTTTGTTAGCATATATTAACTGTACAAAATAAGGTATTTCATGGTGGTATTTTCTTGCTGGCATACACTGTACTAAATCATATTTACCTTTATTGTCTTTCTTATTGACTTTTCCCCTCCCATCTTTCCCCCTCCCCATCCCTAATAGTTACACTTTGTACTTTTATGTCCATTCCCACTCTAAATTCTACGTCTAAGGGGATATGTACTTGTGACACATGCAGTGTCAGTCTGTGTTAGACAGTCTTGCTTCATCAGCATGCTGATCTCTAGTTCTGGTGAATCATTTTAAAACATTGAGAAGGTCTGCTATTTCCTTAGGTGGCTTTCATGTGGGATGCGGATATGTTCTTCACTTATGAGATACCTGTAAAAAGAAATCTATTTAGACAGGAGCTCACTGTGCACCACAGGATGGTCTCCAGCTCACTTGGTAGCCCACAGCAGCCTCAATCTTGTGATCTTTCTACCTCAGCTTCCATGGTTGTGGGATTATAGGCAAATGCCACCGATTCTAGAAATATGTACCTTAATAGTCATTTTGAGTAAAGTTGTCCACCCTAGAGAGAATGAAACATAGAGGTTTTCAGATATGTATACTTCTTTCTCAGTGTTAGGTTCTTATCTCTGATAACACTTATGGGGGTTAGCAAGGAGAAGAGTGTTTAGTATCACAGGACATGAAAAGAGCAGTATGTACAAGTGTCATTTTCAAAATATATGTTACCTGGCATATAAGTCGATGTTATTGTATTGCACCAGGACAAGAATTCTTCAGAGAGACAGAACCAGTGCACACACATATAAAGATGTAGAGATGAGAAGACATTTATTATGGAAACTGGCTCACACCATGATAGAAGCTGAAACATCTAATGATGTTATCTGTAAGCTGGGGAACAAACAAGACAAGTGATAGAATTCAGTCTGAGTCTGAAGGCCCATGGAGAGGTAGGGATGACAACATGGCTTATAAAAATATAGAAATAATTCAAACAGTAATTTCCCCAGTGTTTTCAGTATAGGTTATCAATTCTTCTTTATAATAGACTTCCAAGCTTAAGGATCTTTGAAAGCTTCAATGAATACAGGTCATGCTGTATTCGACTTGTTTGGGAAAATTAAGATGTAGTTTCTGTATCAAATTTTTATGAGTTTAAAAAATTCAGCATAATTTCATCTGATACTATATTAATTATTTACATCCATGGTAGTTAGCATTTTAAAACTACCAAGGAATTGATATTTAAAGAATAATTAAACCATTTAGCCTAAGATACATGTCATATGCTATCATGATGTAAATGATCACTAAATTAATTGTTATACTCACCTAGGAGACCGTAAAGCCCTGGGAATGCTGGGATATTAGTTTATTTCTGCATTTTGTGGCAACTCACTTTCAGTTCTTTTCCTATTGTGTAATATGAAGGGTTGGAGTAGGCTATTTTCTAAGACTGCTTTTAGCTATGATATACTAAAAGATGAGTATTTTGTTTTATAGTGTGTAAGGTTTCCATGGTGGGAAATAATGCAAACCAAAACACTTATTATTTTATTGTCTATTCATAAGACAATATATATATTTCATATATATATATATATATATATATATATATATATATTTCATGCCTATCCATGCCTAATCTGAAGATTATAGTGATCATATTTGTCTGTTCGCCATCACCCATGTGATTGTGCAAGAGCTGTCAAAGAGTTCTGGCCCTCTGTCACAATACAGGAAATGAAATTCAGACTATTTCTACCCCAAAGACAGTGATTGGTTCAGGGGTAATTCTTGCTAATTCGATTCTTTTGTGGGACTGATATGTGGAAGTCAGGAGAGACTGCTTTGTTTTGGAGCTGCCAGCCTGGCAAAATGGAAACTGAGAGCTTCTTGTGGTCTTTGTTATGGGAGAAAGATTATAAACTCAGAAGAATTTAAAAGCAAGATAAAACTTGTATGGCAAGAAGAAAGGAAATGAAAGACAGGCATTTGCATATGGGAACCAAACACTTGGGTTTCTTTACACACCAGAGTTACATTTATTTTTTATAGTTGAGTGTAACTAAGGATGCCTCTAAAGCTTGCACGGTGAGCAGGGTGAGGGCCTGCCTGACACCCAGATAGCCCTCTCACTGTGCAAGGAAATGTCAGGAACTAGCAAGCTTTTCAAAGGCTACTTGATAGGAATCGCAGTGGTTTTCCAAAAAAAAAAAATTCTGATTTTAAAATATTACAATATTTGTCCAAGGGGGTACAAATAAAAAAGTGTTTGAGATTCCATTTCATGATGTTATAATGTGATGAACCTCTATATTGCTATAATGTGATGAATTCATCTTGGGGAGAGGTTGGCTTCCTTACTGTAGTCCTCACCACCACAAGGAAATCTGGATAAAGTTGGAAAGAAGTAGCACAAAGATTAGGGATATGGAGCCCAACTGGAAAGATCTAGGCCTGCAGGATATTGTTGGATGAGTAAGACCTATAGTATCAGAGGCTCAAGGGTTATCATTTGTACAGACCTATCCCTCTGCTTGCTTAAGATATTTCAAGTTCTGTTTCTGCCAGGAGCTGGATGATGAGAAACAGTAGAGAATGGTTTTTATCTACCTTAGAAATTGGAAAGCTGTGTCCTTCTCTCACTGACACATAGATTTGCTTTAGACACATAATTCTCATGGCTTGCTTTGGAAAGTGAGATCAGTCATTTTGTTTTCAGTGAAGCTAGATGGGAAACAGCCCTGTTGAATGATCAGAAGAATGGCATTGCTTGTTTGCTCCAACGTGAATCAAATCTTCACAAGAAGCTGAGCTAGGAGAATCCAAATTATGACAGATGATCAGGATAAATGCCTAATGGGACTGTTTTCTATGTAGAAAACAGTCCAATCCCAGAAATACTATTTCCTTCAACCCAGGCAAAATTATGAACCAAGGCCTTCACCCCCATTTAAAAAATTCCTGTTCCTGTATCTATCTTCTGCTGTCACTGCAGCAAGTCAGCAATGGATTCTTTCCTTGGGATTCAAAGCATTTGTCATGGGTCTCCAGCATTGCTTCAACTATATACAATTTTACTCTTTTTCTCTACTTTACTCATTATACTCTTTAAAAATATGTGCTTTTGAATTAAAATAGAAAGATAGGAAAGCATATGGGATAATAGTAAATTCAGATAGTATGACAGTATGGTTTCTTCTACACCCTGTTGCTCAGAGTTTCCAAGCCTCTGTGTGTATAACTGTGTGGTATTTGCATATGTACCTATGTACATATGGATGCACATGTCTGTGAAGGTACATGTGGAGGCCAGAGATCAAAGCTGAGATGTCTTCTGTCACCATTTTCCATCTCTGCCACTATAGAACAGAACTAGCAATAGACAATATATACATGAACAGATATTGTTATGATCAGTAAAACTTTATAGACAAAAATTTTGAACTTCTTATAATTTTTAGGTATCATAAAGTGTTATGTATTTTCTGGTTTTTCAACAGTTTAAAAACATAAGACAATTTCTATTGCTTGTAGTTTCTTTATGCTGTGATTTGATAACATCCTTCTTGCAGCATTTCCCTGCTGCTTTGATTTCCCATTACATCTCTTTTTGAACTTCTTCTCTTATATGATTTGCACTCTTGACCATGTAGCCTCTTACATTAAATCTGGTTGGGTGTGATGGTTCACCCTCTAATCCCAGAATTTGAGAGGTTAAGGCTGAGGGATTGTCTCGAATGTGGGGCTACAAAGTGAGTTCCAGGTTAGCCTGAGATAGCCAGGTTAACCTCAAAAAGTTCATCAGGAAGTGCTTTTATTATTTTACTGCTGCATGTAAGTTTTTGCTTCATGAGGACATTATGAAACTATGATTCATTATAATGGGAAGTCAAAGCATTAGTAGTAGTCATTGGCAGAAGGGGAGAGTTACAAGGAAAAGCAGACCCTAAATAGATGAGCTCTCAGAGTGACAATGATTAGTCTGAAGTTTGGAAGAAGAAAGGAGAATTTGGCCACTCAATATCTCAACCAAACCCTTGCCCTATTACTTTCATGATGATCGGGAGGGCATTAACTATTCAGAAATTTCTTTCCAGGAGTTACTTCACATTGTGAATTCAGAAAGGAGACAATAACTTGGTCTCTGAAATTCAAATATGTCTCAGGCCAATTAGTTTAAGATAATAGTTTACCAAAATCATTCTATGACAAGATCTGTTTACTCTTAGAATTGTTTCTAAGTGTAAAATAAAGTGTAAAATAAAAGAATTCATTTGTTGGAGCTGCAGGGGATTAGAGCCAAAATATAGGATGCATTGCTAAAAGAACAAGTGATATTCTCAGAGAATATTACAGCATGAACAGTAAGCCATGAGTGTAAAAGGCAAGGATTCTGCCTGGCATGTCTATACAAAAGTGTTCATGAGGTATAATGACTGGCAATCAATTCTGTTAGATGCAAAATACAATAAAGGGGAAAGTTTTGCATTTTTCTGGAACATTTCTTAAACAATTCATATATATTTATATTTAACAACTGGCAATGAGGTCATTTGTGGGTCTCTGAAAATATCTGAATGCTAAAATAGATGTCACAACATTCATATGTTGGAATTTGAACTCTCTTAGCATTTCTCAGACTTCCTGTTCACAGTTATTCCACACCATTCACACAGCTTTACTGAGAATAGAGTAGTAGTTTGGGGTGTACACAAGCTAGTGGCAGGTGTACTTGGAGCACAAGAAGTGACAGGTAAGAATAACGTGGTGAAAGAAATTACGTAAGAATCATTCCAGCTGAGTAAGTGTCTGGTGGGTTCAAGATACAGCTTCCTGTTGTTAAATAATTTCTGACATCATCACCAGTATAAACATCAGGATGGGAATTTATGGTCATAATGGTGTTAGAGTGGCATAAGTAGGATTACTTCAAGCATAAGTGAGCTAAGTTTACCAATACCTTAAAAACATAAAACCAATAGCAATTCTTCCATTTAGAATGCATTTTTATCATAAGAGCCAGAAGATGAGTAAATTGTAACACTATTGCTAATGTTTCATGTTCTGGTGAGTTCCTGAGTGAACAAAGAAAATATGCTTTCTCTTTTTGATATGGAGAAATTTGACAAGCTTTTTGAATAGATAACATCTGCTACTTTTCTATTTCTATTTATGCTCCCATTACTATGTCTTTGACCTCATAGGAATTTCCATTGCTGACTCTGTTGCCTTCATTCTTCCCTAAGCTCCATTGCTGCACCATTCCTTATGGTCTGGCTCTCAGAAAATTTAATATGTGTGAGTGAGTGAATAAATATATAAGTCAATAAAAACAGGCCCTCAATACTTCTAGGTTATTTCCATGTTTTCTTTAGAAACAAATTCCTTTATATTCATGTTCTTTCCAGAATCAAGGGAGAGAGCAATCTGATTCCACTCCTAATGAATGTGCTTGTGATAGAAGGGATTTCAATGTTCTGGGTAGACTTTGCATCACTATGGAGAAAGCCTAGTACACAAATGAATATCTTACTTAAAAATTTCAGATAAAGGAGGAAGACAGGCTATATGAAAACAGACTCTGTAGCATGTTACTGGGTAGAAGAAGGTCTGGACTGAACTTCTTAATCTTACCTGGGAATTAGCTCTCACAGTGCATCACTAATACTGCTTTTCCCTATCAATAAAGCCTTCCTACCTTACCTTACAAGCTAGTAAGTTTTCTATAAGCACATAAATATTTTCCAGATAGTGTGTGTGTGTAAACAAAATACAGAGAAGGATAAAAGTAATGAGAGGTGTGTGTATGAATGTGCTATTGATAGTCAAGGACTGCCTTCATAGAGATGAACCTTGTTACAGAGGAAGTTAATTTTTTTAAAATAATATTTTATCAACTTCTGGAGAATTTCATATAGTGTATTTTGATTATATTATATATTTTCCTGTCCTCCATCTCATTCTAGAATCACTCTTACTTTCATACTTATGAAACCTGTGTTCTCTCTCCTTTAAAAAGATTCATTTATTCTTATATATGTGTACTCATGTGTCTGCATGAATTTATGAATGTCATATGTGTTTAGAGGGCAGAGGTGTTGGAACTGAATCATAGGTGGTTATGAGTCACATGATAAGGGTGCTGGGGACTGAACTTGAGTTCCCTGGAAGAGAAGTAAGTACTTTTAACTTATAAGGCATCTCTTTATCACTGGCCATTCTTTTTAAACCCATCAAGTCAAATTTATGTTGTTCATATATTCTTGAGCTTGGGGATTTCCCTGGAGTGTGGTCAAGCTATCAGAGGACATACCATTAAAGAACATTGACTCTCTCTAAGAAGCTATCATATACCAGTAGCTCCCTAGCTAGGGATGGAACTTTGTGACTACATTTTGCCCTCTATACTGTTTTTTTTTCTGCCTTGAGGTCTTGTGCATAGTCTCTGTCAAGTCATATGACCAGCTGATTTACCACATTGGAAATTCATTGTTTCCTTGAAATCATCTACCACTTCTAAATCCAAGAATCTTTCTGCCTCTTTGTCATTGAAAATCCCTGAGCCTTGGAAGGGAGAGGTATTATATAGATATCCTATTTATGGCTAAGAACTCTACAATCTCCTATTCTTTGTACATGAACCAGTTGTAGATCTATTAATTGCCATCTACTGCAAAAAGAAGTTTCTCTGACAAGGGCTGAAAAATACAAAGATCATGGGTATATCAGAAAGTCATTGGGAGGTAGTTTTCATACTTTATTTATCAGAATAATATTAGTAGGTTTTCTTCTTAGAGCCTATAGCCTAATCAGTCACAGGATCTTGGCCCTGTTAACAGTGCCATGTATGAATTCCACCTCATGTAAACCAACTTTAAACCTTATTAAATAGTAGTTGGTTATTCTTGTAACATCCATGCCACTATTGCATCAATGAGACCATCTTCCAGGCTGGGCATTATTGTAGCTTTCAGGTATCACATCTGGGTGAGATTTGTGGTCACTTTTCTCCAGAGAAAGTTAGTTTTATAAAACAAATCAAATTTGAGCATAGAAGTTTGAACATCTGGTGTAAAGTTCTTCATGAACCTCATGGATTCAACACAGATTGCCTTTATTGGGGAGAAGAAGGTGGTTTGAGAAGGAGAAGGAAATGGAGAAATAAGACACACACGCATACAGAGGGGGGAGAGGAGCATGAAAAAATGTGAATCTGGTAGGATTGGGAAGTTTCTAGTGAGAGGATGATAAGGGTAAAGTTTGGTATGTGTAAGAAAAACATGATTTGCCTTGAGTTTGGAGAACAGGAATGAACCCTCATTTCTCTAAGTTTTCTCCCATCCCTCTTATTTCTCATACCTTCTTCTCATTGTCTTCTCTCTTGATCTTTCTTTAAGTTCATATATATCCATCTACATGTCTGTTCTCTTCTTTTCTTATACCTGTGTACCCTAATTATAAGTCGATGAAAACCCAATTTGGTATGAATCTCTGTAATGAAAAAAAATCTCAGTTTGTGTTTGTTTACTGGGCCCTGCATGTTTAAGGGTTAATTCTTTAGTCAGAAGGCAGTGAACAGTTCTTAGTTCTTTTATATCTCATCCATTTCTCCTGTTTAGGGCATCACAGCAATGAAGTCTCTAATGGAAATTATTCTCATTTTTTTTTTTTTAGTGAGAAAAGTAAATGGAAGAGTGTCTGCAATGCCAAAATAGGGCTTGAAATGAAATTTGAGCTAATTAGAAAACAATTAATATTCTTCAATTTTCTTCCATGTACTAGTACTAGCATTGAGTTTAGGGCTTATAAAATGACTTTGATTTTTTTTAGTGTTCATGTCCCAGAATTCTGGAATAACTTTTGAAAATAGTGATAGATAACATTTACAGGTTTTTCTGTATGTGCCAGGCATTGCAATAAGCTGTTCAAAGCCACCCCGAGGTAGGCACTGTTTATCTATTTTGTTCATAGAGAAGAAGGTCAAGTCCCTTGCCTATGATCATTCAAAGGGTAGGTAGTGAAGCCTGCCTTTGAAGCTCAGGGTCTATCCATGTCCAAAACCAATCCCTCGTCTCTGAATCTAAGGATGTAGAGAATTGAGCATTTACAACTAGTCTTGTCTGTCATTTAGAAAATAAGTTCTAGTTTTGGGTCTGTCTCAGTTTCCATGTTGTGTGAAAAATTTTAAGAATTTTACTAAATTTGTTTGTATATGAATGGAATTGGTAAAAGGAGTAGAATCCATTCTACCTTAAACTGATATTTTCCCTTGTACCAGGATGAAGAGGCAGGGAATAGCTCTCCTGGCATTTTCTATGCTTTCTCTACTGCAATTCTGAGAGGGAATGAGATGAGTTTCTGACCTCTTTTTCTTGCCTTCTACTTAAATAGTATCCTCTGGCAGTCACACAGAGATTAGTCTGTCTGAGAGAAAGCAAAACCATTTCATCTTTGAAAATGTTTGTGTAATAGATCATTTCTTCTTCTCTGGAGATTTTTTAAAACAAACTAAACACAGACATATGTGTGTACACATATACACACAGAGCAAATATTCATTTCAGAAAAATTAGAAACCTTTGGAGAACTTGAAGGCCAGAATGGGTTTTCATTCCTTTCTGAATGTGGAAAGCAAAGTCGGCCATTTCTATGCCCTTTTAACCCTGAAAATTTTCTTCTGTGGAAGCTATTGACCAGTTGTGGGCAAAGCACAGAATCATAATAAAAGACTTCAGTTTCTAGTTTAGTCTGTCTTATTCTGCTATCTCTGATGACCATAGTCTGAGTAATTTATTAGCAATAGAAGTTTATTTGGCACATGGTACTGTAGTGTACGAAATCTAAGCTCAAGGAATGGCATTTGGTGAGGGCTTTCCTTCTGTGCTGAGAGAAGACCTGAGACTGCAAGAGAGTGACGACCCCACTTCAGAATAAACCCTTACAAAACTGAAATCAAGTCATCTATGGTGACAGAACTTTAATGATAAAAATCACTCTTTTTTTGTGAAAGTACATATGTGCATATATGGTGTGTGTGTGGAGGGAGGCTAGAGGTCAACATTGGGCGTCTTCCTCACTACCTTTCACCTTTACTTTTTGAGGCAGCATCTCTCTTTGAATCTGAATCTTATTAATCAGCTGGACTGTCTGTCTGTGAGCTCTGGTGCCCTGGAATTGCAGACAAGCACAGCTGCACTTAGCTTTTCCACAGGGGCTGAGAACCCAAATTCAGGTCCTCATGCTTGTCCTTGGAACCATTATTTTAAGCTACTCAGTTTGTGGTGATTGGTTTTAGCATTGATGGGAAACTGATTCTTTCCTGAGGAGTGTACCAACAGCTACATACAAGCCTGAAAACTCTGACTTTGGAACCAGTCCAAGGAGCAAGATGCCTCCAGAAAATTCAGTGTTTGAATGGTCTTTTGGGTACTGCAATTTGTGATTTAACTGTGAAAATTTCAGGATTATTGTAGCTTCATTGCAGTATCTGACTGATATGAAAATGGTGAGGCCTGTAAACCATCTGGAGGCTACTTTCAATAATTATGCCATAATCAACTACTGAAAAATAATTGAACAGGAAAGAGAGGGAGAAAGGAGGAAAACACAAGGGGAGGAAAGGAGGAAAGATTTTTGCCTAGAAAAATTAAATAAAATTATAACCAATGGCATACCTATTAATTTAAGAAAAACCTTAGATGATCCATCTAAATTCTAGGTATGTTCTCTGAGATTACTAGTTATACTACAAATACATAAGTGTGGAGGTTAAAAATTAATGTGCTCATCATTACCTGAGATGGTCCTAATAACAGTTCTACTTATTTGTGATACTGAACATGTCTGTCAGAGCAGATGATCCATATGGGGATGTTTCTGAGGAACCGTGATTACTGATTACTTTTTAATAATCAGTTTGAGAAAATACAACTGCTTTCCGTGTGTGTGTGTGTGTGTGTGTGTGTGTGTGTGTGTGTGTGTGTGTGTGTGTGTGTGTGTTATGGTATATGCATGTGTGGTACATGTATGTTGAATAAGTACCAGCATGAGCAGGTACTTCTATCACTTTCTGCTTCATTGCCTAAAAACAGAGTTTCTCACTGAATCAAGAGTTTGCCACTTAGTTTCGGCTGCCTGGCCAGTGAACTCCCAGGATCTGCTTGTCTCCCTCCCACATTAAAGCTGGGGTTACAGATTTGTATAGCCACACCCGATTATTTACACAGATGTTAGAAATGTGAACTTTCAGAGAAAGTGCTCTTTACCACTGAGCCATTTCTCCAGATCCTACTTAAAACATTTTATGAGTGATATATAGTGGAAGCCCATGTAAACCATGAGTATTAAATGAAGTTTCTATGTTGTTATGGCAATGAGCCCCTGGAAAAAAAAATCTCCTTAATTCTAATGCTGTCTTTAATATTTGTATAGATCTAGTAATCTTGTAAATATAAGAAGGAAAAATTGGACATAAGCCTCACCAGCAGCAGCACCAGGGTGTCTTTGGTGTGGAAGGACAGGTATATGATACCACCTCATTTTTGGATGTTCTTCAAAGCCTTCTGGAGGAAAGGCTGTTTTTTTAAGTCATACAGTCAGTACACCATGGGATGGAATCATTGCAGCTGTAAACAGAAGAGGAGATAAGTCTTCCATGCCATTGTGAACCTAAAGCCTTCTCATCTGGAGTCCTGCACATAATTACATACCTCATTCATACTTAGCTCTAGACACTGCTGGCCGGACTCCAGGAGTTAAAACTGCAAAGCCTAAACAATTAGGAGACTGGTTTCAAAGACTACAGACTCAAGGCAGATGCTTCCATTTGAGAAAACAACTACCCAAGCTAAAATCTTACCTTTGAAATTCACCTTACAAATGACCATTTTACCCTTTACCTGAGGGAAGAAAACAGCTTTAACATGGAGCTAGTGGAGAGACTGTTTGATGACAATCTAAAGTTACAAAAACACTATGCTTTGGAATGTATTCATATTCCAACACTTCATTGATGGAATGGTTTCTTTTCAATTTACCTAACATTGTACTTTTTTATAAAGAGTACGAGCTACATTTGGCTTTATTTTCTATGAATCTATGAAAGGCTTCAGGATGCATGCTAAGTTTCTGAGGTCTAAGTGTGGGCTTAGGATAATATTTTTCTGTCTGCCTCTGGAAGGTTTTGTCAAAATTTCGTATTTTAAAAATATCAAGACTAAAGGGCTCTTCAAATGACCAGAAAGCAGTACAAATTACTAATCCTATCTAGGCAACCAGGTCACCTGCAAGAGCAGCACCTCTGAAATAGAGAGTCTGCTGCATTCACACTCAAAGCATCATATAAAAGTATCCTATTTAAATATATATATATATCAAAGATCATTTTCCCACAGCTTAAACAGCCTATGGCTTTGTATTGTATGTAATGGTTTTATATTAGCTTTGTATAAGCTTTCATGTAAGAGTCATATTTTTCAGCTTTGTAGATAAAGATTTAAATTTTTGTGCAAAATAGTGATGGTAAAGCACACATCCATTGGACTATGCAAATTGATTTTTAGTAGCAACACTGAGCAACTGGGCATTTACTAGCACATACCCTTTCTCTCATCTGTACTAGACCTTGGGTTGAGGAATGAAGGAGCAGCCTTTTGTTTACTAGAGATGTGAGAAACATGGCTGAAAACATTAAAGCGAGATGTTTGGGTTCACATGTGGTACTGCTGCCCTGGCTATAACCCATCACCACCCAGGACCAGCCAGTGTCACCAGACTTCTGCTGGGCCTAGCTGAGAGGCTCAGTTTTTAATATGTAGAACACATGGCCATCTTCAAGGCTCAGATGGGCCCAAGTTGAAACCATGTGTTTTATAGAATGAATGTTTATGTGAAGAAGTTGGTTCTCAGTTATGTTTACAGCACTTGGAATTGTGTTTTCTTGTACATTTTATATTTTAAAATCTTTTATAGGAGTGCAGTGCTCCTTACACAAATACAAAGGGAAGATGAACCAGCAGTTCAGGTTCCTCCTCAGTTACAGTGCTGAAATAATAAACAGTGACAGATCAACAGTAAAAAAAAAGAAGGAAAAATTAATTTATTTTTGTTTTGGTTTGTGCTATTATAACAGAACACTGCGTACTAGGCAGTGTGTAAAGAACAGACATGTATTTTCTTACAGTTGCAAAGGCCAAGAAGTCTAGTATCAAGGCAGTACTGGTGATCTGATGAAGTTTGTGTCTTTTTTTCTTGTGTGCGCCTTGAATTCTACATGGCCTTCTATGGCAGATGAGTATAAGAAAGCAAACCCAGTCCTGCAAGCTCCTTTTATGGTGGCATCACAGAATTGACGAATGTGGATCTCTCATTAACTAAAACATCTCCCATTGGGCCCACCTTCCAACACTACTACATTGAAATGAAGTTTCCACATAAGTATTGCAAAATGTGTACTTTGCAAAGCAAAGCACAGTCCTTTTACAGGACAAGCAATTTTAAGTTTTCCAATCAGTGATGCTGCCAATAGCTTGAGATACTGTAATAATATCTCTCTAGTAACTCTAGGAGCCTTAAAAGCCTTTGAAGAACTTAAAATGCCATGCTGCATTTAATTTTTTCTTGCATAATATACCACTAATCTCTGAGTCTTTTATTAACACCTACAGTAACTTAATTAGCCATAAGGCCCTATTTCTGGATGGTTCTGAACGATGAAGAAATAACTATTTTAGGAATACTACAATACTTTAAAAATTCATTCGTGCTGGCTTTTGGTAGGCAACAATGACAGTGATTTTCTTTTCTTCTCTCTGGCCTATATTTAGTCCCAGTTGGCCCTTCATGGACAGACTTGCTAATTTCTTTTGTCTATCTAGAGAGCACAAGTCCGTACATTGTGACTAATGATGTCTTTTCTCTCTTCCTGTTTCATATCCTCATTCCCATTAGTGGCACAGATACTTGGCTCTGAAGTACAATTCCATTTCATATGTCTTGGGACTGATTTTTTTATTTTTTGCATAGGAAGTGAAATGAATGAGAAAAATATGGTTTCAATATTCAAATTTTGCTTTTCAGACAACTTTCAGTAATGAACTCTATTTTATTGAGGCATATCAATATAATTTTGCTTCTGCTCTGTGCTAAGCATTTCAGCTTGACATCTATTGTTACTTTTAATGTTCTCATTAAAGCCAATATGTTTGAATGAACCATAGAGTTAAATTGTTTTCACATCTGAAAGTGGAGATACTATCTAGAAAACTGCTGCTCCAACATATTTTGACAGGTTGAGGGAGGTGATGCAGTTTCCAGAGGTGACTGTGGTCATTGGGAAGAAACTAAATGACTCCAGACATCTGCACAAAAAGTATGCAATATTAAAACCACAGCTAGAAATGTCAAAAGTGAAGAAAAGAGCACAGGGTTTCAGTTCTTGGTAATGTGAACATGGATTCTCTTTTGGAAGACTCCATGGTTAATAGCTGGAAAGCTGTGGGAAGATCCCCTCCTTTGGGCTCTTAGTCTCCATTTATGGCTGATCTCTTTTGGCCACCTCTCCATTTTTTGAATTGTCTATGCTGATTTTTTTAAAATTGAAAGTAGATTCTCTTCTCATGCAATACATCCTGACCACATTTTTCCTTCTCCGTACTCCTCCCAGCTCCCCACAACACCCTCTCTCTCCCAGATCCACTTCAGAAAAGAACAGGCCTCCAAGACACAACAGCCAAACAAATCAAAACAAGGTACAAAAAGACAAGGCAAATGCCTTCATATCAAGGCTTGAAAGGTAACCCAATAAGAGGAAAAGAGTCCCAAGAGCAGGTAAAGTCAGAGACACACCCACTCCCACTTTTAGGAGTTCCACAAAAACATGCTAACAGCCATAACATATATGCAGAGAGCCTGGAGCAGACTCTTGCAGGCCCCATGCTCAGTCTCCCTGCTTTTGCCTACAATTTGAATAACTCTCCTTGAGTCCATCTTAACCTGCCTTGTTATAACAAAGATCACATTTCCTAATCTCTATTGTACTTAGTGGGACTGCTTGATTAGATATAGCTAAAGAGTTGCAAACACAGTGGGCTCTTAAAAAGACACTGTAAAATATGATTTCCCATTCTGCCCAGAACATGCATGTGTTGAATGGTTCCAAGAGGGCAAAATTGCTAGACTTTGTATAAGACACAAAGATGGACCCACTTTGATGATGGAAGTTGAGGATACATGTTGAAGAATTCCTTCTAGTTGCTGGAATTTGGGGAAGTGAGCAGATTATGAGGTTCTTAACCTCATCAGAGAAGTAATCCATTGAGGGTTCATGACTTGATAGTACTGTCAAGATGTGTTAGAAACTGGAGGGGCCTGGTTGAGGGAATAGGTCACTGAGGTTGTACCTTTGAAGATACCCATCTTGTCCCAGAAGCATCTCAAAATTGTCTTTTCCAGACTGAAGTCACGATGTCCTTCTACTTCCTTCTACTTCCTTTCTACTTCCCAAGCACTGTGCTTGGAATTTTGACATCGGATCCCTGCATTAATCCTGGGTATCTCCTCCTCTCCCTTCTCTTCCCCTTGCTTCCCCTCCTCTTCTTCCTTATCTATTCATAATAGTCAATTAGCTACTGAATCTTTCTATTTTCTGTATATTAAACACATGTATCTCCCCTAAACTTCTATCCATCTCACACAATCTAAATTATTCAGTTTCTCGACAGCCTATTCTAGTTAAGAAGTAACCCACCTTTGATTTTTATCACACACAATTGATATACAGCATATGTATGTTTTAGTAATAATGTAATTTATACACAGAGATACAGAGACAGAGAGAGAGAGAGAGAGAGAGAGAGAGAGAGAGAGAGAGAGAGAGGAGTCATTTGGTTCTATCTCTCTCACAAGCACTATATATAAGATGCTGTATTTACAATGGCATCACAAGCATTCCTTAAAGAACAAACTGGGTCACACACTTGTCCTGCAGGTACTCTGTAGCAGCAAACCCTGCTCTTGGCACACAGAGCTTGATCTCTTTCTTCCATCTTGTCATTGCATCACAGCTGCTCTGTGTCCCATAGCTCATACCTGGTAATAGTGCATCAGTGAATTTTCATGCTGCTGTTCCTTTGCTTACACTGTTTCTTTGCTTGGGGCTTTCTTCTCATCCCCACTTTCCCTTTCGAAGATCCTTTCCCTTTGAGTAATGCTTTTTAATAACTCTGCCCTTATCTCTTCTGTGGACCTTCTCGCCATCCCCATGTGTCTGAATTGACTGTTATCCCACTCTGGATCAGTTTTTAATGGAAAGGAGTTGAAGGGTGAGAGATGATGAAAGGGGTACTGAAATAGAAGACCTGGATCTTGTCTGTACAAGGAAGGACAAGATGCTTGTTAAATGTGAATTTCACATAAGAATGTTATTTTAGAATAAATATTCAATATTTGAAAACCTTATGGTACAAGTGTTTTCTTACTTTCAAATGTAACTTAGGTACTCCAAATCTATTCAGATAATGCTCCATAGAAAATGCATTAGTGTACTTCCTGTTTTCTCTTATGGTCTCTTTCTGTTCTCATTTATGAAAAGATGAAAGATAGAGAATTGACCAGTTTCTCAGAGTTGTCCAAGAGACTCCCAAAACATTAAAGGCTATTGCTATTGTACTTGGTTAACCCAAGAGAAAGAAGGCAAGTCACTATTGCTGAACAGACCATGCACTTCTGAAATACGGTCCAGAGGCCCCAGAGCTAGAAAAGATCTGAAAGCCTCCCTTAGGACTAGCTTTCATAGTACTGAAAGGTACCATGCAAGCTTCTAAGGGAAGGAAGCAACCAACAGTCCTGCACAACTATGATGTGCATGAACCACAATGACCAGTGTGGTACAATAACTCTAAGATACAGTAATGGTGTGCATATCTTGCTAGTAACCAATAGCTTTCATTGGACCTAAGAACTGCTATGGGAAACATAGCTAACTCAACAGAGCTAGTGAAGTCATGGATGTCAGAGGAGATCCTACAATGGCTTATTAAACCAGCATAATCCCGAGCTATATTCTAAATATTTGTCACCTTATACCCACAGATACATGTAGTCATAACCAGTCATCAAGGAAACTTCTCTTTGCAATAGGCATGAAACATTATAGAAAACAACAACCAATAAAAAGGCAGAGTTATGAAGCCCAGTACCAATGGATTGATCAACAAAATAACTCTGGCGCCAAAGGCTCAGAGATCATTGCAAAAGAGGTGGTAGAAAGATTGTAAAAGTCAAAGAATCAATGAGTTTGTTGAGAGATCGTGTCTCCTAGGAATATCAGAATCTACAGCCACAAAGTTTCACCAAAATGACTGCCTAAGCATGAGCTTAACCAGGCAGCAGAACAGACATGCCAAAGTGGACAGGGGAAATCCCGGGAAGTCTCAACCCTAAGCCCTATCCCAAAGGATATGACAGACTCTGATGACCCCTATGGAAGGCCTCACCCTCCCTGGGGAGCAGAAAGGATATGTGACAGGTAGAGTTTTAGTTGGGTGGTGGTGGTAGGGGAGGGAGAGGGAACTGGGATTGACATGTAAAACAATCTTGTTTCTAATTCAAATAAAACGATGTGCAAAAAACAAAACAAACCAAAACCTCCAGATAACCAAGAACCCTGAGGATGGGAGAAACAGTGTTCGTTCCCCAGGGAAAAACACACCAATTGGCTGTCTACTACCTCCCTACAACCCTTATCATGTCTCTCTCATTACTCCCTCCCAAATTTATGGTCTCCTATTAGATTATAATTGCTACACACACACACACACACACACACACACACACACACACACACACACACACACACACACTCTCTTATATAAATACAACCTTCTAAGTCCATTTAATGTGGGTTGTGTGTACATAGTTTCAGAGTGAACTACTTTGATTTGAATAACTAGTTAGGAGGCTTATCCTTGGGAGAGACTATTCTTCTCTGGGCATTCATGTTGTATTCATGTTCTTTCAGTTTAGAGGTTGGACCCAGTGAGACATTCCCTTCTGCACCAGCATGTCCATTGTTATTGTCACTGTTTGGGTCTTGTCTATGTAGCCACATAATTGAGGCATGGGTGTAGCCTTCTTGCCACTTCTAGGAGACACATTCTCACAGTAGAGCTCTAGGTCTTCTGGTTCTTACAATTTCTTCCCCTCTTTTCTGTGATATCTCCTGAGGCCCAGGTGCAGGAGCTATGCTGTAGATGAGTCCGTTGAGGTTGGGCACACCATGAGCAGTTGACCTCATCATTATGACTCATTGTGGTTTTATGTAATGGGAGTTGAGCAGTTTTAGACATCACTAAAATGTACCCTATGCAGAGCCCTCTCCTTGGTGCAGAGATAAAGGGTGGTGAGTGGAAAGAAGACAATACCTTAGCACAGGAGCCTAGCCCAAGAGAAGTAAACACACTTCCTTTTCATGTTCACCTCCTTCCGCTAGGATGGAGAAAATTTGATAACAAATCATTTTCTTGCCTCTCAGGTATTAATAGAGCTTGTTGAGTGTCCTTCTAAATCAGTACAATCTTGTTTATCAATCTGAAGAGGAAAAAAAATAACACATTATTCACCTTCAGCAACTCCACAGAGCATCAGGAAGTCCCCTCAGAAGGCAGCAGGGGTGAGAAATGTCACCAGGTGTGGCTCCTCCCACGATGGAATTGCAGAGAAACCTTAACAGATTAATGAGGAGATGGGCTGCTTCCCCACTGCCAGGGCACCTACATGTGATACTTTATATTTGCCATTTCTGTACAGTTCTCCATACCCAACTCAGGAATTCAGTGTGTGCTTCTAGCAGTGTGAGCTGAAACTTAGGTTCCATGTACTTTGATGCAGGGTCTGCTTTTATAACACAGGCTCTTTTATAAAAATTTTAAAGTGAATTTCATTCTTATTTCAATATTTTGAAAATATGAATATTAAAAATAATGGGTCAAGAACTTGTCAGTCTGTGTTTAATATTCTGAATTTATTTTGCCTTGTTTTGTTCGGTGGCTCTAGTTGTACCTACTGTGAGGGTTCCTTGCTCCTGTGTATGTGCTATTCCTGCCTGTGAATCTCCAAACCTCTGTGTTAGGCCTGCTCTCTCTCTTGCTCTTCTCTTTTTCTCACAGCTGGAGTTGCAGCAAATGGGTTTCCTGAACGCAGGGAAAGAGATGAAATTAACACAGGTAATGAGCACTGCTCTTGCCGGATGGTGGAATTTTAGTTCACTTGGGAAAATTCCAGACACTCAAAAGTCACAATAAGATAAATCAAAACCTAGTTTTGGAAAAAATCAAATGGATATAGTTGCAGCTTAACATTTATCATGAGCCAGCACTGAGCTTAACACAGCTTGAGGTAGAGGTGTAGCTTGGACATTGACCTCTATTCCTAGTTTGTTGTCAAGAAAAAGATTTTAGAAGTTGGAACCTTTCACATTTTAATTGGCTCATATGAGCATTTTAAAAAAGTACATTTGGTTGGGGGTGCACTTACTTTTTGGAAACTGATGGTTTCTATTTATCTAGATCTACTCAAGAAGTGACTTGTTGAGTTCATGCTGCCTTCAAATTTAGCACCATAAATAAGCTAGGTGAAACTGTATTTACAGAGTGGAATCTAGTGTTGTAAAGGTCCTTCCAGGCATCCCAACTTCCTTCCTTCCAACTAGAAATTGTGCCTATGTCATTGTGTTAATACTAGGCTATGCTGCAGTAGAAAATTAACTGAAAATGTAGGTGATTACTGAAAAAAAAAGCTTAAGTCTTACTCCCAGTGTCCCATGTTATCCATGAATATAGCCTGTATATTCTGCCTTACATGGAGGCTTTACTATCGGAATAGAACTGTTTTTTTTTTCCAGACAAGGAAAAGAAAAATGAACATGGCCTGACTTCTTTCTTTGTTTTGACTAGAAGTGATGTATATTACCACTGTTCACAGCCTATTGGCTAGGACTAGTCATACCATCACCCCAACCTACTTTCTGTAAAGTAGAATCATATGTCTAGAAGATGAGGACAGACAAAGGTGAGCACTCCTCAAGGTTACAGATGAAGACAGACATAGGTGAGCACTCCTTAAGGTTACAGAAGATAAGGACAGACACAGGTGAACACTCCTCAAGGTTACAGAAGATGAGGACAGACACAGGTGAGCACTCCTCAAGGTTACAGATGAAGACAGACACAGGTGAGTATTCTTCAAGGTTCCAGAAGATGAGGACAGACACAAGTGAGCACTCCTCAAGGTTATAGAGTTTTCTATTGCTCTTGTTATGGAAGTTTTTCATAACTTGGCTCCTGTTTTGATGAAAACCACTTACTGCCCCTCTCATTATTCACATTTCTCATTTTAATTCAGTCAACATTGATCTTACTGTAGCTCCCAGAATGTGCTGTGCTGTAACTCCCCATTTTGTTTTTATATGTGGTGTTCCTTGCTTTGTAATGCCTTTCTGAACTCTGTATTACTCAGTGCAAAATTTCTCCTAGATAGGATGCCTTTTCTGACTTCCCCATTCCTAGTGTAGATTGTTTAGCTTTTATCTTGATCCCACAATACCATGTTATTAATATCTGCATGATATAATGCTGTGCTTTGCACTGAGTCACATTTTTTTCTACTGCACTAACAAGAAGTGTCTAGAGGGCAGAGATTTTTCCTAGCTGTGGATATAGAGTATGGAACATTTGGCAAACAATGTTCTTGATAAATATTTGCTAAATAAATAAGTGAATCTACACTGTTTTTGTTAAGTTAAAATGAGTTTGAGAAATTAAAAAAAATTGACTTAAAATTAATAGTGACTACTCTATCTTTTCTTTGTATGTTTGATGCATGTGTGCCTATGAATATTTGTGCATGTTCATATGTATGGATTGTGTGTGTGTGTGTGTGTGTGTGTGTGTGTGTGTGTGTGTGTGTGTGTGTGTGTGTGTGCGTGATAGTAAACATGTGGAGGTCAGGGTCTTGGGCCCTACATTCTGATTTGTTTGAGGCAAGGTTTTTTCTTTGCTGCTTGACATTGCTGCTGGCAGGCTAGCTAGTTAAAGATTTCTATGGATTCTCCAGTCTCTCTCCCATCCTGCTGTATGAGCAATAGGATCATAGATACATTCGATAGAGCCCATCATCTCAGAGATTACTATGACACTGCTGGCTCCTTGATTTTAGCTTTCCAGCCTCCAATACTTGCAAAAGAATAAATCTCTTGCTTTAAGCCATCTATTTTGTGGCACTTTGTGTGGCAGCCTTAGGTACCCAATATATCTATCATCTTCTACCTCCCCCACCCTGCTCCATAGTGCATAGAATAAAGTTTAGTACTCAAGTCCTAGCTTGCCAGCCAGCATGCATGAAGAAAATTGCTTAGAAAAGTTGAATATTTTCTTTTCAAAGTGGCTATTGTAAATAAGCTGAGAAAATGTTAGCAGAGAGAAGAAGCTAGAAATCTTGACTATTTTGCTCATAAAAATCCCCTCAGGTATGAAAATGTTGCATTTTCCAAGATATTCCAGGATAAACAGAGGCTGAAAAGAATGCAAAAACCTCCTACAAAATTTGCAGAATTAAAGACCTTTGGGGACAATTGAAGAGTCTACTAGGAGAACTAAGTGGTTGAAGTGGTGCTATATTGGACAATTCACACTCAAGTCTTGTGCTTATACTTTTATGTGAATTCTTGTGTCACGCAGTCTTAAAAGTTAAAAGTACACTTCCAAGAATCCATTGTACTTGTCTCGAGATTGGTATAACTTCAGGAAAGATTTTTGTAGCAAAAGAATGATTATATTCTTGGTGCTGTTTTAGAGAAGCCACAGAGACAATGTCAGAAGGCAGCTGCTGTGGGGTCAAGAAGGAGTTGCAGAGGTGGTGGCAGCTTCTCATATCTAAGGTGCAACTTCTATACTTAGTCCCTAACTTCAAGACTTCAATCTGTGTCACTAACATCTGGTTAAATTCCATTATGCACCTGTTTCTTTTTTATTTTTTATTAATTTTTATTTAAATTAAAAACAATCTTATTTTACATACCAATCCCAGTTCCCTCTCCCTTTCTTCCTCCCATTCCACCACCAAACCCCTCTTTCTTAGAATAACCTTTAGTGAGAATTTGGATTGGTTATTTGACTTGGTTGAATTTGAAGATAGTAATGTTTTTGGTAACCCTGGAAAATTGGATCTTTATACTCAGTTGCACATAAGCAGAGGTCTCCCTTCAATGATCTTGATCTTGGTTTCCCCAGGAATAAGTGCCTAGAGAAGGCTAACCTTTGGAAGAGTTTTATGGGGAGTTTTAAAGTAGGAATGAAAAATACAGCAACTATGACATGACTATAATCCACTGAATGAATTGGTTATCTCCTTCTTAAAAATTCTATCTATCTATCTATCTATCTATCTATCTATCTATCTATCTATCTATCTATCTATCTATCTACTTATCTAATATCCCAGATGCAGCCTCATTTCCCTCCTCTCCTCCCACTTCCTCCCCCTTTTCATCCCCTCCCCAACCACCCCTCCATATATGCTCAGAAATGTCCAGGCATCCTATGGGCATCAGCAAAGCATGGCATATCAAGCTTCCATAAGACCAAGCACCCTGGATTCAGGCTGAATTAGGCAATCCAGCATGAGGAAATGGCTTCCAAGAGCCAGCCAAAGCACCAGGATAGACTTGGCTCCCATTGCCAGGAGTCCCTCAAATAGACCAAGCTACACAACTATCTCACATATGCAGAGGGTCTAGGTCAGTCCCATTCAGGCTCCCCTGATTGTTGGTTCAGACTCTGAGTTCCCATGAGTCAGCCTAATGGTTTCTGTGTTTTTCTGTAATGTCCTCCCAGCTACAATATCTCCTCCCTCTCCTCAGCAGGACTCCCAGAGTTTGGCCAAATGTTTGGTATGGGCCTCTGAATCTGCCTCCATTAGTCACTGAATGAAGGCTCTCTGATGACAAGCAGGGTAGTCACCCATCTGACCACAGGGGATGGCCATTTCAAGTTATGCATCCACTACTGCCAGGGATTTCAGCTGGGGCCATCCTTGTAGACTCATAGATGTTTCCCTTGCATCAGGCTTCAACCTGACCCAGTAAAGCCCCTATTTCCAGTCATCTATCTCAGCACTGTCCTCCTCTACCCATCCTGCAACCCAATCCCTCAATTTCCCATGCCCCCCAAGTCTTCCCAGGAGATCTCTTATATTTCCCCTCTCCTGAGATCTATGTGTGCCTTCTTGGGCCCTTTTGGTTACCTAGACTCTCTGGGTCTGTGGATTATAGCATGGTTATCCTTTACTTTAAAGCTAATACTCACTTATGAGTGAATACAAATCATGTTTGTCTTTCTTGGTTTGGGTCACCTCACTCAGTATGATTTTTTTTTCTAGTTCCATCCATTTGCCTGCAAAATTCTTGATATTGTTTTTTGACAATAGAGTAATACTCCATTGTGTAAGTGTGCCACATTTTCTTTAAAAAATATGGTATGCTTCATGAATGTGTCATTCTTGTGCAGGAACCATGCCAACTGTCTCTGTATCTTTCCAGTTTTAGTATATGTGCTGCCAAAGTGAGCATCTTTCTCTTCATCTCTTAAAGCTGAAGTACTAATAATTGAGATATAAGTTAACAGGTTCTAAATAATATATTGAATTCACAGCCTTACTAGACCTCCTTGGTCAGTTTGAACACTGTTCAAACATGTTCAAATACTAACTAATTGAGAAAACCTGGGTTATTGGAAATGTAGCAGCTTATAAATAGTCATTATCTGCTGTTGAGTGCATGGTCCCACTAACTCTTCTATTGGTGTTATCAAGGGGTTGGTATTAAACACTGCTGTCCTGCTAAACTTTGTTTCATTGCAGCTCTAGCTTTCAATGTGATGTTGGGCCTTTAGGAAGTCACTGAGGCTAAAGGAGGCTGTGAGCATGGAGTCCTGATCCAATGTGTTCAGTATTCTTATGAACATTCTTTCTCTATTCTTCCACTAATAGAAACTAAAGAAAGGCTTCTGTGAGAACACACTGAGAAGGTAAACATCTACTAGCCAGGAGGAGAACCTTCACTAGAAACTGACCATGTTGACACCCTAGCCTTTAACACCTAGCATCCAGGCCATAAGGAAACAAATTCAAATGTTCAAGGAACTCAATTTAAGCTATGCATTTGTTATGGTAATCTGAACTATGACAGAGTGGGTCTTTAATGATAACTGGGGATTTTACCAGACCAGATTCTTATTGTGTTGGCCATAGCTATTTTTTGGTGCAAATTTATATAAATCTATCCAATTTCAGGAAAATAGCTTTGAGTAAGTTACCCTGTGTTTTCCAGGATTGCTAATGCACTTAGCGGTGGTAAAAATCAAAGAAAGCTAGGTTGACAGATAACCCATGGAAGAAGAAATGCAAAGATTCTGGGGTCTGGGAATAGTGCAATCTAGTTGCTACATGTTTCTTCTTGATCATCTTCTCAAAGGACTCAGAAAATATGCCTTCATGGAGAAATGTACAATGATAAAAGACAGTGTTTCTCTTAAAATGTACATGAGTAGGTATGTCAGTTTTCTGTGGATGCCATAACAAAATTCCACAGACCACCTGGCTTAGTAGAAATTTATTTTCTTCCACTTCTTAAGGATCTTGTTGTTCTTGTTCCAGATCATACTGTCTGAATTCTTCCATGACCTTCCTTCTTGGCTTTTCGGAAGGCCACTGTATGGATTTACTTCTGTGCATGTGCATACTTGTTATCTTTTTGAATGTTCAATTTCTCTTCTCTGAAGGCTACTAGTCAGATTGTGTTAGGGCACATCCTTAAAAATATTCTTTAAATTCACTCCTCTTTTACAGATCTGATCTCCAAACAGGGCCACATTCTGATGTACCAGTGGTTGTAATGGGTTTCACAAAGAATTTTTTGAGAAGCATAATTCAGCCTGTAACCATGGAAATCCACCATAGATTGGGAATAAAGGTGAACTATGCCTCCTGTTTTTGTTTTAAATCTTTGGTTTTGATGAATGTCATATGGTCTGTTATTGTCAGTAGACACTTTCTAGAAGCAATAGGAGCCTTTTCAAACTTAGTGGGAACAATGTAGAGATAATAATCAAAGTGATTTACCTGCTGAGATCTTTGTAGGGGCTACTGATTATGGTATTTGTGTTGAATTTAATGAGCAGGTCATTAGGGTTCTATTTGATCTTTATAAGTAAAACATGATCTTAAAGAAGAGGTCATGGATTAGGGAGGGAGAGGGCACAGGAGGAATTTAAGGGGAGATGGAGGAGTAGGAGTAATACAGAGGCAGTATTCCTATATGAAGTTCTAAGAAAATAAAATAATAAAACTTTAGAGAAAATTAACTTGTGACACTGTATCAAACCCCGGATAAGAGAGAATTCTCCCACCGGTAACCTCTTACCTAAAGAGGTGGACTTCTAAGTCTTTTGAATAAGTCATTTCTAAGTCACCTGACATTCACCAAGTATTGACTTTGTCAAGATACTTGATTACTAGAAAACAATTTAGCTTTTAACTAGATTTTTGAGAATTATTGATCAGTGCTCAAAATAACAATGATTTCCTGAAGTCTAGAAAACTAGCACACAGTATGCTCTCCTGAGGCTCATGTGCTTAATGGAGTAAAGACTATTTGAGTGTTAAAGGCTCAGTGGAAATTACCGAAACCTCTTTATTTTATTAAAGCAGTAAATTAAATGTATCATATCTTTTGTGGGAAAAAACCCAGTAGCAATTAGTCCTGAAACTAAAGATAGGATGGATATGTGTTGGTTTTAGAGAATGATATCAAGTTATTTTTAACTTAGTCCAATGGTAATTTTTTTTGTAATTTTTTATTTTAGAAACAATCTTATTTTCATATTAATCCTCCCATTCTATCGCTTTCCCATCCTCCCATGCTTCCCACCAACCCTCCTAAGCCCCCCCCCACCTACTCCCCAAGGATAGTGAGGCCCTCCACAGGGAGCCATCAAAGTCCCTCATATCATTTGGGAGAGGGCCTAGGACCTCTTTTGTGTATTGTGGGCTACAATAGTCTCCCTCCTTAGGGAATGGGCTCCTAAAGCCATTTGTGCACTAGAGATAAACACTGGCTCCACTGTTAGAGGTCCCATAGACTTCCCAGACCTCCCAGCTGACATTCACATTCAGAGGGCTTGGTTCGATCCAATACTGGTTCACCATCTTTGCCACTAGGGTCTCCATGCTCTCACTAGGTCAGGTCAACTTTTTTTTTCGGGTTTCTCCAGCAAGGTCATGGCTTCTTTGCTCATCCCTCCTCCCTATCCACAACTGGATTCCAGGAGTATGGCTCAGTGTTTAGCTGTGAGTGCCTGCATCTCCTTCGATCAACTTCTGGATGAAGGCTCTAGGAATGGCAACCAAGTCATCAGTCCCATTATAGGGGAAGGGCATCGAAGGCAGCCTCTCCACTGCCTAAATTCTTTGCTGGGGTCATCCCTGTGGATCCCCGAACTTTTCTCCAGTGCCAGACCTCTCTCCAAACCTATACTGGTTCCCTGTATGAAGGCATCTCCTTTCTTGACCTCCTCTACTCCCTCCCTCTCTCAGTCCTCCTGATCCCTCCTGTTCTCTTCTCCCTCCCCTTCTCCTCCTCTCCCCTTCCAATCTCCCTCTTCTCTCCACCCCAGTGCTCTGAATTTGGTCAGGGTTCTTCTCCCTCTCCCCTTCTTCAGTGGACCATGTATTCTTCTCTTTGACTCCTCCTTGTTCCCTAGTTTCTCTGGTGGTGTGGATTGTAGTCAGGTAGTCCTTTGCTCTATGTCTAATATACATATAAGAGTGAGTACATACCATGTTTGTCATTTTATGACTGAGTTACCTCCCTCAGGATGGTTGCTTCTAGTGCCATCCATTTGCCTGTGAATTTCAAGATTCCATTGCTTTTATTTTTCTGCCAAGTAGTACTCTATTGTGTAAATGTACCACATTTTCTCTATTCATTCTTCAGTTGAGGGGCATCTAGGTTGCTTCCAGCTTCTGGCTATTACAAATAATGCTGCTATAAACATAGTTGAACATATGTCCTTATTGTATGAATGTGCATTCTTTGGGTATATGCCCAAGAGAGGAATTGCTGGATCTTGAGGTAGACAGATTTCCATTTCCCTGAGAAACTGCCATACTGATTTCCAAAGTGGCTGTACGAGTTGGCAATCCCACCAGTAGTGGAGGAGTGTTCCCCTTTCTCCACTTCCTCTCCAGCATAAACTGTCCTTAGTGTTTTTGATTTTAGCCATTCTGACAGGAGTAAGACAGTATCTCAGAGTTGTTTTGATTTGCATTTCCCTGATGGCTAAGGATGTTGAGCATTTTCTTAAGTGTCTATCAGCCATTTTAGACTCCTCTATTGAGAATTCTCTATTTAATTCTGTACCCCACTTTTTAATTGGATTATTTGGTGTTTTGGAGACTAGCTTCTTGAGTTCTTTGTAAATTTTGGAGATCAGTCCTCTGTCAGATGTGGAGCTGGTGAGTATCTTTTCCCATTCTGTGGGCTACTGTTTTGTCTTGTTGGCTGTGTCCTTTGCCTTACAAAAGCTTCTCATTTTCAGGAGGTCCCATTTATTAATTGTTGATCTCAGTATCTATGCTACTGGTGTTATGTTCAGGAATTAGTCTCCTGTACAAGTTCATTCAAAGGTACTTCCCACTTTGTCTTCTAAGAGTTTCAGTGTGGCTGGATTTATGTTGAAATCTTTGATCTATTTGGACTTAAGTTTTGTGCATGGTGATAGATATGGATCTATCTGTAGTCTTCTACATGCCAGCATCCAGTTATGCCAGTATCATTTGTTGAAGATGGCTTCTTTTTTCCATTATATAATTTAAGCTTCTTTATCAAAACTTAGGTGCTCAAAGGTGTGTGGATTAATGTCAGTGTTTTCAATTCAATTCCATTGGTCTACCTGTCTATTTTTGTGTCAATACCAAAATGTTTTCAGGACTATAGCTCTATAATAGAGCTTGAAGCCAGGGATGGTGAGGCCTCTAGAAGTTCCTTTATTGTACAATGTTGTTTTAGCTACTCTGGGTATTTTGTTTTTCCATATAAAGCTGAATATTATTCTTTCAAGGTCTGTGAAGAATTGTGCCGGTGTTTTGATGGGGATTGCATTGAATCTGGAGATTGTTTTTGGCAAGATTGCCATTTTACTATGTTGATCCTACCTATTCTAGAGCATGAGAGATCTTTCCATTTTCTGGTAACTTCTTTATTTTCTTCCTTTAATGTCTCAAAGTTCTTCATATATGGGTTTTTCACTTGTTTGGTTAGTGTTACTCCAAGACATTTTATGTTGTTTGTGGCTATTTTAAAGGGTGATGTTTCTCTGATTTCTTTCTCAGCCCTCTTATTGTCTGTATATAGTAGAGCTACTGATTTTTTGAATTAGTCTTGTATCCTGCCACTTTGCTGAAGGTGTTTATCAGCTGTAGGAGTTCCCTGGCAGTTTTTCAGGTCACTTATGTAAACTATCATATCATCTGCAAATAGCGAAAGTTTGAGTTCTTTTCAAATTAGTATCCTCTTGATCTCCTTTTGTTGTCTTATTGCTCTAGCTAGAACTTCAAGTACAATATTGAGATATGGAAAAAGTGGTCACCTTTGTCTTGTTCCTGATTTTAGAGGAATCGTGTTGAGTTTCTGTCTATTTAAGTTTGATGTTGGCTGGTAGTTTAGTGTGTATTGCTTTTATTATGTTCAGGTATGTTCATTGTTATCTCTTTATCATGAAGGGGTGTTGGATTTTGTCAAAGGCTTTTTCAGTGAGATGATCATGTGGGTTTTCTTTTGCAGTTTGTTCATATGTTGGATGACATTGATAAATTTTTGTATGTTGAACCATCCCTGCATCCCTGGGATGAAGCCTACTTGATCATGTTGGATGATTTCTCTGAGTTGTTTTTGGATTCCATTTGCCAGTATTTTATTGAGTATTTTTGCATTAGTGTTTATGAGGGATATTGGTCTGTAGTTCTCTTTCTTATTTGTGTCTTTGTGTGGCTTGAGTACCAAGGTAATTGTAGGCTTGAAAAAAGAGTTTGACAATGAGCCTTCTGTTTCTATTTTGTGGAACAGTTTGAGGAGTACTGGTATCAGCTCTTTGAATTTCTGGTAGAATTCTGAACTGAAGCCATCTGGCCCTGCGCTTTCTTTGGTTGGGAGAATTTTGATGACTGCTTCTATTTCATTAGGGGTTAGAGGTCTATTTAAATTGCTTATCTGTTCTTGATTTAATTTTGGTAAGTGATATCTATAGAAAATTGTCCATTTCCTTTAGATTTTCAAATTTTGTGAAGTACAGGTTTTCAAAGTATGACCTGATGTTTCTCTGGATTTCCTCAGTGTCTATTGTTATGTGCCCCTTTGCATTTCTGATTTTGTTAATTATCATGGTCTCTCTCTGCCTTTTGGTTAGTTTGGATAAAGCTTTGTCTATGTTATTGATTTTCTCTAAGAACCAAATCTTTGTTTCATTGATTCTTTATATTGTTTTCTTTGTTTCTACTTTATTGATTTCAGCCCTCAATTTGATTATTTCCTGGCATCTACTCCTTCATGGTGAGTTTGCTTCCTTTTCTTCTAGAGCTTTCAGTTGTGCTCTTAATTCTCTAGTGTGACCATTCTCCAGTTTCTTCATGTGGGTACCTAATGTTATGAACTTTCTTCTTAGCACTGCTTTTAAAGTATCCCATAAGTTTGGGTATGCTGTGCCTTCATTTTCTTTGAATTCTTGGAAGTCTTTAATTTCTTCCTTGAGCCAGGAATGGCGCAATTGCACATTTTTCAATTTTCCTGAGTTTGTAGGTTTTCTGCAATTTGTATTGCTGTTGAATTCTAACTTTAAAGCATGGTGATCCAGTAGGATACAGGTGGTTATTCAATTTTTTTTGTATCTGTTGAGGTTTGCTATGTTGCCGAGTATGTGGTTGATTTTAGAGAAGGTTCCATGTGGTGCTGAGAAGAAGGTATATTCTTTTGTGTTTGGATGGAATGTTCTATAGATTTCTGTTAATCACAACTGGGTCCTAACTTCTGTTAGTTCCTTTGTTTTTTTGTTATGTTTCTGTCTGGTGGTCCTATCTAGTGGTGTAAAGGGGGTGTTGAAGTATCCTACTATAAGTGTGTGTGGTTTTATGTGTGGTTTGAGCTTTAGTAATGTTTCTTTTACAAATGTGGGTGCCTTCGTATTTGGGGCATAAATGTTGAGGATTGAGACTTCATAATGATAGACTTTTCCTGTGAAGAGTATAAAATGCCCTTCTTCATCTCTTTTGATTGATTTTAGTTTGAAGTCTAATTCATTAGATATTAGGATTGCTACACCGGCTTGCTTCTTATGTCCATTTGATTGGAAAATCTTTTCCAATTCTTGACTCTGAAGTAACTTCTGTTTTTAAAGGTGAGGTGTGTTTCTTGTATGCATCAGAAGGATGGATTCTGTCTTCATATCCATTTTATTAGCCTGTGTCTCTTTATTGGCGAGTTAAGGCTATTGAAATTGAGGGATATTAATGACCATTGATTCTTATTTCTTGTTTGTTTTGGATTTGTTTTTGGTGGTGGTATTGTGTAGGGCTGGTTTTGTGGATATGAATTGTGTAAATCTGGTTTTGTCATGGAATATTTTGTGTTCTCTATCTATTGTGATTGAGAGCTTTGCTGGATATAGTAGTCTGGGCTGGCATCTGTGGTGTCTCATTGTCTGTAGAACAGCTATCCAGGACCTTCTGGCTTTCAGGGTTTCCATGGAGAAGTCAGGTGTAATTCTGATAGGTCTGCCTTTATATGTTACTTGGCCTTTTTCCTTCACTATTTTTTATATTCTTTTTTTATTCTGTATGTTTGGTGTTTTGATTATCATGTTGTGAGGGGACTTATTGTTTTGGTCCAGTTTATTTGGTGTTCGGGAAGCTTCTTGAACTTTCTTTTTTTTTCTTAGGTACAAATGCTGCTTGTCCAATGATTAGGATTCTCATCTGTTAGCTCAGTCTTAATTATCTTAAATCTATATATTTTGTAAGACTTATCTTATCAGACACCTTCCATTGGTGTCCTCCCTTGCAGGTGGATCACATTGCGCCACTGGAGGAAGAGCAGAGGGGAAAAGGCTTCTTGAACTTTCATAGGCACGTCCTTCTTTAGGTTGGGAAAGTTTTCTTCTGTAATTTTGTTGAGTATGTTTTCTGTACCTCTGAGCTGGGCTTCTTGCCTTCTTCTATACCTATTATTCTTAGGTTTGGTCTTTTTACTGTGTCCCATATTTTCTGGATATTTTGTGTTATGGATTTGTTGGATTTAATATTTTTCTTTTGTTGATGACCACTTCCTCTAGTTTATCTTCAGCACCTGATAGTCTGTCTTCCATCTCTTATATTCTGTTGGTTATGCTTGCATCTGTAGTTCCTGATTGCTTACCCAGCTTTTCTATTTCCAATATTCCCTCAGTTTGTATTTTCTTTATTGTCTCTGTTTCAGTTTTCAGGTCTTGAACTGTTTGAATTGTTTTCTCCATATGTTTCATTTTTTTTTCTTGGCATTCTTTAAGAGATTTGTTCCATTTTTTTGTTTGTTTTTTTCTTCCATTTCTTTTTTAAAAATTTTTATTATTAGTTCAATTTAGGGAACAAGTTTGTTTCACATGTAAGTCCCTTCTTCCTCTCCCTCCCCTCACCCCCATCCCTCCTCCCCACCCCAACTACCCCCCACCCCATCCACCCACCACCCCCTAGGCAGGGTAGGGCCCTAAACGGGGGCTCTGCAAAGTCCACCAAATCTTCCTGTGCTGGTCCTGGGCAGCTCCCCATGTGTCCAGCACCAGAGTGTATCCCTTCACATGGGATGGGCTCTCAAAGTCCCTTCTTACACCAGGGAAAAATACTAATCCACTGCCAGAGGCTCCCTGGAGTGCAGAGGCCTCCTTATTGACTTCCATGTTCAGGGGTCTGGATCAGTCTTGTATTGGCCTCCCAGACAGCATCTGGGGTCGATGTGCTCTCCCTTGTTCAGGCCAACTGTTCCTGTGGGTTTCTCCAACCTGGTACAGACCCCTTCGATCTTCATTCCTCCCTCTCTTCAACTAAATTCCCGATTTCAGCTCAGTGTATATCTGTGGATGTCTGTCTCTGCTTCCATCAGCCACTGGATGAGGGCTCTAGGATGGCATAAAGAGAAGTCATCAATCTCATTTTAGGGGAAGGGCTTTTAGGTTATCCTCTCCACCATTGCCTGGATTGTCAGATCGTGTCATCCTTGTAGGTCTCTGGAGATCTCCCTGGTTCCAGATCTCTTCTCGGACCTATAGTGGCTCCCTCTAATATGGTATCTCTCATCCTGCTCTCTCTCCTCTATTCTTCCCCCAACTCAATATTTCTGCTCCTCCATTTCCTCTCCTCTACTCCTCTTTTCCTGCTCTTATTGTGGCAGCTCCCTCTCCCCTACCCTCATGCGTCCAATTAGCTCAGGAGTTCATGCCACTTCCCATATCCTTTAGAGTCCTTCATGTTTCCTAGTTTCTTTGGTGAAGAGGATTATAGGTTGGTAATCCTTTGCTCTATGTCTAAAATTCATATATGAGTACTTACTATGTTTGTCTTTTTGTGACTTGGTTACCTCACTCAGGATGGTTTCTTCTAATTCCATCCATTTGCCTGCTAATTTCAAGATTCCATTGCCTTTTTCTGCTGAGTAGTACTCCATTGTATAAATGTACCACATTTTCTCTATCCATTCTTCAGTTGAGGGGCATCTAGGTTGCTTCCAGGTTCTGGCTATTACAAACAATGCTGCTATGAACATGGTTGAACATATGTCCTTGTTGTATGAACATGCACTTTTTGGGTATATACCCAAGAGAGGAATTGCTAGATCTTGAGGTAGACTGATTCCCATTTTTCTGAGCAACCGCCATACTGATTTCCAAAGTGGTCTTACAAGTTCGCACTCCCACCAGCAATGGACGAGTGTTCCTTTTTTCCACATCTTCTCTAGCATAGATTGTCATTGATATTTTTGATTTGAGCCATTCTGACAGGTGTGAGGTGGTATCTCAGAGTAGTTTTGAGTTGCATTTCCCTGATGGCCAAGGATTTGGCACTTTCTTAAGTGTCTTTCAGCCATTTCAGATTCCTCTGTTGAGAATTCTCTATTTAGTTCTGCACCCCACTTTTTAATTTCATTGTTTGGTGCTTTGGTGGCTAGCTTCTTGAGCTCCTTATATATTTTGGAGATCAGTCCTCTGTCAGATGTGGGCTCAGTGAAGATCTTTTCCCATTCTGTGGGTGGTTATTTTGTCTTACTGACTGTGTCCTTTGCCTTACAGAAGCTTCTCAGTTTGAGGAAGTCCCATTTATTAATTGCAGACTTCAATGTCTATGCTACTGGCATAATGTTCAGGAAGTGGTCTACTGTGTCAATTTGTTCAAGGGTAATTCCGACTTTCTCTTCTAGAAGATTCAATGTGGCTGGATTTATGGAGAGATCTTTGATCCATTTGCACTTAAGTTTTGTGCATGGTGACAGGTATGGATCTATCTGCAATCTTCTGCATGCCCGAATCCAATTGTGCCAGCACCATTTGTTGAAGATGCTATCTTTTTTCCAATGTATAGATTTAGCACTTTGTCAAAAATAAGGTGTTCGTAGGTGCATGGGTTAATATCAGTGTTTTCAATTTGTGTCCATTGGTCTATCTGTCTATTTTTGTGCCAATACCAAGCTGTTTTCAGAACTATGGCTGTATAGTAGAGCTTGAAGTCAGGGATGGTGATGCCTCCAGAAGATCCTTTATTATAAAGATTTTTTTGGCTATCTTGGGTTTTTTATTTTTCCATATAAAGTTGAGTATTGTTCTTTCAATGTCTGTGAAAAACTGTGTTAGGATTTTGATGGGGATTGTGTTGAATCTGTAGATTGCTTTTGGCAGGATTGCCATTTTTACTATGGTGATTCTACCTATCCAAGAGCATGGGAGATCTTTCCATTTTCTGGTATCTTCTTTAATTTCTTTTTTTAAAGTCCCAAAGTTCTTATTGTACATGTCTTTCACTTTTTTGGTTAGTGTTATCCCAAGATATTTTATGTTGCTTGTGGATATTGTGAAAGGTGGTGCTTCCCTGATTTCTTTCTCATTGGATTTATCATCTGTATATAATAGGGCTACTGATTTTTTTTAGTTAATTTTGTATCCTGCTACCTTGCTGAAGGTGTTTATCAGCTGTATGAGTTCCCTGATACAGTTTTTTGGGTCACTAATGGGTATCATGTCATCTGCAAATAGTGACAGTTTGACTTCTTCCTTTCCAATTTGTATTCCTTTGATCCCCTTTTCTTGTCTTATTGCTATAGCTAGAAGTTCAAGTACAATATTTAAGAGATATGGAGAGAGTGGACAGCCTTGTCTTGTTCCTAATTTTAGAGGAAACACTTTGAGCTTCTCTCCATTTAGTTTGATGCTGGCTATTGGTTTGGTGTGTATTGCATTTATCATGTTTAGGTATGTTCCCATTATTCCTGTTTTCTCCAAGATCTTTATCATGAAGGGATGCTGGATTTTGTCAAAGGCTTTTTCAGCGTCTAGTGAGATGATCATGTGGTTTTTCTTTTTCAGTTTGTTTATATGGTGGATTACATTGATGGATTTTTGTATTTTGAACCATCCTTGCATCCCTGGATGAAGCCTACTTGATCATGGTGGATGATTCTTCTGATATGTTCTTGGATTCGGTTCGCCAATATTTTATTGAGTATTTTAGCATCGATGTTCATGAGGGATATCAGTCTGTAGTTCTCTTTCTTAGTCATATCTTTTGTGGCTTGGGTATCAAAGTGATTGTAGCCTCACAGAAAGAGTTTGGCAATATCCCATCTGCTTCTATTGTGCGGAACAGTTTGAGGAGTACTGGAATTAGCTCTTGTTTGAATTTCTGGTAGAATTCTGCAGTGAAGCCATCTGGCCCTGGGCTTTTTTTTGCTTGGGAGGCTTTTGATGACTGCTTCTGTTTCATTAGGGGTTATAGGTCAATTTAAACTGCTTATCTGTTCTTTGTTTAATTTTGGTAAGTGATATCTATCCAGAAAACTGTCCATTTCCTTTATATTTTCGAATTTTGTGGCGTACAGGTTTTCAAAGTATGACCTGAAGATTCTTGGATTTCCTCAGTGTCTGTTGTTATATCCCCCTTTTCATTTCTGATTTTGTTAATTAGCATGCTCTCTCTCTGCCTTTTGGTTAGTTTGGCTAGAGGTTTGTCTATCTTATTGATCTTCTCAAAGAACCAACTCTCTGTTTCATTGATTCTTTGTACTGTTTTCCTAGTTTCTACTTTATTGATTTCAGCCCTCAGGTTGATTATTTCCTGGCGTCTACTCCTCCTTGGTGAGTTTGCTTCTTTTTGCTCTAAAGCTTTCATTTGTTCTGTCAATTCTCTAATGTGACTTTCCTCCAGTTTCTTCATGTGGGCACTTAGTGCTATGAACTTTCCTTTTAGCACTGCTTTCATAGTGTCCCATAAGTTTGGGTATGTTGTGTCTACATTCTCATTAAATTCTAGGAAGTCTTTAATTTCTTTTTTTATTTCTTCCTCAACCCAGGAATGGTGGAATTGGGTGTTATTCATTTTTCACCAATATGTAGGTTTTCTGCAATTCATATTCCTGTTGAATTCTAGCTTTAATGCATGGTGATCTGATAAGATACAGGGGGTTATTTCAATTCTTTTGTACCTGTGGAGGTTTGCTTTGCTGCCAACTATGTGGTCAATTTTAGAGGTTTCATGTGGCAATGAGAAGAAGGTATATTCTTTTGTGTTTGGATGGAATGTTCTATAGATATCTGTTAAACCCAGTTGGGTCATCTAACTTCTGTCAGATCTTTTGTTTCTTTGTTAAGTTTCTGTCTGGTGGTCCTGTCTAGTGGTGTAAAGGGGGTGTTGAAGTATCCTACTATAAGTGTGTGTGGTTTTATGTGTGGTTTGAGCTTTAGTAATGTTTCTTTTACAAATGTGAGTGCCTTCGTATTTGGGGCATAGATGTTCAGGATTAAGACTTCATCTTGATGGACTTTTCCTGTGATGAGTATGAAATGCCCTTCTTCATCTCTTTTGATTGATTTTAGTTTTAAGTCTAATTTGTTAGATATTGGGATTGTTACACCAGCTTGTTTCTTGCGCCCGTTTGATTGGAAAATCTTTCCCATCATTTTACTCTGAGGTCACGCCTGTCTTTGAAGTTGAGGTGTGTTTCTTGTAAACAGCAGGATGCATTCTGTCTTTGAATCCATTCTGTTAGCCTATATCTTTTTATGGGTAAGATAAGACCATTGACATTTAGGGATATTAATGTCCATTGTTTGTTACTTCTTGTTTGTTTTGCATTTATTCTTGGTGTTGTCATTGTGTGTGGATTTTACCCTCCTGTTTCTTTTTGTGTTTGGTAAAATTATATTATCTATTGCCTGTGTTTTTGTGAGTGTAGTTATGTTTGTTGGGTTGGAGTTTTCCTTCCAGAACCTTTTGTAGTGCTGGATTTGTGGATATGTATTGTTTAAATCTGTTTTTGTCATGGAATATCTTGTTTTCTCCATCTACAGTGATTGAAAGTTTTGCTGGCTACAGTAGTCTGGGTTGACATTCATGCTCCCTTAGTGCTTGTAGGGTATCTATCCAAGACCTTCTGGCTTTCAGAGTTTCCATTGAGAAGTCGGGTGTGATTCTGATTGGTTTGCCTTCATATGTTACTTGACCTTTTTCCTTTGCTGCTCTTAATATTTTATCTTTATTTTGTAGCTTTGGTGTTTGGATTATTATGTGTCAGGGCAGGGGGACTTCTTTTTGTGGCCCAGTCTGTTTGGTGTTCTGTAAGCTTCTTGTACTTTAATAGGCATATCCTTCTGTAGGTTGGGGAAGTTTTCTTCTTGATATTGTTGAATATGTTTTCTGTACCTTTGAGCAGTGTTTCTTCACCCTCTTCTATAGCTATTATTCTTAGGTTTGGTCTTTTCATGGTGTCCCATATTTCCTGGATATTTTGTGTTAGGGATTTGTTGGACTTGAGGTTTTCTTTGGTTGATGAATGTATATCCTCTAGCGAGTCGTCAATAGCTGGATTCTGTCTTCCATCTCTTGAATTCTATTAATTATACTCACATATTTAGTTCCAGCCTTTTCATTTCCAGCATCGCCTCATTCTGTGTTTTCTTTATTGTGTCTATTTCAGGTTTCATGCTTTGAACTGTTTCAAGAGCTTCCTTCACTTGTTGGTCATTTTTTCTTGGGTTTCTTTAGATTCTTTAAGAGATTTGTTCATTTCTTGAATTTTTTGGTTTGTCATTTCCTCCATTTTGTGTAATTTTTTTGCTTGCCTTTTCTTCTATTTCTTTAAGGGATTTTCTTGTTTCCTCTTTAAAGGTCTCTATCATCTTGCCGAGATAATTTTTGAGGTCCATCTCTTCTTCATGCTCTGTGTTGGGCTTTTCAGATCTTGCTGGTGTGGAGTCCCTAGATTCTGGTGGTGTCATATTGGTCTTTCTGTTGTTGAATAAGTTCTTATTCTGTCTTCTTCCCATATCTTCTTCCAGTGGGTGCAGGTTGGGTCTCTCTATCTCCTCTTGTGACTCAGTGGTGTGTGTGGGCCAGGGATTCAATGTCCGCAGCTCTGGATGGTCTTGCCTCTCATGGTAGTCTCCTTACTCTGAAGGAATTAGGCCTCCATAGGGGTCAGTTTTGTGGAACGGGAAGGAAGAGTGGTGTGTTTCCAGACTCAGGGAGTCCCTCCCTGCCTGGGCAGGTCTACTCCAAGCAGGTACAGGCCTGGGGAGATGGGGGTGAATGGGGCTTTGGATGGTAGTTGGGTAAGAGCAGAGGGTCACTAACCTTGTTATGGATCAGGTTGGCAGAATGGGAAGGAAGAGTGGGGTTTTTCCAGACTCAGGGAGCTCCTCCCTGCCTGGACATGTCTACCCCAAGCAGGCCTAGGTCCAGAGAGATCAGGATGAATGGGGCTTTGGATGGTAGTTGGGTAAAAGCAGAGGGTCACTCACCTTGTTATGGATCAGGTCGGCGGAAAGGGAAACTTCCATTTCTTTAAGGGATTTTCTCATATCATCTTTGAGTGCCTCTATTTTCATTTTCATGAAGTTATTTTTAAGGTCATTCTCTTCTGTTTCATCTGAACTTGTATGTTTATGTCTTGGTGGTATTGATTCCCTAGACTCTGGTGTGCCATCTTCTCATCTCTTCTTCCAATGGGTGTAGTTGGGATCTCTCTCTCTTCTGGTGGGTATGGGTTCAAGGGCATATCCTCTCCTTTTGCTGGCTCTACCTACCAGAGGGAGAAGGGACAAGGCAGTAGTGGTGACTGATGCTGACTGCTTTGGATTTCCTCCAGGTCTCTCTGCAGGATTTGGTGGCACGAAGGATCTGGCAGCCTCTACAGGTCAGGGGACTTGCAGAGGGAGAGCTTTTCTTCCATTTCTTTAAGGGATTTTCTCATTTACTCTTTGAGGGTCTCTAATATCTTCATTAAGTTGTTTTTAAGGTCCTTCTCTTCTGCTTTATCTGCGTTGGGGTGTTTAGGTCTTGCTGATGTAGAGTCCCTAGATTCTGGTGGTGTCATATTGGTCTTTCTGTTGTTGAGTGTGTTCTTATGCTGTTGGCTTCCCATCCCATCTTTGAGTGAGTGCAGGTAGGGTTTCTCCCTCTGTGGTGTAGGTGGGCCAAGACTTCAGTTCTGCAAATCTGGATGGTCTGGCCTCTCCTGGTGTTCACTCAAGTAGAGGGCATGGGAAGGGGTCAAGACTCAAGTGGAGGGCAGAGGGTAGAGGGCAGAGGGTGTATGGGGAGCCAAGAGTGAGGTGTGGCCAGACTCCTGGTGGTCTCTTCCCAAGCAGGGGATGGAGGGCGGAGGGGGTCCAAGACTTAAGTGTGGCCAGACTTAAGATGCTCTGTCTTGCCAGGATGGGTCCACTCTACTTGAGGAGCAGGCCCAGGAAGATCACAGGGGATGGGGGATGGCAGGAGTTGGGCCCCGAGCAGAGCCACACATACCTCAAGCAGAGGGCAGAGGGTCCAATGGTAATTCTAATGTATATATTTATTTGAGACCAACAAGTCCCTGTCTCCTTGTAAGCATTCATAATTTCTATAATTAGGATATATAATTTCTATTTCCCCCAAATTCTGGAATACCAGGAAGCAGTTTGTGTTATGCTAGGTCACAGAAAACATGTCCTCTTATCCTGTGTATCTATTACGTTCATTGTCATGCTAGAAGAAATGCTCCTAAACTGTTGTGGGTGACCCTGCTTGGACACCCCTGGGGAAAGGGATGAGAAGAGGCAGTACCAATGACTCAGGTACTGTGAATCAGTAAGTAGCAGATCATGCTGCATATTTGTTTATTAAGAAATTTAGACCTGCCTTTATACCCACTCCAAAGGTCCTATTGGCTCAGGTGGCTTATTCTGTTGCATTGTGCTTTCCTCATTGGTGTTTATTGATCAGGTGTCTCCTTGTCAGCAGTTTTTGGGTATAGTGACTCAGGGAGAAAGTGCCTGAATTGCATGCTCATGCAGGCTGGCCTGGGCACCTGTGGCTTGGGTAGGCTGGCCATAGTGTCTCCTATGCTAAACATGAATGCCAGCTCCAGAATTCACACTCTAACCATCCTATTATGCTCCTTTGAAATCAGAGTGTAATGCTTCATCTTTATCTCTGACAGCAAACTTTCATGCTCTCTTTCTAAATCTGTAGTGCATGCATTCTAAAGCCTCTTTGGTTGAGAATTCAACAAGCTAAAGGGACCTAATCAATTTGTGAACAATAAGAGACAAACTATGATGAGTTTACCAGATTTCTTTTTTTGATGACACAAGATAGGTGATGCTGTTTGAAGCTACTGAAATCTTTGGAAGAGGAAGGAGAGGGAGACCAACATGAAACGAGTTCTCAACAGCAAGGGCTTTCATCTACTTGACAGCTTTGGCTCTGACTACCCCTGAATGTTTATAATGAGCAGCAATTGGGCTTTCCTACATTCTCTGTTTCCCGTTTCCTCTCTGGGCAAGGATTCAGCTGATATTTTTCCATCCAACTCAGAATTAGCATTGAAGTGAGCCAGGGTTTTGGTGGCACCAAATGACTGCCCCTTTTATATTTTCTCCCAAGAGGTATTGTAGCCCAGTGGCATCTTACCTGTTCTGTCCACCCTTCATTGTTCTGCTCACTTATGCAGCTTGTGGTCCTCTTTTGTTGTCTCCATTAATATTCTGGGTTGCTCTGTCTCCTGACCAAGGAAGGCCTTTTTAAAATGATTTTGATGAACCTACTCCTATAACCCTTATTGTGATGGCAATAATAGCTAAAATAATTTTATAAACAATGCCTTTTGGTCTTTTGTACATAGAGTGCTTTTAAATTACTTTGAATCTGTGACAAGAAGAGAACTGCTGTTGGAGTGCATTAAATGTTGACAAATTTTGGCATATGTTCCTTTTCTGTGGGGTATGGAATTTGTGTTTCTGGAATGGCCAATATATCAAATTCATGGCTTTTGAAGTTGTTTTGGAGAATGGCTCAGTTTACAGGTTTGTGGAAAAGCAGAAGCTTTGGAGGCTTCAATTGTCTAACATGACAATCTGTGTGGTGCCAAAATTCAATTATGAAAGGATTCTGGCAGAGCTTTTTGCAGTCATATTATTTGTTTGGCAACTAAGTACCAATCAAGAGATTTTCATGGTTAGAAGAGAGAAAAGAGGCAGCAACTTGCATTCGATCTCAATCTGTGATTTGGATGTGCATGACCTGAACCCATTGCTTTAATGGAAATGTAGTTTTCTTTTCCTTTAAAAAATTGTTTGTATTTTAAATTATGTGTGTGTGGGCGTGTGTGTGTGTGTGTGTGTGTGTGTGTGTGTGTGTGTGTGTGTGTGTGTGTGTGTGTGTGTGTGTGTGTGTACAGATGTCCACAGAATCCAGAAAAGGGTATTGGATGCCCTTTAGCTAGGTTACAGGTGAAGTAGCTGTGATGTGGGTTCTAGAAATTCAACTTTGGTCCTCTGGAAAAGCCTGAGATGTTCTTAAACACAAATGCCAGAATTGTAGTTTTCATGGGTTCCATAATTTAGCCCTTTAATATAAACTGACTGAACTAAAATTTTGACAGAAATCATTTTTTTCTCATTTCTTCCATGAACTTAACAGGTAAAAAGATGTGTTTTATCTGACCTAGTGTTGTTGAATAGTGAAAAACATTAATATTATTTGGTGGAAAACATCTCTTGTTTTAGTCAGAAGCTGTGGAGGACCATTTGATGGGTGTTGATCCCATACTTTAGATTTCAAATGATCATTGCTTAAACTTTTAGCATTCCCATTAGAAAACACATTGACTCTTCCTAGATGGGAGGCAAAATGGCATCTGGGTTGTGATACATGATAAGGTAAAGGAGAACTTACTAGTTCTCATGAAATAGCTCAAAACAAAAGCCTGGTTCAAGATGCAGGGCACAGTTAAATGTAGTAGGATGAGTTTGAAGGATGAGAGGTGGTAGGTGCTGAACTGGAAGGATGTGAGCAGGAGGCTACTCAAAGTCAATTGACAAAACTAGTGATGCAGCATCACAGTGAAAGTACTACAATATTGTTAAATTGCTCCCTTCTTGGCCCTCCCTCCTTTGCTGGGATTAAACCTAGGGCCCTTCCCAAGCTAAACATGTGCTCCACCAGTGAGTTAAACCCAAGGCCCTTACCCTTTTGTGCAACAAAAATGCATGTATCCTCCATTCCTAGATTGCTGCAGGGCTCTTTATCCTAGTGCACCTCAGAGATATAGCCAACACCAAAGCCTTGAGTCTTCTGGAACTTTGGAAGACAAATATCAAATTCTCTATCAGAAGCCCAAATGCCCTCCTTTATTTTGAAATGGAGGGGAGGGAAAGTGGAAGGAAAATGACCTGGAAAGATCCTGCCCCCATGGAGTAAATAATATTTTCCTTGATCTGGTTTAACTTGAATTCTTTTATAGATTTAGGAGGATGCAGTGGTGAGATCTGCAGTTTTTTACCACTGTATTCCCATATACTTGTTATGGAGCCTGATTTGGGGCATGGTAGTATGTGCCACCAGCTATTTCATTCTCCTACACTTCAATCTCAGATGAAATAAAGATAGAAAAGAGTGTTTTTAGCTTATAATTTACTAGTACTTATATTTCCTTATTTTTCTACTTCTGTTAAGATTTTGTTCTGCCAAAAAAATAAAATTTAACCCATTAAAAGCAAGGGTCAGATTTTGTTAATTATTTTCTTTTATACATTTTTTTTTTTGAGACAGGGTTTCACTGTGTAGCTTTGGAGCCTGTCCTGGAACTTGCTCTGTAGATCAGGCTGCCTTAAACTCACAGAGATCCATTTGCCTCTGCCTCCCAAGTGCTGGGACTAAAGGCTCTGAGTCATTGGCTATGTTTCTAGTACCAGGCATCATGTTCTCCCTTTTGTTGAGAAGGCCTTATGTCCAGTTAGAGATATATTGGTTGCCTCCTAGGTATACATGACAATATTGCATGCTTGGGGTCATTGTACCAAGCTAGTCATTGCCCTATTCTTCACAGTGGTCCCCTATCACTTTCCTTGTTTCTGCAGTTATTCCAGATTATATACTCATATCAGAATATTTGGAACTAAGAGCCTCAGATGAGAGAGAACATGCCATGCTTGTTTTTCTGCTTATGGGCTACCTCATTCAATATGATATTTTCTCTTTTCATCTATTTACTTGTAAAGTTCCTGATTTCATATTTCTTTACCACCAAATAGTATTCCATTGTGCATATGTATCAAATGTCCTTTGTCCATTTGCCAGTTGAAGTATAATTAGGTTGTTCTGTTTCCGAACTATTGTAAATAGAGCAGCAATGAACATGGCTGAGCAAGTATCTATGGAGTAGGATGTTGGGCATATGCCAAGCAGTGGTAGAGCTGGGCCACATGGTAGATTTATTTATCTTTAGCCTTTTGAGGTTTCTTCACATCAGTTCCTGGAGTGGTTGCATTAGTTTACAATCCTACCCATGGGGAGTGAGTGTCCTTTCCTGCAAATCCCCTCCAGCATTTGTTGTTTGTTGTTTTGTTGATCTTTGCCATTCTGACTACATAAGAAAAAATCTCAAAGTTGCTTTGTTTTATATATCTTCCTAATTGCTAGGGATGATGCACATTTTCTGACATATTTCTTAGCTGCTTTTTTCTTCTTTTGAGAATTCTTTGCTCTGATCCTAGGCCTACTTTTTGAATGTGTTTTTGAGTTCTTTTTGTATTTTGGAAATCAATCTTGTCAGATGTGTATCTCTCAAAGATTCTCTCCTATTTCATGGGCTTTCTATTTAGCTAGTTGATATTTAACTTTTTTTTACATTTATGAAATCCTTCTTGTCAGTTGTTGGCCTTAATTTTTGTGCAAATTAGGTCATATTCAGAAAGTCCTTTCCTATACCTATATCATGTAAAGTGCTACCTATGTTTTCTTCTAGCAGTTTCAGGGTAAATACTGAGGATGTTGATCCATTTGGAGTTTTTTTTTTCAAGCTGATAGATACAGATCCAATTTCATTCTCCTCCATGTGGACATCCAGCTTTACCATCACCATTTGTTGAAGACTTTTTCCTTTCTCTCCAGTATATGTGTTTACATCTTTGTCAAATAATAAATGCCTGAATTAAGATGCATCTAATTTCTCTTCAGTTTTGCTCCATTGGTCTATGTGTCGGTTTTTATGACAGTATCATATTGTTTTTATTACTATGGCTCTGTAATATATCTTAAGATCTGAAATGGAAACCCTTCCAGGATTGTTCATTTCGCTCAGGATTGTTTTGGCAAACCAGGGTCTCTGGTGGTTCTCTATGAATTTTAGGATAATTATTCTTATGTTTCTGTGAAAAAATAGGATAAATGTTTTCACTGGGACAGTATCTGTAAATGGCTTTGAGTAAAATGTTCATTTTTTATTTGACCTGAGATCACTAAGAATCTTGACATGCATCTTACTCCAACTGTGTTCCTATCTTCAGAGTCATTCCTTCAGAGTGTACTGAATGGCATAGTTACTCTCCCTGTCTGTACTTCATGAACACAGTGGACTCACCTATATGTTCAGGAGCTATTTCAGGTCTGGGGACTCTAAGGTATAATGGAAACAGTCAAGTCTAGGGATCCTTCCTGTTCATTTACACAAGATTTATTTTGTTAATCCACTAGCATGGAGTGTTTTCTTTCTTTTTTTAAAAAAGTATTTTTCTTTCTTCAGAGGTTTATAGTTGTCATTGTACAGGTCCTACAGTTAGGCTTATTGCTAGATATTTTATTTGCCCTGAGGCTATTGTGAATGGAAATATATCCATGATTTCTTTCTCTGTATGTTTGTTGTTGGTGCCTAGAAAAGCTACTGATCTGTATAAATATATTCAGAATCCTTTCCTGTTAGTGATTTGTTCATTGTTTCTAAATTTTTTTTCTGGTATAATTTTTGGAATCTCATGTATAATATCATGTTATCTACAATTTTTATACCAGTTCTTTATTATCTTTATCAGATTATTTTTCTATTATTTATAATTACCTGAAAATTAATTCTTTTCTCTCTTATCTTTACATGTTAATAAACTTAGAAAAGAAATTAATTTGACAAATTTCAGACAATAGCTTCGGATATGCTTACCCTTGGTTATTCTAATTGAGTATTCCATTTTGTATTGCTATAGCAAAATATGTTACAAAAATATGTTACAATGTTAAGGGTTTTTTTAGTTCAGAATTATGGTGGTTGAAGGGATCAAACAGCATGATGTCAGTTTTGTGAAGAAGGAGCCCTCTCCATATCACAGCACACTGGAGAATTACAAAGGAAGAAAGGTCTGCACAGAAAGCATGAATGTGACCAAGCAATCAAGAGATCATGGAGGGGGCTTCATAAAGTAACACCCTTTTCTCTAGATCTAATAAATACATCCTTACTAGATGATTCCCACTCCTATAACATAGCTTTTAGTCATCTGAGACTGATCCACAAGACCTAAGGAGAACTGGACTCCACCTCGTAAAGATTCCTTTGCCTCAGTGCTGCCACACTTGGGACCAAGTCTCCTACACATGATCTCAGTAAATGATGTATGAAAATCATGAAATCAATATTTTGCAGGTTATGTTTCTTAAAGTCTGATGGCTTTTTGTATATATGCATTCATGTTTATGTATGCATAGGTGCACAAGTGTACATAGGCACACATGTACTTGATGCATGTTTTTTGTAGAGGTTAGAGGTTCCTTACTGGCCTGGGGAAAGGTGATCTCATTAGTCTAGCCTGTCTGTCCAGTGAATTTCAGGGACCTACTGCTTTGCTGCTCCAGTTCTTGGATTGTAGGTCACACCAACATGCCTAAATTTGTGTATTGCTATTCAGGATCAAAGTCAGGTCCTCATGCTTGCATGACAAGTACTTTACCAACCCAGCCACCTTCCCTAGCAGCTCATGATTTGTTTTGGGAAAATATTCTGCCCATATACTTTGGAGAAAGTGTCTCCACATACTGCTTTAGTTAAATAATATTTCAAATATATACATATATTTAGAATACAGAATATACAAAGGATAAAAGAAAACAAGCTGTTATTTTATTGCAAAGGTATGACCATTATTATTATTATTATTATTATTATTATTATTATTATTATTATTTATCTTATTCCTGTCATTTTATGTGCAAATTTAACAAGGATATGCATATTGTATGCCCTGATTTGCTTAAGTTTTATTTTACTTTGTGGGCCACAGATTGAGAATACTGTACTGTAAGTGTGTTAACTACAGATGTCCCTAATTAGTGTCCCAGTTTAGTAATAGTACACCTTCCAAGGTGCTTAGTAGAATATTAGTAGGCAATATTTGTTACAGTTGCTCTGTGATCAAATAAGTTAGGGAAACAGAGAGTTAAAGTTTGTATTTCTTGGTAGGAGTTTTCAGGGATATGAATATGCTGATACCTATTATGACATAGAGGAGAAGGATTCAATTCATCCCAGCTTATGGAATCTTTGATATTTTTCAAAACAAACTTTTATGAAAATACACATTGAGAAAATATTCTTTTGAGTTTCTCTTTTTTTTTTGCGGGGGAGTACTATAACAAATCAGCACAGGTTAGGTGGTTTAGAAACAATAGAAATTTATTTCTCACAAAATTAAGGTTTGTGGTAAGTATGGTGTCTGGTGGAGGTTCTCTTCCTGTTTCATATTTGAGTTATGCTTTTGCTATATCTTCACATGTTAGAAGGGACAAGGAAGATTTCTAGGCATTTTTTATATTAGCCATAAACTCATACTTGGTTTTTAACTCTCATGACCTATTGCCATCACAAGTAGCCCACCTTCATGTACTTTCACACAGATACTAGGATTTCAAAATATCAAACATCTAGTCTATAATGTTTCTAAGTATGGTGCTGCCCTTGGCTTTAGATAAATAATACATTCCAATAATCCTAATAAAGAGCTATTTACAACAGTTCATGAATTTTCTTTGAACTTTTAAAATTAGGAGCACTTGTTGAATTTTATTAAGAGTGTTTTGGGGCACCTATTGCACTGACTATCAAACTATATGTACATCCATATATTTCAACTTTCATCTGTATGATATAACATGCTAAAAGATTTAAGAATATAAGTTAACCTTTATTTTGAATGTATCTCCTTTCAAAGTCTCAGTCTCTGCATGCATATACTAAGGATGGCAATGTCATTGCCCTTAAAAAGAGGCTGAATTAACTATGAACATGCATATAATAGGCTCAGCACCATTCCTGTAAAATAGTAATCTATTAACAGCTGTGTCTACAATCCATAAACATTAGTAAGTGGTTCTTTAATTTTAATTTTGCTACATGATGTGTAATTGTTTTACTTTACTATCTAAGATAATAGCTGCATAGGTGGATGTCTTACATTTTCATTTTAATTAGTTAAAGTGAGTGACAGATGTCTTGCTCTATGACACTGGGACCGTAAGTGTGCTTTGAACAGGGTTTGCATTTGGAATTTGAGATTTCTGTACTACACAGGTATATTTTCAGAGATTTTAAAAACCATTGTTCCAAACACATTTGGAAGGGTGTTTTCTGCTTCACGTCACTGGATTTAATTTATAGTTATTCATTTATAATTATTGAGTTATGTTAGTTCTTAACAAGTGATATTTATGAGTTTATTGATTTTTGTGTTGAAGTTGGTTTTGGCTGAATTATCCTTCCTGCTTTCTTTTCATTTGCAATTGCTTGCTATTTTCCTTTTCTTTTGGATGTGGCTCACTAAAACTCGTTTCCTCACTGCCATTTGCCATTTTGTTTCTATTAGTTTCTTGTTATCCTTTTAAAAGTTTGAACTTTGCATATGTTATTTTGTTAAGATATTATAGTTATCACTCTGTCTAGAGTAGTTCTCAGCCTTCCTAATACTGTGGCTCTTTAAAAAGTTCCTCATGTTGTGGTGATCCTGAACCATAAAAATATTTTCATTTGCTATTCTTCACTGAATTTTTAAATTTTATTTAAATTCTTTAATTACTACTCATATTTACATATCCACCCCCCATTTCCTCACCCTCTCATCCTCCCATGTTTCCCCCAACCCCCCCAACCTATCCCCCAACTCCTCTCCAGGGATAGTGAGGCCCTCCACTAGGGACCTTCAAAGTCTGTTATATTGTTTGGGGGAGGGCCTAGGCCCTCCTTGCTGTATCTGAGCTGCAATAGTAACCCTCCATAGGGAATGGGCTTCCAAAGTCCATTTGTGCTCTAGGGTTAAAGACTGGCTCCACTGTTAGAGGTCTCATAGACTGTCTTGGCCTCATAGCTGGCACCCACATTCAGAGGGCTTGGTTCAGTCCAATGCTGGTTCCCCAGCTTTATGATTAGGGTCTCCATACTCTCACTAGGTCAGGCCAACTGTTTCTGCGGGTTTCTGCAACACCGTCTTGGCTCCTTTGCTCATCTCTCCTCCCTCTCCACAACTGGATTCCAGGAGTATTGTTCAGTGCTTAGTTGTGGGTGCCTGTTTCTGATCTAACTGGATGAAGGCTCATGGTAGAGACCAATCTCATTATAGGGGAAGGGCATCAATAGCATCCTCGCCACCACTGCTTGGATTCTTAGCTGGGGTCATCCCTGTAGATTCCCTAACATTTCCCCTGTGCCAGACCTCTCTCCAAACCTGTACTGTTTCCCTCTATCAATGCATCTTCTTTCTTGCTCTCCTTTATTCTTCCCCTGTCTCAGTCCTCTTGCTCTCCTCCCCCCTTCCCCATTCCCCCCCACCACTTTCCTCTCCACCCCTGCCCCATGCTCCCACTTTGTTCAGAGGTACTTATTCCCCTCCCCTTCTTCGAGGGACTATGCCATCTTCTCTTGGGGTCCTGCTTGTTTCCTAGCTACTCTGGCAGTGTGAATTGTAGACTGGTAATCCTTTGCTCTATGTCTAAAAATCAAAAATGAGTGATTACATACCATGTTTATCTTTTTGTGACTGGGTTACTTCACTCAGGATGGTTTCTTCTAGTGCCATCCAGTTTCCTGGCAATTTCAAGATTCCCTTGTTTTTTTCTGCTGAGTAGTACTCCATTGTGTAAATGTACCACATTTTTTTCTATCCATTTTTCAGTTGAGGGGCATTAAGTTGCTTCCAGGTTCTGGCTATTACAAATAATGCTGCTACGAACATAGTTGAACATATGTTCTTATTGTATGAATCTGCATTCTTTGGGTATGTGTCCAAGAGAGGAATTGCTGGATCTTGGGGAAGACTGATTCCCATTTTCCCGAGAAACCACCATACTGATTTTGAAAGTGGTTGTACAAGTTTGCACTCCCACCAGCAATAGAGGAGTGTTCTTATTTTCCAAATCCCCTCCAGCATAGACTGTCATTAGTGTTATTGATTTTAGCCATTCTGATAGGAGTAAGATGGCATCTCAGGGTGGTTTTGATTTGCTTTTCCCTGATGGCTAAGGATGTTGAGCACTATCTCAAGTGTCTTTCAGCCATTTCAGATTCCTCTGTTGAGAATTCTCTATTTAGTTCTGTACTCCACTTTTTAATTGCATTGTTTGGTGCTTCTTGAGTTCATTGTATAGTTTGGTGATCAGCCCTCTGTCAGATGTGGGGTTGGTGAATGTCTTTTCCCATTCCGTGGGCTGCTGTTTTGTGTTGCTGACTGTGTTCTTTGCTTTACAGAAGTTTCTCGGTTTCAGGAGGTCCCACTTACTAATTGTTGATCTCAATGTTTGTGCTACTGATGTAATGTTCAGAAAGTGGTCTCCTGTACAATTTTTTTCTAGGGTACAACCTACCTTCTCTTCTAGGAGTTCCAGTCTGGCTGACTTTATGTTGAGGTCTTTGATCCATTTGGACTTAAGTTTTGTGCATGGTGATAGATATGGATCAATCTGCAATCTTCTACTTGTCCAAATCCAGTTATGCCAACACCATTTGTTGAAGATGCTTTCTTTTTTCCATTGTATAACTTTAGCTTCTTTGTCAAAAATCAGATTTTCATAGGTGTGTGAAAACCAGAGTTTTCAGTGGATTCCATTGGTCAACCTGTCAATTTTTGTGCCAATACCAAGCTGTTTTCAGGACTATGGCTCTGTAATAGAGCTTGAAGTCAGGGATGGAGATGCCTCTGGAAGTTTCTTTATTATACAGGATTGTTTTGGTTTTCCTGCATTTTTTGTTTTTCCATATGAATTTGAGTACTGTTCTTTTGAGGTCTGTGAAGAATTGTGCTGGAATTTAATGGGAATTGCATTGAATCTGTAGATTGCTTTTGGCAAGATTGCCAATTTTACTATGTTGATCCTACCTATCTAAGACCATAGGAGATCTTTCCATTTTCTGGTATATTATTTAATTTCTTTCTTTAAAGACTCAAAGTTCTTACTATACAGTTCTTTCACGTTTTTGGTTAGTGTTACCCTAAGGTGTTTTATGTTGTTAGTTGCTATTGTAAAGGGTGATGTTTCTCTGATTTCTTTCTCATCACATTTATCATCCATATATAGCAGGGCTACTGATTTTTTGAGTTAATCTTGTATCCTGCCAAATGCTGAAAGTGTTTATCAGCTGTAGTAGTTCTCTGGTAGAATTTTTGGGTCACTTATGTAAACTATTATATCATCTACAAATAGTGAAAGTTTGATGTAGGGAGCTGCAGAATACCGCACCCAAAAGATGGCGCTGGTTTCTGCCCTCCGCCAGCCCGACAGCGAGCGCTCTCTGTGGTAAACAACTCCAAATTTGGTAAAGGTCATGTATCCTCTTAATTCTGCTTGGAGACAACCTATCCTGGCGCGCCACGTAGGGTTAGGTGATTGGTAGATGTAGACTATATCAGGCCCCGTCTCCCTGGCCCGGGGCCGCCGCCGCCATTATACATTGTACAAAGCAAAGAGGTTCCCGATTAAACTGTGTTGAAGAAGATTCCTCAGTGTGGCGTCTTTCTTGCTGGTCAAGGGTGGACGCGGCAAGTGGTGGCCCGTACGGGGAATTCAGAACTTCTCACAGTCGGGGCGGCGCTGGTAAGTTCCCAAGGTAAGTGGAACTGTAAAGTCCGCGGCGAATGCGGATATAGGTCTCCGGTAAAGGAGCACCAAGGTCCTCGGGAAAGAGGAGATAGGTCTCCAGTAAAGGAGTACCAAAGCCCTCGGTAAAGAGGCAATAAGGTCCTTGGGAAAGAGGAGATAGGTCTCCAGTAAAGGAGTACCAAAGCCCTCGGTAAAGAGGCAATAAGGTCTCAGGTGAGGAGCAACAAAGTTCCGGGATCCGGACACAGCAGAGGTAACCAAAAGTGAAAGTATGGGAACTACAACATCGCAACCAATTTTCATTCCTCTTCAAGAGCTGTTACGGTCTAAGGGATTGAAATTAAAGAAAAGTACTTTAGAGAGATTTATCCAAGAGGTTATTGTGGTAGCCCACTGGTTTGCTGATTCCAGTAATTTAAACACCAGTTGCTGGGACAAGCTTGGAAAAGATCTAGATTTTGCCTGGGCACAGGGAACGCTGAAGCCAGGGACAAGGCCTATTTGGAAAATGGTTCGCAGCTGTCTATAGGATCAAAGATGCCACAAGGCTGTAGAAGAGGGGCAGGAGACGTTAGAACAGCTGAAGGAAATAAATAGATGCAAGTCATGGGGCCTGTGCAGCATGGTTTACCGTTGCTGTCAGCCCTACCCAATCATGAAGAACCTGATTTGTGATGTGTGCAGGATAGTGTTAGGTTTGCTTTTACTTTACCTTCTATTCTCCATACCATTATATGAGTGGGTGGTTTTACCCCAGGGTATGGCCAATAGCCCCACTATGTGTCAGCTTTTTGTGTGTTATGCTATTGCTCCTATTAGAGAGAAATACCCTGCTGTGAGATGTGTCCACTATATGGATGATATTCTGTTAACTAGTAAGGAGTTGAAATTGCTGCACTTAGCATATGGAGATTGTGTTGGATATCCAATCTACCCTTAATTGCCAATTGGAAGGTGGCATTATGGTTTTGAATCAATGAATTGATCTAGTACAGGAACAATTGGATACTTTATGGCAACTGGCACAGTTGGGATGTGAATGGAGAATGCCTGGTTTGTGTGTAACAGCTGTTTCCTATCAGAATTATTCCTTAGCAGCAAACATGTCTAAACAACCTTCATAGTATCTTCTAGGCAACTGGTCTGGGGATTTTGGCACTTGAATTCCACCAGGGTCAACATCTCGGTTGCGGAAGGACTGTCTGCATGGATCACTCAAGCCATGAATCATCTGAAAGAGATGGCCAATAATTTCACGGAGAACAGCAACCTAAGTTGGCAGCTGAGTGCCTAAATTGGAGTCAACAGTTCGAGAACCTGACAGACACCCTGACACAACAGATTATTGCTGTGAATGCTACACGCCTGCCCACTCTTAATACCCTTTTAACTACCCTTAAGCAAGCCTTTAGTTTAGTTAAGGAATGGGCTGGAGTAGGGGTTATGTTTTCCATGATGCTGTTAGCCATTTTTGTTTGCCTGTGGTGCCTATGCAGGATCAGGAAGTCGCAAAAATCCCAAGCTGTTATGTTGGTACAGGCCTTTGCTGCTGTGGAAGCAGGACAATCCCCTCAAGCATGGTTATCCATGCTGACAGACAAATAGATGTCTGTCTCGCCCTTGCTGAGTGAGTGATGCGTATCTGAATCAGTCATGCTCAATGACGGGCACCTACCCTCTTGCTGAGCGAATAAGCATACATGTGTTCCCTTCAACCTAAGACATGAGCCTGTGAGGGCGACACAGTGACTCTTTGATGGGTAAGATAGGGACACTGGGGTTGAACCTAAGACAGAGATGACTGAAATCTGACAACAGATAGATACTGCTACTCCTATAATATTAAAACAAAAAGGGGGAACTGTAGGGAGCTGCAGAATACTGCACCCAAAAGATGGCACTGGTTTCCGCCCTCCGCCAGCCCGACGGCGAGCGCTCTCTGTGGTAAACAACTCCAAATTTGGTAAAGGTCATGTATCCTCTTAATTCTGCTTGGAGACAACCTATCCTGGCGCACCACGTAGGGTTAGGTGATTGGTAGATGTAGACTATATCAGGCCCCGTCTCCCTTGGCCCGGGGCCGCCGCCGCCATTATACATTGTACAAAGCAAAGAGATTCCCGATTAAACTGTATTGAAGAAGATTCCTCGGTGTGGCGTCTTTCTTGCTGGTCAAGGGTGGATGCCACAGTTTGACTTCTTCCTTTCCAATTTGTATCCCCTTGATCTCCTTTTGTTGTCTTATTGCTGTAGCTAGAACTTCAAGTACAATATTGAAGAGATAGGGAGAGAATGGACAGCCTTGTCTTGTTTCTGGTTTTAGAGGAATTGCTTTGAGTTTCTCTCCATTTAGTTTAATGTTGGCTGTTGGTTTACTGTATATTGCTTTTATCATGTTTAGTTATGTTCCTGTTATTCCTGATCTCTCCAAGACCTTTATCATGAAGGGATGTTGGATTTTGTCACAGGCTTTTTCAGTATCTAGAGAGATGATCATGTGGTTTTTTCCCTCAGTCTGTTTATATGGTGGATTACATTGATGGATTTTTGTATGTTGAACCATCCCTGCTTCCCTGGGATAAAGCAAACTTGATCATGGTGGATGATTTCTCTGATGTGTTTTTGGAGTCGATTTGCCAATATTTTGTTGAATGAGGGATATTGGTCTGTAATTCTCTTTTTTAATTGTGTCTTTGTGTGGCTTGGCTACTATGGTAATTTCAGCCTCATAGAAAGAGCTTGGCAATGTCCCTTATGCTACTATTGTGTGGAACAATCGAGGAGTACTGGTATAAGCTCTTCTTTGAATTTCTGGTAGAATTCTGCACTATATCCATCTGGCCCTGGGCTTTTTTTGGTTGGTAGCCTTTTGATGACTGCCCCTTCATTAGGGGTTATAGGTCTGTTTAAATTGCTTATCTGTTCTTGATTTAATTTTGGAAAGTGATATGTATCCAGAAAATTGTCCATTTCCTTTAGATTTTCAAATTTTGTAGAGTACAGGTTTTCAAAGCATGACCTGATGATTCTCTGGATTTCCTCAGTGTCTGTTGTTATATCCCCCTTTTCATTTCTGATTTCATAAATTAGCATGCTCTTTCTCTCCCTTTTGGTTAGTATGGATAAAGGTTGATATATCTTGTTAACCTTCTTGAAGAACCAACTCTTTGTTTCACTGAGTCTTTGTTGTGTTTTCCTAGTTTCTACTTTATTGATCAGCCCTCAGTTTGATTATTTCCTGGCATCTACTCCTCTGGGGAGTGTTTGCTTCCTTTTGTTCTAGAGCTTTCAGTTGTGTTGTTAATTCTCTAGTGTGACTATTCTCCAGTTTCTTCATATGGGCACTTAGTGCTATGTACTTTCCTCTTAGTACTGCTTTCAAAGTGTCCCATAAGTATGGGTATGTTCTGTCTTCATTCTCATTAAACTCTAGGAAGTCTTTAATTTCTCTTTTATTTCTTCCTTGACCCAGAAATGGTGCAATTGGGCATTATTCAATTTCTACAAGTTTGTAGGGTTTCTGCAATTTGTGTTGTTGAATTCTAACTTTAAAGCATGGTGGTCTGATAAGATACAGGAGGTTATTCCAATATTTTTTATATCTGTCTAGATTTGCTACATTGCTGAGTATGTGGTCAATTTTAGAGAATGTTCCATGTGGTGCTGAGAAGAAGGTGTATTCTTTTGTGTTTGGATGGAATATTCTATAGATATCTGTTGAACCCAACTGGATCATAACTTCTGTTAGTTCTTTTGTGTCTTTGTTAAGTTTCTGTCTGGTGGTCCTATCTAGTGGTGAAAGCAGAGTGTTGAAGTCTCCTACTATCAGTGTGTGAGGTTTTATGTGTGATTTGAGCTTTAGTAATTTTTTTTTCCGAATGTGGGTGGCTTTGTATTTGGGGCATAGATGTTCTGGATTGAGAATTCATCTTGATGGACTTTTCCTGTGATAAGCATTAAATGACCTTCTTCATCTCTTTTGATTGATTTTAGTTTGAAGACTAATTTGTTAGATGTTAAGTTTGCTACACCAGCTTGTTTCTTTGGTCCATTTGATTGGAAAGTCTTTTCCCAACCCCTTACTCTGAGTGAATGTCTGCCTTATAACATTGAGATGTGTTTCTTGTATGCAGAAGAAGGATGGATTCTGTCTTTGTATCAATTCTGTTAGCCTGTATCTTTTTATTGGCAACTTAAGACCATTGACATTGAGGGATATTAATGAACATTGATTGTTGATTCTTGTTTGTTTTGGATTTGTTTTTGTCGGTGTTTTATGTGTGGATTCCCCCCCTTTTGGTGTTTGATAAAGTGGAATTATCTATTGTTTTTGGTTCTTTTTAGCATAGTTATCTTTGTTGCCTTGGAGTTTTCCTTCCAGTAATTTCTGTAGGGCTGGATTTGTGGATATGTATTTCTCAAGTCTGGTTTTGTCATGGAATATCTTGTTTTCTCCATCTATAGTGATTGAAAGCTTTGATGGATACAGTAGTCTGGGCTGGCATCCATGTTCCCTTAACATTTGTAGAACATCTATCTGTGATCTTCTGGCTTTCAAAGTTTCCATTGAGAAGTTGAGTGCAATTCGGTTAGGTCTGCCTTTATATGTTATTTGGCCATTTTCTTTTGCTGCTCTTAATATTTTTCTTTATTCTGTAAGTTTGGTGTTTTGATTATTGTGTGGTGAAGGGACTTCTATTTGTAGTCCAATTTATTTGGTGTTCTGTAAGTTTCTTGTACTTTCATAGGCATATCCTTTTTTTTTTAGGTTGGGGAAGTTTTCTTCCATGATTTTGTTAAATATGTTTTATGTACTTTTGAGCTGAATTTCTTCACCTTCTTCTATACCTATTATTCTTAGGTTTGGTCTTTTCATGGTGTCCCATATTTCCTGGATATTTTATGTTTGGGATTTGTTGGACTTGAGATTTTCTTTGGTTGATGACTGTATATCCTCTAATGAGTCTTCAACACCTGACATTCTCTCTTCCATTCTTGCATTCTATTGGTTATGCTTTCATCAGTGGTTCCTGATCATTTACCCAGCTTTTCTATTTCCAGCATCCCCTCATTCTGTGTTTTCCTTATTGTTTCTAATTCTGCTTTCAAACTGTGGACTGTTTGAATTGTTTTCTTCACTTGTTTGTTTGTTTTTTCTTGGCTTTCTTTAGATTCTTTAAGATTTGTTTATTTCTTGAATTTTTTGGTTTGTTTTTTCCTCCATTTCATGTAATGTTTTGCTTGTTTTTTCTTTTATTTCTTTAAGGGATTTTCTTGTTTCCTCTTTAGTGGTCTCTATCATCTTCATAAGATAATTTTTAAGGTCCATCTCTTCTTCATCCTCTGCATTGGGCTTTTCAGTTCTTGCTGGTGTGGAGTCCCTAGATTCTGGTGGTGTCATATTGGTCTTTCTGTTTTTGAGTGTGTTCTGTCATCTTCCTATCCCTCATGTGGCAGGTGGAGGTCAGAGAGCAGAGGGGGAACCAAGAGTGAGGTCCATCTGGACTCAGGGTGGGCCTTCCGGTCTGGGCAGATCCATTCTTGTTTTGGGGAGGCTCAGGAAGCAGCAAACAAGGATTGATGTCAGAAGATGGGGGCAGAACAGCACTCAGACTTACTTCACGCAGCAAGTGGAGGGCAGAGAGCAGAGGGGGGGACAAGGTGAGGTGTGTCCAGACTGAGGGTAGGCCTTCTGGTCATCACTGAAATTTTTGCTGCTGTGTTAATGTCTGTGTTTTCCAATGGGTCTTAGGTGACCCTTGAGAAAGGGGTTTGACACCCAGAGGAGTCTCAACCTATATGTTGAGAACCATTGTTCTAAAAGCTTATGGGTATTATATTCTTTTTTGGGGGGCCAAAGTGGCTTTATTAGAGTGCAAGAATCCCCAAAGGACTTCAGAATTAGCATCGGGGCCCTTCTTCTTGACAAATGTGGGCACGACATTAACAAAGCAACGGTTATATACCACATTTATGCTTGGCCTGACCTGTCTTCTACTTTTTCTTCTCCTGTTTGGTCACCTTGGGAATTTGACCTCTCACTTTTCCAGCACGAGCCAGGGAACCATGAACTTCACCTCCCAGCACTTGACCAGCTACTTCCAGAGTGTTAGGGCCCCTACACCACACTGGCCTAGGCTGGCATCATCCTCCAGAGTTGAGGCAGCTAGAAGTACAACTTGATCTGGGGAAATGCCTTCCCTTGAGACCACATGAGTTTTGATCTGGGCGACCATCTCTTGGCTGGTCACCTTGAGAGCGTGTAGTTCCTGGGCACGTACCAAGAGCTGCATTTTGGCAACTAATCCGTGGTCACTGAAGCTGCTATGGCGAAGATGGAGTTAAGAAAGAGGAAGAAGTGAGGGGCACACATCCTCACCGCATGCCCTGTGTCATGTCACTCTGATATTATCTTCTTTTTATTATTTGAATTAAAAACAAGATTGTTTTACATGACAATCTCAGTTCCCTTCTCCCTCTCATGCTCCCCTTCACCTCCCCCCAACTAAAACCCTACCTATCACATATCCTTTCTGTTCCCCCTGGATGGTGAGGCCTTCCATAGGGTGTCATAAGAGTCTATCATATCCTTTGGGATAGGACATAGGCCTACCTTCGTGTGTCTTGGCTCAGGGAGTATTCCTCTGTGTGGAATGGGCTCCCAAAGTCCACACCTATGCTAGGGATAAGTACTGAACTACTACAGGAGGTCCTGTAGATTTCCGAGGTTTCCTCACTGAAACCCATGTTCCTGGGGTCTGGATCAGTCCCATGCTGGTATCCCAGCTATCAGTCTGGGGAGCAAGAGTTCCCTGATGTTCAGGTCAGCTGTTTCTGTGGGTTTCACCAGCCTGGTCTGGACCCCTTTGCTCTTCACTCTTCCTTCTCTGCATCTGGGTTCCAGTGCAGTTCAGTGATCAGATGTGGGCGTCTGCTTCTACTTCCACCAGCTGCTGGATGAGGGCTGTTGGGTGGCATATAAGTCAGTCATCAATCTCATTATCAGGGGAGGGCATTTAAGGTAGCCTCTCCTCTGTTGCTTGGATTGTTATCTGGTGTCATCTTTGTAGATCTTCAGACATTTCCCTAGTGCCTGATTTCTCTGTAAAACTAAAGTGTCTCCCTCTATTATGGTATCTCTATTCATGTTATCTTCTATTCTTTGCCTGACTCAACCTTTCTGCTCCCTCATGTCCTCTGCTTCCTTCCTCTTCTCCCCTTCTCATTCTCCTATCTCCCTCCTCTCACTTCCCATGCTCCCAATTTTCTCAGGGGATCTTGACACTTTCCCCTTCTCCAGGGGACCATGTATGTGTCTCTTAGGGTCCTCCTTGTTTACTAGCTTCTCTGGCAGTATGGATTGCTGGCTGGTAATCCTTTATGTCTAAAATCCATATATGAGTGAGTACATACCATGTTTGTCTTTCTGTGATTGGGTTACCTCACTCAGAATGGTTTCTTATAGTTCCATCCATTTTCTTGCAAATTTTAAGATTGCATTGGATTTTTTTCTGCTGAGTAGTACTCCATTGTGTAAATGTACCACATTTTCTCTATCCATTTTTCAGTTGAGGGGCATCTAGGCTGCTTCCAGTTTCTGGCTATTACAAATAGTGCTGCTATGAACATCGTTGAACAAATGTCCTTGTTGTATGAATGTGCTTCTTTTGGGTATATGCCTAAGAGTGGAATTGCTGGATCTTTTGTTAACTGGTTCCCATTTTTCTTGAGGAATTGCCATACTGATTTCCAAAGTGACTGTACAAGTTGGTACTCCCATCAGCAGTGGAGGAGTGTTCCCCTTTCTCCGAATCCTCTCCAGCATGAACTGTCATTGGTGTTTTTGATTTTGGCCATTCTGACAGGAATAAGATTGTATCTCAGAGTTGTTTTGACTTGCATTTACCTGATGGCTAAGGATATTGAACACTTTCTTATTTGTCTTTCAGCCATTTTAGATTCCTCTATTAAGAATTGTCTATTTAGTTCTATAACCTACCTTTAAATTGTATTGTTTCGTGTTTTGGAGATTTGCTTCTTGAGTTCTTTGTATATTTTGGAGATTAGCCCTCTGTCAGATGTGGAGTGGGTGAATATCTTTTCCCAGTCTGTGGGCTGCCATTTTGTCTTTCTGACTGTGTCCTTTGCCTTACAGAAGCTTCTCAGTTTCAGGAGGTCTCATCTAAAAATTGTTGATCTCAGTGTTTGTATACTTGTGTAATGTTCAGAAAGAAGTCTCCTGTACCAATTAATTTAAGGGTATTTCCCACTTTGTCTTCTAATAGGTTCAGTGTGGCTGGATTTATGTTGAGTTCTTTGATCCATTTTGACTTAAGTTTTGTGCATGGTGAAAGGCTTGGGTCTGTCTGCAGTCTTCTACATGTCCACATCCAGTTATGCCAGCACCATTTATTGAAGATGTTCTCTTTGTTCCATCATATAGATTTGGATTGTTTGTCAAAAATCAGGTGTTCATAGGTGTGTGGGTTAATATCAGGATTTTCAACTCTGTTCCATTGGTCTACTTGTCTATTTTTTTGCCAATACCAAGCTGTTTTCAGGACTATAGCTCTGTAATAGAGCTTGAAGTCAGGGATGGTGATGCCTCCAGAAGTTCCTTTATTGTATAGGGTTGTTTTGGCTATCCTGTGTCTTTTGTTTCTCCATATAAAGTTGAGAATTGTTCTTTCAAGGTCTGTGAAGAATTGTGTTGTAATTTTGAGGGGGATTGCATTGAATCTGTAGATTGCTTTTGGCAAGAATGCCATTTTTACTATGTTGATCCTACCTACCCAAGACAATGGGAGGTCTTTCCATTTTTCTGGTATCTTCTTTAATTTTGTTGAGACTCAAAATTCTTACAGTACAGGTCTTTCACTTTTTTGGTTATTGTTACCCCAAGGTATTTTATGTTGTTTGTGGCAATTGCAAAGTGTGAAGTTTCTCTGATTTCTTCTCCACCAAAATGTCATCGGTATATAGCAGGGCTACAGATTTTTTTAAGTTAATCTTGTATCCTGCCATTTTGCTGAAGGTGTTTGTCAGCTGTAGGAGTTCCCTGGTAGAGTTTTTTGGGTCACTTATGTTGACTATCATACCATCTGCAAATAGTGAGAGTTTGACTTCTTCCTTTCCAATTTGTATTCCCTTGATCTCCTTTTGTTGTCTTATTGCTGTAGCTAGAACTTCAAGTACAATATTGAAGAGATATGGAGAGAATGGACAGCCTTGTCTTGTCCCCGATTTTAGAGGAATTGCATTGAGTTTCTCTCCATTTAATTTGATGTTGGCTCTTGGTTTGCAGTATATTGCTTTTATTATTTTGAGGTATATTCCTATTATCCCTGATTTCTCCAAGACCTTTATCATGAAGGGGTGTTGGATTTTGTCAAAGGCTTTTTCAGCATCTAGTGAGATGATCATGTGGTTTGTTTCCTCAGTCTGTTTATATGTGGATTACATTGATGGAATTTCACATGTTGAACCATCCTTGCATCCCTGGGATGAAGCCTACTTGGTGGATGATTTCTCTGATGTGTTCTTGGAATCGCTTTTCCAGTATTTTATTCTGAGTTTTTGCATCAATGTTCATGAGGTATATTGGTCTGTAGTTCTCTTTCTTAGTTGTATCTTTGTGTGGCTTGGGTATCAAGGTTATTGAAGCCTCATAAAAAGAGTTTGGCAATGACCCTTCTGCTTCTATTGTGTGGAATACTTTGAGGAGAATTGGTACCAGCTATTCCTTGAATTTCTGGTAGAATTCGGCACTGAAGCCGTCTGGCCCTGGGCTTTTTTTGATTGGCAGACTTCTGATGACTGCTTCTATTTCATTAGGGGTTATAGGTCTATTTAAGTTGCTTATCTGTTCTTGATTTAAATTTTGTAAGTGATATCTATCCAGAAAATCATCTATTTCCTTTAGATTTTTGAATTTTGAGGAATATATATATATATATATATATATATATTATATATATATATTTTTTTTTTTTTTGAGGAATATATGACCTGATGATTCTCTGGATTCCTCTGTGTCTGTTGTTATGTTACCCTTTTCATTCCTGATTTTATTAATTTGCATGTTCACTCTCTGCTGTTTGGTAAGTTTGGATAAAGGTTTTTCTATCTTGCTGATTTTCTCGAAGAACCAACTCTTTGTTATATTGATTCTTTGTATTGTTCTCCTAGTTTCCATTTTATTGATTTCAGCCCTCAATTTGATTATTTCCTGGCATGTGTTCCTCTGGGGTGTATTGGCTTCTTTTGTTCTAACACTTTTAGTTGTGCTATTAATTCTGTAGAGTGATTATTCTCTTGTTTCTTCAAGAGGGCACTTAGCGCTATGAACTTTCCTCTTAGCACTGCTTTCAGTGTGTCCCATAGGTTTGGCTATGTTGTGTCCACATTCTCATTGAATTCTAGGAAATCTTTAATTTCTTTTTTATTTCTTCTTGGACCCAGGATTGTGCAATTGGGTGTTACTTAATTTCCAGGAGTTTGTAAGTTTTCTGTAATTTGTGTTGTTGTTGAATTCTAACTTTAAAGCATGTTGGTGTGATAAGATACAGGGGGTTATTTCAATTTTTGTACCTGTTCAGGTTTGCTATGTTGCCAAGTATGTGGTTGATTTTAGAGAAGGTTCCATGTGGTGCTGAGAAGAAGATAAATTGTTTTTTATTTGGATGGAATGTTCTGTAGATATATGTTAAGTCTAATTGTGCCATAACTTCTATTAGTTCCCTTGTTTCTTTTTTAAGTTTCTGTCAGTGTTCCTGTCCAGTGGTGAGAGTGGGGTGTTGAAGTTTCCCACTATATGTGTGTGCAGTTTTATGTGTGATTTGAGTTTTAGTAATGTCTCTTTTACAAACATGGATGCCTTTGTATTTGGGGTATAAATGTTCAGAATTGAAACTTCATCTTGATGGATTTCTCCTGTGAGGAGTAGGAAGTGACCTCTTTTATCTCTTTTGATTGATTTTAGTTTAAAGCCAATTTTTTGGATATTAGGATTGTTAGCCCCGCTTGTTTCTTGGGTCCATTTGATTGGGAAATCTTTTCCCAACCTTTATTTCATAGTTACCGTCTCTCTTTGAAGTTGAGGTGTGTTTCTTGTATACAACAGAAGGATGGATTCTGTCTTCTTATCCATTCTGCTAATCTGTGTCTTTTTATAGGTGAGTGAAGACCATTAATGTTGATGGATATTAATGACCATTGATTGTTCATTCTTGTTTGTTTTTGATTTGGTGATGGTGGCAAAATTATGTGTGGGATTCTATCCCTTTTTCCTTTTTGCTGTTGGTAAAGTGGGATTATCTATTGCCTATATTTTTCTGGTTGTATTTATCTTCCTTGGGTTGTAGTTTTCCTTCCAGAACTTTCTTTAGGGCTGGATAGGTGGATATGTATTGTTTGCATCTGGTTTTGTCATTGAATATCTGGTTTTCTCCATCTATATTTATTGAAAGCTTTGCTGAGTAAAGCATTCTGGGCTGGCATCTGTTGTCTCTTAAAGTAGGTAGAGTATCTATCCAGTACCTTCTGGCTTTCAGAGTTTACATGGAAAAGTCAGGTGTAATTTTGATAGGTTTGCCTTTATATGTTACTTGACCTTTTTCCTTTGCTGCTTTCAATATTTTCTCTTTATTCTGTAGATTTGTTGTTTTGAGTATTACATGGAGAGGAGACCTTTTTTTTTTTGGTTCAGTCTATTTGGTGTTCTGTAGGCTTCTTGTATTTTCATTGGCATGTCTTTAGGTTGAAAATGTTTTCTTTTATGATTTTGTTGAATATGTTTTCTGTGCCTTTGAGTTGGATTTCTTCACCTTCTTCTATACTGATTATTCTTAGGTTTGGTCTTTACACAGTACCCCATATTTCCTGGATATTTTGTGTTAGGGATTTGTTGGACTTAAGATTTTCTTTGGTTGATGAGTCTATTTCTCCTAGTGTATCTTCAACACCTGAGATTCTCTCTTCCATCTCTTGTATTCTGTTGGTTATGCTTGCATCTTCAGTTCCTGATCGTTTATCCAGCTTTTCTTTTTCCAGCATTCCCTCAGATTGTGCTGTCTTTATTGTTTCTATTTCAGTTTTTAGATCTTGAACTGTTTCCTTGAGATATTTGTTGATATCTTGAATTTTTTGGCTTGTTTTTTCTTCCATTTCTTTAAGGGATTTTCTCTTGTCGTCTTTGAGGTCCTCTATCATTTTCATGAAGATGTTTTTAAGGTCATTCTCTTCTGATTCATCTGCATTGTGTTGTTCAGGTCTTGCTGCTGTATGGTTCCTATTCCCCAGTGGTTTCATGTTGGGTTTTCTGTTGTTGAATGTTCTTTTACATTGTCCTCTTGCCATCCTTTCTTATAGTATCTCTCCTGGTGGGTATGGGACCAAGTTTTCCTTCTGGTAGATGCAAACTGATCCAATACTCTGATATCTGTCCTCTTGTCATGGATGGAGGTGGAACCGTTACTGGGGCCTTGGCAGTGTCTGGGTGCTTTGCATCTGCTGCCAAGTTCGGATCCGATTAGCAGACCCATGGCGTCAGATGTTTCTGAGCAGGGCTGCTTAACCCGGGTATTATCTTCTTATTGTAGATTAATTCCTTTGATCACAATAACACACCAAACTTAGTTTTTAAATCATTATTTAGTGTCTCTGAAGATCGTGCAGGTTTTGTTGACTTATGACTCGGAAAAGTCACACCTATGAATATATTGTTAGGGATGCTTGGCAGTTTCAGTTAAGATGTGTCTTTAAATATAGGGATCTGAAAGCACAAAGAGCTTTTGATTTAGGTTTATGACACCTAAGGACAGGGGTTTTGCAGAGAATCTCAGTGAGTGAATGTTGTTTGATAATAGATATGTTTATGCATATGGAAAATCTATTTTCCTGAGAAGTTGGTTATTCATTGTAATGCTGGGAGTAGGGAGAAGTTAACAGTTTATTGTTTGGATACATAGTTTTTTAAAGTGTTCATGAAACAAACAGTAATGCTACTTGGATAATTACTTTTCTTGGCAAGAATTTATTGGTGTAGTAAAGTCATGCTATCATAGATCATCTATCACAGATTCTATAAATCTGTGGTTGCATACAGTTTGTTCTCACTTTCAGAAATACCTGCTTATTAAAAAATTGTAAGCCTAGTTATTTTAGGTAAGTTCTGGCAAGCAACATATGCAGATAAAATCGTGTGATGATGGATTGCATGTGTGACCACAGATGTCTGAGATTTAATGAAATTGAAAAATCACAGACTCCTAGTGTTAGTGAATATCAAAACACAGCACACTGCTCATGTGGTTGTAGGGGAAGCTTCTGAAACAAACCTACTTCACTGTCAACTATACATTAAGATAACATTACAGCTGTGTGTAGTATGTAATAGTTGATACTACTAATAAATGACTGCTACTGGCTTATGTGTTTGCTACATTGTACTTAATATCATAGTTTCAGAGCATACTTATACTTGCTAATATATTTTGCCACAAAATAGCATGCCATGTTGTGCCCCCAGAGATTGCAACACTTGTGTTTACCATGCTTCTTGATTGAATTTAAGACACCATAGCCTGGCTGACTGGTGCTATCTAGGCTTGCATGAGTTCATGCTATGAGGTTTATAAAATGATAACAGTATTGGATGACAGTTCTTTTTTCTCATTTTTTTTATTTTATTTTTTACAACTTTTTTATTTGAATTAGGATCAGGATTGTTTTACATGACAATCCCATTTCCCTTCTCCCACCCGTCCTCCCCTACCGCCCCCCCCCACTAAAACCCTATCTGTCACATATCTTTTCTACTACCCCTGGATGGTGAGGCCTTCCATAGTGTGTGGATGACAGTTCTTATAGCTTGTCCCCAGCCTTTGTTAAGCCATGTTCAGATTCTGGCTCTTTGTCAGATTTGAGAATAAATTTTAAAAATAATCTATAATAAAATTTTAAGCTTTTTGTATTATAATCAAACATTTTATTCTGAAGAATGGAGCTCTTTTTTTTAGATTTATCTTCTCGCTGTTGATAGCAGTAGTCTTTATCAATATTAATATAAACTGAGGGTTGCTGCTCAGATCTCTATTAATATTGATATTGTATCTCTCTTCTTACAATGATGAGTTACTACTTTAGAGGAATATGTAAGGGTATTTTCTTATGGTATTTCTCCAGGAAATATTAGGGAGGTGATATCAATGACACTTAAGATCTTTAAAATATTATGAGTAGGGTGGAGAGATGCCTTGATCTTGCCTCAATGAGATGATGGGACAGACTTAGTAGACTTCATAGGGTAAACCTTACCCTCTCTGAGGAGCAGATGGGAGATGGTCAGGGAGAGGGAAAGCAGGAGGAGAGGATGGAGGGGGAACTGGGATTGGAATGTAAAATTAATTAATAAAAAGAAAAGAAAAAATATTATGATTATATGAAAATGCCATTTTGTTAGTGTTCAACAAAACCAAGGTCAATGAATGCATAATTCTTAAATTAAGGGTCAATTAAAATTTTCATTTGTAGGTTTTTTTTTTTTTGGTTTTCTAGACAGGGTTTCTCTGTGTAGCTTTGGAGCCTTTCCTGGCACTCCAGAGATCCGCCTGCCTCTGCCTCCTGAGTGCTGGGATTAAAGGCATGTGCCACCAACACCCAGCCATTTGTAGTTTTTGTAATAAAATATAATTTTATCATTGCTCTATCCCTCCCCCTGCTCTATTTTCTCCAATTCCTTCCATGTCCCCTTCCACACTCCCTCTTAAATTCATGGCCTCTTTTAAAAAATATTATTAATATATATGCATAATTATCTAACTATGACCTGCTAAGTCTGATTAGTGCTGCATATATATATATATATATATATAATATATATATATATATATATATATATGTTTTTAAGGGCAATCACTTGGTATTGGATAACCAATCAGTGGGTAATCAATCAACCTAGGATGATTTGACACATTACAGCCTTTTATTAACTGGAAATTCTGATGCTAAGGTGTCCTGAATCTTGGCTAGTTGTTATAAGAATATACTTTCAGGCTAGGTTATAGACTAGTTACTTGTGTATGGAATAACCTCAGAACCTTAAAACATAGACAGTGACAGCTTTGTAACAAACTTAATTCAGTTTAGCAATGACAAGATAGAGTTCCACTTCCTGCCTGTCCCCAATGCTAAGACAGTATTTCAATTTAGCAAACTTCCCTTTTTCCACTTGACTTTAATAATGGAACATGACTGACATGTTTCATATGAGTTTTTTGAGTAAATTCGATTAGCATTAATTTTATAATTTATTTTGTTGATTGTATAGAATATGGAAAATCCTATTCATTGATTTTCTATTAGATTGGAAGGGAAAACTATTTATGTGGCTAATTAGAAGCTGTTCACACTGTCTACAGAAGATTTCAAAGACATTTTTCTTTTTATGTCCCTCAGTTATTATACCAGTCCATCAGGCAGACCTTTCTTTTGCCTCCTCAGGTATGAAAAGGCAGCTGCTGTAGAGACACAGCTTGGGCACTGCTCACCCAGTGGAGCAGAAGTTAATCACCATTTGAAAACAATTGGCTGACATTAGACCAGAGAGGTAATTAAAGGGAAACTGATGAGACAGAATGATATTCAGTTTTTAAAAAGTTATTTTTCACCTTCTTGAGGATAAGAACAGAAAGTTAGGTTTCTTATAGTGTGATGAGCTTTATTTACTTAACTTGTAGGTTTGCTTAAAATGTTTTTTTCAATCTTATTCCCTTGTTTTTAGTGTACTTGGAAAATCATATTAGACTGCTCAGTGTCATTTGTCCTTTTATAGTTACAAGAGTCCTTTCTTTTTTGAGTTTTAGCTTCTCACACATCTTTAGAATGGATTTGGTCTTTCTCCCATGCCCTACTGTCCACAGCCATTGGGTGAAAGACTCTATAAATATAGTCTTTCTTGGCTTTGAGGCTTTGTAATTTTTAAATCCACTACTAATTTAGTAATGGACTCCTACTTCTTTTCATTTAAAAGTCTTTCTTTCATTGAGATAAAGTCATCTATTTTTAAAACACCTAGAATACCATATGAAATTGAAATTATTAATTGAATTGCTGTTTCTGGTGCAGAGGATTTTCTAATCATGTACCTGTCATTTATGTGTAGAAGGAACAGGAAGGAGGTTAGTGAGAACGATCTACATTTTGGAATTATCTGATCATATCAACGGCAGCCTAGGGAGAAATGGTATTTTAGCCACAATACACTTACTGGGCATTATTTTTAGCACTGTTTTCTCATTTTATTTTGCGGTGTGGAATCTGCTGTGATACACTCTAGCAGAGCCTGGTGTCAAGGTCATGTTCCCAGCTTTCTAGCTTTTCCTGTTGAAACTCTGTCCTTCTTGGTTGTGTTATCTCCTGGCACATTCTTCCTTTGTGAATGAAAATAGATTTCTGCTGAACCACTCTAACTCCACTGCTTGGGTGGCCAAGCCAGGTGGTTTCTCCCAGATCATAGCAACTGCCACAAAACCTCCTGGGCAGTTCCAAGAATATAGAAGGATATGTAAAGGTATGTATTCATTGGCAAGTGGAAGTGTAGGGGAAGCCTCTGCTGCATCCATCCTGCAGAGGTCCTCAGAGTTTGGATTTTCCTGTGTCTTGCTTTGCAATCTGCTCCTTTCTGACTAGTCATCACTGCCTGGTGGGCTTAAAGAACATGCATATGAGTGGGCTGGGAAGATTGCAAACCACAGAATCAATCCCACCACATACGACTATTTGGGCTAACTTTTCCTCTTGTTTTCTTTATTTTTGGGTTTGAGTTAGCTCCCAGGAATTTCTTCAGTTATGAAGGAAAATAGATACCTGGCCAGCCTTTCCTACCCATGATCTCTCCTTAGTTGGAGACTAAGGCATCACTGGGCCTGTTTAGAAACCCAGCAAAAGTTAAAAAAAAGATTTACATAGGATTTCAGACTTCTCAGCTACGACATTTAAAGGATGAGTCAAAATATGATTACTACCCATTTGATTATTTCCAACACTTCATAAGTAAAAAATACTTTAAAATTAAGATTGAATAATAGAAATATCACCATTTTAGAATCATGTCTTTCTTTTATAAAGGACATCATTGAAATGGAATACCTATAAACATTTGACAGTACCTAAACCTAATACAAGTATGTGTATAGTTACACAGTTTCTTGACTTGATTCATGTAAATGTTTAATCAAGACAGAGGATCTGTATTTTATGACAATCTTCAGTTGGGTCTCATGCAGCCAGGAAGATTCATATCTAAACTATTTTTGACTCCCCTCCTTTTCCCTTCCCTGCCCTCCTCTCCTTTTCTTTTCCTTTTCCTTTCCTCAAAGAAATGTTGAGAAAATCATTGGCAGGTCTGAAGTGGTTTACAAAAGCTCTTAGGATCCAGATGGCTTAAATATAATCTGTAATTCTTCTTATGTGAGGATTCCTGAGGTGTTGGAAAGATGACTCAATGGTTAAAGAGTCCATGACACAAGCATGCGGACCTGAGTTCAGATCCCCACCATTCATGTAAAAGATGGCTGTGACAGCACACATCTATAACCCTGGTGACAGGAAGTAGAAACAGAATGGGTTCCTAAGCCAGCCATTCTAGTGGAAATGATAAGAGCTTCTGGTAAATTGAGAGAAGCTATCGTAGAAAAAAAATGGTGGATGTAGCTTCTGATGTCACAAGGAGATGCCAACATGGTCGCCTAGACATGAGCCCAACAAAGAGAGCACCCATAGACAAGCCAAAGTGGACAGGTAAAGACCACAAGGAATGCTGAGAGTGGGAGAAATAGCCTTCCCCAGAGAAGAGCACACCAATTGATTATCCAATACCAAATGGTCAGCCCCCAAAACATACGTAGGAGTAACATAAAGACCGAGCAGGTTATATTTAAGAATATATATGTATATATGTACACCCAATGACAGTTAATGAAAAACATGGCTGTGAATTTAAAATAGAGCAGGGAAGAATATATGGGAGGGTTTGGAGGGAGGAAAGGGAAAGGGAAATGGTATAATGGACCCCAGACTGACAGCTGGGAAACCAGCATAGGACTGATCCAGACCCCCTGAATGTGGAAGTCAGTGAGAAAGCCTCGGAAATCTATTATGGGGCCTCTGGTAGTAGATCAGTATTTATCCATAGCATAGGAAAGGACTTTGGGAACCCATTCCACATAGAGGGATATCCTCTTAGCCTAGACACACGGGGGAGGGCCTGCTCCAAATGATATGACAGACTTTAAGATCCCCATGGTAGGCCTCACCCTCCCTGAGGAGCAGAAAGTGGATGGGATAGGTGGTTAGTGGGGGGCAGGGGAGGAGGGGAGGGAGAGGGAACTGGGATTGATATGTAAAGCAAGTTTGTTTCTAATTGAAATAAAAAAATAGAAAAAAATAAAAGAAAAAAAATTCAAGAAGATCAAGCATCATCAAGAAAAACACCTGGTGTTAACTTCTGACCTCTACACACACACACACACATACATGGGCAAACATACCCATGAACACACAAATACCCCCAAACATACAAATACACTAGCAATCCTATAAGATTCCCCATGTATTTACTGTCCTCACTAGAACATTAAATGGTGAAATGGTATAATTTTCTGTGATTGGGTCCAGGACAGGTATGGCAGACATGTGAGTACTTATGGATAATGAAGCATCTGTCAGCTCCAGTGACTGAGAGAATGTCAGGCTGGGGTTGATGGCACATAAGGTCCAAGCTCTGAAGAAACAAATATGAACGATTTGCAGCATATCTTGCAAAGCAAAGGGAGACTGCAGAGGCAGAAGTTACTTATATTTTTCATCTTAGCTTGTTTCTTTGTAGGTATACAAAGAATGGCTGAAGAAATCTTAGGTTTTTTAGTATTCCTTACATTTGTTATAATATAATTATAATGATAATAAAATATTACCTGAATTCTGTCATCTGAAAAGTTTGTGCTTTTGGAAATATTTGTACTGATGGGGGTTACTGTTATTTCATTTTCATTAAGGTGCTATGGTCATAACACTGTGTCTCACCCATGAGCTCACTGTGCTACTTTACAGTTTATTGGTTAATATTAATTTATGTGCTCTGTATATCCATTTTAGCTAGTGAATTGGGGTACATACTATGGAGAAAGCCTTTTCATATTAGAGCATGCTCCCTAGTTTATTTAGAAAAGCGTTTTCATTTATTTATTTATTTTTATTTAATTCTACATTCTATCCACATATTCTTTCCATCCCTTAACTCCTTCCAGATATTCCCAACCTTTCTACCCACCCAACTCTCTCTTCCCCCCATTTCTCTCACTCACACACATGTACACACACACACACACACACACACACACACACACACACAAATAAAATAAAACCCAAGTCTAAAACCACCCCCCCAAAAGAAAAGCAAAACAAGCAAAACCAAATAAGACAAAAATTAATAAAGCCAAACAAAATGAAAGAAAAAGCACACACAAAAGAACATGAGGTTTATTTTGTGTTGGCCAAATACTCCTGAGCATGAAGACTACCCTGGAGTGTTGTTGATATATACCGTGGCACACCATTAGAGGAAACTGTATTTTCCCTTTCCCAGCAGGTATGGATTGCAAATAACTTCTTGGTTTGGGGTGGAATTTTGCATCTACTTCCCATTCTCAGTGCTGGGATCCCCCCCCCCCCCATTTTGTGTGGTTCTTGTGTGTGCTGTCCCAGTTCATATGTGATTAGCCCTGTTGTGTCTGGAAGATCCACCACCTCTGGTTCTTACAATCTTTCCACTTTCTGTTCTGCATAGATCTTTGAGCCTTGTGGAGAGGGTTTTATTTTCTTTTATGCTTCAGGTAGTTTATTATATAAAATTGACTTGGAATCAGTCTGTGATTGTTGATATTGTTACACAGGAAGCAGAGAAAGAGAGCAGGAAGTGGTCATTAACCCTCAAAGCCCACCCCTAGTCACGTACTTCCTCCAGCAAGGTTCCACATCCTAAAACTTCCATAACCTTTCCAAACAGTGCAACCAACTGGGTACCAAGTGTTCACACAAGTTACAAATGTTAAGAATATTTATCACCAAGGCATGCATGTCTAGTAGGTATTGTAGTAGGTGGATAAAATGGAATTATGAAATGTTAGAGACAATCTCGTGAAATGATATTAAAGGACATGGAAATGTTCATGACATTTGAGTCACAAAGTACAAGGCACACACCTGTTATGAAAACACATTTATAAATATCAACATACTTCTTTTTTATTCTTTGAATTAGAAAGAAGATTATTTTACATATCAATCCCAGTTCCCTCTCCCTCCCCTCCTTCCCTGCCCCCCCCCAACTAACACCCTACCTATCCCATACCCTTTTTGCTCCACAGGGAGGGTGAGGCCTTCCATAAGGGTTCTGGAGAGTCTGTCATATCCTTCTGGATAGGGCCTAGGCCCACCCACTTGTGTCTAGGCTCAGGAAGTATCCCTCCATGTGGGATGGGCTCCCAAAGTCCATTCTTATGCTAGGGGTAAGTACTGATCCACTACAAGGGGTCCCATAGATTTCTGAGGTTTCCTCACTGACACCCACATTCAGGGGGTCTGAATCAGTCCCATACTGGTTTCCCAACTATTAGTCTGGGGACCAAGAGCTCTCCCTTGTTCAGGTCAGCTGTTTCTGTGGGTTTCACTACCCTGATCTGGACCCCTTTGCTCATCAGTCTTTTTCTCTGCAACTGGATTCCAGTTCAGTTCAGTGTTTAGCTGTGGGTGTCTGCTTCTATTTCCACCAGCTGCTTGATGAAGTCTATAGGATGGCATATAAGTCAGTCATCAATTTCATTATCAGGGGAGGGCATTTAAGGTAACCTCTCCTCTGTTGCTTAGATTGTAAATCAACATACTTCTAACAGAAAATAAGTGTTTTTTCCTTAAATTTAAAAGTATTTATTATTTTAAAATGTTGCCTTTGTTCATTGTGTCCTTTAGTTACTAACAGTAAAGCAGGTAAGCTTTGACTCATGGGAAACCAATAGAAGGATACACCTGGACTAGAATGGCAATGGGAAGGAGGTGATGTGAGACCAGGCTGAGAGGGGTTTTGTAAGGACATCCCATTTAAGGCTGAGTAAGAGAACACTGTTCACTAATGGGTGTGGACAGGGACCATCATGCTTGCTATATTTTAAGTCCAGATATACTTCTATTGCACAAATACATGGTGTATAGCAGATCAGTTTTAAAATTGGTAATACAAGCAGGGAAAATCTCATTTTGAAAATATTAGTTTTATATAGGGTATAAATTTGAGTCAATTGAATGTATTATATAAAGCATCAAGTTAAATCACATCAGTGCAATATAGTCTTGGATTTCTACATTTTATTCAGATATAGATGTCAATTACTCCAACATTTGGTACACTATAGTTCAATACACTTTTAGTGCTTTTTGGCTTAAATATTTTAATATATAAAATTAAAAAAATGAAAGAGACAATACAATATTATTTTTATAAAAAGTGGTAACAGTTTTTAAAATCAAAAGCTTACAAGTAAAAATTCTTTCCAGAAAGACACCTAAGCTTTTCAAGTTATATTATGTCTGTAAACGGAACTGTCATCTCAAACAGCATTTATCTCTAAGCCTGAGTTATAGCTCGCTTCATTGCTCCCTAAACACCGAATTTTCCACTCTGGATGTAGGACATATGCTCTTTAGCTCACCCTGCCATGGAACTCAAGTGAGACACATTTACATTGCCAGTTTCTTGGGAAGAAAAAATTAGCATGGGGCACTGAAATTTCATAGTAGAAAAGGTCTGCAATACAAACGCTGGAACACCAGTAAAGCAGTGATTTCTCCGATTCTTAGTAGAATGGGGACACAGCAGTGCATGGTAAATCAGTGTCCTGGCTCCACACTGGCTTTTATGATCTGCCTTAATGGTGGCACTGTCACACATATTATGGCTGCTTTATTTCAAAAGGTTGTAAGAGGCAGGGCATAGTATGAGTATTTTATAAACGTATATTTTTAAAGTCAGCTTTTCAGGCATTCAGGGTGACAGATGATTCCTTGGAGGGTTTAAACAGGGAGAGGGATGAAGGGGACAAGGGAGGAAGTAAGGTAAATAGTATCATTTATTTAATGCAGAAATTTGGAGTTAGCTGTAGTCTACATTCCGTTACCATTTTGTTTTAGCCTAAGTGGTAGCAAAATTATTTCACAGATTATCAACTATTTTGGGATTGAAGAAGACTCATTTTTATCAGAGCCATCAGAGCCAGCAACTACTTCCCATTATGCTTCAGTGTGGACCTCCAGAGTGCAGTTGGGTTAACTATGGTTGTGATTATCTTGTGAAAGATAAAATTCCCTATGCTACTTCCCAGACCTCTGAGTTCTTATGTAAGGTTTACAAAGTCATAGGAAGGAGATAATCTTTGTCATCTCTCTTCCATTCTGTGCATCTCTTATGTTTGATAAGGCAAGCTAATGTATGTGGCCACAGCCTAAAATGTACCCACACTGCATTCCCAGTGAATAGCAGAAGCTCCATTAGCTAAATAGGAGGCTTTCAGACAGGTTCTGACTCAAAAACATTTTAGGGGTGAATGCAGATGTCAAAGAAGGTATCAGCATTTTTCCTTCCTCCCATCTTGCTCAACTACTAGGTCCTCAACTGCAGAGGCCATTATGATAACATATCTTTGTTTTAGAAATATGTTGGTGAAGGAATGGAAAAAATCACTACAAAATGGATAGTGTCTGTTTAGTAAATTCTTGACTTTGAAAATTCTGCTTTCTCTCACTGCCTAGTTGTCTGAATATTTCTTTTGCTGTTTGTTTATTTACACATTCATTTGTGATGTGATTTAGTGTTTAAGTGAAGCCAGATGCTTAGTGGTGTATGTCTACAATAGTGAGGTGTAGACACTTTCTGTTCCAGTTGGGGTTACATAATCAGATTGAGGAGGGGGCTGGGTGCTGTAAAATCCTGGCACACAGCAATCTGACTCAGTCTAGAGAAACCAAGACATTTGAGGGGATTCATAAACTGGGTTGATAAGTGAAGGGTAATTAAAAGTTAAATTCACACTGGAAAGTTTCATAAGATAATGCAGATAAAACAATGCAAATTACCAAACATGATAAACTAGATCATATTTTATCATTGGTCTTCCTGTTATCAAGTAATTAAAAAATATAGGGTACCTAAAAATCATGAAATATTTAATGTATACTGTGATAATCAGAGTAGGAAACATGTTGTTTATAGTTATGTTATTTTTCATATCTAGTTAGATTGCCATTGTCTACAATTAGTAATTTGTTACACCAAATATCTGATTTACCAAACTTAGGGACTTACCTTCTTAGGCCTTATCCATGAAGAGGGGCTGGAAGGATTCACAGCTCCATTCCTGAAGTGGAGTCATGGGCATTGGCAGAGTTTTGGTTGCTATTGCCTGATTTTACAGGTGGATGTTATGATAGCAGATTCTGAACCATGGTCTCTTGTTCTGATATATTAATTAAACAGACAAGTGGCCAAAGACAAGACAGTTAGCTTCATTTTTCATTTTTCTTACCCATAATATGATGGTATATAAATAGTAAAACAATTTACTATCTAGTGCAGCTTCTTGTTAATGTTGCTCCTACATCTACGACCAAGGTGATGCTATTCTACCTGCTCAGAGCCTCCCATTCTCCTGGAGACTGATGACTCTGTGCTGCACCCCTCTGAAGGTGTCTTCTTGTCTAAACCAAAGAATGTCTCCCTGTCTCACTATCCATCCTTTGCCAGGAGAAGGCCCTCAGGCTGTAATGGGTCAGTGGGAATGACTACAAAAGCCTGCTCTTTATGACATTCTTTTTGTTCTTGGGTTTCTGGGTTTAAAAAATATTAATATTTTTAGCAAATGTTATTCACCTTTTATTGTCCAAATGTTATCAATTCCTAAAATATTTAACTCAGTTCTTACTTCCTTCATAATTTTTTTGGCAACTCTTGAACCTGGTAATTGCTTATGTCACTTTATTTCTATAGTATCTACTTGCGTAAATTCGTTTAAATGGTTTTACAGTTTACAAACTATCTTCACTTGTTGGCCTTGACTGGGCAATCAAAACCACTCCAAGACCTAGTTAAAAATTGTTATTCATTATTGCCACTTTGTAGCAGTTAAGCCAAAAGGTGAGAAAGAATGAACCATTGCTCTCAGGTCACAATGCAGAGATCCAAATCATTGCACAAGAGTTCTACACTCGGTGTTCTTGCCACTTAATCACACTGCCTTCTTAAAGTGAAATTTTGCCTGTGTCATGTGTTTAAACAATGTATACCACAGTATTGATTTGGGCTTTGTTGAAAATTCCCTTTATTTGAAGATTGAAGTCAGGCCTTTCTGCCCATTGACTCGTGGTTGTGCTGATAGAATCAGTGCTTTTAGTTCAGAAGGAAAGGTTTTAAAACTCCAAGAATATACTTTGACCTGGTTTTTCAAAATCTTGAAGGAACTGCAGCAGAAGTAAGAGAATTTAATTGTGCAAGGACAGAAACATGTGAGACTGCAGAGGAGAGAGGCTTTAGCTTCTTAGTCAGGCATGAGGAAGGCCATGCCAGGTTCCATTAATACTCTCTCCTACTAGTTGTGAGCATGTAGGAAAATTAAACGACCTCAACATCAAAGTCACCTTGTAAGCCATCTTCAGAAAAATGCTGCTCCTGTCCTTTCCTTCTTTGTGGTTATTACCTTGTCATCATGAGCAACCACATTTTGATAAAAGCAAATAAACCTATCGTGTAAAAGGAAGCTTAGATAATGTACTATTATGTACTTGTTTTTACTAATGTTTTGGAGATAACATCATATCCATGTATAGGAATCCATTTCATTATTATTTTTTTTGTTGCCCAGTATTCTATTTATGAATGGATCATAGTTTATTCAACTGGTCCCTGAAAAAGTTGGATTATTTATAAACTTTTGATTTCACAAATAATTTTGTAGTAACTGGTCATGCTCACAAATTGTGTTATACATTTTTTTTCTGTATATGCATGCATGAGATGAGTTTCTAAAGAAGGAAATTTCAAGAGAACATGCATTTTCATTTGTTCTATATACTGCAGGTTTTGGTTAGTTTAGTTAGTTTGAACACCAGAAATTTGAGGAGGTTTCTTCTCCTAACATTCTCTCTAATGTATCTTATTGTCAGAATTTTAGATTTTTGTGTAGTAGGTGGTAAAGTGAGGTTGAGTCCACTCCCCTCTTTTCCTACTTCTCGTCTTTCCTCTTCCCTAAGCATAGGGTCTTATGTAGTTAGGCAGGCTTGGAACTTGAGAGTTTCTCACCTTGGTTTCTAAGTGCTGAGTTTTTAGACATGGACTGCAAGAAGCTTGTCCTGTGCTCTAGCCACTTCTGATTTTCTTCCAATGTGTGTTTGATTACAATTAATATTTTTGCATTTTTAATCTGCATGTTTTTGGAGGTCCATACATTATTCTTAAGAGGCTGACACCTTTTTTGTGTTATAATATCAGTTAGATAATTTCTCCAATTTTTAAATTTATATTTTGGTTTTGAAAAACACCACAAAATTATCAGTAAGTTGTTCATTCCTTTTTTTTTTCATGAGTAACAATTGGATGTTAGGCATATCTTCCAGACTCTAGATTGTAAAAGCATTTATCTTTTTCTTCAGTTCAAATAAAAATTTCTTGTTTATATTTGGTAGTGCTGCATTTTATCATGGTGCATTTGATGTGGTCTGGATTCAATTTTATCTTCAGTCAACAGGCTTTCTACTTGTCTGTACACAAATTAAGAAGCTGACTAATTATTAGCTGCACTATAGTTTGAAGATACATAAGAATATAAGAATGTCAGGACAACTCCCTTTTTAGAAGAACAAAATACTCTTATATGTTTATGCACATGTTCCTGGTGTAGAGTAAATTGGAATACAAAAACTAAAAAAAAAAAACAACAAAAAACAAAAAAGACAGTCAACAGTATATGTATATATATATTGATGCACATAACTCCCCATGGTTGAATATGTCAGAGAACAATGACTTCAGACACATTTAATGCACTTCCATAGCATTTATGTGCGTTCAATAGCATCTATGCAAGAGCTATGCTCCATATACCTTTTCCATTACTTACCATAAAGCTTCAAGCCTTTGTTTTGATTGTGATAAAATGCAAAAAAAGAAACAGGATACAGAAGGTGGTAGATTATGATTCAAGCCACATTCCCTTCCCCTCACTCCAGCATATCTTTCTTGCTCTAATTAAAAATACTTTTGAGGGGTTCTTGTCCCCCTCCCCTTCTTCGGGGAGGCCATGTGTTCTTTTCTTGGGGTCCTCCCTGTTTCATTTCCTAGTTTCTCTGGTGGTATGGGTTGTAGGCTGGTAATCCTTTGCTCTATGTCTAATATCCATATATGAGTGAGTACATACCCTGCTTGTCTTTCTGTGATTGGGTTACCTCACTCAGGATCTTTTCTTCCAGTTCCATCAATTTGCCTGTGAATTTCAAGATTTCATTGTCTTTTTCCACTGAGTAATACTCGATTGTGTAAATGGGAGCACAGGGGAAGAGAAGAAGGAGGTGGGAAGGGGAGGGAGGGAAGGAGAACAGGAAGACTGAGATAGGGGAGGAATAGAGGAAGGCAAGAAAGGAGATGACTTGATAAATGGAGCCAGTATAGGTTTAAAGAGAGTTCTGGCACAGGGGAAAAGTTAGGGGATCCACAGGAATGACCCCCAACTAAGAATCTAGCCAGTTGTGGAGAAGCTGCCTTTGATGTCCTTACCCTATGAGACTGATGACTACCTTAGTTGCTATTCCTAGAGCTTTCATCCAGTAGCTGATCAAAGCAGAAGCAGGCACCCACAGCTAAACACTGAGACATACTCCTGGAATCCAGTTGCAGAGAGGGAGGAAGGATGATCAAAGGAGCCAAGACTGTGCTGGAGAAACCTGCAGAAACAGTTGACCTGACTTAGTCATGAGAGCATGGAGACCCTATTCGAAAAGCTGGGGAACCAGCATTGGACTTAACCAAGCCCTCTGAATGTGGGTGCCAGCTAGGAGGCCAGGGCAGTCTATGGGACCTCTAACAGTGAAGCCAGATTTTATCCCTAGAGCACAAATGGACTTTGGGAGCTCATTACCTATGGAGGGATACTATTGCACCCAAGGTAAGGGAAGGAGGTCCTGGGCCTTCCCCCAAATGATGTGATGGATTTGATGGTCTGCCATGGAGTGTCTCACTATCCCTGGGGTGTGGGTGTGGGTGGGTTGGGGAATTGGTGGGAAGCATGGGAGGATGGGAGGATTGATAAGATACATAATAGATAAGATGGGAGGATTTATACATAAATAAGAGTGCTTCTAAAATAAAAATGTATTAAAATAAAAAAGTGCTTTTGAGATACACACTTATAGGCATTTATCTGGAGAACAAGGTCATTATCTTTGAAACATTTCTAACTTCCCTTATATCTCTCATTTTGGACATGACAATTCAATATTTCCTAGAGAGGATTATTTCCTAGGTTTTCTTAAGGAATGTTAAATTAAATAGCATCTTTGTCAAAAACACAAAATTTAATTCTTTATGTATTCCACTACTAAGTTTCAATAAAGGAAAATTAAATGCAAAAATAACTTTGAGTAACTGTCCAGAAACTTTCCAAGATAAAATATTGGAAGAAGCAAGGTTTTTAAAGAACAGTTAAGTGCAGACCTGGTGTTGCTGCTGCAGAGACTCCTGAGGTGAGTCAGAGCACAGCTGGATTCATGTGTCCACTCTGAAATCAGCATGACTTGAGGTCAGTTAGAAACAAATACAAATAAACAATTCTCTCCAATTCTTGACTTTTCCAAAAGTGAATTCTTGTTGCTTGTATCAGTATTGTCCATACAAATCAGGAAAATACCCATACTGAATAACTTGTTTTTACACAGGTTGAGATGAAGAGGCAAGAGCAACCACACTCTTGGCACACAGGGTACCACATTAAGAATATAAGAAAAGGTTTGCCATAGGGTTTGCATTTGTGTTAAATACTTTTGTTGTGGATGGGCATTTTTCTAGATTGAATGCTCTCACAGAGAGAGGTGATTCTGGTATTAGGTATCATAATAACAGTTGTTCTTCTAGAGAAGTTTAGAGCAAGGCTAACATTGTGGCAGCATTCACTTCTACCACACAAGCCAGACCACTTGATTGTTCTCTTAGTTTGGACAATGCATACATTGCTGTCTGTGTTCAGAAACCCTACAACAAGGTCTTGATCTTCTGTTCTGATCTCTCATAAGCCCATAAGGCATCTTCTGATATTGTTGTCCTGTGAGGAAGTGTAATTTAACAAGAGAACATCAAGGCCTCAATGAGATGACCAGGAAAGTGCCTCTGTGTTGGATTGCAGTCTATACTAAATGAACTACAATTTCCCCTCTTTGTTTAATTTGTATACAAGATAACTGTATTCCTTGGGATAAACAAAGTTCCTGCTGATGTAATAAAAACAACATTTTAAAATCTCATTGCTTATCATAGTAATTGTCATGACCATAAAACCAATATAGATTTTCCTTATTGGGCTCATCTTTAGACTCTAGTTTTCTAGGTACATTACCTGTCTTCCACATTTTGCACACACACACACACACACACACACACACACACACACACACTGTGGAGAAAGCACAGTATATAGCTAAATACATCACTGTATTTCCTTATGGTCCTTTGGACAGATTCAGGCACATCATCCCACACAGAAGTATATAATTACGTTAGCATTCTCCAGAGAAACAGGTTCAGGAGGATGTATGTATATGTATGTGTGTATGCTTGTAGACACACACACACACATAAATACACATATATGCATACAACTTTCTTTTTCAGTTTCTCTCTATATATACTTAATATTATCTTTCTATGCATACATTTGAAAAATAATGAATTTGGGCTCTAGATAAACATACACTAATTTATATCTTACAAACATTCTTTTTTCTTATCCAAATTATCTTTACTTTTACAATTAAAAAAACTAACGTCTAACTGCATTATTTCACTCCTTTCTCTCCTCCTCTAACTCTTCACATATACCTCCCTCTAAAATTTATGGTTTGTTTTTCTTTGGCTATTATCCTGACATATATGCATAAGTGCACAGATGTATAAATATAACCCACTGAGTCATTTTAGCATCACTTGTATATACATGATTTTAGGGCTGCCACTTGGTATTCGATAGACAATTAAGGGGCTCATCCCTGGGGAAGACCAGTACTTCCTCTGTCAATAGTTATTAGTTTACCATGATTGTTTGCCTAGCAGTGGGGCCCTGTAAGATTTCCTCTCACCACATCAACATGTTCATGTGGTGTTGTCATTGTTTAGATCTTAATTAGGTAGCTATATTGTTGACATATCATGGGCATGGCTTCCTTGTCATTTATAGGAGACACAATCTCTCAGAAGACTTCTTGGTCTTGTGGCTCTTACCCTCTTTCGCCCCTTTCTCCTATGTTGTTCCCTGAGCCTTAGGTAAGGAGGTTATTTTATAGAGGTATCAATTCTGTCTGTGGCATATGAGGAAAAGAAGAAAATGTATGAAGGGAAACAGACACAGAGAGACAGAAAGACTTGTTTTATTTTTTAAATGGCTCATCAAATTAGGGAGGTGCCAGTCCCAAAACTGTGGGACAGATCATTCAAGTTGGAGTTCCAAGGAACAGTTGTATAGGAATCTGAAAGTCAAATGGTTGTCACAATTCACTTTGGACAATCTTTTCAATCTTCAAGCCTTTGTCTGATCATATGGAGCTCACTCATATTACAGAGAATTGCCCATGGATTTAAAGGCTAATCCCACCCAACAATGTACCATCACAGAAACATTCAGAGTAGCATTTAATCAAATATCTGAGCACCAATGTGCTACTCAAGCTAACACAGAGAAGCAACTATCACACAGAGTATGCAACTTCTGTAAGGTATCTTTCTTAGAATATTGGTATTAGCTATTTAAAACTTGCAACTTTGTACACCATCTTTCTTGCTAAACTAATATATATATATATATATATGTATATATAATTGACATTTTATAAGCACAATTCATTGTATATATGTTAACTCAGTGAAAACATTGTATAAATATCTAGAACTGATAGTTTAATATTCTGTGTAATAGGTAGGATGGTAGCTGCTATTTACATCTTAAAGTAAGCCAAATATGAGTGACTTATGTATGTTATGTGCTAAGCAAAAGATGGAAGCATAGAAGTTAAATCTTCCCCATTTTTCAATCCATCAGAAAAACAAACTAACAAAATAAATTAAATCGAATGAAACAAACTGATGCAAAGAGAGAGACATTTGTGGTTAATAAAATGTACTATCATTATGGAAAACTATTTGTCTTATGTATCTTTAAGGAATGAAAAATGTAAGAACAGTAATTTTAGTTTTTAATATGTCTAATTGCAATGTCATGGTACACTCAGAATTTCTGGAGTGTATCTATCTATGAATGTGTCCTTTTATAGTAAAAAAGTAACAAGGTGGCGTGGGGCTGGGGTAAGTTATGTTTAAGGATTTTAATAATTAATTCTGCTAGTGTGTGACTAGTAAGAAAAGCAGAACTTCAAGCCAACCCACTGAACCAGCCAGACAGTTTGATAGAGTAAGCATCAGCCTATAGCCCACCTTTGAGCTAAGATGCTGCAGACTCCCACTAATGGCTTGTAGGTTGCTTTCAAAAGACCTGGCTGCTAAGGCACTGTGCAGCTGCTGAAACCATCTCAGAAAAATGCCCATCTCCACAGGTGTCTTGGACGCACTTATTATATGCTGCACTGCAACAAGTGACAAGACAGTGTGAGTTAACTGTGACAGTTCTTTTTAATTCCTTTAAAAGGATTTGTTGAGAGTAGAAGGTGGATAAGAGAAGACAATGGGGGGTGAATATGATCAAACTACATTCCATCTATATATGTTGTAAAAGAATTTTAAAAAGGTGCCACATCTTTTACACAAAGAAAGGTCATGCAAGCAAGTCAGAAACACACTAGTTAATGAGAGGTTTTGGTTCAGAATTACCTCATAGAACATTCTAAGGGGAAGTCCATTGACTAATGAGGAGAGGAATTAGTACTGTCTTCTCACCTTCTCATTGTCTCTCCCCTTCACTTTACCGTTACTGACTTTCACTTTGTGGGATGGAGTGAGGCAGGGATGTATCAGGCTGACAAGAAGAGGGAGGCAGAGCTATGGACACATTCAAGCTTGTTGGATGGTTGTGTATTTGTGAACACATCAACACATCCCTTATATCACTCTTTATTTCACCAGTCTATTTTCTATTGATTCATGCTTATCCTATATTTATATCTGCTCTTATGGGTGGTGAAGAAATAAAGGAAGAATCAGAGTGTAATCAGTACTAGGTATAAAATAATCTGCATTATTTTCTTGGTTTTCAAGTTTCACTGCTTCAGAACTAGTGGTGATTTTTTCTTTCTATTGCTTTAATTATGTTTGCTGTCACAGACATAAGCTATAGAATGGACATAACAGCAACTTTAGTTTAAACTGGATTGAGTGTTACTAAATCTCCCCTGTTCTTATCAGCTCTAGAATGATAGACATTTACTCTAAGAAATACTATAAACTTAGATATTTTTAAAGAGAATATTTTTCAAATTGACCATTTTAATCTTAAAATGTTAGAGCGAGAAAAATTATATTTAGGTGGCATTTTAGTCACATAAATGGAGTTTACCTTAATGATATAAAATCCACAGATTAAAAGCTACTTAGTATGTAAACCATTTTGTTCACAAATTCTATTTAGTACTAACAAAGGAATAGTTTTCCTGTAATGGAAATCACACTATTCTACCATTCTTCAAATAATTTTCTTAGTTAATGAGTGATAAAGATGTTGTCAAGATGCCTGACAACAACAACAACAACAACAACAACAAAACAACTTCTTCCTGTTCCTCCTCTTTTTTTTTTTTTTTGAGGCAGGGTTTCTCTGTTCAACAGCCCTGACTATCCTGGAACTCAATTTGTAGACCAGGCTGTCCTCCAACTCATAGAGATCCACCTGCTTCTGCCTCCCCAGTGCGGATATTAATGGTGTGTGCCACCACAACTGACAGTTGTCTAACTTCTTTTATGATGTAGATTAAAACTGATGTCCATACTTTCTGATAAGTATGCCATTGTTTATTAATAAAAGGACTTAATAATAGGATTGTTTGATTAGTTAACTTTAAGGAAGATTTTTTGCTAATGGCAAGCTGTTTTTATGTCTATGGCTCTATAGTAGAGCTTGAAGTCAGGGATGTTCCTTTATTGTATAGACTTGTTTTTGATATCCTGGGTGTTTTGTTTTCCTATAAGAAGTTGAGAATTGTTCTTTCAAGGTCTGTGAAGAATTGTGTTGGATTTTGATGGGGATTGCATTGGACCTACAAAAGCTACTTTAATAGAACGGCATAATTCTTCTTTTTAAATTCTTTTTTATTTTAGAGGCACTCATTATTACATATCCATCCCCCACAATCCCTTGCTCTCCCATCCTCCTGTTCCCTACCAACCTCCCCCAACTCATGCCCCAAGTCCTCCCCAGGGATAGTGATAATTCTTAACTATGATCTAATAGCACTTCTATTGATTCAGACTCTCAGTAGTTGGATAACAGAACTGATATAGATGGTGCTATGATTTCCATTTCTGATCTCCATTGGCTTTATAGTTTCTCTTTTATAATCAGTTTCAGACATATTTTCTTAACATCCAACCTGTGTTGATAGCTTCTTCTCTCATCTCAGTATTTCAAATCTTATACCAAAGTTGACAAAAATGAAAACATCAGAGGCACCAGAATTGGTCATACACGACCATACAAATCCTTAGTTAGATCTTACATTTATATAACTAATAAAATAATAATAGGTCTCTGATGTTTAAGTGCAAATGAAGTGGACTTTAAGATTTCTCAATGCTTAATTTTCACCTCTGTTCTCTGACTTTATTAGTGGAAGAAAGACATCACATACTATGTTGATACTGTGTTCTCTAGGCTTTCTCTAGATAACACAGAACAGTGACTAGCTCATCTGATTCTATTTTGTGATAATGTTAAGACAGAGTGCCCTGTAGTCTAAACATCTAGGTGGAGAGCTGTAATCATATCTGACTTTGGGGTAGAACTGTTGTCTTTTCCTTCAATCTCTCATGCTGGAATGCTGTGAAGTACTGTCACAATGACTGATAGAGAGGTTGAAGCTATAAAGTCAGGAGAATGTTTCAGTTATACAGGTATAAATGGTACTTTCCTTTTATGGCAATCTGTATGTGTAAGTAGAATAGAAAACCACCTACATGGGAGTGATTTCAGAGTGTAAAAAAAGATAGTCTTAAATGCATTCTAAAATTTCTTTCTTATTTCTCCATAGATACCAAAAATTACATAGGTGATTAAGTTGTTGTCTTCATTTGCAACCCAAATGAAGTGGCAGAGAACTTGAGCAGATACTATGACAACATCAAAATATCCTCAAAGCAGGTTTTGAGCTAATAAGGAGGAGAGCAAACCATCACACTCTTGCAGCTGGGAGATGGATTTCTTGCCAGAGAAAAATTTGGGTTAACCTTATTTATTTTAGGTTGCAAAGTTTTGGGTGTATTTTGTGTGTATTTGTGGTTTTGTAATATTACTGCTTATTTTCTTTAATTTGTGTAATATAAACCAACAGAAATTATTTGAAAATGTACCTGTATTTTTTCATTTGGTCTTGTTTGCCAGCTATTTGTCTTTTTATGGAATATTTTCTATTAAAGAAGACTTTCTACTATAGATATCTACTGGAATTTGACCACAGATTTCTATTTGGCCAAGTTGGCCATTCCTTGAAAGTCACATGAAAATTGATATTAAATATTGATGTTAAAACAGGAGCAGAGAACGCATATGTTTTAAATGGCAAGCTAAGCTCACTGAGCTTTTTCTTCCAGCTAATTCCAACACAGTGGCATCTTGAACCTGACCAAATCAGTTGATCAGGATGCATATATTCCATTCTCAAATGGACGATTTTCATTTCTATATATATAACCTCTTTTACCTTGAAAAAATGAAAAAGAAATCTGCTATGTTTTAATTCACAGTGATGTAATAAGTATTTGATAAGTAGACTTTTAAAAGGTTTATGCAAAGTAGAGCAGTGAGTTTTGCCAAAATAAACTTAGAGCTTTTTCTTGTGTCTCAGAAAACATTGATTCAACTGGTAAAAATTATAAAACAAAAACAAAAACAAAAACCCACCAACATGTAAAGTGTATGGAGGCAAACAGAGGATTATAAAACATCCATTTACAGAAATCTACTACATCTTAATTGGAACACATGTTGGTTTTTGATTTATGACTCACTCCATCACACCTCTCTCCACCTTTCCCATGTCTGTGGAACTGAATCTGTTTTCTAGGGGGATATTATCAAGAAGACAGATGTGTCCTCTCTCCCTGCTCCCAAGCTGGTGTTATAGTTGTGCTTCTTGAAAGGGATGGCCACCAATTCTAATTCCTGTTATGGGTAGAGGCACTGAAGATTGGATCTCTGTGTTAGTTATCTTCTCATTGTCTCATTGCTGTGACAAAATAACAGCTAACAGAGAAGGGGCTTGGCTTTATTTAAGCTCAAAGTGCAGATGTTTCAGTGAATGTTTTCTTGGCTCTGTTGTCTTTGGGCCTGTGGAAAAACATTGAGTACGGCATGTGTGAAAGTAAAGAGAAAGGAGCTGATCATCTCTTGATGGGTTGGAAGTGAAAGAAAAATAGGGATGCCCCATTATCACCTTCAAGGGTATGCTCTCATGACTTAACCACCTCCCTTGATCCCCACCATGCAAAGGCTCAACCACCTCTGGTTAATGGAACGGGCTGGCAGCAAAGTCTTAAACATATAGGCACTGGGGGACATTTATTCAAAACATACAGTATCTGTCACTCTACCTGGCCCAACTTCTACCCATATGATGGAAAATATACTTCAATTAGATAGTAAAATTCTTATAGTGAAAAAGAACATAAAATAATCAAAACAGAATTGAAAGGATGTATTTGAGTATTTATACATTGTAATAAAACAAAACAAAACAAACAAACCCAGAACCTTAATACAAGCCAGGTATGGCACTACACACCTTTATACAACACTCCAGAGGCAGATGCAGAGAGGCAGAGGAATCTCTGAGTTCAAGGCCAGCCTGGTCTATATAGTGAATTCCAACACAATCAGGACTAGAGAGAAAAGACTGTCTTCAAAATCTCTTCCCCAATTCCCCCAGTCCTCTCCCCAAAATATATCAGAGGACTATAGTAATCAAGGCATTATAGTGGCATTTTCAAATGGGCTCATGTAAAACATGTAAGCTTTTTAATATTGATAGATGTGTGTGTGTGTGTGTGTGTGTGTGTGTGTGTGGTGCCCAGAGGTCAATGTCGGTTGTCTTCCATCATCATTACTCTCCTTATTTTATGAAACATGGTCTCTCACTCAACCTGGGCATTGATTTAACAAAGCCAGCTATACAATGAACTGCAGAGATCCAGCTGTGTCCACCTTTGAGTGCTGGGGCTAAAAGGAGTCCTGGTGATTCTAACTTTTATGTGTATTCTGGAGATCTGATCTCAGGTCCTCATGCTTGAATGGCAAGCACTTTGCCAGCCAAGCCCTTTTCCAAATCCTATCCAAGTCCCTTTTGAGAATTATATTTGTATTGCTCAAAGAAGAAAACTTTTTTTCTTTCCTACGTAAAATAAATTAAAGATGGCATGCTTGTAATTTCAACACTAAGGAAGTGGATACAGTATTACCAGGAATATCAGGCCATTAGCTATCTATGTAGCAAATTTGAGTGCAGATACTATCTCAAAAACAAACAAATAAATAAGACATAAAGCCAATGCCCATAAAAATAAAACAAAAATGAGAAAAAGTTATTTCAAGTGCTACTAAGCTACATAAGTTAAGGAAGTTAATTTGAAAGCTAACACTTCTCTTTCAGTATATTTTATGTTTTAATGAGGAAGTATGCCATGATAGCTGTAAGAAAGAAATCTATTTTTATTGTATAGAAAATTTTTTAAAAAGCATCTACATCTCTGTGCTATTTGGTAGAAGACAGATTTTATTACCTGTGACATTTTAATGAACAGACATCTTCAACTTGTTTTTTAATGAGTAATTTTTAACTTTTACACAGCTTTATAACTTTTAGTTTCAAGGTTGCATTTCAGAAAACTTTATGTAATGAAACAGTTAAAATATAAATTTGAGCCAGGCAGTGGTGGTACATGCTTTTAATCCTAGAACTGGGGAGGCAAAGATGAGGCCAGTCAGGTCTACAGAGTGAGTTCTGGAACAACCAGGGCTACACAGAGAAACCTTGTCTTGAAAAACCATATTTATATAGACTCATATACACATATCATATATATATATATGCATATAAATTCTATGTAACCTAATACCTGCTGTTATTGGAACATGCTTAATTTGCAAGTGTAAGTCTCTAAGTCTTATCTTCATTTGCACTGAGAACTGCATATCCATTTCTGTGTCAGCTACTATGGTCTCAAGAAAAGGATGAATGCAGGATCATCACACACTGTCTTTACCAGGCAAGAACAAATGAAGATAGGAAGAGAAAACATCTGACCCAATGATTACATTCTGAATAAAATCCCAGCATTAAAACAGTATTTAATTAATTTTGTTTTGGAGTAAACTGAAGAAAGATGATGAAAATGAACAATTTTCTGCCTGGAAAAATATATTCTGGTGGCAGTTTCCTTTCCCGATTTCCCTCCCCTGCCTCCTCACCTCCCTATCCACTCAAATCCGTGATCTTTCTTGGTCTCTCTCATTAGACAAAAAACAGGCATAAAAAAGGAGGAAAGAAAACAAAAAACAAGAGATGAAATGAAAGCAAACAAACTTGAATAGGAAAAAAAACAAACAGCAGGAAAAAAGAGATGAAGAAAGAGCACAAGAAACATATAGATGCACACACACACACACACACACACACTTACACTCACAAAACTCTCATAAAGACACAAAATTGGAAACTAGAATATATAAGCAAAAGACCAGAAGAGGGGTAAAAAATAATGCCAGACAAACACATGAACAAAATCCCTCCTAATACCATTGAGTTAACTGTGTGTTGGCCACCAGCTAGATGTTCAGCCATCTCTGGTCATCTGTCAGTCTGATGAAAACTCACACTGCAATTTAGGCTATTGGGCAGAAGTTCAGTTCTAAGAGTCAAAATATATACTTGCTGATCTTACTGTATCTTGTCAGTCAAGGGAGGTCTTCAGAAAAGCAAACTTTTCCTATGAAGGACCTGTTTGTAAATATTTTTAGCTTTTGTGGACTGGGAGGGCTTTATGGTAATTAGTCATCTCTGTCACTGTAGTACAAAAGCAGCCAAAGACAATACAAAAAGGGTTTCGGATATCTAGGTTTTCTAATAAAGCTTTACTGACCACAGTTTGTCTATGTTAGCTTTAGAGTTTAACTCACTTGGAAACAGGATTCCTTATTCTAATTTTCCCTGGTAAGGAACATTAAAATATCTTTTAAGGGGAAGGCTGAATTCCAGCACTGGATGTGGTGGTGAGGGATTCTAGAGATTCCACCCTAGCAGAGGAGCTATGGGAAGCTGATGCTGCTGAGAGACTGACAATCACTTATCTTTGGGGTTGTGGTCAAGGGGGTAGGTGTACTGGGGTTTTATGTGTCAACTTGACACAGGCTAGAGTTATTGGGAAGGAAGGAGCCTCAGATGAGGAACTACCTCCATGAGATCCAGCTGTAAGGCATTTTCTCAATTAGTGATTAATAAGGGAGGGCCCAGCCCATGGTGGGTGGTACCATCCCTGAGCTTGTGGTCCTGAGTTCTAAGAACCCAGAAGGTTCTTAAGCAGGCTGAGTAAGCCAGGGTAAACAGGCCAGTAAGCAGCAGCCCTCCATTGCTGACTTCTTTCAGCAATGCTTAAGTGTAAGCCTAATAAAACCTTTCCTCTCCAACTTGCTTTTTGGTCATGGTGTTATCACAGCAATAGGAACTCTAAGAGAGTAGGCTATCTACAAGCCAGTGGATGGCTCAATACCCATGCACTAATTGGATTTGGGAGGTTATTATTAATAATAATTTATTAATTTTAATCAGAGCATTTAAATTTGTGTTTGGTTTTAAACAATGTCTAATTCTTAGGTTGTCAGAGTTTAGCAAATAAAAATAATAGTATTTCAGTTAAATTTGATTTTCATATGAACAATGACATATTTTTATTTGACGAGTTTCATGTAAAATTTGGGGCACCAATGTATTAAAGTTCATTATTTATTTGAAATTCAAATTGGAAGGGGCATTTGCATTTTATATGGTAGCCCTACTTAATCTCTCACCTTGACACTTGCAAAATGTATTCAGAAAATAAGTTGACATTTACCATAGCCTAGGGTGTTATCATCATTATTAGTTTGTTCTAAATGTCTTCTCATCAGTTTGCCATATATTTAGCTACAGTCTTCTTTTCATAACAAGCTTAAATTACTATATCCAAAAGCAAATTTTGCATGCTATCCTCTAAAAATGTGTAGCAGCTATTTCTTGTGTGAACTTTATTTCTTGTCCCCTTGTTTTCCTGACTAACCTCATACTCTCACTTCCTACATAGCAGTGTGCTGCATTTTCTGTTTATCAACTCTCCCTTCTTTTTCCAGTATTTAAATTTTCCTACTAGTCAATGATTTACTGTTCTTTATAATCCTAATATATAGGCAAAATTGAGGTGCATATATTTGAACACTTTTATTAGTGTTTATTAGAACTTTAAAGGTAAAATAGTGACAGTAGGCTATCTTAAAATAATAGCCCCCCATGGAAGGCCTCACCCTCTCTGGGGTGCAGAAAGGGGTTGGGATGGGGGTGGGGGCAGGGGAGGAAGGGAGGGAGGGAGAGGGAACTCTTGGATTGATATGTAAAAGAAGCTTGTTTCTAATTTAAAATTGGTCTAATTACAATTATAAAAATAAAAAATTTCAACTGAGAAGAAAAAAAAGACTAGTACTCCACTGTGTGTAATGTGGCATTTTTATTTTCCATCCATCAATAGATATTTAGATTGCTGGTGTATTTTGGATAGTATGAATAAAGTTTCATGAATGAATCTCATCATAGTCCTGATTTCACTCCCCTGGATTATAGTTATATGCCACACGTTGGTCTTGTAGTCAACGATGGACTACAAGTATAATGGTGGGGCTATAAGATGATAATGGATTTTAAAAATTCTTATCACCTACTAACATCTTAGCTGTCTTCATGTTGTAGCTTAATATGTTACTCACATGTGTATAGTAGCACTAGTATTTGTTACAATAAATCTTTCTGCCAAAAGCCGCCTGAGCCCCACCACCTCGTGTGATCTTACGCCAGCCACCCGCCCGCGTTAGGGCCCAAATGAATACACAGAAACTTGTATTAGGTTCAAAGCTGCTTGGCCAATGACTAGGATTCTCATCTGTTAGCTCAGTCTTAATTATCATAAATCTATATACTTTATAAGACTTATCTTATCGGACGCTTTATTGGCGTCCCTCCTTGCCAGTGGATCACATTGCGCTGCTGGAGGAGCAAGGAGAAAAAGGGACACTTCCTGTTTCTCCTTCGCTTAAATATGAGTCTCCTTGCTATGTCACTTCCTGCATGGATCACCACTTCTCTACTACATTTCCCAGAATCCTCTTTGACTCCTAGTCCCATCTAACTTACTGTCTCATTGGCCAAACAGTATTTTATTTAACAATCAATAAGATAAACATACACAGTACATTCCCCATCAAGAATTAACAAACTTGTTGTTTTGCCAGTCATATCAAAGTATAGCATTATACAATTTGTTGTAAAATATAATACTGGTGAATGATAATAAAATGACTATTTTTCTATGTTTATTGAACTATAAAAAATAAAATAATAGTCATCTGATGAATCTTCTCTCGGTTTTTACTAAGTTGAAATAAATTTGTTCACATCTTTTTGGTTTACTATTCTAATGATACCCTCTGCTAATATTGCTATTTCTCATTTATTAATTTTTATATTATTTACTAGTGTTTTAGTCTCTTATTTTAACCAATTGTAACTTTTGCTTATTTCAGTATTTACGTTATTATAATAATATTTTTATTATTCATACCTGATTCAAGATATATTTAATGATTATATTTCTTACAGTTTTTTACTCTCCTGAAGTTAGTAGCTGCTTAATGTTGTCATTTGCTCTGTTTTCTATGTTCCTATTGTTAATAATCTCTACCAGTATGGAAATCTCTTCTAACGTTCTTTGGACACTGTATACATCATATAAGCATTGTTTTAATCTTGGAGATCTTCCTAGGCTTTTATGTTATATTTCTGTGAGAAAAAGACTATTCTCTGACATGTGCATTCTCCTTGTGTGTTTATTTGACGTCAAACTGGAAATACCATACACCTCATGTGCTCTGTTGTCTTGGGGATAACTTATGTTTTATTTCCAAATTTTGGTTTTAAGACAATATGTAATCTATTACAGAAGACACCATAAACTTGGGTCTTAGGATGTGAAGAAGTCAAACTAGTGCTGACCTGGAAGCTTGGTTCCTTCTGGCTAGCTTCCATAGTGCTGCAAGGTGCTATGTGTGCTACTAGAAGGAAAAAAATATAGCTGTGAACATTGCAAGCTACAGTAACTACTAGCCTGGCAAGAGATGCCCACTGGTGCAATAGTGATGCAAACATCATGGGAAAAAACCAACCACTTTATATGTGGATTTAAAGCCCAGTCTACAAGATGAAATCCATACCTGACTCCATTATCAGTGTAAAAAAACTGAGGCTTGACAGGTCATAGGCCCTAGGGGAGAATCTACTACTATTACTCTGATAAATATTCATAATATTAAACCAATTCCTGATGATTTGTATGCAAAGTTTAACACATCTCTCAACATGATTAGAGAACCATCCTTTTGAAGTAGATAGCAGTTAACACACAGATAAACAACTGGTCAAAGTGCAGAGAATTAGTGACTGCAGAGACTTTTCAGTCCTAGATGGTATGTCTATATTACACATGCCCTCTTTCCTATGGTCCAGGTATCATTACAGAGGAGAGTGCAGAAAGACTGTAAGACCCAGAGACAGTGAATAATTATGAACCCCCCCCACCATTTTCCAGTTACACAGGGAAGCTGCAGGTATGAACTCCCAGCGGTTGAGACAGCATGCACAAGTCCTAGATAAGCTCAAGTCAGTTAAAATTCCAGCATAGAGATGGGGGTGGGTATGCATGAAGTCCTATCCTCAGCTGAGGAGCTTTTGGAAATTGATAGCTTCTGGGAATGGGAGGGTTAGTTTTATGTGTGTGATCCCTGCTAGGTCAACCATGTTCCAGTAGATGGCCATACACTCAAGAGTATATGGGCAGCACAAATTTGACCTGACAAGTTAAAAGTAAAAGAGAACATAGAATTCAGTAGACACAGGAAAACAAAGGTAGATCTAGAAGAAATTGGAAAAGAGGGTGGATATCACAAAAATACATTGTATAAGGAATTAATTAAAAGAAGAGATTGCTATGGGATGTCTACATTTGTAGCAATGTGTAGTAAGCAGATAGTTTTATTAGGAGCTCAGGAGTGAGGTCTGTTCTATAGATAATCATTTATTAATTATTAACAGACAGTTTATGTGACAGTTGAGGAAGAGTGTGTAGCATAAAGAAACATGAACCAAAAATGAGATCTAAATGAATGCTGATAGTTAAAGAACTGGAGGTAGAAGTTTCTTGAAACCTGCTGATATTACCTATCCACAAATATAAGTAAGTTAAAATTTAAGAACATATGAGGCAACAGAAGCCAATATGACGATATGACTACCTGTATGAAGGTGTGAATAGATTTTGAAAGAAGAGACTGAAAGTAAGTTAATGGTATTTAGCATCATATTAGTCATTTTCAAACATGATGAAAGTGTTTTTTGGTGGTGTTATGAAAGATAATTTTATAGGCTGGACAAATTAGATGAGAATTAGTACATAAATAGTCATAAAAAGAAATTGAAGATACTATGAAAGGTGGGGAAGATCAAGAGTCAAAGAAAAGACAAGAATGGATATTGATGCTTCTAGTTTGTAGGTTTTGCAGTTGGGAATTCAAAGAGATTCTTATCATTTCTTTGAAGAATGTAAGGCAAGTGTGATTCAAGTTTAAATTCCAGGATGACTGAGGGAACCTTTGTGAAGAGTGAAGTAAGTACAATTAATGTGCCCAGTGAGCACTAGAGAGATCCATTTGTTTTCCGTGAACACAAATTTACAATTGATTAGTCTGCATAGTTGTAGTGAAGGAACCGGCTTCCCTTTTGGCAGCCATAACAGCCGAACACGTGCTTGCCATAAACCTGCCTTGGTCACTTAGAGGTCAGATGCCTGTCTCGTGACAAGGAACCTTAGTCACTAAAAGGTCAGATGCCTGTCTCGTGACAAGGAACCAATCGGAAGTTAGCTGGTGGCGCTATGCTTTACGACCCTGGGTGTGCTTTACGGACAAGCGCACGACAATGACGTAGAGAGCATAGCAACCACCCTGGGAGGGCCTATGGGCCATAACAACCAGTTGACCAATCAACACAGGGCAAGCCCTCCAAGCCTGGAGGCACACCAATCGTAAGCCTGTGCGTACCCCTAGACACTCCCCTTACGCTGCCCTATAAGATCTTTTGGGAGACCCAAGGAGCCGTCTTTTTCTAGCCGTCTGCCATGGCGGGTGGGTGAAAGACCCGAGCTAACATGGGGTTAGTTCGTTAAATTACAATAAAGCCTCGTGCAGTTTGCAGCAAGCTCTCGAATCCGCCTGGTGATTGGGGTGACCGCGAACCTGGCCTGAGACCCCGGATACTTGAGTTTTCGGGGGTCTAACAGTAGGATAGATTATAAAAGCAGAGAAAACATATTTTTTGTTCATGTAGGGAATGAAAGATAAGGAAAGTACTGGACTTGGATAAAAGTGTATGAAATCACTAGGTTAAAAATACCCAAGGAGCAAAATACTGGCAGAATTATAGTCATTGTGGTAAAAGTTACCAAGTAGAAAGGTCAAAAGTCTATAGCATCTGATGAGGTTACAGAGTCAGTATTAGAATTAGTGAATGGTTTGACACACCTGGAGGATAAAATACCATGCATAGGAAATAATATGAATGAATGGCATGTTTCCGAGGAGAAACTAATCCACGTGATGAATGTATGCATGCTACCTAGGGAATGTGGGGCTGAAGAGATGCCAAGACCACTGAAGTGAGAAAGTGAACTAATTAATGGATTCGATTGTGAACTGATCTTTCCAATGAATGGTGCCTTAGTTTGGGTTTTGTTTTGCTGTAAACTTCGTTTTATTGCTGTGAAGAGACACCATGACCACAGAAATTCTTTTTTTTTTTTTCCCGAGACAGGGTTTCTCTGTGTAGCTTTGGAGCCTATCCTGGAACTCGCTCTGGAGGCCAGGCTGGCCTTGAACTCACAGAGATCCGCCTGCCTCTGCCTTCTGAGTGCTGGGACTAAAGGCTTGCGCCACCAATGCCCAGATCCACAGAAATTCTTATAGAGGAAAACATTTAACTGGGGCTCGCTTACAGTTTCAGAGGTTTAGTCTGTTATGGGCATGGTGAGACACGTGGATGGGGACACACAGGCAGACACGGTGCTGGAGAAGAAGGTGAGAGCTGTACATCTTGATCTGTAGGCAGCAGGCAGAGAACCGACCTTACCTACTGAGACCTCAAGCCCCACCCCCCCAGTGATACACTTCCTCCCAACAACACCACTCCTGCTCAAACAAGGCCACATCTCCTAATAGTGCCCTCTTCTGGCTTCTTCAGGCACCAGGCATGTTAAAAGGTGCATAAATTGCTCTTTTTCTAAATATTCTTTAGGTTCTTTGTATCACGTGTTCCTGCTTCTTAGAAGAATGCATTTTGCTTCATTTCCAGTGATCCTAGGTGGGTTTATCTCTAAGACTAAAAAATAAATAAAATTAAGAAATAAGTATTAAGATTTTTTTTTTTTGAAGAAAGACAGGGGAAAATAAAGACGAATCATCTGGGACCGCTGGATACTAAGGAGCTAGATTACAAGCTTCAATTATTTCTAAGAAAATAGCTCCATTTTCAAATTTTTCGTTCGAATGAAATATAGTTCATAAAAAGTTTATACTTTGAGAAAAGTAATATGAAAGTTATATGGGTCATATGATCATGATATTGTCATCTAAGTCCTTGAGATCCAACATTGCCCTATAATTCTGAAGATAATTGCATATGGTCTACCCTACACTTAGTTTAGTACCTCGGAATTTTTAAAGTGATTTTCAACTTGACAATGTGCCATTTTTGTGGCTGTCATGCTGCTCAATGTTAAAATATAGTGTATCTGAAAATCAAATGGCTTCTAAACTGTACAAACTTTCAATATGCATTGATCAAAAAATAATTTCATTGTTTTAAAAGCCATTAGGAATAATGGAGGCAAGTGACTTGTGACACTCGCTTTTTTTTCTATATCCACTTTATTCCACTACTCTGTAACTCATATCAGTCACCCGAAGAGTTCAACACATTAAGGAGGCATGCCTATTGGGAATAACATTATGATTAATAGTGAGTGGTGAAGCCAAGGATACAGGCAGATAATTTAAGTACTCCACTGAAATACAGACATGGTTGCCACCTGTGAGAATATGAGAACTGTGTGCTCAGAATGTTTCTTAAACTACAAGGGTCAAATGGTGGAAATAAATCATAGAGGCATGGTATTTAGCTGTTTAGAATTTATTTTTAAATTTAAAACCAGCTCAATAAGACTACTTAGGGGAAACAATTAGAATTAACAATGGAAGCCTTGCCCTCATATCACCTCAAATTGGTGATACTGTTGGAAAGGATCAGGTAGTGAGTAATGCATACATATCCACCTAAGTACCACAGGGGTATTGAGAGAGAATACTTGGAATTTAATGACTGGTCTGCCTCTGACCTGGTTGGGGACAGCTGGATCTTTCATATCTCACTGGGGAATCATAAAGCAGCAGCAACAGCTCTCCATCACTGTACTTCCATGTCAATCACACATAGTATATGTGATTTGAAACATTTCTGCTTGTTTCCCCTGCTTTTCTCCCCATCTTCATTCTTTCCTGTCTTCTTATCCTCTTCTGCCATTCTTACATAATTATTTATTGGCCATATGGTCTTTACTAGACAATATGGTAGCATATGGACACTACATCTATTTTTGGAGAATAAGCTATGTTTATTACAGTCACTTTTAATTAGAAGGGCTTTATAAAGTAGGTTAGGTATCAGAGAGATAGAAAAATAGAGTGAGGACATGAAGATTAGAGGAGGAGACTGTGGCTCTCCCCATGCAGTCTGGTGTGATTTATGGAAATGTATTATAATGAGAGAGTGTTGCTCAGTCTGCAAGGTAAAGGAATTTGTGTAGGGTTGTCTTCATATTTGATATTTACAAAAGAGAAAGGATGTCATTAATCACCTTGCCTTCATTTAAATAATAATTAAGGATGCCGTCTGAAGTGCCTGCTACAGCTCCTAGGTGCACAGTGGGCCTGTTGACTACACTTAAATACACGTTTTCTGTGACTCACATTTATACACCATGCTGGTCTGACAGCTGCTGCTGCACCCCAGTCAAGTATGTGGTGTTCCATCATTATTTTTGATGCCATGTGGCTTTTGCTGTGATGTGCATCACACTTGTCCTGGTAAACCTGTTTATTATTCATAATCTTGAGTTTTCATGTTAGGTTCATTATAGCTCGAGAAGTTCTAGAAGCATCTTATTTTGTCTTGAGGTACATTTAGATCTCTTAGATAGGAAACAGATCAACATTTTAGGGTTAGTCTGGGATATGTTAATACTGTCTAATTTCTTCTTAAAAAGTAAAATGCATTTTGCTGCAATTGGACAGTGGTTTGTTCTAGAAGCAGAATTTAGGAACACTAGTTTGCATTATGCTATAATGGAAATGTTAGGTATTACGGACAATTTCCTTAATTCATTCTGCTGTTAATACTTAATTGGTAATTCATAATATTTCGTTCAACTCTGCAAAACCGTGTGTGATTAATGGCACACCATGTGCTCAGTTTTCTGCACTTGGCCACATTCCTAGATGAGTGGTTTGGTTTCATGATTTTGGATAATATCTCTTGCCTGCTAGCTTAGAAAGGGGGAAAGATTTTAAAAATGCAGAGACATCTCTCTCTCTCTCTCTCTCTCTCTCTCTCTCTCTCTCTCTCTCTGTCTCTGTGTGTGTGTGTGTGTGTGTGTGTTTTGTGTGTGTGTGTGGCAAGAGCCTTTACTTGCTCACTGAGCCATCTCATCATTCCAGATTACTCTTAACATAATTCTGACACCATTTTTGTTATTGGTATTAATAATTTAACTTGCATAATAGCTAATTTATACATATTGCATTACTTACCAAATAACTATGTGGTCTAGGTATATCTAAATATGAGCAAAGTGAGTCCCATAAAAGCACTATGGATCCCAAAGGTACATGGTCAGTGAATGGAAGATCAATAATTGGGATATGCTACTATGAGAGTAAAACCTTGCTTTTAAATACACTGCCAATCTACTTCTAGGTAGGATTATAATAAAGATATATACAGCTTGTTATCATTGTAATCATTTAAATTATGTTGAAAAAGTCTTAGAATTCTTTGTTTTATTATTATTTTTATCAATATAAGAAATGGAATAAGTAGATCTTGAAATTTGGCAGAATAATTGATCATACTTATTTTAAAATGTTATTTCAACTGTATACTGAGTATTAAGTCACCATTCCCCACTACAAGACACTTTTGCTAATTAAAACAAAAACATCTTATGAAGTGATGAATTTTTCAACTTGATCATGTCTTCCTCATGGTAGAATGTCACTGCCTGGATAAGTATACTAATGAAACAATGATTTCCTACCAACTCCTCTTCCGAGTTCTTTGGTCCATGCTCAGTAGCCACCTCATGTAATTCATTGTCTTGTCTACCATTTCTCAGCCATGGTAATTCACATTTTGCACATAGTATATGCATGTTAGGTATTTTTATTATTATACTTTTTTGATGTTCTTGGACTCACACTAACTTTCCCATACATAGCTTTGTGTTAATCAGGTGCTGTTATAGCACCTTTAAATCTTTGTCTCCTATTCATTCATTCCAGCCTTTGTTTCCTCTACTAATTTAATGTGTTCTGCATTACCACACCGACAAAACTTTTCCAAGGCACTCATCTCTGAAACTAAACCCTATTTTATCTTTTTTCAGATTTTTTTATTTGAATTAGAAACAAGATTGTTTTACATGACAATCCCAGTTCCCTTCTCCCTTCCCTCCTCCCCTACCATCCCCCCCACTAAAACCCTACCTATCACATATCCTTTCTTCTATTCTTCCCCTGACTCAACCTTTCTGCTCCCTCATGACCTCTGCATCCCTCCTCTTCTTCCCTTCTCATTCTCATAGCTCTCTCCCCACTCTTCCCATGCTCTCAATTTACTCAGGCTAAATCCTATTTTAAACTGAGAAATGCATTAACAAACCAAAGTAAGTAAAAACTTAATTAGGTAAAGGGTAAAACCAAATTTAACCCAGCCGGTATTTAGTAACAACTGTTTATAAGGAGCAGGCGAGAGTGAGTGCTAAGGGAGTTCTATTTGTGGAAAAATAAATAACCAGGGGCTGAGGCTAGGAGAGGGAGTGGCTGAGCTCTGTGAAGAGGTATTAGTCATGGAGACCATCAGATGTTCCTGGAAGTGGGAGTAGGACTTGGGTTAAGGGATTAATGACATGGAGATTATATTCTATGTTGTGAGAAAGCAAAACACTAGAAATTCACCACTCCATACAGCAGATACTCTTTATAAAGGGCTAGCATAGTGGATTGCTGAAGAAGAGTGATGAGGAAATAAATGGAAGCAGTAGACAGCAGTGGTGTGGATAGAGTGGGAGAAAGTGAATGGTCCAGAGGTTTATCAGCTGCAGGAGCTGTGCTTGGTGATAGGAGACCCTTGACTGGTAGGATTGGGCTCTTGAGAAGTGTGTCTCATTGGGCAACATAGCACAGTTGTTCTCAACCTGTGGTTGCAACCCCTTTTGTGGTCACATATCGGAAATGAATATTATGAATTGTAACAGTAGCAAAACTACACTTATCAAGTAGCAATGAAATAATTTATGGTTGGGGGGATCACCAGTACATGAGGAACTGTATTAAAGGGTTGCAGCATTAGGAAGGTTGAGACCACTGACACAGTGTAAGAAGCAAGGCAAAGTGTTGTTGAGAACCTCAGATGGTGTGTTCCAAAAACAGTGCTTCATTAATGATGGGCATATGTGTGAGTCATGCAGACAAGTAGTATCAGGTCTAATGAGACAAGAGAAATTTAAGTTCCATGTTTATAGAATTGGATATTGGATGTAAAGGACACCTTTACATACAAGTACTTGTAGGATGAATTGGATTTATTAAGGGTGGTTGGTAATTATTGTCACCTCTGAAGCTGCCATACTTCATTGACAATAATTAAACAATATTTGCAAACCTTGGAAATTTGTATTACAGTAAAAGTTTTAAAAGTATCCCTTTTAATTTTTCATACTAGCTCTGCTGCAGACCATTTTTCCTCCTTAATTGGTACGAAAAACTTAGTACTTAGATGTGGCATCTTAATCTTAGCATGGAAATTGTAAAGTCAGTAGATTAGCAGTTTGAACACCCTCTGTTCTAAGTATCTGAGAAAATATTGAAGTGTAATTTGTAAGGGTTTTCCAGGGATGACTGCAGGCTCTCAGCAGAAAATTTTGTTAAGTTACTACAAAAGGAGAAATGTTTCTCCTCATTGATTAGCAAATACCAGTTCCATTATAAATATATATGCATGTTGACCTTTTAGCTTGTTTTCCGGAATACAAATTCAGTAGAGCTCTCACGCAGCTTCACATGCTGTGATAGTATTTTGGGGCACTGGAACACAAATGGGGACATCAATCTACCCTCTTCATTTGAGAGTCACTATATGGAGCCTAATTGCTGGTTCCTCTATGGTACCCATGCAGAGCTTATGCTAGTCAGCAGGCCTGGGGTTTAAAGATTTCTCCATAGTGAAGTTCTGCAGCTTAAATGAGGAGGTTAGAATCTTGGACAAAATAAAGCAAATGTTGAGTGGCTTATAATGCCTTCCCTCTTTACATGAAAAACAAATATGTGCACATTGTTCTACTACAGGGTCATGGAAACAGGCTTGCAAATATAACTGCTAAGCTAAGAAGCCAACAATAAAAACAAACTGAAATTGTTTTTTTCCATAGACAGAAAAGATTAATTTTCATCTGTGCAGGTTTGTCTTATTTATTTGTTTATCCATTCTCAGGGGAGAACATGAATGCAGTCTCCCACTACCACAAATTATGCAGTCAAGTTTCCCACATTTGGGGAAACTACAGGGGTCAGGACATCCAGAGTGCTAAACCATCCTAGTGATCATGGTATCTTCCTTGCCAGGTAAGTATTTGAAAGTCTCTTTTAGAAAGGGGAACACTTCTCCACTGCTGGTGGGAGTGCCAACTTGTACAGCCACTTTGGAAATCAGTATGGCGACTCCTCAAGAAAATGGGAATCAGTCTACCACATGATCCAGCAATTCTACTCCTAGGCATATACACAAAAGAAGCACATTCATACAACAAAGACATCTGTTCAACAATGTTCATAGCAGCACTATTTGTAATAGCCAGAAACTGGATGCAGCCTAGATGCCCCTCAACTGAAGAATGGATAAAGAAATTGTGGTACATTTACACAATGGAGTACTACTCAGCAGAAAAAAACAATGGAATCTTGAAATTTGCATGAATATGGATGGAAATCGAAGAAACCAGTCTGAGTGAGGTAACCGAATCAGAAAAAGACAAACATGGTATGTACTCACTCATATGCGGATTTTAGACATAGAGTAAAGGATTACCAGCCTACAATCCACACTGCCAGAGAATCTAGTAAACAAGGAGGACCCTAAAAGAGACAAACTTTGTCCCCTGGAGAAGGGAAAAGGGTCACTATCCCCTAAGCAAATGGAGAACATGGGAAGAGGTGGGAGGGAGTTCTGAGAATGAGAAGGGAAGAAAAGGAAGAATGCAGAGGTCATGAGGGAGCAAAAAGTTGAGTCAGTTGTAGATTAGAAGAAAGGATATGTGATAGGTAGGGTTTTAGTTAGGGGGTGGTAGGGGAGGAAGGGAGGGAGAAGGGAACTGGGATTGTCATGTAATTCAATCTTGTTTGTAATTAAAACAAAAAAAGTAAAAAATAAAAAAGAAAGTATCTTTTAAATGTAATGCTACCAACCAAAACATAGATAGGGAGGGGTATTGAGTGGTAGAACACTTGATTTAGAAAGGAGTTTTCGTATTTCTTGTACTAGATTTCACTCTAGATGTTCAGTGGTCACAACACAATTGTTGCCCTCATGAACTGAAATGCCGGGAGTAAGAAACAGTGCTTTGTACCAGTCAGTGTTATCTGTGAGGGTTACAGCATAAACCAGGAAATTGACTTGGAGTAGAACAATTTTTGCTCATGGTTTCAGACCTTGTTCATTTGGTCCCATAACTTTTGGGCCTTGTGTGAGGCAGTGCACCATGGGTGAACAAAGTGGCACATTGCTTAGAGGAGGCTGGGAATGACATGAAGTGAGAGAGCAGGAGTTTTAGATGTAATACCTTCTCCAGGGCATATACCTAGGACCTGGCCATCTACAGCTGGATCTCACCTCTCAAATGCTCCACCATCTCTCAGTGGTGCCATAGTATGATAGCCAAACCTTTAATGCAAGACTCTGAGAGAACATGCAAACTACAAGACAGAATACTCTTAGATTTTGTATATATGAGTTACAAGTTTTGACCCAATCTTGAAAATGACATTTTATTTCTTTAATTGTCACAAAAAACAGATCCTGTAGAAGTTAAATATAAATTCAAATGTACTCTACATTCAGAGTAATGTTGAAGAAGTTCAATAATTTAGAGAATAAGTATCTTCCTTTCTCATTAAGTTTATGATAGCGATCTGTGTCACAAAAGACATGCTTTTAAGAGAAAAACATACAATTTTTTCTAAAGTTTTTGTAATATGGATGCCTTTAGAATAAACAAAGGAACGGAGAAGCCTGTGTGTTTATGTTAGTTGATAAAGGTGACAGTTGTTAAGAGGTGGGGATGGACAAAGACAGATTGAAGTATTGATAGACAGTGAGGGGAACTTAGCAAGGCCTACATGTTCAAGCTTTTTCTATATCCCAACATCTTTAAGATAGGGTCATTATTCTCTCCATATAAATTGGATACCTCTCATATAAGGGCTTTATGAGTAATGCCAGTACAGTTTATGGACTACTTTAGGGCATAGAAATCTTTCTGTGTTTGGTGCTGGAAGGGAGTGAATGGACTTCTTCATTTGATTTTCTTACATTCTAAGGAGACATATTTTGATGTAGCATGTTCTGAATTTCATCATTAACCTCTCTTTGTCTTAATTTATGTGTCTAGAATATGTGGACACAGTATAATCTATTTCTAAGGTTCATTATGGAGATTAAACTTATTAATTATGTGGCTATGTACAAAGCCAATAAAGCATCTTGATGTATAGTATTATAGGTTGCTAATACAACACCACTATGATTCTATAATCTATTTCATAAATGTATAAGAACTTTATAGTTTTAAAATTGCTTTATTTTATTCACTCAAGATAGCAGAGAATAAAAAAAATAAAAAATTCTTGCTTTCTTCTTGACAGGGATTATCCAAAATGCATGATGGAATCCTGTCAAGATAAACAAAGCATGAAAAGATGATAGAGTTGAGGGTTCTATATTTATTTATTTCATTTTTTGAGATAGTCTTGCTATGCAGTCCAGGGTAGCCTTGAACTGATGATATTGTAGAGTCTTATAAGTGCTGGGATTAAAGACTTATGCCTAAACACATGTTATTTCTAGTTTTCAAAATATGGTGGTTAGGGAAAACCTACATGAGAAGTGAGTATCTGACAAAGATAGTGCATAAGATACTGACGGAAATTCGATTCCATTGGTCTACCAGTGTGTTTTTGTGACAATACCAAGCTGTTTTCATTACTATAGCTCTGTAGTACAACATGAAGTCAGGGATGATGATGACTCCTCAAGTTCCTTTGTTGTACAGGGTTGTTTTGGCTATCCTGGGTATTTTTTTTTTTCATATAAAGTTGAGAATTGTTTTTTCAAGGTCTGTGAAGTATTGTGCTGGGATTTTGATAGGGATTGCATTGAATGTGTAGATTGCTTTTGGCAAGATTGCCATTTTTACTATGTTGATCCTACCTATCAAAGAGCATGGGAGATCATTCCATTTTCTGGTATCTTCTTTAATTTCTTTCTTTAAAGACTCAAAGTTCTTGTCATACAGGTCTTTTACTTGTTTGGTTAACTTTACCCCAAGATATTTTATGTTGTTTGTAAAGGGTGATATTTCTCTGATGTCTTTCTCAGCCCCTTTATTGTCTATATATAGTAGGGCTACTGATTTTTTAGAGTTAATCTTGTATCCTGCTACTTTGCTGAAGGTGTTTATCAGCTGTAGGAGTTCATTGGTATAATTCTTTGTGTCACTTATGTAAATTATCATGTCATGTCACACCTATGAATACCTGATCTTTGACAAAGAAGCTAAAACTATATAATTGAGAAAAGAAAGCATCTTCAACAAATGGTCCCTCTATAACTGGATTTGGACATGTAGAAGATTGCAGATAGATCCATATCTACCACCATGCACAAAACTTAAGTCCAAATGGATCAAAGACCTCAACATAAATCTAGCCACACTGAACCTCTTAGAAGAGAAAGTGGGAGTACTCTTGAATGAATTGGTACAGGATACCACTTCCTGAGCATAACACCAATAGCACAGACACTGAGATTGACAATTAATAAATGGGACCTCCTGAAACTGAGAAGCTTCTGTAAGGCAAAGGACAGAGTCAACAAGACAAAATGGCAGCCCACAGAATAGGAAAAGTTCTTCACCAACCCCACATCAGACAGAGGTATGATCTCCAAAATATACAAAGAGCTCAAGAAGCTAGTCACCAAAACACCAATTAAAAAGGGGGGGTACAGAACTAAACAAAAAATTCTTAATAGAGGAATCCAAATGGCTGAAAGACATTTAAGAAATTACTCAACATCCTTAGCCATCAGAAAAATGCAAATAAAAACAACTCTGAGATACCATATTACTCCTGTAAGAATGGCCAAAATAAAAAACACCAATGACAGTTTATGCTGGAGAGGATGGTGGGAGTGCAAACTTGTACAGTCACTTTGCAAATCAGTATGGTGGTTTCTCAGGAAAATAGGAACCAGTCTACCTCAAGATCCAGCATTTCCACTGTTAGGCATATACCCAAAAGAAGCACAATACAATAAGGACATCTGTTCAACTCTGTTCATAACAGCATTATTTGTAATAGCCAGAACTTGGAAGCAACCTAGATGTGCCTCAACCAAAGAATGGATAAAGAAATTGTGGTACATTTACACAATGAAGTACTACCCAGTGGGGGAAAAAACAATGGAATCTTGAAATTTTCAGGCAAATGGATGGAACTAGAAGAAACCATTCTGAGCGAGGTAATCCACTCACAAAGACAAACATGGTATGTACTCACTCCTACATGGATTTTAGACATAAGCAAAGGATTGCCAGCCTACAATCCACACTCCAGATAAGTAAGGAAACAAGGATGACCCTAAGAGAGACATATATGGTTCCCCAATGAAGTGGAAAAGACAAGAGCCCGTGAAGAAATTGGGAGCATGGGAGAAGGGAGGTAGGAGAAAGAGGAAGGGAGAAGAGGACGGGGGAGAAAAACATGAGGGCTCAGGAAGATTGAGTTGGGAGAGGAATAGAGGAGAACAAGAAAAGAGACATATCAATAGATGGAGCCACTATAGGTTCAAAGAGAAATCTGGCACTAGGGAACTGTACAGAGATCCACAAGAATCACCCCAAATAGGAACCTAAGCAAAGTGGAGAGGCTACCTTAAATGCCCTTCCTCTATAACGAGAATGATGACTACCCTAAATGCCATCCTAGAGCCTTCATCCAGTAGCTGATGGAAGCAGAAGCAGAGATCCACAGTTAAGCACTGAGCCCAACTCCAGGAATCCAGTTTCAGAGAGGGAGGAATAACCAACAAATGAGTCAACACCATGCTGGTAAAACCTGCAGAACCAACTGACCTGAGAAAGTGGAAACTCATGGACCCCAGTTTGACAGCTGGGGAACCAACATAGGACCAAACCAGGCCCCCTGAACAGCCTTCATTCAGTAGCTGATGGAAGCAGAAGCAAGCACCCACAGCTAAGCACTGAGCAGAACTCCTGGAATCCAGTTGTAGAAAGGGAGGAGGGATGAACAAAGCAGTCAAGGCCTTGCTGGAGAAATCTACAGAACTGGCTCACCTGACCTAGTGAGAGCTCACAGACCCTAGTAAAAAAGCTGGGGAACCAGCATTGGACTGAACCCTCTGAATGTGGGTGCCAGTTGGGAGGCCCAGGCAGGCTATGGGACCTCTAACAGTGGAACGAGTATTTATCCCTAGTGCACAAATGGACTTTGGGAGCCCATTCCCTATGGAGGGATAGTATTTCAGCCTGGATACACAGAGAAGGGCCTAGGTCCTCCCCAACATGATGTGACAGACTTTTATGATCTCCGTGGAAGCCCTCACTGTCCTTGGGGAGCGGGTGGGGGATGGGTTGGGGGGGTTGGTAGGGGGCATGCAAGGATGGGAGGGAGAGGGAACTGGGGTGTTGATATGTGAAATGATTGTTTCTAAAAAAAAAAGATACTGAGGAAAACCTCATGTGGATATCTGGGAGAAGAACATTCCTGACCATAAGGAAATATTGATGTGAGATACTCAGAAAGTCAGGAGATAGGGAAGTGAGTTTATAGGAGCAGAGGAAAGGGAGTTATAGAGCCTTGGATGACATTGTATGAACACTGGGTCTTAAAAAGAGTGAGATGGGAGATATTGAAGGATTTGGTACAGAAGAGTGGACTATTTCACTTGTAAGTTTTCCTGGACTCTCTGTTGCTGCAATGTTGAGAATTCACAAAAGCAAGAAGACCACACTGCAATATGTTGCAGTCATCTAGATATGGTGTAATGGTGGTGTGGACTAGAGCAGTGTAGGAAGTTTGGTATTGGAAATATTAAGAAGTGGTTTGTCCCTACATACATTTTGGATATGAAGGTGGTAGGAATTGCTGTTTGATAAGATAAAATAGAATAAGGTAAGATAATATAAGATAGGCTCTGTGGGGGGGGGAGAAAGAGAGAGAGAGAGAGAGAGAGAGAGAGAGAGAGAGAGAGGAGAGAGAAAGAGAAAGAGACAGAGACAGAGAGAGACAGAGAGACAGAGATAGATAGATAGAGAGAGAGAGAGAGAGAGAGAGAGAGAGAGAGAGAGAAAGAGAGACAGAGACAGAGAGAGAGGAGTCAAATGAGACCTCAAAGTTTTCACCTTGTGCACTTAGAAGATAAAGGCTACATTTCACCAAGCAAGACTGTAGGAAATTTGGAGGAACAGGGTAAGTTTGTGGGTGCAGTTGGAGAATGCTATACTTGTCATATATATGGAGACTGAGTAGCAATTTGAAGTGGAGGAGCTAGGTTCTGGCTGGATAAGGAATTTGGAAGTGATAGGTGCCTTGGGACTGGAGTGAGATACCAAGGGTGGGTGAAGATGATTTCTAGAGAGTGAGCTTTCTCAATCAATAAGAGATTGACAAGCACAGGAAGAATTATCAGGCAGACAAAAATATTATTTGCAAGATGAAAAGGCAGATGCAGAATCTTAGAAATGATGCAAAGGAGTAATGATCAATTGTATCAAATACTCCTGAAAGTTAGATAGGAAGGAGACTGATGGTCATATGGATTTAGTGATGATGAAGTCACAGTGATAGAAGAGTTTTAGCTGGATGGTAGATGTTGACAGAAGTTTCTGTCCTGCGTATTTCTGCAACTGTTCATTCCCAAACAAACATACAGAGGCTTATATTATTTATAAACTGTTTGGCAGATGGCTCATGTTTCTTGTGGGTTATCTTTCTCTTAATTATTAACCCATTTCTACTAATCTGTGCATCTCCACATGGTTTTGGCTTACCAGTGATGCCTGGGTCTCTTTCTTCCTCAGCAGCTACATGGCATCTCTCTGGCAACTCACTATCTGCGTTCTTCTTCCAAGAATTCTGCTAGTCATATAGCCCCACCTACACTTCCTGCCTAGCTACATCCTGTCTGACCATTGGCCGAAACAGCTTTATTTTTCAACCAATAAGAGAAACATATATTCACAGCATACAGAAGGACACCCCCCATCAGTAGAGAGGGATGCAAAGAATGGCATATTACCTAGACCTGAAGGTCTATTGCAAGGTAGAGGAGTTACCTTTACTCAGATCAGGGACAGCTAATGATTGTAATGAAGGAGAGGAAAGGAAAACAGGTCGGTCTAGTGTTAAACCTTTCACACTCAAGTTTCTCTGTATGAGTCTTGCTCTTGGCTTATTGGCAGAGGGAACTCTCATTCAGTTCATCGTTTTATAATTAGTATTTCATTAAAGATAATGTTTTTAAAAATATAATGATGAAAGCTATAGTTTTGAATGGAACATTAAAACAGTGACATAGTGCTTTCATAGTGATATATAGAATAGCCAAAAGACATAAGGTCCAAGAGCTAAATGAAGTGTGTAAATCTAGAAGGTTTCTGGTTTGGATCAGTTTCTCATATGTTCTTATTTGACTTGAAGCACAGGTTTAGTCCATTTTAGCATTTATTAAATCTATTTCCCGCATTTAGAAATTTACTAGATAAAGTGGTGACTGGTGACTTTTATGACATTATCAATTTGGGGGTACCAAACTAGTGTTATTTTTATCACTAGTGATATTGAATTGCAAATTCATTTTACAGAAGTATCTAGTCTTTAATAGTCTCTATATAGGAGGAGTAATAACATCAGGTCTTGATGTTTGGGATCATTGCTGATTCTTCTGAAAGAAGTTAATGCCAACAATGATAGGAATCAGTTGTAATGTGTACTGTGTGAAAGATATCCTGCTTCCTTTAGTCTTTGAAACAACTGTGGGACAGTTTAACTATGAACACTGAAGTTTGGACGAGTTTGTGGCATGTCCCAGTGAAGATTCCAAGCAATTGTAGCAAAGGCACACTTAAACCTGAATCTGCTTTCAGACTATGCTGATAATGACAACACTATGGCATTGTTTTAACTCTTTCTCCCTTGAACTTCTCACCTCAGGCAAATCATCTGGGACAGTTTTATGATAAGCAGGGTAGACGATTACTTATGCATTAAAGATTAAGTCTACTTCCTCTCATCTCATCATTATAATTTCAATCTTTTAGTTCATAATGCTTTGGTCCTTGGGAATCCATTTATGCTTAAAATACTATTACTTATGGCAAGGGTCATCCCTTTGACCATTATCTGTGAATATCTTATTAGACAACTACACTACATTAATTATCTGGCAGTTTTACTATCCCAGGAGAGAAAATATTTACCCAGGATTAGACCAGGAAGTCGGAGAAAATTCATAAGGAAATGCATGAAGAAGGATGCCTGGACTGATAGGGAAGTGGTATGCTTCTTTTGGCAACAAGAGAGAATTTTATAGATGGAATTACCCTTGAGGCCAAGTGCTTTAATGCCCTCACTTTTTAAGGTAATAATGCTCTAAACCACACTACAGAGTTTTAATGCCCACACTAGAGCCCTTCTCATTGCAAGATTGCCAGAGTTCTTTATTGTCAAGTTTTGACAACCCTTCTTCCATGTTCTGCTACCAAGAGCCAAAAATTCTCTTTTCATTTCTTTGTGTTTTTAATTTTTATTTTTACCTCCTGTAGAGTTCCTTGGATATATGACGTATTGATCAGCTCTTGTACTCCTGTCCCCTCCAACCCTTTTATGAGGCTCCAAAATCAAAGCTCCTAATCTATAAATTTTACCTCACTATCTACTCATAAGGAAATCAACTACTGAAAGACTTAAAAATTTAGGGAAAAGGATGGAAAGATAAATTTCACAATTACGCTTAAGACATTTGTCAGTGTTGTAGATTCTGCCAGCAGGAAGAGAACTCACAAGTAGTACTTCCAGAAATCCTCGGAAGCAATTAACTCAGTATGGGTCATCTTCAGTTTCCTTGCCTCCCATAAAAACTCAAAATATTTTTTGTTCTCTTCCTTGCTGACTAGGTTTTGAGTGATTAGTTTTCCTAATCACTCAAGTAGATTTGGAAATATGGATGGGAATCAGTGAATAGATGGTAATGGGTGCTATACAGAAAAAAAGATCAAGTGCAATTTTAGAAGCCATGCATGGAGATTATGTAGTCTTTGAAACAAGTGGCTGTACCCATAATCAAACAGAATCCTATGGAAATTTGAATTTCCATGAAGGGTCCTATTTGCAAACTTTAATTATTGCCCTAGTTCTACTACCTGATGGCAGTTGTTGATTCTATAGCCAATCAACACTCATCAACCCAAGTTTCACAATCTTGATTCCTCTACTGTGCTAAACAAAACAGAAACAAGGAGACCCAGAATCTTTTGAGGCTAAGTGGATTTTGAAGCTATTGATGGGATTTGCCAAAGAACTAGTCAATAGGTCATTTGTCTGGAGAATCTGTAGCCAGACAGATATTGAACTTTGCATCTTCATCTGGTCTTTACCTTGAAGTCCATTTAAAATCAGTTTGATCAAATTAAAAAAGGTACTTTTGTCTTACTTATATTTTATATAGTTTATTAGCTTATGCAGGGAAGACAAGAGGGAAATCCAAGTATGGGTATAGATTTTTCATATGCTTACAACTTACCTGAATATAATTATTTTTCCTTTTCTTTCCTTTTCTTTCCTTTCCTTTCCTTTCCTTTTCTTTCCTTTCCTTTCCTTTCCTTTCATTTCCTCTCTTCCTCCCTTCCTCTCTTCCTCCATTCTTTCTTTCTTCCTCCCTCTCTCCCTCCCTCCATCTCTCCTTCTCTCTCTCTAGTTTATACCCTTGTTTTATAGTAGAAAAATCAATCTATTTATTTTATTTTTTCATGTATTAAATTTATAAAAACTACATCAATTCTCTCCCTCCATCCCCTCCTACTTACCCTGTCTTGAACTCCTCCCTCCCCATTTCACCTTCAAGTTGGTAGTTTCTTTTCCTTTAGCTACATTTTACACACACACACACACACACACACACACACATAGAGACACACACAGAGACACACACAAACACACACACACACACTCAAGTGCATGTATGTGTATGTACAAATATATGTAAATAGTACCTGCTGAGTCTGTTTTTGTTATATGTGTGTATATGCCTTCAAGGGTGACCATTCTGTATTGGACAACCAATAGTTTATCCCTGGAAGAAGTTAATTATTCCAGAAGTCAATAGTTGTCTCTGGTTCTTTGTCTATATTTTTCCCCTTCCACATCAACTTGTTCATTGTTACATGCTACCATTGTTCCAGTCTTATTTTTTTTCAGCCATTTCTAGAAGAGACTGTTTCACAGCAGGCTTCCTGGTATTCTGTGTTGGATGCATATCATGAAGGTCCTTGTGCCCACAGATCTCCAGGGAAACCTGGAATGTTAAGCACACAGGATCATCTTTCCAGCGGGAAAGATGTAAAAACAAAACAAAACAAAAACAAAAACAAAAAACAAAACAAAAAAAAACTGTTCTTCCATCCAGAAAGCTAGGGATTAGTAGCCTGGTGATCTGCATTATCTGTTGGGCCAGGCCATAGCAAGCTCATACAACCCAGATTAGAGGTGGCCAGTAATCTAAAGAAACTTTATAGACAGGTCTTCCCCAAATTCCCACAACCAGAACAGGAGACACATAATAGTCTAAATGATCTTTACATTATCTGTATGGCCAGAGCCTTTCCTTGGCCCTTAACCTAGTGCAGGTAGCCTATCTCTAGAACCAATCTTCTTGGAAGAAATGACATGTACTCAGAGTCAAGTTTCAATGTAATTATGCTTCCTTTTGTACCGGAGATTATACTACACTAGGAAACTCGGCCCCCCCCCCCAATTTTACTCTTTCAATTTTCTTGAAATAAATTGCCTGAGGACAGACTCTTTAGAAGTCTTGTTCTAGGTTGATGAAGACAATCTGAACAGAGTTTTAATTCTCTTTGTTTTTTTGTGTTTTTTTTGTTTGTTTTTTGTTTTTTGTTTTTCTTTTTTGCCTAGACACCTGCAGGGACCCTCCCTCAATTCTGACTCCTATAATTTTCCTGCCCTATCTTCTGTGATGTTTCCTGAGCCATAGATGCAGGATCTGTGATGTAGGTGTATCCATTAGGTTGGACTTCCCATGAACCATTGATCTCTGCATTGTGTCCAGTTGAGCTTTTCTGTTCTGCTCTCCTTTTTGCTGTAAAGAGAAGCTTCTTTGATGAGGGCTGGTAGTTAGACTTATCTGTGGGTATAAGGATAAGTTTTAGAATGTAGTAAGCCATTATGCCTGGCTAGTAAAATGGCAGCACAAGATTTTACCTTAGGTCCATAACTTCACTAGCTCTGAGAAGTTGTTTCAGTTTCTAGGTCACAATGTCCTACCTGTTTAGAGAGACTTAAGTCTATTTAAAGAGCTATTGGTCGCCATTGACATTTGAGTTCCATTTCTTGCAATTGTATGCATGTCCTGCCATGCTGGTAATTTTAGTGTGTCATAGTTGTTGTTGCTGTTTTGGATTGTTCAATTGCTTCCCTCCATTGGCTGCATAGCATTTTCTGGAACCATGAAAACTAGACCATGAGAAAGAAACTTTTAGGTTAGATAACCCTCAAGTCATCCATGTCTTGTGTCTTAAGTGTGGGTTGTCTTTGGCAGGTTTCTCATGTCTGGTACTAGGGTTTTTGTTACTCTGTGGTTCTTGTGAGTGTTGACAGTGCCAGTGGCTTAACTTCCTTTAATATCTATCTATCTATCTATCTATCTATCTATCTATCTATCTTCTACCTATCAATGACCTATTTAGCTATCTATCATGTATATGTATATATGTGCACTCGAATTTATTGTGCATAATTTTAGGTAAATATAAAAGAATATGGTTCTTTGAGCTCTATCAAGCAACTTTGGTGTTATTATCTCCTTCTCCTTCTGTAGTGACTTCCCTCCTTCCTCCCCAGTTGGAGTCCTAATCACTGTTATTCCATTTCCTATTCCATATCACCTCTCTCCTGCTATCCATGCCTCCTCAAGGATTCCCCCACCTATGGCCCTTTTATACTTTCTTGGTTTTTGTGATTGTTCCATATTTTATACTCACATCTGAGGATTTGGAGCTAGAAATTAATTTGAAACCTTAAGCACTAAAACTTTGTGAAGAAAACATAGTACCTAAGTATAGGAAATGACTTTCTTAAAAGAACTCCATTACACAAAGAATTAAGGCCAACAATCTATGAATGAGACCTCATAAAACCAAAAAGCTTCTGTACAGCTAAGGAAAAAAATTAATCGAGCGAAGAAGAAACCCACAGACCAGGAAAGAATCTTTGCCAGCTATACTTCAGGAATATGCAAAGAACTCAAACTGAACAAACAGAAAAACAGACAGCCAAATAATCAAATCTAATAAGTACGGAAACAAATGACCCAATTAAAAATGGACCAAGTATCCAAACAGAGAGTTCTCAATAGAAGAAATAAAGATGATGAAGAAATACCTCAAAAGGTGATCATCATCCTTAGCAATCAGGGAAATGCAAATTAAATCAACTTTGAGATTTTGTTTCACCCCAGTTAGAATGGCTAACCAATAAAATTACTGTTAACATTATAGAAACAGATGAACATTCATTTATTGTTGGTGGGAATGCAAATTGGTACAGCCACTTTGCAAATCAGTATCAGTTATAGCACTCCTGAGCATATGCCCAAAATACTGGACATCTTACTCTACTGATACTTACTCAGTAATGTTCTTGGCTGCCCTATTTACAGTAACCAGGAAATAGAAACAACGTAAATGTTCTTAAGTAGATGAATGGATGATGACAATGACACATACAAAATGGAATATTATTCAGGTGAAAGAAAGATGAAAATCTCAGGTAAATGAATGGAACTAGAAAAGATCATATTGGGTGAGGTTAACCTAGACCCAAAAGTCTTCTCTGTAGTCCCTAGCCCCAAATTGAGGTTTTAATTATTAAAGATATTTGGGGGTATTTAGGACCATGAAAGTTTGTCACAAAACCAGCTCAGTGGTGGCAGAAAAATCACCAAGTGTGTTTCTTTTGATTAGCTTAACTCAATAATTTTCAAAATTAATTTGATAAGAACAAAAACTTTAGTTTTAAAGTTATCAGTACAAGAAAAATAGAGTAAGTTTTTGTGTCAAAAAAAATGAACAAAGATATTAAGGATGTGGAAGCTTTTAAATGCCCCCTCTAGTGTGTCCTTTTAGTTCATATGTTAGGTCTATTTCTGTATGTGTGTCTGTGTATGTGGCGTGTGCAAGTGTGTGTATCTGCCATGTGCAGAAAGCAGAAGGGATTATAGGATATCCTTCTGTTTTTCCTTGATTCTGTCATTAATAATCCAATCATAATAAATCCCAATTCATCTTGTTAGATTGGCTGAAAGAGATGCTTTTGAAATACAGCAATTCATGAGACTCAATTAGACCTAGTGGTAGATTTCTGTGATTTTTTTCCTTGTAAATAGGATGTAATTGAGTTAGCAATGGTGGAGTACTGGTAAACAGAAGTTAAATGAACACTTTAAATAAAATAAGTAACAGCATTCAGCACACTCTCACTATCAGGATGATAGAGAATAAGACTAGGAGTGTTGCATGTGGGAGGCATCTGTATTCACAGACATCACCCACAGTTTCAGTTGGAGCCGGCATCTGATGTTTATGTCTAAGTGATATTCCCATTGGACTGTGTTCAGTAGAGTGGAGCAGATTTGAAGGGAGAAGTCATGGCTGTAGAGGGGCAGTCAAAGCTACTCTCTTGATCTATCAGTTACTCCTCTCAGGGGGAGTGTCACTTCTGATATTGTGACCAAATGAGGATGGTAAGTAGAGAAATTAGTGATCCAGTCCACATGATGTAATTTCAGATTTTATTTTTTTATGTGCAGAACCCGATATACTGTTGAGAAATTCCCTGAATCTTGTTAATGGTCAGAGGCAGTAACTAAAATAACAGAAGTAACAGGGCGTTTGTGGTTTGTGCACATGACAAAAGGAACCTGTCTTATTGTATCTTGCCATGAAGAAAGGGGAAAGACATTTATATTTCTTTTTACTGTTACTGTTTGCTTTTGGTTTTGTTTTGCTTGTTGAGACAAGGTCTCTCTATTCAACACAAATTGGCCTTGAATATTATCATTGTTTGTTTTCTCTGTGATTTGATAAAACACCCAAACTAAAGCAATTTAAGGGAGAAAGAGCTTGTTTAAACTCACAGCTCAGGGTGCAGTTCAGATGGCAGGATCTTGAAGCAGCCTTTTTTTATATCCATAGTGCAGAGAGAGCAGAAACTGCACACATGCTCACATGCACACATGCACACATGGACACATGCACACATGCACACATGGACACATGTACACATGGGCACATGTACACATGGGCACATGCACACATGCACACATGCATGCATGTACACATGTACACATGCACACATGCACACATGGACACATGCACACATGCACACTTGCACACATGTACACATGGGCACATGCACACATGCACACATGGACACATGCACACATGCACACATGCACACATGTACACATGTACACATGCACACATGCACACATGGACACATGCACACATGCACACTTGCACACATGTACACTTGCACACATGTACACATGGGCACATGCACACATGCACACATGGGCACATGGACACATGGACACATGGACACATGCACACATGGACACATGCACACATGCACACATGCACACTTGCACACATGCACACATGCCAGCTCTCAGCTTACTTTCTCCATCTTATACTGGAAATGGTACCACCCACGGTTAAGGTGGGTCTTCTCAGATCAGAGGGTATAATCAGCATATTTCCCCATAGGCATGCCCAGAGGTTCATTTCCCATGTGATTGTAGATTTTGTTAAGTAGACAATTAACAAAAGCCATTAATATTATCCAGGCCTCTTGCTTCAACTTCCTAGTGCTAGGATTCTAAGTCTGTGCCACCACGCCGGGAATTATCCCCGTTTCTCTAAAGGAAGCATAGGAGACTTGAAAATTCTGAATTTAGGAGCTAAAGATTAACTCCTCAGTAAACAGGAAGAGTAAGGGTAAGTGCAATCTGTATCTGCGAAGAACTAGGCATTTAATTTCCATTTCACGTTTTTCATATTTTCATCTTCTTTGCTCTTACTTCCTAACCTCATTTCCCCTCTGACAGTTCCTCACTCTTTTCCTCCTTCCCTAGTTCCTCTTTCTTTCCCTCCATCCTGCCCTCCCATCTTCTCCCCCCTACCACACTTTTGACTTTCTGTCTCTATTTTTGAAGCATGGGTAAGAAAACATTCAGTTGCTAGCTGTCAAGAGGACATAGATAAAAGGGTGTATATAAGCTCCCTCCTCCTATTCTATTTTGTTTGGCAGAGAAGAATAAAAGGTAGTAAGGGGAGGTAGTAATTATTGACCCTTGGTATTAACTTTGTTCTCTTGGGTAAGCACATAATTAGGTTGTTCTTTAAAATGCATATTATGTAGTTGGCAGCACACTCTGGCTCAGATCCGATAACTTCTTATGGAGGCAGCTTTTAAAATGTACATCATGTACCAAAGGAGCTTTTCTGGTCTATTGGGTAAATATGTATTAAAGTAATTTTTAAAATACTTATGTACTCAATAGGCTGGAAGTGGTCAATGGTTTAATGAATAGTCATGCATTTTTAAACGTGTATTATTATTTATGTACTGACCCAAGTAAGAAAAAAATCTCTTTAAAAAATGGCAAATTCCTGATGACTGTGTAATTTTGCCGTAAAACCTTAAAAGTATTTCAGGAGAGCAGGAGCCAATTTTAAAATTGCATTATCTCGTTGTCCCCTTCACCTCATTTTTCCTGCTTCTCTTCCTCTTATGGGATGTATTTTAATAGGTTCATTTTACGGCCTCCCTGCTGGCCTAATTTCATTTTCATAGATTAAAGCTGATTTACATTCTAATTGTAATTTAAATTTAGAATTTATCCTATGTTGATTCATAATGCCTGGCACACAGTAGGAACTCAATCAATATCCAGGAAATGGGCTTTTATTTGTTGTCATGTGGGCAAGCAAGCATTAGTCTTGTGCCTCAAATGCTAAGCACCACATAAAGGATCAGTTAGAGGCTTCTCTCCACCACAAATCAAAATTTGGCAGTGCAGGGAAGATTCGGGTTCTATCTTCAGTTTGTTGGTTGCACAGCTTCCTTTTACTCTGCTGGTTTACACTTCTATGAAAGGGAACGATAATGTAGCTTCTCAGGTTTTTCAGGGATCTGTGGCCACTTTAAAAATAAAATGCCTGAGATAGTACCCAATGCCCACTGAGCCCTCAGGGCTCCTCTTTTATGCCCTTTGACCTAAATCCCCACCAAGAAACATGAGATATGCGTGTTTTGAAGCATGGGGTGGGGTGGTTTCTAGACTCCACACTATACTAATCCTAAGTACCAACAAGAAAACTAAATTCCCAGGGCGCTGAGATATCGCAGCAGGTAAAGAAAGGTGCTTGCCACAAAGCCGGATGACTTAACTTTGATCCCAGAAGCCACATGGTTAGGAGAGAATTCACTGCCATAAGTCGACTCATGTGTACACACATACATCATTTTTCAAAAACAAGAAAGTACAATTCTACAGGCATATAACAAGAAAGTACAATCCTACAGGCATATATTATCCTTTAGTGTCAGAAGTACAATTGTTCCACAATTCTGTGTCCCATTAGCAGACCACAGCCTCCTCTGGGCTTGCCTGGCCACCAATATCCACACTACCACTGAGATCCCAGACTTCTCTCCCTCCCATGGTGGTTATGCTCCAGCATTTGGGCTTTTTCTCTTCCTCTATTCTGTATATCCTGTGGGAATACAAGAAAGTCCTTTCTTAATTTCAGAAAATTCCACAAATAAACAAACCACCTGCCAAAAAGCGGGATTTTTCTAAGAGCAAGCAGGGTAATGATGTCTCCTGCAGCACAACACAATAACTAGGGGCTTGAGAATATGCATTATTAGCATGCTCACTGAGCTGCCTCAAATCGTATTTGGAGGGAGGCATGGTATAAATAAATAAACATGTTCCTTGGATCTTTACTGTTTGAGGTTTAGTGAGCTGCTTCAATCTCGCAAGCACATTAAAATTGCTGCAACATAATTGGATTTGTTTGCTATTAGGGTGCAGATCTCCAACTTTTTCCATGTAGTCCACATTCAGGAAAAAGCAACAGTTTTTATCTGGATGGAAGTGCTACCAGTGAGGTGACTTTTGGCTCACTTGAAGGATAGGGAAGGAGACAAAAGTATGCAAATTCCCATGTTCCTACTATACTTCTGGCAGATGACTGGGTCAATGGGCAAGCTAGTTGTCAAAATACTTACTGTTGTTGTGTTGTCCTATGACATTTTCTACCACTAAATTTAGTCCTTACATTGTTCATGGTTCTTAAACTAGGAAGCTCTGACATATTCAATGACTTTCTTTAAAATGGAAAGTCTAAATAGGGCATGACAGCAGGCACAAACCTGTAATCCCTACATTTGGGAAGCTGAGGCAGGAGGACTATGAGTTTGAGACTAGCCATGATACATAAGGAGACCCTGTACGAGAAAACAAAAACTAAAAGCTCAACCCAAATCAAACCAAAGGCAACCAAAGCAAAATAAATAAAAAATAACAGCACACAAATAAAGCAGAAATAAAAGCACACAAAAAAGGAAATGTATCCTACTTGAGTCTGTTACTTATCTTTCCTTTTTGGAAGATTGTTTTATGTACTTCATCTGCAACAGTCTATTTTGTTTTATTTTACTTTATTTAGTTTTATTTACCTTATTTTACATGTGTGGGTATTTTGCCTGCATGTGTGTCTGTGAAGCATGTGTGTGTCTAGGACTTGTAGAAGTCAGAAGAGGGTATCAGATCTCCTGGAATTGGAATTATAAATGGTTGTGAGTTGCCATATATGGGTGCTGGGAATCAAACTTGGGTACCCTGGGATACTCTAAAATATGCTCTGTATGGCCATCCTTGACCTTTTTCAATAAGAAATGATCAGTTTTAAAGCCATACTCAGCAGAAAGGAGTCTCTCCTTACCTTTAAGATAGAAAGATGGAGAAGTACAAGCATTTTCCCAAATGGCTAAGGACAGCTAGAAATACTGAGCAAAGCCGATGTTGGGTTCATATATTCTCTTAGACAAACTTGGCTTCCATCAAACTTAGAGGCACATATAATTTTAGGGATGAAGATAGAAAGCAGGATCTTGCAGGAAGAATTTAGTTTTAAGACAAGCTGTTGGATACATTTGAAGGGGGAAAAGCAGTTACAAGTTCAGAAGGTAGCTGAGGCTCTAGCTTCAGTTCTCCAACTGAGGGACCCAATTTAATTAGTGGAAATATAGCTGGGCTTATAGATAGCTAGGGGGACACAGATTGCCCTGGCTGTTAACAGAAGAGCTTATCTCTTTCAGGGTAGCTGGGGGAACAGATAGCAAAAAGATTAGTAGAAGAATGAGTCCCTACAGCAACCGACACTGATAGAACAGATTTTCCCCCAGCAACTTCTGAGGCTTTTATTTTAGGATAAGAAAGGAGTTCTCAGAGGCTGTTCATTCAAGGCTAGGCATTGTGGTAGGGAGAGGGAGTTAGCATGCATGGCATGACTGTGTTTAAGAATGGGGCCATGTAAAAAGGACCTAAGAGAAGGTACAGAGAAGATTGTTTTACAAGAAAGGCAGGTGCACGCCAGAGGCAAGGATATTATATGATAAGCAGGGATGACCTAGATGCACTCGAAATCTATAATCTCAGATAAGAAAGGTGCTTCTGGAATCAAGACCAAAAGGTCACAGATAGCCCTTAGGAGACCAAGATTCTTAAGATAAATGTGAACAAAATGGCAAAAATGTGGATATGTGTGTCTGTCCATGGAATACTGATAGGCATGCTTCAACACTACATGCAGAAGGGGTCTTCGGGGAGAAGCAGACACTGAATGTACAATTGGCTGGGAATAAATCAGACCAGGAGCACCCCCAAGGACAGTTTCGGAATCAGAATTTTTTCTGCCCTTTCTGTTCATTTAAAGTATATTATTCATCGGGCAGTCCTTGCTCCCCTGGCTTCTGCCTGCCTGTGGAAGGGATAAGGTTAGAATCTTAGATTTGATTTTGTTCCCGCTTCCAGTCCATGTGGTATTGCAGAGAACAGAATTAATGATCCCTACCAACTGTCACTTAAATATAATGCTTAATACTTTTTGTTATCCAGAGGAAAAGAATTAAACCAACAGGATATTACCATCAGTGTGTCTTCAGTGGACTGCAATGTGTGTTGATCTCTCTGCTTTCACTTCTGCTGCCTCTGGTCACAGAGATTCCACAAGACAACAAGGGAAGACACATGGCTGTTGGAGTAAAAAATGAGAAGATTGCTTGGCCAGGGTCTGTCCTCTACAACAATTCTTGTTTTGTTTTTACTTTTTATTATTGTAGGGCAGTCTTAGTTCACAGAAAAAAAATGGAGAGAGGTTATATCCTGAAATCCACACATGATCTTCATCTGCCCCCATGAGCCACACCTTGTTCTAGGGAGATGCCTTTACTAGAATTAGGCATTGACTTGTCTTTACCATTAGTTCCACAGCAATAATAAAGACACATATGCAGATTGCAGTTTTAAGATTTGTAATAACTTTGGTTACTTACACTTCATGAGAATGTACCATTATCAAGACACATATGCAGATTGCAGTTTTAAGATTTATAGTAACTTTGGTTACTTACACATCAGGGGAATGTCTCATTTACCTTGGACATTTTTTTCTAGTCCCCATCTTCCTCTTTCTTTTCTTCCTCTTTCAAAATACTTAAAGTTCCAGGTCAGAATATACACGTATTTATAGAGCTTCCTAGATACAGTTAATATGTAGTTAAATATTACCAAGGCTTAAATAATCTGTGGTCCCATTTGAGACTTGGCTGGGGAGAGATTTACTTTCAAGCTCATGTTGTTATTTACATTTAATTTCTTAAGGTTCAATGGCCCAAGAGTCTCACCTCTCTCTGGCTGTTGTTTAGGGGCTGCTCAATTTCTTGACATTCTGGTCTTCTCAACGTAACTTCTCATTTTCTCAAAGCCAGAAAGAAAAAGTTTCTTTACAAGAGCAGCATTACATTTTTACTTAATGTGTACTTGTGATTATATACACTTTGCCACTTTGCCTATATTCAGTAATGCAGAAAAAAAGTCACACTGTGTACAGTCAAAGTAGGGAGAATGCTGAAGTATGTAAGTACTGGGAAGCAGGAACCATGAGGGCTATCTTAGAGGAAACACCATACCTATTATCTAAAATCCTTTCAATGGCCTTGGTTTTGATGACAAAAATAAGTAGAGGGTTTTTATTTACTCATTCAAAAACATTTTACATAAGTGGCACTATCTGTAAATACAGTTCCTGCCTTCAGTAATGGACTTATAAATTGACTGTAATAAAATATAGCAAATTCTGTCAGAAGCATGGAGAGATCCTAGGGAAGAGTGCCTGATCTTCTTGTGTTGACTGTTGTCATTTAAGTTAACTAAGATTATAGAAGAGGTTACCGCAGGGATAGTTTGGTAGACCAAGTTAGGTCTCCCCAACTTGCTTTTTTCCCCACAGAAAAGATGCTGAGGATGGCATGGAAGCTCAGAGTAACTGGACCACTGCCTCAGAAAGAAGTCCTTGCTCTGTCCTTTGAAAATAGAAGTGGACTGGAATCCACTATATGTGAAGCTATTAAGTATTGGTAGAAAAAAATAAACATACTCAAAAGTCACCCATCAGACTTCCCTAATCAATGAACATACTGGTTAGGTGTGTTGGAGGGCAGCCCCCTTTTCAGTGACAGAGCTCAGTGTTTGTCCTGCTCCTCTGGGACACTTTCACTGATTAAGTGAATGGCTTTCAGGGTCTTATGACTGCAGAGAGGTACAATGACTATGAATTGTGACAATCAAAATAAAAAAATGTGATAATTGGCAACACCAGCTTGACTCTAACAGGACATGTATTTCTAGTACTCTTGAACTTCCTTCTCTTGGGACCAAAAGGCCAAAGCAAGAATTGATTTGAGGAAAATGGATTATCAATTTAAGAACTTGCATTACTCAAGTTGAATATTAACTATTTATGAGACCCTGCTGCCACAAAGAATACTGCAAATAAAATGGTAATGCACATTCATTGAAACTAACATTTAGAGGTAGAAGGAAAAAACAGTTTAGATCTCCTCATCTTTGAGGATTCATGTTAAAGTGTCAACTGTTATTAGCATATCTTTATTTACTTTTTTTTGAGGCAAGGTCTCACTTAGTAGCTCTGACTGGTTTTGAACTTGGGATCCCCTTGCTTCAACCTTGAGCAAACTGGAGTCACCATTATGAACCACCATTCTTGCTTTAAGGTTATAGGGGCAGATTGAAACTACATGCTGAAAGGGCAATTAGTCACCAGGGAGAGGTTGAGGAATTTATAATGTAGGACCTAGAAAGGGGCATCTCAGGGGGACATCTCCTTGAATTACTTGGAAGTCTATCTTGTATGAAGGGAATGGGACTCTTGGAATTGATTTGCTGGAATTGATTTGGATTACCAACAAACACCCTATCAAGTTTTCCACCATACAACTAAAATACCTTTTGACAGTGAACTCATTTTCCAAGCCAATATTTCCAACTTCTCCGGGTTCAGACTTCCAAAACTGATCTTAGGGTAACTTATAGAAGTTATTCCCCTATTTCTCATATATATATATATATATATATAATATATATAGATAGAGAGAGAGAGAGAGAGAGAGAGAGAGAGATAGGAGGTGCTCTGCGCCCTTTTAATAATGAATATGCACAGGTGTTGCTGTTATTGGCTGAAGCTGAGGGTGTATCCCGTCAGAACCCCAAGGACAGGCCAGTACAGATGCCTGAATACTAACAGTGTTGTTGATTAACTATAGCACTGGGTATGCAGTTGGGTTGGAGAATGGCATTAAAGCCCATCCAAAGCTACAATAATCAGTTTTCAGTCACTATTATCCAAGTAAGTTTAAAAATGTCATCTATATCTTGTTTTATTCCAGCCCTAAGAAATAATTAATTTAAATTATTTCATGTTTGATTTCGTGTGTGTGTGTGTGTGTGTGTGTGTGTGTGTGTGTGTGTGTGTGTGTGTGTGTGTGTTTATGTGTATACATGCATGTGTAGAAACCAGAGGCTAACCTCAGGTGACTTCTAATAGCACTCTCTGCCTTATTGTTTGAGACAGTATCTCTCACAGAACCCAATGTTATCAGCTCCAGGGGTCTTGCCTGTCTCAGCTCCAGGGGTCTGCCTGTCTCAGTAACCCCTGAGGTAAAGTTACACACACACTCCTGGTACACCCATGTGTGAACTCAGGTCTTCATGCTTGTGCCTCATGCCCTTCATGGACTGTGCAATCTGCCCAGCTCTATATGTACTTTTTTTCTTCTCTTCTTCACCCAGCCTCTCTTTCTCTGTCCATTTTTGAGACAAAGTCTCAGGTAGACCAGTAGGTCTGCCTCAAACATATTATATCTCAGGATGACTTTGAACTTCTGATCTTTCTGCCTGCACCCCAGTGCTGGGATTGCAATAATGACCATGAAGCCCAGATTATGTGGTACTGGGACTGGAACCCAAGGCCTTGTGCATGCTAGGCAATTACTTCATCAACCTTGGCCCACATTATTTCTGTAAAGTTACTGCTGCTACAGTTTTAAAATGTTCTACAACTCAATTTTTGAGACAATTAATGTTGTTTAGAGAAAAGTACTAAGAAGCATTTCTAAAGTGTCTCATACTTCATCTGTATTACCATGATTTTGAAATATACACATTATTAACCATTTACATTTTCTACTTATTTTGATGGCAAACTTGTATAATAATGTATTGGCTCCATACCTCCCAAAACAGGCTATTATATAATAGATATCTAAACAAAGAGGGGTGAATTCATTAAAGCAAACAAACAATGAAAACAAAAACACACTCTCAAATAATAGGAAGGAAAGGGGAGTTTTAGAAATTCATGTATGAAAAAAATGTCTTGAAGACAACACCTCCCATGAAGCCCCGGGAAACTTATTTGAACAGTGTGCTTTTAATTAACTACAATATCTGTCTTGACTTTCTGCATTGCATAATTTATCGACTAAACTAATGTTCTTCTAAATGTTTTCTTATGACATCAGGGCACAGTTACTCATTGTCTTTGCTCTATTCTAATTTTGACTTTCTGTCTGCTTTCCCTTTCTGTAGAGAGGAGTCATTTAGTAAGTGTTGCTATGTGAAAAACAAGAGGAAATAAAACTGTTTAAAATGGCAACCCCCCAAAAATCAAAGCACTTTGAAAGATTTGAAATAGTGATAAGAACAGTTTTTATGCAAGAAGGAATATGTAAGTTACAGAAAAGCTTTTCAATTTAGGAGTTTTATAGAATTAGAAAGCTTTATAAACTGCAGCCAAGCAAATCATCACATTTAGAATTAAAGGAGAAATCTCCATCACACAGTCATTTCCTTTTCCTCAAAGACTTCATTATGAAGCAAGAAGAGTCTCATTCACAAGTGGGGGAATTCCCCTTCCCATCCTGGATTTCATGAAGAAGGCCCACTGTCAGTTCACTGCTTGAGTCCATGCTCTTCATTTTACAAAGAGGAAACTGGCTCAGTAAGTCCTTAATATCAACCAGATACATGTTTAGGGTTGTGTCTAGCAGCCAAGTAAAATCTAACCAGATCATTGTGTGAAACCCAAGGACACTGGAGGTTGAGGGGGGCCTTGTTTCTTTTTTTGTGGTTTTCTTGAGAAAAGGAAAGATAACCTTCAATTTTAACCTGATTGACTTATACAGAATTATCATAGTTTCAGTTTGCCAGGGGGCAACACCAGATTATGATTTAACGTATAGTGAATGCAATCTCCATACAATCTAATATGCTGAATTAAGAAACTGTAAGTCATTTATAAGCATTCTTGTCATTGTATTACTTTATTTACTGAGCTTAGTTATAGTCTTTGGAAACACAAATAATCATGGGAAAGATACATTAAGTAAACAATGACCTTTAAGTTGTACAAGGCATTAAGAACATGCAGCACTGAATATAATGTATTGTATAGCAAAATTCATGCAATACAGAAATTTATGGCTCAATGGGGTTTTCATACTGCCAGCAGAAATAAAAAAGTGATGCGTATTTTTTTCTCAAGAAGTCAGACGAAGATGATTAGTATAAAACAAAAGAAGCAAAAATAAAGAAAATAATAAGGGACAGAAATGACTTATCTAGAGCACAGTAAAATAAACAATGAATAAAACCAATAATTGTTAATGTGAAAATAGATAAAGGTCCTTGGCAAGACTGACAGAGGAAAACAACTCAAGTAGAAAGGACAACAGCTATATAAACTGTTACTTTTAAAATAACAGAAAAATTCCAGGAAATTTATTTTGAGGAGTAATCTAACCTTCATACCAAAACAGAGAAAAACAAGATATTGGTCATTATTATTAATTGAGATAGATATATTCAACCTCTTAAACAGTAATTGTGAACACCTAATGGTATACTATATCAAGACTAAGAGAGATCTGGAACACAAAGGTAATTCGTGATGGACTGACATTGGAAAATTTTTGATGGAGTTTTCTGCACATTCATAAGACAGGCAGGAAACTAGATGGCCTTCAAAATAGATGCCAGGAAAATGTTGACATCTAATGTTAACTTTGCAGAGACTACAAGATTCTTGCAAGTAAGGTTCTGGGTATTCTCTCAGAGGATGAGGAGTAGCAAAAAGTACCAAGATACATATTTTTTCAGGATTCTTACTTATAGAAGGGCCCTTATACGGATGATAAGTAGCTCTTTTTTTGCTGCATAAAAGAATTAAATATAATTTGTTTGTAAACAAAATAGCATATCTTACAGTTAGAAAGCATGAACTAGATATATATAAACATGAATATGGATGAATGTAAATGCCTAATGTTTTTAGAGTAAATGAGCAGGATTATATATTATATACTACACATAATACTATTTGAATTTATTTAGTGGGTTTAGAGGATAAAAAGAATAGAATGAGATATTAGATCATAGGAATGAAGGGAACAAAAGCATAAAAATGAGGATGTTCTATGATAATCGAAAGTCTTATCATATATACTTAACAAGTATTTTATATTTTAACAAGTATTTGAAAATGCTAGCTTTTGAATACCAGAAAGATATTTTTAAGCTGAAAAGGGGAAGCATAACTATTGTAAAGAACTATTGTCTTTGAGAATTCTTAGACCCTGTGCTCATTTTAGAAAGACTTTATTTTGGAGGAAGGATATGTAAATGGAAAATCTATGAAATTTTCACATTAGCTAGAATGAAAAAAAAAAAAAACTAAGAAGGGACAGTAATATTTCAGGCCCAACGTACGACAGCCAAACAGAATGAAGAATTATTTAAAAATTAATAGACAATGATAACTTACTGGTTGTGGCAAGATAAGGTGCCAACCATAGTGTTTAGATGGTAAAATAAATACATTGGGAATGAGTCACAACTAGAATCAGAGAACAGGTTAGATTATGAAGTAGACAGTGGTGGCAAGAATTGAAGGGGTATGGAAAATGCCTAGCGCAAATGGTGTTAACAGGGGAAGAAATATGTAAATATAACATATTAAAATAAGTAGCCTATGTGTAAAGTGAAACTGCAGCCAATTTGGGTGAGACTCCTTTCCCTTCCTCTGGGCTTTTGGTCATGAACCTCTACCAAATCACTGAGAGCTCCTAATAAGTGAATTAACTGCAAATAATTCAAGTTTGTTTTGTTTTGTTTTGTTTACTGAGACAGGGTTTCTCTGCACTTTTTGAAACTGTCCTGGAACTTGCTCTGTAGACCAGGCTGGCCTTGAACTCACAAAGATCCACTTACCTCTGCCTCCCAAGTGCTGGGATTAAAAGTGTGTGTCACCATTGCCTGACTTCATTCTTATTTTCTGAGATTTATTTATTTTTGTATTTTATTCACATGAGTGCTTTTTCTGAATTCATACACACCGGAAGAGGGCACCAGATCTCATTACACATGGCTGTAAGCCTCCACGTGGCTGCAGAGAATTGAACTCAGAACCTCTGGTAGAGTAGGTAGTGAGTACTTTTAACTACTGAACCATCTCTGCAGCTCCAATAAATCATCCTTAAACTTTCTTTGAACTTGAACTTGACCTCAGGCTCTCTCTGCGGCCTTCTGAGTCCAATTTTAACAAAAATTGTGTAAGTCAGTGTTGTGGTTAGGATGTGAAATGTCCCCCATAGACGCATATGTTTGAACATTTGGTTTCCAGCTGGTGGTACTGTTCTGGAAGGTTTCCTAGAACCTTTAGAAGGTGGCACTTCACTTTCGGAATTAGTCACTGGAGGTAAGTCTTGAGGTTTTATAGCCTACTCCCATGTCTTATCTGTTCTAAGATTCTTGGCTTATGGACACACCATACCCAACAGCCTCATGTTCTTTCTGCTATGATTGTCTACAATGATGGGGTATATCTTCCCAAATGTAGGCCAAAATAAACTTCTTTACATTATGATTTTGTCCGGCATTTGGTTACAGTAACAAGAAAAGCAATGGAAGCAGTTGACTCACTAGGGTCCATCATTAAACTCTGCTCATCCTAGCCTGCCTTCAGCAAGAGTCTTGTAAGTCATTTCAGTACTGGATGGTTTCTCTTAGCAGCTTAGTTCAGCGATGATCTGGATCCTGTTCATTGTCTATAAACATCAGTTGCATCTGCAGCCCCTGTTGTAAGAGTCTCAACACCTACTTTAGTAATCCTGGGTTAAGTCTACCATTTAGCCAATGTAAACAATTTTTTTTTTTAAGAAGCATCAGCCATAACGACTCATCTAGAGAGGTGAAGGTAGACTTGGTTCATTGTATGCAAGAGAGCTAAACAAACTCTGGGGAACTGCTTCCGTTTTTTGAAGACTTCTGGAAAGACATATATGTATATGCTATGACATTAAGGAGATGTGAACCCCATCAAACTGAATTGTGTCTGAATCTGGGAGGGAGACACGTAGGCATGATGACTGGTTACAAGCCATGTGCTGCCAACAGCTAGTCTCAGAGCCCGGTGTATTTCGCCTCTGTGTTTGCAATGATAGTGGCCTCTTCAGAGGCAGCAGCTTCTGAGGCACTTAGAAAGAAGCTCTGCCACTTGGGCACTCTCCAGACTGTGCTCTTGAGTTTTCCTGGAGTGCTGTGCCATGCAGACCCGGATTCTGAAAACAAAAGATGATAGTGAGAATGTGCCTCCCGCCCTCCTCTCTGCCTCACAGTGCTTTGCCTCTATGGGAATCCCCTTTTCATGAGCTGTAGTAGTGAAGTGAAGGACTTTGCCTTTCTAGGAAGGCTCCTCTCCTGGCAAAATGTACCTGTCTGCTGCCCCTCCTTTGGAGGTGAAGAGGAAGGGAAAACACTTCTGCCCACTGAGTCTGGTTCCTGTGATTGATGCTGGGACTTTTAGTTCCCAGGACAAATGATGCATTAGTGGAACTGGGCACACAGGAAGCCATGGTGCCAGAGAGTTAAGTGCCCATGTTGTACTCAGCAAACAGCCTACTGATCTCAATTGTAGGCAATTAACAGTGATTATCAAGTGCGTGCATAGTGGGTGGCACAATGAGATTCTTCCCACTGATGAGACAAATGCACAAACATCTCAGAGAGGTATTGTGAAAATGCAGAAGAAACTCGAAGTCCCGATCCCAGAGCGTTTTAGGAAAGGATCACTTTTCTGAATGCTTTGATTTCTCTTAAACCTCTTTGTAACTCTCCAACAATTTGATAATGTGTGGGGAGGGTTGAACTAATTTAAAGTTAGAAATGATTACATATCCTGAGTGAGAGAAGTTAGGACAAGAAGAAAATAAACCCTTATAAAATTGTGCAGCCCTAGGGAGCATAGCTATTTCTTACTCATTTCAGTATTTCCTTTGGACCTAGTATAGCTCTGCAAATGTTGCTGAATGTGAATTGAAATTAGACCTCATTTTCTCAGCTGTTTTTAATTGTGTGGGTCTCTTCTCATTTTTGGCATTATTTTATTTTTATTATTATTTTTTGCTTTGTTTAATTTTGCCTTCCTCTTCCCTTTAACAAAATCCTCAGGGTTTTGAGATGTGCTTTTTGATTTTAGTAAATGGAAAGATATAAGAAATCACTTAAAAATTTTTATTCTTCCAGTCACTTTTATTATAATGTCATAGAAATATTCCAACCAAAATATTTGTGCTCTGTGGTCCAATAATGAACAGCTGATACCATTACAAAGAACTCCCTCCTACTGAAAATAAACAATCAGCAGAATTTATTCTGTAATGTAGCAAAAAATAATCAAATGGATTATTAATTATAATGTTCTTTAGCCACCCCACATATTATTAAATCACATTAGGACACTTTCTTTTCTTTTCTGTTTTTTTTTTGGGGGGGGTTTCTGTGGCTTTGGAGGCTGTCCTGGAACTAGCTCTTGTAGACCAGCCTGGTCTCAAACTCACAGAGATTTGCCTGCCTCTGCCTCCAGAATGCTGGGATTAAAGGCGTGTGCCACCACCGCTCTGAAGGAAACTTTCTTATCCTTTGGAGCTTTTATTGGCTTTATAATACTTGCAGATTTAACCACATGAGCTGCACCAGGTAGTTAGAGAAATTCCCTAGGTAGGAGAATGTCACAGAGAACTTCACCCATAGCTTCTGGTCCCTCAAGAAGCTAAGAACCTCTCCTTACTCTAAGAGCCCCAGTCCCTGTGTAGTGCTAGACATACTTGAAGGAATAAACCACTTGCTCAATATAGAAATAGAGCAAATACTGCCTCATTAAAAACTAAACAGTATTAATTACAGTGTTATTATTTTCCAGAAGTTAATATGCATTACTTTAAAGTCATTCAATTCCATATATAACTTCATAGTAGAAAATAATGTAATGTAATGTATCCTTTGGTGCTCATGTTTTCATGAGAATTCTTTTGTTGTTTCATTTGAATAGGCAATGATATAATATGACCTATAACTAAACTCTGTATCTCACTGTCAAGAACCAAGGTGAGAAAATGACCTTAACTGAAGAGATCAAGAACCAATGCCTAATAGATGAACTAGTGGCAATCCAACTCTTTACATACAGTTCAGGTCAAATTAGCCTTACATGCATGAAACACAATCTTACCTTTTCTTAAACTTTTTTCAGCTAGCATTCATCTAATTGTAAATCCAGTTTTATAGTTTCTCAGTAGATGAAATACACATTCTAGTTATTTGGAGAGTGTTTTGCTCATTGGAAATGCATGACTTTAGCATTATGTTATATAAATTGGTCAGTTTTATTGATATTGAATTATCCTTGACTAAAGTGCTTTTGTGCTTGCACAAAATTGGGGAATAAACTTACCTAGGCACACTACTTATGATACTTTCTCTAAATTATCCACTATACACTACCTTTAACAATCATACCTAGTGTCATTTAAGGCAACAGATTCATGCTGAGGTTATGTCAAAGTCTAGGTTTGCCCCTACTTCCACAAAGCTCTGATTTTGCATACTCTGACACTAGATTAATGAGGATTAATTGTGCATTGTCTTTGAAGTTCTTTTGACCTTTTCATATGAATTAATCACTTTAGCCCTCAGCTCTTCTGACTGCCTTTTATAGAAGTCCGTGAATTCGGGGTAATGAGATGCTGGAGACTGAATAAAGAGTGTTCTGGGCTCTTCTTGTTATGGACAATTAGCATGCCCATCATTATCACCTTAATAACATTTAACTACAAGTAGACCAAGGATTTCTTTTTATGTGCTTTAGATATGCCTGTTTAATTGGTGGACTTGATATGATGGCCAGCGATAATGAACTCACCTTCTCACTTCTTCCTCAGCAGAGTTCATGTCATGAAGTGATGATGAAACTAATAAATATTTCATTCTCATCAGAGATACACATTTTTATTTTCACAGTATACTTCAATTTCAGATAAACCTTATCATAATGAAGAGTTTTAAGTACATTCCAATAATGGCTAATTTTGCTTTTTGACTTTGCTGTGTTTGACGGCTTACCCCTCATATGTGGTTTGTTATTACTGTAGAACACACACCTTTCTTTGTCCAGTGACACTGTGTTGGTCCACTTCTAATCTATGTATATGAAAAAATCTGATTAATACTTCATTGATCTTGATTTAACTTAGAAAAATTTAGGTTTTATTTCTGTCTAGAAAAGTAGATTAAGGCTTTCACTCATTAGTCTGATGTTAGATATACCAATTTATCTATCTAAATAAATAGTCACTTAAACAGGGTATTACTCTGTAGTTTGGGCTGGTCTTTAAGGCACATAAATCAATTTACTTCAAAAACCTTTTTATCTGCTTCATTTAGGTATGATTTATACCAAGTGCTTCACACATTTCAATTATAATATAGGATTGGTTTTTAAAAATATAATACAGCTGGGTGTTGGTGGCACATGCCTTTAATCCCAGCACTCAGGAGGCAGAGGCAGGCAGATCTCTGTGAGTTCGAGGCCAGCCTGGTCTCCAGAGAGAGTGCCAGGATAGGCTTCAAAGCTAAACAGGGAGACCCTGTCTCGAAAAACCAAAAAAATGTAATACAAGTATATAATTAGGATATATAATACTTCTATCTTTCCAGAAAGGTCTTCGCTCCTTCACAGTCAGTTTCTTGTACTCTATTCCTAAAGGCTGTATGTTTCTTGTTTTTCTCATTTCTATGACCAAATATGGGACAGAGGTACTTAAGAATAGGACTTATTTTGGCTCATAGTTCAGAGGGTGCAGTCACTTGACAGGAGTGTTGATCTGGTTCTTGTCCATGGGAAAGAGTATGGAAGTAGCTGATCTTCTCATGATGTCAGACAGCAAGCAAAGTGATGGGTTCAGAAGTGGTACTGGGCTATGGTGCTCAAAGTTGCCCCCAGTTGTATGTCAGGCCTATGTATCATAGGTTTTACAACCAACTGATATGGTTCCACAATCTGGAGATTAAAGACATTCCACATTACAGCCATAACACCTGTCACTGGCCCCCACAGGATCATTGCCATATCATAATGCAAAGTGAATTCAAAAGTCCCCATATTTTGAACAACCCCATATTGTTCAAAAGTTCAAATATTATTCTCTTCTAAGACTTTAGGGAAACTTAGCTGTGCACCTCTGTAAAATCAAATGGCCAAGTTCAAACTTCCAATGTATAGCAACAAAGTATATAAATGTATAAAATAGGAAGATAAGAAGAAATTCAGCTAGACCAAATGCTGCCAATCTATATATACTACTCAGGACACATGATGGTACCATCTGGGCTCTGAAGGCATTGGGTAGTCCTATCTCTACAGCCCTATTGCCTACTGCAACATGTCTTCCATGTTGGGGTAGCTTGCTCAGTGCCTGAAGATTTCCTTGGTGATGAGCCATATTCCTTGGCTCTCCTTTCAAAATGTAGGCTTTAAACATTAGTATCTCAGAGCTTCTCTTCAGAGTCATTTCTGCTTGCTATATAGTGCCTAGTCTCATTGGCTCTTTGTCTAGAATCCAGCTTTAAACTTCCATGAACTTATAACTTTTGTGACCTGCATCTTGGCAAAATCAGCCCCATAAGAATGATGCCATCAGAATAGAGACTTTGGGACTCTTTTACCACAAATACAATAGTTTCCCTACAGTTGTTTGGGCAGCTGGATTTGCTAGAAACATTTCTCCATGTGATATTGATCAAGCAGGGTCCTTTGTGTCACGTTTTCTGTCCCCTCACTTTTTTTTATGCCGTGTCCTTTAAATGAGTTTGCATTTTTACATGGAAACATAGCCTACTGTCCCATTACAGAGTGCTATACCTACTTTCAGTATACTAATCTCTTCATCAACGACAGCTGCTTTGTCTCACCCACCTTAGAATAAACTTGATTCTCTTTTCTCCAAACTGTATATTTTCCACAATTTTTTGCTTCAATGGTTGATTTGAATTCTCACTGTGAATCTTACTAAATGTAGAGAGCAATGAACATCCACAGGAGGAATGTGATAGCCTTTAATTTTCCTCTAGAAAATAAATTAGTGCATTCATTCAAGTTAAGTTTTATGTGAATTTTGAGGACAAAGAAAGAATAGAGCCAGAATTGGCTAGAATGTAGCAGGAACAGCACACCATTTTTCCCTATTTTTTTTGCTTATATTAGAAACAAAATTGTTTTAAATGTCAATCCCAGTTCCCTCTCCCTTGCCTCCTCCCCTGCTCCCCACTAACTCCCTATCCCATCCTCTTTCTGCTCCCCTAAGAGGGTGAGGCCTTTCATGGGGGATCTTCAGAGTCTCTCATATTCTTTGGAGCAGAGCCTAGGCCCTCTCCCATGTGTCTAGGCTGAGAGAGTATCCCTCTATGTGGAATGGGCTTCCAAAGTCCATTCGATTGCTAGGGATAAATACTTATCCCCATAGATTGCTGAGGCCTCCTTACTGACACCTACATTCATGGGGTCTGGATCAGTCCTATACTGGTTTCCCAGCAATCAGTCTGGGGTCCATGAGCTCTCTTTTGTTCAGGTCAGCTGTTTCTGTGGGTTTCACAAGCCTAGTCTTGACCCCTTTGCTCATTGCCCCTCCCTTTCTGCAACTGGATTCCAGGAGTTCATTTTAGTGTTTAGCTGTGGGTATCTGCTTATCTTCCATCAGCTGCTGGATCAAGGCTCTAGGATGGCATATAAGGTAGTCATCAATCTCATTATCCGGGAAGTGCATTTAAGGTAGCCTCTCCGCTATTGCTTAGATGGTTAGTTGGTGTCATCCTTGTAGATCTCTGGACATTTCCCTAGTGCCAGATTTCTCTTTAAACCTATAATGGCTCCCTCTATTATGGTATCTCTTATCTTGCTTTCCTCTATTCTTCCCCTGACTCAAATTTGCTGCTCCCTCATGTCCTCCTCTCTCCTCCTCTTTTCCCCTTCTTTTTCTCCTAGCTTCCTCTCCCTTCCTCCCATGCTCCCAATTTGGTCAGAAAATCTTGTCCCTTTCCCCTTTTCCGGGGGACCATGTATGTATCTCTTCGGGTCCTCCCTGTTTCCTAGTTTCTCTGGCAGTGTGGATTGTAGGCTGTAATCCTTTGCTCTATGTCTAAAATCCATATATGAGTGAGTACATACCATGTACTTTGTCTTTTTTGTGACTGGGTTACCTCCCTCGGGATGGTTTTTCCAGTTCTATCCATTTGCCTGTGAATTTCAAGATTCCACAGTTTTTTTTTTCCATTGAGTAGTACTCCATTGTGTAAATGTACCACATTTTCTCTATCCATCCTTCAATTGAGGGCATCAAGGTTGCTTCCAGGTTCTGGCTATTTATAAATAATGCTACTATGAACATAGTTGAGCAGATGTCCTAGTTGTATGAATGTGCTTCTTTTGGGTATATGCCTAGGAGTAGAATTGCTGGATCTTGTGGTAGACTGATTCCCATTTTCCTGAGGAATATCCATAATCATTTTCTAAGTGGCTGTTTGAGTTGGCACTCCCACCAGCAGTGGAGGAGTGTTCCCCTTTCTCCACAGTCTCTTCAGCATAAACTGTCATTGATGTTTTTGATTTTAGACATTCTGAGAGGTGTAAAATGGTATCTCAGAGTTGTTTTGATTTGCATTTCCCTGATGGCTGAGGATGTTGAGCACTTTCTTAAGTGACTATCAGCCATTTTAGACACTTCTATTGAGAATTCTCTATTTAGTTTTGTACACCACTTTTTAATTGGATTATTTGGTGTTTTGGAAACTAGCTTCTTGAGTTGTTTGTAAATTTTGGAGATCAGCCCTCTGTCAGATGTGGGGTTGGTGAATGTCTTTTCCCATTCTGTGGGCTGCTGTTTTGTTTTGTTGACTGTGTCCTTTGCCTTATAGAAGCTTCTCAGTTTCAGGAGGCCCCATTTATTAATTATCTATATCAGTGTCTGTGCTACCAGTTTTATGTTCAGCAAGTAGGCTCCTGTACCAATTCATTCAAGGGTACTTCCCACTTTTTCTTCTAAGACGTTATGTGTGGCTGGATTTATGTTGAGGTCTTCGATGCATGTGGACTTAAGTTTTGTGCATGGTGATAGATATGGATCTATCTGCAATCTTCTACATGTAAGCATCCAGTTATGCTAGCACCATTTGTTGAAGATGCTTTCATTTTTCCATTGTAAAATTTTAGCTTATTTGTCAAAAATCAGGTGCTCATAAGTGTGTGGGTTAATATCAGGGGTTTCAATTCGATTCCTTTTGTCTATCTGCATATTTTTGTGCCAATACCATGCTGTTTTCAGGATAATAGCTCTATAATAGAGCTTGAAGTCAGGTACGGTGATGCTTCCAGAAGTTCCTTTATTGTGCAGGGCTGTTTTGGGTATCCTGGATCTTTTGTTTTTTTCATATAAAGTTGAGAATTGTTCTTTCAAAGTCTGTGAAGAATTGTGCCAGTATTTTGATGGGGATTGCACAGAATCTGTAGATTGCTTTTGGCAAGATTGCCATTTTTACTATGTTGATCCTACCTATCCAAGAGCATGGGAGATCTTTCCATTTTCTGGTATCTTCTTTAATTTCTTTCTTTAGAGACTTAAAATTCTTACGGTACAGGTCTTTTACTTTTTTGGTTAGTGTTACTGCAAGATATTTTATGTTGTTTGTGGCAATTGTAAAGGTTGATGCTTCTCTGATTTTTTTTTCTCCATCAATGTGTCATCCGTATATAGTAGGGCTACAGATTTTTTTGAGTTAATCTTGTATCCTGCCACTTTACTAAGGTGTTTATCAGCTATAAGAGTTCCCTGGGAGAGTTTTTTTGGGTCACTTAAGTAAACTATCATATCATCTGCAAATATTGAATTTTGACTTTTTCTTTTCAAATTTATATCCATCCCCTTGATCTCCTTTTGTTGTCTTATTGCTCTAGCTAGAACTTCAAAGACAATATTGAGGAGATATGGAGAGAGTGGACATTCTTGTCTTGTTCCTGATTTTAGAGGAATTGCCTTGAGTTTCTCTCCATTTAGTTTGATGTTGGCTGTTGGTTTACTGTATATTGCCTTTATTATGTTCAGGTATGTTCCTGTTATCTCTGTTGTCTCCAGGACCTTATCATTAAGGAGTGTTGGATTTTGTCAAAGGCTTTTTCAGTATCTAGAGAGATGATCATGTGAATTTTCTCTTTCAATTTGTTTATATGGTGGATTACATTGATGGATTTCCATATGTTGAAATGCATCCCTGGGATGAAACCTACTTGATCATGTTGGATGATTTCTCTGATGTGTTTTTGGATTCGATTCGCCAATATTTTGTTGAGTATTTGTGCATCGATGTTCAGTTCATGAGGGATATCAGTCCGTAGTTCTCTTTTTTAGTTGTATCTTTGTGTGGCTTGGGTATCAAAGTGATTGTAGCCTCATAAAAAGAGTTTGGCAATGACATCCTAGAGCCCTCATCCAGTGGCTGATGGAAGCAGAGACAGACATCCACAGATATACATTGAGCTGAAATCGGGAATTTAGTTGAAGAGAGGGAGGAATGAAGATCGAAGGGGTCTGTACCAGGTTGGAGAAACACACAGAAACAGTTGGCCTGAACAAGGGAGGGCACATCAACCCCAAATGCTGTCTGGGAGGCCAGTACAAGACTGATCCAGACCCCTGAACATGGATGTCAATAAGGAGGCCTCTGCACTCCAGGGAGCTTCTGGCAGTGGATTAGTATTTTTCCCTGGTGTAAGAAGGGACTTTGAGAGCCCATCCCATGTGAAGGGATACACTCTGGTGCTGGACACACGGGGAATTGCCCAGGACCAGCACAGGAAGATTTGGTGGACTTTGCAGATCCCCTGTTTAGGGCCCTACCCTGCCTAGGGAGTGGTGGGTGGATGGGGTGGGGGATAGGTTGGGGGTGGGGCAGGAGGGATAGGGGTGAGGGGAGGGAGAGGGAGAAGGGACTTACATGTGAAACAAGCTTGTTCCCTAACTAGAACTAATAAATAAATTTAAAAAAAGAGTTTGGCAATGAGCCTTCTGCTTCTTTTGTGTGGAAAAGTTTGAGAAGTACTGGTATTAGCTGTTCTCTGAATTTCTGGTAGAATTCTGCACTGAATCCATCTGGCCCTGTTTTTTTTTTTTTTTTTTTTTTTTTTTTTTTTTTTTTTGTTAATCACAACTGGGTCCTAACTTCTGTTAGTTCCTTTGTTTCTTTGTTAAGTTTCTGTCTGGTGGTCCTGTCCAGTGGTCAGTGTGGGGTGTTGAATTCTCCCACTCTAACTGTATGAGGTCTTATGTGTGATTTGAGTTTTAGTAATGTGGGTGCCTTTATATTTGGGGCATAGCTATTCAGAACTGAGACTTCTTCCCGATGCATTTTTTTTCCTGTGATGAATATGAAATGACCTTCTTCATTTCTTTTGATTGATTTTAGTTTGAAGTCTAATTTGTTAGATACTAGGATAGCTACACCAGCTTGTTTCTTGTGTGCATTGATTGGAAAATCTTATCCCAACATTTTACTCTTAGGTAATGTCTGTCTTTGAAGTTGAGGTATTTTTCTTGTATGCTGCAGAAGTATGGGTTCTGTCTTAGTAGCCATTCTTTTAGCCTGTGTCTTTTTATAGGCAAGTTAAAACTTTTAATATTGAGGGAAATTAAGGACCATTGAGTGTTAATTCTTGTTTGTTTTTAATTTGTTGTTGTTGGTTGTATTGTGTGTGGATTTACCCTGCTTTTTATTTTGGCTTTTGGTAAAGTGGGATTATCTATTGCCTATTTTTTTTTTTTTTTTGAGTGTAGTTAACTTCCTTAGGTTGGAGTTTCCCTTCCAGTACTTTCTGTAGGGCTGGATTAGTGGATATGTAATTTTTAAATCTGTTTTTGTTGTGGAATATCTTGTTTTCTCCATCTATAGCTATAGAAATCTCTGCTGGGTATAGTGGGGCAAGTTGACCTGCCTATAGTCCCCAGGCCAGGAGTTCTCAGAGTGGGCAAGAGGAAATTGGTCCCAAGTCAGGGGTCGAATCTCACCTCTGCCCTGATAACACACCCCTTTGTTGTGTTACGAAACTACTTGGATGCTATCTATATTTGTATTGGCAGTTGGCAGTCAGGTTTTTGGACTACCACCAGCATAGCCCGTTAAACTGTGATTACTGTGTTCTAGGTGTTCTCTAGTCTCAGCTAAAAGCTCTTCCACATTCTTTCTACAAACCAGGTGTAAATACTTGTAAGTCACAGCATTGGGTATAACATAGCAATAAACTCATTTTTGGTATCTACTTTTTTCCTTTCAAGTTATTTCTTTCATCACTGTCACAATGAGATGTAAAGTATTTATAAAATCTTTTGTAAAAGCAACATAAGGAAGGAAGGATTTATTTTTCCTCCACAGTTTCAAGGGTACCACCTATCATGGAGGAAAAAAGTTGATGATGGAGCTGGCTCCTATTTTTGGTGGTGGTGCAAGCATATGAAGATTGGTCACATCATGGAAATTGACAGGAAGCAGAGTACATTGGATGGAAATGGGACTAATAATTCTTAAGGTCCATCCCTAATTTCCAACATCAGTTAGCAAGATACTGTGTCTAAAATGTTCCCCAACTTTCCAAATTATTGTCACCACCAAGACACTAAATAATCAAGTACATAATCCTGTGGAGGATTTTTCACAGTCCAGCCATTGTACCATGGGTTACACTAGTTCTGTAACTGGATACTTCCTAATAATTAGAAGTGGAATCACAGACTACATATTCTTAAGTGTGACTTCCTTTATTTGTCACAATGCAATCAAAATTCTTCCTGCTTTATTTTTATTGCTAAGAAATATTCTATTGTGTAGGTTTGCTCCAACTTGCTTACTTATTCCCTGACATGTGAATATTAGGTTGCTTTCAGGGTTTTGGTATTGTGTATGATAGAGAATACATATTGTCTGCTTCTTAGTTCCCAACAGTTACAAAATCCTTGTACTTTTTTGAGTGGTAGAAATAAAATTGTTAATGTTTTAATTTGTAAGAGTGGAAGTAGGGTAATCAAGATTGAGTGATGATGACACCACTTACCAGAAAGGCCAAACACAGGGAGGGAGGACTGAACATTTCAGATGTCTAACCTTTAGGTACAAGTCAACTGGAGTGCATGGTCAATGCTTGTTTAGTGTTACATAATGAGATCTTGATAAATTATTAACTACTAAGCTCATCAACTAGTAAACTCATGGATAAGCCATGAGGCAGGGAAGGCATGGATGTTCCTTGCTTTCTTCCAGACCCGACTTTATCTCTCTCTGGCTGTTTCTGAGTTGCATTCCACCTAATAAAATGTACTTGCAAGTTCAATAATTTCAATGCATTCTTTAAGTCCTTCTTGTAAGTCAGTACACAGAAAGGGAAATCTGACTTTATTGCCAGCCTGATAGAAGTATCAGTGGACACTTATACAAATAGCTTGCATCTAAAGGGAGGTAGGCAATCTTTTGGAAACTGAGCCTTTGAACTTGTGTAATCTGGTATCACCTCAGGATTTTAGTGTTAGCAATGTATTTTATTATGCATGAAACATCTATTCAAAGTTATTATGAAAATTCAGGCATAGAGTATTCTGTAGACACATTTTCATTTTTAGGAGTGGTATTACTGGGTTTCCTGGTAACTACTAACAAATGTGAGATTTTTCTGAAGTGGCTGTGCTGTTTTCCATTCTTTTAAGGAAAGAGTGATGTTCTAGTTGCTCCAAATCCTCAACAAACTGGGGGATTTTTGCATGCATTGGTAAGTCATAACTCCTCATGCCCTTTAATCATAATCTATTATGTATGTTCAGGTGTATGTTTGTACCCTGGTTAAAAGAAGAGATGCTTTAAATATTTTCATTTTATGTGTTCTGCTTCCTGTTTGAGATTTGTGATGTGAGCTCTTAGATGTTTCTGATGTTGTGTCTATTGCTGCTGCCCTGGTTCCCTGTCATGATGGACATTAATACATCTAGAACTGTCACCCCAAGTGGACCCTTGCTTTTACAAGCTGCCTTGTTCATGGCGTTTTATCACAGCAGGAGAAAACTGCTACAGTGAAACCTCTGTCAAGATTTTTGTTCCATTTTAAAACATAATTGTTCAGTATCTTATTTGCATATGTGTGTTAGATGTATTTGTGTACATGTTCTCATGTGTGTGCATTTCTAAGAGTGAACATGTGGAGGCTAGAGGTCAATATTGAGTCTCTTCATTTATCACTCCTTAACTTGTGTGGTTTTTTTTGTTTGTTTTTTGAGTCAAGGTTTCTCAATGAACTTGAGTTTACTGGTTTGCCTAGATGAGCTGGCCAAGATGTTCTCCTGTCTTCATTCTCCAGGTGCTGCGATGTTAGGGGTACACTGCTGCATATGGCTTTTTTTTCCTAACACAGGTCTTGGGGATCTGAACTCAGGTACTCATGCTTATACACAAGCATTTTGCCATCAGGCCATTTCCTAACTCCTTCAATGAATTATTCTTGAATTTTAAGAGGTCTTTATATTTTGAAAAAAGAATTTCTTCAAATCTATGGTTTGTATTCCCTTTTTTTGACATTTTCACTTTCCAGGAAGCTTTTCATCATAAAGAATTTCAGTTTCTCAAGGATTTCTTTTATGGATCATGCCTTTGGTGTGTATCTTGAAAGTCATTGCTGTACACAAGGTCATCCTGGCTTTTTCTTGTGATATGTAGCTTGGCAGTTTATAGTAAGGTCTAACATCCATTTGAGTTTGCTTCTGTAAAGGATTCAACATCTGTGTTTACATGCTGTATTTCTTCCTATAGGGACATTCAGTTGTTCCAGCACCATTTGTTTGCTTCACTGTCTTTCCTTTGCTTCTTTGACACAGATCAGTTGGCTGTATTTATATTTATGTAGGATTATCTATTTTGTTACATTTTATTCTTATACCAAGACTTGCTATTTACAGGGAGAGGTTTGAAAGTAGGAAAGTGTTTCTTTTTCTTTTTCTTAAGAAAAGCTGCGAATTGATGGGTCTCACCTGAACTTGGCTGTTCATCTTTGCTATAATTTATTTTCTGTCATTTGTGAAGTTATTGCTGCTTATAACATCAACAGTTCTGAGAAATGTGAAAAATGTCAAAATAAACATCGGTTAGGGGAGGAAGGTTGTTTAGTCTTTAATATCAAAGATGAAAGCAAAATAAAATTAGCTGAAGTAGGCTCATTAATTTTTCATGAGTAAAAGAAGAATATTATGAGATTCACACTTTCATTTAAATTAAATGCCTGTCACATGTGATGTGTGTATTACAATGATCCTAAAACAAAAGCCCTTTGAGAAACTCTCAGTCTGCAATGACAGTACAGACAGATGGACAGATCATTAGAGCTAAGGTGATAGTTTATATGTTTGAAGTTCACTAGGAACAACATTAAAATATGAATGATTTTGGAAACATTTTAATGTATCTCATGGCTTGTGTGGGAATAGGCTATTGAGGTCTTCAGACTTCATTTACAAAAGAGTATCATTGTGACTATTTTAAATATCCACTTTGTTTTAGTTTTCAGTCAAGACATTTAAGAAGAGATTTCATTATGAAACACTCTACTTATGATGAGATTTTAGAGAGGTGGAAAATGGCCAATGAACACTAATTAGTGGCTATGTTATTATAATAAAATAAAGACAAATTACTCTCATGGTTTAAAATAATTATAAAGCTGAGTCATTGCTGAACTGAAATGCTGAGCCTAAGGATTGCTTGATCTTTTTGTTCTAATTAGATTTTATTTATTTTCAGTAGCTTGTAAGGAGATTGAGAACAGATCACAAGAAATGGGCCATTATAGAACAATGCCATTAGAACTTTTGAAAGACAAAGTAATTCTTGATATGGCAGAAACCCATACAATGCCAAGGCTTTCTTTAATAAACTCACAAACAAAGGCAGCAATAGCATCTTTAAATCACTTTCTCAAATGCATCTCAGCTGTGGTTCTGATGAATACACGTTTTACCACTGAGTGTGTAATAAGTAGAGGAAGTATTTCCAGGAGGCAGAATGGCCTCATTAAAACTCAATTCACAGAAACACAAACAAAAAGGAAAAAAAAAGCAAACCAAACAACAACCTAATCTCCAATCTAGCCAGTAAGGAATCCAACAACGTTGAAGAAACTATGTCTTATTTTATTAAGTCTAGTATGTTATGAACAAATATGTCAATATTTTGCATTTGGTATTTTTCGTCCTTGATTTAGAAGAGCAAATATACTTACATTTTTGTTATATAGTGTTAGTGTATATATAACACTACATGGAAGTTCTTTTTATGTTGTTTGTTTGCTTCCCTGTGTAGCTTTGGCTGACCTGGAACCCACTCTGTAGACAGGCTGGCCTCAAATTCATAGAGATCTGCCTTCCTCTGCTTCCAAGTACTGTGATTAAAGGTGTGCATCACTACCACCAAGCATGCTTGGAAGTTCTAGCTAAGGCTTTTACACAATAGCTCAGGGTAATTGATATATTTAAACATAGCTTTGATTTGATGATATGTGAGTCAAAATATTTAGAACTCATAGGACCTAGAAATGGAACACTCAGAGAAGACAATGCCTGTGAACAGTAAAGGTGGAAGTTCTAGTATTGGCCAGGTATGTGGCAGTTATGGTTGTCCCTCAGGTGTGAGGCTTTGTTAACACAGAGAAGACCATTTCAAACAGTGAGACAGCTAGTCTAAGAGTCATTGGCATGTCCAAAACAAACAAACAAACAAACAAAACCCCAAAAAACCAAAAAAAAAAAACCCCAAAACAACCCAAGACCTGTGTTGAAGGAGTGCCCTAAATCAGCATCTTCACCAGATGAGTTAGAAGAAGTGATAAGTGCTGTTGAACAGGATCATGGTGTACTTACACAATCTATGATGACTAAGAAATCCAAAGAGAACATAAGGAGAGGGGGTAGGCAAGAATAGAGCCTGAGAAACAATAGTCACTTAGGTAGAGGGGAGACAGGTGAGTGTGTCAGGAGATCAGGAAGTCTGTGAGGGGTTAATTGTTGGGCTGACTCCACATGCCAGGTTACCCAGTGTGTAGTACCCTGACATTCCTCTTCCCTTTTGTTACATCAAACCAAAACAAAACCAAAAAAAGAACACACACACACACACACAGGCACACACACACATGCGCGCGCACACACACACAGAGATAGATAGAAGATAGATTGAGAGAGAGAGAGAGAGAGAGAGAGAGAGAGAGAGAGAGAGAGAGAGAGAGAGATGGGTCAACCTATGGCTTATTGCCTGGCTCCACTTACCAATAGTGTTTATTTGGACTTGTTTAAATTATTCTTGGACCATAATTTTCTCATGTAGTTGATACTGCAGAGTTCCTGAATTTAGAATGCCTTTCAGTCTTTTTAAAAACATTCCTGGTGATGGTCAGGCTAGCTGATGTTTGAAGCATGGAAGATGTGATTATGTTTCTCTTGAATATGGTCTTCCCACTGTAATTATCTTCTTAATAGCATTTCTTATAGCTTCTACTCCAGCTTTTCCCATTGACATCAAATGGAAACCCCTGCAGTATATATAACTCTGGCCTTTACTTTTCCCACTGATTGCCTCTCTTGCCCTCCACTGCTGCCCTAGACTTTACCCGAGTGATTGTCTTCATCCTCACAGTTTGCCTGTAAGCAGTTCATCTGCTCCATTTTTGTTCACCTGCCACTGTCCAGTGGATCGTCTCTGTCCTAGCATTTCCATTCTTACCCTTCAGTCCCACATGGGCTTTCTGTTTTCTAAAGAGTCAAGTTCACAATCCTTATGCATGTGTCTAAGTCCTGAATCATTGTTTTCCTTGTTTCATTCAGTGTGCCTGGTTTACTTTTCTACTTTTTTTTTTAGGATTTCAGAATGCTTTCCTTACAACTATTTCAACTGCTCTGGCAAGCCAAATCATTTGTCTTGGAAGAACTAGTAAATATATAAGAACAACATGAATTTTGGGGGACCACTTCTTGTTGGAATCTGGCTCAATTACTCATGCTCATTATTTATATTATTGAATGTTGATTAATATGAAAACCCCCAGACCCCTAAGGGCCTCAGGATCCCAAGGAGCCCCCAAGACTCAGAAACCAGACCAAGAGCTGCAAAAGCAAGAGGGTTTATTGAACAAATGCACATTTGGGTGTCAGCAATATCCAGCATGGGGTGCAAGCTCTTTATATAGGCAAAAAAAACCCCACAGATCAGAATACAGGCAAGGGGCACAAAGTGATTAATTACAAAGTATGATTTCATGTTAGAGTGGTCACCCAGGTGTGACCTGCTTTTCTACAAAGGAAAAACCACAGAACGTACCCTGAAAAGTCCTTGATTGTCTGTTGGCCAGCCAGGTGTGACCCAAAGAGGGTTGTCTTGGCAATTGCCCCTGTCTAAACCATAGGTTGTGCCCGGGGTTGGGGCCAACTTCCTTGTAAAGGGCCAAGGCCTGTGGGAAACTTCTTCTCTCTGTGAACTAAAATCTTTCAAAACTTTTTCTCTCAGCAAACTAAAATCTTTCAAATGAAGTTAATGGGCAGTGCACATGGAATTGTTCTTTATTCCACTGGCTTCCCTAAAACACTCCTTTATTAAGTCCCAAAGGAACCCATAGAAAATGATCTAATGATGCCCTTCAGGCAGGTACAAAGAAAATGTTTGCAAACGTGCAGGGTTCTGGATTGAGCCAAGAGGGGAAATGGAAAAATGCCCTCTAGTACAAAATGCCTGTTTATACTTTGACCTCTCGATTGTGTTATGCGGTATTAATGTATAAACAGCAGGAGGCTCAACGTGAAAAAAAGCAATCGAGTTAGTAAGCACCAGTTGCCATGTGAGCAGAGACCTGTTTATGTCGTGGATCTTGGCAAAGATCAAACCTGAGATCAAAGGCTTTGATAACATACGACTGAGTTTAGCAGCTCATAACCTCTTCCCACCACTGTAGGGAGTAGTTTGGGACTGTCTACTGCCTGAGGTGTGCCTCATACAAGAGGCCATACTAGAGCAGCTGGTTAGGACTGAGGTCAGCTTGGATAGGAATGATGATGATGTGGTCTGATAGAAGAGCTGAGGTGCCAGGCTCCTGCAGACACCAAGCTATTAAAGCAGTCAAGCTTGCCATGATCCCAGACAGATGTGACAGCAGCTGGAGAAAGCTGCAGGAGCAAAACAAGCAGCAGTGGCTTCAAAGATTGTAGCCTCCGGTCAGTGATGTTTGTGACACTCTCAGAGAGGAGACAGGCTTGAGCATCTATTTCCTGTATCTGCAGTTATCTTTTGAAGGGTGCGATGTTAGCCTCCCTTGACTATTCCTTAAATGTACATAGAGCACATAAAAGCACCCAAAGTGCACATGATAGTAAACACATGGCATATACAACAAATATTTGTTGATAAAGCCAGGGAGATGGTAAAGGGTCTTGTTGCCAAACCTGAAGACCTGAGTTTCATCCCAGGAACCCACACAAAGAAAGGAAAGAACTGACTTGAAATTTGTCCTTTGGCTTCTACACAATTTGTCCTCTGACTTCCTTGGCCTGCAGCTCTCCTCCCAATAAATAAATGAAAGTGTAATAAAAATCATAAAAATTGCTGATGGATGGAACAAAGGAAAACGGATCAGAGGGTTAAAACTGTCACATAAATTTATGGTGAAGTGGGACCCATAGAGCAAGCTTTATATTGTGAATGGGTAATAGCCTCAATGGCACCATTTGAGAAAGAGTAGTCCCCATGTCCATATTTTCAGCCCAGTTGCTGCTTAGTTTGAAACTCATGTCATTAAATGTTCATTCCTAAGTCTCATGAATCTTTAGAGACCTCAGCAATTTCTTATGAAAATATAAAGAACTTGTGAGAAAATGCATCTTAACTACATTTTATTTACATTTTGACTGACAGCTAGTTAAGAGCAGGGTCCTGGGGAAGAGGACACACACTGAATATCTTGGCTGGATTTCTCAGGAAAGAAGTGAGTTTACTGTACTCGAAAGTGTCAAGTTCTTTTCTTCTGTCTTTACAGTTCTTGACAGAGATGGCAATATCAAAGAGAATCTCATCCAGTATCACTACAACACATGATGCATTACCTGACTTTCACTCACACGTCATCCATTCCATGGAAATCTATCCTAATACAGATTTCAATGTGTAAAGGCAAGTGTGTGTGTGTGTGTGTGTGTGTTTAAGAGAGAGAGAGAGACAGAGACAGAGACAGAGACAGAGACAGAGACAGAGAGACAGAGATACAGAGAGACAGAGAGACAGAGAGACAGAGAGAGACAGAGAGAGACAGAGAGCACACTCTTTAGTAGAGACAGAGAGTCAGTGTTTTGTATTTGGGGGAAAAAGTAAGTTCCAGGAATTGATTTGAGCTTGTTAATGTTGTTAATGCTAACCAGTAATAATTTATACAGATTATTCATATACTACTAGATTATTTACTCAGGGAATTTTCATGGAAAGTTTTCCTGAAATAACATGATGCAGGAAGTATAATTTATCAGTCTTGCTCTTACCATTTTATAATTGTAGAAAAAAAGATATTTATCCAAAGTGGATGTCAGGATCATCCTCCATTCTAGATGATGTCTCTGAAACCACATTAGAGAACCTGGCTGGATGTCACTGTCACTTCTACTTTCTGAAGGACACTAAGCCTGGCAAAGTACAAATTAATGTGTAGTGAGCATAAATTCAAGTTTCAAGTATTTTGCCTCTTGTGGAACAGATACTCAGATTGAGTATGTATCTTCATATTTTTCCTATTATTCTGATGAAAAACAATTGGCCAGGACTTTGAGTTGCTTGGAAAAGTCCTTTCTAAAGCAGGCAATAAATAATTGTACCCTTAATTTGTGTGCATATTTGGAACCCAGTGCTTTGCATAGTTTTAAAATCTGTATCCATGTTGAGTTTCAGTTACTCTGTGACCCTGTTTGCGTTCCTCATGGCTTTGCCATATTCTTGACTGGCCCATTTGGACCTTGATTTGAAGACAACCAACTCTGGTTCTTGTCCAACTTCTGCTTGAATTTTCCCACTATCTGTAATTGAGTAGATGATAGGAGAAATGAATATTTGTATCAATCAAGCAATCAATCATTTGTTAAACATGGGCGATGCTGAGAGACAGATAAAAGTGTAATCTAGCTGTGTGATATTCCCATTTAATTAATCTTGTGATCCTCTATTTCCTCATCTTTATATAAGGACAATTCCTGAAGAATCCAGGCAAACATGAAATGTCAAATGGCTGTAATCAGACATGGTTACAGAACTGCAACACCAATTAAAGATACAGCATATACTACTTATTTAAAACTAAGATTTCTAGTGGCTACTTAAAAGGTGAAAACAACTTATCAGATTAATTCTAATAATAAAAAGAACTGCAGGCAACTAAGGAATGCTGATATTGGGGAAAATAGTCTTCCCCAGGCAAGAGCATACCCATTGGTTATCCAGAACCAAATGGTCAGCACTGACAACACATATTGAGCAGGATACATACACAAACTCAGTCACACACACACACATACACACACAAACACACACAAATTTACATATACATATGTGTATATAGCTACAATTAAATTATGTGGAGATGTAGCATCTCCATTATTAGTCTTGTCAAATCTTTGCTTATTTATTTATTTATTTATTTATTTATTTATGTTCTATTTTTTCCCAGTCTTGGGGTAGAGAAGAAGGGAAAGTGAATTATTGCTTGTTGCAAGTAAACATTAAAATAGAAAGTAAAATAAAAAATATGTTGAGCTTTGTGGCTATATTTATCATGTCAGACAGGCTCCCTGTGTATCAGGTCCATTAGTGACACTAGCAAGTGAAGCCGTGGCATGCAATTCTACAATGTAGGTACGTGTGGTGGGTCACCATCAGACACAGTCATGGTGAAGGAAGTGGTGCCTGTAACAAAGCCAAGGCAGCCTTTATTGTGATGGATTTCTTGCAGGGGGAAGGCCAGGCTCAGCTGCAGTGGGTTGTGGCTGTGAGGCTGGAGTCCCCACAGTGTGGGGTAGATGGATAGCTGTGCAACGGTGACAGTGTGGGAGTGAAAATAGATTCAGCTATGTAGGAAAGCCTTTTACTAACGTGACAAGGGAGAGAGGAATAGCTTGAAGGCATAATCCCAGCTATCCTCAATTTACATATAATCTATTAAGGGAAAATAAGACATAAACAAGGGGATTTTAATTATGTATGAGTAAAAGTGCATAACAACATTGGAACAATGCTAAACAGAACCAGAATAGTGAGAATACTACTGGGCATTGCAGCTCATACTTTGGATACCAGCACATGGGAAGTTGAGGAAGGAGGATCATCTTGAGTTCAAGGCCAACCTCAGTTACAGAGTGAGATTAGCCTCAGCTGGATTGAGACACTGACTCAAACAAAAACAGAAACAAGAATAAAAACTCTAAAACCTTCAAAGCAATAGCAGCAATATTCCCCCAAACCCAAAATAAACCAACTGTAGAATACTAGTCATGGCTAAGTTAACTATTTGCAGTTTATATAAAATAAAGGAGATGACTGTGGGCTGTATTCATCAGAGAAGGAGGCAAGCTGTGTTGAGTCTTAGGGTATTTTTCTTGAGCCAGTGTAGCAGATTCAGGTCAGCTAGCAAAGATGTGCACAGATTGTTCAAGGTGCTTTCTTTCTCCATGTCAATTTCAAGTTCTTCAATGCATGAAATGTGGGTGATGACATCAAAACAAAATGTCTAGCTCAGTATTATAGGAGCTGTCAGAATGAGATATTGCTATAGTTTTACAAGTTATGAGATGTTTATTATTTTACTTCTTTATTAAGAACTACATGAGAAAGCCAAGAGGACCCTAGTTATCTTCCTTTTACAGAAAAATATACTGATGATCAAGAGACTAGTACACTGGTGAGTGGTCCCTGGTATTGGGATCTGGGAACCCTAGTGTTCAATACAGGGCTGTCTCCATCATACTTCAGTATATATTAGATGTAGAAGTTCTTAAAGTGGTTATGAGTGATTTATATACTCTTAGATCTACTGATCACACCATGTAAAGTGATTGGTTTGAACTAAATCTAGGCAACATCTGCTAATAAAATTGACCATTAACTGTCTCCATTTTTTCTGGTGTTTCTCCTCACTCCTTGCCAAAACCAAACTTCTACTTCATTCATAATTTCCCCAAATGCCTAGAGCCTTCTACTCTTGGCATTCTTAACCGTCTTGCTCACTTACAATGTATCTGCCTTTTGTTTCATCTTTCTGGCAGTATCAAACAGATGCTAATGAACAGTCAATTTACATTAAACATGGCTAACATTTCAATCAGGAATATTTTTATATTTATAATTTATAATAATATATAATATTTATAATTTATAATATATACTAATCTAAAGACCATCAAAACCATCAATCAGGTTATTTTATTTTCATGATAGAGAAAAACCATTGTTTTATTCCATGTCATTTTTGAGGATGTAAAAATCTCGAGCCTTAAACAATATGCATCATTCTGCTTATGGAATGTATGGCCTTATGCATGCAAAATAATCTTTGACTTCTTTTCGGGTCATGCAGAAAGGAATCCAATAGTTACTAATATATTTCTGCTTTTCAATTCAATTGGAACGTCATCCAAAAGCAGGTTGAATTCATGCAAATAAAAAGAATTTATTGATCATTTGAGGGTGGCATACAGTCACATACCTAATTACCTCGTTTATTATTCGCCTCTAATTGATTTATGCTCCCTTAGCAATCTCAGGCAATTACCAGATAGTAGCATTTCACAGTCACATATTTTTATCAGAAATCTTACAATGATTACAATTTTATCAGAACATTGTTTATTTTAAGCACAGCATCATATCGAAGGTTGAGAAGTCTTGGCTCTATTATTTCCTCCAAGGCAACTTACTAAGTGATCCCGGCTCACCACATTAGCCCTGTTTTTCTTGTCTGTGAACAAGGATAATGGCACATGACTCCACACCAAGCATGCAGTGAGGACCAATTAGATAAATATCAGTGGAGGCCCCTGAGCTCCTTCAGGCTGAGGAGTCCATCCACCCAAGTTATTACTGCAATTATCATTATCATACCACTTCACCTGGATCATAAATAAAATGGCGAGCTGTTCAAGATGGAAAAGATGTCTTTGGCTTGCCAAATCCAACCTCATAACCTCTCTAAGTAGCAGGGCCAGGCAGCACAAGTCTCTTGACAGGAGGAATAGAATGGATTAAACTAATATTTCATTTGATCATAGCCAAAAGGTTTGTGGAAATGGGCTTAATAGTATTTACTTGGTGGGTGTCCAGAACAGCTGTCCTTTCTTGTTGCAGGTACCAGAACCAAAGCCAAAGTCGGTTTGGATTTAGTAAATCCAATTATTTCTTGGGATTTGCTTGCTTCCAAGGCAGCACTTATCATAATCACTCGGTGATAATGGACACCCTGTAAAGTTGATACTAGAGACTTATAACCACAGCCAAGGATCAATTTTCTTTCTTAAAATTCACTATTTCAACTTCATACAATAAGGCTTATCGGGCATGTTTTACATTTAGAATGAGAATTTGCCTTTGATAATCTTAATACCTAACGCCAGATTCCAGATCCTTACCCTTCGATAACACTCCTACAAGGATTGCATTTTAATCATTTCCGAGTGCATGAAACATCTCTTGATTAATTTTTTTCTCATCTGCCAGAGCAAAAAGGGAATTCAGAGGACAACCTAATTAAAAATGAAAATGGATCACCACACAAGTAGCTTATAGTGGGATGCAAAACCTCATGAAAAATGAATATAATCTTTCTCAAGCAGGGTAAGCTGTGTGTGTGTTTTAATAATCCAGAACACCTGGATATTTCACAGCCAAACAGAAGGCAGGGATGTAAGGGGAAAGTGACCTTGGGATAAAGAAGAATTCACGTATGGGAGGCTGATGCCTGAGTGAGCAGACTAAATGGCGGCTGAAATTAGAAAACCCTTCCAATCAGTATGAGGTAGAGAGAGTATGTATGAGCAAAGTGACTGAGATGACATTGACAGCTAGTAGCTCTCAGTTGCTCGCACACAGTGAGCCTGATACGGCAACTTCCTTTAAGATCTTTTTTCCTTTTTTTTTTTAATTTTAGGAAAGGAAAATACCCAGAGAGAAGAGGTGTTCTTTGTTTGGGAGTGGGTAGTTTTCATTATAATCCTTGTCTTAACATGCAACTAATATATATTTATTTTTCAGTAGCTATTTTCGTTCTTTTGATTAAAAAAAAAAAAACCCGCTTTAGTATACTAGTTTGAAAAATGCTTCTTTCATAAAGAATATGAATGTTCCAAGATAAGATTCTCTCTTGCCAAAGCTAGTAAACAAGGAGGACCCTAAGAGAGACAAACATGGTCCCCTGGAGAAGGGGAAAGGGTCAAGATCTCCTGAGCAAATTGGGAGCACAGGAAGAGGAGGGAGGGAGCTAGGAGAATGAGAAGGGGAGAAGAGGGGGGATGTGGAGGACATGAGGGAGCAGAAAGGTTGAGTCAGGGAAAGAATAGAAGATAACAAGAATGGAGATACCATAATAGAGGGAGACATTTTAGGTTTACAGAGAAATCAGGCACTAGGGAAATGTCTGGAGATCTACAAAGATTACACCAGCTAACAATCTAAGCAACAGAGGAGAGGCTACCTTAAATGCCCTCCCCTGATGAGATTGATGACTGACTTATTTGCCACCTGATAGCCCTCATCCAGCAGCTATTGGTAGTAGAAGCAGACACCCACAACTAATCACTGAACTAAACTGGAACCCAGATGCAGAGAAGGACAGACAAGTGAAGAGCAAAGGGGTCCAGACCAGGCTTGTGAAACCCACAGAAACAGCTGGCTTGAACATCGGGGAACACTTGCTCCTCAGACTGATACCTGGGATACCAGCATGGGACTGATCCAGACCCCAGGAACATGGGTTTCAGTGAGGAAACCTCGGAAATCTATGGGACCTCCTGTTCAGTACTTATCCCTAGTATACGTGCGGACTTTGGGAGCCCATTCCACATAGAGGAATACTCCCTGAGCCAAGACACATGGAGGGGGGGGGGTTAGCCCCTATCCCAAAGGATATGATAGACTCTGATGACACCCTATGGAAGACACCACCATCCAGGGAGAGCAGAAGGCATATGTGATAGGTAGGTTTTTAGTTGGGGGGATGGTAGGGGAGAACAGATGGGAGAGGGAACTGGGATTGTCATGTAAAACAATCTTGTTTCTAATTCAAATAAAAAGTCTGCAAAAAAATCTCTCTTGTTTATGTGTGCAGCATAGAAGATAACTCAGTCACTAATTTGTCTAACTGAAGGTTCACTGAAGAATATTTGGGGGGGGGGCGGTATGTTAGAGGCCTTTCTCTGTCAAACTCTCTCCTTATATTCTACAGTTCTCCAATATAAGACTTTTTTTCCCCCAGTGAGATTTGTTTGACCCCCTTTGTTTGACTCCCTTTTCTTTTGTTGACATTTGTCCTGGCTTCCAACTTTGTAGCCTTCCACAGTCACAGAGTCTGTCTCACTTAGCCTTTCAGAGACTGTCCCTATTTCTCCCTGTAATTTCACAAATCACTGAAATAAATGTTCGAGACATCCAAATAATGTTTGTTATATGTCGCTTAGCCTATCTATCTGGCAACCCTATAGAACTCCTGAGTCCACTGAACATGGATAGTTTTGTAAGGATGTTAAGGTGAAAGATATGGGTCTCAGAACTTATAGGTTGGGAGTGCTTGATTTTAGTCAATAACTGGGTCTTCATAATGAAAGTATAAGTTTGTATAATGACACCACAACTAGGACTTCAAAATGTGTACTGATTATGATCCACTTTTCATCTTTCTTATACTTATCAGTAACTATTTATTGAATGTCTACTCTATTCACACTTTTCATTCCTTCTTCTTTGAGTTGGTTTCAGGAATAAAAGTATTATGGGAGAGCCAAAGAATTCATTTTTTAGCAGAGTCATTTCACAGGTTTTTAAAAATTGTATTTTTAATTTTGGGTGTATGGTTGTTTTTTTTTTTCTGCATGTGTTCAAGAGCACTGCGTTCCTGGTGCTGAGGCCAGAGGAGGGTGTAAGATTCCTGGAAGTGGAGTGAGAGATGGTTGTGAGCCATGGTGTGGGTGTGAGGAACTGAACATGGGTCTATGGCAAGAACAACAATTGATCTTAACCACTGAGCCATCACTCCAGACCCTCAAATATTTTCCATAAAAATACCAATAAGAACATTATGAAGGAGACAGACAATACCATTACATCAAATACATAAAGTTCTGCATCTAGGATATGCTGAAATATTATTTATTGTTCTTTATTTTTGCAAAAACTAAAATATGACATTCAGAGAATATTATTATTATTATTATTATTAATGTTATTATTAATAATATATTATTCTAAGTATGAAAACATCAGCTTGGACCAACCTTTTCTGGATGGAGTTTTCTAAGGGTAAGTAGAAGACAGAGGAAGCCATTGTTTATGAGTCAGAGACCTCCACTTTTTCACCCATGCATACCCTACCCCTAGACTCGTCTCTGTGCTTGCTTCTTAAAACCTATGTTAATTTTACTTTTTGTTCAATAAAATGAGGGCACCATGCCAAAGAGAGACATAAGTTCTTTAGTAAATATTTGTTGACTTGTTTCTAATATGCATTTATCTTTTGATCTCCATTTTTAAAATTTAAATTAGAAACAAGATTGTTTTACATATCAATCCCAGTTGGTTCCCTCTCATCCTGCCTTGCCCCCATCCCCCCCCTGCTACTAACACCCTACCTATCCCATACCATTTCTGCTCCTCAGGGATGGTGAGGCCTTCCACAGGGGGTCTTCAGAGTCTGTCATATCCTTTGGGATAGGGCCTAGGCCCTCCCCTGTGTGTCTAGCCTCAGGGTGTATCCCTCTATGTGGAATGGGCTCCCAAAGTCCATTCCTATGCTAATGATCAGTACTGATCTACTACAAGAGGCCCCATAGATTTCCGAGGCCTCCTCACTGACACCCATGTTCTTGGGGTCTTATTTTTAGGAGATGACAATGCAGACATTTTGCCTACTTGTTTGCTGCTTTTGATAGCAAATGCTCATCAGCAAAGATTGACAAGTTAGTGTTTTCTCCCACCACTCATCTGCAGATTACTCTTTTAACCTTGGCCAAACTGGGGTATTATTTACCCGGAATAGATAAATTGGAAAGTATTATAAGAATATTATCAATCATCTGTCTGTCTGTCTGTCTGTCTATCTATCTATCTCTCTATCTATCCTTTTGTTTTTGGTTTTTCAAGACAGTTTCTCTGTATTGCTTTAGAGCCTGTCCCGGAACTTACTCTGTAGACCAGAGCTCTCCTGAACTCATAGAGATCCTCCTGCCTCTGCCTCCTGAGCACTGGGATTAAATGTGTACACCACCAATGCCTGGCTATCTATCTAATCTTTTAGCAAAGAAAAAAGCATTAGTTATTCTATACATTTAGATTCCATGAGTTTTTCTTGGTGACTAAAGAGTGAATTTTTGTACATTATATTGTATTCTTCTCTGATTATGTATGAAATGGACCCCCGTGTATCCTCTGTTATTTTCATTTCATCTGATTTACAATGTTGTTCACATTTTACTGAAAGTGACTGACATTTTTAATAGGAATTAAAAATACCCAGTACTATCTTGAAAATGCCAACAAAATAGAAGTAATTGCTGTTAAAATATTTCTACAATTAATTATGGCCAGGATTGTATGAAAGTTGTTTTTGTAAATAACCCCCATGAATTCATAAAGAAATCATCATAGCTGCTTTAAAACTAAACTAAAAAGAAAACATGAGTACTTATTTGTGAAAATATCTTTGTTATAGAGTTTTTCTCTTAAATATATCTTGCATTTCAGGTCTTATGTTTTATTTTCTTGTGGTATTGACATTCAACTCCCTTTTCACATTAGAGCAATACAAAGTGGAGGAACCACAGTGATAGGTATAATTGCATGATTTCTAGGTTAAAGTAAGCTTCATGTTCCTTGGATTCAAACTATCTTTATTAATAACTATCAATAAAAGACTTTTGTTAATGCCACTTGTTGAAGTTTCTAGAAGTCTAGTTTATTGACTGTCTATGTCACAAGTCAGACACTGAGTATATAAAGAAGAATAGAGTGCAGACCTGACCTTTAAGTAGTTTATAGTCTATCAGGGATGATATATATCAGTGTACACTGTTTGCATCTCTTGTAGTCTGTATTACTGTTCTATTGTAGTTTATTGTAGTCACTGTACCTTTGCTGTGAAGAGACACCATGAAAAAGGCAACCCTTATAAAGCTTTTAATCTGGGGCTTGCTTACAGTTTCAGAAGATCAGTACATTATCATCATGGCAGGGACCATGGTAGCAAGAATGGTACTGAAAGAGTAGGTGAGATCTACATCCTGATCTTCAAGCAGAGAGAAAGAGTGGAGAGAAACTGGGCATGGGCTTCAAAGTCTACTCCCCAGTGACACACTTCCTCCAACAAGGCCACACCTCCTAATCAGTCTAATCTTTCTCAAGTAACACCACTCCTTGGTCTTTAAGCCTTCAAATACAGTAGCATATCAGGGACATTTAAACCAGCACACCATTGCTCTCATTCCATCCTAAAGAAAACCTATCACAATTTTAATACACAAATTTGATTCCATTACAAAATATATCTTCATTCAGTTCTGAAGTAGTAATTGTATGGGGAAAGACATTGACAATTTTTGGGTTACAAATCAAATAAGAACTCCATAAAAAAGACATGCTATTTAAGTGGTTCTGTTTGTAGCTGAATTAGCGTTAAAAGTTGATTTTATGAGAAAAATACCGGCAGGGGTGGGTTTTGGATGGTTTTATATGTAACTGTATTTGATAGTATTCATTTGTCATCCAAATTGACTGTTTGTGTTAGTAGTAACAGTTACACAGGTTGCTAAAAGTATAGAACTCGCTTGGTGAATTGTCATACTCTTTGTTTTCTAGACAGTTATACAGGATATGATTGAGGGGGCATTCATATGGAATACTTAGGTCAGGATATGATATTCTAAACATCTCCTTTAGGATAGATTTCCAGATCTCTTTGAGTACCCAAGGGTCATACTTCTTTAATTCCACTGGTTCTTCTTTTGATCATCTTTTACAGGAGCCATTCTGCCCATCCCAAGTTGGAGAGGAAGAAAGTGAGGGACTGTTATTTATTTATTTTTTAAAGAGTTTCTCATGAGGTGGTGGTATAGTGAAATATATGAGTTGTCCCCAAACTGTCAAATGTATCTAAGCCACAAAAGAAAGAAATAAGTGTTTTATGAGAAGATTCTAGAAATCATTTTATGAATGTTGGCTGGCAATGTGAACATAAGCCCAGCCTCAAGAGAGATTATCTTCTAGTGAGAAAAAAAGATATGACTGAACAATGAAAAAATCTAAGATTGATTATTTCTAAAGAGGATGCAATCATATGAATTCCCAACTGATTTTTTTTTATTAATGGTGTCCCAGAACTTTGAGGAAAAGCTCATTTTTCTCATGCCATTGTCTTTATTAATATACATATTGTTCTCTGTCTTACAAATACACATCAGTCATACTTAAATACATACCGAATTTATACACAAACCCACCAGTGACTTAGACAGTGCTGTTTATGGATGACATAGGCTCTATTTCCTAAATCCTGTAGTAATTACTTATTTCTTGAAGCATGAGATTTGATTACAAATTTACTACTAAGAACAGGGAATATTTTCCATATTACTTCTTTCAAACAGAGACATCTTATCTCAAGGAGAACAGTGTTATACAGGTGGAACAAAGTGAGCTGTATCGCTCCCAAAAATATAGGATTTTAGGAGTCCCCAAGGTGGAGGTTAGAAAGGCTGCTATTTCATAAGGGGAAGCCTTTATGATGAAGAAGTTTGGAAGTTTTAAAAGGCAAATGAAGTTCAAGAATGTAGTGGGCAGGTGCTAATCAGCATGACATAATGTATTTCATGGTTATTCCCATTAATAGTTTTGCCATTGTTGCACCACAGGCACATCTTGTCTGGCCGGTCAATATTGCAGCATGCAATGTCCAGCTCTGAGTAAAACTGATTCTCTCTCTCTCTCTCTCTCTCTCTCTCTCTCTCTCTCTCTCTCTCTCTCTCTCTCCTCTCTCATCTCCCAGAGCCTGTGTAGCACCTTCTAGAACAATAAAAGTCAATCAGCAAGGGAGAGTTTCCTAGTCCATTCAAGACTGATTTCTTTTGGTATTGCAACCAAAGTGCATGGTGTCTTCAGTGACAAGGTCTTACCATCTAGCTAAGGTGGGTAACTAAGAGCAATGGCAGTAATCTCTTTTGTTTTTGATACCTCTGGGGCCTCCCTCACCAATAGCTTGTAAGGAGATAATCTAAGCCTGGGAATGATGTTTTTGTCAAAAACCTGTGTCTTCAGGGAGTGCTATTGTTCATTCATGCAGAGTAATTCTCTCTTTAGACTTATTTAAGGTAATTTTAAATTATTTAACAAATAGTGGGTTTTCAGAAAGCTTCTTTATATATCCTTATTTATGGTTAACCCACTCCCTATCCCTTCCTCCTTTCCCCCATCTCTTCTCTATTTCTCCTTTAGATCCTAGTAGTCTTTCTCATCCTGTTCTTTCATATCATTTGTGTTCTGCCACTCCCTCTTCTTATACTTTTTACTTCACTTGTAAGATCATATGTTTCCATGTGGTTTTTCATGCACGCTTGATTTTGGTCAACCACTCTCTTGATTGTGTACAAAATCTACTCTACAGATGGGAATTCATGCCTCATGATGTAAATATGGTCAAATACATGGCTAGGGAGGTCATGGGGCCAAGGAGCAAGTCTACACTTGCTGCTTTTCTCAACATTTATGTTTATGGCCATAGATGTTTCCTGTTTAAAAACTGAATCAGAGATGTTTATTACACAAATTAATGATTAAAGCAGAGACTTTCAGCACTGCTCGTTGTGCTGAGAACATGGAGCTTTGACTGCTCATCTGTGGATGGGTCATCTATAGCAACCACTACCCCCTCCAAGTTTCAGGGAACACTGGAGAAAAGAGGGGTTGGAAAGAAAATGAAATATACAGGGCAAGGGAGAGTGCTGTGAAATACCATCTTCTACATGTAACATGGGTATTAAACTCATGGATTCACAAGGGTTGTGGTTACCTGCTCCAGCAGCTGAACCCACACACACACATATGGGGCAGCCAATTCAGTGTGTTAAAAAATATAAAATTAGATAAGAAAGAGGACATGAAGTTGAGAGGGAGAGGTGTTGAGGATATCCTGAGGAAGGTAGAGGGTGCAGTGCAGACTGAATATGATAAAGATGCATTACATACATATATGAAAAGTTCAGAGAATAAATACAAATATTATAAAACATAGTTCTCCAAATTTAAGTCATAGTTGGTTTATAAGTGTGAAAAGTGGATATAGGTTATTCATCACCTTTACACAGACTTTATATCTCATTGAAAGTTTCCATTTTAAGAACTCAAAAATATGGCTTTTCTAAGGATACAATCCATGATGAACCTTGACATAAAAGCAAGAGAAAAGATCAGATTAGTGAATATCCCTGGAAATCCTGGCTTTGCATGTGGAGAAAAGTCAGTTTCATCCATGGCCTACCATTCCAACTGTAATCTCCACACCCTTCCCTTGATATACCACTACTTTTTTCCATACCGATTTTTCCATACTGATATCCAGTATGGAAAAAGACTGGATATGTTATAACATAGCAGAGTGGGAGGACTGTTAGATGAATTTCCCCAGTATGAATTCCAAGAATACTAATAGTTATGCTTGCTTATGCCTAAAGCTTTGTGTCCAAGAGAGGATGCAGCAGATTGAAAGAGGTGCTGGATGGCTGCTCGGGAGAAAATATCTGCAAGCAAACTTAAGAAAGGATGAATTTTTGGAATTCAAAGTGATTTTTTCAGAAGAAATGAAGAAGATGATAGAATATTAAATGAGAAAATGATTGAAGCATATGAATTGGTAATTTAGACATAAAGAATCCTGACTTGCCAATGAGCAGATAAGATAATAATCCAGTGAAGTAGTGGAGCAGAATACCATGCTGCAACATGACATGCACCAGACTGTTGACAATTGGAGAATAGAATTAGAATTGTTACTTTTCAAGAATTTATTTGGGGCTTATGGTTCAAGAGAGAGAGAGAGAGAGACTGAGACAGAGACACAGAGGTACACATATGTGTGCACATACAGAGGTAGAGGCAGAGAGAGAGAGAGAGAGAGAGAGAGAGAGAGAGAGAGAGAGAGAGACAGAGACAGAGACAGAGACAGAGAGGACTAAAGCAGCATATGACTTTTGAAATCCCAAATCCCACTCCCAGTGGCATACTTCTTCCACCAAGGCCATACCTGCTGAACTTACAGGAACAGTGTCACTAACTGAGGACTTAGTATTCAGATGCTTAAGAATATTGGGGACATCTCATTCAAACCATCACAGACAGGATAGGGGAAACTAATGAAGAAAGTGAGTACTGCCTCTTCCAGTATGTGCCTGTGAATCACACTGCCAATCTCAGTGGAAAACTCGGCATTCTTTACTTGATTGATTTGCACACTGCCATTAGTGACCATATTCTTTTGCAAATCCACCAGCTCTGTGAGAGTTGAAGTAATAGCTCTTTTCTCACAAGTTAGCCAGAACAATTCTTGCTCCTCTTTCAAATCCCATCATATATGTTCCATGGCTGACAATGGTGGATAGTTGCAAATACTTCTCACTGACTGCTTCAGAAAGATTTGAATAAAATAATGTGGTGCCGTTTTGTAAAACACAGAATCACAAATGCCTCTCCAATAATATGTGAGCATATTAAGTTTATGTATATTAAAACTTAGAAGTATTTAGCCCTGCATTAACTTATATGTGTATAGAACTTCTCTGAACATTTCAAATCTGTTGTACCTACAATATCTCCCATATTGGAGAAAAGGGAATTTTTAATTCAGAACTACACTCATATGCACAATTTATTTCTGTTTTTTTATAAGAAGTTTCTTCACAACTTCTAGTATGATTCTTAGACTTTTCAGCACTTCTCTGAATCTTTGTTCTAATATTGTTTTTTTGTGCTCTTATGTTCATGTCTCTTTAATACCTGAGTTCTGTGTCTCCTGAAACTGTTGATAGATTTCTTCTTTGGATGAAACTGTTCAGATTAATTTTAAATCCACATTATTTATTTCAGTGTGATTTAAGCAGGAAGAGGAAATAGCACATTTTCCCTTTCTTTTACATGGGACTAGATGCACCTCTTTTCATAGGCTTTAATTCATTTAAGGAAAAATTGTAGTATTCCCCCCAACACACACATCAATCTCTCATGTTTATTTCTTGTACCTCAAACCAAACATCAAAATTGCCATCCATGAAGCCATCAATTTTTCTGTCATTTTCATGTCATCTTGAGGGATAGACACACACACACACACACACACACACACACACACACACACACACACACACACACATTTCTTATGAATTACTGTACTTCTCTTTAACATTATAGAACATTTACTTATTTTTCACATTAAAAGAGTTATTTCATTAAGGGAGATACCATGGAAGTCTTACAGTGTAACTTTATCTTAGGATCAAACATTTCTTTCAAATTTGGATCATATAATATTGAAATAAGGGGAGAGGGAGCTAGGAGAATGAGAAGGGAAGAAGAGGAGGGATGAGGACTACATAAGGTAGCAGGAAGTCTGTGTAGGGGAAAGAATAGAGGAGAACAAATAAGAGATACCATAAAACAGGGAGCCATTATAGGTATAAAGAGAAATCAGGCACTAGGGAAATGTCCAGAGATCTACAAGGATGACACCAACTAAGCAACAGTGGAGAGGTCACCTTAAATGCCCTCCCCTGATAATGAGATTAATGACTAACTTATATGCCATCCTAGAACCTTCATCCAGTAACTGACGGAAGTAGAAGCAGATACCCACAGCGAAACACTGAACTGAACTGGAATCCAGAGAAGGAGGAATGATGAGCAAAGGCGTCAAGACCAGGCAGCTCCACAGAAACAGCTGACTTGAACCCAAGGGGGTTCTCTTGGTCCCCAGACTGAACACTGGGAAACCATCATGGAACTGATCTAGACCCCATAAATGTGGGCGTCAGTGAGGAGGCCTCGGAATCTATGCGGCCCCTTGTGTAGATCAGTACTTGTCCATAGCATAGGAATGGAGTTTGGAAGCCCATTTCACATAGAGGAATACTCCCTCAGCCTATACACAGGGGGAGGGCCTAGGCCCTATCACAAAGGATATGACAGACTCTGAAGATTCCCCCATGGAAGGCCTCACCCTCTCTGGGGAGCAGAAATGGTATGGGCTAACCCCCACCAGAGTGTTAGTGGGGGGCAGGGGAGGGGGTGAGGGAAAGGGAACTGGGATTGACATGTAAAACAAACTTATTTCTAATTTAAATTAAAAAATGGAGAAAAAAATAAAAAGGCAAAGGGCAAAATTTGTATTTAAATAAGTCTTTATTAAAATAAATAATGAAAAGATGATTTTTCTCTTAGAATTTAAAAAAAGAAGGCAAAAAGAGCAAGGGAAGTGAATAAAATCCCTTTAAAATCAATATGAAAAATCATGACTTATAATGATATAATAGCTACATTTTAATAATGTCCAGTTATATCAACTCCTTTTATGGACACTGAAGTTAAATCTAAATTCTTATTCTAATATACCCCATGTAGAGCTCAAATGAGAAAATCCAATGTTAAATGTATAAGGCTGACCCATAGTTCAAACACCCAAGGCCTTGGCAATGTAGGTTTTTTTTTCTTTTTCTTTTTGGAAGTACAGCAACACCAATAGCATATGGCTGACCACAGTAATGCTGTTACTGTCAGGAGCCATTTTGGACAGTCCCAGGAGACCCAAGCTTTCCCTTGCCCATCAATCATCACTAGAGTATTGAATGGGTGGCTAATGATATTGTTGCCCTGTGGATATATACATGTCTCTTTCTAGGAGAACAATAATCTTCACATTTCTATCTTAGCCTTGGGCAGAGAGAGCATGAGAATAAAATGTTCTGTGTTTTGTCCACTGGATCGAAATGCTGCCCTAGAGGATATCCATGTTGAGAGTGGAATCTCCTGCCCATTCTTAAATGATGCTCATGTATTGGTAAACATGGTTTCTTAATATTTGCAGAGTTAAGACAAAATGCTACATGTTACAACCTCAATCCAATCTTTGTATCACTTAACAATTAGTATCTGAGTATTTGACAATTACAACCAATAGCAATAATGAAGTGACTTGGTAACATCAAATCTGTGAATCATGGTCCAAGTATGATGTGTCTATCATAGAGAAGACCCCCAAATGTAGATCTGTGGAGGTGAGTGAGACTTGGTAGAGATATCAAACCATTTACAGTCCAGAGAGAATAAAGTCAACTAGTGTAGATAACATCTTGCTCCCATAATTCAGAATATTTCTTTACTTTTATGGTAACCTACTTCTAGCTTTTCCCGTGTAATTTCATATACCTGTATTTTTGTCATTTATCTTAACTGCTCACTTAATATTCTGCTTTTATTAAGAACATTACCATGAGTTTAAATCTTCCAATCCTCTCTTAATTACTTGTGATTTTGGGTAACTCACGGGCTCATTTCCCATCCACTATCAACTGTATGGTCTTGCACACGTCTTTTAACTTCTCTGACTACGTATATATGATATTGTTTTAAATATTCTATGAGTGTGATTATAAGACATTCTTTGTCCTTCCTGTCACCTCTTAAGGTCAATGAAATAATTTAGTAAAAGAGGAAGGAAGAAAAAAGGAGGATAGGTAGGTAGGTAGATATAGAGATGGAGGGAGCTCTGAGCACATTTTTAGTAGTAGCTTTATCCATCTTTATCTGTATGATAATTTTTTAGACACACCAGGATCTTTTGTGGATTTCTCTTTTCTCTATGGAATCCTGGCTTTTAGCTATTACCCAGGCAGCTTTTGGAAACAAAATAGTAGCAAAGGTAACATGCCGTCTGGCCTTTGTTCTGTGAATTTTTTTCTTTACCCTATAGCCTTTTATCTTTACACGTTCCTTTTTGTCTGACATTTCTGCATTCATCGCCCCATGTCAGTTGCAATAAGGGTATTATGAGATGGGCAGCCGAGGAGATGACAGGAATACAGACAATGCAAGTTTTTCATTTCCTTTGTAGCTAGAGTTTTAATAGTTCTCTAAATCTGTATTTGTATTATTATCAAAACACCCCTTTAAAAGAAAGCAGGTATTATCCTTTATTCCCATCTTATTCTTCAAATATTTTTCATGAATCCTATTTTTGTAGTGTTATTAAGTCTCTTTATGACAAAGATCAGATAAAGGGAAATATATTGACATATATTCAATGAACTAACCAAATTAGTACATGCTCAATGGTCTCGGAATCCTCTTTCCAGAAGTCATGGTAATTGCACTCTTAGCCTTCCTTTTTGTAACTCAATGAGTAGCAGCCTGCGGAACAAGTATTCAAAAGGAGATTTTCTGATGGGTGGTTTTGTCATTTTCAAATTGTGTGTATCCTGCTGGAGTGTTGGAAATGGGACCTGAAGCAGATATTTTAAATGGGTAAAATTTCTTCCTTGAAAGTAAATGCTGATTACATCAGAATTGCCTTTGATGAGTGATACATTTACTTTTTAAAAACAATCCTGGCACTCTGATTTCACTCACCGTCAAAAATGATGTTACAGAGTAAAAGCACTTTAAGATAATTGAAAATGAATTTCCATGAGTAGACGGTGAGCAATTTTACTCCTTCTTGTGTAGCTTGAATCTCATCTTGGGGGAGGTACTTGAATATCATTTGGGAATGACAATCTTATAGCAGAGTTCCAATTATGCAGCACACATGGTGTGGGTATGTTAACTATGGTGCCCAAATGCTCTGACCCAACAGAAAATGGTTGTTCTGAGCTCTGGCAATTGATCAACATTCACCATATATTTAGAAACATACGACTTAAGCTGCTATACATTTCAAGTTTATTTTCTGTACTTATTCAGTATTTGATAATTTGTACATGTTTCCATTGGATTTGTTATGTTTGTACTTTGGTACCTATCTCTGCCTTTCTTTGCACTTGAAGTCTGATGTTATTCTTCCTGTAGACGTAATAATGTCAATTCCAGAGTCACCTGATATTTTATGAACCTTATGACCAGCTCCAGGCAAGACTTCAGATTCTTCATGCTGTCCTAAACCCGATGCTTATAGTATGTGAAGCTTTGCTGGATTTCTGTGGTCCCCAACAGCCAAGATTTTAAAAACTCTATTATGTTTTCTCAGTTTATGTGACCAGGTTTCTCAGTTTATTTTATTTTTATTTCTCCCAGTAACCTCATTCTCTAGGCTAGGGTTCTGACTCTATATGTAACTATTGTTACCTCTCCATTCTTCTTCATCTATGGAAGCTAGATCCTATTGTCACAATTTATAGACTATAAAATAGATATAATAGGACATTTTCTGCCTTACTTAGACAATTCCCATTGCAGAAAATCTGCTACTTGCCACCTACCTTATTTGACTTCTTCAATTCTAGACCTCCTGAGGATACCTGACTCAAGTTCATTAAAGAGTTTATACACAACACATTTGAATATATGTTGGTTAACCTTGGTTGTCAACTTGACCCATCTGGGAAGATGAGACCTTGGTTGAAGAATTGCCTCCATCAGACTGTCCTAGGATCATGTCTAAATGATGTAGGTGGGACCAAACCATTTTTGGCAGTACAATCCCTGGGATCTATAAGAAAGGTAGAAGAATGTGAGAAAGGGAAACCCCATGAGCTAGCAGTGTTCTCTCGTCATCGTCTCTCTTGACTTCCTGCCCTGTTTTCCTTCAATGATACACTCTAACCCATAATTCAAATATAGCCTTTCTTCCTTAGGTTGTTTTTGGCCAGTGTTTTAAGGTAGCAATAGGTATGCAAACTATAGTCTCTTTCTGAGGTCCAGCTACCCAGGCATATCTATTGTATCATGTTGGCTATAGTGGTTTATAGCCCCCCTTTTACTATCATGTTGCTGATATTTCAGTATGTCTTCAAGCTTAATCCATTTTTTAGGGCTTTGCTATCTAATTCCTGTTTTCCAAATATCAAAAGGGATAATTTATCAATGCATAACATGTGTGGTATAGCAGGAGCAGCAGTTACTGTGTTTTCTATCACCCTTCAGTCCTACTTCAGTATCCCTTTATTTTTTTGGAAATTAGACATTTAAGGTCCACATATAAAATCAAAACACTCTACAATTGGACTACATGGAGTTAGCAACATTGCTTCCAACAATGCTGATTTCTAAAGGGGAAAGTGGATACTTGTGCATTGAGTATGTTGCACATGTATTTACTTCAGACTATATTCTCTTCTCTGAATTTTCCCTGCTTCTCATTTTGTTGTCTTTGCCCTTGAAATTTCCTGTGATTGTAATATCTTTCTAAATGGTTACATAGCTCTCCTTCCTTCTGCCACTCAGTAAGCTATTATAGGCTACATTGGGTATTTTGAGAGACCTCTGTAAGTATGCTACCCAGCAGTTACCATTGAGTCACAATACTGTCTCCACAATATACTGCATTCAGGGAGAACCTTTTTTTATTTACATCATCTCACAGAAGGCACCTAGTAAGTGCTCAAAATGCAAGAAATTCCAGATATAGAAGTAAAAGTTAGGGTGTAAGTATTTCAATCCATGATATTTCCTTCACTCTGGATTAGTTAAATCACTTTAAAACAGGGAACTTTATATACAGTAATCTTTAGCAAGAATTTTTGAATAAGAAGCAAATGTCTTAGAAATAGTCTTTTGACAATATTGTCTGAATAACTTCAGATAATATATTGTTTTACTCTTAAGTTTTTGTATTATTGGATGTGCATCTGTACTTTAACATGTAAATGAAGGCGTTATGGAAATAGAATCATTGAAGTAATGAGCAAACCCAGTAATTATTGCAAATGTTTTCATCTTTTCTACAATTACCTGGAGATAACATCTTAATCTATAATGTTGATATATAAAAGAGGATATAAGATAGAGTAGCTAGTGAAGTGGGAAATACTGTTTCATGCATGTTGTACTGACAACCCTATTGCTAGTGCAAATACATAGAGCTAAATTTCTAATATCATAAGTACAACCCTCCAATCTGATTGGAGACTTAAAATTAGAAGCAAAAATTGTCACTCTATTTTAAAATTTTATTTCATACCACTGTTTGTCATTTTGTTCCAGAAGAAAACCCATATGTTTTTCAATGACTGTTGAGTTAAGCTTTAGTAATATTTGCTGACATGACTAGAGGCTGACTACAAAAGCTGTGTGACTATGAGCAGCATCCACATAACCTACAACTAGAGAGGCTGAGACATGAGTGGCTCTGGAGCTTCCTAGACAGCCAGTCTAGTCAAATTAGATTCATTGATATACTTTATCTTAAAAGATAACAGCAGAGGCCAACCTCTCCTGAGGTGAGTGTACCCTCTGCTACTGCCCAACTCCCCCATTACCTTCCGGATCTCTCTGGAACTGCGCCTGGCATAGAGTGGACTTGCCCAGACATGGAGGACCTCCCTGAGTCTGGAAATATCTCACTCTTCCCCCCCTCTACTGCACTGACCCCTGCTGAGTGAGGAGACTACCAGAGAGGCAAGACCATCCAGAGCTACAGACATTGAAGTCTTGGCCCACACACAACACCAGGTGATAAGACAAGATACAGAGACTCCACCTGCACCCACTGGAAGAAGAGATGGTAAGAAGACAGAATAAGAACACACTCAACAACATAAAGAACAATATGACACCACCAGAATATAGGGACTCCATACTAGCAAGATTAGAAAATCACAACACAGAGGAAGAAGAAGAAGAGACAGACCTAAAAATCTACTTTCTGAAGATGTTTGAGACCCTTACTGAGGAAACAAGAAAATCTCTTAAAGAAATAGAAGAAAACAAAAACAAACACAAAATTCAAGAAATAAGTAATTCTCTTAAAGAATCTAAAGAAAGCCAAGGAAAAACAACCAAACAATTGAAGGAAGCACTCAAAACACTTCAAGACATGAAAGCTGAAATAGAAACAATAAAGAAAACACAGAATTAGGGGATGCTGGAAATACAAAGGCTGGATAAATGATCAGGGACTAAGAATGTGAGTATAACCAATAGAATGCAAGAGATGAAAGAGAGAATCTCAGTTGTTGAAGACTTGCTAGAGGATATACAGTCATCAAGCAAAGAAAATCTCAAGTCCAACAAGTTCCTAACACAAAATATTCAGGAAATATGGGACACCGTGAAAGGGCTGAACATAAGAATAATAGATATAGAAGAAGGTGGAGAAATACAACTCAAGGGCACAGAAAACATATTCAACAAAAAACATAGAAGAAAACTTCCCCAACCCACGGAAGGATATGCGTATGAAAGTACAAGAAGCTTGCTGAACACCAAATAGACTGGACCACAAAAAGAAGTCCCCTTGCCACATAATAATCAAAACACCAAACTTACAGAATAAAGAGAAAATATTAAGAGCAGCAAAGGAAAAAGGCCAAGTAACATATAAAGGCAGACCTATCAAAATTATACCCGACTTTTCAATGGAAACTTTAAAAGCCAGAAGGTCCTGTATTGCTGTATTACAAACACTAAGGGAACATGGATGCCAACCCAGACTACTGTACCCAGCAAAGTTTTCAATCACTATAGATGGAGAAAACAAGATATTCCATGACAAAACAAGATTCAAGCAATACATATCCACAAATCCAGTCCAACAGTAAGTTCTGGAAGGAAAACTCCAACCTAACAAAGATAACTACACTCACAAAAACATAGGCAATAGATAATCAAATTTTACCAAACATGAAAAGAAACAGGAGGGCAAAATCCACACACAATGACACCGCCAATAATAAATCCAAAACAAACAAGAACCAACAATTAATGGACATTAATATCCCTCAATGTCAATGGTCTTAACCTGCCTATAAAGAGATACAGACTAACAGAATGGATATGAAGACAGAATCCATCCTTCTGCTGTACACAAGAAACACACATCAACTTCAAAGACAGGCATTGCCTCAGAGTAAAGTGTTGGGAAAAGATTTTCTAATCAATTGGACTCGAGAAACAAGCTGTAGCAATCCTAATATCCAAAAAAATTAGACTTCAAATTAAAATCAACCAACAGAGATGAAGAAGGGCATTTCATACTCATCACAGGAAAAGTCCATCAAGATGAAGTCTCAATTCTGAACATCTATGCCCCAAATATGAAGACACTCACATTCGTAAAAGAAACATTACTAAAGCTCAAACCACACATAAAACCCCACACACTTATAGTAGGAGGCTTCAATACCCTGCTTTCACCACTAGACAGGATAGTCAGACAGAAACTTAACAAAAAACAAAGTATCTAACAGAAGTTATGACCCAATTAAGATTTACAGAAATCTACAGATCATTCCATCCAAACACAAAAGAATATACCTTCTTCTCAGCACCACATGGAACATTCTCTGAAACTGACTACCTTCTTGGCAACATAGCAAACCTCCACAGATACAAAAAGTTGAAATAACCCCCTGTATCTTATCAGACCACTTACAGTTTATAAACTCTAGAATTGACAGGACATCTTGCTACCTGGACAGTCACCCAAAGTTCCTCTGTAATGTTGGGGCATCCATCTTCAGCCTATAGGCCACAGTGTGTGTAGTACATTTCTCCATTTTAACAGGAACCCTTTAGTACTGTCTTGTTTTTTAAGTTCAGCAGTCACTTTCTTGTGGGTCCTGCATGTCTAGTTTATACAGCAACAAACATTCCAGGCAAGAGCAGTTTCCTGCCCAAATGGCTAATCTTGTCATGTTGAAAGCAAACTCCATAACGATTTTCCTCGATGCCCATCCTCCTTTCTGATGTAATTGATGTGCCAGGAGCAGTTGTGTCTCACTGCCAAGATAAACCCTAAACCATTTAAATGCCATATTTCTGTAGGTCTTTGAAAGGTTTGAAGAATACCTAACCATCTCAAATACATCTCTATATCTCTAGAAAACCTAACTAACCTAATTATAAGTTCTTACTATTATAGGTAAAAGATCTGTATAAACACAATAACTAAACAAGAGGAGACATATACATATCACAAAATTGACCTTAAAGTTGTATCAATAAATGAAAATCTATACCAATGCAAGGTATTCATTCTTATATCCTATTCCCCTTTTTTTTCTTTAAAAAAATTGACTACGCTCATTATCATTTATAACCAACCCGATTTAAATGAAAACAAACATTTATAAACAATATTTGGGAATATGGGCGCCATTCTTTCTAAAATGTTTCCTGCTGATTGGGGGAATGTTCATATACCATGGCGATCATGATAAAACATAGAAACATGACCAAGTCCTTGTTTTTGTAGTCTGTAAGACTGTATCCTCTCAGCTTTAGGGGGTCTTGCTTGATCAAACCATATTAGTCTGGAAGGAATCTACAGCTTTTGATTTTATGTGGAAACACAAGTAAAAACTTTTTTTTCCAAGTAGCCTGTCCCTAGACTTAAATTCTGAAGTCAAAGCATTTTTAAAATGTATAAGTTGGATTAATTTAGCAGCATTTATAATCAAATGTATTTTAGCAATAGTAATTCTTTCCTCGGCAATCAAACAATTTAAAGGCAACAATATGGCATAAAGTATCCAGATTCTCTGTGTATTTTTCATCTTTAGGTGGCTTTTCTACTATTTTACTTTTACTTTCTTTTGTTTCTTTTCTCCCTGAGACAGGGTTTCTCTGTGGAAATCTGCCTGCCTCTGCTTCCTTCAGCAAATCCCACCAGCCTGAGCCACCATAACCAGCTACTCTATTTCCTCCTGCTATTTTTCTCTCACAAGCCTACATATATTTTTAAATGTAGCATAAACCTTTAGAGGTTTTTCTTTATCTGGATCTGTCTGTATCATCTCAGGAGTGCCAAGTCTAAACTCCAGAAGCACTGGGTTGGTGCTTGCATATGGAAGCTTCTTAGTTGCCTCTCATCAGCCCAACAGGGCAGGCTGTGGCAGCAGGTTTCCCTTTCTCTGGGAACCTTGGGGCATGGGGTCATCCCACTTCTGACACCATTCTGTTATAATAAATCTTTCCGCCAAAAGCTACCGAGCCCCACTGCCACATATATGCTTTATGCCAGCCACCCACCTGAGTTAGGCCCAAATGAATACACAGAAACTTGTATTAGGTTCAAAACTGCTTGGCCAATGACTAGGACTCTCATCTGTTAGCTCAGTCTTAACTATCATAACAAACCTATATATTTTATAAGACTTATCTTATCAGATGCCTTATTGGCGTCCCTCCTTGCCAGTGGATCACATTGTGTGCCTGGAGCAGGAGCAGAGGGGAAAAGAGGGACGCTTCCTGTTTCTCCTTCTTTAAATATGAGTCTTCTTGCTATGTCACTTCCTGCCTGGATCACCACTTCTCTGCTACATTTCCCAGAATCCTCTTTGACTCCTAGTCCTGTTTAACTTGCTGTCTCATTGGCCAAACAGTATTTTATTTAACAATCAATAAGATAAACACACACAGTAGTACATTCCCCATCACTATACAATGGAAAAAAGAAAGCATCTCCAACAAATGATCCTGCCACAACTGGTTTCAGACAGATAACATGAACAAGGGTGAGCACATGGACACCAGACTGCTGTCTGGTAGGCCAGCTCAGGAATGATCCAGACCCCTGAATGTGGATGTCAATGAGGAGGCCTAGGTACTCTATGGGCCCCCTGGTAGTGGATCAGTATTTTTCCCTGGTGTAGGAAGGGACTTTGAGAGCCCATCCCACATGAAGGGATGCTCTCTTGGCCTGGACACATGGGGGAGGGCCTACACCCAGCCCAGGATGATGTGGTGGACTTTGGGGAGCCCCCATGGAGGGCCCTACCCTGCCTGGGGAGTGGAGGGGGGATGGAGTGGGGAGGACTGGTGGGGGCTTGTAGGGGAGGGAAGGGAGAGAGATAAGGGATTGACATGTGAAGCAAGCTTGTTCCAAATTTGAACTAATAATAATAAAATAAGGTACAGTGGAGAGCAATTGAAGACACCCAGTTGGTTCCCATGGATGCCACCCCCACACAGAATCTAAAGGTATTCTGCCTTGTTTATTCTGTTTCTCAGTTTCTACTACATTTGACTATTTCTTTTATTATATTACTAAGCTGTGATAATGATTTATGAATCTTTTTGTGATTGTTTTTGTGAATTTCTTATTCATAAAATGTTTTTCCCCAATTTTGAAAAGCTTGTCTGTATTCTTGCTTTATCTTGTGGAGTTTTCTTTCAAACTAATATTTTAAATATTTACATATCCAGTCAAAATTATCATTTAATTATTGGAGTCTCTTGCTAGGGAATGTGCTCGTTTAGAGACATGTTTTCCTTTATTTTCATGTCTCCTGGGTCCCTTCATCGGCATCTGTGCATCTATCAGATGAATTGCCTCTACCAATTTTATTGGGGGCTTTTGTAAAGAAGTTCTTTTTTCAGGGTGATGGTTAAGTAGGCCATGCTTTGGTCTAGGCTAGAACCGTGCTAACAGAGTACTTACGGTGTCTTCAGTTAGTCACTAGCATTTACACCTGTGATGCATATAGTTGTTGCATTAGTTTATGTTTCAGGGTTTTGTGGGCTTGCTCCATGAACTAGGATGCAGTCCTAGGAAGGAAGGTTTGCTAGCAGGTCTGGGCATGGCTGTCAGTCCAAGATGTCTGCCATCCTCTGTGAGTTAGGCTTTGTCAGCATTTCTGGATGGGCACAGTGGAGCGCTCCCTTCAATAGGGCATGCTGGTTTTCAGTACATTAGGGTTGCATGGGGACCAGCCTGCACTAGTAGGACAGGAGAGTTTGTTCACTAGTCTTTGCAGCCACTTTGTGAGCAAAGTTGTTCAGATCACTCTGCCCAGCTGTTTTCCTAGGACTAAAGTTGTTTAGAGTGGGATGCTCAGGATGCTCAACTGTTTTGTGGTATACAGCGTGGTGGGTAAGTGAAGCTTCAAGTGGATGAAGTTTTAAAATAGTGTTATGAACGGGAGCTTGAATGCATTAGGTAACAATAAAGGGGAGGCTTTTAATAGTGAGGGTAATGAGACATTCTGGATTTTCCAGCAGCAACAAAAATGGGGCTCAGAGCCTGTGAGGGTGGCAGGCTTCTGCACAGCAAGCATTTCTAGTACCTGTTATTTGTGGGCATACTACGGTCTCCTTTGCCCAACCACTGTCCAGTGTACAAACCCTTCTTATTGGAATTGGTCTCTCCTAGCAAGATTGGATGGTAGATGTTCTGTGCTCTGCTTTCATCACTATTAAGCTATCCAGAGTCTCCATGGTCCCTCCCAGTCCCTACAGCTATGTAGTTTTTTTCATTGTCTTCCTTTTGCAGTAATACTAATAATTATTTTTAATTTATTGGAATTTTATAAGCATAGCTCTTTGAGCTTAGAAACTATTCAGTAAATATTGGCTTTCGGAGATGACTATGGTAATTATTGATGAGGTCTGTGATGACAAAGTGGCTATGATGGTGTAAGGTTACACTTCTCTTTTCAAAGTACCTTCAGGCATGATGAAAGACAATAAGCAAATATGATTAGTGAATAGATAAAAAAGTAGAAGCATATTTACCTAGGAAACATAGAGGCAATTTATTTTATTTGACATAAAAGTCTGAAGTGAACTTGTTGGTTCTTAAACACAATTTAAAATAACCACAGTCCTGTAATTTGTACTAATCTAGATTTTAAGAATGTGGTAGTGTTTCTTAAAAATTTATCTTCTCTGTATTTGGAAAAGAATTGGCTATATGATATAAAGAGTTTCTAGCTCATTTTATCATAATGAGTTTAATTTTACTTGATGACTACTTAACACATGAACTATGATTTTAGATTTGACTATCTTTATGCTGTATACTATAAAGTCTGAAATGGAATGTTATATTATTGGAATAATGTCTTTCTCATCATGCAAAATTGTTTCTATCTATTATGTAGCACAGCTCACGTGGTCTGGGATCTGAAAATTTTGGAAACCCCATACCAATGACAATGCTTAAGTTTTTAATGATCTTCTACAAGATGAATGTTCACTTGCCTGAATTCCATTAAATGCGGTATGGGAGAATAGAGTAGGCTGGACCTGAAGGAGAAACAAAGATTGTGGGGCCTGACCTAGGAGCACTGCTCACTGTGAGTCTGTTCTGCTCATGATCCCTTGGTTCCCACATCCCAGACTCTAATTTGTGAACATGGACTACTGAAAAGCAGTAATTTTGATTTCAGTTTCAAATTCCCAACAACAGAAGTTGGTTATTCCTCCTCAGAGAACCCTGCACACAGTACTTCTCTTTAAAACTCAGACCTCTGAAAATAGTTTTAAATATCTGGGTTCAATACCAAGTGATTTAGTTACATTGTATTAAAATAAAATATGCCTTAAACAGAGCCAAAAATTCTCCCAATCAGTTATTCAGCATACATTATTAAACATTGACTGTGTGCAGTGTGTAAAAAAATTTCACTTCAGAAAACTTAATCTTTCAGAGACTTCAATAGATTCAATCTTTTTTAAAAAAAAATTTGGAGAAAAGCATCTTTCCATACAACATAAAAAGTTGCTGTCTTTGGATGTGCCATTATATTTTTTAAGCGCTGTCTAAAGGTCACCCAGTTTTGATCTTCTTTATTTAAACTCCTGTGACCAGCATTGGAGATTTCCCCAACTAGTTGTAGGATAAAATGGAATTGAACAAAGGCAGTTTCAGCATAAGGACTTACATTGATACTGTGCTGTAATCACTGAACTAAACAACTGCAAAACATCAGAACAGGCATTCTTTGCCTAGAAGAACAAAAAACTCAACACCTAACAACTTTGAAGATTTTAACAATCAGGATTTTCAAGGCCAGTCTGGAAAGCAGCTGTATTTGTCTTGAGGCTGTTTAGTCTGAGCCTGAATTTGGGAGCTCTTATGACTTAAATTTTAAGTTTCTGACCTGTTTTTCTTTCTCGAGGCAAACAAGCTAAGAGTTCGAAATGAACTATCATTGCTGGTAAATAGGCACTCAGGCCTGACCTGGCTGTATAAACAGAGCCCACTCTCTACAGTGAGCAGAAGCAGCAACGTCTGGAGAGGTGGCTAGCCTCATTTACAGACTGTACAATCTAATTTCTCCTTCTGCAAATGTTGATTAAGCTGAAAGAGGATCCTTTGCAAAGCTAATTCAATAGCTCCGTCTCCTCTCCCGAAAGACAAGGGGGATGAGCTCACTATCACATGAGGCCATTAGCTTCCCCTGCAGCAAAAACCACCATCTGGCCACTTGGCCTCGGCTCTGCTTATTGGACTGGGGGCTTTTCGAGCACAAGTTCACCTCTTCCGGCGGTGAGTGAGAGGGGTAGAAACTGGAAGCCAGGCTGTTGTTATCTCTTATGAAGCCAGGTGAACGAACTCTCAGCGTTGTCTGATAGTAGGAAGACCTGCCTGGCCCCATTCTCCCTTGTCCAGCATTAGTCACAGATGACTTGGCCATTTATGATCAATGTGACAAGGCAGACAGATAAAAACTCTTCTTTATAAGCATGCAGTCTCTGCCTTTTAATCTTGTCATTTGACAGCTGATCCAGGCAAGTCACTGAAGCACCACTTTTTTTTTTTTTTTTTTTTGGTCTCTCTCCCTCCCCTCTCCCTCCCTCCTCCCCCTCCCTCTCCTCCCTCCCTCCCTCCCTCCTCCCTCCTCCTCCCTCCCTCCTCCCTCCCTCCCTCCTCCCTCCCTCCCTCTCTCCTCCCTCCCTCCCTCCCTCTCCTCTCTTCTCTCTTTAAAAATTAAATTAGAAACAAAATTGTTTTACATGTCAATCCCAGTTCCCTCTTCCTCCCCTACTCCCTTGCCCCCCCCCCCCACCGACCCTCTATCCTATCCCCTTTCTGCGCCTGAGGGAGGGTGAGGCCTTCCATGGGGGATCTCTAAAGTCTGTCATATTTGGAGCAGGGCCGAAGAACCACTTTTATTAACAATGGGCGGGACATTTCCCAAACAAGTGGAGATAGCCTTGGATCTAGCCTGAGTTCGTCCCTTTGTCACTGTCTCCCATGGGTTCTGGATGATAATAGCCTGCTTAGCCCCTTTTTCCCATTACACTTTCTGACTGAATCCTTGGGAACAGCAGGCAGATATCGAATAGAAGGCGCTCTTGGATCTCACTAGGGGTTATTGTTCCCTAACGCAGTTGCCTTTTGCCATAGTTCTGCCCAGTTCTATATCTGAACACGGAGGAAGGAAAGCAGGACTCTCCAAAGTAGGAATCTAATAGGCCAGCTGGTCAGAATCCGTATTAGAAATGACAGTGTATTGTTTTTATGTACTTTTATGTTATTTTGAAGTTTCCAGTCCAATAATAGAATTGAACTATCAGCAACAACCACAACAGTCTGTTGTCAGTCACTGAGACCCTGATACTGGATAGCACTGTTGAGAGGAATGTTTCTGTGTTACTCCTCAAGCCAGTCCCCCTACAAACAAAAGAAAGTGAAACAACAACAAAACAAGCCATCTAACAGAAAACAAATGTCTAGAGAGGATGGAAATGTACTTGTTTGGTGGTCCTGATGGTTGTTTTTAAGGACACATGGACAAGCTAGGATATTATTTGTTCAGTCATTTAGACTCTGAATACTGCATAGTAATTTAGTTCGTTTGATTGGACAAAATATCGGAAACCTCCATTGTTTGGAAAAATAACAGGTGCTCTCTGGTTTTCAGAATATATATATATATATATATATATATATATATATATATATAATCAGAATATGCTGCCATTCATTAGCAAGTCTAGGGTGAGTGAAGCAGTATTCAGGGTGATAAACTTAAAAGGTACGATTGAATTTAACGTGCTATTTTCCTAGAAAATGGTAAAGATGAGTCAACAGTCTGAGATAGGAAGATTGGGAGTTTAGAATTAGCCTTGACTATAAAACCAAACCTTGTCTCACGTGCTTATACACAGACAAGTGAGGAAGACTAAATTGGCTCAATCCCTCCAACTTTACCTTCTCCCTACACCTGCTTCTCTGCAATCTGTCCCTAAGCCTTGGATTCTACAGTACACAAACGAGGTCTATGATGAGAAAGGACAGTTTTGAATCTTACTTTTATCTTTCTCTGAATCAAACTGAATAATTAAGTCATGCAGAAGGGTACGGAAGTGTACCCAAGGAGAATGAGGTAGGAGGTTGGTGAGTATGGGGCCAGCCTGAGCTATGTAGTAAGACTCTCATCAGAAATTGACAACTGAGAGTGTTGACTCACACCTCCTGCTTTTAGCGTCAGTATGCACAGAGGCCAGTCCCAGGCAGGAATGTAGCATGCATGGGAATCCATCACAGATGTCACAATGTCAGCAATTAGAGTGAAGGACGGTGCTTTTGGTGGAGTAGTAAGCCACATGATGGCAAACCAGAGAGTCAGAGTTTTGTGGAAGATGATTGGAAGTCAGATTTTACAGGAAGTTTGACAATCCTAAGCACAAAAAATTGTTTTCCTAAAAACAAATAAATATTCATCCATTGAGTTGAAACCAAACATTAATTAAGTGTAATGAGATCTTCCAGTCACCAACTCTTTGAGGCTTTGCAATAGTCATATTATAGGAGGACCATTAGCTTCATTTCACAGAAGAGGAAACCAACATGTAGATATTTAGTGCCTGGATCAATATCTAGAGAGATGGAAATCAGAACCCATGTGTTTGTTCTTTAGCACTCCTCTTTCCATTACCAGAGACTAGTCTCTCCCTATGACATCCAAAACAAGCAGTGCAAACACTGGAAAGTAGGACACAGAGCCTCTTCCCTAGTCTGGTGGTAATCAGTCTTTTCTATAGCACTTGCTGTCACTGATGCTCTTTCTTCTCAGGCTACTCCACCTCTTCTGGCCACAGGAAAAGCCACAGCAAGATGTTTGCTGTGCATGCAACAACACCCCGCCCCCTGCCTCTAGCTGGGGCTGGAGTGGATTCATGGACTGGCAGAATCTGATAAATTGATTCAAACTATTCCTTGTCATTCCAACTTTCCCCTTCAGTGCCCTGCAGTGTGCCTGCCTCAGCACCACCATACAGCTGCCAGACAGTGACATAACAGTCACGTTAGGGAAATACTTCCCTAGCCAGTGCTTTCCATCCTGGGATGATTTTGTGAACACAGATTTTTTTCAGAAAACAACTGCTTTGAACATCTGGGGATCATGCACTGACATTAGCTCCTTCTAACCACAATAATGCTGTTCCATTTTCATTTTGTGCAGGCAGAGCAATCGTCACGCACAAGTTATTAATTAATTACACATTTAAGGTGTTTGAATTAATGTGGGTTGAATTAATTTGTGCTTCTCTATGACTTTCTTTCCCTACCTGAATTTTCCCTTGTTCCCTTACATGCTCTCCTTCCCATTCCAAATAGTCTTTAAGGCATTCATTTTATGAATAACAGCTGAAAATTATGCTTCACCATTGATCTGTTAATTCATATTCAGATTTGGAAGTCTTACCCTGACTCGTAAGAATAGTGATATTTTATATTCTGTATTGAATAATGTGACTCATCTGAGTTTGAGGTCTGTGCTCATAAATATCCAGGCCAGTTGTGTTAGAGACTGTTTACAGATGGCTACATGTGTGTGGCTTATTACTGCAGAGTACACATTCCTCTAGAAGAGGCTCTGTTGTGATGTGTGCTATGAAATTTCACATAAAGCAAGAACAACAGCTGTAATGGGCCCAATCCAATGATGGCAAAAGGTGAACAAAATGAGTCCCTCTGGGAAATAAAATGCTCATTTAGTGGAGGAAATTATCATTTCCAAGTAGAACATTTGGCTTCCTGAGAGCGAAAGTGTCGGCACAGCTTGATAATAACACCTCAGGCTATAATAGTACCCTTTCCCCTCCGAGAGCTGGGATCTCTCCTCCTAAATTTATCTTTACAACATCCTTGCAAAGTAGGAAGGCCCAGGTGTTATTAGCTATCTTTTTATGGATAGTGAACCCAAGAAGCTGAAAAAACAAATCAGTGATCTGTCCTTGGAAGCCTAGAAATCAATGTAGATCCAGGCTTCTCAACCTTGGGGATATTGACATTTTGACCTGTTAATTCTTGGCCTGGGGGTGGGGTGATCTGCCTACTGTGCGACATCAGCAGTGTCCTTTTTGTATCCACTAGATGCCAAGAATGCCCCCAGCTGTGACAACCAAAGTGTCTCCAGACAGTGTCAAATGTCTCAGAGCAGCAAAGTCACCTCCAATTTAGAAACATTGATCTATATACGCTGTCCTGGACAAACTCCAGTAGCCTAAAGGAACCCGTCACAGTGTCTTCTTCTGTATAGTATCAGTACTTACATAGAATTTGCCATTATAAAGTTTTTATATATATTTCCTTTTCAGTTCTCATAGTAATTCTATTTGATCTCATTTTGTATAAATTATTATATGGATGTTTTGTTCACATGTATGTCTATGCACTACGTGTGTGGCCAGTGTCCATAGGGTATAAGAAAAACAAACAGAGAAGCAGGCATACTTTATCTCAACAGATTGAGACTACTTTATTGGAACAGAGATGGGTGCCAACTTTTCTTCACAATGAAGTTAGAGAGTCCTTAGGAGCTGGGGGATAGGTATATACACATATGCATGGGTAGCTACTAGAAAGTTATAGATATTTTCCTGTTATACGACTATAAATAGAATGGCGTGTTTTTCTTTTTTTCTTTTCTTTTTTTTTATTTTGTTTTCGAGACAGAGTTTCTCTGTGTAGCTTTGGAGCCTATCCTGGCACTGGCTCTGGAGACTAGGCTGGCCTCGAACTCACAGAGATCTGCCTGCCTCTGCCTCCCAAGTGATGGGATTAAAGACGTGCACCACCAATGCCTGGCAGAATGGTGTGTTTTTCATACCCTGGCATATTCTTTCTGTAGGAGTAGATGGTCAGGGTGGGGGCTAACACTGCACTCTCACTGCTGGTATCTGAATGACTTGAACCTGTGCATAATCGCTACAGTTGCATAGGTACGGAGAGGGAGAAGACCTGGGAAAAGTTGGGGGAGGGGAAGCATGATAAATTATATTGTCTGAAAATATATTTTAAATAAAAATATGGAATTCTTAAATAATTTTGGATAAGGGAAGATCTCTACTTTAATTTGCTTTGAACTCTACAAGTTAAAGTGATATAGAAATTTAGAGCTGGGTGGTGGTGGTGCACGGCTTTAAACCCAGCCCTCGGGTGACAGATGCAGACAGATCTCTGTGAATTTGAGGCCAGCCTGGTCTACAGAGTGAGTTCAAGGATAGGCTCCAATGCTACACAGAGAAACCCTGTCTCAAAAAGGAAGAAAGAAAGAAAGAAAGAAAGAAAGAAAGAAGGAAAGAAGGAAAGAAAGAAGAAATTTAGAGAACCAGGCATTGAGAATCACAGACTCAGAGTCTGGAGGTATTCTTAATATTTTTTGCACCATTCCTCTCATCATTTTCACTTATTCATTTGCTTCCTTATTCACCTGGTAAATTGAACTGTGAGTTTATTACAAACCAGGCACTAGACTTGCTTGTGAGGGAACAATAGGGACAAAACAGATGCTGTCCCTACTCCCATGAAGCAAGCAGTCTCAAGAGGCAATAACTAGGCATTTGCAATTAAGAATGGTGTATGTGGAGAGAGTAAAGCCTGGTTGCTAGGGAGCTTTTTGGAGGCCACTTACCACAGTCTAGGGAGATCAGGAGGGTTTGTAAGCTGAGGGGTAAGGGCTGAATAAGAATGAACACAGTTGAAAAATGGAGAACAAGTGTAATCCCAGCCAAAGGAAATGGAAGTTCAAATACCAAGAAGAGAGGGCAAGTTCAGCACAAGTAGGACATTTAAAATGGCTTTATTTGGACACAGTGTTGAATTAGCCAGTGTCACTCTTGCTCTGTGGTGCCAGCAATGCCATCTCCATGGACTAGTATGGGAAAGACAGATTTCTCAAACATTTGGCAGGCCACATGCCATCAAGTCCTTGAATGATCCTCAGGTCCATATTTTGGGACTGAGGCTGAGAGAGACATCCCAGTGGGATATGCCATCCTTACCACTGGGGGAAGGTGAAATGGCTGAGCCCCTAGACTTTGGACTTGTATCCTGTTAATCAACTAAGCAGTGGCTTAGCTTGTGAGAATGGAGAAGAAAGAATTCTATCTCCCTAAGGGGATATAAAAAGAGTCACACAGCAATGACAGATATGGGGAGGTGGGTTCTCCTAAAGTCATGATAGAGAATAAGGACAATAACATATTTGATAATATTAAATAGAGGAGAACTAGTGAGTGTGAATGGAAGTCTCTGGAAGGAAGCTACCCCTTCTATTGGACCTGCTCTAACTGATTGGAACTTTAAAGATTATAGAGGTTGGAATGTTGCAAGCCTAGAGTCTAATTACAATTTATCTTGGACTACCTTTAGCCTCTTGCCCACCCCTATATTTGACCTAACATCCATGTGACTAACAAATAAAAGGCGTTCTGGAGTACATTAACTTAGCAAACTATTAGCTCCCACCAGTCAAAAGAAAAAGAGTGCTGTTGGTCAGCATCTGGGGCCTGTAGCAGAGATTCTTTCCCCGTTTTGCTTTAACCCACCTACCTAATGCTTCCTCTAATACACTTGACAAACCTTCTTTGTTCTGTTACTGTAGGGAGCTGCAGAAAACCGCACCCAAAAGATGGCGCCGGTTTCCGCCCTCCGCCAGCCCGACGGCGAGCGCTCTCTGTGTAAACAACTCCAAATTAGGCAAAGGTCATGTATCCTCTTAATTCTGCTTGGAGACAACCTATCCTGGCGCGCCACGTAGGGTTAGGTGATTGGTAGATGTAGACTATATCAGGCCCAGTCCCCCTCGGCCCGGGGCCGCCGCCATTATACACTGTAAAAGCAAAGAGGTTCCCGATTAAACTGTGTTTGAAGAAGATTCCTCGGTGTGGCGTCTTTCTTGCTGGTCAAGGGTGGACGCCGCGAGTGGTGGCCCGTACGGGGAATCAGAACTTCTCACAGTCGGGGGTAAGTTCCCAAGGTAAGTGGAACTGTAAAGTCCGCGGTGAATGCGGAGATAGGTCTCCGGTAAAGGAGCACCAAGGTCCTCAGGAAAGAGGAGATAGGTCTCCGGTAAAGGAGCACCAAGGTCCTCGGGAAAGAGGAGATAGGTCTCCGGTAAAGGAGCACCAAGGTCCTCGGGAAAGAGGCGAGAAAGTCTCTGGTAAAGGAGCACCAAAGCCCTCGGGAAGGAGGCGGTAAAGTCTCCGGAAAGGAGCAACACTGTTCGCGACAAAAGCGAACCGAAAGTAAAAAACCTCGCTTCTGCTTTAATTTGCAGAGTGAGAGTAAGTTAATGGACCCCACTATTATAGTGGTGATTTGGCTGCCTTTTAACATCGCAGTGTGGGCTTTTGTTTTCTGGTGGTGTTATCCGACTTGCAGTGAGAAAACAAAGGAGAAACAGAAAAGGGATAAGAAGCGAGTTTATCCTTCTCTAGGAAGGTTGAGAAAGGAGTTAAAAGAACCAGGAGAGGATTCAGAATCAGAGCAGGATATATGTGAGGATGAGGACATCAGGAGAGGATTCAGAATCAGAGCAGGATATATGTGAGGATGAGGACATCATGGAGGAAGAGGAGGAAGAGATTATTGAGCTCATGGAAAAACATTCATTAAAAGTATCAGAAAAACAACGTCCTAAAATGGCGACTGTAAAGCAAGGGCACTGCCCTACCGCTCCTCCCCCCTACTGCTCGAAAGAGGAAGTAGGAGGTCCTGGTTGCTCCACCTTCTGTCCGGAAGTGTGGCGTACGGTTCGCACTGAGCTTCAGGTTACTCAACCACTGGCTTATCCAGTTTTTACAGACGGTAACCAACAGAGATATCATGAACCAATTGACTTTAAAATAGTCAAAGCTCTGGCAGAATCGGTACGCACCTATGGGGTGACGGCAGCTTTTACAATTGCTCAGGTAGAAGTGCTCAGTCGCTACTGTATGACACCCAGTGATTGGACAAATTTGGTTAAGAGCTTGCTTATCACCAGGACAATATTTAGATTGGAGAGCTTTTCAAATTGAGTTTGCCAATGATCAAGGTGCGATTAATCGCGCAGCTGGTGATCAATATTGGGATGTGGACATGCTTCTTGGTCAAGGACGTTTTGCACAGCAACAAACAGGATATCCTCCTCAAGTGTATGATCAGATTAATCAAATAGCCATTAGGGCTTGGAGGTCTCTGCCTAACAAAGGTGAGGTCAGTGGAAATCTTACAAAGATATTACAAGGTCCTATGGAACCCTTTTCAGACTTTGTGGCAAGAATGGTAGAAGCTGCAGGAAGAGTGTTTGGGGATCCAGATACTGCTATGCCTTTGATCAAACAGCTGATTTATGAACAGTGTACAGAAGAATGCAGGATAGTGTTGGGTTTGCTTTTACTTTACCTTCTATTCTCCATACCATTATATGAATGGGTGGTTTTACCCCAGGGTATGGTCAATAGCCCCACTATGTGTCAGCTTTTTGTGTGTCATGCTATTGCTCCTATTAGAGAGAAATACCCTGCTGTGAGATGTGTTCACTATATGGATGACATTCTCTTAACTAGTAAGGAGTTGAAATTGCTGCACTTAGCATATGGAGATTGCATTGGATATCCAATCTACCCTTAATGCTCAATTGAAAGGTGGCATTATGGTTTTGAATCAACACATTGATCTATTGCAGGAACAATTGGATACTTTATGGTAACTGGCACAGTTGGGATGTGAATGGAGAATGCCTGGTTTGTGTATAACAGCTGTTTCCTATCAGAATTATTCCTTAGCAGCAAACATGTCTAAACAACCTTCATAGTATCTTCTAGGCAACTGGTCTGGGGATTTTGACAAGCTGATGCAGGAGCTGAGACTCTCCATAGTGCATGTGAATTCCACCAGGGTCGACATCTCGGTTGCGGAAGGACTGTCTGCGTGGATCACTCAAGCCATGAATCATCTGAAAGAGTGGGCAGGAATGGGTGCCCTGGGAGGAATGCTTATCCTAGTTAGTTTCATAGCCTTATGGTGTATCTGCAGGATGAGGGTCACACAGCAGAGAAGTAATACCATGATTGCACAAGCCTTTAGTTTAGTTAAGGAATGGGCTGGAGTAGGGGTTATGTTTTCCATGATGCTGTTAGCCATTTTTGTTTGCTTGTGGTGCCTATGCAGGATCAGGAAGTCGCAAAAATCCCAAGCTGCTATGTTGGTACAGGCCTTTGCTGCTGTGGAAGCAGGACAGTCCCCTCAAGCATGGTTATCCATGCTGACAGACAAATAGATGTCTGTCTCGCCCTTGCTGAGTGAGTGATGCATATCTGAATCAGTCATGCTCAATGACGGGCACCTACCCTCATGCTGAGCGAATAAGCATACATGTGTTCCCTTCAACCTAAGACATGAGCCTGTGAGGGCGACACAGTGACTCTTTGACGGGTAAGATAGGGACACTGGGGTTGAACCTAAGACAGAGATGACTGAAATCTGACAACAGATAGATACTGCTACTCCTATAATATTAAAACAAAAAGGGGGAACCTCGCGGCATCCACCCTTGACCAGCAAGAAAGACGCCACACCGAGGAATCTTCTTCAAACACAGTTTAATCGGGAACCTCTTTGCTTTTACAGTGTATAATGGCGGCGGCCCCGGGCCGAGGGGGACTGGGCCTGATATAGTCTACATCTACCAATCACCTAACCCTACGTGGCGCGCCAGGATAGGTTGTCTCCAAGCAGAATTAAGAGGATACATGACCTTTGCCTAATTTGGAGTTGTTTACACAGAGAGCGCTCGCCGTCCGGCTGGCGGAGGGCGGAAACCGGCGCCATCTTTTGGGTGCGGTTTTCTGCAGCTCCCTACATGTTACTATAAAAACATTATCAAACTGGAACCATGTTGGAACACAAAATGTGGGCTAGCTTGAATCTGTTCCTAGACCATTGTTACTTATTAATTTAACTCTTGGCTCCTTTGAGGCAAGACTTGTGTTTTAATGTTGTCATGATCAATGTATTTTTGTAATACTTTTGTTACGATAAATCTTTCCACCAAAGCTGCCTGAGCTCTACTGCCACGTGTGCAGTGATCCAGACAGGAAGTGACATAGCAAGGAGACCCATATTTAAGCAAAGGAAACAGAAAGGTCCCCATTTCCCCCTCCGCTCTTCCTTCAGCAGCGCCATGTGAGCCACCGGCAAGAGAGGGTGCCAGCGAAAGGCATCCTCTATAAGATAAGTCTTATAAAATATATAGGTTTATGATAATTAAGACTGAGCTAACGGATGAGGAATCCTAGTCATTGGCCAAGCAGCATTTGAACCTAATACAAGTTTCTGTGTATTCATTTGGGCCCTAACTTGGGCAGGTGGCTGCCTTAAAGCACACACATGGTGGTGGGGCTCGGCGGCTTTTGGCGGAAAGATTTATCATAACATACTTTGGCTCTAGGTTATCTAAAGTCATGTAGATGATACAAAAGTACCACAACCCACTACTCTTTTGATTGTTTCAGACTATATTTAGTTAGGTTGAGTGACCTCTAGACAGATAGATTCTTAGTATAATTATTTCACAATATTTCTTGCCTTTATTTCTTGACTTGCCCCATGGTACAAGTCCCCAGCTATGTTTCCTTTACTTAAAATGTTATCACACACAGTAAATAGACATTGGCTTTATTTGTTCTATTCCCAGTCTCACTTAACAAAGTGAGGGATGTGTCATATTTGCTGGGCACTGTTTGAGCTTTTATGTGTATACTTTTCCTTAAAATCAAATTAAAAGAAATTACAAGTTGAAAACATCCAGTCTAGAGGTGCTGTTTATTCTTCAGTGCAAACTCTGACCACACTTTTCTAACTGAAACAAGACTTGAGAACAGACTTCAGTGCTGTCAGCTTAGTGGCCCCTTTGAGCTTTGCTTATTAATAACAACAAAATCCAAGGCTTAAAGCATTAACAAATGTTAGTTACTAGGCCAAATATAGTGCCTTTAGGAAGGAGAATCATATTTCCTAACCATGACAGTTAAAAATGCACATTAATGACATTTTCTTTCTAAACTCATACTAACAAAGGGATTCTTCAGCACTGAGAATGTTCTTTGGATAGGCAACATATCGGGTCCAAACCTAACAAAGAAAAAGTGATGTGACTGAATCTCTTTCAATGCGAATTAAAATGCCTTCAAGCAAGAGGGTAGATGGAAAGAGTGGGTTAGTGGCTACAGAGATGCAGTTGTGTATTAGAGATAATTTTTAATCTTCTTTAGCACAGTAACATAGCCATGCTTAACAACAATTAACTAAATAGTTATTATTAATAGCTAATGGAGAAGATTTTGAGTACCCACTGAAGAAAACTGATAAAAATAAAAGTGACAGACTTGCCATGTATTCCAAAGGGAGGATTATAGTTTGCATATATGTATTAAACATACTAAAGCAGCTGAGAAGATCATTGAAGGTCAAGTGCTTCTTGTGTAAGTACAGGGACCTGAGTTTGACCTCCAGCCCCCAAATAAAAACCCAGGAGTGGGGGTATGTGTTTGTAATCCCAGTGCTGGAGACAAAGATAGGCTGATTCCCAAAACCTGCTGGTCAGACAGTTTAGACTACACAGTGAGTCTCAGGTCCCAGTGAGAGACCTTGTTGCAAAAACTGATGTGGACTGCTTCTGAGTAACAGTCAAGGTTGACCTTTGGCCTCTACACATACACACCCAGGTACCTCTGGCCTCTACACACACACACACACACACACACACACACACACACACACACACACACACCTGTACACACACACACACACACACACCTGTACACACATGCACACACACAAGCACTTCTGGCCTCCACAAATGCACAGGCAACTACCCCCCCCCACACATACATATGGACAAACATAGAAATATATCAAACACTCACTTTACCTCATGTGTATATAAAATTATTATGTGCAAATTAAAAAAAATTAAGTGGAACATAAAATGTCAAATATCTTCCAGATAGGCTGAGTGGTTTTCCTTCCTTCCTTCCTTCCTTCCTTCCTTCCTTCCTTCCTTCCTTCCTTCCTTCCTTCCTACCTTCCTTCCCAGCATCTCACTATGTGGCCCTGCCTGACTTACAACTCTCTCTGAAGACCAGACTGGCCATGAACACATAGGAACACAATTGTCTCTGGCTCTGGAATTCTAAGACTAAAAGCAAATGTTACCACTCCCAGGCAGGCTCAGAGAATGTTTTATTATGCTATTTTCAGCAATAAATATTTAAGGATGTTTGCAATTTGGTTCCATGCTCCATTAAAATATTTTTGCTATTTTTTGTTTGTAATTAAAAAGAAAACATAAGGTGTGAACTTTCAGTGTTAGGTTAGGGTTTTCTAGAAAGTCAGTGACCGATCTCATCAGAAGGGGCTGCTGAGCTACTTGTAAAACAGTGAAAAACTGAATTGTTACATTTCAGCAGGTCATATATGAGAGTCTCTCCATGGACCAGCGGCATCATAATAACATGGGAGCTTGTTAGCAATGCAAAAATTCTTGTGCTATCCCCCATCCATTGATTAAAATACATGTTTAACAAAATGTCTGGGTGATTCATAGGCTATTAATTCTTCCAAAAGGGTAGATACAGATCCCAAACTGCTTATCTACACAAGATTTTAGGATATCTCCTTATAATTAAAAATGTAAAATTTTTGGGGGGAATAGATGATATCTTCAGTAAAAAAAGCACATCCAGCCAGCCCTTGCAATGCTTCTTATGTGGAATGCTAAGATGGAATGCTACAGTTTCTGGGTAAATTACAAAAGTATCTGAGCAGAATTGACTGTGGTTCAGTAGAATCCCAACAGTCACTTACATGGTTATTCATTAATTTTAATGAATTTTATTAAATTCATTAAATTCTCTTTTGTTGTGGACAATACAGAAGATGCTATATGTTAGAGAGGAATCATGGTGGTAAGAGTGTCTTTGAGACTGCAAAGTTTCTTTTATCATATTTGAAATAATGTTTTTTTTTCAACTTTTTTCATTTGAATTAGAAACAGGCTTGTTTTACATGACAATCCCAGTTCCCTTCTCCCTCCTGTCCTCCCCTACCACCCCCTCCCATAAAACCCTATCTATCACATATCCTTTCTGCTCCTCCTGGATGGTAAGACCCTCCATAGGGTGTAATCAGAGTCTGCTGTATCCTTTGGGATAGGGCCTAGGCCCATCCCGGTGTGTCTTGGCTCAGGGAGTAGTCCTTTATATGGAATGGGCTCCCAAAGTCCACACCTATGCTAGGAATAAGTACTGAACAGGAGGTCCTGTAGATTTCTGAGGTTTCCTCACTGAAACCCATGCTCTTCGGGTCTGGATCAGTCCCATGCTGGTATCTCAGCTATCAGTCTGGGGAGCAAGAGTTCCCCCGATGTTCAGGTCAGCTGTTTCTGTGGGTTTCACAAACCTGGTCTAAACCCCTTTGCTCTTCACTTGTCTGTCCTTCTCTGCATCTGGGTTCCAGTTCAGTTCAGTGATTAGTTGTGGGTGTCTGCTTCTACTTCCACCAGCTGCTGGATGAAGGCTATAGGATGGCATATAAGTCAGTCATCAATCTCATTATCAGGGGAGTGCATTTAAGGTAGCCTCTCCTCTGTTGCTTAGATTGTTAGTGGTGTCATCTTTGTAGAACTCCAGACATTTTCCTAGTGCTTGATTTCTCTGTAAACCATAAATGTCTCCCTCTACTATGGTATCTCCATTCTTGTTATCATCTATTCTACCCCTGACTCAACCTTTCTGTTCCCTTATGTCCTCTGCATCAATCCTCTTCTCCCCTTCTCATTCTCCTAGCTCCCTCCCCCCCTCTTCCCGTGCTCCCAATTTGCTTAGCAGATCTTGATCCTTTCTCCTTCTCCAGGGGACTATGTATGTCTCTCTTAGGGTACTCTTTGTTTATTAGCTTCTTTGGCAGTGTGGATTGTAGGCTGGTAATCATTTACTCTATGTCTAAAATCTGCATATGAGTGAGTACATACCACGTTTGTCTTTTTCTGATTGGGTTACCTCACTCAGAATGGATTCTTCTAGTTACATCCATTTTCCTGCAAATTCAAGATTCCATTTTTTTTTTTTTTTTTTTTTTTTTTTTTTTTTTTTTTTTTTTTTTTTTTTCTGCTCACAGGTAAACCAATGGGATAGAGTTGAAAACCCTGATATTAACCCACACACCTATGAACACCTGATTTTTGATAAACAATCCAAATTTATACGATGGAACAAAGAGAACATCTTCAACAAATGGTGCTGGCATAACTGGATGTGGACATGCAGAAGACTGCAGACAGACCCAAGCCTTTCGCCATGCATAAAACTTAAGTCAAAATAGATCAAAGAACTCAACATAAATCCAGCCACACTGAATCTATTAGAAGATAAAGTGGAAAATACCCTTAAATTAATTGGTACAGGAGACTGCTTCCTGAACATTACACAAGTAGCACAGACACTGAGATCAACAATTGATAAATGGGACTTCCTGAAACTGAGAAGCTTCTGTAAGGCAAAGGAAACAGTCAGCAAGACAAAATGGCAGCCCACAGACTGGGAAAAGATATTCAACCACCCCACATCTGACAGAGGGCTGATCTCCAAAATATACTAGGAACTCAAGAAGCTATTCTTCAAAACACCAAACAATCCAATTTAAAAGTAGAGTATAGAACTAAATAGACAATTCTTAATAGAGGAATCTAAAATGGCTGAAAGACACATAAGAGAGTGTTCATCATCCTTAGTCATCAGGGAAATGCAAATCAAAACAACTCTGAGATAGCATCTTACTCCTGTCAGAATGGCTAAAATCAAAAACACCAGTGACAGTTTATGCTGGAGAGAATGTAGAGAAAGGGGAACACTTCTCCACTGCTGGTGGGAGTGCCAACTTGTACAACTACTTTGGAAATCAGTATGGCAACTCCACAAGAAAATGAGAATCACAAGATCCAGCAATTCCACTCCTAGGCATATACCCCAAAGAAGCACATTCATACAACAAAGACATCTGTTCAATGATGTTCATAGCAGCACTATTTGTAATAGCCAGAAACTGGAAGCAGTCTAGATGCCCCTCAACCGAAGAATAGTTAGAGAAAATGTGGTACATTTACTCAATGGAGACTGCAAAGTTGTTAAGGGAAGAGAATGACAGAATCACTGCATTTATGTGCATCCTATCACTTTTTCTGGGTGATATGAAAACATTTTTATTTACTCCAATAGTAATTCGATAACAGACCTAAGAAATCATTCCACACAATTTGAGCTCTGGAAAAGTCAGGGTTTTTGTTTTTTGTTTTTGTTTTCCGAGACAGGGTGTTGCTGTGCAGCTTTGGAGCCTGTCCTGGCATTTGATCTGTAGACTAGGCTGGCCTCGAACTCACAGAGATTCGCCTGCCTCTACCTCCCAAGTGCTGGGATTAAAGGTGTGTGCCATCAACACCAGGCCAAAAGTCAGGTTCTTGATGTTACTTTCAGAGCCATAGGTGAAGGGTTACTTATGTGAGCACAGGCAGCTTCAAGGCAACTGCTTCACCATAACTCCCATTTCCCAACAATCCCCCCATTCTTCAGCCCTGCTCTCAGCCTTGGTGTTGACTCAAGAAAGCTCCTGTCTGGAAACTCTGTGCCCAGATTTCATAACTCACATCTCCCAACACTGCCTCCCCAACCCTGCCCCTGGCCCCAGCCTTGATATTGACTCTGGAAAGCTCCTGTCTGGAAACTCCCTGCCCAGCTTCCAGGTTGTCTTGAGCCTCTCCTCTCCCCAGAAACCTTAAGTGCTTATGTAATCTTGAGGAGGGTCCACCTGAATATTAGGCATTTTCTGATCCTTGGAAGTTTTATCTGGTTTCTGAGTCTTTGGTCCTTTCATTCTGGTCCTTTTGTCTTTGGGAGTGAATGTTTCTATTTGGAGGGAATAGCTACACAATGATGGCAATAATGGATAGCTATTGATAGGTATGATAGTTTTTAACAACTTATTATTTGTATTATTTATATATGTATAATTATATAGTATATTATTATTAATTGTTGTTATTATTATTAATTATATAATTTGGTTTGATGTCACAAGCATACTTAGAGAAAAAAGATTGGAAGCCAACCAAGTTTTAATATTCAATATACAATAAGAATTGGTAATATGATATCATTATCACCAAAGATACATATCACTATTATTACTCAAAACAAAGAACCAGTCAAATATCAGGGAGTGCCCCTAGAAAGGTTGAAAACCCCCTTGGAATTATTTAAATAAGAACTAGAAGCTCATTTCCTTGGAATATATGAGTGGAAACTCAATGTGTTCTGATATGGAAATTTTATTCCATTTCTTGACTTCAGAGATTGCGCGAACTGAGCAATTCCATTATTGGTGAGTGTGCAGCTCAGTTACCCAGATTAGGCTTCGATTGAAACACTGATCCATTTACCTCTGTTGCACCAGAGAGTCCTAGAAGAGGAATGAAATATGAGCTTTATGGGTCAGGCCTGCAATCATTAAGGACTTTATGGTCATCTGTTCCTGACCTAATTTCATAACCTAACAAGTAGGACTGGAATATTGGATACTGTGAAAAATTCAGCAATAAATATTTAAGGAATTTCACAATTTGGTTTCCCTTATAGGTAATTTTATTACATCCCTTTTCTTGAAGGCAGCATACTATAAAGGTAGCTATTAAGATGAAAATGCTTTACAATGTTGAAAAGTTACCCATTTTGTCATAAATAGTTGAAAACAAAAGTGGAAACACGATGACCCATTTAATTAGCCACTGTCACTCTTTAGGGAAGAGATGACCTTGTAGGTACTGATGCATTCATATTGTAAAGTACGCTATTAATCCAATCCAGCCTGTCCTCTGTAAATATCAGATTAATATCTACTTACTCACATGTGCAGTCAACACTAGGACACAAATATGTTGATGTTATGGATGCTTACGTGTTTTCTGTGGTTTTGTCACAACAGGAGACAACAAGGCCAATCTTTCTTCCTCCTCTGCTTATCACACACCTCCTTAGACAAAACTCATCATTTCAGAATGAGTATTCAGATGTAATAAGGAACACATTCCCTAACTGGCAAAATATGGACTTGGGTGACCATCATTCATTCCCAAGACACAGCTTCCTGCACCTTCATGGGCATCAGATGCTACTTTTCCTTATCCTGTGGAATGTCCTCTTTTCTTCTCCTTCACCTTCCCTTAAATCTAAATGGAAAAAGAAAAGGGAGACAAAATGAAACCATGAAAGAAAACCACAAAAGCTTTCCATGCTGTTTTCAGAGAAATAAGTCACTTTTCCTAGACATGAGATGCACAAGAGTTGGCATCTTTTTGTTGTCACTTTGCTTACACGGGCAAAGGTCATTATCTAATGGGCCTCTGCATGGAATCAATCTGTTCCTTAAGATCTTGTTGGGTGCACCTGAGCCTCCCTGGGATTTGAGCAGAATGCTTCATGGTCAGTGACAGGAGTAGATATTGGCACTCTGGGGCAAACTGTATTTTTCTGTCAATAGACTGAAGATTGCAAAGTCCTTAATAGGTAATCAGGAAGCACCATAGGCAGCCCCTGTTTAAGGAGATTATGCAGAAACATAAGTTAAACTAACCATGTTTACTAGGTTTGCCAACAACAGGTACCAAATAATGTCTTAGCTTTCTAAAAAATACTTCTAACCAGTGCTTCCTAGTATTGATTCCCAATGAGATTGAAAATTAGCCATGATCAGATGGATAAGAATTAAATCCATGGGTTTTACTTTTTTTACTTTGTGTTTCTTGTAATAAATAAGGTGGTTGGAGAGAAGAGAGACATTTTCCAGAAGCCCAACTATATTCTCTAGCAAGAATGTTATTCTTATTTCCAAATTCCTGGAGTCCATTTTGTTACTGAACAAAATTTTCTTCAAAATATGCCAACAGTCACTTCTCAGATGAATAAAATGTATTTTTCATAGTACAAAAATCACATTAGCTGAAGACACAAAACCCAAGGTGGTCAGCACAAATAGATCCTGTCCACACCACCTCTCATAGTCATTTTAACACTGATGAGAACAGTCAGTAAGACCGGCTAAAGTCTTCAAATGCATGTATTAATGGAGTAAATTCCCATTGTATTTCTCACAAAAGTCAGCACTAACAATAGAGCAAAGTTATGCTAGAAGAAGCAATGACCAGTGAGTTCAAAATGAAAGAATGCTCAATTCTACAAGTCCACATTGGAGAAAAAGTCTAATCTCATCATCTTCTCCAAAGAAAAAAAATCCACTGTAAATGCCTTTATCCTGTCAATATTGGCATTAAAATTGAAAATATTACAATAACAACAACAAAAGAAATTGAAGTTTTCTCCCTGTTTTCACCATGGCAAAATACTTGGTTTCTAGAAGTCTCAGATATATGTGTATGTGTGTGTGTGTGTGTGTGTGTGTGTGTGTGTGTGATTCCTTTTCTTTTTCCTTTCCATGAATTGAATTTTCATTTTCCTTTCAATTAATTAAATACATGCATGTATGAATTAGACCTTGTAATATCCAGTTGTGTGCCAGTTTGTTGAAAGGTAGGAGAAATAATAATAAAAAAAACCCAAAAACAAAAAACCCAAGGCAAGTGTTCTGGAAGATGAAGTGGTATGTGATTTGTTAAAATGTTTTATTTTATTTTTTTCTATTTCACCACTAAAAGTAGGAAAGAATGGCTTTTTCTTTTTTCTCCCTGATTAGAGGGCTTCACTGGATTTGTGGCAAATAAATTGACAAGCGAGGGCACTGATGACAAGAGAGCGATAATTGATGGTGGCAGGTGGGGGCCTGTTGTACTGGCATGTCCTATGGAGGGTGAGCCAAGGACATGTATCAATCAAATTGGTGACAGCAGCCAGGGAGACTTAATTGGAGATTCATTGAACCTTTAATGATGTGACAGAGAAAAATAAGAACGCTTAAAAGGCTCCTGGGCTATTTTTTCCCTTTGTTCCAATAATTCTCTTAGGAGTGGAAAGTGGACATGGCTCTAGGGTTGAACATTCACTGTTTCCATCAAAGTTAATCACATTGTTCTGAGAGGCAGAGTAGTAAAGTGTTTATACTTACTCCAATGTTGGGTGACATCTATATCTGAGATTGAGAAAGTTGCCTGTCACATGGCTTTAGCATAATCAGAGATACTTAGCATGTGCTCAGGTGTATAGAGTTGCAACTAGGTGCAGATATCACCGGCAAGAGTCTGGTTCCAAGTTCCATCTCAGTGATCCAGCCATCTTTTCCTTCTAAATGTGTTTTCTCTTAGGTAAAGGATATTTTTCTTAATGCAAGCAATGTAACAAAGCCACAGGTGTTTGAAGGTTTATCTCATAGATGTAGTTGGATGAAAACATAAGGAAGATGATATTGCCATCTAAGGTTTTCTATAGTAATTTATATGATTCTGTATTTCTTTATTAATTTAAAATGAGAATTTTGGACACATGCTATGTATCTTGCTTTAAGTAAGTTCAAGGTAAAAGAGGTTGGACAGTTTTTTTTTTTTGGAAGAAGTTACAACCTTGTGAGTGACAGAGAGACATATATGTTGAATGTTGCAACACTGATAGATAATAAGTACTGTTTATTATGAGGATGATGTCCAGAATGGGACAGGCTATAGACAAAGGGAAATTTATGTGGCATATTTCATATCTCTTGAAACTTACTGTAGTTACTAGAATCCTTGCTGCAAAAGTCATGGAGAAGAAAGGGAAGATACTGGATTTGCTATGGCAGAGATTTTTGTATGTAATGATTTCTACAGTTGGCCAAATTGGAACCATTTTGTTGATAGAAGGCAGAGCTTATCCATCTCATCTGCTTCTTCCTAGCAGTTTGAAATTGGCATCCCAGTGTATATTATTTTCTCTACAAATCACCAGATACAAATGTGAACTGCTAATTAGGAAATAAAGACATAGTAAATGATTTTTGAAATTCTCACATCATTGTGGTCTATCTAGGTTCAATTTTCTTTTTCCATTGTTTAGGTCCATGGTTAATATTCATTCTCCATGTCCTATACTCCAATAATGATGAATTTTGAAATCCCTCTTGGTATCTGAACTGTTAATGGCTATATCCTATTCTATTGTCTCTCTCTATAAAGATTTGCATCTGCATCTGCTTTTTAAATGAGCCCACTATACATTTTTGAGCCTGTATGTTAAATACATTTCCTTATGGATTTGTAGATATTCTTGAAGAAAACTCATAGATGAAAAAATGCTTTAGTTGGGAACCTAAAACAGCAAAAAATACTGATTTATCATTATTATTGAGATTCAGCTGTAAGTAGCCAAATATATATTATATTTCTCAGAAAAAGTCATTAAAATAAAATAATTTTAGGCAGGTGGTATAAGAAAAACATGGTAATTAAAAGAATTGAGTGACACATTTAGAAAAGGAATACTTTAGAATTTTGTTCTATATTAACTGAATTGGACAATTTACACCGACAATGCTGACGTAAGAAGAACTCTCTTATCTTTCTTTTTGTGGCAAGTTGAACAAATCTTACAAATCACTTCTGTCTTAGAAAAACACTATTCCTGATGTCAATTTTACATGAACCATCCATGTGGACCGTGTCCCCTACCAAAATCTCTCTTGGAAAGGAAACATGGATGCAAACGTTAGAACAATTCTTGATAATTGTTTTTGGGAAATCATTAATCTCCCTCAAGACATTTCTACCGAGTATCCACCCATTCCCAGTCTGGCCAGGTATAGGAGAACAGACTCAGCTTTTTAAAAAGTTCACTATGCATGTTTTTTTTTTTTTTTTTTTTTTTTTTTTTTTTCTGTTCAATGTATTCCTTCTCTGAGGCAGCACTCAGTCATTTTGAAGCAACTAGTTTCTGGGTTTGGTTTCACCATTTGTCATTGGATATTTAGACTACTTGAGCATTCTCTAACTGAATGAAGATGACTATCCTGTATATCATGATTCTTCACATAAAAACATCATCATACTGCCCCTGGGCTTCCTAATTCCTGGTGTGCTCTTATGGCTTAGGTCCCTTTACCAGTGAATCCACTTTACTAATTTGATTATAACCCAGTGTTTCTAGCTCCTTCTAAGTCTATTTTGTGAAGATTTGAATTCAGCTTGGAGAAAGGGATGAACAGATTTGGGAGAGAGGCACCCAAATTTCTTAGCTAGCAAGTTGCCTATATTTAATGTTTTAAAAAATTATTTAGGTCTTGATGTGTTTACTTGACTAGGCTATTAGTAGTTGATCAAATCTTATACACATTCTGATGTGCTTTTAGTTTAATGTTTTCTAATGGGGTTATTGTTTAAATCACTGGACTTTGAGTAAAGTAAATTACCCTCTTCATCCAATTATTTGAAGGACTTAGTAGAGCAGAGATGGAATTTTACTTTTCTTTTTTATTTAAATTAGAAACAAGCTTTTTTGTACATGTCAGTCTCAGTTCCCTCTCCCTCCCCTTCTCCCCTCCTCCCCTGTTCCCTACCAACCTCCTTTTCTAACCCCTTTCTGCTCCCCAGGGAGGTGAGGCCTTCCATAGGGGATCTTTAAAATCTGTCATATCATTTGGAACAGGGCCTAGACCCTCCCCAAGACTGCAAGAGTATCCCTCTATGAGGAGAGGGCTCCCGAAGTTTATTTGTATACTAGGGGTAAATACTGATCCACTACCAGTGGCCCCATAGATTTTCCAGACCTCCAAACTGGCGTCCTCCTTCACCGGGTCTGGAACTGTCCTATGCTGATTTCCCAGCTATCAGTCTGGGATCCATGAGCAACCCTTTGTTCAGGTCAGCTGTTTCTGTGGGTTTTTTCAACCTGGTCTTGACCCCTTTGCTGGTCACTCCTCCCTCTCTGCAACTGGATTCCAGAGTTCAGCTCAGTGTTTAGCTGTGGGTGTCTGCATCTGCTTCCATCAGCTATTGGGTGAAGGCTCTAGGATGGCATATAAGGTAGTCATCAATCTCATTATCGGAGAATGGCATTTAAGGTAGCCTCTGACTGATGCTTAGATTGTTAGTTTGAGTCAACCTTGTAGATCTCTGGACGTTTTCCTAGTGCCAAAATTCTCTTTAAACCTATAATGGCTCCCTCTATGATAGTATCTCTTTTCTTGTTCTCCTCTATTCTTCCCCTGACTAGATCTTCCTGTTCCCTCATGTCCTCCTCTCCCCTCCTCTTATCCCCTTCTCTTTTTTTAAACTCCCTCTCCCCTTTCCCATGCTCCCAATTAGCTTAGGAGATCTTGTCCCTTTCCTCTTCTCTGGGGGATCATGTATGTCTCTCTTAGGGTCCTCTTTGTTTCCTAGCTTCTCTGGTGGTGTAGATTGTAGGCTGCTACTTCTTTGCTTTAGATCTAAAATCCATATATGAGCAAGAGATGGAATTTTTCTAAGGAAGAAGTAATTTTGTCTGCAATGTCCTTCAAAATTAATTTACAGCACTACTTTCACTTAAGATCTCCACATTGCTGAACTATCCCAGTGTCAGACTTACCAACTTCCTCAGCCGTCTCCGCCCCTCTCCTCTCCTCTCCTCTCCTCTCCTCTCCTCTCCTCTCCTCTCCTCTCCTCTCCTCTCCTCTCCTCTCCTCTCTCTCCTGTCCTCTCCTGTCCTCTCCTGTCCTCTCCTGTCCTCTCCTGTCCTCTCCTGTCCTCTCCTCTCCTCTCCTCTCCTCTCCTCTCATTTCCCCTCCCCTCCTCTCTTCTTCCCTCCTCTCCCCTCCCCTTTCCCTTCCTCAGTTCTCCTCTCCTCTTCTCTTCTCTCCTCCTCTTCTCCCACTTCCCACACTCCTATGTATATCACACATCCACTATTTGTCTCTATGGAGAACTTACACAATGTACTCTATGGAAAGCTTTATATTTTCCTGTTTTGACAGTGCCATCTAATGTACTCTGTTTCTCCATCCATTTTGTGTCATCTAAAAGTCTGAAAATTTTGAGTGGCATGTTTTGTGTCTCTTGAGATTTTCTGCAGTCATTAGAATACTTGCTGCAAAAAAAATTGATGAAGGAAATGAGGATCTTGGATTTTCTATGAGAGAGATTTTATATGTAATGATATTTACAGTTAGTCAAATTGGAGTCATTTTTTTATTGATCAGAGATAGAGAGCTCATCCACCTCTTCTGCCTGTTGCTCAGTTGAAAAGTGAGCATCTCTACATACTTCTTGATTAGAGGCTGATAGTTGACAATGTGCTTCTTCCTTCTTATGTTTTGAATTAAAATATAATCATATCATTTATCATGTTACCCACTTTAATTATTATAAAGTTGATATCAATAGAATGTTCTCTTTGTGGAGAGTGCCTACCACTCATTGCTGATGTTGGTCAACCCAAGGAGCACTGAAACTTCACCACTCTACTCAGCTCCCTCTGGTATACAAGGTATCTGTCAGTAGTTGAAACAGCTGTGTATAGTAGGTGTCATGGACATGTATATTAGCACATAGTTGACTATAACTCACTTTTCAAACATGACCATGTGGTGACTATAGATTGTGACATTCCTTGAGGATTTTAAATATCTGTAAGAGTCTGAGGTTCTCTCTTAAGGTACTATAAATGCTGAACACTTCTGGGAAACGAATTACACAGATCTAATGTAAAGATCATATTAACAATTTATCTAACCTTGAACTATTAATGCTACTTAGTAACACATTCTTTAGTATAATCAAATACAATAAAACATCTTTGATTTAAGTTTCTCATTTTATTAGAATTATAGAACCTTAACTAATGCTTGTGACTTTAAAAATTATAAAATGACATGGTTTAAACAATAGGAAAATTTTATAATCTACTATAAAACCACCAACAATGTATTAGGTGTTCACTGAAGGTCTATTATGGCACTACATAAATCATTGTATATAGGTTAATATTTATATGTTGACAATAACTGTATTAATCAGTGTTTTGATCACAATTTTATATTTCAGGGCTAGCAAACTATAGTTTATGGAATAAATATAGTCCTTATATACCCATATTTTATGGCCATTGAATTTATATTATACTTATGTGGTTGGAAAAATAAAACTAATAATGTGACATATAAAATTTAAGTTTTTATTGGAGCAAAGCTGTATTCACTCATTTATGTGCTGTCCACTGGTGTTTTCATGCTACTGTGACATGACTGAGTAGTTACAAAGTTGACACAACATTTGATGTAAAGTGTAAAATGCCTTATTGTGTGACCCTTTGTAGAAAAGCATGGTCATGAAAGCAAGGCTACACTTTCATATTTTCAGAAGAAAAATTAAGTCAAGAAAAGCAATAATTTTCATAGCTATTTTCTCATGATCCCCAGTAATCTTATCATAAGTTATTGACTATAAGTATGTTCATATAGAAACAAGTTGGACATAAGAGACAATTTCTTTTTTAGCTTTTAACTCAGTATTTACAATTATTTTGTGTGTACAAAGCAAGGAAAAAATACTGTATATTGACAGAAATGGAAATGGCTAGAGACTAAGAGGCATTTAACAGGGATTGGATGGACTGATAGAAGTTCCTAGAATCCACAAGCAATCACTACCATTTCGTGCTTACATGCTCTATGCAGTAAGAGGGTAAGAGACTTCTCCCAGAATTGTGTTGTAATTTTCCCATAGCTGAGACTCAGTGATTGAACCTTCTTCTGGCAAAGACATTTGAGAGGGATCATAAAGGATGATTAGGAATGACAGACTTCTGTGTTGGTGAAATAGCATCTGGAATTAAATAAGATAATGCATGTGAAATGCTTAGCAGAAACCCTAGTAGAAAGTCAATAAGCAATAACCATCATCCTTGTTGTCAGACAGCCGTGTTTGGAATATCTACAACTCATCAGAGGCACCTCAGGCATCCAGGCATGTTGTGGACAGTCTTTCACACCACCAGTATGTTGTGTTGTATTGGGTGATAAAGATTAAAGATTATTCTGGAAATGGAGAATACACTTTTTTCTTGGAAAATGCCTATAAAATTGGTTTCCACTTTCAAAATCTAACAAATAACTAGAAGGAAGATGTGAATCCATTTTCTCCTACATGTTCTCTCAAGATCAGAAGGAGTAGGAAGAGGGAGAGTCTGTTCATTTAGCTTGAGATTCATCTAGAAGCCAAGAGTTGGAAAGGGCCTTGTTACTGTCTGACTCAGTTGGTATCCTCAACCCCTCTAGGCAAAGACAGGCAAGTAATGACTGCATATATCAGTGAAGGAAGAGAAAACTATAAGCAGCAATGGGGAATGACTATACCTAGCAAAGGGGGCACCTGCCATTCAAAGCCACCCTATGGACATGGATATGTGTCATGTTGAAGTTGCTGTCTCTTCTGTTAATTCAGTAATGTTTAAAATCAGACTTCTAAGTATGGAGATATACTTTCCTTATTACTATGAAAAACACACCTCCGACCTGGTTTGGGACCCCAAGAAGCACACTTAACAATAAAAATAGTGTTATTTCCATTACAAAGTGAACATTTCCCAGGTAATTTTGCTTGTAGGGTTTGCAGTTTAATATTTTATGACTTTTCTTCCTCAGTTTTTCATGTTGAGAGGAAGGCCATAGCATGATTAGCCTGCAGATTCAGTGTGGCTTTGTGGTTCAAACATTAGCTTGCATCAAACAGCTCTGCTTTTGTTTTCTGCTTGAAAAAACTGACACTTGTTATGGTTCTGCTTACTGTGTGAGCCATCCCCTGTTGACTTCTGGACAGTCACTATAAATCTCTATTATGCTGCTGTTATTGTCTTGTTATACTGGCGCTGTTGAGGCATCTTCTCAAGGGATTGGAGCCCAGGTGTGCACACACAGATCGAGGACTACTCTCCTTTAAACACACAAATAGCTCTTTTATTTGGCACAATGCACATAAACGTTAGTGTAGCCAAAGGAATCTTGAATGGATATTTGCATTGCAATTTTTTCAGATACTAAAGAAAAGGTATCAGAGCTCAATCTGCTCACCATTTGAATTTTGTTGATTCAGAGAGCAATCCATCCTTTTTTCTTACAAAATTTTAATACAAGAAAAAAGAGTTCAGAGATTGAGATGCAGTACATTACAATCAGGTTCCAAGACATTAGAATTTATCATAAAAAGAATATGTTCTTCTTTCCCATGGAATTTAGTTATATAGACTTCCTTTTATGGGTACCTTTTTTTTTTTTTTTTTTTTTTTTTTTTTTTTTTTTTTTTTTTTACAGCTTGTCCGGAGCAAATGTGCAAGGTTAAGTTCTCTTGAGGTATACATTCATTGTTTTGCTTTCCAAATTGATGGGCAATATGAATGGTGCCCTGTCAGATAGTCAAGCAAGAGGGTTCCCAAAAGTGAAGCTTCACTGACTCACTGTATAAGTGTTGTGAAGATGCTGATGCTGGTACTTGGCATCTTTTGATGTGACAAACGATTATGTGAGGAAGTACAAATAGCTGGGCATACTTTACAGGCATGGAAGGAGTTTGTGAAAAGTGTGTCTTAGATTTTTTACAGACAGAAGGCTAAAAGTATATTTCTAAGAGTAGAAGAAGAAAAGGTGTTGATTTTTTTCAGGTAATTGATGATGTCTTTATTATTAACCAATAGGTCAGATTTTGGTGGATGAAATACCTGGTGAATTTTTGACTGACTTTTCTGTGGTACTGGCAAACAGAATCTCTTGAATCTGTGGTAGGAAAGTGCTTCACCTCTAACCTATAGCCCTAGTTCGTTTACTCTTATTACTTTCTTAACTTGCTATTGTAGTGATATATTATTTATGATTTATTAAAACTTTCCTGAGGATTCAGAAAGCAAAGTCAGCTACAAGCCATAGAAGCCAGGCACACTCCTTTAATTCCAGCAGCCAGAAGCTAGGACGTGGTGGTACATACCTTTAATCCTAGGACTCAGGATTAAGTGGTAGACAGATTCTTCTGTGAGTCCAAGGTCACCCAGATGTACACAAGAGAGAATCAGTCTAAATAAAAGAGTAACAGATCACATGCCTTTAATCCCAGCACTAGAAGGGTATTAAAGATAGAAGCAGGGTCTTCAGTATTCACTATCAAGTATTTGTTCTCCAGCCACATGGAAGATGGGAGCATTAATTCTCCATTGATGTTGAGAATAGCCCTTTTAGAGGTAAGAGCTTCTGGTAGGTTGGCTGCTTTGCTTCTCTGATCTTCAGGTTGAAAGCCAATATCAGTTACTGGGTCCTTTTATTTTTCCTGTTACATACTATAGGAAGAGAACAATCCCCATACACTTAAAACTGTAGGGGCAATGATGTAATAAACTGAAATACCCTTCTTTCTTCTTACTGTATTATTGCCATAGTCTTTTAAATGAATATAAAAAATGTATTTTTTGATAGCTCACACCTAGAAGTACATCATCATTCAGAAAACTGTGACAGGAAGATTGCTGCAAGTTCCAGGACAGCCTGGGCTACATGGTGAGTTCTAGACTAGCCTGCTCCAAAAATGAGACTACATATACATACATACATACATACATACTTACATACACAATTAATCATCTTTATTTACACATCCCATACATACATGTATGTATGTGTTTTGATGTACAAGCATTTTTATTTTATGTAAAATCAAAATGATACTACTTGGATAATTTTTGTTTTAATTTAGAAAAGTACATGTGGAGAGAGAAAGAGAGAGAGAGAGAGAGAGAGAGAGAGAGAGAGAGAGAGAGAGAGAGAGAGGGTATATAGTGAGTTTTATGTCTCCAAACTTCAAACTTCATTAATCCCATATATGAGCTGGGAAAGGACCTTTTGGATCACTGCTATGAGAAGAGGAAAGCCTTCTGGTTACATTATACTCTCACAGAACTGGGCAAAGAAGGAAAGGGCAGAGGCAGAGACCCATCAGTAAGCACATGATAACTTTATTTGTGAGTTTTGAAACAGAAGAAATGAAATCCTATGATGACTGGAGGAAGCATATTTTTAAATTACTTGGAAAGGATATGACCATGGAAAAAAGGTTGACTATTGTTAACATTTTACTGACAAGATAAAGCTAGGCATAAAGAGTGAGTGAAAATCATTCTATTTAAAGGGTAAGCAAGTAAAATCCTAATATAGAAAAAAATTTCTAGATACATTATAGCAGACAATATTGACGTGGGATACGGGATACTAGAATCAGGTAGTGCAACGTTACTCCAGCAGCATTTCATAGGGAAGTTTATGAATACAACTCATTACAAGAGGAGTCAGTAAGAAATCATCTGAGGAAAAGCAACCTGAGGATGTACAGATGAATGACAATTTGACAGCTGGCTTTCCATTAACAGTAATGTAAATCAAATAATGGTAGAACAATTCAGTTAGAATATGAAGGGATGTATTTGTTAGCCAAGATTTTGTACTGAGCAATATTTTATTTTCAGAATGAAATGATAATATTTGTTTGCATGAGAAGAATATGAAATTTGAAGTAGATTTTAGTTAAAGAAATGCGTAATCTCATTTAATAAAGAAAATGATCACAGTGGAGATTTTGGAAGTCTAAAAGTTATGATAAAACAAACAAAAGGCAAGTTTAAAGACATTTCTAAACAGCCACTGACCGTGCAATGATAATATAGCACCTTCTTATCTGTGAAAGGAAAATTCACTAAGGCAAACAAACTTGTTTTTCTCTTTTGTTTACTAATTTATTTTTACATTCCAACCCCAGTTCCTCCTCACTCTATTCCCCCAACTCCCTCCTTTCCCACTTCCTCCTATCTGTTCCATGAAGAGGGTAAGCCCTCCCATAGGAAGTCTACTAAGTCTCTTCCATAGGCAAATAAACTTTAAGTAACTGTATTACACAAACTGTGAGAGTATGGTTATTGGAATTGAATGTTCTAAGAACACTGTGTCATTCAAGCCCCAAGAAAGACATTTAGTTCATGAATGTTAAATCAACATGCTGAAACAATGTGTGTTTTAGATACATCAAATAAAAGAATTGAATTGTACAGTACACTTAAACATAAACAGGAGGAAAAAAACAAATGGGAAGAGGTAAGGACCAAGTTAAGGTGAGAGAAAGAAAGGGAGGGAGGAGAGAGAGAGAGAGAGAGAGAGAGAGAGAGAGAGAGAGAGAGAGAGAGAAATACTAGTAAAAGGATTAGAAGAAAGATCAGTAACCACAGAAATAATGCAAGGCAGAAATGAGTTCAAATTTTCAATCAGGTTGAATGAAATTCTTTACCTCAAGACAAATAATCAGGATTTAAAAATAATATAATTTTACTTGGTGTAAAGGCTTTAAGTCTTTCTTAAAAATAAATTTTAAACTATGTCCAAGATAGTCATTTAATTTCTTAGAATGCTGTGATGCCTCACCAAGTTGCACAGAGTCAAGACTGACATTCTTCCATGGATGCAAACCTTCTCTGGACTGTCTGTGCTCATGTACTTGTGCACAAGCATCTCTGCATTCCAACATCTGTCTGGACACAGGAGCATCAATGAGACACACTTTCCTCTGTTTGGGTATCCTACTGCCAGGTTTCATTTCAATAGCTCTTTATCTTCCATTTGAGCCTACTCAGACTTCCTTGTTTAGTCTTACAAAATACTTTTCTTTTTCTTCATTCCTAGTCTGGTGTATGGGGATCAGTGATTGTTACTGCTAGCATACCACCAAGTTTATTGCTCCTCTCAGTTAAAACACAAACTTCAAGAAGAATATAAACTCTAAGAGGGAGATAATGTTTTTATTCTATTCATCGCTATCAAGAATAGTAGCTGGCACATAGTAGGCATAGGATAAATATTTACTGAAGGAGGACATGGATGGTATTTTCTCTTAGTTTACCATACAAGATTGGATGCTAATGAATACCCAGTACATGTGTGTATGTTTGTTGGATAAAATGATAACTGAAATTAGAATAGAAAACTTTTAAATTCTGCATTTGATTTCATGGTAGAGAGTATACTGAGGGCACCCATGATTACCGGGAAACAATGGGAAAGGTTCAGCAGTCTCCTAGCCTTTTAGTGAGGTGAGACAATGGGCTGATGTTCCTGTCTTTCAGCGATAATGGACAAGTTTTCATGTCTTTTTCTCAGGGATGCTCTTCGAAGCAGTATCTGTTTCAGATGGTTTTAAAATCAATAGGTCTATGATAATTGGCAGTTTAGAAAACTATAGGCTAACTCATGATGCAAGGACCTCAGGTTTTTGCTCTCCTCTGTTCTTCCCCCTACACAACCTTCCTGCTCCTTTATGTTCTCCTCACTCCTCCTCTTCTCCCTTTCTCATTTTCCTAGCTCCCTCTCCCCTCCCCCCTGCTCCCAATTTGCTCAGGAGATCTTGCCCTTTCCTCTTCTCCGGGGGACCATGCATATATCTCTTACGGTCCTCCTTGTTGCCTAACAAGTCACATTTCAATGCCTTAAAAACATCATTTGTCAAACTTCTTGAACTCCATTTCAGGTAAAGACATGTCCTCCAGGCATGTGCTCATAGAGAAGTATTCCTGTCATTTTATCCATGGTGGCTATAACTTAAGCAAGCTTTCTCTTTCATTAAGAGACAGAGACACTTGGGGCTAATTGTTTCATCCCACATGCTCATCATATTGTCTGGCCTAGAGTAACCATTCCATGGATATTTATAAATAAGTAACATATGTCAAATAATGTCTATTTGATAAAAACATTCTCTTATTATGCAATGGCAAGTAAAGTTAAAATAAATTATTGCAATAATTAAAATAATACTTGGATCTCTAGCTGTTTTTTCTTTCTTTTTTATTTAAATTCTTTAATTACTACTCATATTTACATATCCCCATTCCCTCACCCTCCCATCCTCCCATGTTCCCCACCAACCCCCACAACCCATCCCCCAATTCCTCTCCAGGAACAGTGAGGCCCTCCACCAGGGACTTCAAAGTCTGTCATATCTTTTGGGGGAGGGCCCAGGCCCTCCTTGCTGTATCTCAGCTGCAGCAGTATCCCTCCACAGGGAATGGGCTCCCAAAGTCCATTTGTGCTCTAGGGTTGAAGACTGGCTCCACTGTTAGAGGTTCCATAGACTGCCCTGGCCTCCTAGCTGGCACCTACATTCAGAGGGCTTGGTTTGGTCCAATGCTGTTTCCAGATCAGAGAGGGAGCCAGTATAGGTTTAAAGAGAAATCAGGCACTAGAGAAATGTCCAGAAATCTACAAGGATGACACCAACTAACCATCTAAGCAACAGTGGAAACAGTGGAGAGGCTTCCTTAAATGCCCTCCCTCAATCATGAGATTGATGACTAACTTGTATGCCATCCTAGAGCCTTCGTCCAGCAGCTGATGGAGGTAGAAGCAAATACTCACAGCTAAACACTGAACTGAACTACAATTTAGTTGCAGAGAAGGAGGAGTGATGAGCAAAGTGGACAAGACCAGGCTAGTGAAACCCACAGAAACAGCTGACATGAACAAGTGGGTCCCCAACAACTTAGTCCCCAGACTGATCACTGGGAAACTAGCATGGAACTGATCCAGACTCCATGAATGTGGGTGTCAGTGAGGAGGCCTCAGAAATCTATGGGGACTCTTGTAATCAGTACTTATCAGTACAAGCCTAGGAATGGACATTGGGAGCCCATTTCACATAGAGGGATGCTCCTTCAGCCTAGACACATGAGGGAGGCCCTAGGCCCTATCCAAAAGGATATGACAGACTTTGGGATCCCCCATGGAGGACCTCATTCCCCCTGGGGAGCAGAAATGGTATGGGATAGGTAGGGTGTTAGGGGGGGCAGGGGAGGAGGGGAGAGAGAGTGAACTGGGATTGACATGTAAAACAATCTTGTTTCTAATTTAAATAAACAATATGAAAAAAATAACTGGAGGCTTTTAAACCTAATAGGAAGTTTCAGTGTGATAAAATGCCTAGAAATCTGACTTGTAAATAAACAATTGCCTTTTGCTGTGGGCTTAATTACATTCCCTTTTCAAACCCATAACATAAAGCTTTAACTTTCTTGTGGCTTTACCTGGAGATAGGCCTGGGTGGGGATGATAAACATTAAATATAATTAAATATCATAACTATAGAGCCATATCATAGGATTGATATTTACAATAGTTTGAGTGTTGGAGTTTTCCAAAATGTGCATGTGTTGAAAGGCATATTCCCTATCCTGTGCTCCTATTAGAGCATGATGGAACCTCCAAGACTTATTGTGTAGTGATAAAAGTTAGTATATAATGATGTGTTCTTGAACAGGACATGAAAAACCTGGATTTGCATTCTGTAGCAGGTGGTATATGTAGTTACCTTAACCATGACATTCCACTGTGGTGTACTGCTCATCACAGGCTTCAAGCAAACCATGGCCTGAGACCTTGGAAATTATGTCAAGCTAATTCCTCTTTTAAAATAAATTTTTATTTAAAGTAGAAATAATCTTATTTTACATATCAATCCCAGTTCCTTCTTCCTCCCATCCTCCCATGCTCCTCAACGACCCCCATCTCACCCCCCTCCACTCCCCAGGGAGGGTGAGGCCTCCCATGAAGGATCATCAAATTCTGTCACATCATTTGGGGGCAGGACCTAGACCCTTTCCCATGTATCTAGGATGACAGAGTACCTCTCTATAGGGAATGGGCTCCCAAAGACCATCTGTGTTTTATGGGTGAGTACTAGTTCCACTGCCAGAGGCCCCATAGACTGCCCACTTCTCCTAACTGACACCTGATTTAAATCGTGACCCCACATAAGTCCATAACCTTCATTATTTTCTCAGAGTGATAGAAAACATCTTCACTGAAGAAATACCAAAACGCACTTTGTCTCTGTGTCTCCCCTCTTGCTTTCTCCTTCCCCTCCACCCAAGGGTACAAAGAAGAGCTAAGAAAATGTACTCCCCAAGGAGCTGAATGAGCCAGCACTTTGTTTTTGGAATTCTCCATCTGGAGAATTGTGAGAGAATAAATACTGCTGTTTACCAAGTATGTGGTGTTCCACTTTATCAACCCAGAGTTGACTAACATAGCTTTCTAGACAGCAATCTAAACTCCCAGAATATGTTTAGAAGAAACTGTAAGAACATGCTGTCCAACATATATTGTCAAGCAGTCTAAATCCAACTACTTTTTATGATGTGCTTAATATAGTCAATAATATAATAGCATTTAGCTTTGCTAGTATATTGGACAGATTACTCCTGGGTATTTCAGTGTCTCTTTGAAATTCGGCAGTAATCCACAAGTTAGAACTTGCAATAGCAGTTATAAATCAAACATTCCCAGACTCCTCTCTGGTCACGGGAAAGAGGAGGATTAATGAAGACAGGAACTTTGATAATTCTTAAATAAACGCACTAGATAAATTTGTAAATATGTCCTTATCAAGATGAAGTTAAGTTTATCCTATGTTCCTTATAAATAACTACCTATAAAATAAAATAAAAGGTTTATTTTTTAGATTTTTAAGCCATGCCTATTCTGACAAAAAAGATATTTTAGGAGTCATCTCTTGTAGTCACATTATTTTTGGTGAAACCTTAGTTATATCAAGAAAACAAGAGAAAGTTTCATAGGAAATAGTTCAATAAAGGTATTTATGCTTTTATTAGCTATAAGAAATATAAGCAGAGGTATTCACAGTTTCTAACAGGATTTTTCTAGCTACTACTTCAAGTCATGCCAACTAAACAGTACTTTCAGCCACATTTGCATTGGAGACTATTTCTCAGTTCTATATTGTTTGCATCTTTCAGCTGTATTGCATTTAGCCAAGGATACACGGAGAACTACAGAAGTTTTATAATCACCACACACTATCTGGAGCAAGTCAGCCTTAACTGAACTGGGGAAGGATATAAAGGTTTAGTATTTGTCACTTTTTGGAATCCTAGCCATGGACTGAATTATGTCTGTGCCTTCAACAGATTTGTATGTTCCAGTCCTAACCTTATAGACACTGTCTCCACAGTCATGTGGAAGATTATGTCCTCAGCATATGAGTCTGGTGAGGGGGGGTCATAGTTCTGGGGCTATTATGTGAAAACACAATATATTTTTGGTAGTTTTAATTAAAATATGATGAAGTTCCAGCTCTATTCACTGAAGGCACAGAGTGAGATAACAGCTAGCTAGAGGCGAGGAAAGCAATCCTCCCCAGAAGTCAAACTAGACAGGACCTTGATTCTGGGATTCCTAGGCTTCAAAACTGTGGGGAAATTAATTTCTGATTTTTAAGCCCCCTTTCCCTTGGTCTATGATATTTCATTATGACAGCCTGAGCTAAGACAATTCTGGCCCCTTTGTCATTTTTTAAAAACCGGATTCAGAAATGATTTCTGAGATCATATCGTGAGGAATAAAACTGACAAATAAATAGAAGGTACAAGACACAGAAATATGAACAAATCAAATACTAAGACTCATTGGTTTCTTTCTGAAACTGGAAAGTATAATTAACTGAAGAACAATTTATTTCAGTGAAAAACAACTATAGCTGAAGAAATGCCATGCTTTCCCAACTGGAGTGATAAAAATAACATTTTCCCACAGATCAGAGCTTCCAACCAAAAGGTCACATGTGGTATAATCAGTCTATTTGTTTCAAACCTACTCCTCAGCACTCTCTATAATTTAAAGCTAATCAGATACTCAGTGGAAATATAAAATGGAACAGATTTATAGCTTTTGATATATTTAACCCCGATTGCATTATCTTTGAGAACTATTCCTCTATAGAAAAATCTATTTTTCTTTTATATTTTAAAAAGTCATCGAGTGTATGTATTCTTCCATGTGTGTGTACAGCATGTGTATGCTGCCATGAACATTCAATATCATGTGCTTATGGAGGGTAGAAGACAATTTGTAGGAGTGGTTCTTGCCTTCCACTATGTACATCTAAGGATGGAACTCTTCTTGCCAGGTTTGGTGGCAAGTGTGTTTTATTTGATAAGCCCTTTAGCCAGCCCTCCATGTGTTTCTTGATGATCTCTAAGTAAACAAAACTTGAGATTGCTCCTTTGTTGAAGCAATGCCCTCAATATTTTATTTCCCTAATAATTCCCTCCATAATTCACCAATTCCTCTGGCCATGATGCTGTGCCTTATGTCAGTCAGATGGTAGTGGATGTGATAGAAACTGACTTGACAAGTGTTTGCTATGGGCGTTTGCCTTTCATGTTGCTCCTGAGTGCCTGGTGACTAGGACATGCATAAAGATCTGGCTTAGCCTGCCAGATGATGAGATACGGGAGGTCAATTCATCTCTCTGGCTTCCCCATGACATACTAATTCCTAGACCTGGAAAGATCAACCTACACCCCCTCTCTGCTGACACCAACGGGAAGTACATCTGGGTGACACATTAGAAAGTGAGTGACAATCATGGCTCTGCTTAAGCCTCTAATTTTAGAGACACATTATTATGAAGCAAATGCTGATCGATTCAAAGTGACTTTTAAAAAATAAATCCAAATAGAGCTACCACCAAATGAAAATTCCTGTGCGTTTCAGGCAGACTTGGTTTACATAATGAATTTCAGGGCCAGCTAGAATTACATAGTGAGATCCTGTCACAAACAAATACCAAAAAAAAAAAAGTATTGAAAGTAAATTGTGAATATTCATCCATACCTCACAAATCCAGGTAGCTGTCATAACAATTTGATACTCCAAATGAAAAAGAATACCAGAACAGAGAGCGATAACCCTTGTTTAAATTGTAGTACATATTTAAGACATTCATATGTGCCATCCATGAAATGTCTCATGTTCAAGGCACTGTTTGCTTTTTACATACAATTTAGCCTACTTAATACTTTGCAATTACTTTGCAAGGGAATTAGTGTAATTTGGTGAATGTGAAGTCTGAGGCTAAAAAATTTTATAAACTTGCCTTGGATAGCTAAGTTGTAAAGTCTCATTCTTCATGTAGCAAAATACCATCTTAAAGTCACCATGACTGTAAAAGGCAAACTACAGTCAGCCAGCAGGCATGACTGAGTGAACTATACCCATTGTGAACATGGGCATGCTTAATGCCTATAACAGTTTTACCAAAGTCTGAAAAAAATCAGTTATAAAATGGAATGCTGCTATTTTGATGTGAAATAGTTAACTGGTTTGAGGGAATTCTGTAAACTTAAGTATCAGAATTGTTTTTCTTATTGGCAGCTATTGATCCCTGACTGTAACACTCAGACTCATTAACACATTTATTACCTTGTCAATCAGAGCTCCAACAGCACCAACCAGTGAGCGAAAGGATTTGCCATTATTAACAAGACTGTCTGGTGCCCAGGAGCAAAGGAATCCTGCTGAAAGTGTAAGGCCACATCAGCAGGGATTTAGATAGACCCAAGATACAGAAAGCAATTCAGAAGTTTTCTGTTCTAAAATCATTCCAAGAAACAGATTTTCTCACTTTCTTTGAATGCTTAGGATTTGAGTTTTAAGAAACCTTGTTCCAAGCCAGTAGGGATAAAAGCTTATGTTACTTTAAACTGTTTTGGGTCCAATTTCATTGTACAAGTTTGCTGAATTGCACTGGTCCCAGGGCAAATGTAATATGTAGGCAATAAATGTTTCTTATGTGCATAGCTAATTTTATCATTTCCTCTAATAGTGGCCTGTTAGAGCAAACAGATTAGCAGTTAATTGGTATCCAATGAAGAACTATTTTGGCCTTTATTTGCTTTTTTAAAAAATCCATTAGTGATTTTAGTCAATACCAAAGCAGAGTCCCGAATTTCAGCACTTGCCATTACCTTGCAGAAATGCTGCATTTAGAATGTCATTATTTGCTATATGTTCAACAGATTACACATAAATATTTTTCCTCTGGATTGTCAATTACTTGCCTCCCATTCAGCTATCAATAATTTCATGGTGATTTTCTTCACAGAACATAGGCATTTTCAAATACGTGAACAGCTAATTTTGTTTTATGCCTTGTATTAGCTTACCAGGTACTTTGATGATCTGTGTAAAATGTGAAGCTACAGGATATCTAGATAAAGACAAGATGCTTTCGCTAAGGTGTGTACACGAGTAACCAAACTATGAAGCAGACACAGTATGCTGTAAGAGTATCAATCACACACACACACACACACACACACACACACACACACACACACACACCACTGGAATCTAATGGAGTTAGGATTTCCATATGTTTAAATGACCACAGAGACCTTGTAGAACTTAAAGCATTTATAGGATTGCTCATGAGACAATTTTAGCAAAGAGAAATACAAATGAAGACAAAGGTTTCTGGCTGTTTAAACTGCAGTAACAGAACTCCAAAAGCTGGAATTTATAAACAACAGAAACCAATTTCTGGAGGCTGTAAAACCTAAGATTAAGGCAGATTTCATGTTTAGCAAGGACTTACACTGTAGCTTATAGATGACACCTTCTTGCTATGTACATACATCATGGAAGGTATTAGCCAGGTTGTTTAGCTTGTCGTTTTTGTGGGACTCCTAACAGTGGGAGTAGTGGTGGGTATTTTTTTTTTTTTGCCTGCTCTTTGGACCCTTTTCTTCCTATTGGGTGCCTCATACAGCCTTGTTATAAGGTTTGTATCTGGTCTCATTGAATTTTTGTTGTGCTGTGTTTGGTTGACATCCCTGGGAGGTCTGTTCTTTTCTGAAGGGAAATGGAGGGACAGTGGATCTAGGAAAGAGGGGAAGGGTGGAGAAGTGGAGGGAAGGATACTGTGGCCAGGATGTACTTTGTAAAAAAGAACAAATAAAAAGAAAAATAAATAAACAATTGTACAAAATTTAAAACACTGAAATACAGCATAAATTAGCAAACTGGATTTCAGAGAGTTTTTTTTCACATCTTTTTTTATTTATTGAAAAAAATTAGAAAATGGCAGTTAATAAAGGGCACAAACAAATCAACAGGAACATACTAGTGGAAAACAGAGAATATAAAACTAAAAATGCCACTGGCTTCTTTAATTGGTTAAGAGCAAAAAATGTAATACGCAGGTCTATTTTAACAAAAAGCTATTTTGTATTTTTTTAAAAATAATTCTCCCAAGTCAAATCTATATACACACCCACAAAAATGGCGAGTAAAGGAAAGCTGGCATACATAAGAAGTTTTATCCTGGATTGAAGGAAATTGCTGCTGAAGCAGGGATTAACACAAAGTCAGCAACAAGTTAACAATACCCAGGCCCCAAGGCAAGGCCTGGCTCTATAGTCCAGGATGGCGCCAAACTCATCCCCCATTCCTCAGCCTTCCACGAGCTGGCATTGTAGGTGAATACCATGCCCAGCAAAGTCAGCAGTTCCTAAGAACTAAGTGTTCAAACACTGCATGGCACAAAGCTATACTAAATAAAGTACTATTAAGTACAAAGGAAAAAGTACGCTTGGCTTTTACAAAAATGCTTCTTAAGGAAAACAACACCATCAACAAAAACCCTTCTCAGCAGACCATGGAGGCTACAGCTAGCCATCGAAGATATAACTTTGCATTTCTTGCTAGGAAATTCTCTTTACCCAGAACGGACTAAACAGGGCTTTTTTTTTTTTTTTTTTTTTTTAAACAAAGCAAAACAAAACAAAATTTTATACTTGATCAAGTTTAAGCTTTCTGTTTCTTCTCTACCCACCAGTAACTGGTACGATCCAGCGGAAAGACAGATTTTGGAATTGGCTATTTTATTTTTCTTTCTGTGGCGAGACTGTTGTGGAGCCTGGAGATTTCAGGTCCAGTGACCCGTGTCCCGCTGTGATCAAAGAAATTAGCAATGGGCTTCGTGAACTCGGCTTCCCGCTGATGCTTTGTTCTTCCACTGATGAAGGTCAACTTCAGGGTGTATTTATCATCAAACCTTTTGAGACTGGAGGAGAGTTGCCAAATATCATCAGGATCCATTCCTGTAGGATCTTTTCTGTGTGCCACAAGAAAGATGCTCTTCTCCTTATATGAGGTGTAAACGGTCAGAATCCCCACCATCACAAAATAGGATATGACACACAAAGCCAAAAGGCTTGGAGTCTGGGAAGGGGAGCATGGAATCCCAAATCAAAGCCACTATAGCAAAGAAGCAGGAGATGGTACAGACGGTGAGGCGACCCTCAATTAGACCAAAGTTTTCCACATACTTGTATTTTTCCAGGAGTACCTTTTTGGCGGAATCAACCAAAGAGTTTTTCATAGCTGATCCATCCAACTTACCATTTTTTACAGGCTTATCTTCCACTTATCCAACAAACCACTGCAGCTCCTGCTTGTCCAGCAGCTGGGGCCGCCGCCAACCCCACTACTGCCTCCTCCATCATCGCAGCTTCTCCTGCCTTGTGACACGGCCGCCATCTTGCCTCTGAATTTCAGAGAGTTTTCAAAACAACTTAGAAATATAAAATCCAGCCTGCTCTCAGAGAAGAAAGTTAACCACCAATCAAGCTAAAACCTTGCCATCTGCAAGGTGACCTGCCTGTGTGATACACTGGTGCAGTAGTGTTAAAAAAAAAAAAAAAGCTGTGGGAGTAACCAACCTGCTGATTGGATTAAAGGCTCACTCAGTGAGATAGAACCCATGGCTGACACTGTCTTGGTGGACTTGAACATTACTATGCAAATAGTTCATAGAATTTACATTTTGCTAAGTGCCACAGTTTCCTTTTGTTACTTCTACCCCATGATTACCACCTGTGCCCATTTGTTTCAATGGAAAGCCCTCTCCTCCTCCTCCTGGTTTAGAGTTAGTCTACACTGAAAACTTGTCTATAATACTAAACATATAATACAGATTTATCAGCCATCTGTGCTAATACAAATGAAGTTTGTATTTCTATTTCCTCAAGTAAAAAATGCAGACGGGCATTTTTCCTTTCCTATTCTTTGAAAATATTGAAACCATCCAAAAAAAAGCAAAAACAAAAACAAAAACAAAAACAAATTAATACAGTTAATATGGAAACCAGAATGGAGGTTCCTTAGTAAATAAAAATAGAACTACATAGTGACCCAGGTCTTCCACTCCTGGGAATCTATCTAACAGACTTCCATAAGTGACTATGGAGTCATTTCCCCAGCCACATTTATTGCTGCTTTATTTATGAGGTCAAGGAAATTGAACCCATTTAGCTATCCATCCACAGGATAGATAATGAAAATGTGTTACATATGCAAAATGAAACATCAGCTGCAAAAAATATTAAATCATGAAATTTACAAGAAAATGGGTGAACTTGGAAAGTATAGCATTAAGCAAGGTGACCCAAATTCAGAAAGATTAAAACTTCATAGCCGGGCATTGGTGGCACATGCCTTTAATCCCAACACTAGGGAGGCAGAGGCAGACAGATCTCTGTGAGTTTGAGGCCAGCCTGGTATCGAGAGCGAGTGCCAGGATAGGCTCCAAAGCTACACAGAGAAACCCTGTCTCGAAAAACAAAAAACAACAACAACAACAACAACAACAACAACAACAACAAAAACTTCATGTTCTTTTTCATATTCAAACAGCTGTAAGTTTGGGTACAACATAGCATTTAAAAAGGAGACAGAGAATGTGAAATAGTAGGTGACAAGGAAGGATGGAATGCAGGTCAAAGGAGACATGCACATGAGCCCTAAGAGAGGACATAGATAGTCTCAAATTTCTTTGTTTGGGCATTTTTTTTCTTTTTTTTTTAACTTACTAGTCTTTTGCTTACATGTTTTGGTTTTCTATTTGTAATGTCATGTTGTGTGTGTGCGTGTGTGTGTATCTGCATGCATGCATTTCTCATGATTTTCTTGTCCTTTTTTAAGTTGTTGTTTTTTTTTTTAATCTGTTTTCTAAAAAGCAAGAAGGAAGGCAAGGAGTTGGATAGGCAGGGAGGTTGGGGAGGATCTTGCAGACAATGAGAGAGGTCAAACTGTGATCGGAATACCCTGTATGAAAAGATTATTTTCATTAAAAAAATAGCAAAGAAGTTTAGGAGTAGATTAAGGGTAGTGTGTAGATAGCATGGAAGCCCGTGGGAGGACCTGTGTGTAGTCAGTCACACATGCTCTTGGTTTGGAAATGTCACATGCTTGTTTTCATATTACCATCTTGATATTATTAAGTCTTTTTTAAGTAATATGTCTTACAATTTCATTTTGAGTTGGACTCACAAATTGTGTAGCTAGTCCTGTGTGGATACAACTTCGGGATTCTCTCCAATAAAGTGACAGGAACCAATTAAGGTTTAGAATGATCACGACTGCTGCTGTTTAGTCAGTCAATTCAGGGTCAGCACTGAACAGCATCATGAGCACTAGGAAATAGCTGCTCCCTGACAGGAGGGAAATTGTGTGGCTTACTGTGAAACGGTGGCAAAGGCATGGGAAATGTGGAAGGCTACCCAGTGTATTTATGGGGAAGATCTCTAGAATACTGTGTAGAGTTTTTTTTTCCTTTTTTTTTTGTTTTGTTTTTTTGAGACAGGGTTTCTCTGTGTAGCTTTGGAGTATCCTGGCACTCGCTCTGGAGACCAGGCTGGCCTCGAACTCCTGTGTAGAGTTTTTAAAAGGCAAGTAATATGTGTTATGTACAATCATTGCATGAATGTCATATATCTGCTTATAGAAATATTGGGACAATGTATGAGAAAGTAATAAAAATAATTATCTGTGTGTGACTGTGGAGAACCATTAATGCAGCATGTGTGTGTGTTAGAACATTTGAGCTACTGTAGCAAACCAGCATGGGCAGCTGATAGGCAGTAGAAATCCATCTCTAACCATCCTGGAAGCTGGAAGTCTGAGGTCAAGGTTTTAGCAGGACCAAGCTCTGCCAAAGGCCTCTTTTGAGCTACAGGTTGCAAACTTCTCAAAGTTTTAGCTTCATGAGTTCATTTAATAAAGACACTGGTACTGGTCAAGACATGGAAACCATCACATCTTAATAACCTTGAAGGTTAGCATGCCAACATAGTAATTTGTGCAGAACATAAAACCCAGTGTGTATCAAATATTAAAGACTTTTCTGGACATTCTCTGCTCTCTCTTCTCCCACACTCTCTCTCTTAAAGTATCATGATGTTTGAACCATGTGGACACTTTTTCAAAAGATCAAAAATAAATATGCAGACTAAAAGACGTTTATAGGGCAATGTCTGTGGTGATTGAACATAGAAAATAAAACAGGAAGAAGTCAAATGTGACAGTGTTGTGTTTTGTGATTGACTCCTACATTCACACAATTCCTTCTGCCACAAAGGATTCTTCTGAATCAGTGTTGTTCATCCATTTTCCTTCCCCATGGTTAGTTTACAAACAAATCAACATATGATGTAACAAGATATATAAGGAAAAAGTTTGGTGTCTGTATTTGTTTCCTAAGGCTACTGTAGCAAAGCACCAGAAACTGGATGGCATAAAACCAGAAATGGATTAGTGGATTTTCTCTTGGTTCTAGAGTTTATGAAAGTCTGACATCAGGGCCGGGTGGTGGTGGCACATACCTTTAATCCCAGCACTCGGAGGCAGAGGCAGGCAGATCTCTGTGAGTTTGACACCAGTCTGGTCTACAAGAGCTAGTTCCAGGACAGCCTCTGAAGCCACAGAGAAACCCTGTCTCTACCTGCCCCCCCCCCAAAAAAAAACCAAAGTCTGACATCAGTGAATCTAGAGCTGTAGTTTACTTCGGAAGCTCTGCCGCAGAACTGTGCAAGCTTTTCTCTACTTTCTTGTTGCTGAAAGCAATCCTTTGCATTCTTTGACTTGTGACTACTACCTGTGTACCTGCCTCTGTCCTCCAAGTAGCAACTTCTCTGTGAGACTTCCTCTGCTCACAAAGACAGGCAGGCAACTGGAGCAGGGAGCTGAAAGAGCATGTTTCCTTTGTTCCTCAGTCAGGAAGTAGAGTGTAAACTGGAAGTGAGGAAAGGCTATATAAACTCAAGGCCTACCTGCACCAAGTACTTTCTCCCACATGGGCTCCACCCAATTCCTGAAGGCTCCATAGTGTCTCCAAACTGAACCAACAACCAAGGACCAAGTGTTCAAATACATGAGCTCATGGATGATGTTTCTCATTCAAACCACAACAGAGGTGTTATGGAAATACTGTTTATTTCTGATTGGGAGACATGGAGAAGTTCCATATTCTTCTTTGTATAGTGTTCCATTTGGATGCAATGACTGAATCTATTGCCATTGCCTTCATCTCAGTCTGGGGATGAAGCCAGTATGTGATGGAAGTTAGTCCCCAAAACAAAACAAAACAAAACACAAAACACAAAAACACAGAAAAGGAACAAGCACTAATGAGAAATACTTTGTAAGATACAGGGCAGCGGCAGGGGTGGGGGACAGTCAGAGGCAGTATTCGTCAGGATTTGTAGTTATTAAGCCAGTAGCACCTCAGGTGACATGAAGACACTCATATTCCTTGTTCATCAAATGAGAGGTGCTGTTGTATGATGGTGCTAATGAAAAGAGGTTCTGGAATACAGATGTCACAAATATGCAAATCCATACCTGTGTTTGCATATGTGTATGACAAGACATACATACTGATATGTACCTTCTGGTAAAATATTATGCTTTTACATATCAATGACTGAATAAAAGACCTTTATACTTTCTAAATTATTTTTATTGAACTTGGAGATTCTCTGTGGTGCTTATTTGCATTTTTAAAAATAATTTTTAATTCTGATAAAACTGTTGTTGTGTGCTGAATGTGGAGGTGTTAACAGAACTTCCACAGAAAATTCCAGTTTTATTCGATCTGCAGTCAGTCACTTAGGTCTGTATATGAAACCAGTTAATCCATGGTTCTCAACTTTCCTAGTGCTGTGACCCTTTAATACAGTTCCTCCTGTTGTGCTGACCCCCAACCATAGAATTACTTCACTGCTACTTGATAACTATCATTTTGCTACTGTTATGAATTATAATGTAAAAATCTGATAAGCACACAGTCTGATATATGACCCCCTGGGGGGATCATGGCCCACAGATTGAGAAGCATTACAATCCTAAGTAAAGAAAAGCAAGAAATTGGTAAAGAATCTATTGTCATGGTCATGAAGACACATAAGAGACCTTGCCATGATGTTAGAGAGCATGGGCTAGGCATTCAGAGGCTTGTGCAGTTCTTGAAATATGGTTGGAAAATGGAAATAGAAGGCACAAGAAGAGCCAAATCAGATGCCAAGTGTTTGAACCCCTCTATGAGCCTTATCTTAGCAGGCTGTCAGAACTAATGAGGGACACCAGGTCTGCGAAATTGGTTGAGAACACTTTGTTTGATGTGGTGTTTGCGCTCTTCTTTGATTTTATTTCCCAGATAGAAAGAAAGGGGGGATCAATTTTATTTTATCTTGTATGTTAATTTGTGCTATTCTTAGATCCAGATGGGATGACAATAGCTCCTCTTTAATCTTCCATTAAACTGGAAAATAATTTTTTAAATGTGTTGATCACTTCTACAAGCAAGCTTTATTCCTGGTTTGAATTGCAGGAGATAGTTTGAAGTAAGTCTTCCCTACATTCTAAATAAAAGTTATATTTTTGTAGAAATTGCATTGCATATTTAAAGCAGTTATAGGACTATCAGGTGATAATTACTAAATTATTAAAATAGTAAATAATGCCAATCTGAATAACAATGTTTATTTTTATGAAAATACCATCAAATTTGTTTTTGATATTCTGCATACTTTTTTAATGTTTTTTTGTGTTTTTAATTGGGGTTTATCAAGGGTAGGAACTATCACCTTAAGGTATGCCCCTCCCACAAAGCATGTCCACTCTACTCCTCCTGGGATGCCTTCTGGGACTTTTTCTTTTTCTTTGTATTATTTGTACAGCTAATGGCAGCTTTAGGTTCCTCAGTAAATTTCCTTTTCTTCTTGGGATGCTGGGGCTTGCTGCCTCTTCTGGGTCACTGGCCTGCATACTTTTTTTTTTATATTACTTTTTGCATTAAAGTAAGATAAACAATTTCTACTTCTTAGAAATTGTTAATAGGAGCTGGGCTTGGTGGCGCATGCCTTGGTGGCAGAGACAGGCAGATCTCTGTGAGTTCGAGGCCAGCCTGGTCTTGAGAGCGAGTACCAGGATAGGCTCCAAAGCTACACAGAGAAACCCGGGCTCGAAAAACCAAAAAAAAAGAAAGAAAGAAAGAAAGAAAGAAAGAAAAGAAATTGTTAATAGGAAACATGGAAGTCCAGGAATCATAGACATATTCTGCAAATTCCTCAACTCCAATTGTAGCATAATACCTACAACATACATTTTATGAAATTAAACATTTTAAGCTAAGAATTCAGTAGTATTAGATTCATTTGAAACCCTGCTGAGCCATCATGACCATAGCTTTCTGTCTTTATGATTCTGACCAGATATCCAGTAAATGGGATTATATAGTCTGAACCATTTTGTAACTGGCTTATTTAACAATATAATATCTTCATGTTCATCTGTGTTTTAGAGATGCTAGATGTTCATTCATGAAAAAGCAGAATAATATTACATGTGTGAATACATCAGTCTTTCTTTCTCTTTCATCCCGCAGTGAACATCTGGGTTAATTTTCATTTCAGTATGAATATGTACATATTCCTAAATACAACATGTTCAGTTAATACAATGTTACTTGTATGTATGTTTTCATGTCTGGTCATTTGGCACAAGAATGCTATCAGTTGACATAACAAAGTAGATGGGGAAAACCCATGAGGCCTCAATCCTGCATAAAGAAGGATCTGTAACAGGAAATCTGGGAGTGGAGAGGAGGTCTTTCACAGAGAAGAGCACAAAAGTTGGTTGTTTCAATTTGTTCTTGTTACCTTTCATAGTGCAGCTTCAGACTCAGTTTTTTTGGAGAAGGTATTCCTGAGCAAGATAAAATAAGTAAGTTCACATTATTAAAGTCTGGAAATACCATACTATTGAAAAATACATACAAGTAGTCTTTGAGCATCCAAGATAACATGTTACTTAATACCCTTTTTCTTGTTGACTACTATATGTCCAATCCCAAGTCCCAGAAATTCCTGACTTGAACCACGCTATTGTCCATTGCACTAGAAATTCAAATGGAGACCCCAGGGCTGACAAAAAACACTCAAAAAAACCATGCCAGAATTTGAAGGCTGGTGCTAGATGGTTATTATATGCAGATCTTTTCCTCCCAGATGACTAGAAGAATGAAAGAATTGAAACAGGAAAGTAAGTTGATCTCTTAGGAATGAGGAATAAAAATAAATTCAAACAGTGAGAGAATTATATATATATTTTCTCTATCTCTGAGGCTGATACATTCTAGTAACTATGCCTATTTATTGTAATTTAATAAAAGCATTGTAAGTTGTTGATGGTTCTTTTCTTCACTCAGATGTAAGACTGAGCAGGAAAGCAGGTCTTCCTAGGACAGTAGTGACTTCTTGTACCTTTCAACCTCTTCTTTCCTTTCTCCTTCATAAGCAGACTTAGTAGTTGAAAGAAGCCATTTTAGGTAATGATAGTGTTTTCTCTCATAATTGGCAGTACTAATTAACCTATTAGGCCGGTTGTTGTGATGCACACTATTAGGGCACATTAGAAGTTCTCCTGCACTGAGATTTGCCCTGCACATGTGACCTCTTGGTCTCCACATCCAAATACCTTTTCCCCAGCACTCATTCACGATACCAGCATCCAATCAGAATCAAGCAGCCTTTTGCTGTTAAGTATAAAGTGGTTGAAAGGAAGATTATCCCAAAATTTCATTCTTTTACTAATCAATAAATATTAATAAATGATGATGATGATGATGATGATGATGATGATGATGATGATGATGATAATAATAATAATAATAATGCCAAGGTTTGACCCAGCCTATCTTTGTTAAAAAATTAAAAATTACAGGAAAGATTGATAAAAGACGAAATTACATCAAAAAAGGTGGGAAATGCCATGATCCAAGTTAATTCTATCAAGGTAGTTGATAGTTGCTCAACTATAAGGACCTTGAAATAAAAAAGTCTCCAGTTGTATGTAATTATTTACACATATGTGAAGCATGAAAATGTGAATTTATGCAGACTATGCAAACTAGTCTTTTCTATAAAAAGTATAGTTAAATAAAATTTCCAAACACCTATGAAGAAATGATATGAATTATTCATAAAATATACCTTAGAGCACTTATGCAGCTTTGCTACAATAACCTGGCAGGAGGCAGGGCCTCCAGAGTCCATGACATAGGATTGGTGTGGAGGCTCTCACACAATGATGTCCCTCCAGAGTCCATGACATAGGATAGGATTAGTTTGGAGACTCTCACACAGTTGGTGATGCTCCTCCAGAGTCCATGATAGGGTGGTGGGGAGGCTCTCACACAGTGCAGATGCCCCTCTTGGACGTTTCATTAACATTGCATTATGTGAGCGCTCATTTGTACTGTTCCCTTAAGAGTTGGGAATAGTCTGATATGGAAACACCCAGAGATAGTGCAGTTATTATCATACTGATTCTTATTTAATAAAATTCATCAATAAACATTTGAGTTAAACATACCTGACATTTTCCCTTTACTTCTTAAAATGACAACTTTATTAAATTTGTTCATTGACAATTTCCTATGTGTGTCTTGTGCCTTCTAGTTAATCTTCTTACCACCATGTAGCAACTTCCACCAACTTTTGCCAAATTTGTTCTTCCCTATAAGTGCTTTCCTCACTCACATTCATGTCTTTTTTTGCCTTGTTTTGTGATTTTGACTAGCACTGCCATCGTCTCTAGTTATATACCAATATATAACTATAACTTTTAAAATAAATTGGCACAGTGTTTAAAGCTCACTGCTATTTTGTAGTAAATATGTTTAATTTGCTAATGGGAAATGGCCCAAAGAATATCCCTGTCACTCTGCAATCACATTACTAAACCCCCATCTGTTAGACTCATTCATTCCCTCACCAAGCACTGTGAGCGCCTCTGGGAGAGTAAAGGGCCTGGAGTAAAATTTCATCTCTAACATTTTCTGGTTAAAACAGAAATTTTTAGTTTACAATAGTCTATTCAGCAAGTTCTAGAAGTTTTGTAATTTCTTGATATATTGATATTCCCCAAACAACTTAGCCCTCTAGACCAAAATTTAAAAGTGATCATCTTAACATTTATAATCAGGACTATTATTTTTATTACTATGTCATATTCTATATTTCTTATTCATTATACTTTTGTGAATTTGCATATTTTAAACAGGCTTTCATATTGATATATATCTTTAAGAATTAACACACTCTAATATCCTTTTTGATTTCCTTTGAAGGCTATCATTATGTTGTATTTTGAAAAACACTAGATACTTTATGATTCTTTCAGGTACAGATGATGATGAAGTATAAATATATACTGATAAGAACTTGTATTTATTCACTTTAGAAATAAAAGTATCTTAAAAATAAGCAAAACCAAAGCAATGTCAATTGTACCCAAATAGGTCTTTGGAATAGTCTATACTATTTCTTGCTTATATTTTAGTACATTTGGAAGCAAGCAGGGTAGGATGCAAGGTTATGCAGGGGTCTCAACAGTTAAATGTCTCATAAAAAGGTTCTTTCCTACACATGTTCTTCCTCACTGCACATTGCACACAGATGATTCTAATCACTGTTACTCAAATCACCTGATGCCTCAATTACCCTGGCTTCAACGAGTGCATTCTGCACGCCAGAGCACCCATATACCTACTGATAATAGGCTGCCAATTAAGTTATCTTTCTCTGGAAAGTTATTATGGCAGCTCAGTGAATATAATATCATTAGTGCCCTTATATCATCACTGTCTGGGCCATTGCTGACACTGCATGAATATAACTGCTAAGCCATCAAATAGCTGCTCAGCCATAATGGCCTTGAAATAAAACAGTCTATTACTGTGTTCTCACTTGTATGTATGTGAGGCATGCAAATACGAGTGTATGTATTTGTGCATATAGGCATATAAGCCTTTTGAATAAAACGATCGGTAAGTGAAATTGCCACAATATGCAATGGAAGTACCTAGAAAAAAGTTGTATAAATTATTAAAATTGCTTCAGATGCATACTAAACTTTGTCACCAGTAAAAGTCACATGAATTGTATCTGTGGTCAGAATTATCAACATGTGAAGCTCTCCCGGGAAGAATTATAGTATGAAAAGGAATTAACAGTACCCTGCTCCCTGGTTTTGTTTCCAAAGAGGTACTACACACCCAATTATGATTTTAATTTGAATCTCAAAGAATATTCTAGGAAAAATTTTAAGAATCACAGCCTTTTCATCATTTATTTGAAATCATTGCATTGTTTTAGGAAGTTGAGCACAAAATTTTCAAATGTCATGTTTTGATACTTCAATGTAAATTTGAATCATTTCAATTCCTTCTCAGTAGTTTATCTAATTCATTTTTATAAAGGGACTGGGATAAACATCATGAGAACAATCTGCTTACACCGTGTCTTTTGTTTAGTGCTTCAGAACGGATGGCACTAGGCCTTGGCAATGCCTGAGAAACTGGCTTTATTGCCTATGTGTGGGCCAATTCCTCAACAACCACAGGTGATTCTTCCTTCATCTGTGGAACAGCTGTTAAAATAAGTACTTGTCTCATAATGTGTTGTGAAGATCAAATAACACAATGAATATAAAACATTTATCCCAGCACCTGGAAAAGAGCAAATATTCAAAAACCATCAGTTTTATGCCTATGACTATTTAAGTTTTAAGTTTTCTTTAATTGTTAATATTCTCTAATTTCTGTTAGTGGTTGTTGAATAAACGGGCCTGAATGGATTTGTTAAACAATTTAGGTGAAAACTCTAATACTACTGAGTTTTTACTCTCACATATCCTTACTGTTCCCTCAAGAAAGGTGTTTATAATTATGTTAGTGAGGAAGGTTGCTTCCCCCTGAACATGTGCCTTTGCAAATTTTTATTTGCTTGTTTGTAGGCTTCCTTTGAATCACCAGCTCTGCTCCGTGGTTTCAGATAAAGAACTGGTTGCCTCTGTGTCCTGTTCCTTTGTTCTCCTGTGTTAGAACAGAGTGAATTTGGAAATGGGGAGGGGTAGATCAGAAGGGAGGTGGGGGAGCTTGGAGGAGTAGAGGGATGGGAAACTATGGCTGGGAGATATTGTATTACAGAAAATCTATTTTCAGTAAAGAAATGAAAACAGCAGATTTCATGTCGAGCACTGATTGTTCCCTACTAGCCTCTCATCCTCCACTGAAGTTTAGTTCCCACAACCTTTCCAGACCAAACCATTTACCTTCATTTTTCGGTTGTATCAGTTTGATGTAATCTTGTAGCTTTCAAGATTTGTGATGTTTAATTAACTACTTCAGAACAAGTATCACTATGACCACATAAGTTTTTCTCTTAAAAGTTATATTCTCTGTAATGAGAATATAAACAAAGCAAAGAAACATTATAGCAAAAGAAAACACACACACACACACACACACACACACACACACACACACACACACACACACACACACACACAGAGAGAGAGAGAGAGAGAGAGAGAGAGAGAGAGAGAGAGAGAGAGACAGAGACAGAGACAGAGACAGAGACAGAGACAGAGAGAATGGAGAATGAGAGAGAGGAGAGAACTCACATTTCAATCTTAGGTTTTGAATCTGAGAAAATTTGTCCTTTTTTATTTAAATTAGAAACAAGTTCTTTTGCATGTCAATCTCAGTTCCCTCTCCCTCCCCTCCACCCCTGCCCCCACCGACCCCCTATCCCAACCCCTTTCTGCTCCCCAGGGAGGGGAGGCCTTCCATGGGGGATCTTCAAAGTCTGTAATATCATTTGGAGCAGGGCCTAGACCCTCCCCGTTGTGTCTAGGCTAAGAGAGCATCCCTCTATGTGGAGAGGGCTCCCAAAGTTCATTTGTGTACTATGGGTAAATACTGATCCACTACCAGTGGCCCCATAGATTGTCCAGGCCTCCAAACTGGCATCCTCCTTCAGGGGGTGTGAAACAGTCCTATGCTGGTTCCCCAGTTATCAGCCTGGGGTCCATGAGCAACCCTTTGTTAAGGTCAGCTGTTTCTGTGGGTTTCTCTAGCCTGGTCTTGACCCATTTGCTGGTCACTCCTCCCTCTCTGAAACTGAATTCCAGAATTCAGCTCAGTGTTTAGCTGTGGGTGTCTGATTCTGCTTCCATCAGTTACTGGATGAAGGCTCTAGGATGACATATAATGTAGTCATCAATCTCATTATCATAGAAGGGCTTTTTTAAGGTAGCCTCTTGACTATTGCTTAGTTTGTTAGTTGGGGTCAACCTTGTAGATCTCTGGACATTTCCCTAGTGCTAGAATTCTCTTTAAACCTATAAATGGCTCCATCTATTATGGTATCTCTTTTCTTGCTCTTCATTATTTTTCCCCGACTAGATCTTCCTCTTCCCTCATGTCCTCCTCTTCTTCCCTTCTCTTTCTTTTAACTCCCTCTCCCCTCCCCCATGCTCCCATTTGCTTAGGAGATCTTGTTCCTTTCCCTGCTAGGAAACAAGAAGGTCCCTAAGAGAAAATTTGTCTTTTTGAGTCTGGCTTATTTTGCTTAACATAATGATCCCTGGTTCTGCAAATATGATAATTTCATTCTTCTTTAGATTGTATATAATTCCATTGTGTATGTGCATCACATTTTCCTTCTTTTATTAAATCTATTGATAGACATCTAAGCTGGTTTTAGGTCTTATCTATTGTGAATAGACACAAATTTCCTAAATGCTGAAACTAATTTTGTACTCTCATCGCCTTAGACTGTTGTAGAATATTAATTTATCCTGTTCGAATTTTGTTTATGCTCTGGAACATTTGTTTAATGATGCAAAGATGCGTTTGATTAAATAAAATTCATCTGCAGTCAGGAGGGTGGGTCATCAACTAGCTGATAGGAAGTTGTAGGGAGGAGCCAGGTGGAGAAGGGTTTATAAGGAGGGGAGGGTCCAAGATCTTCTGCATGATGAGGTCTGCCAGGTGAGCTGCTTGCTATTCAGCCTCTCCAGGAAGCAGGATTCTACCTCAATCTTTGAATTTTGAGTTCTTTAGTGGGACAGAGATTTAAATAAGTTTCCTTAGTATCTTTGAAAGAGTTGGTGCCTGGGGGAACAGAATTCCCTCAGGCTGTGACTCTTGTGGCATAGCTTCTGCTGGTAATAGTGAAGCTGCAGTTGCTGAATAGAATAGCCACAGCATAAAATGTCAAAACAAATAAAGAAAGACAGCATTAGACAACTGAAGTATTATCAACAATTAAGTATGACTTTATGGTAGCCTCTGAATGCTCTACTGGGACATTTTTCTAAAACATGAGACAATATATTTAGATGTGGTCTAATAATATAGGCAAGCCAGGCTGGCACATTCTTTATCAAGTAATTATCTTTACTTTTTTATCAAGTAATTATCTTTACTTTTTGCTTTAAAATGTGGCACAACTTGGCAAAGGCTCAAATTCCATTCAGGTGAGTAACAAAGGAGCTGCACAACCCCCAGGTTGTGAACTGTACTTATCTGGAGGTCATTTTGTTTGGGGCAATTAAACACACTCTGGACTTAGTGGCCCTCCTGCAATCACCATGGTTGAAACTAGAATGTAGCTAACAAAATAATGAACAGCACATTGGTTTCTCCTAAATGATCATATTAAAAGCATTGTGTAAAATTGATTATTTTGTGAAAAGAGTGCATCTGGAAATATGTTCTACCTGGAAATCAAACACTTGTAAGAGGAATTGTTGGAAATAGTGTCCAGAGGGAATCAAAAGGGGTCATTTTCTCATCAGATTTGGTTTTCTTGCTTTGGGCTCAGGAATTCCTGGAAGTGTACACAACACAGACAGATGTAGGAGAACAAGAATTCAGACCCCATTAGGCCACTCTGCCTTCTCAGCATTTCACTAGTAATATTTCAGGATTCTGTACATTTTAGTGTTCAGAGGTGTGAATAATATAGTATGGGCATGGGTGCTCTGAATACAACTGGTGGAATCATGCTTTACCTAATCTTGCTTCATGCCTCTGAACTAATAAAAGACAGGTCTTTGCTCTGCTGAATTCCCTCACACTGGCTTCAGTGTTCAGGCGTGGAATTCTGAACTCTGTGGTCATGCAGTTTATGGAGCACCTGGCTATTATCTTATGAAACAGTGGAACATGGAAATAAAAGTGAAGCAAGTAAAACCATTTTTATTTTTGAAATCCATATTAAATGTTACCAGTGAAAGGAAAGGTAATAGTGGATAATGATAATGGGAACTTAATTTCAAATGACTTGTTTTAATTTTGATGTGTGTTTTTTAGGTGGATAGGAGAGTGGTGTTTGTATTCATTCCAATTTCATGGAGAGGAAGGCAAAGTCACTTCAAATGGGGTAGGTACACATGGAGGAGCCAGATCTTAGCTCTGAAACTAATATAATGGATCACTAGGGTGTATCAAATAAAACATATACCCATGGAAGGCTTCCTGAGGGTTGTAAAAGCCAAACTCCCAAATTTTTATAAGGACTTGATGTGCAACATTCAGGAAGAAAGAAAGGCCTATAGTGTTTTGATATCATCTTTAGGAAGTTATCTTTGAGATATTTGTGGAAGGCCGAAAAGCATGTTTTCTGGTGTGAGTGTTTTAAAATACGATTAAAGAGTAAAATAGAACAGAATTGAAGAGAGGTCCACAAGCACTTCAAATTCTGTCTGTGAAGTTATATGGGTGGTGACTGATAGAAGCATCTTTGAGAATCCTTGTAATCACTCACCTACCACATCAAGTAGGTCCTGAAGTTCTGTTAATTCCATGCCTCCCACTCTTCTTAAAACCATCGCTGCTTTCCTGTTATTTCCTTCTAGTTGTTTTAGATTGGAACATCAAGATTGACACATGAGAGAGTGTTCAACATCCTTAGTCATCAGGGAAATGCAAATCAAAACAACTCTAAGATACCATCTTACTTCTGTCAGAATGGCTAAAATCAAAAATACCAGTGACAGTTTATGCTGGAGAGGATGCAGAGAAAGAGGAACACTCCTCCACTGCTGGTGGGAGTGCCAACTTGTACAGCCACTGTGGAAATCAGTATGGCGACTCCTCAAGAAAATGGGAATGAGTCTACCACAAGATCCAGCAATTCCACTCCTAGGCATATACCCAAAAGAAGCACATTCATATAACAAGGACATATGTTCAACCATGTTCATAGCAGCATTATTTGTAATAGCCAGAAACTGGAAGCAGCCTAGATGCCCCTCAACCGAAGAATGGATAGAGAAATTGTGGTACATTTACACAATGGAGTACTACTCAGCAGAAAAAAAACAATGGAATCTTGAAATTTGCAGGAAAATGGATGGAACTCGAAAAAACCATTCTGAGTGAGGTAACCCAATCACAAAAAGATAAACATGATATGTACTCACTCATATGTGGACCTGCTTTATGATACATAGTAGTGACCATGCTTTATCAGAGTTGTTTTTAATGATGTTGCTCAGAATGCTTTCCTCCCAGATGATGACTGAGAAGCTAATTTAAAAAAATGGTGCCAAGTACCACAAGAGTAACAGAACTGTGCTGTTTTCTGGGATTTTGTTTTTTACTTTTTGTTGTTGTTGTTGTTGTTGTTTTTGTTTTTTTTTGTTTTTTTTTAATGGAGTGTGATGGATGTCTCTACAATTTTGTTCAAATGACTGCAGAACCTGGAAAAGCTGTTGCTGCTATTGATGCATAACATATTGCCATTATTGCTCTCTCTCTCTCTCTCTCTCTCTCTCTCTATATATATATATATATATATATATATATATATGCTAATTGAAACTCAAATATGTGATGAATCCAAGGTGTTTCAGTGAGTGCTCACCTGTGCATACAAATTTGATTTCATCTTTAGTAAGTAGTAAAGTTATATGCTTGCCAAAAAAAAATAAGTGACACACTGGAAGACAAATGTCACACAATTTCAATTTTACGTGTAACCTAGACATGATGAACTTGTGGGAACAGAGAGCAGATTGTGGCTATTAGGCTTCAATGTGGGTCTTTTAACAATGGGGAAACGGTTGGTTTAAGGATATAAAACTGCAGTTGGACAAGAGGCATGGACTCTGTGAAGTCTTGAGGTCTACTCAGAGCATGATAAATATGGTTGATAATAATATGCTATATTTTAAAAGTTGTGAGATTGTATACTTTAAGTGTTTCAAGACAAAAAAATGATGAATATGTGTGATATAACATGTTAATTGGTTTAATTTAGCCATGCCATTGTGAACATACTGCGTTGTGTATCATATTGTGCATGACTTTATTTATGAGCTAAATAAATGAATGAAAAAAAAAAGATTCCTCACTTGGGTGACCTATAATGATCAAACTACTGTCAGCTGTCACCCTTTCCTCCAACTTCTCTTGTGTAGCCTAGGGACTATTCTACAGCACACCTGGGCTTTTAAAATATTTTATTTTTATTTTTTTTCTGAGAACCATTACTGGTGCTCCACTGCCCTCAAAATAAAATGCTTCCATTCTGTCAGCCATTTTCAGGTCCACAATCCACCTGTTCTCTGGGCTCTGGGCCTTTTCGTGGTTGTATATTCCTTCCTTTGCTTCACACTGTTCACTTATCAACCCCCCAGCATTTTTTTCTGCTGGAGACAGACTCATCTCCTCAATAGAGTTAGTTTCTCTCCTGAGTGTTCTCATAGCATCTCACATACCTAGTCCAGCATAAAACCTCTGAAACAGCCTGTTATTTCTGCTTTCCTTCATTAGACTATAAAGAGCTTTGACAAGATATATGTGCTGTTAACTTCTTTCTATCTTATTACATTGTAGAAAATATTTGCTGAATGATTAAATGTTCAATTGTGCTGTACATAATGTAGCCAGCTAATTCTTACCTTTTCTGGTCCAAAGCACAAAGAATGCTTAACTTGACTGGATAGACCTTAATAAACCTTCATAAACTAGTGGGGAAGAAAAAAAAAACAAAAAAGGCAGAAAACTAAAACAGGGTGCAGAGCAGTGACTTAAAAGCAGGTGTGACAGATCCGAGGTACGAGGGCACAGCCCCAGGAAGAGAGGTGCAGGGCACAGTGGGACATTCTTAGGAAATTCTCCAAATGGATCTAAAATGGCAAACACAGATGTAAATGTATCTTTCCTTCTCAGGAGACTAAATGCTACTAATGTATAATTGCCATGGTTTTAAAAGAAGGTGTGTGAGCACAGCTGCAACCGACGGGCATCTACACTGAAACGAAAAAAGGTAGCATCTGCAGTCTTCCTGTCTGCTTAAAGCCCATTTGCACAAAACAAGCATAAAACCCTGCTTGCTTGCCTTTTTGTGTGTGTGATAAGCTGAAAGAAATTTGTTCCTCTGTATCTCAATTAGGGCCCCCAGGTCTTTTCAATTGGATTTTGGCTTTGTCTCACAATTTCTCCTTCAAGGGATATAATATGTTTGTAAGCTTCCTTTCCTTTACCTGAAAGTGTCAGCTAATACTTTCCAGAGCTCCAAGGGCCTCTCTGTGATCTATCTGGAGAAGGAGTAAATGTTTCCAATGCTGATAACACACTTAAATGGGCAACTGAGGCTGGAAAGATGGCTCAGTGGTTAAGAGCACTGACTGTTTTTCCAGAGCACCTGGGTTCAATTCCCCACACCCACATCCAAGTTCACAACTGTCTATAACTCCAAGATCTGATACCCTCACACAGACCTACATGCAGGCAAAGCACCAGTGTGCATAAAGTAAAAATAAATACAATTTTATAAAATATGAAACCGGGAAGCAGTGTTAATAGTGTTTGTATTTAATACTGTATTTGCCAGGGGTTGAGCATGTGTGGGTCCTTAATTGATTATTATATCTGGGCATCCTTAAATTCCTATCACATTGAAATAAAAACAATGTCTATTTTGACTCAGTGAAATGAGCATCATGGGCACTACTGTTGGAGAGCATGGACCTAAGGCTACCTATGGAAGAAGCTCAGTAACTCAGGTCCAACCAAGGAGATCCTTATTGTTCCTATTTGTACCTGTATGTGTGCCTGTGTGTTCAAGTTCTTGGAGAGGCTGTGTGTAAACACATGTATGCACTATATGTAGGATTAAGAAGATAAACTCAGGTGTCATTCCTTAGACACCTTCTATCTTTTGTATGAGAAGGGGTCTTTTATTGGTATCCAACTTGGTTAAATAGGCTAGTCTGGTTGATCTTCAAGCTCTGTGGATCTACCTGTCTCACTTCCATCTTACCACTACCAGGGATCCATCACTCTTAATGATCTTAATGAGAGTATTGATGAACTATACTTCACTCCTCATGCCTGCAAGGCAACTGTTTTAGTGACTGAGTTAGTTCCTATCACCTGTTTCTTTAGTGAAACTGTCAAGACTAATTGATACATACATGTAAAAGGTTTCTGTCATAGGATGCCAAGCATGTTATTGTGATTGGTGCTGCCATTGTTGTGAGTCTGTTTGTGCTATCTCCTTGAATGGATGGCTGTTCTACAATAAGCATCATGGTAAATTTTCCTGTGAAGAGGTTTTCTAAGTGACAAAAGAAGAGACAAGCTTTCCAGACAGAGAAGAGCAGACAGAGAAGCCAAGAGACAATAGTAACAAGGAGGAGGATATTGGAGAATTGGATCAAGGGAGAAGTAGAAGCCTAATGACTTGTGGTCTTTGAGATGACATTAAAGGCTTTTTATTCCTTATTCCAGGACAAATTGGGGTGATAATTGAAAGGATTTAAGTGACAAAGCTGGTATATAACAAATCGCTAAGTTAATATTCAACTTGAGTGAAGAGTTTCCTCCTACCCCAAAGGCTAAGAAGAAGCAGGCGATGTGATTTATTCTGTACCTAACCTGGAACTTTTTTTTGGCTTTTGAGTCTTATACAGTTCCTTTTCAAAGTAGAAGTGAATGACAATAAATGAAGAATATTTCCTAATCCTTGGGATTAAGTACTTTGCACCAGATGAGAATAGCTGTTATGGTCCCAGTGGGTAGTAAGTGCATCATTTCTGTTAGTCATTTTTGTCTAGCTGGCCCTTCATCCCCCATCCATGCACTATGTCCTTGTTGGGCTGGGCTCTTCAGTGCTTGTCCTGGGACTGCTGTCATATCTTCCAACATTTTTTTTTTGTGTAATGATCTGTGTGCATATTCCTGCAGTAATACCATATAATTTTAACTACTGTAGCTACTGTACTGTGGATCAATCACCTCCCATCTTAATTTTATTTTTCCAAATAGTTTTAGGTGACTTCTTGACTTCCATATAAATTTTTGGGTAATCTATTCTATGCCTCCAGTAAAATCTCACTGGGACTTGGATAGAAAATGCATTAAAATAACATCAGTTGACACATGATTCTCTTCCAATTACAGAAATCTGTATTGAAGACAGAGCTGCAACTAAGGCCTAGTGAGGGCGATACAGGGTGAGAAGTCCACAGAGTTGAACTCATGAGGTTTTTATCCGAACACCAGTTGGTCTGTTCCACCAGCACCAAACCCAGAGTTGTTCAGTGCCACTGCACTGAAGGGTAATGAATTAGGTTCCACTGGAGACTGCAGTAGGACAGTTAAGATGATGCTTCCAGGCTTTCCTGACAAGAAAAAAAAAAGCCTAATTACATCTTGGATTTAATTTTCCATAATTCATTGTGTAAATCAGAGTGAACCACCAGATTCTACAAGACAATGTTCTTATTTCTGTGATGAAATGATGACACACACTGAAGTAACAGGGCATCTACTTTATTACTCCATTGTTTGTCATTTTCTGCAGTCTTTAGACAATGTATGGGAATTACGGCATTTGATAGAACCGCCTTCTGTGTCCTTATGAGGGTTTCAAAGACTCTGTAAAGCAATTGTGTGCTGGCCCCAACTGGGAGTCTACTGATTGAATTTAATTTTATTGAGAATCAATTAACTTTTAATTTTTTATCTACCTAACACTGTTAAGAGAAAATATCTTATTTATCACCAATTATTACTTTACATCTGAATGCTTTACATTCATTAACATGACATAAACAGTGGTCAACTGTGCATAGCAAATACCTTTTTAGGTACAAGACTAATAAAAGCTGGGCTGATATACTTATGGAACTTTATAATCCATAATGGAGTCTGCACAATATAATTATAAACTTATATTACAGAATGGTTTTATTAGCTACAACTGTCTAAAATAAAAAAATTTATACTTATGTTGAAATCCAAGTTGTCCAAAGATGACACAATAAAAGTAATTTTCTCTCTAGACCCTTCAGGCATATTTGGAAGGTTGGCTGTTGGTCCAAGGCAATTGCTGTTTATGGTACCTACACTATAAAAAATAGTTTAAATCCCTACTACCTCATGCTAACTGAAAGGAAGGTCACTATGACTTGATGTAAAATCTGACTTATGGTATATTTAAAAAGAAATATAACTTTACCACTTGAGGTCACAGTAACTACTGACTGAGGAAAAGGAGGACATAGCCCACCACTTATTTAAAACACCATTTGTACATCACAAACACGACTTACTCATATTAGTTATTTTTGTAAACTCACATTTTTTATGATGCTTGGAAAATATCTTTCTGCCCTTCAGAGCTAGCTATGGTAAAGGTTTTTCAGTGGCTTACAGCATTCTTTGCTAAGTTCTATTTTATGGAAAGCACATAAATGAAGTTTAGTTCTGCAGCCCACTTTGCATCCTTCCATTCAGTTAACATAACACATACTTTGAAGGAATGGAATTGTATAGATACCTTGCTAGATTATTATGGAGAACTGCATAGATACTGCAGAAAATACTGCAGAAGCATGAAGAGCTTATGTAGAATTCTCTTGAAGGGTCATAAAGTGTTACAGGGTTTTTGTTTTTTGGAGTACATTATCTTATTTGATCTAGATGACTCCCTTAGAGATGCAGATGGCATGCACTAAACACTCATCTATAAATGGAGAAGATACTTCTTCTTAGGGAATACAATCAGACAGCAATGGTTTGTAAGGGACATTGATTAAGAAGAATAACACTTGGTGGTGAAGTTATAAGTAAAGAAAGAAAATACAGGAAATTTATGAAAGTAATTTTTAAAACCCAGTAATATTGAACTCTGGAGAGTGGGCCAAAATGGACATACAGTGATACAGAGCTATTTGAATGCAGACTCTGCCATCTTATCAGGGAGCAGTGTAAATATAAACCCAGTAGAAACAACTGAAAAGATAAGCCAAGAGAGTATAAGTAGTGATGAAACAGTGGAAATAAAATTAAATGTTTTTAAAAGTCCTCAGTTAATACAATGAAAGCATAGAAAAATACTATGGGAAAACAGAAGACATAGTAGAAAGAGACAACAGACAGCAAAATGGTGGACTATATTGATAGATATACCTTTAACATTACAAATAATATTATATACAGATGTTAAAAAATACTACACTCAAAAGTCAAAAACTACAGAAAAAATTTGTTGAAAATAAGAAAAACTATTTTTAAAGTTTCACTTTATATGTAAATACACAGATAAGTTAAATAATGGAAAAATTATATTACTCAAACCTTAACTGCAGTCAAACCACTCTGAAGTATTATTGGATGGGTGGAGCTCCTAATTCAAGTACTAGCATTATAAGGAATATGAAATTTGGAAAAGAAGCAGGAATAGCAAAAAGATGAGATGAGACATTGTGTGTTGTATGAGAGACAGAGACAAAGGCTGGCAAGATTTACCTACCAGCAAAGAAACAACAAAGATTGCCAGCAACTACCTGAAGATTCCTCCCCTATAGCCTTCAGGGAGATGATGGTCATGCTGCTGTTCTGATATTATACTCCTAGCCTCCTGATAAGGAAGGGAAGAAATTTGTGTTATTTTAAATTCCTCAAATTATGACACTTTGTTACAGAAGACCTAGGAAACTAATTTAACACCCGATGTTTAAAGCATGCTCTAATGAAAAACTTGTGGGGCTATGCAAGAATTAAGACAGTATTGGTCTGGATTTATAATGAACGAAAATCTCTTTTGAGATGATCTATAGTTTATATAGAGAGTTGTTAGCTGTTTGTTGCTTGTTATAAGATGTCTAAGACATCAAGTTAAAATGAAGAAAGGTTTTGGCTCACAGTTTCTGATGTTTCTTAGACCCATTGCTTTGGGTCTGTGAGTGCAAGGTTCATAGCATATAACAGAGGACTCCTGTTTATCTCATTGTACTAGGAAGCAAAGAGAAACACAGGAAGAGTATACGATCACAACACAGCCTTCAATGGCTCACCCACAGTGTCTTAATTCCCTGTTATTGGACATTACATCTTGAAGGCTCTACCACAATTCTAGCACCTCCCAATAGCATGATGGTGGCAACACACCTCCAGCATGTGGCCTTTCGAGAGACCTTCCAGATCCAAAATACAACAAAGGGTGAGTAGAATTCACTAAGAAATGCTAAGGGTGTGATGGGCAAAACGTGCATCTTTATCCTTTACAGCCACAAGTGGAAGGTAAAGCACACTAATACACTGGGAGGAATGATCTAATCGAAAGAGAGAAAGCTGAAGGTGCAGGAGTGAAGGGGGATGAATGATGTGGGATGTCGTTCTGTATTCTGCAAATATGTGTTGCTTTTATTGACTGATAATAAAACTGATTGACCAATGGCCAGCCAGAATATAGATAGGTGGGAAATCCAAACAGAGATAGAAAAAGAAAGAAGAGTCAAGGAGATGTCATGTAGCTGCCAAAGGAGTAACATGCCTGAAAATTACCAGTAAGACATGGCCACATGGTGATACACAGACTAGTAAAAATGGGTTAATTTCTATGTAGAGCTGGCTGATAAGAAGTCTGAGCCATTGTTCAAACAATTACAACTAGTAGTAAGCCTCAGGATGATTATTTAATAAGCAGCTATGGGGACTGGTGAGTGGGAGAGAAACTGGTCCAGTGAGGCTGGGAGAGACAGAGAAAAACCTCCAACTACAGATGACTGACATTGTACATCTAAGGGAGAAGTTTGGAGAGAACAAGCCCATGAAACTAGAACCCCTGCTTCAAGAGAAGAGATGGAAACACAGTATTGGGAGAATCTGCAATCCCAAACTAAGACAAATGCTTTTTTTTAAAAATCACATTTTAGGGATGACATTTCTACTTAGTATAAAGTTCATTGTTAGAAGAATAATTAAAATTTTGCTCTTATTCCCCAAATCTCTTGAATTTTATCTGTTATTTAGAATATATGGTCATTTGACTTGAATGTATGAAATTCTTTTCTTGGAAGAAAGGTTAAGAAGCAGGTACAGACAGTGTCTTATCTTTGTGCATCATACAAAGGTATGGGTTTCTTAAGCCCAGCATTCACAATGATGTGCATTTATCTATTACCAACCCTGCTCTATGCCTGTAAGCACCACAGTCTCCAGTCCTCTCCATCCAAAGCATTTCTAGAATCCTCTTAACAGTTACCAGCCTTCTTGGCTGTGGAGACAGCTGAAGAAGACATTCTGAGCATGAGGGAGGGGTATGTGGCTGTAATGTTTCCTAGTGAGTAAACAGTGTTGTCCACATGATAAAAATGGATGAGTGTGAAATGATTTATTTCCTAGAATTTGGAGATGTTTTGTAAGTACAGTGTAATTGTTAGGATTTGTTCCCAGCCCAGTGTAATGTTGACAGGGACACAGCCAGCATCTGCCTGAAATGTTTCCCCAAGGTCTTATTGAATGGCAAATACAATTCCTTGGGGGAAAGCCTGATGTTCAGACTTTCTGAAGTATATACAGTGGGAAGCCAAAATAAAGGCTTGTTCCATTGCTATGAAAGCTCCATGGCTATATTTGAGCTATACCTGTAAATTCTTAGTAACTTTGTTTTTATAATGTTAAATGCAGTTTCAAGAGCTCTTACTCACTTCGATTATATTTGTAATATATACTTTATCTGTTCCTATATTGAAAAGCTGGTGAACTATTGATTTGGGGGGAGATAGAGTCATGGAAGACAAGAGGGATCTTTCCAAGCTCTTGTGTTAATGGGGTGACAGGAGAGATTCATACCCATTGCTGTTGTTGGTTGTTTTAGATCTCAATATTTACTCACTGACTAAAATGAGGTACTTAAAACTAGGAAAAATCAACAATATGCATTTAAAGTGTTTTGTCAACTGCTAGGTGGCAACTCTTTCACTATTATGTTCAGGGTAAAACAGAATTTCAGACTGTTGAAGAACTATCAGAGGGCATAAAGCCCTAAACCACTGAGAGTATGTTGCATACCTGTCTTTCCATATCACTGCAGTGCCTGGCCTGGTAGTTTATGGTGTCGAGTGACAACTTCAAGTAAGGATAACTTCCCATTTTCTGAGGAGGTTGTCTAATCTTAATTCACCTACGAGGGGAATATTTCATAAGACAAGCTAGGATTCCTGTTGCCTTGGCAATATCTTTACTTTTAAAGAATGATTGTTTGTAGCAATGATGCCTGTTAGCATTGGAACAGAGTGGAAAATCGCAAGTTTCTCAGTGTTTCCATGCATGGCATACTACTCTGAGATTCAGGCACAGTGAACCTGTATTCCCAGGAATTCTCAGACATTTCAACATTGGGATCACTTAAAACATACTTCTCTCTATCTTCATGCTGTACTGTTTGGGTAACTACCACCACATCATTGTAATGGTTCTGGACTCTCCCAAATCACAATGAACTTGAGCCATTTCTCATCTCCTATCCTTCTCTTCTCTCTCTTTTTCTTACTTTGCTTCATTGTCCCTTTATTCACATTCTTCTTCTTCTTATTTATTTGGTTTCAAATCACCCATTGGTATAGATAGCTGAAGGAACTACGTTGCCCATAAACTAATACAATTTTCTTTACAAGTCCATTTCATTATATGTCTTTCAGTACTAACCATTCAGTTTATTTCTGACATCATTAACCCCTGCTGCATGTGTGTGTGTGTGTGTGTGACTAAGTGCATACATTCAATGATGCAAAGAGGGTTAATTTAGTTATTTTTTATATTATAAATGTGCAATTATCCCTTTCCTTTCATATAACTGATTGGGTCTTGTAATGACCAGGAGTATTGTAAAAGTTACAATTTCAAGTGTGGCCTTGACATGTGAGTTCTCATCAGATAAACTTCCCCACCAGCCAGAAAGTCTCCCTATTCAGCAAGCTGCTCTATGAACTGGAACAGCTGCATTCCATCCTGTCCTTAATTAAATGGATGTCATTCATTTCCAGCCCACAGAATTAGTCAAGCTAACCAATCGCTACCTGCTACAGGAACCAGGAATATTTCATCCACTTGTTATCACAAGGGCCCTGGCAGGTCCTGTTGTGTCACTCTGCTCCAAATGCCACTTTTATGTGGTCTCACATAGTGGGAATATTCTTATTCTGTGGGTTGAGTGTGAATGATTAACAAATTGCATCACAGAGAAATAATGGGACAAATCCATCCCCATCTTCATAGAATAAGAACAAACACTATATTCTAGTACAGTTTAGTCAGACTTAGAGTCTGACCTTTTCCCTTAATATAAATTCCCCTTTATCTTCATACACAAACTTCCAAAGAGCCAAAAATTCTTTTTAGAGATTTGGCTAACCTTAAGCTATCATTTGTGCCCTTTTCAGTTATTTTCAATAATGTGTACATGTTTTTATGCATGCTTTGGGCAGCCCGAGCTTTTCTGATGGCTTTGAACACAATCAACAGAAGTTGCCTTTGCAATGGTTTATCCAATAAAAAATTGTCATTCAGACTTGTAGATGTATGCCTAACAGCCACACCATTTGCTAGAAAAGCTTTACTGGAACTTTTTAGAAACTAGTGAGTTACCTTCAAACTCAAGTATAAGAGTAGTCATGGCTCTCAATAACATAAACAGTACAAAATTTTCTATACGAAGTATTACTAGTGAATCCACCAACCCATCCATCCTGCTACTACCTATTCACCCATTCATTTTTTTCAGCATGTGTTTATTGTAAATTTATGTTTAACTTCACTACTTTGGTTGTTAATGAAAAGTACTAAAATGTATTTATCTAAGCATTACCAGGATGGATATAAAGCTAAATTAATTTTCAAAAATTTAAATTTTGAAAATTTTTTAATATTTCCAAACCAAGGCTGAAGGAATCACAGGAATTTACACAAGATCGCACAAACCTCTAAACCTCAGAGTGTGTGCCCAGTGCTGCATTATAAAAGTGGCCTAGTGAATGGAGGTGACATAAAAAGCAATTCTATTTCAAGTGCCAAAATATATGAAATAATAAAAATGTCATAGTAGATGAAAGATGCATGTAGGTGGTCCTTATAGGGAAGAAGTCCATGGAGAAAACAGGTTTTGAGCAGGGCACAGGGATGGTTTAATGTCCCTTTCATCTGCAATGGTGAAAGTGAAGGACATTTTCGTTAAAAAGGATGTCAGGCACAAAGTCACCCGGCATCAGAAATGCAGTTAATGGACACTCCTGTCAGGAGGGATGCTTTTATGAATTAGAGATTAAATTGTTGAGATATACGAAGCAAGTGCTAAATTAAAAGCTTTGAATGACAGAACAAAGTTTGTGAAGAGGTGAATCAACTGTTTTGATGTTCATGCCTTTCAAGAGTTAATAGGGCTCCACAGACTTTCAAAATAATCAGTGTATTAAGGACCTGAGCAGTCAAGATTAACATTGAAAGTTTAATTTTTGTTCTGTATAGTGAGACATTTCAAAGGCCAAATAAATTTCATTTCTGTGAGAGTCAAAATGTTGCTCCAAGCTGTATTGTTTTCTCATTTTTTACCCTACCTCACCAAAATTGATTCCTATTAACTACCAGATCATGAACACAATTGCTTGAACTAGTATTAATAGTGATTACCATTTATTGAACATTTACTGTGTAAGAATGCACTGAGATACAAATTAAAATACATTTTCCTTGTATTGGAGAAAGTGGTGTCTAGTTAGGATAGATGTATGCTTTTCTCAGTTTTTGACAGAATATGAAAGTCATCCATCATCCATATCTACTGAGGGAAAGTGGGATACTCATGTTGTACCAGCATCTTAAGAGTAATTTGCCCTGCAAATTGACTCATAGTTGTGCTTTGAAGCTGTCATTTCCTATATGAGAAGATAATTGTAATAGGGCCAAACTGACAAGTGGTGTTTTGATGTAAACAATGAGCAAACTGACAGATCAATAAATGCTGAGCAAGGCATGCTTCGCCTCGGATTATATTGACTTACTGCAAAAATAATGGAAAGACAAAATGAAAATGTGTTATGCTTTATCTGAGTTATGGTCATGGCAATAGAGAAGGTAATAGATTAACTCAGATAAGACTTGCTGTAAAAGAAGAATTGAGAACAACTTTGAGAAAATCAATTTGCAAGCGTCTCCATGAAATCAACTTTCTGAGAAACAATCAGCACACTTTGCTAAGAAAAATACCTGCCACCCTTACTCATGATAGAGGAGAGGGCTGGGCATAAAATACATTTTTCTTTTAGCTAAGGATTTGACCTTCAACAGAGGTTGGTTTAGAAATATCATAACTCTGAGACATCAAGTTGATATCCTATGGGGTCTAGCATTAAAATCATTGAGAGCTTTTGTGAGGCCATATAGAAAATAAACATGACAGTGATATGTACTTTAGGAGGTATGCTGAATAGACAGTCCCTCTCTCCTCCCTCTCCCCCTGCCCTACTCTCCCCATCTCCCCATTGTACCACAAGGACACTTGCTCAATTATGTTCACAGCATCCAGTAACTAGGAACAACCTAGAAAGTCCTAACTGAAGAATGGTAAAAAAAAAATGTGGTACATTTACACAATAGAGTATTACTTAGCTGTTAAAGAGATACCATGAAATTTGCAGGCAAATGGATTGAACTAGAAGAAAAATCATCTTGAGTGAAATAACCCAAATCCAGAAAGACAAATATGGTATGTACTCACTTATAAGTTGATATTAGCTGTTAAGTAAATGATAATCACACTATAATCCACAGACCCAGAAAGGCTAAATAACAAAGAGGGGCCCAAGGGGAAAATGTATGACTCTCCCTGGGAAGGAGAAATAGAAGAGATTTTGTGGGTGGACTTGGGACAGGTGGGGATGAGAACAGCATGACCATGTGATTAGGGTTAGAGGGAGAGAGTATGGGGAAGAGATATGAATTGGAGACCATTTGGGAAATGACGTGGAAACCAAATGTAGTATAAACTCCCAGGATTCCATGATGGTGACCCTAGTGAGGCATCTTATTAATGGAGGACATGGAACTGGCCATCTTCTGTAGCCAGGCACCTTCTAATGGTGGGACTGGGATGCCAATCCAGTCACAGAACCCTCAATTTATAATCTATCCTGCCTATAAGATATACTGGGGTAATGGATGAAACGAATTTGTGGAGTGGCCAACCAATGACTGATGTAATTTGAGGCCCACACCAGATCAGAGAGTCCATGCCCAACACTGCCCAAATACCTAAGATAGAAAAAAATCAATAAAATAATATTCTGCTACATTCATAGGTCACTGGAAACCACAATCATCGTCAGAGAGGCTTTCTCCAGTAGTTTATAGGAACAGATACAGAGACCACAGTCAAATATTAGGTTTCGAGAGAGCTCAAATTGGAGATCTCCATCTAGGAACTTTCCTTTGAGCTCAGGGAGCTCTGAGGAAGAGGAAGAATTGTAGGAGCCAGAGGAGTTGAGTACACTAGGAGAACAGGGCCCACAGAATCAACTTAGAATGGTTCACAGGGGCCAAAAGAGACGGAAACAGCACCCATAATGCCTTCATGGGTTTGCACTAAGTCCTCTGTATATATGTTATGGTTGTTAACTTGGGGTTTTGTGGGACTCCTGAGACTGGGAGTAGGAATGTCTCTGATTCTTTTGTATGTTTTGTTTTGGACCCTTTTCTTCTTACTGGGTAGCTTCCCCCAGTCTTGATATTAGGGTTTGGGTCTTATTGTATCGTGTTATGCTGTGTTTTGTTGATATACCTGGGAGGCCTCCTCTTTTCTGAACTGAAATGGAGGAGGAGGGGATCTGGAGGACAGGGGAGGGGGATGGTAGGAGTTGAGGGAGGATGAATTCAGTTGGGATGTTATTTATGAGAGAAGAATAAATAAAGAAAAGAAAGGCAAAAAATAAAGAAAATCTCACACAGATTTGTGAAAGTATTAAGTAAAGTGACAGAAAAGGTTAGATTACACTGCAAGAAAGTAGTCCACTAGAATGAGGATACTCAAGGCTCTTGACTACTTTTGGACTTCCTTTTATGAGGTAAAGAGAATAAGGGTTTGGATGATAAGCAGCATAGCTTAGGTGGCTCTTTCTATGGATTGAAAGTTTAGATCATAATTCATTTTCCCTACTTTCCATTTGCCTTCCCATAATTTATCTGATTGCAACCACTCATGTATAGATTGAAGATATGGCAAATAGAGGAATCCCCGTAAAAGTTTTCTGGAGTGGGGAAGGGAGGGAGAGTGAGTCCCAAGCTAAACTACTAAATTATCTCCTGTGCTTGTCTGACACATATATATGTATTCTTCACAACTTGTACTTTCCAAAAATATCTTTGTAGTCTTAACTCAGTCTTAGGATCTGCAAGAAGTTGTCATACAACTTGGCTTTTTGATGACAACCCAGATGATATAGGTCAGAAATAATTGGGAGTGGGTGATGACATTGAGTTCAGAAACTATGTGTCACAATTATTGTGACCAGGCAGTATCTCAGGGGACTTGACTTGCAGCAAGATGCGGTAATGATTAATAGAATTCCATGGATCAAGGAACAAAATAGATGGGTGGCTAGTAAGGATACTGCTCAGTAGATATGGTCAAAAGAAAACAAGCAACAGAAAGGAGAATGAACATATAATTATAATAAAATATAGCTTCCTTTTTCCAATTTCTGGACTCATTGGAATCTTTTCCTCTTACCTCATGAGAAGTACGTCTCCATCAGGAAAAAGAACTGATAATAGTACAGCATGTATGTCATATAATGTTTTCCCTAGCCCTTTGCCAGTGAGTCATATGCCACTTGTCTGGGAGAATGTCTTTTGGGCAAAGAGAATTCCCACACATTCTGAGAATTAAACATAAGGAATCACTTATAACTGATGCCAAGTTGGCTGAAGCATTATTGTTGCACCACTGTTACTAGAATTAGGTCATACAGCAATCATATTATCAATTGTGGTCTTAACCAATGTCCAGCTAGATTAGTGTTAATCTCCTAAATCTATAAGTCTCAGTAGGCCTTATTTGGTCAACCCAAACAGTACAACTGAGATTTTGTACTTAGTATTTGGGGGGCCTTCATATTGTGTCCTTGATCTTCAGTAAAGGCCAAGCAAAACTGCTAAAACTTTCTTTCATTGGGCAAAGAAACAGAGTGATAAGTAGTCCTACATTAAAGACCTAGCAGAGTCCTGCCATAGAACTTTTAAACCTAACCAATCTTACCCCTGTTAAAGTCAAATATAGCCGGGCGTTGGTGGCACTCGCCTTTAATTCAAGCACTTGGGAGGCAGAGGCAGGTGGATCTCTGTGAGTTTGAGGCCAGCATGGTCTCCAGAGTGAGTGCCAGGATAGGCTCCAAAGCTACACAGAGACACCCTGTCTCAAAAAACAAAACAATAAAAAGCCAAATATAGTCTGAGAAATTACTGCAGATCACTTAAGTCTCAACCAAGTTAGATTATTAGTTATAATTCCCATATAATAATACCATTGCTGTACATTGCTAAAGACACAAGGTGATTTGGTGAACACATTATTTTTTTCCAATAGAGAAACAGCATCTTAGTTTGCATTCATACAAAACAGAGGATAATACACATTCACAATTTTTCCAGATTCATGAAAACTAAAATATACTCTTTCTTGATATTGGCCAAAGTGATGTAGAATGTCTCATCTTTCACAAACATCATGTCACATAAAACCTAACAGCAATAGATGACATGGAAACTTAAATTAAATTAACACTTTTCCTTGATATGATCAACCAGATATTTGGCAGCAGGTTAACAATCTCAATTCTCTTCTGTCCTGAAAGCATCATCGTTTTCCCCCATAGTAATATATACTTATTGTAGGTACTGTCCTTCCTCCCCAGGGTATCAGGGTTAATCAGGAGTATAGATAAAGCTTTTTTTTCTGACTAAAGAATCTCCAAAAGGTTGCAGTGAATCAAAGGTCCTACAGAACAGTGAAACAAGTAAGGTCATGAGCCCAGGGCCAAGGAATCAGTTGGGGGAATTCTGGACAATTTTATCTATAAGTGTCTCAGGACCTAGTCTAGCACATCACCAGGAGAGTATACTAAAGCCACAGCTGAAGCAGAGATCAGAGGCAATACTCTTGAGGATGAATTTACAAACAAGGATGTATGATAGCCCCTAAATCAAAGAACTGACATGGTGCTTTGGTCCTTGGTCTTGGAAGAAAAGAGTAGAAGGAGGGATGTCTCCACATAACATCCCTCACCAGGACCACAGGAGGACCTTTTAGAACGTGTGAACAACCCTTGGCTCTGTAAGTTAGACATCTTTCTTCTCAAAAGTCTTATCTCATCAGGAGATTCAGCAAAGATCTCTGAAGTATAAGCTGTGATTGCTATTTAAATACTTTAGACACCTTGAGTCCAGCAAACAGACTTCAAGAAAAGTAGAAATGAGATCAGAGTAACTGGTCTACTTAATTAAGAGGAAGTAGAGTGAGGCAATAAATAACATGTATCGATCTTGAATACTTGTATTTTTCTCATCAAACTATGGCTATAGACAACTTTAGGGAAGCTTATATAGGAAAAGAATGATTACAAGGCTCACAGGGCTTGGGTCAGGCCTCCAGGTGAGATATTGTAACCACTAGAAGTGGTAGGTAAGGGTAAATGAGATTTAGAATAGATAATTACAGAGGGGAACAGTTTCAACCTTACAGTAAATTGCTATGACAGGGTCTGTACTTAATCACCAACTCATGTTTAGAAGTTGTCCATTTTATCTCCAGGACTTTGAGATGGTCCATGTAGCACAGGTTTGGATGGTTGCAGACACAGAGATGCAATGTTCAGGTCCTTACTCATGAAAGGTTCTTTGCTGAGGGGGGGAGGGTATGGTTTGTGGGAGACCCTCTCCTCCACCTTAATTTTGTTTCTTCAACTTTGTAGTGGAAGCTACTTTCTTCTAGTCTAGACTTCTAGACTCTGGTATAAGGTTTTGTCATTTTCTTCAATGAAAAGCTACTTTAGACCATGAATCAAAGTTTGAGTTACCAGAGATTTTTACCAAACCTACAATTCTTTTACTTTCACAGCTCTGATACTTAGCAGTATATTACATGGCTAATTACTTCATAGAGAATCAAAAGTGACCACAGCTAAACTATCTGTTTCATATATCTCACAATGTGTGTCACAAAACCAAGGAAATCCACATTTAAGACACATGCCAGATGAATTGTTATAAAGAAATAGAATAAGAGGGATGGATAAAAAGTATCCAGATGATGAGAGTAGATAAGAGAGATTGAGGGGAGTCACCTAGAAAAGAGGTGACAGGAAAAAATTAAAATGATGACTTTGTTCACCACATTCTGGTAAACTAGAGCTAAAGGTACTGTGAAACTTACCAAGATTAAATTTAAGACTAGCAAAAGAAATACCTTTTATTATGAACGACATTAACAAAAAGAAAAAAAATGTTCAAAGGCCACCTATCTTCTCTTCTACGGGGTTCAGTGTGGATGAATTTATGTTGAGGTCTTTGATCCATTTGGACTTAAGTTTAGTGCATGGCAATAGATATGGATCAATCTGTAATCTTCTACATGTCTCAATCCAGTTATGCCAGCACCATTTGTTGAAGATGCTTTATTTTTTCCATTACATAAATTTAGCTTCTTTGTAAAAATCAGGTGTTCATAGGTGTGTGGGTTAATATCAGGGTTTTCAATTGATTCCATTGGTCTACCTGTCTATTTTGTGCCAATACCAAGCTGTTTTCAGGACTATCGCTCTATAATAGAGCTATTAGGGAGGGTGATGCCTCCTGAAGTTTCTTTATTGTACAGGGTTGTTTTGGCTATCCTGGGTTTTTTGTTTTTCCATATAAAGTTGAGTACTGTTCTTTCCAGGTCTGTGAAGAATTGTGTTCAGATTTTGATGGGAATTGCATTGAATCTGTAGATTGCTTTTGGCAAGATTGCCATTTTTACTATGTTGATCCTGCCTATCCAAGGGCATGGGAGATCTTTCCATTTTCTGGTATATTCTTTAATTTCTTTCTTTAAAGACTCAAAGTTCTTTTTTCTTTTCTTTTCATTTCTATACAGGTCTTTCTCGTTTTTTTGGTTAGTAACATTTTATGTTGTTAGTTGCTATTGTAAAGGGTGATGCTTCTCTGATTTATTTCTCAGCACATTTATCTTCTGTATATAGTAGGGCTACTGATTTTTGAGTTAATCTTGTATCCTGGCACTTTGCTGAAGGTGTTTATCAGCTGTATTAATTCCCTGGTAGAGTTTTTCCAGTCACTTATGTAAACTATCATATCATCTGCAAATAGTGAATTTGTATCCCCTTGCTCACCTTTTGTTGTCTTATTGCTCTATCTAGGACTTCGAGTACAATATTGAGGAGATATGGAGAGAGTAGACAGCCTTGTCTTGTTCCTGATTTTAGAGGAATCACCTTGAGCTTCTCTCCACTTAGTTTGATGTTGGCTGTTGGTTTACTGTATATTGCTTTTATCATATTTAGGTATGTTCCTGTTATTCCTGATCTCTCCAAGACCTTTATTATGAAGGGATGCTGGATTTTGTTAAAGGCTTTTTCATCATCTAGTGAGATGATCATGTTGTTTTTCTTTTTCAGTTTGTTTATATGGTGGATTAAATTGATGGATTTTCTTATGTTGAACCATCCCCACATTCCTGGAATAAAGCCATCTTGATCATGATGGATGATTTTTCTGATATGTTTTTGGATTCAATTTTCCAGTATTTTGTTGAATATTTTTGCATGGATGTTCATGAGGGATATTGGTCTGCAATTCTCTTTTGTCATTTTGTGTTTCTGTGGCTTGGGTACAAAGGAGGAGACCACTTTCTGAACATAACACCAGTAGCTCAAACATTGAGATCGAAAATTAATAAATGGGACCTCCTGAAACTGAGAAGCTTCTTTAAGAAAAGGACACATTCAGCACGACAAAATACCAACCCACATAATGGGAAAAGATATTCACCAACCCCACATCTGATAGAGGGTTGATCACCAGAATATTCAATGAACTCAAGAAGCTAGCCACCAAAACACCAAACAATGCAATTAAAAGATGGAATGCAGAACTAAATAGAGAATTCTTAACAGAGGAATCCAAAATGGTTGAAAGACACTTGAGAACATCCTTAGCCATCAGGGAGATGCAACTCAAAACCACTCTGAGACACCATCTTACTCCTGTCAGAATGGCTAAAATCAATAACACCAATGACAATCTATGCTGGAGAGGATGTGGAGAAAGATGAACTCTCCTCCATTGCTGGTGGGAGTGCAAACTTGTACAACCACTTTGGAAATCAATATGGCAGTTTCTCAGGAAAATGGAAATCAGTCTACCTCAAGATCCAGCAATCCCTCCCTTGGGCATATACGCAAAAATGCACACTCATACAATAAGGACATATGTTCAACTATGTTCATAGCAGCATTATTTGTATAGCCAGAACCTGGAAGCAACCTAGATGTCCCTCAACTGAAGAATAGATAGAGAAAATGTGGTACATTTACACAATGGAGTACTACTCAGTGGAAAAAAAAATGGAATCTTGAAATTCACAGGCAAATGGATGGAACTAGAAGAAACCATCCTCAGTGAGGTGACCCAATCACAAAAAGATAAACACGGCATGTACTCACTCATTTTTGATTTTTAGACATAGAGCAAAAGATCACTAGCCTACATCCCACACTGCCAGAAGAGCTAGGAAACAAGGAGCACTCCAAGAGAAGATTGCATAGTCCCTCAAAGAAGGGGATGGGGACAAAAACCCCTGACCAAATTGGAGCCTGGGGGTAGGGAGAGGAAGGAAAGTCTTCATCCAGTGGCTGTCTGAAGCAGAAACAGACACCCATAGCCAAGCACTGAACCATACTACTGCAATTCAGTTGTGGAGAGGGAGGAGGTTTGAGCAAAGGAGCCAAGATGGGGATGGAGAGACCTGTGGAAACAGTGGACCTGGCCTACTGATAGAATGGAGATCCTAGTCATAAAGCTGGGGAAACAGCATTGGACCAAACCAAACCCTCTGAATATGGGTACCAACTAGGAATCCAAGACAGTCTATGGGTCCTCTAACAGAGGAGCCAGTCTTTTTCCCTAGAGCACAAATGGACTTGGGGAGCCCATTCCCTTTGTAGGCATACAATTGCAGCCCAGATACAGCAAGGAGGGTCTAGACCCTCCCCCCAAACAATATGACAGACTTTGAAGGTTCTTGGTAGAGTGCTTCACTATTCCTGGGGAGGAGTTGGGGGGGTAGGTTGGGTGGGGAACATGGGACAATGGGAGGGTGAGGGAATGGGGTATGGATATGTAAACAAATATAGAAAATAAAAATAAAAAAGTAAAGGACAGTTACAGGTGCCACATGTTTGTTACATCCAAGGAATGTTGATGTTGAAAGTGCAAATTTAGAAAGCTTTATGAACTGATAAATAACTGATAAGAAATTTAATAAATGTTGGGGTCAATGTATTTCTTAAGGAAGTACACTTTTTCAAAAATGTTTAGTTATCTTACTACATAGCCCAAGCACAGTTTTCCCTCCCTCTGCTCCTCCCAGCTCTCCCACATATTCCCTCTCTTCCAGATCCACTCCCCCTCCATCTCCTCTTCAGAAAAGAACAGGTTTCTAAGAGACAAAACAGCCAAAGAGGACAAAACAAGTTACAATAAGACAAAGTAAAATCCTCAAAATACCCCAGTTATTTTATGTAGCAACAGCTGCAGATTTGTGATCAGACATAGAGCACTGTTTGGGATAATTAGACATGAAGGAAGAAGATTTTAGAAAAAATATGTATTTAGACAACCTTAGACATGCAATCTCCCTTGTTTAGGGAACAGTGCCTATAACTTCATCTCATGAAAGCATATTTGTTTTTCTTCTGAGATAATTCGGCAACTGCCTTTGATTATTTGAAAGGGGATGCTATGGGCTGTACTAGTTCCTCTTCTCATAGGTAGGCAACAAACTATCTGACATGGCAATCTCATGTAGAGAAGGGTTTATTGTGTGTCACAGTTTAAGGAATAGAATCCATTGAGGGGAAAGCAGGCAGCAGGAGCATGAGCATGCTGGTCACATTGTGTCAGCATTCAGGAAGCAGAGAGAATGCCTGTGTTCAGCTTGCTTTCAGTTTTCTATTCAGTGAGACCTCTGCCCTTGGAATCATGTCACCCACGTTCAGATGTCTTCCCCACTCAGTTAAACTTCTCCATGGAAATACACATGTGCACATGTGTGTGATTATATGTGTGTGTGTGTGTGTGTGTGTGTGTGTGTGTGTGTGAGTGAGTGAGGGTGGGTGCATGTGTGCATACCTCCAGAGGCCTGTTTCCTGCATGGTTCTAATCCTAGTTAGGTTGAGAATTAAGATTAGCAGTAACAGGGCAATGGTTCATTACAAAAGGAGGCAACCCTTTTTTAAATAAGGGAGTCTGCTCAGCCTTAAATGGGACATTTATTTCCAACTCCTGACACCACCATAAAAGCTCCGAGAAAACAATGTGGTAGTGGAGGCACAAAGAAGGCAAGAGCTAGGGAGAGGATGGGGAGAAGTGCTCTCTTCTGGACTTAACATGTTTACCCTGGCCAGAGTCTCACAGCACCTGTAGTTACTTGAACAATACCTTCTGAAGATCAAGCTAGCACAAATCCCAGAAAGAGTGGGGTCGATGGTTTCCAGAAGCTCTCCCCCATTCTGTGGAGGTATTTCTGGGGGAGGGCGAATCATTCTTCACAGATGATATGGCTTCCGGTAGGCTTCCTGTGCTTCAGTGAATTGTCTCACTCCTATGCACATTTACGGACCTGAGGACTTACTGGGTTATTAAAAATAAAAAAAGACAAGTTAGGAGAGGGTATTATGGGAGGATATGGGGGAGCTAGAGAGGCTAAATGAATGAATGTAGGTATAATTATATTTCATTGTGTACATATATGAAATTCTAACAAAAAATAATAAAAGTTAAAATAGAATTAAGGGACATCACTATATGAAAGTTTATTTCTTTAGTGCCTATGTTGCAAGCTTAGAGACTTCAAAACATAAAGGGCTAAGGCAGAACATGAACTATATGGAAAGAGGAAGACTGACCTGTAATAAAGAGGTCACAGAAAAAGTGTTGAAAGTATTACCAGGTTGTAAAATCTTTTTCTCCATAGAACAGAAAATAGATATAAAACTCTTGCTTGTTACGTGAGTCACAGAACTGTGGCCTGTTCTGGAGAGTGCAGCATAGAAGAAAAAAAAAACAAAAACTTAAGTGTTTTGATACATACTGTGATACCAAGATTTGAGGTATCACAGAAAATTGAGTTCATTAGAGAAATAAATCTCTATTTTTTAAATTAATTTTTTATTTGAATTAGAAAGATTATTTTACATGTCAATCCCAGTTTCCTCTCCCTCCCCTCTTCCCCTGCTCCCCCAACTAACACCCTAGCTATCCCATACCCTTTCTGGTCCTCAAGGATTGGTGAGGCCTTCCATAGGGGATCTTCAGAGTTGGTCGTATCCTTTGGGATAGGGCCTAGGCCCACCCCCTTGTGTCTAGGCTCAGGGAGTATCCATCCATGTGCGATTGGGCACCCAAAGACCATTCCTATGCTAGGGATAAGTACTAATCCACTACAAGGGGCCCCATAGATTTCTGAGATCTCCTCACTGATACCCACATTCAAGGGGATCTGGATCAATTCCATGCTGGTTTCCCAGCTATTAGTCTGGGGACCAAGTTCTCTCCCTTGTTCAGGTCAACTGTTTCTCTGGGTATCACAAGCCTGGTCTGGACCCCTTTGCTCGTCACTTCTCATTTTCTGCAACTGAATTCCTGTTAAGTTCAAGGTTTAGCTCTGGGTATCTGCTTCTATTTCCACCAGCTGCTGGATGAAGGCTATAGGATGGCATATAAGTCAGTCATCAATCTCATTATCAGGGAAGGGAATTTAAGGTAGCCTCTCCTCTGTTGCTTAGATTGTTAGTTGGTGTCATCATTGTAGCTCTCCAGACATTTCCCTAGTGTCTGATTTCTCTATAAACCTATAATGTCTCCTTCTATTACAGTATCTCTTATCTTGCTATCTTCTGTTCCTCCCCCAACTCAATCTCCCTGCTCCCTCATGTCCTCCTCACCCCTCCTCTTCTCCCCTTCTCATTCTCCTAGTTCCCTCTCCCCTCCTGCCATGCTCCCAATTTGCTCAGGAGATCTTGTCTCTTTACCCTTCTCCAGGGGACCATGTATGTCTCTCTTAGGGTCCTCTTTGTTTACTAGCTTCGCTGGCAGTGTGGATTGTAGGCTGGTAATCCTTTATGTCTAAAATCCACATATGAGTGAGTACACACCATGTTTGTCTTTTTGTGACTGGGTTACCTTGATCAGAATGGTTTCTTCTAGTTATATGCATTTGCCTGTGAATTTCAAGATTCCATTTTTTTCCTGCTGAGTAGTACTCCATTGTGTAAATGTACCACATTTTCTCTATCCATTCTTCAGTTGAGGGCATCTAAGTTGCTTCCAGATTCTGGCTATTACAAATAATGCTGTGATGAACATTGTTGAACAGATGTCCTTGTTGTATGAATGTGCTTCTTTTGGGTATATGCCTAAGAGTGGAATTGCTGGATCTTTTGGTAGACTGATTCCCATTTTCCTGAGGGATTGCTATACTGATTTCCAATGTGGCTGTACAAGTTGGCACTCCCACCAGCAGTGGAGGAGTATTCCCCTTTCTCCACATACTCTCCAGCATAAACTGTCATTGGTGTTTTTGATTTTAGCCATTCTGACAGGAGTAATATGGTATCTCAGCGTTGTTTTGAGTACATTTCCCTGATGGCTAAGGATTTTGAGCACTTACGTGTCCTTTAGACTCCTCTATCGAGAATTGCCTATTTAGTTCTGTACCCCACTTTTTAACTGTATTATTTGCTGTTTTGGAGACTAGCTTCTTGAGTTCTTTGTAAATTTTGGAGATCAGCCCTCTGTTGGATGTGGGGTTGGTGAATATCTTTTCCCAATCTATGGGCTGTCATTTTGTCTTGCTGGCTATGTCCTTTGCCTTACAGAAGCATCTCAGTTTTAGAAGATCCCATTTATTAATTGTTGATCTCAGTGTCTGTGCTACTGGTATAATGTTTAGGAAGCAGTCTCCTGTACCAATTTGTTCATGGGTATTTCCTACTTTCTCTTCTAATAAGTCCAGTGTGGTTGGATTTATGTTGTGGTCTTTGGTCCATTTGGACTTAAGTTTTGTGCATGGAGATAGACATGGATCTATCTGCAGTCTTCTACATGCCAGCATTCTGTTATGCCAGCACCATTTGTTGAAGATGCTTTCTTTTTTCCATTGCATACATTTAGCTTCTTTGTCAAAAAACCAGGTGTTCATAGATGTGTGGGTTAATATTAGGGTTTTCAATTTGATTCCATTGGTCTACATGTCTATTTTTGTGCCAATACCTAACTGTTTTCAGGAGTATAGTTCTATAATAGGGCTTGAAATCAGGGATGGTGATGTCTCGGGAAGTTCTTTTATTGTACAGGGTTGTTTTGGCTATCCTGGGTCTTTTGTTTTTCCATATAAAGTTGATAATTGTTATTTCTTGGTCTGCGAAGAATTGTGCTTGGATTTTTATGGCAATTTCATTGAATCTGTAGATTGCTTTTGGCAAGATTGCCATTTTTACTATGTTGATCCTCCTTATCCAAGAACATGGGAAATCCTTCCATTTTCTGGAAATCTCTATTTTTCAGTTAGGAGAAAACTGTTACAATGGTACAGAAAAGGGTTGTTAGCTGTTATTTTATGCATATGGAGAGAATCTGTGGCATGGTAACACATATTATAAGGAGCTTTATTTTTATGGGAAAATGGAAATTATGGTAAATATGTATTATGATCAAAAACATAACACAAGAAGAAATTATGGTTACACAAGTATTTCAAATCCCATTTGATAGCCATAATAACTCAGAGAGTGGTGATAAATATAATTGGCATAATTTTTCTTTGTTCAATTTTATTTACTTGTTTATATGAGAATTCCAGTATATATTTACTCTTCACATCGATGCCTGAATGGAAATTATGCACAGTTTTGATTTGAGTGTCTGACTTCCAGAGATTACATGCAGAGTGAGTAGGTGCTATGAATTTGGAATGTACCTCGATTTAAGCTGGGTAGTTAAGGAGAATAAAAGGCAAAATGGCATGTTCTTCAGTTGTGAAAATTGATAGAAAGATGAATTAAATTTAATCCACCAATGATGTATTGACTTTTAACAAGTTTGTATTCCTAGGTTTGGGGTCCTTGACCATCCCGATAACCTCTTGGAGTCTTTTGTTTGGTGAAATCTATAATTGGATTTGTTTTTGTCATTGATTAGCAGCAGTTTTTTTTTTTTTTTTTGGTTTTTCAAGACAGGGTTTCTCTGTGTAGCTTTGGAGCCTATCCTGGCACTGGCTCTGGAGGCCAGGCTGGCCTCAGACTCACAGAGATCCACCTGCCTCTGCCTCCCTAGTGCTGGGATTAAAGGCGTGAGCCACCAATGCCTGGCAATTAGCAGTACATTTGAATAGTGAAATGTGTTATAGAAGAAGTATATTTGGAAAAAAGTATATATTGAATCCTATGTTCAATTTTACATAAAATATTGACCTTTGGAATGAAAGGTTAGAGGTTCTCAGATTGTAAATAATGTTTTGTAGGTTGGTTTATGGAGCTAATTAAACAAGACTCTTGGTCAACATGTCCTGTGGTTTCAGAAGTAATTTTAAATGTCTCTACAGTGATTGTCACCATAGGGATTCTAGGGTAAAGGTTGCAGTTGAGTTTGTTTCTAGTAGACAATAAAAAATTATAGAGCACATTGAACATTTCCCAGATAAATCCTTTGGGATGAACAGCATTTTGTAGATATACTTAGTTGTATGTTAAAGTTGGTTCTTGAAACATTGACTCTTGCAAAAGAAACACACTATTACAAGAAGAAACAGACTTGAAAAAAGTAAACTTTATAATTTTGTTACGTGATGTCAGTAACCATATATATAATAAGCACACATTTGCTGATAACATACAACATTGAACATTTGTTTAAATGTATCTGTCTACCTGTGATTCATAATTCACTTCCGGGCTTCAGGAAGTGGACATCACTATGGCTTTCTTGTTTCTTTTTGTTGGTTTCAGCCAATGGGAGGAATTAGCAGAAGCATGGAAGACCAAGATGAGTTCCCCAGGCTCCTACCTTCCCTACCACTGTGATTCTGTGAGTGGCTGATCCTAAGCTTTCAGATTTGGTCAAGAGGTTCTTCCCCATGACCCTGACACATCTGAGTGTTACTAATGTTTCATGTTTCTCTAGCCTCTTTAGTTATAGGGATTGCAATGGCATTCTATCATTATTTCCTGTTCTGTCTAGGATCTCCATTCACATTCTTTGAGCTCAAGAAACAGTTACAACATACATCTTTAGCCAATCCTACAAATTAAATTAGCATATTATATAACATATATTAATTATAATGGAAATTCTCTAAATGTTAAGATTTTGGGAAAAAAAGAGTCATCCGTGCATCACCTTAAGATATAGCAACTTAATGAAAGTTTATGTTTGTATGTATGCACAATAGAAAAAAATAACAGAACCTGGTTGGGGACATTGTTGAGCTGAGGAATCACTTTAGCTACTTAATCATAACATTCTATGATGTGGGATATGGTATTTAAATAATAATTGCCAATCATTTTATTTGATTTAACAGAACTAAATTAACATCACTAATATATACACAAAGATTGACTCTGCTATAGGTGCACCATGTTATGAATTTTTTGCTGATTTTTGTTCAACCCATTTTCAGCAAGCCCCCCAGGGAGGTGGAACTTAGGTGATGGACATGTTGGATTTATTTTTGACAGTTGTCCAATTCCTGTGTGTGTGATGTTCTCAGAATCTGAAAAGCACCATATATTTTGGTTCTCAAGTATTGAAAGCTTAAATAGGTCAACAACATACAATTCTGATTATGTAAACTTACTTGAATTACTAGTAGGCACCCTTGTAAGTTTATCACAGCTTATGTCACATCAAGGTCACAGATCAACATAGTTTAAATAGTGCCCTTTTGATTTGTGCTGCCAGCAGAGGCAAATGGAAGTTTTCTCTGCTTAATTACCATCGATGGAGGGTTATCGCTAATAACATTACATGCACCCCTGTGCCTCTTGAGATTCAATAACCTCCTTGGCTGACATTTTTATGTTTGAATTGCTTTGACTATTTCAACCAGATTGTAAGAGCCCTAGGCAGAGATCAAGTCATCTTATGAGTCAATACAGAGCAAAGCACATTGTCTGTATGTTGCAAACAATTCAGGAATAAAACTTTGCCAAGAGTCTTGCCTTACTGACATCTGCTGAATAATGAAGGCAATTGAAGGGACAAAAATAGATTCTTGTTATAATGTTCTTACTTTCTCTGGACTGATACCATTAAGCTAATTTTTCCTCCTCTGCATATAACTGGACTGGGTGCTTGGGCCATTGCAGAGTAGATTTCTTCAATTGTTTCTGCTTCTTGATTGCTATTTTTTTCTCCTTGATTTATAGTGTTAGGCTTGTAGCTAACATACTCTCACTCTTCCCATTCAACATCTGTCCTCCTTTTATGGCACCCTTCAGAGAACTGAGAGTGAGAGGAAATATTTTAACAGTAATAAATGGATAACCTGTCTGAGACATGAAAATATTCCCCATACAAAAGCTCCAGTTTTATAGATGAATGAATTATTCTAATTTTTAGTTGTCCTTGAAAATTAATGGTATGCAATTAATAATATGCTAATTCATTTCATTCTTGGTTCCATATGGTATTGACTTGAGTTTTGTGTTAAGTTTGCCCTTCTGTAAATGATTCAAAAATAACCTTTGCTATTGAGAAGTTACTTATTTATTTTGAAACAATCTTATCTTACATACCAATCCCAGTTTTCTCTCCCTCCTGTTCTCTCAATCCCCTACTATCTCCCCATCCCAACCCTTATCCACCCCTCTGAGAGGGCGAGACCTCCCATAGGAAATCATAAAAGTATGTCACATCATTTTGGGCAGGACTGAGGCCCTCTCTGCTGTATCTATGCTGAGCAAGGTATTCCTGCATAGGGAATGGGCTCCAAAAATCAGTTCATACACTAGGGATAAATACTAGTTCTATTGGCAGAGGCCCCATAGACTGCCGAAGTCTCCCAACTGACACCCATGTTCAGGGGGCCTAGTTCCGTCTTACACAGGTTCCCCAGCTGTCAGTCTGGAGTCAGTGAGCTCCCACTTGCTCAGGTCAGCTATTTTTTGTGGGTTTCCCCCAGCATGGTCTTGACCCCTTTGCTCATCACTCCTCCCTCTCTACAACTGGATTCCAGGAGTTTGGCCCAGTGCTTAGCTGTGGATCTCTGCTTCTCCTTCTATTAGCTACTGGATAAAGGCTCTATGATGTCATTTAAGGTAGTCATAAATCTCATTATAGGAGAAGGGCATTTAAGAATCTAATCTATTCCTTTTAGATTCTTTGTTGGGGTCATCGTTGTGGATTCATGGAAATTTCCCTAGTGCCAGGTTTCTCGTTAACCCCATAATGGCTCCCTTTATCAAGGTATCTCTTTTCTTGCTTTCCCTCTCTGTCCTTCCCCTAACTCAACCTTCCTGATCCCTCATGTTCTCCTCCAAGATGTCATAATCTTTGGGCAGAATCATGGTCTAAAATTATAGAGATGAGATTGAATATTTGTACACTTTTGCATGCTACTTGAATTCTCATGTAAAGGTTACATTTGTTATATGGATGACATAACCAATTTGGGCTTTTAAAAGATCTTCATTTAAGGGCTTTCTTTCAGACAGTTTGGTAAAGCATTTAACCCTAAGACAGGGGTTGATAACAAACCAACTCCATTGATTTGAACTTAAAAATAAACCCAGTTTATAGGTATGTTTCCTCTCTACAGCTATAAGATATAATAGATAAGAATTATCTATTTTTGTAGCAATTTTGGTCTTGTTTTTATTTTTGAAAAACTGATGCTTTATATTTGGAGTCAACATTGACAGATATATAAATTGATATTGGTTCCAATATGTTCAGCTTGGGGCTCTTCCTGCACCACTGGATGTGAAAAATGTGTTCCCTCATGCATTTAGTTTCTCTCCTTCCAATAATTAAGGAGCAGCCATACACACCTAGATAGGGTGACGTAACATTTAACCACCAGAATTTCATTAAACGCCAAGTTTTATGGCAGTCACTTTGTCTAAGGGCCTACGTGTTGCACAACACTGGTAGGGAAATTTGGAGAATTGTTGCCATGGGAAGCACTAAGTTAATAAACAATGGATATTAAATATATAAACCCCAAGTTCTTATCCCTTGAGTGGACCAGCTCAGAGACATGTTCCATATTCTCTCCTGGTGAACATCAGCAGGGTTAAGCCCTTGATGTCCCATCTTGTTGCCTATGATGTTCATTTTCTCGTGAGCACAATTGAATTTCTGTCCCCCATTTCCTCTCACCTTCATTGTTTCTTGCAATCACTTAAAAAGGGTAGGAAAAAATCAAAGTAGAGAGAATATTTTTTTTCTGGCCTTGGATTCAAATTTGAATACAAAGTTAACTTTCTGCTATTACTTTAGATGCAGACTTTACTGACTTACTGACGCCTGACAGAGTTTCAGTTCTCAGCATGTGGGACTCAGACATTTACCTTTTGTGGTTGTTCCTAAGTACTTTCCTCCTTTGGGAAGGCACAGCCCACTGGTCCTATTGTACTAGCTTCCACACCCTACATAGCCTGAACAGATATGTCCCAGGGATAAACTTCCAGTTATGGTGTGACCTCATGGCATGGTTGCCTGATTGTTGTAAACCAACTAATGAGAACAATTATTAGAAAATCTACTCTGAACTCCACTACAACATGCAGCCTCCAGGCTTGTCTCCCTCTGTCACCACATCTGCTGGCAGTGTGACAATGCTTCTGTGATACTCCTCTCATCCATCACTAATACCCCTCCCACATGTGTCTGTCAATAATAATTACTTCTCTTATGTGTTTTTTGTTACCCATATGACATACCAGAGCTTTTCTCTTGCTCAGGATTCCATAATTAGAGGCTACTTTGGGATGAAGAAGGTGGATAAAGGTCACACAAGAGTCACAGTGTGTCTGCAACTATAAACAAGTTTCCTGTGAAAGGGACAACTGGTCAAGGGTCAGTCAGGCAGTCTACCAGGATAAAGAACCATCCTGCACAATGCTCATCATAAATGTCAATGATCAGATTCTCTGGAGCCCTGTGAGAGCAAGGTTAGCATTCAAGAAAACTATCCATAGAGAAACTTGAAGACAAATAGAAGAATAAACACCATACAGGGGGTGGCATTGAATTTGGAGGGCAGGTTTATTTTCTCTGCTTTGTATGTGCTTTGAACATAAAGGGGGAGCACAGTTTTCCTCTCCCAGTCTCCCTTTCTCTCTCTTCTTCCTTCTCCTCTCCTCTGAGGACTGAACTTAGGGTCTTGCCTTTTCTAGAACCACATTTCACTTCTGATCTGTACCCCATTCAGGATGTTGCTAACATTCCAGCTAAGCTGCTTTGGTTTAGGGAGTTGAAAATTTCAGAGAAGCATACTGCCACATGATTCATTACATTGTTGTCCTTTAACCTTGAGATAGGGAGCATGATAAAACTTTGGGTTACCTTTTAGAAGTTCTGCAAACAATAGCCTTGGATGATTTGAATACCATCCTTTAAGCTATGGCATAACTTTGAACCAGTGAGCATTATGGAATAGATATTTAAGACAGAAGACATGGTCCGGAAGCAGGGATGGAATTCAGTGTGGCCTTATCCACTTTTCCCAATGACCTATTTGGGGAAACTTGTCTTATTCTAGGTTAAAAGTCCTGGTTTTGTTTTAATTTTATTCTAGGTTATGGCACTAGGCATTTCTATCAGAAGACACAGTAATATTCTCAATAAATAATCCAATTATTCTGGGTCCTTCTGGTATTAGACTAATAAGCAGTGGAAGGAGTTAACTGTACTGATAAGAGCAACTCCTTGTAATAAGGAGATGAGATTTGTGCCATGTGAAAAAGACAGAAATCGGTGTGCATGGGGCTTGTAAATTCCCATGAATCTCCAATACTTTTGTATTTAATAGTAAGTGCCATTGGGCTTCTGGAGCCAACATGAAGATGCAATAACCACAGCTTGTAATTCTCAGAGACAAGCACAAGTACGGCCTAAGGTAGTTACAGTCAATAGAGTGACTGGTAGGCAGGAGGAAATGTACAATGTCAGTTATGGCCTCAATATCACCCACAACAGTGAGAAAGAACTATAGTTTGCCCCATTACATTTTCTGTTGGAAGTCCCCATTATTTTTCTTGTGAGTCTTGAATGCTTTTTTAGAAATTTTTATGGACCATCAACTTGAAGAAGCAGTGATGGGGTAAATTGAACTTTGAGCATTGCCAGTGACAGATGCTGTTGGAAACCCCAACATATCTTCTTCAGTTCTGCCTGTGGCAGCGGCACTCACTGTTGTGGTAAAGGTACATTTTGATGGCATCCTTTTTTAAGTCCCATGGCCCTCTCTCTGAGAAGTGATGGGATAATTACTCTCATCCAATGACATGTAGGAATTTAAGCACAAACTCCTATAAATTACAATCACCTTATGTAGAACATGATGACTCATTTCTCATTTTTTCCAAGTTCAGAGTAGCACCAAGACCCTGGCATTTCAATACATAATGCTAATCTGCTTATAGTTCGTGCCCCATAATTCTCTAAACCCCTCAAAAGTCGTAGTTTTCCATCTTACTCAACCTAGTATAGCTGTATCATGATTCTTTTTATAATGAATTTTTGTACAATATGTTCTAATCATCTTTCCCCTCCTCAAACCCCTCCTAGATCCTTACTAACTCACTACCCAACTAGCTTCATGTGGTCTCTTTCTCTCTTAAAAAACAAACAAGCATTTTTTTCCCAATCCTAAGTTGGTACTCATTCAGCATTGGGAAGTCATCTATGTTTTCAATTCTCATGAATTTTGAATTTTCCATCCCACCTCCATTAAAGTCTGTGAAGGATTTCCAATATGCCTTTCTGTGCTTCATAAATGATACTCAAGCTTTCTTATAACAGCTTGTACTTATGTTTGAAGTTCTAGCCATTTTTTGTTTTTTTTTTTTTGTTTTTTGTTTTTTGTTGTTGTTGTTTTTTGAGACAGGGTTTCTCTGTGTAGCTTTGGAGCCTATCCTTGGCACTCGCCCTGGAGACCAGGCTGACCTCGAACTCACAGAGATCTGCCTGCCTCTGCCTCCGAGTGCTGGGATTAAAGGCATGCGCCACCAACGTGAGGCTGGAGTTCTAGCTTTAATGAACTCTATTCCATTATCTTTAGAAGACTGGCCTAAGATGAGCTACATGTTATTTACTTAGAGAACATGGAGTACAATTAAATTCTGGTCTTACCATGTACCCAACACTGCAGTATCCAACATAGCCTTTCAACAACCTGCAATCAAGGGACATTCTAAGTCTTCTGTGTTTTTCCGTATGAGGATTTTCATTCTGTTGTCTCGAATCTTCAAACATCAGTCATGGTAGCTGATTATTACAATAATATACTTAAAATACCATTATTTTCTCATTTGGGTTATCATATATTAATTTTACAAATATAAGAGCTTATGAACAAATGATAAATGGGGAAAAACTGAGTCAAAATGGAATTACATAAAATTTAAGTTCAGAGTGGAAACTGGCATACCTTAGATAAAAAAACACAGTGTACACGACTCTATAGCTCGTTTGAACCACTCCATTATTTTCACAAGTTCAACAACCAGGTGCTATAACTGTTTGATTTTCACAATGTTGAAAGTTTCCAAAGCCCCATGATTCCTGAAATCAAGGACAACTAAAGAAATCCCTGTATACTTTGTCTGCATTCAAGAAAATGTCTTGCTCTCAAGAACCTACCTACAACTGCCCTGCATACGTAAGACTCATAGATGTTCCTTGTTTAGCTCTGTCATACTGTGCGCAGACCCTCCATATCCCATTTCTTTGCATTATAAAAGATTACCTGACTTATTTGTCCCATTGACGAACTGGAAGACAATGCTATTAAGTTGACTTGACATTTGATAATTCTCTTTTTGTCATGTATTACTGAACTTTGACCATTTCTAACTTAAACCACCGAACAGCTTTACTTTCAGGGAGCATTCTAAGAATCAACTGGATTCAAGGAAGTCTGGTTCTTGCCAGCTGTCTTATTATAATAGCTGCTCATACTCTGCATCTATATTTACTCTTCATTGTAAACGAAAATTCTATTCTATGTAAGAAAGCACAGATTCTTGGTGATCTTGGAGTCAGTGTTTTTCCTACTGTAACATCTTCCTTCTATTAAAATAGTCCCTTGAAATTTCAGTATCCCTTTCAGATAAATTCTTTTAGCCAAATCCAGTATTTTAAAAATTTGATCTGTCAGAAAAATAATCAAATCCATATATTCAATTTAATAATTTCTAGTAGTATGGAAAAAGTTATATGGAGAATGAAATTAACTTGTCACCTGTTTTGTTTCATTTTATTAAAATGTTACCAGCATGCAGTAAGTGTAAAAATTACCAATAGACTACTTTATATATCCTTTTACATACATTTTTGACATTCTATTTGTAGTGTTATAGTTATAAAACATCTTATTTTAGAGTGGATACATTTCAAATGCTTTTAAAGTAAGTGCTATTTGGGTCAACAAAGTGTTTTTGGTGTGGCTTCCCTTTGTCCATATTTTGGGAAAGTTATTATTACCACTTCCTTTTAAAACCTGGGTTCAACTTATTGTTTCCTTTTTCTAGTTTCTATGTGTTTTTGTCTCTCTTTTTTGCCTATTTAATGAGTCCACATGCTTTATGTTTTCACAGTTTACTTCACAAGACACATTTTCTTTTGCTGATTTATACAAATATCCAGTTTTTTGATTGCAGAAAAGATAAGACACAAGATAGAACACAAGAAAAAGTAAAGAACTATCTCCTGTTCTATTCTATATCAGCTGAAGGGAAAGACACATTTGTTTGCATTTCTGAAAGTAACAGCAAAAAGTCCATTACAACCATTTTTCCCATGTGCACAGAAATCCTGAATATAATAACTCTAAATTGCCTCCTAATCAGATGCACTCAGTGTGAGTTTGTTTACATATTTAGCATTGACTCATCATTGAAAGTCTGTAGTAGATAGAAAGGTAACCAGGGGAAAGATGTATTTGTCTAACAAGTGTTGATTTGCATTTCCTTGAAGTTCTTTTCTTTGTTGCTCTTTTTAAAGCTGATGAAACAATACCCAATTCTTTAATTCCCATATTTGCATTCAGGGTCATCTGTGCAATTGAGCTGGAACTGAAAAACCCTGCTGTGGCTGGAGCATAGCTCTGAGGCTTACTTTGAAACATCACCATACTCAGATGCTGAGAACACAAAACTGATTTGAGAAAGATTGCTGCTTCATTGATCCATGTTACTCAGCAACTTTTCCCAAGTACCTCCCCTTCCCCCAGGCACGCACATGTGCATGTGCTAACACACACAAAACCCTGTCACTGTCATCACTATCATTGTCTGATTCACTACGGACTCACAGAAGCTCTATGCCTGACCCACCAGCAAAAACAAAGTGATGGGAGCAGGGTCCATACTCTCTCTAAGGGTGTGCTTAGGAATCATGTTCTGACACAGATTCTGCTTTTTGAATATGTATTTTTGTGTGTATAAAGGTTTTGTCTGCCTTCATGCTTGTGTACATTGTGTGTGTCTGTTGTCCCCAGAGGAGAGAAGAAGGTGCTGGATCCCCTAGAACAGGAGTTACAGACAATGTTTGAGCTTTCTTGAGTCCTGGAAAATGGACTTTGATCCTCCACAAATGCAGCAAATCCTCTTCAGCACTGAGCCATCTCTCTAGGCCCTAATATAGATTGTGTTCATTTCCACTTATTTTTATTTTTAGTCCTCAACACTCACAAAGCAGTATTCACTCTATGTGGAAATTTTAAATTATTTAATTCCACCAAAATTTATTTAGAATTCCACATGTGCCAGGCCTTATGTTCAGCGATGCACAACTGAATGAAACAGAAGTTGTATAGACAAGAAAATATATGAGTATAATACAAATATAGTCAGTATTGTAATACAGTTGCTTCTAAGACATAGGTGTGTCATTGAAAAAGATTCCTGGGTCTGGAGGAACCAAAAGATGGGACCCACATTGATAGAATATATGCAGACCGCTAAAGGGAAGTTCACCAGATGCCCCAGCTACAGGAAATACTCAGCAGAGGGTGTGTTGAGTTCAAGGTAGTTAGTCATTAGGGCAAAATGGAAGACAGCAAGACAAAGCTGTAAATGTGGTCAGTGGGGGAATCTGTTGGAGAAATCATAAGAAAACACCTCCCCCACTCTCACATTTTCTTTTCTTTTCTTTTTTTTTTTTAGCCATTTGTAACCAACAAAAGATGATGGTGCTAGTATATTGTGTTTGGGAGAGGGTGTTATATCATGTGACCTGCAGCTTACAATTGTTTTTAAAAGGAATTCTGACATATTTTGCAGAAACTAATTTAACTTGACAATATGTAAACATTTCTTTTTAGTATCTCTTTTCTGTTATATATTATTTTAGTTTTATGGTTCTTTCTCTAAGTGTCTTCTTGATACTCTGTAGAAATTTGTGATTGAGCACTGTTTTTAATTGTGTTTGATGAAGGGAATCTCAATGCCAAGTATGGTTCCTTTCTTTCTAAGCTGACTACTGTGGAAGTTCCCACAACTGAGTTTGTGAAGAAAAGAACCTAAACCAATCAAAAACAAGAGTTCTGAAAATATATTTATAAAATGTGCTTTGTAAAGCTTTTAGCACTTAACTGTGCTTCGGAGTCTATGAATTAACAGACATAAATAACTTCAAAAGAGCCTAACCAGTATGGCTCTAATAGGGACATTATGAGAATGACAAAAAGAGCACAGGACAAAAGTCTACTCATAAGAATCCCATGCAGATAGGAGAATAAGAAGGGGAGAAGAGGAGGGGTGAGGAGGACATGAGGGAGCAGAAAGGTTGAGTCAGGGGCAGAATAGAGGAAAACAAGAAAGGAGATACCATAATAGAGGGAGACATTTTAGGCTTACAGAGAAATCAGGCACTAGGGAAAGTTCTGGAGATCTACAAAGATGACACCAACTAACAATCTAAGCAACTGAGGAGAGGCTACCTTAAATGCCCTCCCCTGATAATGAGATTGATGAATGTCTTATATGCCATCCTATAGCCTTCATCCAGCAGCTGGTGGAAGTAGAAGCAGATACCCACAACTAATCACTGAACTGAACTGGAATCCAGTTGCAGAGAACCAGCGATGGGCAAAGGGGTCTTGACCAGGCTGGTGAAACCCACAGAAACAGCTGACCTGAACAATGGGGAGCTCTTCGTCCCCAGACTGATAGCTGGGAAACCAGCATCAGACTGATCCAGACCCCAGGAACGTGGGTTTCAGTGAAGAGACCTCGGAAATCTACAGGACCTCCTGTAGTAGTTCAGTACTTATCCCTAGCATGGATGTGGACTTTGGGAGCCCATTCTACATACAGGGATACTCCCTGTCCCAGACACAAGGGTGTGGGCCTAGGCCCTATCCAAAAGGACACAATATACTCTGATGACACCCTGTGGAAGGTCTCACCCTCCCTGGGGAGCAGAAAGGATATGTGATAGGTATGGTATTAGTTGGGAGGGGTGATAGGGGAGGAGGAGAGGGAGTGGGAACTGGAATTGGCATGTAAAACAATCTTGTTACTAATTCAAATAAAAAATAAACAAAAATAAATCTAAAAAAAAAGAATCCCATGCAGAGAGACTCCTAGAATTTCAGTATTACACCTGGAGACACAAGAATCTAATTCAGTATTTTTTCAAAATTAAAAAGGAGTGCATTTCTGACATCCTAATTAAAGAATACATGTGTAAATGCTTCTTATTGTATGATTCCATTTGTATAAAATCTCTAGATTAGGAAAAAAACACAGAGAAAGAAAGATTAGTGGTCCCAGGCAAAAGAGGGAGGGAGAAATGGGGCATAACAGCTTAATGGAGACCATTTTTCTTTATAGAATGATAAAGATGGCCTGGACTTTGTACTGATGGCTGCACAACATTGTGAAGATACTGCAAACCACTGAAGTATGACCTCTAAAATGGGTAACATGCTGAATTTTCAGAGTACATAAGTTTTATATCATGGAAAGAATGCAGAATTACAAATTACATACACTCAAACTTTAAAAAAAAGACATAAATGTAGTGGCTATAGGCAACAGACCCAGAAGAAAAATAGCACTCACACATACAAAAATTTAAAAAGACAAGTTTACAGTGAATATGTGTGTGTGTGTGTGTGTGTGTGTGTGTGTGTGTGTGTGTGTGTGTGTGTGGCAGATAGACAGATGACAGAGAGAGACACAGAGAGAAAGTTACAGAGAGAATGCCACACACATGCACACAAATTAAGCCAGCAGCGGAACAGCAAGTACTCACACACCAAGATTTAAGGGTATGATTCTATATTGAAAGATAATGACATCAATGTAACCAATAAATTACATAAATAGGAATTGACACACCACTAAAGCAGATTTAGGCTCTAAACAAATATTTATTAAACTGGGCAGTGGCACAATATAGAAAACAATATTTTAGACACTTAATCCACTTAATTACAATATAAGAGGACATATGAATGGCCACATTTGGAATTTTGGGTTTGTAAAAATATTATGACAATACAGAGACTCTTGTCTTTAATGTCCATGATGTTGCCTTGTGTGTGAAACAGAGTGACATTTTCTTGGAAATAATTTAAATGGTTCACTCTATATGATATTTGACTTTGATTTTTATGTGATAGGAAGTGGTTTTATTATTCCAGTTGATCACATTTTCTTAATAAAAGGATGCTATAATGTTGTCATGCTTTGTAAGCCTGCTATTAATTCTAATAAGAATTTAATAGGTGTGAAAACTTTGGGGAATTTGAACTGAAAGTTTCCAGATGTTCAGTGTAAGAATGATGTGGCTTAGGAGTAATGGGAAACCGTTTTAAAGCGGACTGGAACATCCTTCTGGTCCATACCTGCTTTGTGAGTATGGTTCCGGCATGGTTGCCCTCTGCTTTTTTATTCAAATTGCATGGACTCTCATTTTTATGGTAGAAATTTTGCATTTGTTCAGAATATGTTGTCATATCAGCACTGAGTGTTGTGAGAAAGAAAGTTTAAGTTTCTATATTGGCACTGGAGGAAAAATAACTGCTCTCTGTAGCAGTTCGACTTCACCTTATCCTTCCAAGGTTATGCACTTTACTGCATTCATGAAAGAAGGCTTCCAGCAAAGTGTCTCCTTATTATGAATGAGGACCTCTTATTGTTCACAGGAGTGCTGGATGCCACCTCTTTTCAGCTTCACTTCTTTTATTATCCTCTTTTATCTTGCTCACTTTCATCTTGTGCTTTCTCTTTGCCTTATAAAATGAGTAAGCTGCAAGCAAGGAGGAGGAAAGGCCATGACTCAGATGGTGGCCGATGGAAGCATCTATAGCTTTTCAATCTTTTGATGGGGGTTGCAAAGTAAAACACAAAGGTGCTGCAATTTTTTTTTTGTGAAAGAGATGAAAGCATATTTAAGGCTAATAAATATGTTCAATTAGAGACAATTAAAATTAATGTTTGGGGTGATTTTGTCATTTTTGGTGAGTTGTAGTGTTAATATCAACAAAAGGAAATGGGAAGGAGCTCAATAGATCCTACATGTTTTAATGATAAAGGAAGATGAATTTTCTTTGGTTAATCTATTTTAATTCAGCAGGCTATGTTAGCCATGAAATTACTGTCGTGGACATGTTTATTGAATAATTGGAAAGAAAATTGGTTTCTCATTGGCATCTAAAGAAAATCAATTACCACTTATTAGTGAGGTGTATGAAGCAGTTGTAATAGCTACTCAGTTACCACCTGTCCTATGTTATCTTTCATCTTCTTTGTCTTTCCATAGGGTTGACATTGTTGATTAATCACTTCTTCTCTTTCCTTCTTTATTTCTTCAGAACTTCATGCTATTGATTTTCCTTCCAACTTTCTAAGTGTGTTTTCTGATATAATTCTTGAATGTAGGGGTTTTAATCTTGGTATGTGTGTTGTCTTTTGGCTTATACACTTGCCAAGCAATATAATTTTCAAAGACTCAGACTGATATACTTAAGACCTTTCATTCTAAATGCTGACTGATATACATTCTTTTAATGTACACAGACATATTTATGACCTTCCAATTCTACCTAAAGTTCCCATGAATTACTTTATCTTACAAACTTCTTTTTTCCCTTTTTTATCTAGAAACAATCATTTACATACCAATCCCCCCCCATTCCCTCTCCCTCCCATCCTCTCATGTCCCCTACCACCCTCCCAACTCACCCACCACCTGCTCCCCAAGGACAGTGAGACCTTCCATGGTGGATCATCAAAGTCTGTCATATCATTTTGGGGAGGTCCTAGGCCCTCCTCTGTGTATCTGGGCTGAAATAGTATCCCTCCACAGGGAATGGGCTCCCAAAGTCCATTTGTGCACTAGGGATAAATACTGGTTCCACTGTTAGATGTCCCATAGTCTGCCTAGGCCTCTTAACTGGCACCCACATTCAGAGGGTTTGGTCCAGTCCAATGCTGATTCCCAAGCTTTACAACTGGGGTCTTGACTAGGTCAGGTCAGCTAGTTCTATAGGTTTTTCCAGCAAGGCCTTGACTGCTTTGCTCATCCCTCCTCCCTCTCTACAACTGGACTCCAGTAGTATGGCTCAGTACTTAGCTGTGGATGCCTGCTTCTGCTTCCAAGGGCTACTGGATGAAGGCTGTTCGGGGGCCTGGATTGGTCCTATGTTGTTTCCCCAGATGTCAGACTGGGGTCCATGAGTTCCCACTTTCTCAGGTCAGCTGTTTCTGCAGGTTTTACCAGCATGGTGCTAACTCATTTGTTTGTTACTCCTCCCTCTCTGAAACTGGATTCCTGAAGTTGGGCTCAGTGCTTAACTGTGGATCTCTGCTCTGCTTCCATCAGCTACTGGATGAAGGCTCTAGGATGGCATTTAGGGTAGTCATCATTTATTATAGGGGAAGGGCATTTAAGGTAGCCTCTCCACTATTGCTTAGGTTCCTAGTTGGGGTCATCCTTTGGATCTCTGTACAATTCCCCTAGTGACAGATTTTTTTCTTTAAATCTATAGTGGCTCCCTCTATTAATGTGCCTCTTTACTTGTGCTTCTATATTCCTCTCCCAACTCAATCTTCCTGATCCCTCATGTTCTCCTCCCCCTCAGCTTCTCCCTTCTTCTTCTCCTAACTCCCTCCTGTCTCCCCCATACTCCCAATTTGTTCAGGGGCTCTTGTTTTTTCCACTTCACTGGGGGACCATGTATGTTTCTCTTACAGTCCTCCTTGTTTCCTTGCTTCTCTGGAGGTGTGGATTGTAGGCTGGTAATCCTTTGCTCTATGTCTAATATCTGTATAAGAGTGAGTACATACTATGTTTACCCTTCTGTGACTGGGTTATCTCACTTAGGATGATTTCTTCTAGTTCCATCCATTTGCCTGCAAATTTCAAGATTCCATTGTTTTTTTTTTTCCTGCTGAATAGTACTCCATTGTGAAATGTACCACATTTTCTTTATCCATTCTCTGGTTGAGGGGCTATCTAGGTTGCTTCCAAGTTCTGGCTATTACAAATAATACTGCTGTGAACATAGTTGGACAGATGCCTTTATTATATGAATGTGCATCCTTTGGGTACCTTCAGCAAAGTGTCAGGATAGAAAATTAACTAAAAAAATCAGTAGCCCTAATAGACAATAAAGGGGCTGAGAAAGAAATCAGAGAAACATCACCCTTTACAATAGCCAAAAACAACATAAAATAAAACAACATAAAATATCTTGGGGGTAACAATAACCAAAGAGGTGAAAGACCTGTATGACCAGAACTTTGAGTCATTTAAAAAAAAGAAATTAAAGAAGATACCAGAAAATGGAAAGATCTCCCATGCTCTTTGATTGGTAGGATCAACATAGTAAAAATGGCAATCTTACCAAAAGCTATCTACAGATTCAATGCAATTCCTATCAAAATCCCAGCACAATTCTTCACAGACCTTGAAAGGAAAATACTAAACTTTATATGAAAAAAAAACAAACACCTAAGATAGCCAAAAACATCCCTGTCAATAAAGGAACTTCAGGAGGCATCACCATCCCTGACTTCAAGCTGACTTCAATTACTATAGAGCTTGTAATGAAAACAGCTTGGTTTTGGCACAAAAACAGACTTGTAGACCAATAGAATTGAATTCAAGACTCAGATATTAACCTACACACCTATGAACACCTGATCTTTGACTGATGGGGAATGTACTGTGTACTGTGTATGTTTATCTTATTGTTTGTTAAATAAAATACTGTTTGGCCAATGGCAAGCAAGGACTGGGAGTCAAAGAGGATTCTGGGAAATGTAGTAGAGAAGTAATGATCCAGGCAGGAAGTGACATGGCAAGGAGACTCATATCTAAGCGAGAAAACAGGAAGTATGTCTCTTTTCCCCTCCGTTCCTGTTCCAGCAGCACAATGTGATCCACCGACAAGGAAGGACGCCAATAAGGCGTCCAATAAGATAAGTCTTATAAAATATATAGGTTTATGATAGTTAAGAGTGAGCTAACAGATGAGAATTCTAGTCATTGGCCAAGCAGCATCATACCTAATACAAGTTTCTGTGTATTCATTTGGGCCTAACTCGGGCTGGCGGCTGGCATAAAGCTCACACATGGCGGTGGGGCTCAGGCGGCTTTTGGCAGAAAGATTTATCGTAACATTTGACAAAGAAGCTAAAACTATACAATGGAAAAAAGAAAGCATCTTCAACAAATGGTGCTGGCATAACTGGATGCTGGAATGTAGAAGACTGAAGATAGATCCATATCTATCACCAGGCACTAAACTTAAGTCCAAATGGATCAAAGACCTCAACTTAAATCCAGCCACACTGAACCTCTTAGAAGAGAAAGTGGGAGGTACCCTTGAACGAATTGGTACAGGAGACTGCTTTCTGAACATAACACCGATATCACAGACACTGAGATGGACAATTAATAAATGGGACCTTCTGAAACTGAGAAGCTTCTGTAAGGCAAAGGACACAGTCAACAGGACTAAATTTTAGCCCACAGAATGGGAAAAGATTTCACCAACCCCACATCAGACAGAGGGTTGATCTCCAAAATATACAATGGACTCAAGAAGCTAGTCACCAAAACACCAAATAATTTAATTCAAAAGTGGAGTACAGAACTAAACAGAGAATTCTTAACAAAAGAATCTAAAATGACTGAAGGACACTTAAGAAATTGCTCAACATCCTTAGCCATCAGGGAAATGCAAATCATAACAACTCTGAGATAACATCTTGCTCCTGTCAGAATGGCTAAAATCAAAAACACCACTGCTGGAGAGGATGTGGAGAAAGGGGAACCCTTCTCCATTGAGGTGGGAGTGCAAACTTGTACAGCCACTTTGCAAATCAGTATGTGGCTTCTCAGGAAAATGAGAACCAGTCTACCTCAAGATCCACAGGTTTCTTAAGGTTCTTAATATTGTACATATTAAACACAGTATGTTTAGAGTGGAAATCATATACAGTAGCCTGGTTTATCTGTAGGTACTCTATTCATGGATAAATCAAGTAGGCAAAAATAATTCAACAAAAAATGTGTTTCTGTCATATGTGTCCAACCATTTACTTACAATCTTCTCCAAAACACTTTTGTGTAATGAGCTTTTCCACAGCAATTGAATTGTATCAGGTATGATAAAGAATTTGGGCATAATTTAAAAGTAACTGGACAGGAAAGTGTGCACTTGTTAATTGCAAATATTAACCTATTTTATTTTATAGGATTTAAGCTTCCTCATAGTTTATTGTTTGAGAGGGACTCTGACCCTAATATCCTGAGAATACCAAGGGATGACTATATTTAACTTCAATTTCTGCTTTCTTAATCTGGAAAACTTGGAGTTATTCTAAGTTTTTCATTTTTCTTTTCTCATTTACCTCCATGTTGCCTGTATTTTTTCTTACTTCATTTTCTTGTTATGTTGTTCATTTGTATCAAAATAGTTTTGACAGCTAGCTAACTATCCCTTTTATTCCATTTGCTCCTTACAAATGGCTAAACCAGTGTTACACTCATGTGATGTTTAAAATATTCAAATTGCTTTACGTACCTGAGACTACTAGACTTGTGTGGCTACAAAGCATGTGAGATTATGATGTACACTGATATTCCTTTCTTATCCATTCCTCTACCCTAGACCCAGAGATAGCAATCTTTTTAATTGTCTCAGTTTTTTTTCAGTAAAATCAAGTTTTTTTTTCTTTTTTTTTTCTCTTCATTAGGCTTTAGGAGGCTTCTATTTTCTATTATAAGACTGAGTTCAACTTTTGCTATATTTTCTATGCCTTTCCATTCTCAAATGATTCTTATTAAAATACCACATTAATCTTTAGTTATGTAAACTCTCATATCTCATTTGATATTCTTTATGAGTACCTTAAACTCCTTAATTTTGCCATATTGATGAGGATAAAATGTTGGGCATGGTGACATACACTTTTAATTGTAGAAATTGAAAGGTGGAGGCAGGGAAATCATGACTTTGAGCCTAGCTGTACTACATTGAAAGATTCTGTCGAGAAAGAAAAGCAAAGAAAAGAAAGACAGAAAGAAAGAAAGAAAGAAAGGAAGGAAGGAAGGAAGAAAGAAAGAAAGAAAGAAAGAAAGAAAGAAAGGAGGAAAGAAAGAGAAACCTACAACAATATTGACATTATCTTCACTGGAGGATTTGGAGAATTGAGTGACTAGGTCCAATAGCATTATGGGAAATAACTAGGAGTTGTGTGCTGGCCAGGATTCCAGACAACAGATCAGTTTTGATGACCAAGGTGAGACTTGATGCTGGCTTAAATTAGAGTGTTGTGGAAATAGAGGGAGTCAGGTTGTTGATAGGATCTTGTGCAGGATTAGTGTTTTGAGGTACAAAAGAAAAGGAAAATAACAAAGTTTTTGATCTTATTAAAGGACTAGAGCAGTCATTAATAAAGGTGGAAAGACTTCATAGTCAGTGAATTTGAGGGTGTGTGGCAATCAGGAATTGAACTTTGACACATTAATTTTCAGGTATCAATCAGTGTCAGTGTGGAAAGATTGAATTAGCAGTTAAGTGTATTAGCCCCAAATTCAAGGTAGAAACATAAGAGGTGATAAATTTTGTGATTAATATAATGAGGGTACTTAAAACCACAATGTAAGAGGCTATCTAGGATATGTATAAATGGAGAAGAAAGGACCAGGACTCAGGGAAAGCAGTGGTGAGTGATGTGGAGATGAGGAACATCCAATAAAATAAAAGGTATGAAGTGGACAATAATATAGGTAACTGAGAGAGCCAAGAGTACTTAAAGTCGGAAGTGATCACATATGTGAAATTTATTAGTATAACATACTAAGGTCTCAAAATTGACAAACCACAATTTTAAATAAAACCTTGCCAACATTCATTCATATATACATATTCCAAGAAGACATCTGAGAAAATGTGGGGATTCTGAATAAAATGTGAAAAAATGTAAAGCAATAAATACATGGAGACCCATTAGTTAATCTAAAAGTACATGAATATTCATGCATGTCCCTGAGCTATTAGAGAAATCTTCATCAAAAGATGACAAGAATGGAACTCATGCCTACCCTGTTATACGTGGGAGATTTAACATGCACATTTTCTGCAATAAGAAGAAAGCTATTATTTCAAACCTTAGGATGTAGTTTCTCTCTGAAACATTAGTGAGAGGTCTTTCAAAACAATTAATTGCTGAGGAAAATAAGTCAGAAGAAGTATGTTTGACATGACTACACAGCAGAGTGGATTTGAGTAACATCTGATTTTCACTGGCACTGTGTGAACACGCATACATAATGACATTTTCAAAAGGTTAATGCATGGATTATGTAAGCATGGCTTACTTTAAAGCTGTGCAAACTCTCTGGGAGACATAAAAGAAAGTCACCCTCCATTCTCCTAACAGGGAATCTAAATGCTCTAATGTAAAAAGGTGAAGTACAAGGAAAACACATTTTAAACTGTGAACAGTGGAATTCCCTTTTTAAAGTACTGGTGCTTAGTCTACTGTGCTCAATATAGTGGAAACTATATTAAGCAAATAATTAAAATAGGTAACATTCAAATAGTTCTATAGTAAAATGCAAAAAAGAGAATACAGTTTTGTCTCAACTCTCTCCTCTATTTGGTCTTCTGTCAGCCCAAGAGACAACCAAATTGTTAATTAAAAACATGTGCTTTATTGAGACTCACAACTGCATAATGTGTAGAAAAAGAGAGATTTCATACTACTCATCGATAAATGGGATGTCTATATAAAAGCCCTCCTTTCAAGGCCTGGGAATCTAGAATGAACAGAAGGTATAAAGATTGTAAGAGCCAGATGCTGTAGACGACTACAAAGAAATGGCATCTTCCAGACAGAACAGAGCTGATCACATATGAACTCACAGACACTGCAGCAACACAGAGAAGATTTGAACATATTCAAAGCAAATAAAATCCCAGCATGGAGAAGAGGAATTGAGCACAATGTCCCACCCCTAACCAAGAAGTTATTTGCAATTGATACCTGCTGGAAGAGGTAAAATTCATTTTCTCCAATGTAATGATACTGGGTATGTCATCCACAATATAGGGCAGGCCTCATGCTTAGGAGTAGTTAACCAACACAAAACAGACCCCATGTCTTTTTTTATTAGTAGTAGTATTTTTGTTATTTTTATTATGTTTTTTTTTTTGCTTTTCTTTTTTCTTTGTTTTCTTTTTCAGAGACAGAAAGAAATTTGGGTGGGCAAGGGATGGTATGGAGGATATTGAAGGACTTGGGAAAGAGTGTGATGTAACTATATTTTACAAAATTTTAAATAATAAATGTAATAGGACATGTATTTTAAATTAATGCTATTTGTTGAGGGTTAGGGTTTTAAATTAATGCCATTTGTTTAGGGACTTCTGTATGGAAGATGAAATATTGGATCATAATATGTGCCTTGAAGAAGTTTACAAATGTTTTATGCTGGTTTCTAGATGATTCGAAATCCTGGGCCAATGTTGCCTGAAGGAGAGAGATGAAATAGTAGTGTACCATTTTGTTGTACCTTTAAAGGGCAAAACAGAGCCTTCTTATCAGCAAAATTAAAAACATCAAAGGAGAAATGTCTAGAGGAATGACTTTATATTATTACTCCATATTCAGTTATCTATTGGTTAGTTTGGATTGCTAAGAACATAGAAGAACCATGATCAGTATACAATTTAAACATGACTTCTCTGAACTGGCACAGGGGAGGAAGTCAGTTCAGTTTCAGATGAACCCAATTATCTAAAGAGCCTAAGAAAGACGGCAAAGGTGACAACTATTATTGCCCTTGCCTATTGGATTTGTGCATTGTCTATGCTACTGAGAATGGTGGTGAATGGTTTCTCATCACCAGGGATGAATAACTATGCTGCTAAATGCCTAGTCTTTAAAAGAAGAGAGAAACATTCACAGTTCAGTATGGCACCATTTTCTGTGGCTGCTCGCCGACCAACTCTAGCAGATTGGTTATGTTGGATCATGCCCCCCCCCACCCTGAAAGGGACAAAATTTGTTCTTTTGGAAATAGCTATCTCATGGATATCAATTTGCCTCTATTTGTGTCAATTTTTGCCCCCAAAACAGTATATGCGGTCCTAGTGATCAGTTAGTCATTGTGATAGCATTTCCTACAGTATTTTCTACCTCTCTTTACAACACTGAGATATGACAAGTTTTGTGGAATTAATTAGTTTTATTATGTTCTCTATTATTTTGAGTCATCTAGGTTGATAAGCTATGGATTGGATTTTGAAGATCAGTTTCAATACTCACTTGGGCACCATCTTGGAGGTGGAGATAGTGTCCATGAAGAAGGAATATGTTGTCTAAATCAGTATATAATGGTGCTTCTTCAATAGCCTTGGCAGGTATGAAATAAAGTTATAATGTGGGAGTGACTTCTCTCTTGATTATTTTATATATGTGCATTTGAGTATGTATGTTCATATATGTGCATGTGTGTGTTTTTACATATGCATGTAAGTGGGTGCACATATGTTGGGAGAAGTGGAGGTCAGAGAGCATCAGCTATCATTCCTCAGTCACTGGCCACTTTTTTCTTGTCTTTTAATCTTTAATAAATTTTACTGTTTGACAGTTTCATACTTCATGTAATAATAGTCAGAATAACTGATGTTTCTTCTCAGGAGTAAAATTTAGGTCACTCAACTTATCAAGGTGCCTGCTAAGAGGGAATTACATATGATATTGATAGGAAAGGTATTGAAGAACAGCACTTGTTAGGTACTTTGTTTCATAAATGAGGATTATAATAATCACATATTTCTGTCATTTTGGATTAAACCATTTATTGCTTATTTTAACATTTTATTTCCTTATTATGATCTCACAATGTGATAATAATAAGTAAATTCATCTTGGTATTTAAATTTAGGATACCTTGGAAGAGTGTGGCTGCTAAATGACAAGCAAATATCATTGGAAGATGGATAGAGTGACTATTATTATTATTATTATTATTATTATTATTATTATTATTAATATCACTGGAGTTGTTGTTGTGGGAGAGGGTTAGAATATTTTTGGCCATTTAAGCAACATTGGTATGATGTTACTTGAACGCATGATTTTAATATTCCTTGTATTTGGAAATTATATGTGGTTAAAAAAGATAATGTATGGCATCAAATTAATGAGAAAAGGATTGTAGTGATTTTGCTGTGTGTCCACTTACCCACATAGAGTTAATTTTCCAGAATTATTTTCCATGTGTGGTCAATCATTGGGATTATCAGTAAGAGAAATTTGAGTGACATTTGGGATGCAAAGGAGAAGTGGTTATCATGCTTGCACACAGAAGGCTGCTACAGCACTAGTTATAGTTACACTCCTTGCACAGTTAGATCTTCAGAGTCACCTCCAAGTTTTTCTGGATCTTTTCCCTCTCTCTTGAAATCCTGGGAAAGTTTCATAGCTTTTCACTAGACCTCCAGGAAAATTGTGACACTGAAGTTAAGAACTAGAGGATTGGAGGAGGTATGAGACCAAAGCTGCTTGCTGTGAAAGACGGATGTGGGTTCATGTATCTCTGCAGATTTAATCTCATCTTCATGAATTCAACCTTGCCCCTTTCTTTTCCCCTGTTCATATTAATCTTCTATTCCTGATTGCTGGCACAGATCAGAAGTAAAAGGTGACCAGAAGACAAGAAACCTTGGAATAAGAAATTGTATCACTTATAGAATATCTGCTGCTTTGATGGAGTGTAACTGATAAATATTCTATTCAGACATAAGTGTATATGTATAAAATTAATTTTAATACAATATGCAAACAGATATAACACTTTTTATCATATTGGGGGTTCTTCTTTATCTCCTTTTTCTACATACATTTGATGTTGTTAGTCTCTTCATATATATATTTATATATATATATATATATGTGTGTGTATCATATATATATTCAGATATATATGTATGTGTGTGACTATATGTATGTGTACACACACACAAACACATGCATAAAAGAGAAACATATTTTAAAATAGGTGATTTTTTCATTCTCTGAACCTTTGTGAACCTTGAAAGAGAATGGAATTTATGCTGGCATGATAAAAAAAATTAAAAAATAGATACACAAAAGGTGCACTCTACTGCTTATTTAATGCTTATTTAAGACAGTTGTACTTTCTAATGCTTTGGGACTCATATTCTAGCCAGTGCTTTTATTGGTACAGGCAATGTGATGCATACCATTTGGTGAAGGACTTTGAATGCAATGCATATGTTCCTCTAATTATAACTGAGTGTTCCTTGGGTAGCCAGATGAGTTTTAAATTTTAAAATAGTTTCCCAACATGGTGATGTTTTGCAAGACACTGCTAACAGTAAGTAAGGTAGGAGTCTCTGGGAATTTGGTGCCTTACCCTTGGTTCCCATTCTCACTCCCTCTGACAGCTGCTCTCTGCAATCTGCACACTATTCTACTGACACAGCTGTTGATTAGGCCACCAGTGATCTATCTGCCAGATCTCATCTATACATATTGGTACTTATTTTATTCCCCAATACTTTGCCATTTGACATTACAATCATTCCTGACTTCATACTCTTTTGGCCTCTAACATTATTCCTGCCTTTCCCTTATTTCTCTACTTTCTTAATATCTATTATATTTTGCATTTACTATTTGGTTAGGAATACAAGAAAATATTGGAAATGACCCCAAAGTTATTATATTATGTCTTTTATCTATTATTCTATGCATCCCTTTGGAAGGGAAACCCTAACCTAATGAATTGGTGAATTCCTTTGTGCTTTGTTCTTTGATTTGATTTGACTCTCCCTGCAATATTTGTTCTACAAGCCTGATGCTTTGGCGACAATGCAACTCTTTTTCTCACACCTTCTTGATCTCTTGTCTTTCTTTAGTTTATCTTTGTTCCTATCAGACACACATTTCTAAATGAAAAACGTGATGCTGCTCCTCCTTTCTCGCATAAGATGTGAAGTTTCCTCTAAGCAGCAAGGGAAGTCCAGCATGCTTTATTACCTGGCTTCTCTCAAGGTTCAGATTCTTTTAATGCTCCTACTTCTCTCCCAGTGTCAAATAACTAAACTTTCCTTCACTGTATCTGCAGTCTTTTTATCTCCTTAAGGAAATCTGCTTCTTCAGCTACTCAACTAACAAGTGTCCATGCTTCAAGAGTACTTCTCATTTCATTATGAACTCTGCCTTTTTATCCAGTCATATCTGACTGACCACCTGTGGTATGCCAGACCTGTAGTCTTTCCCCTTTCCTGGCTATTTGTCCCTCCCCAATGGCTTCCATTTCCATTGTTTATGTCTGTGCACTGAATAAAACCCTGTTTTTACTGATACACAATGAAATTTGGTTCAAGTTATCCTCTCTATGTGCACATGGTCAACTGCAATCAACTATAGCCTGTAGCATAACATTGTTTCTTCATTTGTCTTTCTTAATAAACTTTGAGCCTACAATATCAGCATCTATGGTGTATTTGTAGGGTTGTGTGGTATGTGTATCTCTGTGTGTTTGCATGTGTCTGTGTTCACATTGGCCTCTGTGAGTTCTCCTTTAGAGTTTATTCATGAACTTTTCTGAATGAAAATTATTTAGAATCAGAAGAGCTAATGGAATGAATTATTTTATTTCTCTGACCCAGATCTGCAAAAGAAAATAAAGATAAAAATGAATTATGATTACTCTGAACATTTCATAAGCTTCTGGGACTTTAGATCTCAGAGAAAATGTTTTATAAATGCCAAAGCATTTTTTTTCATTCATTTCCTGCAAAGGGAATGTTGGTCCAGATAGTGTTAAAGATGTGTTTGTGGACTGTCTACATGGCATGTCTGCTCTAGGGATCAGCTGAGTTTTTTCATCAGTCTGTCTGCACAGCCTTTTTCTCTTTTTCAGCGTTTCTTGTGATGCCACTCATATCCCCAGCCTTCTTTTGTGGATGCTGTCATCTTCAGTATTGGGAACCCAGGCATATCTGTCTTTGGTGGCAGTGTACTAGAAGGAGAGTTCATGGTACAGTTTAGCCATAGACATGATTGTCAGAGACTGACTACTTCTAACTGTTGTTTGGCACATCCTTTCCTTGATGGCATCTCTAGTTGTACTTTGTCTGTCTTCTGAGACCCACTTTTTGCCTATGTCTAGGTAAAATTTGAACATGTTTTCCAGTAGTCATTTCAGAAGAGCAACAGGTGGCAATTGACTTTAGGAGATCAGCCCATAAGAATGCAAGGCACGAATGGGAAATCTCAGATAGACAAGGGACATGAACAATGGCAGCCTGGGTATTGCTGGCTGATGTACCTTTCTTGTTAAGATGGTTAGTAATCAAGGGTGGTGATTAATTCCTTGTAACCCTTTTTTCCTCAGCTTCCTGGTATAGAAAACTGTTGATGAATGGATATGTACTGTAAGCATTTAAAATAGAGAAGACTGATTGTTTTTCATATATAAAAGTTTAGATTTGTGATTCTTTTAACGTGTTTTATAAGATTACCTCTTGAGACAAATAATAAAATAACTGGCCCTTCCTTTGTAACTGTAAAATATCGCCTGCCCCCAAAAGAATTGGCTGAGAAAAATACATTGTCTGCTTATACTCTGTTAATATGTAACAAGTTGCTTGTGTATGAATGTATTTGGGTTCTTAGGACAACTGGGTTTTCACCTGTAATTCATACAATGTTTAATTATGTAAGGGATATGGAAAACATGTTACTTTTTACTTGTATTCATTTAAGTGTTCACTTATGAAACAGAATGTAACCACATTGTAATATTTATATTGCTCGAATGATTTTGCTGGGATATATAAGCCTTAAGGGAAAAATAAAGTTATCAGTCATGAAATACTACTAATTCTATTTTCAATTTCACATTCTAAGTAGTTTGTTATCTTGTAGACCTACTTCTTTCATTGTAGGTCATCTCGTTGATAGTTTGGTCAGCTTATTATTATCTGCTAACCCCAGGTTTGACCTTCTAGAACAATGTTGAGTGAGAGGATAGCTGACAGTGATCTTGAACCTCAAGATCCTGACACCATGATTGACACACTTAGTGTAATTACATAAGTCTAGATATTTCTGTTCAATTAATGTGATAATAATGGAATCTACAGACACAATCAAATACAACTATTCATCAATTAATCAATCATTTAGTATGGCATGCTAAATATTGTTTATTGAACTAAAAGTAGTTAAGCTTGTCATTAATTTATATTGCTATGTGTTTTAGGATTTCTCTGGCATTTATACTCTTCCATTTTATTTCCAGGGCTATTTGTCAGGAAAATTAACATAAATTGTTTCCAAAGCTTTCTTCGTGGTTTTTCAATAGCAAGAAAATTGAAGAGATTGTGGTTTTAAACAATTGGAAACCATTAGTTGAAATTTTGTTTCTGTTTTGTTCTATTTTTAGTATTTGGTGCTCAGAACATAGGAAATAACCACAGGAGTCTTATTACATGAGTGTGTGTGTTTGTCCTTTGTTGTAGATGATTGGACACTCATGAGAGATAATGTATCCCATGATGTTTGTCATTAAAAAAAAAACGAAACTCGTATTATTAAATGGTAAAGCACATACTCCTGCCTCTGTGTAAGCCATGCTCTCTGAGAAAAGACACAATAAAATCTCAAGTGTGTTTATATTGTGAGATAGAATAACAGGTGGCATTTCTCATTATTTTACTCTTCTGCCTTTTCCAAATTTTCTTAAAATTACATTTATTACTTTAGCTCACAACATATAGTGTGTTTTATCATACTTTCTCTGATGTTGTCTATAGTCTCCCTAGGGAAAGAAAGAACAAGGAGAAGAGAAGCACTGTACAGTGAATTCCACTGTGTACCAGGTATAAGTTAAGATATTTATATATGCATATATGTATATATTAACATAGAATTTTCTCAATTTGATAGAGTAGGAGACATCCCACACATTGAGTTACTTAAGTAGGATAACACAATTAATTACACAGAATGGCTTTGACTACCAACCACTACAATCCAGGAGCATATTCCCTGTACACTATTCTGCAATGGCTCTCTCACTAACCATTCTTGATTAAGTCAGCTCTCCGCAGTTTTCCCCTTCACTAAAACTAAATGTTCATTTGACCCTGACATGAATTTCCTGGTTTATATTCTAACTGCTTTGCTCAATTTTGGTTTATATTCTTTGCTAGATAAAGAGATTGTTTGAGACAAATTTGTATGTTATGTTCCTGTCACATATTACTTTGGAGCATAGCATGCCTCCAAGTACAGTAATATTACGATTGCTAATATCTTTGAGGAAACCATATGAAACAATAAAAATCATACCATTTTATAGAACTAATATGGCCAATATTCTTTTGAACTAAAAGTATTACATGCTGTGGGTTTTTAATTCATTTCTGTGATTTCATAGCTTTTACATTTTCCAATTACTAAATCTGCCCTTCTTAGTTTACATTGCTAGATACTGATTATCTAAGGGCCCAGTCATCCTAATGTCACTTCCATTTCTCCTTTCACATGCTCTGCTTCAGAGCACATGAACCGTTGACTATTTCCTGACTGTTCTAATTCCTCTTCCTTACATGCAGTGCTTACACCAGTTCCTCAGCCTGGACTGGTCTTGTAAACTACTTGCAAAAATTCAATTTCTATGAATCTGTGCATCTTTTATATCTGATTCTTTCTTGTAACATTGTTGCACAGTAATTTTTACCTCTTCTGAACTGGGGCATCTCCTCTAAGTCACACATGAGTGCACTCGCACACACACACACACACACACACACACACACACACACACACACACACACTTCACATGAACTCAAGCTCAACAATTTTTAAGAGTATAGTATACTGCTAACTTAAATGCACATAGTTGCATTACACATCTGTGGTTCTTCTTTGCTTCATAAACTCTGTATTCATTCAACAACCTCTTCCTATTTCCTCATCTCCAAGCTCCTGGCAGCCATCTTTCTATTTTATGGTTTTATGATTTTGAATAGCTTATACACTTTAAGTGGAGTCAGGTATTTGTCCTTCTGTCACCAGACTCTTTCAGTTTGAATGAAGACCTTAAGGTTCATCCATGGAGTGGACACTTAGATTATTTCTACCTCTTAAGTATTGTTTAAAAAATGACCAATTAAAGTGGAAATGTAAATGTCTCTTTCTGATATCAATTTATATTCTTTTGAATACAATCTCTGATAAGGGGGTGCTGCATCCATTACAATTCTGTTTTTATTTTAAAATGTTTTATGAATACAAAGATTTTCTTCACTCTACATCCCCACCAACACTTGTTCCATTATTATTTTTTTGATAATAGGCATGCTCATAATGGTTCATTTATGAGTGACTTTGATTATTGTTTTCCCTGATCATTAGAGTTCATGAGAGTGCTTGGTCATCTATGTCTTTTCAGAGAAATGTCTTAAATCCTTTGGCCACTTATTAAGTAATCAATTTGTTGTCTTAGAACTGACTTTTAAGCATTCCTTTTCTGACAACAATTTCCTTTATTCCTCACATTTTTAGTTTATAGTTCAATTGTCTATTTTTACCTGTAAGTTTGGCATCATATGCAATAAATCATTTTAAGGTGATATGATGTTTTTCCACTATGGGTTTGTTTTATGGTTTCAGGTCTTGTGTTTGTTTTATGTATTCAGGTCTTTCACAGGTCATTATCCATTTGAATTACTTACTGTGCACAGAGTAAGATGACAGATCAATTTATTCCAGTTATCTAATATTATTTATTGATGAAACTGTCTTTTTCACATTTGCAATTTTAACTCCTTTGAAAATCATTTAACTGTATATACATAGATGTATCTCTGATATTTATGTCTGTCATTATGTTCACAGTATCATTATTTTTAAGCTTGCATTAAAATTTTCTTGCAAAAGGCTTAAGCATCCCTAATAGTTCCCCTGAAAGAGGTTGTTTTAAAAGATTTTCATATTATTATTGTATTCATTTGATATTTTTTTGTTGTATATGTTCAATAGAGTTTTTAGAAAAATGATATTTTATTTCCATTTTTATTATGACATTAAAGATATGTTGTTTTTAAAAATTTCAAAGGGCTAGAGAGATCACTTGGTGGTTAAGAGTCAGCATTTATTTTTGAGACTGGAGTTCAATTCCCAGGGTCTACACACATTGGTTTTGCAACCACTTATAATTCCAGATCCAGGGTATCTGACATCTCTGGCCTCTCTGGGCACCCACATTCATGTGCATGTGTTGTGCACAGACACACACACACACACACACACACACACACACACACTTTAAAAATTCTTAAAAATTATAAAATTGTTACTGTTTAAGAGTCATATTCATGTCCAAACTTTAAAGTATTTCTTATGTTGCCTACTACAGGATTGTGCTTTATTAATCTAAATGTCATTACAACAGTCTAAAATTTTAAAGAGATTTAACAACAGTTGAAACCTACACATGTTTATTGATACACCTTATTTACATAATTCTCTAACTTGAGGCACAATTGAATGTTCAGTTTTGTATTTCACTTGTTAGGTTCCAAGTGACCTATCCATATCCCCATTTGCAGAGGACTGAGTACCAATAATCCTGAATCGGAATGACAGGTAAGTCTGTTATGAAACCTACCCACAAGGACATTATTTAATATAGCCAACAGAAATTTCTTCTCAACTTATTCAATAGAGAGTTGCAGAAGGACCACAGTAAGCACATTGGAGAAAAATCAAAAGGAAGAGATTGCAGTGCCAGAGGGTGTGGCACTAGAAAGTTATGGTAAGGGCTTGGTTGGCAGGAGAACTCAGCTCTGGGTAGTTCAGTACTTTTTATTTTCAAATACTGTTCTTAAAGGAATAGCTTAGGATCCATAGCAAAGTTGAGTAGTAGGAAGAGATCATTCTTACAGATCCCATAATAATAAATGCCCCTAACATTTTGCTTTCCTGACCCTTGGACTATTTCTTCACTATTGGTTACTTGTTCTTTTGGTTTCTAAAATTCCAGTGTGAATTTCAGTCAAAATATTTCCATAATTGCTTCTGTTTCCTGGCATACAGACTTCTTCATAGTGGAAGAGTATTATATCCAGCTTCACATGCCTTATATCTGTCAAAGTATTTTACACATTGCAGTTGAGAAATGAAATATATGTTAAATGATTAAATACAGCTGGAAGACAGCAGAAGCCTTTCACTCAGTAGCATAGCTTAAACTTCACACATGGTCCCAAAAATAAGCACTCTAGCTGTGATGGTTAACCTGGGTTGCCAGCCTGATTGAACTGATAAAATTCACTTTGATATGTGGTGTATGAGCTAGTAGGAGGAAGACCCACCCTGAATGTGTGTGTCACGGTCAAATAGGTTAGTGTCTGGATAGTGCAAAAGGCTGTAAGGGGTTGCTTCCATGCTTTCTTCTTGAGTGGATGCATTGTTTCATGGCTGCCTTACTCTGTAGATGCTGGATTTGTAGCTTTTGAATGTGAATATCACCAGTGACTCTCCAGGGATCCACTGTTTAGACCTTCAGCTCCTGACTGGTCATGTCATTCATTCTTTTTGTCCTGCTTCCAGTTCCCTGGACTGGGAAGCTCCTGGTTTTCCTGTCTCCCCACTGTATAGAAAATCATTTTGTGATTACACAGCTAGTGTCTTTTATAAGTATGTACACATTCTCTTGGTTCTGTTCCTCTGGAAAACTCTAATATACTGGGTGGATAGACATAATTGTTTTTAAACTGAAAAAGTAGATACTAATAGGGCACACTAATTTTAGAGTATCCTTTATAACAAAAACCTCTTAGTCCATGCTAATAGAATTCCGAGTCTTCTGCCATGCAGCTTGTCTTTGATTTTTGGCATAGAATTTAAAAGGAATTTTATCTTCACTCTCAGATCTGTATTTTGCTCAATTCAATATTTTTTCCTTAGGAAGAATTTGTTTTTATGTCATTTCTTTGTAATCAGCAAATTTAAACTAAACAGATAGTTTATTTTTAGGTTAAATATAAATATCTCAATTCCAAACAGAAATAATAAATTATTGAAACTATAGCATGTAATGAATAACATTGGAAATAATGAAGATTTTATTTGAAATTAAAAGTCAAAGTTGCAAGGATAACGACACTACAGACCACAACCTCAGAGAAGCTAGGTAGCAAAGAGCACCCAAGAGAAACCTATATAGATTTGCCTAGGAAGGGAAAATAGGCAAGATATACTAAATAAATTGTGGTCGTGGGATGGAGGGAGAGGGTGGGAGGGGAGAGGGGATGAGGGAAGGGAAGTGGAGAGGAGGACATAAGGGAACAGGAAGGTCAAGTTGGGTAAAGAACAGCGAATGAGAGCAAGGAAAGAAATATCTTGACAGAGGGAACCATTTTGGGATTAGCAAGAAACCTGGAACTAGGGAAATTCCCAAGAATACACAAAGATGACCCCAGATAAAACTCTAAGCCATAGTGGAAAGGGGGACTGAAGTGGCCTCCTGTAATCAGATTGATGACTACAGTAATTGTCAAACCTTCATCCAGTAAATGATGGAAGCAGATGCAGAGATCCACAACTAACTACTAGGTCAAGCTCCTGCAGTCCAGTTGTAGAGAGGTAGGAGAGACAATATGAGCAAAGGGGTTAAGACCATAATGGGAAAACCCACAGAATCAACTGACCTGAGCTAGTGGGAACTCACAGACTCTGGACTGACAGCTATAGAATCAGCATAGGATGAAACTAGATCCCCTGAATGCAGGCAACAGTGGGTAGATTTGGCAGTTTCTGAGGTCACTGGCAGTAGGTCCAGAATATATCCCTAGTAAATGAACTGGCTTTTTTGAGCCCATTTCCTATGAAGAGATATCTTGCTCAGTCTAGACACAGCAGAGAGGGACTTAGTGAAGCCTCATCATGGTGATGGGACAGACTTCATTTATCCCCCATGGGAAGTCATACTTTCTTTGAGGATCAGATGAGGGGGGTAGGGTGAGTAGAAGGTGTAGTAGTGAGATGAGGGGATGGAGAACTGGGATTGTTTTGTAAATTTTAAAAAAAACTATCTCACTTTTTTAAAAAAGTTAAAGTTGCAGAGGTATATATAGTTACAGTGTGCTATAGATATATATGATATATAGTCAAGGTGTATGTATATTACATATACATGTTTATATTTTATGAAGATAAAATAAAGGGTTATGATATATTGAAGCCAATAATACCATTATTCTAGAATATATATTCCTTTTCAACATTGGTGTCCCTGTATTTGATATGCAATCCTGTCACTTGCTGCTGAAGGTACATGCTGAGAGACTGTTAGATTTCATCACTGTGTATCACAGAATGGATTTGCACACATGAATACAGCTACAGCATAACTAGACCATCAGTAAGGAGAAAATAAATACACTTAACTTCGATTAAGCTTGTTTTCTTTTTTGTACTACCCTGAAATTTCATCTTACATGTAGCTGGTAAGTGATAAGAGACTTCAAAGTCTGCCTTCCAGTAAATGTGGCCCTCATAATTAAATTGCTCAGATGGCTTCTTTTTGTGTTTTTCTTTCCGTAGTGCTGATTTAATCATCTTTAGCATATAGTGTCCTGTTGGCAGGTTTCCCCCGTGTGCTTGTAAATGGAAGGTTATATACTAATGGATGCTTGTTGCAGAATGAGAGCATGGGGATGCATATTCCTTACAGCAGAGCTTGTTACATAGGTTTATGGGACACTATTTATCCCTAGTTGTTGGACATCTCACCTGATCATATAAAGACTGGGCTGCACATATGCAGTCTTCTTTTGTGCCCTCATAGGGTTTTGTGTGCTTTATTTCATTTCCCATACTTCTGATATTTGTCAGAATTGCATCTTACAATCCAGTGGACATTTGCAATCCATAGATTTCATATTTGTTGTTTAAATGACTCACAGAAAACCCACAGCGTTCACAACTTGTGGTGCTTATACGTTGAGGCTGGTGTTTGAGTCAGGTGTCCTTGAGGCTGGTGTGAGAAGTGAAGACATGATACTGAAAGTGAGCCTTATCAACTGTACTATGTACAGAATCACCAGCGCTCTGTTTCTCTCAGCTTGTCATCGTGTGTGCAGAAACCTTCATTAGTGTTCTTAAGGAGTTATTTAAATGCATCATTACATTCAGCAGATTTATGTGAGAAATTATATGCTGTAGTGACATTTACGCATGTGGGAGTTTGCAAAGGTCTTTTGACATCTCCCTGGTGGATGCTACAAATCTATGGCATATGCTATATTAAACAGACTGCAGTTTGGTCTCTCTATATTAGGGATTATCTCAAAAGGTACTGGCTTTATAATGAGGATCTAGGAAACACAGAATCTGGCAAACTCATTAAAAATATTTTCTTTCATAAGATTAAAATGGAAATCACATTGTTGTTGCATTTAAATAGTATTCAGGCATTTATCTTCTAAATGCAAACAGTTTTATAAACTGAAATGCTGGAAACTAAGGCATCAAAAAGTATTGAGCCTAGTGGTGGTGGCACATACCATTAATCCCAATACCCAGGAGTCAGAGGCAGGTGGATCTGTGTGAGTTTGAGGTCAGCCTGGTCTACAGAAAAAGTTCTATAAGGCATGTTGCATCATAACTCTCACATATCTCAGTAATACCTTGTCATCCTCAGAAGTCATCACTTTATCTTATGTTGGCAAGAACATCAGATCTACTCAGCTACCACAATTCTAAGTATACAAGACATTATGTTTAACTCTACACACAATGTTTTAGGTAGATTACTAGAATTCATTTATATAATGATAATTTGATAAAATTGTATAGCACAAGACACAAAGACTCACTGCTCTTTTATCTTTAAAATTTTTAATTGTACACTCTTCTGGTGCCCTGCTCAGAGTCTCCTGAGGCCTGGGGACTATGCACAGGGGAAACTGTCCTAGCAGACCAGCCCATCCAGAGTCTGCCAGCCTTGTGGTGCCAGTCCTGTATTTACCCACAGGAGGAGGTGAGGATGGGCCTGTTTCTGGCTCATCTTTTGGGGCCCTGCTTGGAGTCTCCTGAGGCCTGTGGACTATGCATGGGGATCCAGACCCAGCAAACCAGCCCATCCAGGGTCTGCCAGCATCGTAGTGCTAATTCCATCTCCACCCACAGGAAGAGGAGAGTCATTGGACCTGTACCCACCATGGAAGCAAGAGACACCACCAGTAGCCACTAGAAGAAGTGATAGGAAGACAATAGTATAAGAACACAGTCAACAACAGAAAGATAAATATGATGCCACCAGAGTCTAAGGACTACACAATACCAAGACCTAAACATCCCAACACGGATGAAGCAGAAGAGAACAACCCTAAAAATAACTTCATGAAGATTATAGAGACCCTCAAAGAGGTAATGATAAAATCACTTAAAGAAATGGAAGAAAAAAATAAGCAAAAATTCAGGAAATTGAGGAAAAGACAAACCAAAAATTGCAAGAAATGAACAAACCTCTTAAAGAAAACAAGGAAAGCCAAGAAAAAACCAACCAAACAAATGAGGGAAACAATTCAAACAGTGCAAGCCTTAAAAACTGAAATAGAGACAATAAAAAACACAGTCTGAGGAAATGCTTGATATAGAAAATCTGGGTAAAAGATCAGGAACTACAGATGTAAGCATAATCAACAGAATACAAGATATGGAAGAGAGACCCTCAGACGTTGAAGATGCACTAGGAGAAATAGATTTATTGACCAAAGAAAATCTTAAGTTCAACAAATCCCTAACAAAACATATCCAGGAAATATGGGACACTGTGAAAAGGCCAAAACTAAGAATAATAGGTATAGAAGAAGGTAAAGAAACCTATCAAAAAGGTGCAGAAATCATATTCAACAAAATCATAGAAGAAAACTTTCCCAACCTAAAGAAAGACATGCCAAATGAAAGTACAAGAAGCTTACAGAACCCCACGTAGAGTAGACCACAAAAAAGTTCCCTAACCACATAATAATCAAAATACCAAGTATACAGAATAAAGAAAGAATGTTAAGAGCAGCAAAGAAAAAGGGCCAAGTAACATATAAAGACAAACCTATCAGAATTACACCTGACTTCTCCATGCAAACTCTGAAAGCTAGAAGGTCCTGGATAGATATTCTCCAAAACTAAGAGACTATGAATGCCAGTCTAGACCACTATACCCAGCAAAGCTTTCAATCCCTATAGATGGAGAAAACAAGATAGTCCATAACTAAACCAGATTTAAACAATACCTATCTACTAATCCAGCCCAACAGAAAGTTCTGGAAGGAAATCTCCAACCCAAGGAAATTAACTACATTCACAAAAACATAGGTAACAGATAATCCCACTTTAGCAACAGCCAAAAGAAAAAAGAGTGGGGGAATCTACACACAACACCACCACCAAATCCAAAACAAACAAAAATTAACAATAGATGGTCATTAATGTCCCTCAATATTAATGGTCTTAACTGGCTTATAAAAAGACACAGGCTAACAGAAAGGATAAGAAGACAGAATCCATCTTTCTGATGCATAAAGAAAACACACCTCTTCAATTTGATCCCCAGTAATCCATAGAACCTTCTCCTAAGAAATGATGGAATCCATTAGGAGTACTTATGAACCCAAGACCTGTTAAAACCAGCAATGTGAGCCTTATCTGGAATGTACTTAATCCTCATTGAGTTTTGGTCTCCTAACTCAAGAACAAAGGATCTCTGTGTGTTGAGCCCAGTTGAGAGATTGTCAGTCCTTGTGGAATCTGATTCCTTTTAAAAACTGTGTAGCTACTTATATCATCAACTCTGGACCTAACTGCCTTGGCATTCGCTGTTAACGTATGCTGGGCTACATGGCAGGTTTATCCTCCACACTTCTCATGTGGTTAAACATGTGTGTTTATTGGGTAAAATGGTAATTGTAGATAAGCTTAAGTTCCCCCCCCCCAACCCCTTCTCAGAGCCTTTCCTTATGCTGTACTTTTAAAGCTTAAAAATAAATCCTGGTTGAATACAATGCCTAACTCATCCTCTGTGAAATGGTTGCTCCCACAGTTCCCTAGTTGTGCTATGTTTGTGTCTTGTACAGGAATCCAACATGTCCTTTTCTTTTTGTACAGTGTTGTGCTTGCTTTCTCTAAGACACCCTTTAAAACTGTCTTTTTAGCAAAAAAAGAAAAGCAATTGAGTCAAGTGTTTTCTGTAATCTGTTTTAAATTATGAGAATGAATTGTTCCTACTTGTAGCATTCTTCATTAAAGTCTTGCTTCTCTCAAAAAAACAAAGACAGACAGTACCTCAGGGTTAAGGGTTGGGAAAAGATTTTACAATCATGTGGACCCAAGAAACAAGCTGGTGTAGCAATCCTAATATCTAAGAAATTAGACTTCAAACTAAAATCAATTAAAATAATTGCTCATATTCATCACAGGAAAAAAATCCATCAGAATGAAGTCTCTATTCTGAACATCTATGCCCCAAATACAAAGGCATCCACATTCATAAAAAACATTACCAAAACTCAAATCACTCATAAAACCTCACACACTTAGAGTGGGAGACTTCAACACCTCACTCTCACCACTAGACAGGTCCACCAGAGAGAAACTTAACAAAGATACAAAGGAACTAACAGAAGTTATGGCCCGATTGGGATTAACAGACATCTATAGAACATTCCATCCAAACACAAAAGAATATACCATCTCCTCAGTGCCACATGGAACCTTCTCTAAAATAGGTAACATAGTAAACCTCAACAAGTACAAAAAACTGGAATAATGCTCTGTATCTTATCTGACCACCATGCTTTAAAGTAAGAATTCAACAACAACGCAAATTACAGAAGCCCTACAAACTTACAGAAATTGAACAATGTGCAATTGCACAATTCCTGGGGAAAGGAAGAAATAAAAAAGACATCAAAGACTTCCTAGAATTTAATGAGAATGAAGACACAAAAACCCAAACTTATGGAACACTTTGAAAACAGTGCTAAGAGGAAAGGTCTTAGCACTAAGTGCCCACATGAAGAAACTGGAGAATAGTCACACTAGAGAATCAACAGCACAACTGAAAGTCCTAGTACAAAAAGAAGCAAACTTAACCTGGAAGAGAGATGCCAGGAAATAATCAAATTGAGGGCTGAAATCAATAAAGTAGAAACAAAGTAAACAATACAAAGAATCAATTCAACAAAGTGTTGGTTCTTCAAGAAAATCAATAAGATGGACAAACCTTTACCCAAAATAACCAAAAGGCAGAGAGAACATGCACATTAACAAAATCAGAAATGAAAAGGGGGACATAACAAAGGACACTGAGGAAATACAGAGAATTATCAGGTCATACTTTGGAAACCTGCACATCACAAAATTTGAAAATGTAATGGAAATGGACAATTTTCTGGATAGATATCACTTACTGAAATTAAATAAAAAACAGATAAGCAATTTAAATAGACCTATAAGCCCTAATGAAATAGAAGTATTCATTAAAGACTCCCAACCAAAAAAAGCCGAAGGCCAGATGGTTTCAGTGCAGATTTCTACCAGAAATTCTAAAAAGAGCTAATACCTTAAATTGTTCCACACAATCAAAGCAGAAGGGTCTTTGCCCCCCCCAAAGGGTCATTTCCAAACTCTTTTTAAGAGGCTACAATTTCATTGGTACCCAAGCCACACAAAGATGCAACTAAGAAAGAGAATTAAGACCAATATCCCTCATGAACCTTGGTGCAAAAATACTCAGCAAAATACTGGCAAATCAAACTCAAGAACACATCAGAGAAATCATCCACCATGATCAACTAGGCTTCATTCCAAGGATGTAGGGATGGTTCAACATATGGAAATCCATTGGTGTAATCCACCATATAAACAAAGTGAAAAAGAAAACCACTTGATCATCTCATGAGGTGCTGAAAAAAGCCTTTAACAAAAATCCAACATCCCTTCCTGATAAAGGTCTTGGAGAGATCAGGGATAACAGAAACATACCTAAACATAATAAAAGCAATACACAGCAAATCAAAAGCCAGCATCAAACTAAATGAAGAGAAACTCAACGTGATTCTTCTAAAATCTGGAACAAGACAAGGCTGTCCAGTCTCTCCATATCTCTTCAATATTGTACTTGAAGTTCTAGCTAGAGCAATAAGACAAGAAAAGGAGATCAAGTGGATACAAATTGGAAAGGAAGAAATCATAATTTTACTATTTGCAGAAGATATGATAGTTTACATAAGTGACCTGAAAAACTCTACCAGGGAACTCCTACAGTTGATAAACAGCTTCCCAAAGTGGCAAGATACAAGACTAACTCTAAAAAAATCAGTAGCCTTACTATATACAGAGTATAAATGGGCTGAGAAAGAAATCAGAGAAACATCACCCTATACAATAGCCACAACAACATAAAATACCTTGGGGTAATGCTAACCAAACAAGTGAAAGATCTGTATAACAAGAACTTTGAGTCTTTAATGAAAGATAGTGATTAAAGAAGATACCAGAAAATGGAAAGATTTCCCACACTCTTGGATAGATAGGATCAACATAGTAAAAATGGCAATATTGTCAAAAGTAATCTACAGATTCAATGCAATCCCCATAAAAATCCCAGCACAATTCTTCACAGACCTTGAAAGAACAATACTCAACTTTATATGTAAAAACAAGACACCGGATAGCCAAAACAACCCTTTACTATAAAGTAGCTTCCAGAGGTATCACCATCCCTGACTTCAAGCTCTATTATAGAGCTATAGTCCTGAAAATAGCTTGGTATTGTGTCCCGCGCTATGTTCTCGCCGGCAAGAATCACACAGGACACTCGGATCCTTCTGCAGGAAAGCTTTAATGCATCTTGAGAGAGGAGAGCATAAGCTTACCAGAGCGGAGACCCCGAGCCAAGAATCCCGTCCCCTAATAAAGGCTGGCAGCCCCGCCTGGGATGTGTCACCCTATGAATGGCTTCAGCTCCTCAGGCCATATGAGCCACGGGATAGGCAGAGATCAAAGAAATGGAAAATTACCCAGCGCCTGCGAAATAATTTACATTCAGTGCCTGCAGGCACCATCATTGTAATGGAGAATGCAGGGACGGCTCCCTACAGATCCCCCTTTTTTTATTAATTAATGATAAGGCTTTATATTTTTACAAGCAAATAGGTCACCCATATGTTGAGGGATAGAGGCAGAGGTTGTACCTTCCCAATCAAACATTAAGACTGTGTACAAGAGTTGCCATCAGGCTGTTAGCTTGACCCGAAGCGCTCTCGACCTGTCCTCTGCCGTTTTTCTGGGAAAGGGAGACTAGGGCAGGCAACCCTTATGCAGGACAACATGCCTCCCAGAGAAGCCTGCATACTAGGCAACTCTCTGTGCGATGCCTTGCTCAACATCCCTCATGGGCTGCTCAAACCAGACACTCTACCCTGTGCAATGAGCCTAGGCTCCGGGTGTGCAAGAGCTGTCTGGCCGGCGGCCTATTGCTTAAGCATAGTTAGCCAAATATCAGTGGAAGCCCCTTATTTCGAAGCTATAAGCGCTTGGGCGATAACCATCTTGTCTCTCTTAGTTTGAGCCTTGAGCTTACAGACCAGCCAGAGAAGTGACACCAATCCGCAGCAAACGGCTGCACCAAACAATCCCATCCCCACCCCTTAAGCGATGACAATCTCTCCGTCAAGGACAGGAGTTAATCTGGATAACAATAGCGGCTCTCAACTCCCGGGGAGAGGGTGGAGTTCCAACTTTTGAAGGTCCAAAGGGGCTCTTCGGGTGAGTCTTTCCGGGATCCACAGGGGATTCTCTTCATCCTGTGGAAAAACACAAATAGCTCCCCTGGATCTTATGAGAATAGGATCCGGGCCTCTCCAAAGACCAGTTAAGATATCTTTCCATTTTACCATTTCCTTTGGCCTTTCAGGTTTTGAGGTGAGACGCTTGGCCGTAGTATGGCCCTGAGTGTCAATGTTTATGAGGCTTTAAAGCCACAGGCATTCCAGGCCTCCAAGAAGTGTTGAATAACATGCATGGCCTTTTCCCCTATCAAAGACTGGGAAAGCCATCTGTAATTTCCTCCGCTCCTCTAATGGTAAGAAGGAGTCGGTACCAAATAATGGGGGTGTTGATGGAAGTACACCCGCTGGATTAACAGGTCTCTTAAATTTACCGGGGTGTGACCGGTTATCTCCTATTTTCTCTCCCTCCTTTTTTGTTTCTTTTTTACCTACCTGAGCTGTTTCCTCTAAAACTTTATCTCTTGAGCTTTTAGAGTCATCAGAGCTATCAAGATTTAAAGCTTTAAACTTATTTACAGAATCATCTAACAAATTATTCACTCCCTTGTCATTAGACATCCCGGGAGGTCCTTTTTCCTTATTTGTTGTTGTTTCTCCTTTTACACATACTCCCTTGTCACTAGACACCCTGGGAGGTCCTTTTTCCTTATATTTTATTGTTGGGCGCGCCCCATCTCTCACTACATTCGGTTTCTGACATGTAATTCTGGACTTCTTTAAGATTGCTACAACAGTGAGAAAGGTCAAAATGGCTCCTAGTAAAAGCACAGAAGCCTCTACATTAACCTCCCAAAATAGCAACATTCCCAAGCCAAAGTCCAGAAAAGACAAACCTCTCCGAATTTACCACCCTGCAGTTCTGAATCCGCCCCGTTAGAGGGGTCTCCGCAGTGCCAGTGATGTTAACAAGTTCCCGGGTTTCGGCACCAGATGTCCCGTGCTATGTTCTCGCCGGCAAGAATCACACAGGACACTCGGATCCTTCTGCAGGAAAGCTTTAATGCATCTTGAGAGAGGAGAGCATAAGCTTACCAGAGCGGAGACCCCGAGCCAAGAATCCTGTCCCCTAATAAAGGCTGGCAGCCCCGCCTGGGACGTGTCACCCTATGAATGGCTTCAGCTCCTCAGGTCATATGAGCCACGGGATAGGCAGAGATCAAAGGAATGGAAATTTACCCAGCGCCTGCGAAATAATTTACATTCAGTGCCTGCAGGCACCATCATTGTAATGGAGAATGCAGGGACGGCTCCCTACAGTATTGGCACAAAAATATATAGGAGGACTAATGTAATCAAATTGAAAACCCTGATATTAACTCACACACCCATGAACACCTGAGTTTTGACAAAGAACCATAAATTATACAATGGAAAAATCATCTTCAATAAATGGTGCTGGCATAACTGGATGCTGGCAAGTAGAAGACTGCAGATAGATCCATATCTTTTGCCACACACAAAAGTTAAGTCCAAATGGATCAAAGACTTCCACACAAATCCAGCCACAATGAACCTCTTAGAAGAGAAAGTGGGAAGTATCCTAGAACGAATTTGTACAGGAGACTGCTTCCTGAACATAACACTAATAGCTCAGACACTGAGATCCACAATTAATAAATGGGACCTCCTGAAATTGAGAAGCTTTTATAAGACAAAGGACACAGCCAACAAGACAAAACAGCAGCCCATAGAATGGGAAAAGATCTTCACTGACCCCACATCTGACAGAGGGCTGATTTTCAAAATATACAAAGAACTCAAGAATCTTGTCACCAAAACACCAAATAATCCAATTAAAACATGGGACACAGAATTAAATAGAGAATTTTCAATAGAGGAATCTGAAATGGCTAAAAGACACTTAAGGAAGTGCTGAACATCCTTAGACATCAGGGAAATCAAATCCAAACTGCTCTGACATATCATCTTACCCCTGTCAGAGTGGCTAAAGTAAAAAAAAAAACACCAATGACAGTTTATGCTGGATAGGAGGTGGAGAAAAGGGATCACTCCTCCACTGCTAGTGGGAGTGCCAACTCCTACAGCCACTATGGAAATCAGTATGGAAATTCCTCAGGAAATGGGAATCAGTGTAGCACAAGATCCAGCAATTCCACTCTTAGGTGTATACCCAAAATATGCACATTCATACAACAAGGACATTTGTTCAACTATGTTCATAGCAGCATTATTTGTAATAGCCAGAACCTGGAAGCAACCTAGATGCCCCTCAACTGAAGAATAGATAAAGAAATGTATTATATTTGTACAATGGTGTAATACTCAGGGGGAAAAACCAATGGAAACTTGAAATTTGCGGGCAAATGGATGGCACTAGAAGAAACCATCCTGAGGGAGGTAACCCAGTCACAAAATGTCAAACATGGTATGTACTCTCTCATGTATGGATATTAGACACAGAGAAAATGATTACTAGCCTGCAATTCACACTACCAGAGAAGCTAGGAAACAATAATGACCCTAAGAGAGACATACATGGTCCCCTGGAGAAGGGGAAAGAGACAAAATCTCCTGCGCAAATTGGGAGCATGGGGGAGAAAGAGAGAGGGAGAAGAGGAGGGGAGAGGAGGACATGAGGGGCAGGAAGATTGAGTCAGGGCAAGAATATAGGAGAGTAAGAAAAAAGATACCATAATAGAGTGAGCCATTATAGGTTTAAAGAGAAATATGGCACTAGGGAAATGTCCAGATATCTAAAAGTGTAACCCCACCTAGGAATCTAAGCAATAGTGGAGAGGCTACCTTAAATGCTCTTCCCCTATAATGAGATTGATGACTACCTTATATGCCATATAGAGCCTTCATCCCATAGCTGATGGAAGCAGAAGATACCCACAGCTAAAAACTGGGCCAAACTCCTGGAATCCAGTTGTAGAGAAGAAGGAGTGATTAGCAAAGAAGTCAAGACGAGTCTGGAAAATCCAACATAAACATAAACTTTAACAAGGCAGAGCTCATGGACCCCAGACTGATAGCTGGAAAACTAGCATAGGAACCATCCAGACTCCCTCAATGTGGGTGTCAGTTAGGAGTACTGGGAAGTCTATGGGGCCTCTGGTAGTGGATCAGTATTCATCCCTAGTGTAGAAATGGACTTTGGGAGCCCACTCCACATTGATGGATACTCTTTCAGCTTAGACACACTGGGGATGGCCTAGGCCATGAGCCAAATGATATGACAGACTTTGAAGATCCCCTATGGAAGGCCTTACCATCCCAGGGGAGCAGAATAGGATAGGATAGAGGGTGGGTGGGGGGCAGAGGAGGAGGGGAAGGAGAGGGACCTGGGATTGACATGTAAAAGACTATTGCTTCTAATTTAAGTTAAAAAATAAATAGGGAAACTAAAAGGGAAAAGTAATTTTACTAAACAGTCTAGATAATGCACTAAAATAATAGTAATTTGACTATTTGTTATATGTTCTAAAAGTTATAGTTTTTAAAGGCACTTTAAAAATAATTCTTGTTTATTTATTTTCCTAATATTAATTTTTATTTGATTCTTTGTGGATTTTACACCATGGATCTCCAACCCACTTGTCTCCCTGTCTCTTCTTATTCACTCTCTGCCCTTGCAGTTCACTCTACCCCCACATAAAACAAAATAAAAATTTTAAGATGAGAAAAGGAACAAGATATCCATTTCTCAAATCCACTTTAAAGAAAAAAATGGAAGTGGCAGAGGTGTTAAATGAACTCTCTCTCTCTCTCTCTCTCTCTATATATATATATATATATATATATATATATGTGTGTGTGTGTGTGTGTGTGTGTGTGTGTTTATATTATTATTTAAAGTATAATTTATTGTGTCTTTGTTTCAAAGTTTTAGAGTCAAATTACTGGCTATACTTAATGTTTTGTTCAGTCTATTTTTACCCCAAATTATGTACCAGAGTTTTACTTTTCAACATTTAATGGTAAGAATTGTTTACTTCCCTTCACACTTTGACTATGAATGCTGCCAAATAATTTATTTGTTTAATGAGGTGTTGACATATTTGACACAAGCCAAATCCTTTGGTGTGGTGAGATGTATTCTCTTGTACTGTTTGCTATGAGAAGAACAGAATAGCCTGTCTTCTGCTTCTACAAAGACAATTACATAGAGCAGAACTGCTGTCAGAATCTTTTATAGAGAAGGTTCCAGATCACGCCAGACATGGGGGCTATATGGGAAACATTAGCAGGATGTCTTCAGGGAGTCCATGCTACAATCTGCCTTCCAAAAGGCCTGAAAGGATACAGTATTGTTTTAAGCTACCGCAATTTGAGTAGGTTGGTAAAGTAGTAACCTAGTAGTCATAGCTAATGGACACACATGCTATTAAGGAGAAACAGGGAATGCAAAACCCATCCTTTATAATCCTTATAAAGGATCAGTTATACATCTTCTATTGTATATATTGAATTGACATGGAACAAATATGTTGACTGTAAGTTTGAGAGGTGATTCATCTAAGCATGTTACCTTTAGCAAACAAGACTTATAAGAGGGAGAGAAAGTAGTGATTTTGCCTCTAAGAGGAGGCCATGTGAAGATTCAAACCAGGAAGAGTGGCCTTGTCAGAGACATTCTGACTGTGCCTTCATGTTGGGATTGATGACTACAGAACTAAGAAAATTATTTTCCACCTTTACCCAAGAAAACCTGCAGTATTTTGTTATTGAAGTGTCACAAAACAAATAAATCTTCTAAATAAATATCAACGCTGGTAAATTTGTTCTGAATAATGTCCTCCCACATAAATTCCTGATAAAAACATCTCTTCATTGGTGGTGAAGTAAAATAACTGGAGTGTGATATATGCTTAGGAAGAAAAAAAGGATGGTAATTGGAAATGATAAAAGATATTTCACTTTGATTTCTCCTCAGAGAAGCTAGTATTTCTGACTAGAGACAAAGAAGATTAAGGTACCAGATGTGTTAGATTCCAAATTCCTTGAACTTCACACAAGAACAAATATATACAATATTTGTTTGCTATCTACCTCATGTCAAATATGCGAGACTTTTCTAAACACAGGCTAGAGATTAGGGTGAAGGAAGGATAACTACATACATGCTGATTATTCTAGTTTGTGTTTTGTTCAGTTTATTATTATCCAAAATTCTTTGCTGGAGTCTTATCTCTCAGCATTTGTGGTAATAAAAATTGTATATGGCAGATAAGGTAACTAAAATATTTACATTCTTTCCAACCTTGACAGTGGGTGTATCCATAGACACACACAGAGACACAGAGACACACATACACACACACACAGAGTGAGAGGTACTTTCACATAATACATCCTTCTTAAATTAGTAACATGTTTAACTCATTAGTCTCTTTAGCTACTAGCAGTGGCCCTCTCTCTTCACAAAGGAGACAAGACAAAGACCATGATTCAAGAAGACAGCTCTTCCTAGAATCTTATCATGCTGAAATTCTGATATGGGACTATGAGTTTCTATCTTGGTAAGATAAAGTTCTATTTTGTAAAGAAGTCAGTGTACATACGTTCTTATGGCACCCCAATGCAATCAGTGGCACATCTCTTTCTATCCATTTCAGACATACTGCATCACCATGCTCAATCATTCACTGGCAGCTGCTGTTCCTTACATTTAGAAGACAGTATTGATTATCCTTGGGCTTTGTTAGTGTGCAATATCACAGGTGCTGGGTAGGGTAAACTGATATGCCTTCCCTCTATTCACCCCCTTACCTACCTGTGAGTTGCTTTCTGTCAGCTGCACTTGACTTTGTCACTCTTTGCCTTTGCTTTCTTGTAGCTTTCTGCCTCGATATCTAGTTGCAGAGTCAGCATTGTAATGCCTTTGGTCCACATGTTTCTTTATTCCCTGAAATTCTTGTTCCTTTTCGAGTTATTCACCTATATTTGTAGAGTTTTAAGGCTGGTGCGAAATAAGTCCCTTTCAACAAGAGCTGTTTCTATATGTCCACCTGTGTTTTTCTTCATTTTTCAGGGTCAGTTTACATGTCACTCATAGATAAGGCTTCCTTGCTCATCCTATCTCTGCTTTTTTATCTTATCACTCCTCCAATTGCCCCCCACTTCTTCTATCTACCCAATAGGAAGAAAGGAGTCCAAAGAACAGGCAAAAGTGACAGAGGTACACCTAATCCCACTGTTAGGAGCTCCACAAGAACTCCAAGCTAATAGCCATAACATATTTGCTGAAGATCTGGTGCAGCCCCCCTGCTTGCTGCTTCAGTGTCTGTGAGCCCATGTATGGCCATGTGAGTCCTGCTTAATTGCTTCAGTGAATCTTTATTTTCCTGCTGTTCTTCTTCCCCCGTTACCCCCATTCCTACAATCTTTCCTTCCTCCTCTTCTGTGGGGTTCTCTGATCTTCAATGGGAGTAATATCTTTACGACAATGATGAAGAAAGATTCATTTCTTCCATGAGTAGATGAAGGTACTCATGTAAATAGTTGTTGATTTTTCACTCTCACATGGTGTTTTCTGTAATCAAATTCTATATTTTACACATTTTTGACTCAACTGATATTAACATCTCAGGAGAAGTCTTTCATATTCACAATGATGGGGCAGCAGCACCCAACACTAGGAAGACCATTCATACTTCCACTGCCTATCACTCCTTCATTACCGAGAAAATCAACTTCATTAATTCATTTCTAGAACACCAATCTTGGTGTAGTCCCCTAGGTTACCTAATTGTTTAACCACCTGATTATTACAGTATCTATTCTCATGTTACAGAGGCTTGGAAAATGAGACTATGTGTATCATTTTCATTGAAATTTATAATTTAGCATACTAAACACTCATGGGAGTTCCGGAGTTGAAAATAATTCACAGTAAGAGAAGAAAAATTACTTAAAATTATTTAGCCAAACCACTCCGAGCTTATTTAGTCAGTGTATAAATTGATGACATGATTGCTCCATGTTATTGTTAAGAGGGAGGTTTTTATTGTAGATATGAGACACAGACAAACAGACAGACAGACACACACATACACACACACACACACACACACACACACAGAGAGAGAGAGAGAGAGAGAGAGAGAGAGAGAGAGAGAGAAAGAGAGAGAGAGAGAGAGAGCCAGAGGCATCGGAAAGATTCCAGAGAGAGAGTGTGAGCATAGCAAAAATAGCAGGATTATGAGGAGAATGAGTAGCTAGGGGGAGAGATACCTGTGAGCTGGAGGGAGTTTAGGATAGAGGAGGGGGTATGAAGTGAGGAGGCTAGTGTGGGCTTTCAGATTTATACCAGGTACTTGTGATACTGGGGGAATCTGGAGGTCAGCTTGCACTTTTGTATGCTAATAGACACCCAAGGTAGCCATTTGTTCCTTGTGCCAGTGATAAGGGAAATGACATCTTTTGGTAGAGGGGAACCAACCTCACAAGTTCCAGAGGAATGCTGGCTTTTTTCTAACCACTGGAAATCTTCCCATAGTTCAGGCTCAGATCATTTCTGGATGTTTGGACTGCCTTTTGAAATTTGGAGAAATGGATTTACCTTTGGATGTGACTGGATTTGAAAGTCTATGTCTCTCTCTTTCCTTTTTTTTTTTAAGATTATAGTCAAATTAGATGGCTGAATCCATTCTAGGGTAAAGAAACACTGTAACCTGGTGTGTTAAGAAACACTTGTATATACTATCATTTAAAATATTGTATGCCTTTTGGAGAATGTATTTGAGTATGTATGAAACAACACAAACAGTATTAAGTTCCAGTATTTGGGTGATGATGAGCAATGCCTCTTGCTCTGGCTGAGCGATGTGCCCTTGGCCTAGCTTCAGGCCAGTACATCAGTCTTTTTTTCCCTTGACCTGCTGGAAAACTCGTTTCTTTCTGTCTTTTTTTTTTCTATTCAAATTCCAGGCAACTGTGGGGCTTCAATCAATTGACAGATTGTAAAATATTGTTGCCCTAGAGCAAATCACAGGTTCTTATCATGCTTTTCCCATTAGTTACTGAAGAAAAGAGACTCTTTTAAAATGTGGGCATGTGCTCTGTGTGAACATTATTCTTTTCCCCCTCTTACTGTAAGCATTATTCTCTGATCACCAAGACAAATGGAAGAAAGGAAAGAGAGGAGAAAGAAATGAATGCAGGATAAAAGTTTATGTTTTAGTACATAGTTTATGACCATGAGGCTTTACAGAGCAGAAATAGAATTCTGGGACCAGATCTCCATTCTAATTTTTAAGTTGTTAATAGGAAAAATACATTTTAGGTTTATATAAGTATATGAAGAATTTAAATAATATCTCATTGTTTTTTATTAGCTATGTGTTTTTTGACAAAATAGCCTTAATGCTTTACATCCAAAAGAGTAGGGCTAGAGAGATGGCTCAGTGGTTACAAATATTTTCTGCCATTGCAAAGAGCACAGGTTCTGTTCCCTGCACCAACACACTAAAGCTCAACAATCTGTAACTCCAGGGGAAACATCAAACTCTTTTGTGCTCTACAAAGACTATACATACACCTTGTGAATGTACATATATGTAGGCAAACACTCATACCCATAAAACAAATTAAAATAAGTAAACCTTAAAAAGATAGAGAGCCAATACATTATTTTTCTAAATAGAGTCATGACAATACTTACCCACACTTAATATGATTAGTGTATTGACAAGAATGGCATGTTACTAATAATGCCACTACCACATCCTATATCAAGAGCTTTCAATACATTTACTTGCTTTATCTACATAACACACAACATAGACACATGGAGGAATCACACAGCTTCTTGGGATGAGAGATGAAGCCCAGCACAGTGAGTCCACACTACACCTCTGTCCACATTGCTGTAATGTCAAAGCTACAGAATGTCAGTGATTATATTTGCCCAAACTTTTAAGTTAGACATGTGTGTCTCTGTGGTTTCCAGAATGTAAAGTCAAGCTCAAGCTAGTTGTAGATATTGATGCTAATGATCATGATGTATAAAAATCTCTTCAGTTCTCTGGGAAGACGTGACTGCTTGTCTAATTGTTTGTTTATTTTACAATTAAGGTCCCAAGTCACATACCAAAAATGATCATTTCCTGCAGTGAGTATCCACAGTGATACATTCATATAGGTATAACAACGTGTTAAATAATCAATCTTTGATTATTTCTAGGCCCAATAAAGGAAAAAAGAATTTGGCTTAAACTATACTATAACAGAGATCTATCTTATTTTTCAATCAATCAATCAATCAATCAATCAATCAATCAATCAACCATCATTTAAAGTATTTAGTTCCTTGTTAGGTTCAGATCTGATCAAAATCTTAAAACCTGTCACATTTCATCATTTTACATATTTATGTGTATCTGGCTCAATTTTTATTGTACCTGTGTGAGCAAATGCCACAGTTATGCATGTCTTGCACTTGCAGAAACACAATGTAGAGAGTTAACGTATATTCTCACAAATGCTCTAGTATCTCCAGGTATTACACTTCTGTTTGAGTATCAAATTAGGCTGTATAAGTATTATTGTTGCTTGTTTTCTCTGTCTGTCTGCCATCAAAGGGCTTTTCTAGTGTCTTGGAGAAACCTCTCATGCAGTACAATAATACCATCTGAGGTTCATAAACGGCTCACTTTCTTCCTAGTCAGGCATTTCTCTCATCTGTGAAATAGGAGAAGAGAAGGTAATAGGATTCTTCCAGATTTGCAAGGATCTGCAGAACTGACCAGATTAGTTCCTCTACTCCTCAAACAAGCAAACATTTTAAATCTTTTCTTATCTTCACTGACTGTATCTCTGTGTGAGGTAAAGTCTTTCCTAAGAATCTATTAAAATGTGGTTTTTATTCCTAGAAGCTTTGGGAATGACATCTATATCAGAGATTTCTGAAGCCTCTTGTATGCCTGGGTGAAGATGTCATTAGTTACCATGAGAACGAACCTGAAAGAATGTCTTTCATTTTATTTTTATAAAATGTTTCTTCTTATTTTCTTTGTATTATGTTTTCTGACAATTCTGACAAACAGCAATTGAACTCCTAAATCATTCACCTATTAGTTTGTCTCTGTTTTTTTATTATTGTGACAAAATTCTCATCAATGTTTTAAAACATTAATGGAAAGCTTTTTTTCTAGTTACTTGTTATTTTTCACAGAACAATATCCATTTGTGGCTGTTTGTGAATATTAATTATGTAATCACTTTTCAAAGTCCCATTTCTTTTGTTGATTGTATTTGCATTATTTTTTTGTTTTTTGAAATTTAATAATATCTATGTTGAGGCCTTTCCTCAGTGGCTGGAAGTTCCTTACTGTCTTTAATTACCAAGATTGAAATACTGAAGTGTTGAGTTTAGTGTTTGGAAATAATTTACCTGGGCTTCTGTGTAGTTAACAAAGAGGGTTTATCTGCTTGCTTAGGTATGTCAAGTCTTTGGTTCTTGTATATTTTCTTTGGAGCTACATTTTTATCTCCTTTCCTAGATATGATCAATAATGTAGACAGAGTTTCTGTCCAGCTTGCTACCACAGACACTTTGTCCCAAATAAACACACAGAGACTTATATTATTTTTAAAGTATTTGAGCAATGGGTTGGGCTTCTTATTGGTTAGCTCTCTCTTAGTTATTAACCCACAACTATTAATCTATGTATTTCTACATGGCCTTATATTAATGAAGAAGGCTCCATCATGTTACTCCTTCATTGATTATAGGCTTCACTTGAGACCTCTCTCTCTGCATCCTCTTCCCACAATTCTCCTCATCTCATAGTCCTGCCTATACTTTCTGCCTGGCTACTGGCCAATCAGTGTTTTATTCATCAACCAACAAGAGAAACATATATGCAGTAGGACATCCCCCATTAAGTAAAGTCTGGCTTTCAATGACATATATGAAAATCATAGTTCTGTGGATATCAAGTTTTTTTTATGGCTATTGAATTGTGGTCCTATACTCAGCATTTTGTGTCCTCTCCTGCCATAGATTTAAAGTTTGATTTTTTTTCACTTTTTAATTCTATGAAATAATATTGATATGTAGTCTTTAGAAAGTCTTACTGTTCTTTTACACTGATGTTCAAACACTTTTGCTTTTAGGTAATCCTTACATTTTACAGTGTCTACTGCTTCCATTTTAAATTCCTCACATTTCATTGTATAAATGCACTGCTGCATGTTTGCATCCTCCAGGAGGGTTTCAGCCTTTAAAGTGGTGTTTAAAATTACCGTTTCAATAATTAATTGTCTTATATACACCAAGTTTTCATTTCCAAAGACTGTTGACAACAGCACATATATGTATCTGTTCCATTATCTCTCCAAGGCTCATTCTTTCTCTTCTTTTCCAGTGTCACTTTAGTATGACATAGTATAGAATGATGCACAGTTAACCCACAATATTTACCACACATTCTCTTTCATTTTATGAGAAAAACCTCCCAAGTACAGATATAATGAAACATGTACTAAAGAAAAAGCATTGATAAACATAATTAATTTACAATTATTCTTGCTTTTTCTTGCCTGAATTATGAAAGGAAGTATTAATATACACAAAGTTTTTTTAGTAAAAATACCAAAATTTAGTTTCTCCCCAACTGAACAACAGAATATTGGCATTAAATTCTTTCATTTTGAAATCGCTAAGATGGACTATTGTTTTGGTTTTTTTCTTTTCCATTTTTAATTTGAATTAGAAACAAGATTGTTTTACATGTCAATCCCAGGTCCCTCTCACTCCCCTCCTCCCCTCCTGCCCCCACTAACTAAAACCACACCTATCACATAACCTTTCTGCTCCTCAGGGAGGGTGAGGCCTTCCACAGGGTGTCTTCAGGGTCTGTCCTATCCTTTGGGATAGGGCCTACGCCCATCCCTGTGTGTCTTGGCTCATGGAGTATACCCCTATGTAGAATGGGCTCTCAAAGTCCACATCTATGCTAGGGATAAGTACTGATGTACTACAGGAGGCCCCATGGATTTCCAAGGTCTCCTCACTGACACCCACATTTCTGGGGTTTGGATCAGTCCTGTGCTGTTTTCCCAGCTATCAGTCTGGGGAACAAGAGCTCCCCATTGTTCAGGTCAGCTGTTTCTGTGGGTTTCATCAGCCTGGTCTGAACCTCTTTGCTCATCACTCGACCTTCTCTACAGCTGGATTCCAGTTTAGTTCAGTGATTAGTTGTGGGTATCTGCTTCTTCTCCCATCAGCTGCTGGATGAAGGCTCTAGGATGGCATATAAGTCAGTCATCAATCTCATTATCAGGGGAGGGCATTTAAGGTAGCTTCTCCTCTGTTGCTTAGATTGTTAGCTGGTGTCATCTTTGTAGATCTCCAGACCTTTCCCTAGTGCCTGATTTCTCTGTAAACCTAAAATGTCTCCCTCTGTTATGGTATCTCCTTTCTTGTTTTCTTCTATTTTTCCCCTGACTCAACCTTTCTGCTCCCTCATGTCCTCCTCACCCCTCCTCGTCTCCCGTTCTCATTCTCCTAGCTCCCTCTCACCTCCCCCCATGTTCCCAATTTGCTAAGGAGATCTTGTCCATTTCCTCTTCTCCGGGGGACCATGTCTCTCTGAGAGTCTTCCTTGTTACCTAGCTAAGATGGAGTATTGTTATATAGCCCTAGCTATCTTGCAACTGTATAGACTGTATAGACCAGGCTGATCTCAAACTCACAGAAACCTATTTGCCTCTGCTTTCCAAGGAGCACTGCATTTAAAGGTATGGATACCACATGCAGCACCTCCCACCCCCTTTAAATTTATTGATCTTTGGAGATCACTAGAATATACTGTGAGTTTGATTTGCCTCAATACAAGATTTATGCTGTGGTTTATGAGATGTTCATTGTTTTGAATATGAAGTATACGATGGGCCTTGGTGGGAATGTGAAACTAATATATTTCATCCACCAAATTTCTTTGCAAAATTGCTACCAATTAAAAATAATTTGGGGTAGATATCATAATAATGACATAAAATTGATATTTTCTTGGAAGCATCCCACAGTAAGAAATTTTAAACAATTTAAGCTGCCCCCAAGTGTTCTTACTGAAAATGCAAATGAAAACGGATTATGGCAGAGACAGCATAAAATAAAAATGGGTGGGTAAAAAGCAAACAAGGATGGTGACCACTGAGGAAAGTCACATTATATGTATACTTCTATTTAAAAAACACTATACAAAACATTGTTAGGCCTTTCAGTTAAAAATGCCCTGAAAGATGCTTTACTAGTGACTTTGGACAGAATTCTTTTTCTTTTATTTGGTTCTTCCCTTCATGCTTGGTGGGAATGGATCAACTCACTTTCCCAGAGTTTTCTGAAAAGTGAAGATATTCTGCTAGCTTGGAATTATTTTATTAAAAATAATATTTTATTAATTCTTAGAGAATCTCCTGTAACACTTTGTGATTATACTCATCCCGCTCTCCACTTCTTCCCCCAACTGTTTTTGATGACACTATTTCCCATCAGACATCCTGACCCCCTGGCTCTTGTAATCTTTTACCATCTCTTCTGTGATGTTCTCTGAGTTGTAAATGTAGGTGTTGTATTGTAAATGTATTAACTGGGAATGAGTATCTTGCAGTCAATTGTTCTTTCCATTTTGACAAGTTCTGACTTTCTTCAGTGGTCTCCATCTGCTGCAAAAGGAGCATCTTTGATGAGGATGGAGAGCTACACATATCTGTGAATTTAAGAATAAGTATTTAGATTGCAGTTAGAAATTATTCTGAAATCATCCACCATGATCAAGTAGGCTTCATCCCAGGGTTGCAAGGATGGTTCAACATACAAAAATCCATCAATGTAATCCACCATATAAACAGACTGAGGACAAAAAAAAACCCACATGATCATCTCACTAGATGCTGAAAAAACCTTTGACAAAATCCAACACCCCTTCATGATAAAGGTCTTGGAGAAATCAGGGATAACAGGAACATACCTCAACATAATAAATGCAATATACAGCAACCAGCAGCCAACATCAAATTATGCAATTCCTCTAAAATTGGGGACAAGACAAGGCTGTCCATTCTCTCCCTATCTCTTCAATATTGTACTTGAAGTTCTAGCTACAGCAATAAGACAACAAAAGGTGATCAAGGGAATACAAATCAGAAATGAAGAACTCAAACTCTCACTATTTGCAAACGATATGATAGTCTACATTAGTGACCCGAAATACTCTACCAGGGAACTCCTACAGCTGATAAACACCTTCAGCAAAGTGGCAGGATACAAGATTAACTCAAAAAAATCCATAGCCCTACTATATACTGATGACACATTGGTGGAGAAAGAAATCAGAGAAACATCAGCCTTTACAATTGCCACAAACAACATAAAATACCTTGGGGTAACACTAACCAAAAATGTGAAAGACCTGTACCATAAGAATTTTGAGTCTCTAAAGAAAGAAATTAAAGAAGATACCAGAAAATGGGAAGATCTCTCATGCTCTTGGATAGATAGGATCAACATAGTAAAAATGACAATCTTGCCAAAAGCAATCTACAGAATCAATGCAATCCTCATCAAAATCCCAACACAATTCTTCACAGACCTTGAAAGAACAATTCTCAACTTTATATGGAGAAACAAAAGACCCAGATTAGCCAAAACATCCCTATACAATAAAGGAACTTCTGGAGGCATCACCATCCCTGACTTCAAGCTCTATTACAGAGCTATAGTCCTGAAAACAGCTTGGTATTGGCACAAAAATAGACAAATAAACCAATGAAATAGAATTGAAAACTCTGATATTACCCCACACACCTATGAACACCTGATTTTTGACAAACAATCCAAAATTATATGATGGAACAAAGAGAACATCTTCAATAAATGGTGCTGGCATAACTGGTTTCAGACATGTAGAAGACTGCAGTTAGACCCAAGCCTTTTGCCTTGCATAAAACTTAAGTAAAAATGGATCAAAGATCTCAACATAAATCCAGCTACACTGAACATATTAGAAGACAAAGTGGGAAATACCCTTGAATTAATTGGTACAGGAGACCACTTCCTGAGCATTTCACCAAGTAGCACAGACACTGAGGTCAACAATTGATAAATGGGACCTCCTGAAACTGAGAAGCTTCTGTAAAGCAAAGGAGACAGTCAGCAAGACAAAACAGCAGCCGACAGACTGGGAAAAGATATTCACCAACCCCACATCTGACAGAGGGCTGATCTCCAAAATATACAAAGAACTCAAGAAGCTAGTCCCCCAAACACCAAACAACCCAATTAAAAAGTGGGGTACAGAACTAAATAGACAATTCTCAATAGAGGAATCTAAAATGGCTAAAAGACACATAAGAAAGTGTTCAACATCCTTAGCCATCAGGGAAATGCACATCAAAACAAGTCTTAGATACCATCTTACTCCTGTAAGAATGGCTAAAATCAAAAACACCAATGACAGTTCATGTTGGAGAGGATGTGGAGAAAGGGGAACACTTCTCCACTGCTGGTGGGAGTGCCAACTTGTACAGCCACTTTGGAATTCAGTATGGTGACTCCTCAAAAAAATGGGAATCAGTCTACCACAAGATCCAGCAATTCCACTCTTAGGCATATACCCAAAAGAAGCATATTCATACATCAAGGGCATATGTTCAGTGATGCTCATAGCAGCACTATTTGTAATAGCCAGAAACTGGAAGCAGCCTAGATGCCCTTCAACTGAAGAATGGATAGAGAAAATGTGGTACATTTACACAATGGAGTACTACTCAGCGGGGAAAAAAAATAGAATCTTGAAATTTGCGGGAAAATGGATGGATCTAGAAGAATCCATTGTGAGCGAGGTAACCCAATCACAAAAAGACAAACATGATATGTACTCACTCATATGAGGATTTTAGACATAGAGTAAGGATTACCAGCCTACAATCCATACTGCCAAAGAAGCTAATAAACAAGGAGGTCCCTAAGAGAGACATACATGGTCCTGGAGAAGGGGAGAGGTTCAAGATCTGCTGAGAAAATTGGGAGAATGGGAAGAGGGGGAGGGAGCTAGGAGAATGAGAATGGGAGAAGAAGAGGGATGCCGAGGACATGAGGGAGAAGAAAGTATGATTCGGGGGAAGAATACATGATAACAAGAATGGAGATATCATAATAGAGGGAGACATTTTTGGTTTACAGAGAAATCAGGCAGCAGGGAAATGTCTAGAGATCTACAAAGATGACACCAGCTAACTATCTCAGCAACAGAGGAGAGGCTACCTTAAATGCCATACCCTGATTATGAGATTGATGACTGACTTATATGTCTTCATCCAGCAGCTGGTGGAAGTAGAAACAGACACCCATAACTAATCACCGATCTGAACTGGAACCCAGATGCAGAGAAGGACCAGTGAAGAGCACAGAGGTCCAGGCCAGGCTGATGAAACACACAGAAACAGCTGACCTGAACATCTGGGAACTCTTGCTACCCAGTCTGATAGCTGGAATACCAGCATGGGACTGATCCAGACCCCAGGAACATGGGTTTCTGTGAGGAGATTTCAGAAATCTATGGGACATCCTGTAGAAGCCCAGTATTTATCCCTAGCATAAGTGTGGACTTTGGGAGCCCATTCCATATAGAGGAATACTCCCTGAGCCAAGACACACAGGGGTGGGCCTAGGCCCTATCCCAAAGGATACGAAAGACTCTGATGACACCTTATAGAAGGCCTCACCATCTATGGGGAGCAGAAACGATATGTGACAGATAAGGTTTTAGTTGGGGGGGGTAGGGGAGGACAGGCAGGAGAAGGGAACTGGGATTGTCATATAAAACAATCCTGTTTCTAATTCAAATAAAAAAGTTGGAAAAAAAGAACAAGAAAAAAAAAGAAATTATTCTGACAGGAAAGTGGCAGTAGTAAGCAATCTGCTGAGATTCATGGCCTTACCAGCCATTGGTAGTTTGGCCAAGTTTATAGTACCAAGCATAAATTCCTCCCTATGTTGTAGACCTTAAGTCCAATTGGGTGGCTGTTATTACCCCCTAGGATATAGACTGAAACTGGGGTTTTAGTCTATGAGTTTTGGAGAACATTGTCAACACCAGAAGCATAACTTCATCTAATCTATCATCTATTTATCTATTTATATCTACCTGTCTGTCTGTCTGTCTGTCTGTCTGTCTATCTCTCATCTATCTATCTGTCTCCATTAGCATCTATGTTTAGTGCTTGTGTGTGTGTTTTTTTCTCTTACCTTATCCCCCTTTGTTCTCTTTTCCCCTTCACTAGTTAACTCATCTCACCCATGTTTTCCAAATCTCTGCTCATAGTAACTGTGCTTTTCTATCTCCTCATATCAAGAGCTTCTCTAGCTCCTCGCTCCCCACTATGGTTTCTTTTTATTTCCTTGATATCTGCAGTTACTTTGAGTTATATATTCACATTAAAAATGTGGAACTAGAAACTACAAGTAAATAAAACATTTAGTGTTTGTCTTACTCAGTCTGGGTTACCTCACTTAGCATAATAAACAACTTTTTGTACACACTTTATCTTTCTCCATGTTCATATACCTCAGATAACATACACGCAATCAAGCATCTTCATATAACTAACACTAGTTCCTTGGGGCTTTCATTTAATTGGGTTTACCTGTCCTGGAAGTAGACTACTGAACCCCCCCAAATGTTTTCTAATAAAAATATTTTCTTTTTTTCTCTTTAGAGCAGCTAACCAAATCAAATATGAAAGCAAACAAATATCAGATAGAAAAATAGTATGTATGTTACTTGGATATGCATATTACTATTTGGTTTTGAGTTTAGTAAAATTTTCTTTCAAAATTATTGACTTTTCTATTTAATGCAGGAGAGATTCATTGATTCTATATTGATGCAGTTTATTTGTGAGTTGGTATAGCTATCTTAAGTGTCAATTTGAGTTATGGTAACTTTTCACCAGTACATGGCATTATAGCTATGACATCGTGGTGACCTCATGCATAGGAGCAAATAGAATATTTAGATGGAAAGAGTGGTCAGGGCTTTACAGTCATTACCAATGTTTTTCAATGTGGGGATAAATGTCCTTTATATGGTTCAAGGAAATCTCAGGCCAAAACCTTTTGGAAAGTGCTATTGTTTATTTTTCTCTGGGGCACAAAATCAATGTGCTTTTTCTCTGTTTCAGAACTGCTACATTAAAATGTCATGACATATGTGTTTAAAATGTAAAATCCATAAAAAAGAAAAAATCCATTTAATGTTGATGATATTTTACTCTTACCCTTTCTTCATGGTACAAAAAGTTTTCCTTCTCTTTCATTCATGCCCAGTTTTAAAAGTCATTTGTTTACAGCTGTCTGTAGAATGCTCTGCTTTTTATTGGGGTCTCTTGAGGGGAGAGTGATGCTTCCACAGCTAGCCAGCCTGTTTTCTTAGCTGGAAAAGTTTATTTTTAATTTTTCCACCTTCAAGGAGAGACAGTTTGAATTTATGGTTCATGATTTGCTTTTCACCTATTCAAAAGCTTCTGGCCATTTGTGTAAAAGGTTATAAGAAGAATACATACACACACACACACAGACACACACACACTCACATTTAGAATTTTGTGAAAAATCTTGTGAAAAACACACATATTGTGTTTGATTTAAAAAATAGCTCAGGGATAGGGCCTAGGCCCTCCCCCATGTGTTTAGGCTGAGGGGAGTATCCCTCTATGTAAAATGGGCTCCCAAAGTCTATTCCTATGCTAGGGATAAGTACTGATCTACTACAAGACGCCCCATGGATTTCCAAGGCCTCCTCCCTGACACCCACATTCATTGGGTCTGGATCAGTTACATGCTGATTTCCCAGCTATCAGTCTGGGGCCCACAGCTCCCACTTGTTCAGGTCAGCTGTTTCTGTGGGTTTCACCAGCCTGATCTTGTCTACTTTGTTCAACTGCCCTCCTTCTCTGCAACTGGATTCCAGTTCAGTTCAGTGTTTAGCTGTGGGTGTCTGCTTCTACTTCTACCAGCTGCTGGATGAAGGCTCTAGGATGACATATAAGTTAGTCATCAATCTCATTATCAGGGGAGGGCATTTAAGGTAGCCTCTTCACTGTTGCTTAGATGGTTAGTTGGTGTCATCCTTGTAGTTCTCTCTGATGGTATCTCTTATTTTGCTCTCCTCTGTTTTTCCCCCTGCACAAACTTCCTGCTCCTTTATGTCCTCCTCACTCCTCATGACAGACTCTGTAGACCCCTTCATGGAAGACCTCACTCTCCCTGGGAAGCAGAAATGGTTTGGGATATGTAGGGTGTTAGTGGGGGGCAGGGGAGTAGGGGAGGGAGAGGGAACTGGGATTGACATGTAAAAAAAATCTTGTTTCTAATTTAAATAAAAAATGGAGGAAAATAATAACTCAGGGGAGGACCTATGACATACAAATCTTCATATTGTAGTCTCTATTCCTAATAATTTAATGATTTTTGTTGATGAAAACACCTATTCAGAAACAGGGTGTAATGGTACACATCTGTAACTTTAGCACTTAGAATTCAGAGGCATGAGAATTATACATTTGAGGCCAGTCTAGCTTCTGTGGCTAACTAATGGCTTAGCTCTGCACTCTGATCTTCATGCAAGCTTTATTTGTTACACCATAAAAAAATATCACCACAAAACTCCATTTCCTTAGTTTTAGTAATGAATAAGAGGAATAATATCATTTAGTATCTGGGTTGCAACAGTCCTATTTCCTAAGGTAAATTTTGGTTCTCCAAATTTCCCAGTGTTCTACAAGTCTGGTCATTGTAAAATTTCCAATTACTGGTATTTGGTAGAATTTTACTTAGAAATGTTTGTAATGTTTTATAAAGGCTTTTTCTGAGAATTTTATTTTTTCTGATGGCTGCAAGTAGCTTGCTTTTATTTCTTTATTTTTGTGATTATAATATAACTACATAATTTCTCCCTTGCCTTTCCTTCCACCCAGCCCTCACATAAACCCCTCCGTGCACTCTTTTAAATTTATAGCCTCTTTGTTCATTAATTGCTACAGACATACCCCCACACCCCAGATGCTTAAATACATAATATATAACCTGCTTATTCTGAAAAATATTACTTTATGCATGTTTTCAAGGCTGACCATGTGATATAGTATAACAATTGGAGAGCTCTTTCTTGGGGAATGCTATTTCTTCTGTTCTGAATGTTCCTTAGTTGCCTGTAGTTCTTTGTACAGGGTTGAGGACTCTCAGGATTTATTTGATCACTTTAGTGTATCTTGTCTTTGTTCTGCTCTTGTTTAGACAATCCTTTCCATAAGACTCTGGTTGTAGCTTCTGACATTCCTAGGAGACACAATCTCACAGAAAATCCCCCTTTTTTTCTGGCTCTTAAAATGCTTTATCTTCATCTTTATTTTTTATTATTTCATGGTTAAATTTTTAATATTATATAATTTCTAGTGATCCATGGCTATATTTATACATTTTTGTTTGTGTGATTTCGTGTGTATTTGTGTTAGATCACATGCATATATGTGCATGCCCATGTGTGTGCATATACTTGTGGAGGCCAGAGCAGCATTGATGTTAAGTCCTCAATTGCTCCCTGTCTTTTTTGTGGGGAGCAGGGTCTTTCACTGAGCTTAGAGCTTGCTGGTTTGGTTTGACTGGCTGGCCAACAATCCTCAGTGTTCTTCCAGTTTCCACCTTGCCAACCCTGCTGACTGATGTAGCTTTCTCTTTCTAGTTCTGAAGGTCAAACTCAGTTCCTCATCTTACATCTCAATCATTTTACCAAAGAAGCTGTCTCCTCTGTCCTTATATTTGTAAGAGCTCTCTGAGGGTTTAAGTCAAAATCTATTATGGAAAATTTTTAAACTAAAACTTTAAGTGCTTTTGATTCCCTGGAAGAATTGGGCATAATAGATCCAAGTTATATTGCCTGACATTGGTCTTGGCAGGGTAGTGTCTAGTGTCATAAATGTATTGATCAAAATCATCAGCTGGCCAAATAACTATGCATTAGTTACTTTTCTCATTGAAACACAATGCATGATGCATACATCATAAGTTAATATTTATTTAACATTTTACTTCCTAGGAATTCATTGTATTAGGGCAAAAGGCATGGTTTATCAGATCCATGGCAGCTGGCATGTGAGGGCCATTTTGACATTTATTCAGGAGTCAGCTAGCCCCTTGTTCCAAATTTCATAGCCCGCTGAGGAATAGGTGTTCAAAACCCAAGCCTGTAGGAGCATCCCTGGGTCAAATCATGTTTACCTGGCTCAAGGATGTGGAGATTATCTCCATAACTCAGAAGGTTAGTATGCAAATGATACTATTCTATGCACTCTTATTCAGTGGGCATCATAGAATTATGAGTAAAATGGTCCTTTTTGTTTCCAGATCAGCAAGCCTCTCATAGCATTTAAAAATCTGTTCAACATGCTGATGCAGGACATCCTGGCCAAACTGGAAGAGTTATTAGTATATTGAGCAAAATAAGCACTTGAAATGAAGTAAGTAGCCAACTGCTAGGGGCTAGTAAAAGGGGGGGAAGAAATGAGTTTTAGGATGAGCTCAGAATGGGATGCTCAACAGCAATTCCAATACAGTTTAAAAATACAGAGAAGATTAAAAAAATCTGTGGGCAAGGGTGGGTTCTCTAAGTGTTGAAATACAAAATAGAATTGTATAGGAAATGGAAAAGAGAGGAGATTGAAAGGAATAGATATAAGCTAGCCATCAAGGAATGCAGGCACACAATAAGAGAGCCAGGAAAGCAAAATGAAATAATGTAGCTAGGGGACTCAAAGGAAATAAGAAAAGTTTCTAAAAATACATCCAGGAGAAAGAACAAAATGGAAAAAAACACTGCAAGGGGAAAATGTTGAGCCTGTGACTCAAGAAATGACCAGAGCCTATCACATCTTTTATTCTTCTCAGTTGTCAGTAAGACTTGGGAAAGAAAGAGTAAGAAAGGAATTGAGATGTTTTAAAATGTGTGTTTGAATGTGTATGGAAATCAGAGACGCTATTAATGATAGTAGCAGACAAAGTTACCATTGTCAGGAAATAGCAACCATGAAATAAAATTTTGTGTGCTTCTGGGGTTAAAATCTAAGTGCTTTTGACAGTTTTGAAAAAGTTGCATAGAACATTATAATTCCCTAAATTGTCTAGTAAGGAAAAAAAATACAAGTGAAGAAAGGAAAGGTGACATCATTTCAGCTCAGTCCCCTTTTAGGAACAAAAACGATGAAATCAGAGACCATAGATAATTTAATTTTTTTGTCATAGAGTTTGTCATTCAGTTAGAACCATCTATGAAGTATGTCTTATATCATAATTATTGTTCTATTTAATTTCAATACTTGGTAAGATATTTTATGTTTTTTTATTGCAAGGGGAGGGTAGAAATATCCCAACTTATTTTTTTAAATTTCTTGGGACATGGGCAAGGAAATGTTATTTGGCAATATGAATTGTGCTGTGGAAGAGTATGCAAAATGACATAAATTATGATAAAATAGAATAGAAGTAATCTGTAGTATGGTGATGTATTAGTAGATTTATTTTCCACCTTTGTTCCACAATGCTTCTGACTGTGTTTTGACTAAGTCCTTTGTCTAGCTACCCTCCAGGTAAGCTCGCTCAAGAGTGTGAACTCTTTCTTCAAGGTCAGATCTCTGTTGCTTTTGCTTCTTCATTAGGTTGGTTGAATGTGGGACATGCATTTCTAAGCATTCAAAATACCTCCTTGTGTAAAGCATGCTGTCAGATCTTAGGAGCTGATTGATAATGGGACATTATTAAGCTGAATCTGCTAGTGTTTGCGTTTAGAGATTCCTCTTTCATTACCAGAAACAGGAAGAGCAACAAGATCAACGTAGATGGGGTTAATAATTATATCAGAAATAAATCTAGTTGCGATGCAGGTAGCTTCAGACCAGATAATTTAGAAATAGTTTGGATAATTACTAATTAGGTCGACTGACAGTGAAATTTGAATTATTCATGAAAACCTGAAAGCAGAGGATAATTCATTCCTGAATACCTAAAAAACTAATTGGAATGTTGTTTATTAAAATTTTCGCTCGGTGATGTGATGATATTTATTGCATGCTCTATTTTTGACAATTTTATTTTAGAAACAGTGCACCTTCAAGTGACAAATAGAAATGGTTGAGACTGATCTTGATGTCTCAAAAATTATCTCAGAATTCAAAATAAAAATAGATTTGTACTTCATTATTAAGATAAAATCTGTACCTCTCATGAGTTAGCGTCTAGAAATCTCAGAGTGCTCACTCTGGTAAATAAATTATTTAACATTCTCTCTAATTTATTTCACAATTGGAATTTTACTGTCCAAAGCACAGCTATTGGTTTGTTTGATGTAGGCTTCCTAAGAACCATTGTGACTTTTGACCACAAATAGTATGTTGTGCTGCGTATCTCTCTTTGTTACATATGATGGTCAGTTACATCCACATACATATGTGTATACACACCCACACTCACCCCTCCACCCTCACAACTCCCCTACTAAGCTGAAAACCAAAACCTTCAAAACAAATAAAAATTCTCTCCCAACACAATTAAAGCAAACATTAGAAAATAAACCAACCAATCAAAACCCAAAACATAGAAAACAAAATCTCACTCACTCTTGCCAAATATTTAAGAATATTTGTCTTTTGAAATCTCAGAAACCCCTTGCTTGATTCTTGTAACCAAAGAAGGACTGCTGAGATGTCTGGAGATCAATGAGCAAGTCTACCTTCCTTTCAAAATACCACTTTAATAAAATATTTGCCAATAAGGAATTGTGTTTCTTTCTTCCTTTTACTATTTAAATGATGTTTTTTCTCATTCCTTTGATTCTCAGCCAAAATTAAGATGGTGACAGATGGGTTCTCCTACCCAAGTTTATAAATAAATAGCCTGTGTTAATTTTGTCCCAGACTTATTTTTTCCTTTGACAGGACTGCTATGTGCATGAAAAATCAACACTGATGGATCAAAATGTGAAATATTGTGTTTGTTTCCATAGCTAATTTTACATGGTTGATATAGAAAGACAGGTATGTAAAAGGTAATTTTTGTATAAAGTTAGAATGAAGGGGCATTTATGGTGAGAGGAGCAAGAACCTGTGGAAACACATTGGGTTGCAGTCCAGGGTATAGAGCAACATTCACAAAAGGAATCTAGAGGAGGTAGCATTTCAACCAGATATGAAAGAAAAGTAAGACCAAGGGGTCATGATGGGGAAAATACTTCAGAGTCAAAACAGTATGTATGTATAAAATGGTGCAGAGTTGGTGAGATCAATGGACAACTAAACAGCAAGAGTGTGGGTAAAGCTAAGCAAGATGCCATTGAAACCATTTACAATATGATATCCTGAATCTTTAGTTAGTCACTGTAGAAATCAGGATGATGGACTGATTAGGGTTTGTGCCATGGCTTTCAGGAAGAAACCTGTGTCATGAATCCCAAAGAGAAATGTGGGGTGGGGTGGGGATAATTTATATTTATTTCTGCAGTGAAGAAGAATAATTCCATATAAGAGCCTTTTTGGATGGTCAATTAGGACAAAGAAGTGAGAGATTCTATGGGTTGGAAAACTTAACTTAGTGTTGTAGGCCACCTTGGGAGAAGAAGGGGACATTTTGCTTATTTCAGATACATGTATAAAAAAATATAGGACCATCCATTGTTTTCTGAATTCACTAAAGTTCCCAATACTTATTCATTTGTTCATCTAAAATTAGATGATGAACAGTCAGGAGGTGACAGGATAAAAATGAAACTGGCATGTAGTTGACTAATTTGTGTTTCCCCAGAATTTACAGAGTACCAAGTGAAAAAGATTAAGAAATTTATTCACAATAAATTGTGAAAGAAGAAATTTACAATCATGGGATCACCACACCACTAAGCTATGAAGAGCAAATGGTGGGATGCTCTGAGAGAGACATAAACTATAGTCTGGTCTACTAGATACCACATGGTTTTTCATTTGGCAATGTGTGCAATTGATATTCCATTAATTGGTATTAACAATAAAGGCAGAGTAAAATCCCTATTACTCTGTGGGTTTTGTCCCTTGAAACCTAAAGTCTGGTAAAACTTCATTCAGTTCTAGGGCTGGACATATAGTTAGTAGAGCATTTATTAGCATTCATACACTGGCTTCATCCATATTACTATCTGAGACTGACCATTATAATCCCCAGAATAGAAGCAGGATGACTAGAATTTGAAAGTCATCCCACCTCTATAATGAGTTTGAAAACAGCGGACAGCCTGAGCTACATGAGACCCTGAGAACTACATGAGAAACAGAACAAAAAGCAAGCACACAGACCAACAAAGCTTCAACTCTTATATTAAAGATAAATGTTCATACATGTGAAATGTAAGTCAACAGTAGTTAATTTTCTTTGCAAGCTTTTTAAAATCTCTTGTCTACTTTCAGAATTTTATGTTCAAACCTTTCTGTCCTAGAAATGATGCATAAATTCTAAAACAATGTTAACAAAAAAAATCAAAGGGTATCAAAGCAAAAAATATCTATAGGCAATATTTTCAAAGATAAAATTAATTTGAGCAATTCAATAATTAGTAGTATAATGTGGAAGGATGAAAGCAAATTTAAAAAGAAAAGTAGAGTTTTAATGTCATCTGCCATTGATTTACTTTGTTTCTTTGTATTTTAGGGTCTCATTTGTAAGATTCAATTTTTTTCACTCTAAATTTTCATTCATCATAGAAATTCTTCATATTGTTTAATTTACTTAACCTGTAAGAAGAGGCGATTTTTTTTTTTTGTCTTGAGTGGACATTTGGAGTTCTGGGAAAGGACAACAGTATCATTGTGCGTAATCAGTTCTAAATAGTTGTGAACAGTTTACTGGCTGGTACCTTTCACTGTAACATGGAATGAGTATTCGAGGCTCACAATAGTCCTGTAATACCAAGCAGTTTCCATTCTAGGACCTTTAAAACAAAGCGGCTTCTGAAGTGCCCTGTGTTTGGTGGTACCTAAGGTTTTGTAAAGCACTTAAAAATGCTAATGTCAAAGTTAGACTCAGGAACTGTCCTAGGTATCGAGCTTCTATGATTAAGACAGCACTCTCCTTGGGCTGCTAAGATGATGGTTTTGGCTGTTTGTTTACATCCTTTGCCTCGTTAGGTTCTCTTTGAGTTTAAGAATACCTGCATCTTAAATCTTCAGATGTCTTCTGAGGATTCACAAAAGTGACTTGGATTTTTGCAGGCATTTGATAAATACTTGTTGAATAAATATGAATCTTAAAATATGTTCTTCTGCAAAACTGTCAAGGAATGGAATTTAAAAGTGCAACATAGGAAGAGACATTTTTATTGATGGATTTAAAGCATCCTGAAAATCTCCATACTACATATCAATGCTAGAACAGAGTTCTTTTTTATAGTGTTTAAATTTTGGATCCCTTCTTTAACTCTTTCTTATACGTGGTTGTTATTTCAAATTGCTTTATATCTTCCTGTAAAGCAAGAGGGGTTTAAACTAGGAATGGTGCTTCCCACACCCCTGTGCAATGATAAGCCAGATTCCATCAGGCCACCCCTATTCGATAGATTCTTATTATATAATTGTTACAGACTAGGCTTGGTGCAAGGTGCTTAGACTGACTGTGATAAAGTTTCTCAAGGAATCACAGTCGAGTGATAAATTACTGACTAGGTGTTTGAGAAGGCTGTATGAGAGTTGGAGAATTGCCAGGGTACAATGGAGTTCTTTCATGATTCCATGCTACATTCCTTCAATTAATATCTTAAAAGATTTAACCTTTGTAGGTCATGGGAAAATGAGTTCTCTCTCTTTCTTTCTTCATTCCTTCCTTCCTTTTCCTTTCTTTTCTTTGATTTTTCTAGATAGTTTCTCTGTGTAGCTTTGTAGATCAGGCTGGCTTGAACTCACAGAGATCACCTGCCTCTGGTTCCAGAGTGCTGGGGTTAAAGGTGTGCACCACCACTGCTCAGCTTCACATGCTTTTTTTCCTAACCAAAGTGACAATATAATATTGAAGAGGTAATAAATAGTGACAACACAGGAACACAGGAGAACATCTCTTAGATAGGCTTTCCTCTGTATTCCTCTTATAATTCGTCAGAGTAACACTTTCCAGAAGTAAAGAAAGACAGATCTGCCATCCATCCCTCACTCTGGCCCCTTAATGGAATTCATAGTTTTGGAAGTGTCCACTGTAATTTTTTTCATCTCATCAGGGCTTCTCATAACAACCAGGAAAACAAGTTCTATTTCTGTAATTGCTGGAGTGTGACCTTTAGTGCTGGACACAATGAAGACTATTTAGCCTCATTACAATTATTGATTCATTCAAAGTAAGCATATCATTCCCTTGCGAAGTTCCTGTAAAGTCCTGCACATTTTTCTGAACGTTAGCCTATACTCTTTTGCTGCTATTTTGAGAGTGGCTTCTTTTTGAAAGACAATAATAGCATCTGCTCTCAGATATTACTCTCAAAGATATTACAGATCATGCCCTTAGCTCTCAGCTATGGCATCAGTGAGAACGTGGGAGGTGGGAATGACAAATAGCTCTGCTGGACCCATCACACACGTTCTCTAGTCAGGCCTGCTACTCACTCAGATTTTCTGCTTTTGGAGTTTCACAACTTCTGCTCTGGCTCATTCATTGAATCCTGGGGATGGTTCATATCTGTGGATTGTCCTTTACAGTCATCTACCTTCAGACACAAGGTTTCTATGCTTACATTCTCTGAAAATATACAGAATTCAGGCAACTACTCACTGCCTCCAAACATAGAAATATTTAGTTATGCAAAGTGTATTTACAAATATGGGTTAGATATGGTCAGGGTATGTAGTTTGACTTTGGTGAGGTGGAACATTCAGAATATGTCTTTATTATTGATAATTTTCTTCATTATTGGAAATTTCATACACATATACAACAAGCTATGACCTGCCATTTCCCGCTCCTGATTCTCCCTATATAATTCCTAATACATCCATCTCACAAGTTTCTATCTTCTTTTTTTGATAACTAAGCCCAATTAGTGTTGCCAATCTGTTCATAGGTGTGTGTCCTTCCACTGAAGCATGGGGATCCTACCAGTCTACATCCCCCAAAAGAATGATTAACTTCCCAGTAGTTATCACCTGCCAGTAACTCCTCAGTAGTAAGCAGAGCCTAGAAACCACTTTCCCCATCTCTTCAGGAATTTTCTCTGGCTTTATCTTGTGCGGTCTTGTATAAGTAGCTACTGCTCCTTTGAGTTTATGGGCCATGGCATATCCGAAAACAGCTTTCCATGGCAACCTTCCTATCTTTTGCATCTAACAATATTTCTGCCTCCTTGTCTACTCTTCTCATCTCTGAGCCTTACTGGGAAAGAGTACAGATTGACAAAGATGTCCCACTGAGAAGCAGAAGACACAGTTTGTTACTCTTAGCATTTGACCAGTCATACATCTCTAAGTTGACTGCTGCCTAGTGAGAAAAGAAGCTTATCTGACCATGGTTGAGAGCAGTGCCAGACGATGGATAGAAACTTAAATATTTAGAGGGCAACATGACCATTTAGCAAATAACAATAACAAGTTCTCCCATAGGGTCAATGATGTGAATTCCCTAGCCTTGTGCTTTTATCCAAGTTTACAATACCAGTCATGAAATTTCCTCCTGTGAAGTGGGTTTCAAATCCAGTCAGAGAGCAGTTAGCTAGCCTGTATGCCACTGTTGTGCTAGTAGGCAAATTGTTGTAGGATATTTGTTCACACTGGGAAACCTGGGCTATGTTAGTAAAATCAACCTTGGATCAGGGGGCAGAGCCACCAACTAGTTCACAGGAATTAGCCATAGCTACTGAGAAGCCAGGAAATAGGATAGAGAGGTACACAGGAAGGAGTAGGAAGGGACTTGGAGTTTTGCAGTTTTATCCAGACCCCCCCCCAAAATGCATGATTTTCTGTCAGCGTTGTCTGCTCTGATGTAGAGCTTGAGAGTATGGGCTTTCCTGTGATCAAGATTAAGTGTTATTTGAAGTGAACTGCTTAATATCTTAGTGTCTTAATTTATCTTTTTGTTCTGTTTTATTCTTTTGCTGCAAAGTCTCACATTGTAGTTCAGGTTGACCTGGAACTAATTACTTCATATAGGTCAGACTCTAGCTCTTGGCAATTCTCCTGTTTCAGCATACCTAGTTCTGGGAAAATAAGCATAATCCACCACATCCTACTATTAGTTTGTATTTACAGTAAGAATTCATCATGAGCATTAAACAAAAGACTGTGTATAAATCATCTGACGCAGTGCCTGGTATTCACTGCAAACTCCATCTGTAATACTCCTTATGATGTTACACTTTATAGAGCTCAAGGAGTGATTTCCCAAATTAAGGAATCTAAGCCTCAGAGAAGACAGCACAGCAAGAACTTCTGTCTAGCCTCTCCTTCTTTTCCTCTGAAGCATGATGTAAATGAAATATTTGCCCTTCTTCATAAGAGAGTAAGCAATAGAGAGCATCTCTCTCCATTGTCCTGAGCCCGAGAGGCCAAGAAGATGTGGAACAAACAGGCATCACTAAATTGCCAAGAATATTATCTATATTCCTTGACAAATCATTGTTTTTTACAGCTGCTCATTCTTCATAAAATCCATTCCATAAAAATATGCACTATCTCTTAGTTTGTGAGTCTTCATTTCTCAAGGTCCCTGTGTTATGTA